>NC_141694.1:1325483052-1326706663 GCF_964263255.1 Lissotriton vulgaris
TAAAAATATGACTACATAAGAGATCCTGTGGGACAACAGAAGTCAATTCTGTTGGTGCTTAACAAAGATTGCCCACAATTTAACTGTTTTTGTTCATTTGGTTATAAATGTTTTACTCCAATTGCACTGGTTGTAGTCTTTGTTGGTGCACTTGGGGACCTGCTGTGTTGAATGCCACGGAAAGATCCAACAATATCAACAGAGATAAATGCCCGGTTCAACCAACTGATATTGTGAGATACATTTCACAGCGCTGTTTCAGTAAGTATAAAGTGTCAGATTCCTGGTTGCATATCTTCAAACAAAGGGTACTGTTCGAGATATGTTTGCAGTGGTATAGGGACTATTTTTAACAGAACCTCCATTAATACCCGAAGACTTGCAGTGTGGCAATAATTGCCACACTTCTTCATATTTAGATTTTATTTTTAGGAGGGGACAGTGACTGTTTCTTTTTACCGAAGCAGATACATGATTCTATTGTAAAGACAAATTTATCAGCATTGGGATTTGTGGTAGAATTGATTTGGAAACTAGGACAGTACCCATCCATCTAACTAGCTGGAGGAGGTTGCTTTCTTAAGAAAATGCCCCTTTCCTCTTTCGAACTAGGGATAAGTGACAAATTGGGGGCGAGAGTGTTATTTTGGATAAGGTGAAATTGGGAGCATGGGGTTTAATAATCACCATGAAGTTTTCAGTTTTTAGGTCTCGATCTACAGCATTGCTTTAGCAATGCTTTTTTGTCGAGATTATAGTAAGCGGTCCGAATAGTCTACCTAGCTGCGGATCGCGTTCAGTTCATGTGAGCCAGGCGTGTGCACATCAAACACCATCAATCAATCAATCAATCAATCAATCAAAGCACTTGTATAGCGCGCTACTCACCCGTAAGGGTCTCAAGGCGCTTGTGGGAGGAGGGCCGCTAATGCTCGAACAGCCAGGTCTTGAGTTGTCTCCTGAAGGCGAGGTGGTCCTGGGTCAGCGGAAGGTGGATGGGGAGGGAGTTCCATGTCTTGGCAGCCAGGTAGGAGAAGGATCTGCCTCCGGCAGTGGCTCTTCGGAAGCGTGGTGCGAGGGCGAGGCTGGCGGACCGTAGCTGGCGGGTGGGCGCGTGGAAGGTCAGGCGGTCATTGAGGTACTTGGGGCCCAGGTTGTGGAGAGATTTGTGTGCGTGGGTGAGGAGCCTGAACGTGATCCTCTTGTTGACGGGAAGCCAGTGCAGGTTCCTCAGGTGGCCGGAGATGTGGCTGCGTCAAGGGATGTCCAGGATGAGTCGGGCGGAGGCGTTCTGGATGCGTTGTAGTCTTTTCTGTAGCTTGGCTATTGTTCCGGCGTAGAGGGTGTTTCCGTAGTCCAGCCGGCTGGTGACGAGGGCCTGGGTGACCGTCTTCCTGGTTTCGATCGGGATCCATCGGAAGATCTTGCGGAGCATGCATAGGGTGTGAAAGCATGAAGAGGAGATGGCGTTGACTTGTCTGGTCATCGAGAGGGAGGAGTCCAGGATGAAGCCCAGGTTGCGTGCGTGATCTGTCGGCTTTGGGGCGGTGCCCAGGGCTGGGGGCCACCAGGAGTCGTCCCAGGCGGAGGGTGATGGCCCAAGGATGAGGACTTCCGTCTTGTCTGAGTTCAGTTTTAAGCGGCTGTTCTTCATCCACTCGGCGACGTCTTTCATCCCTTCGTGGAGGTTGGTTCTGGTGGTGTCGGGGTCTCTGGTGAGGGAGAGGATCAGCTGGGTGTCGTCGGCGTAGGAGATGATGTTGAGGTTGTGTTGGCGTGCGATGGCTGCGAGAGGTCTCATGTAGACGTTGAAGAGGGTGGGGCTGAATTATGATCCTTGCGGGACGCCACAGATGACTTCGGTGGCCTCGGAGCGAAACGGGGGGAGGCGGACTCTCTGTGTTCTTCCAGCGAGGAACGAGATGATCCACTTCAATGCCTTCTCTTGGATGCCAGTGTTGCTGAGGCGTTGGGCTAGGGTGCGGTGGCAGACAGTGTCGAACGCGGCGGAGAGGTCCAGGAGGATGAGTGCCGCTGTTTCCCCGTTGTCGAGAAGGGCTCGGATATCGTCGGTAGCTGCGATGAGGGTGGTCTTGGTGCTGTGGTTGGCTCTGAAACCGGGCTGCGAGGGGTCGAGGGATCCATTCGTCTCGAGGAAGGCGGCAAGCTGTCTGTTGGCGATCTTCTCGATGACTTTGGCAGGAAAAGGGAGGAGCGAGATGGGGCGGAAGTTTTTGAGGTCGGTGGGGTCCGCTGTTGGTTTCTTCAGTAGGGCGCTGAGCTCTGCGTGCTTCCAGCTCTCCGGGAAGGTGGCGGTGTCGAAGGAGGTGTTGATGACGTCTTGGAGTTTGGGTGCGATGGTGGAGTCGGCCTTGTTGAAGATGTGGTGGGGGCAGGAGTCAGTCGGAGATCCAGAGTGGATGGTGTTCATCGTGCGGGCTGTGTCTTCGGTGGTCACTGCGGTCCAGGTGCGGAGGGTGGCGGAGGGGTGCGTTGGTTCGGCGGTTGGGTGCGAGGATGGTGCGCCGAAGCTGTTGTGGATGTCGGCAATCTTGCGGTGGAAGAACGAGGCGAGGGAGTCGCAGAGATCTTGTGAAGGGGTGATGTCGTTGTTGCCGGTGCTGGGGTTGGAGAACTCCTTGACGATGCTGAAGAGTTCCTTGCTGTCGTGGGCGTTATTGTCCAGTCGATCCTTCAGTGATTTCTTCTTGGTGGTGCGGATGAGCTGGTGGTGCTTGCGGGTCGCGTGTTTGAGGGCGGTCAAGTTGTCAGTGGTTCGGTCGAGGAGCCAGGTTTTATCGAGGGTGCGGCAGGTCTTCTTGGAGTCCTTGAGTTCGTCGGTGAACCTGGGGGCCTTCTTGCTTCTCGGTTTGCTGGGAGGGTTCTCTGCATCAGACTTCAAAGGAATGCGCTCCCCCACCCCAATTCTTGCCTGTTATCCTTCCCACTTCCCCAGTTAATTGCTCCCCTTCTCCTCCCTCCGCCTTGCACCCCCCCTCCTCCTTGTTTCACTGACTCAGGCATCGTGTTCATTGTTCCACTCCCGTTCAAAAGCGCCAGAGGCGCCGTTTTAACCGCTCCTCTAAGTGAGCCCTGCGAGACTCTTCTCCCTCACAGCCTCCCTTCCCTCGCATGCTCCTTTCGTGGCCTTTCTACAGCTCCCCACCCTGTTCCTCTTCAAGTATTCCCCCCGTTGCCTCTGTCTGAGGCTCACAGCTCCCTCCATTAAATGTCCACCACCGTTTTTTCTCCCCAGCCCTGCCTTTGAAGCTCCCCTGTCGCTTCTCTGAAGCCCATGCCTCCCATTATCAAATATGCCTCTCCGCTCATGTCTAACCCTCCTCTGCCGATTTCTCTTTTCCAGACCTCGCCCCACTCTTTATGAAGACAACTTTATATTGTTATATCTAAGCCCCCCATCCCTAATACCTTTGAGACATGCCTTACCCCCACCCACATTCATTATCTTGCCCCACGCGCCAATATTCTTAACCCCTTTCTTGATTTTCCAAACCCCCCTTTTCCTTTTTGGGAATCGCTGCCCCCATCTCTCTCTGGTATTCACAACCTCCATCACTTCCCGTCTCCTCAGCATCTCAGCTGTGCCTGCCACTCTGCCTCTCTCTTTCTATGAGGCGAGCCATTCCCTCTAGTCTCATTTTCTCTCCCTCTTTGAGGCTTCCATTGCCTCTAAAAGAAGCGTTTTTTCGGCCTCCTGAACCTCTACTCTCACACTCGCTTTCTAAAGCTTACTTCTCCCTTCCTTGACTGCTCAACATGGTCTTTAGTAAAGGTTCTATTTACCGTCCCTTCCCTCTGCTCGCTTTCCTTTCCACGACCCTCCTTTCTGAAGCTAACCGCTTTCTCTATCCCTCAGCTTTCCTCTCGGAATTCCACCTTTTCACCCTACTTTGTGAACCTCTGCCCCCTCCCTTCCCACCAATGGCTTCTATGTCCTTCCCCGCTCTGTATCTTGGGCTTACATTTCCCTTTGTTAAAGGAGCCACTCTACTGACTCCCGAGCTCCCCTTATGAAGCCCACACTACTTCATCTGTCTTTGTGGCGGACTGCTTCCTCTGCGACCTCCCCCACCCCACCCCATAGTGCTTCCTCAGTTACGCTGTCTTTTACCTCTCCACCCCAAAATGCCCAGCTCCTTCGTCTATTTTTGTTTTTAGGTCTCGCTGGCTCACCCTCTCACCCACCTTCACCCACCCTCTCACCATCACCCACCCTCTCACCCTCACACACCCTCTCACCCTCACCCACCCTCTCACCCTCACACCCCCTCACCCTCACACACCCTCACCCTCACATACCCTCAGCCAACCCCTCACCCTCACACCCCCTCACCCTCACACTCCCTCACCCTCACACCCCATCACCCTCACACACCCCCCTCACCCTCACACACCCTCACCCTCTCACACCCCGTCACCCCGTCACCCTCACAACCCCACACCCTCACACCCTCACCCTCATACACCCTCACCCTCATACCCCTCACCCTCACACACCCACACCCGCACACACCCCCTCACCCACCCTCACCCACCCTCACTCCCCCTCACCCTCACTCACCCATCACCCTCACACCCCCTCACCCCCACACCCCCTCACCCCATCATCCTCGCACCCCCTCACCCTCACACCCCCTCACCCTCACACCCCCCCACACCCTCACTCACTCACCCTCACTCACTCACCCTCACTCACTCATCCTCACACCCTCACCCTCGCTCACCCTCGCTCACCCTCCCACATCCCCAATCAGCAGATTAGGATGACTGAAGCTAGTAGTCCCAGCCCAGTGAAAATAAAACAAACTCCTGAGGGATCCCCCTTAAAATTAGCTAGGGACCTCCCACAGATGGACACTGTTGGGCACAGCCAAACCTGGGGCCTAAAAACCCCAAACCTGACCTGTCCCTCCAGTAAGCCAAACAGAGGGACTCAGCCTCCAGCTTTAGGTAGCCAGAGGTTGACCCTGAGAGCTCATAGCAACTCAGTCATGGAAAGAAAGGCATATATGGTGGATAGTGATTGGAGGAAGTTGAGCCCAACTTTAGTGGAGTCTCACTTCAGTACTCCATTCCCACAACAGCCTTTTACTTTGCCAAAACACACCACAGGTAGAGATTCCCTATGGTGGAGACCCTCAGACACCCTTAGGGTGAGGGATTGCTTAGTGAACCATGAGATAGGGGGTAACCATGCCAGTGCATGTACCACCTCATATGGCCACTCAGGTAATATAGGCTTACCTGGTCAAGGATAGCCTTATCTCCTTTCGTTTTGGGGGGGGGGGGGGTTATGTAGGAAGGTGGATATCTGACTATGGTTACCCCCAACTTTTTGCCTGGTGTTTTGCTGGTTTTTCGACTTAGTTGACCTGGGACCCTGCTATTCAGGGCCCCAGGCCTACTGCTCTCTCTGTAAAATGGATTCCATGTACCTTAGGTACATATCTAATTGGATACTGAGTCACCTTATCAGTCCCTGTACAGTGTACCTTAGGTACCCAGGGCATAGGTGCACCCATGGCCTACCAGGGGCTGAAGCGTGTATTATGCCACCCCTGGCTGGCCATCCAAATCTGACACAACTGGCTGCACGACAGCTGGGGCAAAGTGGTGTAATCACCCTTTGCTTTAGATATAGTATACCTATATCTAACCCTAAAATGGACACATGTACTCCTATCAGTCACTCCTATGGCAGGCCTTAACAATCCTGAAGGCAGAGTGCTTGGAATCATGTGAGATGGTGCTCTGGCATGAGCTGAGCCCGTTTGCAGCTTGCGGAACCAAGTCCTAATAGCTGTTCCATGATAACGCATACCATATACTCTTAAGTGCATTATAATCCTCGCGGTTATTTGCCAACTCTGGTATCGCTTTATCAAAACATGTCGAGTAAGGTGTCATACGAATTGGAATACTAACCCCTCGCCAATTCTGGTGACGGGGTTAGCATTCCACCCTTCTAGAGGGACACGACATGTGTGTAACTGTGAACCCCGGTTACACACCCCGGTTACTGACCTCCTGCTGCTGGGAGTCCTTCCAGCGAGGAGAGCTTGGACAAAGGGTTTCCTGTCAGGGGCGGTGCTAGCACCATCCCAGACAGGGTTTTGTGTATCCCAGGTAGGCAGGGCTCAGAGGAAGGTGACTGCAAGTGGCACCCCGGTGCTCACTATGCATAGGCCGGCTTGAACCAGTTCTAGGGGCACACCAGCCCCTGAGCTGGGGAAAGTCCGGACAGGGGAGAGGGGTGTAACCACCCCCCTTCCTGGTCCCACCCATGGGCAGGACCTAGTCGCGTACCAGCCCCTTTCTTTAGAATAAAGGTAGGAGCGGGGACCCTTCCAAATTAGATCATCTTTGAATCCTGAAACTATTTTCTACGAAAGGAACTCAAGACTTCTTCTCAAGATTTCTCCCTTGTGGCTAAGGAGTAGTCAGCAGCAGGCACCACCTAAGTATCTTGCGGTTTGCTGAAACGTCCTTCCTCCGGAACAAGACCGACCAGCACGACGAGACCCGGACTCCCTGCCCTCTCTGACCTCAACCGGCCTCTACAGCACAGCTGAGAACCATAGGTGCGACGAGACCAGAGGACCCGGCGATCACCAGAACCAGCACGACACTGACCTAGCACGACCACCGAGGGACCCTCGAGTGGGTGCACTGGGGTAAGAGAAGCCCCAAACCCAAGCAGCACGAGCACCGAAGACCAGCCCCCCAGCATCCACCAGATCTGCGTGGGGCCCTTTTGCTTCTGTGTCGCTTGCCACGTTGTCCGGTCACTTGCCCGTTGGATAGTGACCCTCCAGACGACGTCCTACGTTTGTTTCACTGCTGGTCTAGCTCCTCTGGACTGGCCCTTGTCTCCTCTTGAAGGGGAACTTCCTCGGACCCTCCTGGTCCACTCCAGACGCCATTTTGTGTCACCACGTGGGCTTGCCTTAGCCAAGGCTTGTTGCCTCCTTCACCGGATCCAGCATCGCCAGCAGCAGACATCTGACGTGGGGTAGCTGGCAGACCTCCAGCCTGGTCGACATCAGCGCCCTGGTCCGTGCAGCAGCAGAATCCAGTGTTACCTCTTCACCTGGCTGAGTGACCTCGTCCGGTGCCATCCTGGTGCCAACCTAATCACTGGCTAGTGATTTAGAACTCAGTCCCCTCTGCTTACAGGTACTCTTCTTCACTGATCCATCCTTGGATCAGCCCGGAACATCTAAACTGGTCGCCTGCCAGCAACTTCCACTTCAGGCTCCTGGTTCGTCAACGAGGATTCCCGACGACACTTGAACCCTATGCAGCCGCAGCCCCTGGGCTAGGTAAACCGAGTACCACTGTGCTCCAGTGTAGATCCACTCTCTAAGTGTCTAGATCCACTTTCGTTTTTGACCTACCTAGTCGGGTTCGCCCGAGAATACTTAATTTGCATTTGCTAGGATCCATAGACTTTGTCCCGCATTATGCGTGAGAGTTTCCACTCTGCACACGACGTCCCTAGGCCTCCTACTTCTAATCTAAGGGTTCAGCATTGTAGGCCCAGCGATTCTAAAGTCTCTGAGAATAGTTACTTACCTGCTAGCAATTCGCATTCCACTTCCATAGTATATGGTTTTTCGTGCCCCTCGGGCATTTGTGTAAATTGTGCGACTTTCAGTATTTCTTTAAGAGTTTTGTATTGTGCTTAGCACCCTGTCCTCATAAAGAGTCCAGGGTTGTTGTGTTATAAATAAATATCCTTTTATTTTCATAACAACTTGTGTGGTGTCCTTTCACTTGGTGTTCAAGGGGTATATGTGATGGTATAACAGCTGGCTTAACACGCCCTCTAGAGTTTAGCCTAAAGACTGCTCTTATCCATGCTACTAGGATAGCTGGTCTATAAGGTTGACTTACAACCAATCATCAATAAGGGTCGTTTGGAATGATACATAGTGATCACTAGAATAGTGAGCACTGCATATCAGGCCAACTTCTCACAAGCATAGCAAAACATAGCATAGCATAACAAAACAACAAAGCATAGCAAAACAAAACATAGCATAGCATAACAAAGCATAGCATAACAAAGCAAAGCATAATAAAACACACCAAAACATAGCTTAGCATAACAAAACATACCATAGTAAAACAAAGCATAGCATAGCAAAACACAACAAAACATAGCATAGCCCAACACAACAAAACACAACAAAACAGCATAGCATAACAAAGCAAAGCATAATAGAGCAATACTAAACATAGCAGCGCATAACAAAATAAAGCATAGCCTAACAAAACAAAGCATAGGATAGCCAAACAAAACATAGCATAGCAAAACATAACAAAACCCAACAAAACATAGCATAGCTTAACAAAACACAACGAAACATAGCATAACAAAACATATAGCATAGCAAAACATAGCATACCAAACACAACAAAACATAGCATAGCATAGCATAACAAAACATAGCATAATAAAACACAACAAAACATAGCATAGCATAACAAAACATAGCATAGCATAACAAAACATAACATAGTATTGCATAACAAAACATAGCATAACAAAGCACAGCATAGCAAAAGATAGCATTGCATAACAAAACATAGCATAGCATAACAAAACACAGCATAGCATAGCATAACAAATCAAAGCATAGGATAGCAAAACAAAGCATAGCATAACAAAACAAAACATAGGATAGCAAAACAAAACATAGCATAGCATACAGCATCATTCAGCACCACCACAGCATCACTCGTTCGCCATCACAACATCACTCAGCGCCACCACAGCATCAATCTGTGCAACCATTCAACAACACCTGGTTCAAATATGTTCTCTCAATGTTTCAAGCTTTATTACAAATGTAACAAAAAGATGTTAATATTTCACTTCTGTTCTTGGATTTTCGTCACAATAAAATACACTGAACATAATCTTCACAAAAGTTATTTACAAAAGTTTAAGCTATTGCCATTATAAATTACAATAACTTTTATTTAAGTATTATTTAAAAAAATTAAAAGCCATTGTTATTTGTAATATGTTAGACCCGGCCTCGTGGCGTGGTCCTCCCTGACCCGTAGCACCCCCTTCCGAGCTTTACACCACAACAGACCCCTGAGTCCCCCGGCCTAGCCAACCCTTCCCTCCATGTTAACCATGACCATCCCCGGACTTCCCAGCCCGTGCCTCCATCTTCCCGGCCAGTAGGCCCTGTGTGCCCACTCTCCGGCTCCTAAGATGGCCGCCCGAGCCAGCGCAGCCTAGGCCGAGAGGCGCCACCCTGGCTGGAGGACAGAGCGCTCCCCTTGAGTGAGAGAGGGAGGAGCAGTATCCTTCACACCTCCGACCTCTCCTCGAGAAGTGGGTTTCGATCGCCCCTCCGGCCACCCGGAGGGCTGGCTCCACGCCTGCTGCGTGCCTGGAATGGATCAAAGGGCCGTGTGGCAGGAAACCCCAACAAGCGGCCCCCAGGTGGCAAGACCCCTTAAGACCAGAACTCCGGAGACCAAAAAGGAGCAGTCCTATAACTGGGGATGCTCCGGGACTATCAGGAGATTCGATTCTGGAACGAAGAGAGCCCTGCTGACGTGGTTGCGGCTCGCTTGGCTGAGAAGGACTTCTGCTGGAACCACCTGAGCCCTGCTGAGTGACTCGCGGCTCCCTTGCAACCTTGAAACCTCTGAGCCCTGCTGAGTGACTCGCGGCTCCCTTGCAACCTTGGAACACCTGAGCCCTGCTGAGTGACTCGCGGCTCCCCTACAACCTTGGAACACCTGAGCCCTGCTGAGTAACTCGCGGCTCCCTGACTCTCCTGGTCCGGCTGGACCCCAAAGATCACCTCGTATCCCCCGGCTCGAGGATTGAGAGCCGTGTGCCGGAGACGCACTGAGATTGACACTGATCCTATAAGACTGTCCCGCTACCCCTACCCTGTCCGAGACTCTTTGAGCCCTTGCTCTATTTTGTAACTACCTGCCTTTACCGATCATAAAGATCCCTTGAAATCACAAGATAAAGAAACGTTCTTAAGAAGCTACAGTGTGGTGTCCCTTTGTCGTGTGGTGCTTGTGCAGTGTGTACGATCATAGGCTCGAGACTCTCCTCCTGAGAAGTCTCCCGCCAGCGCTCGTCTGGGTAACTAGGGGGGTGGATCCTAGGGTGGTCGGGTACACTTCCTGCCCTTCCCTGAGGTCGCCTTCTAACATAATATCAATACATGTAAGTCACGTAAATACAACACATATTGCATTACAAATGCTATAGGTGTCACATTTGCGAAAGTTAGAACTATTGGCATTGTAAATGACAAAGCTATTAATTTCGCTATTTTCAAAAACAAAACATAAATACAAACCCCCACATGCATCAAGCATTTTTGGAGTCGCAAACGGTGCGATTCCTTAAAATCGGCCGTTTGCGATTCCAAAAATGCTTTTTTGGATGCATCAAGCAATTTTAGAAATCGCAAAATTTTTGCGATTTCTAAAATTGCGATTGCTTTTAAGAAATCGCAAATTTGCGATTTCTTAAAAGCAATGCATGATTACTTTTTAAATTGCGAAATCGCAATTAGGGGGTCAAATTTACCGAGTGGTTGAACCACTCGGTAAATTTGCAAAAAGTGTTTAAAATGCTGAAAATGCATTTTTTTCAACATTCATGTTACGGACACACATGTCCTTAGGACATGTGTGTGTGAAACATGATGCGAAAAATACCTTTCAGGGGTGCATGGGGGGGGTCCTTTGGACCCCCCCCCCTGCACCCATGAAATGCATTAACAAATTGCGATTTTCAAAGTGAAAATCGCAATTTGCTAATGCCTTCCCATTGCTTCCTATGGGCCTTTAGGCCCATAGGAACCAATGGGAATAGCGAATTCGCAAATTGTATTTCGGTAATTTATGCGATTCGGTAAAAATTGCGATTTTTACCGAATCGCATAAATTTACCGAAAATATTCATGCATCCCGTTTTGCGAATTCTTAATTGCGAATCGCTATTTTTCGCAATTAAGAATTCGCAAACACCCGGGATGATGCATGTGGGGGAAAATGTGTTATTTACTATACCAACAGCTCAAACTTTCCTAATGCGAGACCTATTGCATTGCAAATGCTTGTTGTGCTTGCTACTGTGTTTATAAATACATTTTTTCTTTTTATTTTATTACTTGTTTCTAATTTGTGGCCTTGGTAGACATTAGCTTCTTTTAGGAACTGGACATTTATAATCCTTCTGACGGAGTTGCACAGACGTATGACATCAAGATTAGATCTTACATTTCCCATAGGCCAATTTAGCCTTTGTAGTTACTTTGCACTGTGCGAAATATTTTCTTGTAATCTTATTTTTTTTGCTTCGTTTTGGGTTCGTTATGGCCAAGGGCCTCCCACAACAAGGGTTGCATTTACTGACCATTACCTCGCATTGTAGGGCGACTACTCTTGCAGCGCTAATACAGTGCAGATTACTCCAACTTGCATGGGAAAGTTTCAGACCACCTCTGATACTGTGGTGTGTAAAGGTGTCCATATGGCAGGTGGGTGGGGGGACAGGAACCTGCTGGCGTCATCAAGCCCATGCATCCACCTGACCCAGGTGGCACATTTTACTGTACTGGCCTCAAAATGGCCTTGGAGTGCAAACACGTTCTACTTCTAAGGGGGGGGGAGGGGCTTGTATCTTTTATGCAGAGTGATAATTGTACTCACACGAGACCGTACCAAGGACACTAGATGCGCAGCATTGCAAATTCTTCCTAGCCAGCTCAATTGACATAGGGGTAGGGAATCCAAGGGTTGGCGAAGCAGTAATGGCGTCCCTTATGTGATTCAGCCAGGGTGATGTTAAACGTCTGTCAAGCCACCCCACACACCTCCCCCCTTGCAATATTTGCTCCTGCTGATCTGCGTCAAGGCTGCATAATTTGCGAAATCACAAATGTGCATCATGAATTAGGAAGTGCAAAATGTGAAGTTTTTTTTCCGTTTAACTTTTGTTGTTCCAGAAGCTTTATTACTTTTTTAGTAATAAAAAAGAATACAGAAGAATTGAGGAAGAAGAAGAAAACATGTTAATCAAACACCCAACTGTTGCATGATGCGTAATGTGGCACATATAGTTGTTGACGTTAAGTACATGAAATAAAAATAGGCATATATGTCCAGTTCTCAAGATCTGACAAAGGCATTTGGCGCCGAGCCATGGGCAGAAAATAGGGCTGGATGAAATGAAGCAAGTGTAACTGTAAGGTGTATACCTTTCACGAGTGTCCTTCTATGCTATACACAACTTCAAATGCACACCCAGAATGAACGCCTAAAGGAAACTCGACAAAGATGACTCGGCAGATTGTATTGAACTGTAGAGCATATACAGATAGATAGATAGATAGATAGATAGATAGATAGATAGAGAGATAGAGAGATAGATAGAGAGATAGAGAGATAGATAGAGAGATAGAGAGATAGATAGATAGAGAGATAGATAGATAGATAGATAGATAGATAGAGAGATAGAGAGATAGAGAGATAGATAGAGAGATAGAGAGATAGAGAGATAGAGAGATGGATAGATGGATAGATGGATAGATGGATAGATGGATAGATGGATAGATGGATAGATAGATGGATAGATGGATAGATAGATGGATAGATAGATAGACAGATAGATATTTGTAGGGCACATATGTACTTTCATCGGCCAGGCTTATCCATGCTGTATATTTGTCACACAGTCACCAGTTTACCAGTAATGTACTACCTAGTGCCTTAGTGTCAAACCCTTTATGCAGGATCTGCTTGGCAGGGCATACAGTCAAATGCGGGCGGCAGCGAAGTCTTCGGTGTGGGTCACCGATGTGTATGAATGCCGTTGTCCTTTTGTGCAATGTGATTCACCGGCAAGTGAGTTAATGTGATCGTTGACTTTATCCTCACCAGATGAATAAAATATGTGTCTTGTTTACAACAGTAGTAGCAAGTTCTGTCATTAAAGAGCTACCCGTTGAAGACATGTATGGTACCAGGCGCTGTTCGATAATAATGGTAGTAGTAAATAAAAATCAAAAGAAAAGAAAAAGGCTTCAAAAAACGCAAAACATATAAAAATACAGACTCTTGAAAAAAACTGAAAGTTGCTGTGGCCTATCTTTTCTCTTATTCGCCCATTCTCCCCACATGCAGGAGCTCAGTTGTTGGTAGCAAAGGAATGTGAGGTTCTTTTGAGACAGGAGACGTGGCTTAGGCCCACCACCTCCCTCTAGAATAGGAACAGGGACAGGCATGACGGGTAGTTGTGTTTCTATGAATGAAAATGGGTTTCTCAGCATTTTTCCCGTATTTGTCGGTCATAACATATTTTTGGGCGGATTTTATCAGCCCGTCTCTTATTGTAAAGCTACTGACAACATAAACAAGCAGTGCCATGCCCCCCACCCCATCCAATCTGCTTCTAGTGCTCTGAGGTGGGGGTGGGGGGCCTTTTTAGTAGTGAATTCCAATCTCCTATCCCCTTGGATACGGCTTCTAATTGTCGTTGCCTTTATTATCCGCCAGTTAAAGCTCTTATAGAGAAGCGAACCCCATCTGAAGACCCCGAGTGAAGGCAAATCACCTCAGCGATCCTGAGACTGCCCTAAAGAATGAGAGAGGCTGAAGCAATAGAGACCTCTAAGCACCGCCACCGAAGGACTGCCTGAAGAAGCCTCACTGCATCTCCAGATCCAACTGTTAATCCTCATTCCACTTCATATGATTATCATGCTGCAGAAATTGTAATTTATATAGCACTTACTACCCCTAACGAGATGTTGAAGCGTTTTTTTTCCTTCAGCGAGTAGCACTCTACTCCGGAACCCAAAAAGGATTAGTGGTGAATTGGTATAGGGAAATATGAAATTAATTTTGGTGGTTATAAGGATTACTAGCTTAAGAAATGTAGATTTACCAAAAAGTCACAGGCTGTAAGACAGTTGGCAATGAGAAACATCGGCCTGTCTCAGATATTTCTCAGATGTCGTCTTTTACAGCCCAGAGTAACTTTCAAAGACATGTTCGTCTGTACTACTGACACGCACAGAACTGATATGTGAGTATGGCAATAGCACACTAGAAAGGGTTCCTTGATTTAGAAAATGGTGGGTGCTATACAGGTGCTGCTAATAGAACTTGCGCTTGATGTCTTAATGTTAAATGGCTACACCCACTTCCTTTTCAGTTCTGGGACTGCCAACCCAGATTGTTGTGCTCACTTGCCCACCCAAGATTATTTTTCCTAATTATTCTATATTTGCAAAAAGTTGGTCTTCGTTTCTTGTCCAAGGTGCCAAAACCACCCTTTTATGATGTAAAAATTCAGTACCCCTCTTCAGCGCCGACAATTTGAAGAACTGTGTGTGCTGTATTCCACCACAGTTGCGAAATGTCTATATACGTCCTGGCAGTGCAATGCACCAATTTTCAACAAATCTAACTAATTTCAAATGTTTCCAATTAAGTCTGTCACCCCTTATGTGTGCAGAATTGGGATCTTTGAGAGTATGCCAGAGGAGTCACTGTATCGACGATATATATATATATATATATATATATATATATATATATATATATATATATATATATTCACAGAAAAAACCATAGGTTTTAGGCCATATATAGTTAGGAATTTGCATTTACAAAACCTTGAAAATTCACTGAAAAAACCATTGGTTATAGACCATATATAGTTAGGGATTAGCCTTTTCAAAACCTTATTTTACTCACACAAAACCATTGAAATTTCATATATAGTTAGTTGCACTAACTATATATCGCGCACCCGCAATCCACTGCTGATGATGTCACATATTACATCATTCATGACATGGTTAGTGACATCACTGATGACATCACTGATGACATCTCAAATGACATCACTGATGACATCACTGATGACAACATCCAGTGACTGTATGTTTCTGTAAAGTTAAAATATGTCTTACATATTGAAGAATGAGTGGATGTATAAGTGTCTGGATGTAGGATTTAGTAGGTGTATGACTGACTGTATGAGTGAGTGATTAAATGTGTCTCACTGAGTGCATGGGTTAGTGACTAAAGTGTCTTAATTTGTGCATCATTATATCTGTTGTTCTACAAACTGCTGCATATGTTGATCAGTAGCTATATGAGTAACTGTATGGGTTATTCATTGGTTGTCCAAGTATTTATATGGGAAACTGAGTGTGTGTGTATGGGTGGCTGGGAGGTGTGTGACTCTGTACATAGATGTGTGAGTAGTTGATCCACTATATGTATGGGTTCTAAAGTGCATGTGGAAACAGCTGTATGGGCGGTTGACTGTGCATGAGTGTATTAGTGAGTGAATGGATATCTCAGTGCTACATGTCAAAGTAAGTACATATGTAAAACACAGTACATGTGAGAGTTGACATATATAAATAACTGTGCATAAGAGCCAGTGAATGTGCGAGTGGCTGTATGGATCATTGTGAACATGTATCAGGGATTGTATAAGAGAGTAAATATGTGTTAGTATATGTTTGAATAAGTAAGGTGTGTATAACTGTATAGTTGAGAAAATGGAGGTGTGATTGATTTTTTGCATAACTGACTAGGTGTGTGAGTAACTCCATGGATGAGTGACAGTCTGTGACTGTCTGTTTACACTGATTGTATCTAAGGTTATATTAGAGTCTGAAGAGGTTCATGGTATTATCACATGAATGATATCATCAGTGATATCCTCAGCATAATCTCCTACGCCGACGACACCCAGCTGATCCTCTCCCTGACCAACGACCCCGCCGCCGCCAGAGCCAACCTGCACGAAGGGATGAAAGAGGTAGCCGAGTGGATGACGACCAGCCGCCTGAAACTGAACTCGGACAAGACGGAGGTCCTCATCCTGGGCTCCTCTCCCTCCGCCTGGGACGACTCCTGGTGGCCTCCCGCCCTGGGCACCGCACCCAAACCGACAGACCATGCACGCAACCTGGGCTTCATCCTGGACTCCTCCCTCTCCATGACCAGGCAAGTCAACAACGTCTCCTCGGCATGCTTCAACATCCTACGCATGCTACGGAAGATCTTCTGGTGGATCCCCACCGAGACCAGGAAGACCGTCACCCAGGCCCTCGTCACCAGCCGACTGGACTACGGCAACGCCCTCTACGCCGGGACCACCGCCAAGCTCCAGAAGAGACTCCAGCGGATCCAGAACGCCTCAGCCAGACTCATCCTCGACATCCCACGAACCAGCCACATCTCCGGACATCTGCGAGACCTTCACTGGCTCCCCGTCAACAAAAGAATCACCTTCCGCCTCCTCACCCACGCACACAAAGCCCTACACGACCAAGGCCCGAGCTACCTCAACAGCCGAGTCAACTTCTACGCTCCCAAACGCCACCTCCGATCAGCCAACCACGCCCTCGCCGCCGTCCCCCGCATCCGAAGAGCGACTACAGGAGGAAGGTCCTTCTCCCACCTGGCCGCCAAGACCTGGAACTCCCTCCCGACCGACCTGCGCCTGACCCAAGACCACCTCTCCTTCAGGAAGAAGCTGAAGACCTGGCTGTTCGAGCAGTAGCGGCTCCCCCCCCCCCCAGCGCCTTGAGACCCCACGGGTATGTAGCGCGCTTTATAAGTGTCACTGATTGATTGAGTGATGTGATCAGTCATGTCAAATGAGATGTTATCAGTGATTTTATCAGTGATGTCATTTGAGATGTCATCAGTGATGTCATTTGAGATGTCATCAGTGATGTCATTTGAGATGTCATCAGTGATGTCATCAGTGATGTCACTAACCATGTCAGGAATGATGTAATATGTGACATCATCAGCAGTGGATTGCGGGTGCGCGATATATAGTTAGTGCAACTAACTATATATGAAATTTCAATGGTTTTGTGTGAGTAAAATAAGGTTTTGAAAAGGCTAATCCCTAACTATATATGGTCTATAACCAATGGTTTTTTCAGTGAATTTTCAAGGTTTTGTAAATGCAAATTCCTAACTATATATGGCCTAAAACCTATGGTTTTTTCTGTGAATTTCAATGGTTTTTTAATAGCAAATATCAAAAGCTGTCAAATGTCAAGTAAGTGATAGGTAAAAACTTTTTCGTGTTTATGCACGCTGATGTGCTTTGAACGCTGCCCCCCTCCCCTCTTTTCTCGTAGTAGTACTCTCTCTTTGCAGATAGTGAAGAGTAGTTAACGCAGGCCTTTACCCCCGTTGTAATCCGTCGT
Organism: Lissotriton vulgaris; assembly: GCF_964263255.1. NCBI lineage: Eukaryota > Metazoa > Chordata > Amphibia > Caudata > Salamandridae > Lissotriton > Lissotriton vulgaris. The sequence continues at coordinate 1,325,500,326 of NC_141694.1, forward strand.
GCCTGCTTGTCTCTCCATTTGATTGATTGTTATCCAAGCATTTACTGTTTTACAATTGATTCTCTTTGGTTCATTCTCTATTTACAAACAAGCACAAAGTCGCAATACTCTGTTTAGTCTTTGCAGATAGTGAAAAATCGTGAAAAATCGTGTAAAAAAATCAAATTAATCGAGCAAAATCAGTAGGCCACTAATTGGATCTCTTTTTGACCTCGCTAAAATAGAAATATTAGGAACAACCCTTCATGAGAAATACGAAAATAGTGAGATGAACTGAGCTCCACACCATGAGGGCTGCAAGACAGCTCGGCTCCGTCACCCACCCCGCCCAAAATAACGACAAACCCTATGCAAATATTAAAAATATATACAACACACCAGCAAAGAAACAGGGTAAAACATTTTATTAAATAACTATTTACATAACTATTTTATACTTTTTATTGCCCGATCCGGCTAGCTCAATCGATCAAGCATGAAACTCATGCACTCTGATAGCAAGCGTTGCTACTGATGCTATGCAGACCAAAACTAATTTTCAGTTTGTACATTTTTCTAGATTTTTCCATCCAAGGTTGGTTGGGTTTGTAGAACGATGGCTTCAGATTTTCAACATACGGTGTGGTGGCGCGGACTGGGAGGGGGCGCTTCGCTCCTACCCCCTCCCCAAGTAAGATTTTTATACGTGAAAGTAAGTTAATGGTTTTGGTCCCTGAGTTGCTTCGATGTCACTGCCATTCTCAAATGGCATAAGTTCTGGATGTTGGGTGCCATAGTTCAGAGTTCTGAGCAGCGCTTGTAACACTGTCAGAAGCTTATTTCCACCTACTGCAGCTTCACTATTCTCAAAGTAAGTGAGGGTCGTTTGTGGACCTGACTGCATTTGAAAACAATGTGATACCTCCCTAAACCGCTTGACGGAGGCCCCCGAGGGGCGGTGTGATGGCACGGACTCGGAGAAGACGCTTGGCTCCGACCCCCTCCCCAAGTCTTATAGCACCGGTTTAGCCTGAGATCGCCCCCGACATAGGCGGCCGGCTCCCGGGGTCCGGCGGAACTTTTTGCCTTTTGATGACTCTTCTATTCTGGACCTTGTCCCACAATCCGTTTGACCTGAAGACACGCTGTAGTGGGGCGCCCCTTTACCGTTTTAGTTGCCATTCCGCCCGCTTTTGCTACACTGTGCCTCTTCCGCCATTCAGCTGTTTACCGCCCGCTCTTGCGACTACAGCGTCTCGCTCACCATGTAGTTGAGTTGCTCCCGCTCTTGCGATGCAACGATAAGCTACTGCCACAGGACTCTCAAAATGGCGGCCGGCTCTTCAGATTTGGGCGTGGTCCACTAAAATGGCCCTGGGACACCTTGGAACTCGGACGCTTCCCTGATAGGGCTTGGGTCCCATTCTCGAAAGCGTCCCCTCAGCCGTGAAGATTCTACAAAAGTCTTGGGGGCCCCCGACTCCCGCAGGCTTCTGGTGGGGAGCGGCTGCCATGTTTGCTCGTGGAATGGCCACGACGGAGCTACGAGATGGTAGTGCTCGCATGCTGACGCCAGCTTTAGTCGGAAACATCCAGAAACACTGTAGACTACCAATTCGATCAGTTCCGGTAGCGCCCCAACATGACCCGGTAGAGAAGAACTTGCCCTCCCCTCTTTGACTGATGGTTCTTGTTGCCTGTCCCCTCTGTTGTCATTTAACAGAACTTTTTGGACTGCTGAAAGGGGTTGTGTTCCGAACGCTGGTTGGTGGAGACATTTTGACTATATTCTTGACCTACGTTGTCGCGTAATGCGTTATATGACACGCCGCGTTAGCGCACCCGGAAGTGATCCGGGGCGCAGCGCGTAACGTAAGCATAACAGGTCATGTGACTTGTTAATAAAACTTTTTATTGGTTCATTTTACTTTTGTTATTTTAATAATGAAAAGCTTGGTCATATGACCTAAAAAATACGCTTTTTATTGATTTCGAACTTTTTTTTTTTAAACATATATGTTATAATATTCCAGGCTAATGTACTTTCCCGGAAAATTTACAACTGTCCTGCAAGTAAAATATATTCCTTTTTCGAGAAAAAGGGCGTTTCTTCGTCCCATGACGGGGCCGTTGAGTAAAAGAGACTCGGCCTGCTGTCTTAGTCGCCGATACGCCTGATTATCAGATTCTTATCGATCACTTTATGTTGCAGGAGTGGAAAACACAACTGCCCTTGACCATTTATCTTTACTGCGTTCCTACGTATTATACCTTTAATCCGACATGTAATTGGACTGCTTTATTTCACTTGCCTTTTACTGATTCGAAAACAGTGACTAAAAGTAAAAACTTTACCAATGTAAATACTACTACCATGTTTTGTTTTAAAAACCTTTATTGTGAAAATGTCAGTATACAAATACGGGCCTATAATCACGTGGGCCGGCCACGGAGCAAACTGAAATCGTATATGATGAGGAGACATTTACATTATAGAGGAACGTAACGAGCGGGCCATTAGGTTGCAAGAACTAAGGTGTCTAACAGTTGCGGAGTCGGTGGACGTACATTTTGTAATTAAAATACGACAGGGCCACTTACAAAAAAATCATCTAGATATACATTTGCGGGCAAGTACCATGGGTGACGTTAATTCGAACTTTCAATAGTACAGTAATCAATAACACATCAGAACTTAATATCAATAGGGATGTCGAAATATTCAATCAATTCTCGTCCCCGCCCGCCATGAGCATCAAAACTGCATTCATATCTCGTGATATCAAGGTTGTTCAACCAGTACACAACAAGGAGTTACGAGTCCCATTTATACCGGCGCCATTTTGGGCGAGGCCGGACAGGTGCAAGATATAGTCAAAATGTCTCCACCAACCATCGGCCAGACCAGAACCCCTTTCGGCCCTTTATGCTACAAGATGGTGTCTTCCATTCAGAAAATATTGTTGGCAGCATTTTGAAAGGAAAGATAAACAGCCGTTCTCCTAGTGAGTCTCACATTGTTACATTTAGGAAGAATGTTGAAGAGTAGTATGTAGAAAATCTGAAGCCATTTTTCTACAAATCCTCAATCAGCCTTGGATGGAAAAAAAAATCCTGAAGAATGTACAAACTGAAAACCAATTTTTGTCTGTATAGCATCAACAGCAACGCTTGGGTCAGCTTTGTGTGAAGCCGCCATTTTGATTCAATCAATAACGTCCCCCTGCACACATTCAGGGACCTGGTCGTGTCTTCAGGTGAAACGGATTGTGGGACAAGAAGCAGAAAGGAAAAGGAAAAAAGTTCCGCCGGACCTCGGGAGCCGGCCGCCTATGTCATGGGCGATCTTTGGCCACACCAGGGCAATAGTGAAGCTGCAGCAGGTGCAAATAAGCTTCAGACAGTCTTACAAGCACTGCTCAGAACTCTCAACTATGGCACTCAACATCCAGGACTTGCCATTCGGATCTTGGCGCCTTGTGCTGGTTCCGACCTATTCACACATCGGTCCACTACTGACATCACCTCATAAGCCAACGGGGCACCCCACGCCGACTTTCGGCGCAGCATTGTAGGATGGCCACACCAGTGCGGCAACTTGCTGGAAACCACCTCGGTGCCATCCGGATCTCGGCGCGTTCAAGTCACTGTACCGCAAGAGTGACCTGAACTCAGCTGGACACGCCGTCTTTCGGCGCAGCATTGTAGGATGGCCACACCAGTGCGGCAATTTGCTGGACACCACCTCGGTGCCATCCGGATCTCGGCGCGTTGTGCTGCCTTCGGCCTACTGTAGCCGCAAGTGCAGACGCAACTCAGTTGGACGGCGAGTGAAAAGATAAGGGGCGCCGCACTGCAGCCGAGGAGCCTCCATCTTGGGGGAGACGCACAGCCCCCACTGACTGACGCAACCTTACAGGCCAACGGGGCGCCCCACGCCGACTTTCGGCGCAGCATTGTAGGATAGCCACACCAGTGCAGCAACTTGCTGGACAACAACTCGGTGCCATCCGGATCTCGGCGCGTTGTGCTGCCTTCGGCCTATTCGCGCATCGGTCCGCTACTGACGCCGCCTCACATGCCAACGGATTTTCTACGCTTTTTGTAGCCCTATGCCGCATATCAGGTCATGTGACTTGTTTATAAAACTTTTCATTGGTTCATTTTACTTTTGGTTTCCTAATGATGGAAGGCTTGGTCATATGACCTAAAAATAACACTTTTCATTGGTTTAGAACATTTTTTTTTCCCAAACGATGAAAGCCCCACCTTGTTTCTGGATGTTTCAGACTGAAGCTGGCGTCAGCATGAGAGCACCACCATCTCGTGGCTCCGTCGTGGCCATTCCGCGAGCAATCATGGCAGCCGCTCCCCACCGGAAGCCTGCAGGAGTCGAGGGCCCGCAAGACTTTTGTAGAATCTTCACGGCTGAGGGGACGCTTTCGAGAATGGAGCCCAAGCCCTAGCAGGCAAGCGTCCGAGTTCCAAGGTGTCCCAGGGCCATTTTAGTGGACCAGGCCCAAATCCGAAGAGCCGTCCGCCATTTTAAGAATCCAATGGCAGCTGCCTATCGCTGCACCGCAAGAGTGGGCGCAACTCAACTACATGGTGAGCGAGACGCTGTAGCCGCAAGAGCGGGCGATAAACAGCTGAATGGAGGATGAGGCACAGTGTAGCAAAAGCGGGTGGAATGGCAACTGAAACGGTAAAGGGGCGCCCCAGTACAGCAGACGAGCCTCCACCTGGGGAGGCCCGTTCACGCCGCCTCCCCCACGCCCCCCCCGGGCGCCCCACGCCGTTTTTCGGAGCAGCATTGTAGGATGCCAAAACCAGTGCGGCAAGTTACTGGACATCACCTGGGTGCCATCCACATCTCAGCGCGTTCTGCTGCCTTGGGACTATTCGCACAACAGACCGCTACTGACGAGGCCTCCCCCCGCACTACCCGGGACGCCCCACGCTGTTTTTCTGAGCTGCATTGTAGGAAACCAAAAACCAGTGCGGCACCCAGGTGACATCACCTGGGTGCCGTCCAGAACTCAGCACGTTGTGCTGCCTTGGGTCTATTCGCACAAAAGACAGCTACTGACCTTTGTTGCTTCTTTTTGCCAAAAAATGTTTAAATGTATTTACAGTTTTTGTTACGTTCTTTATATTTATAAAGTTAATAAAGTTTTATAATCCTACTTTGTTGGAGTACTATATATTTTTAAAAAATTGGGTGAATGGGGCCTTGAATCGGGTTATTGTCATGTGTGGGCTTTGGAAGTGTGCTGCTACAGGATCGGACATTTCAAACTCAAATGCACGTTCTTTTTCTTACCTTTCCGAAGCATGGAGCGCAATAGCAGGCAGAGAAAGGGTGATGCAAGTGTTGAACACTGCCTGGCCTGGCAAGTTGCTGGCAGTGCCACCCCCCCCGCCCGCTCCTGAAAGAGGGCACACACACACGGCCGCCCCGAGTACTTCACATATCTTTAAAAGACCATGCGCTTGTTAATTAGGCTTAAATGGTTTATCACCCCTTCTAGAGCCCCTGCATCGGCCCTCTGACGTTTCCTGGAAGAATTAGCACGTAACACAATACCAAGCCCTGTCAGCTGAAACCCCCGAGGAATCGGGTTTTTGCTTGCAGGAATCGAGAGGCGGGAGACTAGCACTGAAATCGGTAGTCTCACGCCTGAATCGGGAGGGTTGGCATGTCTGGATTCTCTGCAGCTGGGGCCATAAACTACATCCGTAGGGCTAGGTGATAGCCTGGGACCGGCCTGGACAATCGGACACAGAGGAAGAGGAGTGTCAGAGGGTGCGGTAGTGAATAGGGTGAAAGGGAGGTGTCGGTCGGGCACAGGGTGTGATTCTCAGGGAAGAGCAGCGCAGATGGGGGGAAGTTTATGGCCCAAGCATGAGAGAGAGAGCGGGGGTGACCAGTGCGTGGGGGAGATGCTTGCGAGGGTGGGGAGCCGTGCTGAGAATCGACGGCGTGCAGAGAGTGGGTCTGGTCAAGGCATCTAAAATGGCTGCCGTGCACGACAAAATTGTGCCATTGGAAAAAAGGCAAGATGGCGCATACAATGTTTATCAATAAGGATTCATTTATAACAAAATATTTTATCGCAGTGACAAATTGGCGGTCAACACTTTCTGATTTCCATCGAATCGAACGTTAACAGACGTCACGCAGCAACAAAAAAAAAAAAACGCTCACGCACAGCCGCTGGAAGACATGTATCAACATGTATCAACATATATGAGCCTCCTCAGCCACCCTCAGAAAACATAAGGGATCAGGATACGTCTCCCGCACCCCCTTATACCTAGTAATTTAATTAAAACGAAACACAAAATGGCGAATTCCCGTTTCGCTACCAGTTTGCGGCCCAGTTCGCGGCCCAGTTCGCGGCCCGAGAAGCGCTTCTACCGTGAAAAATCAATTTTTTTTTATTTTCCCCACGGGACCCTTTAATAACCCCAACATCATTCCTAGGGGGTCAAGAGGGGTCTACCTTGCCCCCTTTCATTAAATTCCCCCTTCGTTTTTCACCTCTTCTTCTCTCTCGATCCTACCGAGAGATAAGATGGCGGCCGCTCCGGACTGTTTAGAATGTTGACAGACACCGGAAAGCCAATCAGCTTCGCATCGCAAAGTTCCGTTTCGCGAAAAGTAAGAGGACCGGAGCGCAGCCCGGAGCGCTGTTACAGATGTATATCTTGTTTTGAACGTTAATTTCTCAAAATCCACTGGAGCACATATATTGAGACCTAGCAAAGGCACATCGGGCTAACAGTCCCTACAATTTTGCCAAGTTTCGTGCAAATCCATTCAGCCGTTCGAGCTAAAAGTGAGGCCAAATGCCCTATGGAAATTAACATGGGAAAAACGCGTTTTGGGACCCCCCTTTTTTCTCGGCCCCCCCTTGACGAAACCCCCCCAAATTTTCAAGGGCTGCTCAGAAACAAAATGTGCCATTTTCAGCCGATTCCGTCCACAAACGCCAAAGTTATTAGACATAGAATTTTCAAAAATCCCATAGGGAAAAAATCCTAACTATATATACCTACTGGCGACAGCCAGTAGGTAATATATATATATATATATATATATATATATATATATATATATATATACATACATACATACACATTGATGTGGAAAACTGGGAGGGATATTTAGAATTTGATCGAGTCTTTCTTCCTGCGGCTATTACATTCCATACCGGCACTCTTTACGGTTCTATCAATCGCTGCATTCCCTCCTCGACGCCCCTGAGCAGTGCAGCTGAGCCACATGCATATTCATGAGCCCCGCTAGACATGTCTCGGAGTCCTCCCTCAGACACAAGAAAGCACTTGTTTGTGTTGTGTGGAGAAGAGAATGCCAACTCTCGTCTCCAAACACCCGTAAGGAATTGGGCCTTGGCCACGCAGGTGGCTGTGGGTCAAACAAGGTTTATCCAGGAAGACAGTCAAACTGATGGCAGTCGAATCAACACTCAACCCAGAAGTAGACAGCGCTGGGACTTGTAATCTTGAACTCATTCAAATCGCCTCAGAATTAAACAATTTTATTGCAATTTTATGCAGGGCTGTAAGTGGAATGAAAAAGGAGGCTTTGTCAAAGGGGCTTGACCGATGTAATTCAGGCCGTGTTTTAAAAACACATAAGCGAAAAATCTGTGTTTAGGATAGTGTGCCGCCTATCTGGAATGTTGCTGCTTCCATCACTGCATCCAGATATTTAATACAGCAAGTGACATTGCACCTACAACAAGCCAGAACTATTTGTTTTGTTGTTAGCTTTATAAGGTAAATGAGCAATAACTATCGCTTCGTTGTATAGAATATTGAAAATGCTTCAGTTTTGAAATGATTTGACTGTGAAAGCACTATAACCAGTGTATTCGAAGTTACCATGAAGGCAGTGAAGGGTAGCAGGGCCACAGTTCAGATTTTTTTTCCACCCTGAGAAAGAGGGCAAAAATGAAGAGCTTGTCAGGTGGCCGTCTTCACATATGTTTTTGAGAATTGACGGTGCCGAGCACTGGCAGGACCCGGCCCACTTAAAGCCCTGATCATATGTATGTTACACATTAGAGATGGCGTTATTAAGAAATGGTGCACTTCGTATGGCAGCTTCAGAACTGAGCTATCCCTGGCAGTGAGATGGATGTGCAGGGCATATACAGCCCCCGGAAACTGCAAGCCTCCTTTGCTGAGAGAAGCTGGAAAATAACACCACGTGATTGGAAAACTACTAGAAGCGACTGCTTAGGTGGTGCCAGGGCATCACTCCCCGGCGACAGTATATGATCTATAGGTGGAAGATGCGAGCCCACACTTTCCTGTGCACTGCAAGCCCATCTCAACCATGCAGGAGACATGTGTGAAGACTGGAGGAAGTTTAGAGATTGGATCACCAGAATGGGAGATGAAGCCGAGCTCGGTGCCACCAACAGGCATTGCGTACTTCCTTATGTCGGGTCCAGATGTGTCGTAGAAAATGGGGCAGGCGATATGGCCATGTCAGGTAGTCCAGCCGCAAAGAAACTTCCTCCATACTACGTAGACGAGAACATGCAATACTCAATGAAATCTCCTTATGTGTTGGCCAACAGATTCTGGGTGCGTTGGGTGCGCCGAATCCCAAGTTCTAGAATTAAGAACAAAAACTTCTGAGGGCGCATAATCACGCCGAAGTTGTGTTGTTTATTCTTATATTTTTTGTTTCTCTCGTTGAGCTTATGTTGATTGTGGCAGGTTCCCCCTCGAGGGGTTCCTACTTCTGTGTGTCGCATTCCTATATGTCAGAAAAATACATAGCCGATGTTCCTCTGAAAAACTCAATAAACACATTTTCAACAACAAAAACTTAAGCAGCTCCTCGGGCACACATCTGACATCAAAGCAAATAAACACTCCCACCACCAGTTAAGATTAATGCAACATAAATGTCATACCGCAGCCTCATTACACACACCTGGGAGGTAAAAGGTGTTCTCGTTTTAAGCCCGTCCCCTGGCACTGCTCCTACTTTAATGCTGATGTGCTAAAGCTGAAAATGTTAACACAAATGTAGACACAAATACTCAAGGGCATAAAATGAACGTGTAGGTCAAAACGTGAAAAATGATGCACACATGCATCCTAGTTAATACTGAGAAAAAAATGTGTTTGCCCTGGACATTGATTAAATGAAGGAAGAAGGGCAGGGCAGTATGGATAAGAACAGGTGCGAAAATGTCGAACAAACAAGATATTTGTGAAGAAATCCTCATTGTGCCTCAGTGTTGAAAGGCTTGATTCGGGATAAGGGTGGTTCACGAGACTGATTACCTTCGTAGAATCATGCCTATTGAATAGAAGGTCTGGTAAAGGATGAGGTAGTGACCATAGCACCACCACACAGATCAGCTGCTATTTCCACCTGAACTGAAGATGGTCAGCAAGGCCATTATTGACTGAAAACACATGTTTGCTTGAATACAAATACTTGTGTATACACTGTTATGATGAGCAATGCACCAATCTTTCCCCCCCCATGCACTGGTCATGACCCATGTACAGTAATGTGCAATGGCTGAGGAGGCCGGATCTCTAGTCGCTGCTGCCAAAATCCTATGGACACAGCACAGATAATTTAATCAAACAGTGTGCTGAACACCCTTGCACGAAGATGATTGTTCTCTGGACCAAGGGCCTTGCCGTCAGCGGAGGTGCGTTTTTCAATCCCGAGTGTCTTAGCTTCGGTACTCGTATCCTTCATGTTGTCATTCGTGATGTCATCTGTGGTCTTGTATGTGAGGTCAAAAGCTGGACCTTTAGTTGTGAGCTACTGTTGTGCTGTTGACTAATTTTAGGGGGTTGGATCTGTATAATAACTATCCCTTGAACTGAATATTTTTATCAGATTTACATTTTTTTGGGTCACTATTTTTTTTAACCTCTGGGTAGAGAGTCATAACTTCCATTTGAATTTTGTAGTTTTTGGATTGACCTACTTAGGCCGCTGGGCAAGTTGAAAGCATATTTAGGGGAAGATCTAGACTGTGCACAGGTCCTACACCTCCAGAAACCATTATCCAGGGCCTTCTGCTGTCCATGCTCTGACACTGCCTGTCCCCAGCCCCTCAACATTTCGTTTACCCCTGCATGGCCACCGTCTCTCCTCTGTCGTCTCTCCTCCACTTCTGTGCCTGGAAGCAGGAAGCACACAGGCTCCCCTAAGCCAATCACGAATCTGCTGCCAAAAGCATGACAGCAACTTTGTGATTAGTCTGAGCGGCCTGGTTCGGTGCTCAGACAGGAAGTGGGAACCTGAGCATGTTCTCCTCACACGCTATGCAATACAGCAGGGAGGAGAACATGCATAGTGCGCATGACTGTTTGACCGGCCCAAGATGGCCAGCCAAACCGTCATGCGCACACAAGTGTACCAAACTCTCCTCCCCCTGCTGGCTGCTACTATATTCAACCCCCCCCCCAAAAAACTGGCTTCAGCATGGAGAAATAAAAAAATAATTGTGTTATCATTTTATTTCTCCTTTTTTGCACTGCTGAAAGCCGTAGGGTGACGCTCCTCCGCATTAGCGGAGGAGCCGTCGCCGCTGATAACGACTATATGTAATTTGCATTGATCCAATAAAATATAACATAAATCTTCAGAACTCATTTTTCCAGAACCAGCTTAGTTTTTGAATCATTGATCATAACTGATCCTTTAACCCGTTGCGTGCACGCACCGGCCAACGGCTGTCGCGAGCACTACCTCGGTAGTGCTGCGCACGTCCGTTGGCCGACGCAGCCCCGCCCACTCAATAAAACTCCCGCACTGCGGTGGAATTTGCGCCCCGGTTAAAGACTTTAAAAAGTGTGATGTTGTTGGAGGTAGGTTTATACGGTTTAATGTCACTGGTACACCCCGTTTCCTTTCCCAGGCGTTTATTTAACACATATGGGATTCGGATTCCCGGCTCCACTGATCGTGTATAAAAAGAGGTGCGGTTTAGCCATTGATATGGAGCTGTAAGGTCACCAAAAATTGTGTTGAGCCGTGTATGAGGTAAATGGAGTCCGTCGAAGGGAAGGACGCTGTTGAGTGAATGAAAGCAGACTGAGGCCTCCCGCCTCTCGGGCACTCTGCATCGCCTGGCCTGAGAGATGCCCAGCTCCATGGAAGAAGTGCTGATGGATGAGGCGGGGGATAACCTGCTATGTTTGTGTGCTTTCTGACTTGAGCTGCCCCGACACACAAACAAATAGACCATTAGTTTTGACACAATGACCAGGAACCGCTCTTGCCCGCAAGTAATTACCTGAAAGAAGGCATCGAGTTTAAAATAATAAACACTGGGTTATTTACAAATCAACAGGTTGTTTTTTACACTGACTGTTCAATAGGTGGTAAGACTTTGTGCTTTTAGTAAGTTTAGGGTGCAGAAGACTGCCTTACAGCCAGCTTCTGGACTCTTCCAAGTGGGGATGGGCTGGGAAGGGGGCCATTCCCGCCCCCCCTCCTCCTCCCCGCCACACCTTCGCCAAACCATTAGGCAAATGCGAGCTACATGGGGTGCAAACCATTATAAAATGGCGGCAAATTCACTAAGATCACTCATAATTAAAGAGGCACTACCCACACAGTTGCTGCAAAGGAACAGTAAGGGTGCACTTTCTGGATGGATAAATAATGGATTGTAGTGACAGCACAGTGCATGAATTGATTGATGAATGGGGGACTTAGACGGTGAGTGGAATTAAATACTGGGTGGGCGGAAGCATGGACTCTTGTTCTGATTGGTACATGGATGCAAAGGTGAATGAATACCAGAGGGCGATGGGTCTGTGACTGACTGAATGGCTGAAGTAGACGGATGAACCAGACCTCAAGAAAGCCAAGACAGGTTCCGGCCTACTTGGCATGGTGGCTTTTTGCACACCCACAGCTCTCGGTGCTGCCTCCTGCTTCAATGTGTACTTAATGTAAATTTAAAAAGGGTCTGGCAGCAGCTTGGAGTAATTTAATGTCGCCGCAAACTCCCTCGGGGGCGCATTCTGTATCGCTTAAAAGCCACGCTTTGTGATTTGGCACGCGAGTGGAAGTTATAAAGTAGGCGTATTAGATTTGAATGGCCTGAAATAACCGTCCATAAAGCTATTCTGTCGAGCAGACGTTTTTACCAGCTCAGATTTAATTAAAACCCGAATATAAATCTGAAACTATTATTTCAGAGAAAGCATGAATACGTGACTTCACGGTCTGCCAAGAACCGCTGAGGCTCGGAGTTTTGTCACCCTGAGCGTTATGCCATTTCAGTGCTGCCCCCACACACACAGGCAAGGGCGTAGGAAACACTACATGTCTGTGGGGACATGCATTGCCTTGGGGTGTGCCGAACCAGTGGTCTGCCTTGAAATTCAACTTTAAGTGTTTCAATTAAATATATATGACCATATCCCCAAATTTGTGACATTTATCGAAAGTAATATTTTTATTTAGCCGTGAAACATTCTTGAATGCCCTCATGCCCTGACGACATGGCTACAAGTTACCGCAAATGTGCCATTTTGTCATGTCCTCTATTTAGGTAATTTTTTTATTGTAAACGAAGCAGGATTATTTGTTAACAGTCACATATCAATAAGGTTTTTGTAGGGCGCACATCCTGTACTTGATTGTGCTCTCACACATATACACAGACAGGGAAATAAGATGGCAGATCCCCATTCTTACTACTTTGCCTCTTGTTCTGTTGAACAACTCCTTGTCTGCTTCTGGGCCTGTGGATTACCCCAATCATCACAATGGTCCATCCTCATGTATGTTGCGTTTTACTTGGGCTGTTGGCATACCCAACACCGGGCTCTTGTGGGAGGGTGGCGGCTTGTGCCTAGAATTACTTTGCAGCGCTTCACGATGTTTTACGCAATGCGCAGTTAGACGTGCCCTGTCAGCCACTGTTACATCTTCAATCTGCACGTCAAATACAGGGCCGGTCATTGTTGCCTGTGCCCCTCCTGTTCCTACACCAATGCCTGTCTGGCCACCTTCCCTCACTTGCCCGTGCCAACCTCACGTGCATAGACTCCCCACCCGTGCCCTAACAGGAGACATAACTGGTCACTCTTATGACACAATGTTAAATGGTGCATTTTGGAAGTAACTCTGAATATATTTTCCAGAAATAATTGCAAATAGATGTTGGCGTCTTGCTTCCCTATAAAGAATTGCATATAAATACTGGGCGTATAAAGCGAACTCCGGTAGTTCTTCACATAAAACATAGTTGCAGTGATGGTTCCTTTTGCTGACTGGCACCCTAGGCGACTGCATACATCGCCTAATAGTATGTATGTATAATGCATAAGTATTCTTGCAAGCAAGGACTATAAGTACAAAGTGTGTTTACGTACTGCTTGCCGGTTTTCAAAACACATAAATAAAAGGCGTTGTCATTTACAATGCCAATAGCTCAAACTCTCGCAAACATGAGACCTATTGAATTGCAAATGCTTGTTAATACTATGTATCCAGAGAATCTTCTGTGTAAGTGGCATCTTTTGTACATTTCAAATATTGAAAGCCGCACATCTAAGTTAGACACACCTCTGTAATTGCACTGAAGTTATGCTCTTCAGTTGCATTATTTCGAGCATCACCTTTCTAGAAACAAATTGCAAAATATGGTAGCACACATGGTTTACTGTCAATGTGTCAGGATAGTTTCGATCAAATCAAACGTGTTAGGTTCTCCTATCACCACTGCATAGCTAATGCTATTGCTAATAGTGAGATTTTGTAGTAGGTAGCAATCCCAAATAGCATAGAATAGTAAGGGAAGTGATGCTCGAAAGTAAAAAAGAAAAAAATCCTTCTGGAGAAAAAAGAACAAAATGAGTGGGGAGAGTCATTGATTCTTGGAATAGAAGACTCCGGAATAGTGATAGCTTGGGAAACGGCGATGGCAACACCTGAGATGATACAGACCATCACCATCCCAGTTGTTTGAATTAATGGACAAATGAAATCCTTCATTCTCTCACGAGATCATGCAGAATTTAACAAGAGCCCCTTTTTTGTTGTTCATAACTCTTTCTACTGGTAATGGTAAAAGTACTTATAAAGCGCTGACATTCATCCTGAAAGGATATCATGGCGCTAAAATTAACAGTGTACGTGTAACTGGTGGTTGTTGTCAGTGATATGGTAGTTTATTGGGTCTTAGGGAACAGTGTTGTTTTGAGTTTTTTCCTAAAGGCAAGATGGTCGTCTGTGAGTCTCAAATCTGTCGGTAAGTTATTCCATAGATTAGCTGCCAAGTGTGAAAAGGTGCGGCCTCCCATCCTAGCCTTCCTTATTCTAGTGGTTGTTGCTCTTGCTGTGTATTGGGAGCGAAGATTTCTAGGTGGAACATAGAAGTTGATTCTGTTTTTTAGGATGATTGGACCTGTTTTGTGCAATGCTTTGTGGGTGAGGCATAGTATTTTGAATGTGGCTCTTTCTCTCATTGGCAGCCAGTGTAATGCTCTCAGACAGCTTGTAGCAGAGTCGTATTTTCTTTTATTACAGACGGCTTTTGCTGCCGCATTCTGAACAAGCTGTAATTTAGAGAATAAGTAATCTGCCATGCCAACGAAAAGGGAATTCCCATAGTCAAGTCTACTGATTAATAGAGACTGTACTAGAATCTTTCTACATTCCAAAGGAATCCATGGGAACACTCTTCGTAACATTTTCAGTAATGCAAAGCTTTTGCCACAGATGGTTATCACGTGGTTATTCATTGACAATTTATTGTCGATGTAGATTCCCAAGTTCCTTGCTGTCTGGGTAGGTTTGGGGGGGGCACCAAGAATGTTAGGCCACCATGTGTCATCCCAAAGTTGCTGGGATCCACCAAACAGTAAAATCTCCGATTTATCGGCATTTAATTTCAGGCAGTGATTGTGCATCCATCTGGATAGTTCAGAAAGACAGTTTATCAGTCTGTTTTTGGGATCTTCTTCCCCATCTAAGGCAATCATTAGTTGTGTATCATCGGCGTAAGAGCAGATGTTAACGCCCCACTTTTTGCCGATCTTGGCCAATGATGATACATAGACATTAAATAATGTTGGACTTAATGATGCCCCCTGTGGTACACCATACTTGATCTTACTGGGTGTGGAGTTGTAGCTGCCTAATCGGACAGATTGTGATCTGTCTGTTAAGAAAGATTCCAACCAGGTCAGTGCCTTTCCCTGCAGTCCTTTTGCGGCTAACATTTGCATCAGGAGGTTGTGAGATACGGTGTCAAAAGCCGCTGATAAGTCTAACAATATCAGGGCCACCGTTTTACCTTCATCAACCTGACTTCTGATGTCATCCAGTACTGCCAATAAGGTTGTTTCTGTACTGTTGTTTGACCTGAAGCCTGTCTGCGAGGCGTCGAGCAGGTCATTGCTTTCCAGATAGTTTGATAACTGTTTGTTCACTAATTTTTCCAATACCTTTGAAAGGTATGGCAACTGCGAGATGGGCCGATAGTTGGCGGGGTTGTTTATGTCTGAACCAGCTTTTTTAAGTAGGGGAGTCACTACTGCTGTCTTCCAGATAGCTGGAAATTCTGCTTGATCTAATGACTGATTTAATGCTTGCGCCACTGTTGGACCAATTGAGGGGATTAGTTGTTGAAAGATGTAATGTGGGCATGGGTCCAATGGTGAGCCCGATTTGATTTCTGACATGGTTTTAATTACTTCTTCCTCTGTAAAAGGGCCAAAGACAGAGCAGGTGGCCGTCTGGGGAGGCTCTGCGTTGACATGGTGTTCAATCAGTTCTTGATCATTGCTGGTGAAGGATGAATAAATCGTGTCTATTTTGTCAAAGAAATAATTGCTAATTTTGTCACATCCTTCCTGTGAGGGTGGTAGATGTGTTGTAAGACTAGGGGGGTTGCACAGTTCTTTAACTATTTTAAAAAGTTCTTTGGAGGAATGTTTGTGCTCTGATATTTGTCGGGAAAAGTAATCTTTTTTTGCTTTCCGAATAGCTGCGTTGTAAGATTTTAATTCTTTTTTGTAAATGGATCTGTCAAGCATGGTTTTACTCAGTCTCCATTTGTGTTCCAGCGTGGTGCATTTTCTTTTATGTACCTTGAGCTCTGGGCCATACCATTTTTCCGACATTGTTCGCCTAGTTGTGCTTTTAATGGAGTTTATGGAACAGTGTTCAAGTGCGACATCGATGCTTTTCTGTAGATGGTGTATTTCTTGTTCAGTAGAGGAGCCTAAGTTAATGTGTTGGAAATTCTGGTGAAACTTCTCCAGTGAGAATTTGCTCCAGTTTTTGGTTGTAGCTGGTTTCTGTGCCGTTGGTCTCACTTTATTTATAGGTAGTCTGATGGTGAAATCTATTCTATAGTGATCGGTCCACGTGAGAGGCGTAATGTTGTTGATAGTAGTGGTCTCGATATTTGTAAATATCAGGTCCAGTCTGTGACCGGCTTTATGTGTTTCCTGGTTGACTAGTTGTGTTAACTGTAGGATTTGCATGTTATCTGCAAGATGCCTGGTAAGCGGGTTATTATCGAACTCAAAATGTACGTTAAAGTCTCCTAATACTAGGATGTTTTTGTACTTTAAACAAGTGGGAAGAATCTGAGAAAGAAGTTGAGTGCTAAATTCAGTTGAACTCCCTGGAGGGTTATAAATGATGGCTCCTCCCATCAATAGATGGGAATCTAAGGAGATAGAATAGATCATGACTTCATGTTTACTATCCTGTTTAGGGGTTTCTTGAGTACATGTAAATTTCTCTTTATATAGCAGAGCTATCCCTCCACCCTTTTTGTTTTTGGGTCTGTTAAGGTGTAAAATCTTATACCCAATAGGGAGTGCAGTTGCGATGTCTGGAGTACTGTGGGTGTCAAGCCAAGTCTCCGTAAGGAACACTAGATCTGGTAGTAGTTGGTATAAAGTATCCCAGAGTTCGATTGAATGTTTGGGGAGAGATCTTGTATTCAAATAGATACAAGATATCTCAATATTGGTAGTGTTTCTTAGTGTAGGATCATCTGTGGGTTTATTGACCCATCTACATGTCTTGCAGCCAAAAGATCCCGTAAGATTGGCAGGCTCCACTGAGGCACATGAAAGATGGCCCTGCAGGGGTTTGATATTAAGTAGCATGAGACTGTCTTTGGAGTATGTCAGTCTCGGTATGTCTGGCCTGTCCTTAGTTGATGGGGCGGAGGTTCCAGTCCCTAGTCCCGTACAGGCGCGGACGGGCGCAGACGGGCTAGTCTTTGACTGGTGCCCAGGCAGTGGCACAGGCCACTGTTTGTAGTGTGAGAGGCTGTAGGTGCAGTCCATTGAAGAGCCTTGCATTGCACTGGTGGCCATCAGGTGGCCTGCTTGAAGGATACCTCTTAGGTCTGGGTTTTAATAGGACAGCTGTCAAGCAAACCTATTGCTTACAATTAGGGCTTCCGGTTTCATGTTATTTCTTTTGGTGCACTCCCGTCTGTATTTATCCATATTTATTTTTAGCTTTTTTTATCTGTATTTAGCCATATTTATTTAGGTTTTTGTGAAAAAATGAAGTTGAAATTAGTATATTTCCACTTTTATTTATCCGGTAAATATGCACGCGTACGTGAATGCCTACCATATTTCAATGGTCTAAACACCTGCAAAAGATAAATCAATGCACTTAAATGGAAATATGCCCATTTCAGAATCAACCTTGTGCATATCTACTTCTGTATCACCCTCTTTACTAAAATTCATTTCTTTTTTGCACGCTAACCTATCAATCCACACAGCCATAGGCCTGGCGGTCATGGCAGACTTTAGAATTACTCAAAAAGCAACCCAATTTCCGTTTTTATCCACATTTAAAAATAAATATTGACAAAAAAATAAATGTTTTCTTTATGCATTTATTGGTAAAAATCAGTAAAAATGAAAAACAGAGAGCCTTACTTACAATATACCTAGAATGGTCTTTGAGTCTGTGCCTTTCAACCACTATCTTTCTTAACCAATCTCCAATCTGTTTCAGCCATTGCCTTGAGAGTTTGTCAATTACTTTTTGGCTTTGCCCAGTGGAGTCTTCCTCTCTGCTCAAATGCTGCTGGATCTTTGGGTGTATCCTTCCACCTCCACTCAATTGCATTGAACTGCATGAGGGATTATTACTTTACAACCAGACAGCATTCAATACAATCCACCTTTTATTTCCTTCCAGGCTTTAATGTGTGTAAACTTTCACGTTATCATAGGAAACCCAGACTTGTTGGCTTTGCCAGCTCTTGTTTAAATCTGTATGTCTGTTTGGACACTTATGGGACCTCATTTTTATGTCTGGCTAAACAGAGCCTTTTCTCTTTGGGGAGTCTTGCATAGAAGGAGGATCTTTGTCTTGTCTCCATCACATTTCCTTTCTCTGGACCACATTCATCTTTCACAGGATGCAGGATGCAGGCAGCACTCCCTGACCCGAGGTTGATTGATCTGCTTATGTGAAGCAGGTAGTTGGGCTACAGTCTGTGATACAAGTAAGCTTGATGGCATTATACTGCCTGTCGTTTCCACTCCTTTCTAATCCTCCAACCACGAATCAGCAAGCAGAAGGCTGCTGAGAGCCAAAGGATACTACAACCGGCCAACACCCTGCTGTCACTGAGGGTCAAAGGGTACATGACCTCACTTCCTATGTCCCAGGTCATTTTCTGAATCTGCTTCCATGTTCATGAACAGTATTGTGTTTGCTCATGTGCAGCTGCAGTAAGCAGCCAGGTCTCGTAAATTCTGTCCAAGAGTGCATTATTATTTTGGGCACGATGTCTGCCTCCGGCCTTTATTAATTTCATGATGAGGGCAACTGGTGTTGTTCCCTATAAACGCAGTTTTTCAGCAACGAAGGCTGTCCTTGCACAAGCTTCCCACATGACTCGTGCAGAAGGAAGTTTGACGCCTTTTATAAAGCATTGTGCAACTTGTTGTTCTTTGTTTTTTGGCAGATTAAGATTGTATCACTGGGTGTTTAATGATGCACATTATGATCAATTGCTACCTCAGTTTCTGTTCTTGTAATGTCTTCCGAAAAGAGTGGTGCTTAATTCATGCCGGTGGTTGCTTGTGATGGGTGCCGATACTCATCAGTGGTCTCATTGTTTGTCATCACACTTTGTCTCTGAGCAAGAGAGAAAGAGTTGTAGGAAGAAATGGGGAGGAAGAGAAAGACAACAAAATAGTGACAAAGGGAGGAATTGGGGATGAAAAAGAGCATGCAAGATTGAGATAAGGGGGTGGAAAGTGTACAGTGATGCAAGAAAAAGGCATGAGGCAGCTTTGGTATTCCACAATCTCAGCAGTGTTGGTAGGGGGCTCCTAGGGAAAACCTTGGTCCTGTGCTCCTGCGTGTTTTTTTTATACCACATTCAGCACTACTGTCTCCTCTTTCTGTCAAGCATCCTATATGCATCAGGCCTTTAAGTAACCTATACCTCACTTTGCTAGCCATTTTACTCAACTAAGGGGATATATTTGAAACACCGGGCAGCCCCCAAACACTGAATATCGATCAGGTTGAATCGTATATAGAGCTTTTTTGCATGATTGGAGAAGATAGACTCTTGTTCTAAGATCCAGAGTTATTTGAAAGGCCTGTGGAAAAGTCACCCATGTTTACTTCCCACTCCTGCCTTCTTTATATTGAGCATACTAAAGTGCTTCAAATGTACATTTGTGCTTAGGGTTTGTGGAAAAGTCACCCACGTTTACGGCCCCTCCTGTCTTCTTTAAATCGAGCATACTAAAGTGCTTTAAGGGTATGTGTTGCGAAGCCACAGGAATGCCAGAACTAGTGTTTCATGCAAAACGTCAGTTGTTCATGCCCCAGGCGCTGTCCCCGCCCTGCGTCGAGGTGATTGCGACTAACCTGCTTAATGGCTTGCAAAGCATGAGTTCAAATCGGCAAGGATTAGTGATTAGTAGGCTGTTATGTAAGGGAGGCACATACCATAGTATAATTTGAAGGGCACGCAAGTGTCAGCACGTCTCCCGATTGTTTAGCAAGCACAGGGTAGCGTCAAGATGGAGGCTCGCTGCAAATCTTCAACGTACAGGAAAGTGTCTGGGCGTGTTTGGATCCCTTTCTCTCCTCATCTGAAGCAGCAGTGATGTCTTAGATGACCCAGGGGTGCTAGCTTTAAATCTGACTGTTGGACACGGCCCTTCTTAGGGGAACTTACCCCCAAAATGTTTTACTTTTTCCTCCCAGTCTTTGCCGACTGTCTCTGCTTGACCATAGGAATATAGGCACCTTCCCCCTGTACTACAGAAGGAAGTGTGAGTGCCCGCCTCACCAGCATTAGCAAGGGTGCATTTAAGATAGGTTTAGATACAGTACCTCTGTGCGCCCCATAAACAGGTACGTCACATACCCAGTGTGGGTACGGCATTGGCTAGTAGTGGAACGTAGCTCTGAGTGTGCCACTCACTGCAAAGCCTCTCAACCATGTATCAGGCCTGCCATTGCACCCCATGCTAGGTTGGCATAATTTACGCCTCATCCAACCATGAATGAGTCATCTCATACCATGAGGGCACTCCCCTGCCCCCAGGGAAGTCCTGACGGACGTTGTGGGGGTGGTAGGCTGAAGGCCAGGCGGGTACATATGGATGTTTCCTGCCCAGGTACATGGGGCTTCCCCTGCCTTGAAGTTTGACTCTTCCCATGGTATGCTCCTGGGGTGTCCCATGGTATGCTCCTGGGGTGTCGCCGATTCTCTTTTGTGGGCTCAAGGCTCGGAGCACATCCTCACTGTTCAGGCAGTGTGGAAGAGCCTGAACTTAATTTAAAGAATGGTTTACTTTGCCAGCAGCTCTATGCCCTATAAACCACCCAACATTACTCCACTAAGCTAAGGCCCGCTAAACTGCCATTGCTGGATAATTGTTGGGCCTGATATCAGAAGGGGAATAAAACCGAATTTGCCTGAGAAGAAGAGTTCCAGAGCAGCAGCTAACAGCAACCTTAAAAATAAGTTTGTATAACTATCAGAATACCTAATTTTGATGTAGCTGTGGATGATTTATAGCTCATTCTTTCAACACCGATTGGATGAATGGCTGAGGCTGTCCCCCCAAAAAATGTGCAACCCTGAACAGTAGGTTGCAAATAGGTCTGTGCTTTGAAGCATGACCCCAGTTTCGCACAATATCCTGTGTTTAAAATAATACAATCTGCTTCTTTTCCATTGCCTTGTGAGATTTCTCCTGTGGTTCATTTCCTCACATTGGGCACATCAAAATCCACTAGAAAATATTTTAGAAAAAGACAGGAAGAAAAGCGTTAGAAAGTAGAATGGCTATTATACTTAACAAGATGACACCTCTTTCCTCCTGGCAGACTAAGTAAAAATGAGTTTGTGAAAAGCGATCTGGAAAGAGCGAATTTCTTCTTCTTTTTTTCGATTACATTATTCAAATTGTGCATATATTTTGTATGTTTCTTCCTAGGTACTGAATGGAAATCCATAACCGAAATGTCTAGACCGTGTCCTCAATTCCTTCCAAATAGGAGAGCAGAAACATATGATACTCCAATTGCTGTCCTACTGCCAGGCCTCAGAATTATCTGAGTAAAAATTTTTTAGGAGATATTACGCTGATTACTGTGATTGATAATGGCATTGATGGCTGATATTGATAATATTAATAACTTGTTTTTATATAGCACTTCAATCAATCAAAACAACTTTATTCGGTTTTACGAAAAGAAAACCATAAAAGTTACAAAACAACCACTTTGTAGTGCATATGTAGCATTTCTGAGCACTGTACGAAGCAGGATTTAGTATGTTCCAATTTCAAAAATTCTTAATGTACCCAAATCGGAGGGATGTAACTCTGAGTTGGCCTTGCCGGCGATCAAACTCATTACCTGTAGACCACTGTGTTTTTCAGCTGTTAGCGTTCAAGTTCGACAGACATCTTTTCTTTTGCTTCGATCTTCCATCTTATTAATAAATTCCTCTAGCAAATACATCAGATAAAAAAAAAATTGTATTTGATTTAAAAATCTTTAAAATGTATGTTTTTAAAGGTCACAAAGTAGTCTCTGTGTTAAACAAAACATGTGGTGCAGCATGACCTCTGTCACCACCGTTTTGAAAAAAAATGTAATGTTAAAAAAAAAAACTTCTTATTCAAAAGGCCTTTAAAACGTATATGGACAATACTCTCGATGTCCAGTCCGCTTAGGACCAGGGCCTCTCCTTAGGGGTAATTTAAGACCAGCCTCCCTCTATCACCATTTTGGAATAAAGGCCCTTTCTAAATCTCCTTAAAAGTCATCTTCCAACCAGGTCCAGAATTCTTTGCAAATAAGTTTGCTTTTCATAACTTTTTGCCTAAGGGGTACTATCTTTCCCGGTACAAAATCCACAGTCACTGTTAGATCTAGTACTTCATACAAAAATATTTACAAGTGCTTTTATTGCACCGAATGTGATATCTTAAAAATGTACATCAGTTTGCTATTGCTAACTTCATGTTATTTGAAAATTGCTCGCAGGGAACCCTTTTTTGATGCTTTTAATTACAGACCATAATGTAGCAGTGTCCTGTATCCTTTGAATATGACTCTAATGAGGCTGAATTCCAGTATTAAGTCTTTTTTGGGGGGGGCTTACATCATATAATCAGTATAAATTTAGACTTGTACTATATTCTATTATCACTACGTCTTCCACCCGTGGCAGTATCTAAATAAAGCCATGGTAATCATATAATCTCTCAGGGTTTTCCAATTTAATTTATGGATAAAGCAGACTAGATCATTATACATTTTTTGCATCTCATTTTCTATTTAAGAGAAATCCTTTATTAAAATCATAGTTTTTAATTTGAGCACAGTAGTCTTCGAACAAATTACCTTTCTATAATGTTACACGCTTTCCTTGAGTTTTGTAATCTTAATGTGATCAAATTGGTTATTAAATCACCACATATCACAAAAACCGTGCACTAATCTGAGTCAAAGGCCAGGAAGTTGAACCTTCTATTTCTTATAATTGTACTGGCATCTTTGGTAACACAATAATGCTTACTTATTTGCCTACAGCAACTTGTGTGTTATTTTTTGTATCCTAGTTTCTTTATACTACAAGTATCTTAAATTACCCGATTTGTATACCCGAACTCTGCTGCTTTGACCATGTTCTACCATGATCAGTGAATTGAGGCTGTGGAAAAGTCAATGTAAGGATTATAGTGTCAAGTTCTAGTGCCCCAGATATTTTTCAGTAGTCTCTGAAGCACTGTGCACTCGCTCACAGTGGAATGACTTTTTTCTGACTACATTTTATTTTATGATAATCAAATGTATATTCTCTGACTAGTGGTCAGCTTGGAGGAAGAAGTATATCTTGTAGTATCTAGTAGGTATCCTACACCTCTAAATAAGTTCACATGCATGCCACATGTAGATTTATCTTCTGCATAGATACACACTCAAAATTAGAAACTAGAGTTATAATTGTGCCATTCGTGGTCTTCATTGGTGGTACCACTGGCGCCCTTGAAGTACAGTTACAGTTTTTTGTTTTCTGTTAACAAATTGTTTCCCATAGTCTCTTAGAACGAGTTCCGTTGCTGTGGCTTGTTTTACACCATCTGGATATTTATTGGTTTCCACCCTCTACTGCCTAGATCATTGCCCTTTCATTTTTACTCGCGATAGGAGAGTGGAATCATACACATTTTTCACTGCATGGTTCTAATTATGTAAAGTCTATGATTGTATGGTTAATGTCCACGTCGGCAACATCATACATATTTGTTTTTGGTGTATGTGCAGCCATGAGTCGTGGCGGGGCGCTGGATTTCTTAAAAGGGGAGACCGGTCCTCTAGTTCAAACATCCCCATATGGTGCTACACTCCACTCCACTACACGCACCGCATACCTGGAGCACCTCTTGACGTCACAGCTATTTTAGTCTGATTTAAGTAAAATTTTACATGTCGTTGAATACTCGGGCCATGGTTCAAGCATTATGGATACAGGATGTATGCCAATAAGCAGTGAATTTCACTTTCCCTCTATTTGAGTCCCCGTGCACTCAGATGAAAATGGGTAAGCAGTCAATTTTTTGTCGCTATGCCGCATCCGTCAAACATCAAATAAGGCCCTGTGATGGTTTCCAGATTTTCTTATCACAACCATGTTACTCCCAAGAGAGGAATTAGATTTTAGAAAATAACGCCCACTGTTGGCCATATTCACTGACATTTTTGTCGGTAACATAGGCACACAAAATACTACAGTTACATTTCTGAAGTCCACATGCAGATTTGCAGAATCAGGTCATAGTAAGAATATTTTACTGTGAATTGGACTTACGGCAGTGGTGACACTAATAGTATTTTGAATTATCTGCAACCATAAATTTAGAGGTGGACCTGGAAATGGTGGAGGATCAGGTCAGGCTTACCATGCAGACGTTATGGAACGCTATTAAATTTGCGTGGATTCTCAAAGATTTTTTCTCAGTACTCCATAATATCTCAGTAACTGTTTTTAGGGTGGCGCCGAGTAGAGAACGACCCCAAATATCACGCAGTAGTAGGGGAGGGGGTTCTCTAAAGCAAAAGAAAATAAATCATATTTTCCTCAAGGAAAATAAACACATTTTCCACTAGTAGACTATATACATGACCCTTAAGAATTCTCTAGAAATCTACACCTGCAGTTAAGCTCCAGGGCGGTTGTTGATTTTTGCGCGAAAGGATGACAATCTAAAAAGAAAACGTAGGAAAGTTTTGAATCTCTGCCTTTTAGTGGCTGCTGTACTTTTTTTTTAACATACTTTATTTTGTCTAGCACCACAGCGACAAACAAGGCTTCTAACAAGGGAGCCTTGGAGTGTGTACTGTGTCCTTTTTAAGCCAGGTGACTTTTTGACACTCTTGGTTGAGAAACTTTTTTTGGCCCTCAGTTAATTATTAATGCTGAAATCACCGCTTATATCTTATCCCTTCTGAGTACTTACTCTGTATTCAAAACAAGCATTGTCAAAACAAATATATCTATCCTGGGCAAGCTGGTGCAATGGTTAACGTAAAACAAAATTACAAGCATATACCACAAAATGATAAAAAAAAAAAACATATGCCACTACCTAAATGTGCCCAAAATATACTTGCAAAAACATATTTTATCAATCAAACAATTTGTATAGCGCGCTACTCACCCGGGAGGGTCTCAAGGCGCTGGGGGGGAGGGGTCCGTTACTGCTCGAAAAGCCAGGTCTTGAGTTGCTTCCTGAAGGAGAGATGGTCGTGGGTCATCCGTAGGTGGATGGGGAGGGAGTTCCATGTCTTGGCCGCCAGGTAGGAGAAGGATCTTCCTCCGGCGGTGGCTCTGCGAATGCGTGCTACTGTGACGAGGGCGAGGCTGGTCGATCGCAGCTGGCGGGTGGGCGCGTAGAAAGTGAGGCGGTTGTTGAGGTACTTGGGACCCAGGTTGTGAAGAGCCTTGTGTGCGTGGGTGAGGAGTCTAAACGTGATCCTCTTGCTGACGGGGAGCCAGTGCAGGTCTCTCAGGTGGATGGAGATGTGGTTGTGTCAGGGGATGTCCAGGATGAGTCGTGCGGAGGCGTTCTGAATGCGCTGGAGTCTTTTTTGTAGTTTGGCCTTGGTTCCCGCGTAGAGGGTGTTCCCGTAGTCCAGTCGGCTGGTGACGAGTGCCTGGGTGACCGTTTTCTGGTTTCGGTGGGGATCCATCGGAAGATCTTACGGAGTATGCGCAAGGTGTTGAAGTAGGATGACGAGACGGCGTTGACTTGTCTGGTAATCGAGAGGGAGGAGTCCAGGATAAAGCCCAGGTTACGTGCGTGGTCCGTTGGCTTGGGGGTGGTGCCCAGGGCAGGGGGCCACCAGGAGTCGTCCCAGGTGGAGGGGGATGATCCCAGGATGAGGACTTCCGTCTTGTCTGAGTTCAGTTTCAGGCAGCTGTTCTTCATCCATTTGGCGACGTCTTTCATTCCTTCGTGTAGGTTGGTTCTGTCGGTGGCGGGGTCGTTGGTGAGGGAGAGGATCAGCTGGGTGTCGTCGGCGTAGGAGATGATGTTACGGTTGTGTTTGCGTGCGATGAGTGCGAGGGGGCTCATGTAGACGTTGAAAAGGGTGGGGCTGAGTGAGGATCCTTGTGGTACGCCGCAGATGGCTTCGGTGACCGCGGATCTGAACGGGGGAGGTGGACTCTCTGGGTACTTCCGGCGAGGAATGAGATGATCCACTCCAATGCCTTCTCTTGAATACCGATGTTGCTGAGGCGCTGTATCAGGGTGTGGGGGCAGACAGTATTGAACGCTGCAGAGAGGTCCAGGAGGATGAGGGCAGCTGTTTCTCCGCTGTCGAGCAGGGATCTGATGTCGTCGGTAGCTGCGATGAGGGCAGTCTCAGTGCTGTGGTTGGCTCGGAAACCGGACTGTGAGGGGTCGACGGATTCGTGCGTCTCGAGGAAGGCGGTGAGCTGTTTGTTGACGAACTTCTCAATGACTTTGGCAGGAAAAGGGAGGAGCGAGATGGGGCGGAAGTTCTTGAGGTCGGTGGGGTCCACTGTCGGTTACTTCAGGAGGGCGCTGAGCTTGCCATGCTTCCAGCTTTCCAGGAAGGTGGCGGTGTTGAAGGAGAAGTTGATGATGTCCCGGAGTTGGGGTGCGATGATGGAGTCGGCCTTGGTGAAGACGTGGTGGGGGCAGGGGTCGGTTGGGGATCCGGAGTGGATGGTGTTCATCGTGCGGGTGGTGTCTTCGGTGCGGATCGGGGTCCATGCGCAGAGGGTGATGGTGGGGAGCGTTGGTTCGGTGGTGGGGTGCGTGGTTGGTGTGCCAAAGCTGTTGTGAATTTTCGGTGATCTTGCGGTGGAAGAAGGAGGCGAATGAGTCGCAGAGGTCTTGCGAGGGAGTGATGTCGTTGTTTCCGGCGCTGGGGTTGGAGAGCTCTCTGACGATGCTGAAGAGTTCCTTGCTGTTGTGGGTGTTGTTGTCCAGTCGTTCTTTGAAAGTTGTCCTTTTGGTCGTGCGGATCAGCTGGTGGTGTGTGCAGGTGGCGTTCTTGAGGGCAGTCATGTTTTCTGTAGTCTGGTTGAGGCGCCAGGCTTTTTCAAGGTTGCGGCAGTTTTTCTTGGATGTTTTGAGTTTGTCGGTGAACCACTAGGCTTTCTTGCTGCTGGGTCTGTTGGGAGGGTTCTTCAGTGGTGCGAGGTCGTAGGCGCAGTTGGTGAGCCACTGAGTGAAGATGCGAGTTGCTTCGTTGGGGTCCGTTGTGCTGGCGGGAGGGTTCTGGCTGAGGGAGGTGGTGAACTGGTCGGTGGTGATCTTGCTCCAGCTCCTGCGGGGAACTTGTTGCGGGTGGTGATGGGTCGCGGTTCTCCTGAAGCTGAAGTGGACGCAGCTGTGATCAGTCCGGTGGAGTGGCTGAAGGAGATGTGCTCGCTGGGGGAGAAGATGAGGTTGAGCGCGTGGCCGGCGTAGTGGGTGGGGGTGTTGACCAGTTGCTTGAGTCCGAGGTTGTCCAGCAGGGTGGTGGTGTTGCTGTCCTTGTTGTTCTCCAGGTGGAAGTTAGGTCCCCTGGGAGGATGTAGTCAGAGGAGACGAGGGCGTGGTCCAGGGGATCTGTAGATGAGCGTCTCTGAGGGTGGTCTTGGGGTCGGTGTGTATCTGTAAGTGGAGATGCTCGGCGGCGGTGAGGGTGTCGTCAGAGTTGGTCGTGATGCAGATGGTGTTCCTGTGGACGATGGCGATGCCTCCTCCGGTCTGGTTGACTCGATCCCTCCGGGTGATCTTGTATCGGGATGGCTATGGCGATGTCGGGCGCTGAGGAGGCGTTCATCCAGGTTTCCGTGAGGAAGGCGATGTCTGGTGCTGTTGTGTCGAGGAGGTTCCAGAGTTCGACGGCGTGTCTGTGGACGGAGCGGGTGTTGAGCAGGATGCACTTGAGGTGGTTGTTGCTGGTGCTTGGCCTTTCGGGTGCGGTGCAGGTCCGGAGGCAGGTGAACTTGCAGGTTTGGCAGGTGAAGGGTCCGTGGGTGCGATTCGGGGTGGCTCGGTAGCAGGCGGGATTCCGGTCGGGTTTGAGTGCATTGAGGGTGTCGTAGGCCCGTCGTGTGGTCTGGCATCGACGGGGGCCAGGGGTCCTGGCACTGGGCGTGGATGGGCGCAGACGGGCTTGCCGTTGGTGCACAATCGGCGCACCCGCTGCGCGGGCTCCATATGAGGCCAAGTGGGAGGGGGGAGGCACGAAAAGCACGAAAAGCACGAAAGAAAAGGCAGGAAGGGAGCAGGGAGAACGAGCAGCAGCGAGGGGGCACAGCTGGCGAGCCGTGCGACGTGGGGGGGTTGTCCTGGGGTCAGGTCACCTTATATTGTTTTTAAAATGAAATAGTATATACAATTTTAAAGCAAAAAACAGTGTTTCCTAGCAGGCAGGGCTGATTAAAAGAGGTATAGAAATCTTTTTATATTCATTATACATAACAAGAAAATATGATTTGCGCACAGAAAAGGTACTATTGATTTTGAATAACTGTAACCAGAAGACTCCAAGATGACTAAAACAGGGGTAAATAATGTCCCAAAAAGAATTGGCAAAGTAATGTATTGGCCCTTCAGCCATGCACTGAGGAGCACTCCTTTTTGGTGGATGTGCATATGTGGTCAGCCAAACTGCCATCACACACAGTGAAAGACAGCCAGTGGTTAAAGTAGGCTGGCCCTATGCCCCATGATGTTGAGGGTGGACGTAAAATGTGAATGATGGTGGAATAAAACACTGAATGAAGAGGGCTAATGCACACACCATATACATCATGATGCACCCCAGTAATGGCTGAAATATTTACAGAATGAAATTGGCGTGGCTAACACCCAGTCTTTCTCGTTGTCGTTGGCTGTATTGTTGACTGAGAAAAAAGTAAGAAGAGAAGACATGTTATTCATGTGAAACTGAGGCACAATCGGGCATCAGTTTCAGAACGGGGAGAGAGTTGACCTAGTCTCGATAAGGTGGTATGCTAACAGTCCTTCAGTGGCGGGGAGTGTGCTTGTACAATTTGATTTGAAAACTAGATTTATGGCTTTCAGAGGGGCAATGGATAACAATGTCCTGCTGAGAGGCAGGTGGTTACGATGCAATATGCAGGCGCTGCCCTTTGAGGCCCTGCCAATTCCCACGGTGTAATGTATGGTAATTGCTCCATCCAACATGGACAAGTCATAATGGAAGGCACCACGAGGGGAAATGGAAAACTGCGTAAAATGGGACTATGGAATAAAAGGTCCCATTTAATGTAAAAGGAATGACCCAGCCGGTAGTTACAAATTGACCTCTGTTTAAGACAGGAGATGGCCAAGGAAAAAGAAAGTAACATGTTGTGGCAATCATAGGCGAAGTGTGAAGAATAGCACCCCTGTGTAGCAAACAAGCAGCGTTCTAGCTTTTTCAAAGCTGTATTTCTGTATTATGATCCGCCAAGGATAGTTGGCACAAGGAACCAGCGTTTGGCCAAAATCTGTGTCTGGGAAGAGCTAAATAACCTTTTCCTAGCGCAGTGTGTCAATCTGTCTGACTTTAGATAACATATATCTTTGTGTAGCAGCTGTTTATTTTATGTGTGCTAACAATGTACAATTGTTCTGTGTGTTTGGCTGCAGACACAGGTGAGTTCAGACAGAAAATTTGGGATGCATAAAAAAAAATTACCTAGGGAACTAAAATACATTAACTACTTACTGAGCAAGTGCTGTGCATTAGGCACCCGCTGCTGACAATGACCTTATAGAAGCAAAAGATTTGGATCACGGAAAATGACTCGATCTTTCATCCTTCTTAGGTTGCTAACTTCAAAATGACTTAAGAGCTGGCTGGGTAACAATGGCACACTGATATTGCGGAGATGAAAAATTATCAAATCTGTGGTGCCAAAGACTTTATTAAAACACATTATTATTATCAGTAGTATAATACTGTATGATTATTATTATTGCTGATGTTTGATATTTTTTATCGCATAGTTGTTTTTGTTCTTATTATTTGTATTATTATTACCAGTATCAGTAGTAGTATGACTACCATTATTATTACGCTTATTATTATTGTTGCTTCGTATTTAATATTATTGGTTTTATTATAAGTAGTGGTAGTAGTAGAAGTAGAATGACTACCATTATTTTCACTAGTGGTATTATTTCAGAAAGGGCCCAAGAATACAGTTTGCGTTTCCCCGACACTTGATTTGCTGTTCACCACTGCATGGGGAGGAAGAGCGAGCTCCTTCCTTACCTCTGTCACCCGAGAAGGCGCTCTGCGAGTCTTGGGTTGTCTGTGATCAGGTCGAGCCTACCAGACAGCCCAAGCTGTCTGTTTGTAAAAGAGGTACTATAAACTTGCCAAGAACTTACAAGGGTTTACAGCCCACCCGCTGCTTACCAGGGTTGCCTTTATCTGGACTTTAACTTGCTTGATTCTTTTTCATTTGCTTTCCACGTGCTAGCTTGTCATCTTCACTATATCACTTATTGACTGATTTCAATCCTTCAACTACTCATTTTCAGGGAACTCATTTTTTCGTTTTGCTTAAGCACTCAATAAGAGTACTTGTCTTTTTCAATCTCACCCTTGTGCGCTGCTTCCCTTCCAAATACCCACTCCTTGCTCTGTGTTGCTGTCACTCTCATATTGCTAGCGCTCTTATGTTTCTCCTCCAGCCATACTGACACTCTCTCCCATCCTCCATGTTACTTTCCGGTTTGTCTGCTTCTCCCCCGAGCCCTGTTGCTCTCGCTCAACTCCTGTGTCGCTGTCGCGCATGTGCTTCTTTGCTCCTCGCCAGGCCTACTTCCCATTACTTCCCCAATTACCCACTGCTCACGGTCTCTTTTTCCCAATCCATTGTTTTTCACCCACCATGCCACTTCAGTTTGGACCCAGCAATATGCAAATCAGTCTTAACCCTGCTCCAATGGGAACAGTCCACAACAAACTGCCAGGCTAGGTACTCCTTAAAACATAACACAAGCAACCCGCGGTCGGTTTCACCCTTATATATGCCTATGCAAGAGATTGGTTGCAGTGCCACAGTGAGCAGGGGACCCAGATAGGGCATATTGGTCACACTTTGGCCGTCAGAAAACAAAGTGATGTATGGAATGCTTGAATTAATCTTCGCTATTGGCGATCGCTTGGTGCCACTTCCCTATCCTTTGTTTTTCACCCATCATGCCACTTTGATTTGGACGCAGCCATATATGATTCATTCTTGAGCCTGCTCCAGTGGGTGCAGTCTAACCCGAGCTACCAGGCCATGCGCTTCCTGAATGGGAACACTCCTGAAGGGCCCCAACCAGGTTCAGAGAGGACCTGGAGTGGCCATTCGGGCTGGACTCTTCCTATTGGAGGAGAGTCAAGACTAGTTTGCATATAGCTGGTCTAATCTGAGGTCGTTTTGAATGCTACCCTGAGCGATTGCCAGTAGTTAGACTTATTTCAAGTCTCTTCACATCAATTTTTGTGTGTTAATAGAGTGCTTTCAGGCTACCTAATTAAAAAAAAAATTATTTGCCCTTTCATCTTGGAGTGGTAAATGGAAAAAAATTGGCCTGCATCATTTTGAAGGTACACATGCATAATCACACATGTATGCAGGTATCTTATTTTTTTTTGGGTGCTTTTTTTTGGGATGCTTTTTTTTGTTCATTTTGGTCGTGCTGCACAACATCATCTAGAGGTCGGTCCAACTTCTGCACGCGGTGACGCTCATGATATTTTGCCTGTTTTCTTTCAATCGCCGCTTTGCTAAGTCACGCGGTAATCGATTGGCAGTCCTTAGTGAAAAGCTGCCTCCACACTATCAAGCTTTGGGCTGACCCTGGGAACTGGAACTAGCACAGGGAGATGTATCACAGCCGATCAGACACAGCAGCTCGTGCCAGCGTTCCTTTCTGCCTGCGTCTTCATACACTTTAGGTTTTGGCCAGAGGTTCTCATTTTCCATGGCAAAGCCACAAACTGGTCTGGAGTGAGCAGAGAAAACAACATATTTCATGGTTTCCAAGCCAAGGAAATGGTTGCTAATTGAAGTGGGCGAGGGCAATTTTGAGCGATCTCTTCATTAAATCCTTCAGTCTCAACTGGTGTGTTTGTTTTTCCGTCACCAAAGACGCACATCTATGTCTCGACTGACGGGTGGTGACCGGCGCGTGCACAGCTGCGTCGGTGTTGGCCAGAGACAAGGCCCACATCCTTTCACTGCCCGGGTTATTTCTCCTGCACGCCGGTGCCCTTTAGGTTTAACAAGTGCGCCGAGCCAAAGGGTAGCCACTCTTCAAGGTGGGCCGGGGTGTAATGAGCATTTGTGATCACTTCATGGAACAAGCAGTGTCAACTCTAATAGGTATCACCTTTGCAAGAAATATCCGCTTTGCCAATGTGTTTTAGGCAGGTTCTACACCAGCATTGCTGCTGTTCAGCATGGCTAAAAGTTAGTGGCATAGAGACTCGCACGGAGCGTCAGAGTGGGATGGCGAAGAGTGGTGTAGAGTTTTGAGGCAGTACAAAGAAGAAAGGGTCCGAGTTACAATGTGACTAATATGCTAAATCAATTCTGTATCATATCCTACAGACATTCACCACAAATAAATTTGCCACAAATTGGTACGAATTTTTAAAGGAAGAATAGTAATCAAGATGAAAATTGCATTTATTTGTGCAATATTGGTATTTGCGTACGTTATTCAACCAGTTGTATATCAAATATTCAGAAAACAATACTTAAATGTAATTATAAAGTCATTGCATTCAGAGTGCTCTCAGTGAGAAGGGGAGGGGAAGTGCAAAAGTTGTGAGGGACCGGGTAAATGTGGTGTGACTTTTTAAGGACATCACGTTAAAATCAAAGCACGCCTTTACAATCGAAATGAACAAGAGGTTCCAAAGTTACATCACACATAGGTCAAATCAATATATTCCTTTGTGTCCTATGGTGTGTTCAGATGGCGTAGTCTACGTTTCGACCCCCATGTACGCTAGAAGGGTTATTATTGCCTCATGTTGGGGTCTTCATCAGGACAGTGATATGGAGAGCATCAATGGATGGTCGTCATCTGTGCCGTCTGAGGGTGGGCCTGGGCGTGCTCCTGTGTATTTTGGGCACTGTTCCTTATTGACGAATGGACATCATTGTGTCGATTGTCGTGTCAGGGTTCTGTCGACAGATGCATCAAGGCAGCTAGGAGCACTGACGGCCACAACCTCACCACTATGAGAACGATGCGCAGAGTCTTTTTGAATACCAGGACTGAACCCTGACACGACAATCGACACAATGATGTCCATTCGTCAATAAGGAACAGTGTCCAAAATACACAGGAGCAGGCCCAGGCCCACCCTCAGACGGCACAGATGACGACCATCCATTGATGCTCTCCATATCACTGTCCTGATGAAGACCCCAACATGAGGCAATAATAACCCTTCTAGCGTACATGGGGGTCGAAACGTAGACTACGCCATCTGAACACACCATAGGACAAAAAGGAATATATTGATTTGACCTATGTGTGATGTAACTTTGGAACCTCTTGTTCATTTCGATTGTAAAGGCGTGCTTTGATTTTAACGTGATGTCCTTAAAAAGTCACACCACCTTTACCCGGTCCCTCACAACTTTTGCACTTCCCCTCCCCTTCTCACTGAGAGCACTCTGAATGCAATGACTTTATAATTATATTTAAGTATTGTTTTCTGAATATTTGATATACAACTGGTTGAATAACGTACACAAATACCAATATTGCACAAATAAATGCAATTTTCATCTTGATTACTATTCTTCCTTTAAAAATTCGTACCAATTTGTGGCAAATGTATTTGTGGTGAATGTCTGTATGATATGATACAGAATTGATTTAGCATATTAGTCACATTGTAACTCGGACCCTTTCTTCTTTGTACTGTTATATGGACTCAGGTCCTCGAGTTCTAAGGGCCCACCCCTTTATTACTCGTAGAGTTTTGTAGAGCGGCATACACTGTAGTGGCATAGAGTAGGGTGGACTGGTGTAGAGTGCATTGGAGTGTTGCGGACTATAGTGGTATAGAGTGCAGTGGCATTGAATTCAGCAGCATACAATGCAGCATAGGTAGATTTGAGTGGTGCATGGTAGAGTGGAGTGGCGCAGAGTAGAGTGGCTTAGAGTGATGCAGAGTGAATTACGTGGCGTAACATTGATTGATGCAGAGGACAGTTGCACAGAGTAGCGTCAAGTGGAATAGAGTGCAGTGGTGTAGAGCGGTGCAGAGTAGATTAACATAGAGGGGTGCTGAGTAGGGTGTAGTGCCGTAGAGTGCAGTGGTGTAGATTTGAGTAGTGTAGAGTGGAGTAGTGCCGAGTACAGTGGCATAGAGTTGAGTGGCGGAGAGTGCAGTGTTCCAGAGTGGAGTGTCGGAGTGCAGTGGTGTAGAGTGGTGCAGAGTAGATTAACATAGAGGGGTGCAGAGTAGGGTATAGTGCCATAGAGTGCAGTGGTGTAGAGTGGAGTAGTGCCGAGTACAGTGGCATAGAGTTGAGTGGCGGATAGTGCAGTGTTCCAGAGTGGAGTGTCAGAGTGCAGTGGTCTAGAGTGGTGCAGAGTACAGTGATGCAGAGTAAAGTACTGTGCCATAGAGTACAGTGACAGAGTGCAGTTGTGTGGGGTGCATTGGCGTGGTTGCGAGTAGAGTGGTGTAGAGAGCAGTGGGACAGAGTGGAGTAGAGTCGCATAGATAGCAGTGACATAGAGTAGATTATTTCACAGTAGTGTGAAGTGGCATAGAGTGTAATGGTGCAGGGTAGAGTGTAGTTGCGTAGAGTAGCATTGAGTGTAAGAACGTAACTTGGTATAGAGTGCTGTGGCATAGAGGGGCATAGAGTGCAGGGCCATGGAGTTGAGTGTTAAAGAGTAAAGTGCATCAGCGAAGAGTGTATTGGCATAGCGTGCAGTGTTGCAGAGTGGCGTAGAGTGCAGTGGCGTATAGTGGAGTTGTGCAGAGTAGATTGATGTGGCCTAGACTGGAGTGGTACAGAGTGCAGTGGTGTAAAGTAGTGTGGCGAAGAGTGTATTGTCATAGAGTAGAGTGGTACAGGGTAAAGCAGAGAGGCTTAGCGTGAAGTGGCATAGAGTGCAGTGGCATGGAGTGGTGCAGAGTAGAGTGCAGTGGTGTGAAATGGCACATTTTCAATTTGAGATGGCCATTACATTTGCACAAGCATATAGTTTTACTGATGAAACTATACAATGCACAAACGAAAATGTGTGGAACTTGCATCACATAGTGTAATGATGTGTTTTGTCTTGTGGTTTACTTGCAATCAATGCACCAGCACCATTATGGCTGGATTCCAATGCCCGACATCTGTGTATTCACATTTTGATATCCTATCGCACTCCACCGACCAACCAGTGGACCACACATGCTACAAAAAGACAAAAGGTTATCGGGAAAAAGTCTGGATGTGCTCTCCTCAGGAACCATTTTCCTTTCTTTAACGTGGCATCCCGATCACTAGTAAGAAGCTTGGTTTGCCATGTGCTTCATTATCACATGAAAACTACCCATATTCTGGCACTTAAAAAAGCATTCCCACACCCAAATTCCAAACAGGAAAACTTTGAAAAGCAAATTAGAAGACCCATAGGCAAGGTGATGGCCATATTGAAACATTGTGGAAGGGTACACACCTATCCCTGTGGTGTGCTGCTCATCATTGAGGAGCCTCGCCTAGCGAAGTTCTGTAATTGTTGGAGCCCAAAAGGTGACTTATCTTTTGCTTTCTCGCCCTAAGTGCTCTGGGGATGCCCAGACGAGGGTCCCGAGCTCACTGTGCAACTGGATTCAAGCTAGCCTGGTTAATGAGGGGGTGACACTCCAAAACGGGTCCCATGATGCTTGTGTCTGGTCCAGAAAGGACCTGGCTTGGCAGTTCGGGGTGGACTGTCCCCATGAGGAACAGGGTCAAGACTGATTTGCATATGGCTGGGTCTGAACTGGGTGGCTTGGTGAGCAAAAGAACAATGGATTTAACCCGGATCTCTTGACTGGGGGTGAATGTATGATTTGTTCCGCATTTCGTCCATCATTTGTGCATCGTTTTCTTTCTCACCCTGAGTGCGCTGGGTAAGCCCAGACGTGGGTCCCCTGCTCACTGTGCCACTGAATTCAAGCTAGCCTGGCTGATGAGGGGTGATTCCCCTAAACCGGTTCCAGGAGCAGTTAGTTGCATATGACTGTCTTTCAGTCCTTATCAGCCACTCTCCTATGAGAGCACAGTACTTTCGAAGTTCCTACTGGAATATTTTTTTTGTATTCTGAGCTCAAACACCACTCTCCAACGCCTTTATGCTGTTTAGCCAGTAGCAAATAGCTTCCGCTAAGCCCTCTTTGGTGTTCATTCATACGTTGTCCCGGTACCGCTGGTCAGAAAACAGGCACCCTCCGCTGTTTTTTTTTGTTTTTAACACAGGATGCATCTGGCTTTTGCTGGAAATGCGCTGTCCTGCTCCTTGAACTTTGACACCCAGGCCCAGCCTTCCAGTCACAGCTGGGGTGCCCGAAAGGAAGCACCTTCCACCTCTTGTGGATGAGTCTGTCCGGTCCTGTGATAAAACAAAGTGACACACGAATATTGCATTTAAACGAGAAATGTAAATTCTGCGAAGGAGAACGCTTATTAGCAATACATTGGGAAAAACGTCAAGGCAAGTGCAGGAACTGCGACCGCATTGTATGTGCCTGGTGGTTCAGAGTTGTGTGAAGAATATCTGTACAGAAAGGACGTTGGGATAATTCAACAACAGGTACACTGTTCGAACGAACGATAGTATGGGATATTTTGTCTCTGCTTGTACTGGATTGGCGCCACTGCTCAATGATTTGCTTTTTCTCTCATTTATTTCAGCTGATGCTTCTTTTCGTCTCTCATTTTACCCGATGCTGCTTTGTGGCTGTCAGTCCATCAGTTCCTTATCTTTGGCCGTGCTTCTATGTGGCAGTCATCCAGTCGGTGTGGCTTTGTGACAGTCATTTCAGCAGATGCTTCTTTTCGTCTCTCATTTACCCGATGCTGCTTTGTGGCTGTCAGTCCATCAGTTCTTTATCTTTGGCCGTCCTTCTATCGATGGTTCGGTGTGGCAGTCATCCAGTCGGAGTGTCTTTGCGACACTCAGTCCTTTCCTCAGATGCTTCTCTGTGGTCCCGTCAGATGCTACTTCACTTCAGTCATTTTATGAGGTTCCCAATCTTTTGACTTCTGGGAACCTCCACTTAATCATTACTGGAACCCGGTGACCCCCACTGAATAGTTACTGGAATCCGTCCCAATTTCCCACAATGGATTACGGGGGAACAGGGACCCCAGCCTAAGCACTGTTGAAGATTTGAACCAGAAAGCAATACACAAAAATATAAAAAAAGCATTCATGAACCAAATGCAGAAATGTTGACACATTTTATTTCATTTGCAAACATATATAAATAAAATGTAAAACATGTATTTAGCATATAAAGGTTGGAGCTTTTCTAAATTAAGTTGAGGCCACTCGATCATCCATTCCAAGGGTACTCTCAAACATTTTCCATGTGGCATAAGTTTGGTCTGCGATAAGACAGAGGGCGCATTGATGCCAGCAGGATGGAGATTGGGTGGGGGGAGTTAACATTAATGTGGGTGAAGTGAAGCATAATTGCATAATGTGAAACCAGAAAACCTGGGATTAATACCAGCTTCCCCATGTGTGACGTTAGGCAATTGTTTATTTCACTTTCCCTCCTTTTTCTTCATTATCACAAATAAGAGGACCTTCAAATAAATGATTTGAGGATGCACATTGTACAAAACCTTCTCCTGTGTTTGATTTAATAAACTATAATGTTGTTCATTTATAATAAGAACCCAGGTCACCCAAAGAGTGCCCATAACAACTGGTTTGCCTCTTTAGTTCACCATTGGCCTGTATGTTTACTGTACGTTTTAACATTTTCAATTGTACATGTAGCTTCTTTATTTGCATACATTTTATTAATCTGTTAATATGTTATTATCAACCTAGTCACGGACCCCTAACGATGCTTGGCGGTCCCCCAGGGGTCCCCGGACCACAGTTTGGGAAGTAGATGCCTATTTGTGGCTCTCCTACCACGAGGTACCTCCTTCTAGCAGTCATTTCACGAGATGACACTTTGTTGCAGTCATTCCATGAAATGCTTCCTTTTGGTGGTCTTACGATCAAAGTCTTCTTTTTGGCTGTGATTTCTTCAGATGTCTTTTGATGGTCATTTCACAAGATGCTGCTTTTAGGCTGTCTTTCTTCAGATGCCTTTTATTAGTCATTCCACAAGATGGTGCTTTTAGGCTGTCTTTCTTTCAGTGCTTCTTCGCGTCAGTCCATGTCTCCGATTCCACTTTGTGTTGTTCACGTGTTTCTATTTGGTGATGATTTCATGAGGTGCATCTGTTTGGCGGTCATTTCATTAGTGTTTTGTTTGTGGCTGTCATTTCTTACGGTGTTTATTTGCAACAGTCATTCCAGGAGATGCATCCTTGTAGTGGTCGTTTCACAAGATGATTGTTTGTCACAGTTATCCTGCCTGGTGCCTCCTTTTGGTATTCTTTCAGTCAAGTGTTTTTTTTGTGATTGTCTTTTCAGATACCTCTTGTTAGTTTTTTCACGAGATGCTTATTTAATGCGGTCATTAATCCAACTACCTTTTATTAATAATTTAATGGGGGACATTGAAACACTCACCGGGCGCCGAGGAGCGCATAGCCTTCCAGCTTGTCATCAGCTGCTCCCACTGCCTGACATCGCGACGGACGGACCGGGGACTACATCCCCCAGCGGCCCTTGCCTTGCTGCTTGCCGCAGGAAGCCACGCACGCCCAGCCCAGACCCCGGAGGTGCTCTTAAGACACAGAGAGCACTGGGGGAGCGGGGACATTGAAACACTCACCGGGCGCCGAGGAGCGCATAGCCTTCCAGCTTGTCATCAGCTGCTCCCACTGCCTGACATCGCGACGGACGGACCGGGGACTACATCCCCCAGCGGCCCTTGCCTTGCTGCTTGCCGCAGGAAGCCACGCACGCCCAGCCCAGACCCCGGAGGTGCTCTTAAGACACAGAGAGCACCCGCGTCGCGGGACGCGCGCGGGACAGCGCCGGGCTAAGCCCGGGCAAAGGGCGGGCCGTTTGTGGCCGTTAGGGGCCGGACGAGGCCGGGCCGGGCCCCTCCTCTTGCATCCAGCAACTAAAGGTACTGTACATATTTTTCCCAACTAGTTGTCTGTGGCCCGATAGGACTGGAACCATGGTGAAAAGGAAAATTTTGGAGGACCCCACAGACTCTGTTGGAGGGACAGCCAAGGGGGGGAAACGTGCTAAGAGACAGAAATGCAAGCCTTCAAAAAAACGCCAGGCTAATGCGGGAGAAAATTGTGTCTTGGAGCAGATTGACAGAATTGATGAACTGATTACTGACTGTACTGACTTGTTAACAGTTACCCCCGTTTTAGAAGGAGAAGATGGCGATAAAGCCGGTCCTGGGGGAACAAAGGGTGCTAAGAGCAAAGATAAGGGGCCAACAGTTATTCCCAGAATGTTTTTGGGTAAATCCCCTGTAGAGGCTAATTTACCAGCACCCAAGGCTGCTGAGGATAATCCTGATGTATGTGTATTAGATGTAGAACAGATCATTGAAAGTACTTTTAATTTACCTTGTACTAATAAGTTTACGGTTTTAGCTCACATTGAAAACCTTTATCCGGACGGTGGGCTGGACTCGACTGGATCTCTTCTAGGCACAACTGAGACCCCCACCGAGGTATCTCCAAAGGTGGATGATCACCATGACAAACCTCTGCTTAGCTTAGTAACACACTTATGTGACCTAATTAAGGGAATGCAAGTGAAAATTGATAATTTAACCATTGCTGTAAATAGCCTAAAGATGGAGAAAAACAAAGCTGTAGTAATACCAAAAGCACCTATTAATATTCAGGCTAAGGCATTAACCCAGGTAGGAAATGTCACCTCTTCGGCAACTAAAAAGCCAAGCCTAAATCCAGTTGTTCCCAAACATTCTAGGACAACTGAGCCTGAGCCTGTTAGATCAGGGAACTTGGTGCCCCTGGTGAATCGTCCATCTCAAGGACATAATTTGCCCTCTACTTGGGGTGCACCAAGGCAATCTGTAGATAATCGATCATCTAGGCCGACTCAGGCTGGCTATAACCCCCCATCTAGCCGACAGCAAAGGGGCTATGTAGGATCAAATTTAGGCCCCATTACATCAAATCTTAATCCCGCCATAGCCCCACCAGTATACTTGATTAATATACCCAAGCTCCCTATAGGCAGGGGACGTGAATCTCCAGATTCCCTGACGAACAAAGCTATCCACTGGATTAGGTATGTAAGGGGATGTAGATCTGTTATCCGGGAGGACATCCTGAGCGCAAGTAGGCTAACTTTCCAGGGTGATGCTTACGATTGTATAGAATTGACTCTAAGAAATCCTACGATAGCTGGAGAATTACTAAACCTAGAATTTAGATCCTGTTCCCCAGACTATTCAAGGATCCAGATGAGAGCAACTCCCCGTCACCTCTGGAAGCCTACGGAAGGGAATCAGGATGCTATTTTAGCAGGGGAAAGTTCTAGATTAGACCAGAACGATTGACTACCATTCTCATTTCAAAATGAACTAGCTAGTGAAGCTTATAATAGTGGCCCTATAGGAGAGGTTCCTAGTAGTATTCTGCCAAAACTTGTTACAACCCAAGCTCCACTGGCCCGTTCCAATGATGATTTTATCTTATCCCCTACTGATTCAGCCAGTAAAAATGTCAAAAAAGTTATACCTGGAGGGGGTCCGAGTTGTATTCGAGCAAACTCTTCTATAATTCAAGTTATAGGTCCAAGATCCTCTGATGACCCTATTCCTCACACCACCAACCAAGATCTTATAGGGAAGCCTTGTCCTGAAACCTTTGATAGTTGTCATGGTTCTGTCCTTTCGTGGAATGTAGCCGGCTTAAAAACTAAGCTAGAGTCACCTGAGTGGGCAACATTTATCCGAGGATATGATCTATGCCTATTTCAGGAGACATGGGCACTGGAGGAAGTGCATTTCCCTGGCTATCTAAATTATAGTGTACATGCAGTTAAGGAAGGAAGGGGAAGACCATCTGGCGGGTTAACTATCTGGCTACGACAGGACTTGAGTGTAGTAGTAAATATTATTCCTACTAATCACAGAGATCTACAGGTCCTAAAACTTAAGTTTCCCAATTTAGCTCTAGTGTATGTTTATAACATATACGTGAGGAGTACGGGGGGTGGAAAATCAGAGATCCTCGTACTCATGGAAGACTTACTGGAAAGTCATTGTTCACCTTTTAATGTTATTGTGGGGGGGGATTTTAATGTAAATTTTGAGCCTCTTATGAAGGGAAACTGGAATGTGTCAGAGGAGGAGGACAGAGAATGGGGGGTTCCCAAACTGGATCTTGATCCGGTTAGTAAATGGTCAGACAAAGTGGTCCAACTGAATTCCATTTGTTTAAATAAAGGTTTAAGAGCTGCAAATGGAAGGACCCTAGGCGATAAGAATGGGGCACATACCTTTAAAAGTGGTTCACGCAAGAGCAGAATAGATTATATTCTGCTCAACCTGGGCCTGTGGAAACACCTCCAAGACATGACGATAATTGACAGGCTCGAGAGTGACCACAATCCCCTGTCTATGTACCTTACCTATTGGGAACCTTTTGTACACCCAGGGATTATAATGGCTCCTACCCCCACTCATGATACTTTGATATCAAATGATTTACGCCACGTCCGATGGCCTAAAGTTTCCCTTCATAAAGAGAATATGGATTTTATATCTAGTAAGCTTGGACAAGCGAAGTTAGATTTATTGTCATTATCGGAAGGGGAAAATAACATTTTGAGCTTGCAGGAAGGAACTAGGATCCACGAAATTCTTTTTGATGAACTAAAGACTCTATTTGTTAAACCCTGTAAGCATAAAGGTCCACACGCAATGGAACCGCCGCGGTGGTATACAGGGGAATGCAGGAAGGCCCGTCTAGATTTGGGAAGGGCAATTAAATTTGATCCCGCTGAGAACATCAGAGCAGCCAGGCTGAGGTATAGAAACGCCGTTCTAAAAGCCAAGCGTATTTGGGATGAGAAAAGATGGACAGACCTTAAGGAAGCAGGTTCCTGTAAAGACACTCGCAGATTTTGGAATGTCTATAAGTGGGGTGTGGAGGGAAACCCTGATAAGCCACAAAACTGGGTTCCCCAAGAAAAGTGGGTAGAATACTTCCAGCCCCAATACGCTAAAAGGCAGGATACCCATCCATCAGTGGAAGTCCCTCTTGAGCCCCAAACTAATTATTTTTTCACGCTGAAGGAAGTTCATCATGCTTTAGACTCGGTAGTCCCTGGTAAAGCGCCAGGTATTGATGGTATACCTGCAGATCTTTTTTTAAATGACCAGAACTCTTGGGGTTGCTATATACTTCTTCTGGCCAACCTGATCGCTAGGGGAGCCCCAATACCGATAACTTGGAATGGGGCAGAGATTATACCCGTTTTTAAAAAAGGAGACAAGTCGCTGCCAGGTAACTATCGTCCAATCAGCCTGATAGACACTTCCCAAAAAATATTTGGTAGGCTGGTTTTAAATAAAATCCTTGACTGGGAATGTAACAATAAGATCTTATCCCATTTGCAAGCAGGGTTCAGAACTTCAATCAGCACGGTGGACCAGGTGCTGCATTTTGTCATGCTGTACTGGAAGACCGTGCTGATTGGACGTGGAAGTTTATATGCAGCTTTTATAGATCTTAGAGCGGCATTTGATCTGGTTCCCCGCCCCACCTTATGGAGTGTCCTTAGTGACATGGGACTGCCACTGCCCCTTTTATCGTTGGTTAAAAAACTCCACGAACATAATTATGCACAGATTAGGTGGGGGAGCCCCGGGAATGTCAC
The DNA here is from genome assembly GCF_964263255.1 of Lissotriton vulgaris. Classification (NCBI taxonomy): domain Eukaryota; kingdom Metazoa; phylum Chordata; class Amphibia; order Caudata; family Salamandridae; genus Lissotriton; species Lissotriton vulgaris. The sequence continues at coordinate 1,325,543,388 of NC_141694.1, forward strand.
GCCACAATTCCCAGTGGAAACTGGAGTACGCCAGGGCTGCGTCCTGGCGCCAACTCTCTTTTCCTTATACATTAATGACGTGGCAAAGATTTTAATTAACTCTAGCATTGACGCCCCGATCATTGCAGGAGCAAAAGTTCCGATTTTAATGTTTGCCGACGATTGTCTCTTAGTATCAAAAACTCCTAGCGGACTTCAAAAGGGCCTGAAGCTCTTTGAAGATTTTTGTACCGCACGGGGTTTAGAAGTAAACGCACAGAAATCAAAGTTTATGACTTTTAATGCTTCTAAATCTTTTAAGGGTACAGTGAATATGAATCAGCGTCCACTGGAAAGAGTCCAAGCTTTTACCTATTTGGGTGTTTGTATAGACCGTAATTTGTCCTGGAAAGATCATATTGAATTGGCCACCTTAAGACACAGACAGTTAACTGGAGCCTTGACCGCAGAACATCAGAAGTCATTTACTAAGCCAATAGCTCCGGTACTGGGGGTTTATAATGGTAAAGTAGTCAGCTCGGCCTTGTACGGAGTCGAAATTTGGGGATGTGAAAGTCTGAGAGGGATGTCAACCTCTGAAAATTCCTTTTTAAGGAATTTAATAAAATTACCGCAGAGTACCCCCATGAAACCCCTCTATTATGATTTAGGGTTATCCCCAATAGCGCTCATAGCATCCTTTCGTCCTGTTTTATACTGGAGGAGAGTCTGGACTACACCAGAATTAGAAATCTTCGCAAGGGGCCTGCTCGATATTATTAGTAGTGACACCTTTCACAAGGTCAAGTGGTTAAATCACATTCGGGGCCTCCTAACTAGTATGGGTCTAGGGAACCTGTGGGATGACCCCACAAACTCAAGGTTCCCACCAAAAAAGATTCTAAAGACTCTTTACTGGCAATTTGTGGCCTCAAGGACTTTTAGGTCTGTTGACCCTGGGTCATTGACCGGAATGTTTTTGGATATTAAGGATGTCCCAAAACTGGAAGCCTTTTGGGACATTATTTTAAAACCTATGGATCGCAAATTATATTTTCAGTTGAGGGTTGGGAGCCTCCCGGTTGGGGCATTCACTAGTAGATGGTCTTCTGGGGCCAAGGATGATTGTCCGGTATGCTTGGCTCGCCCTGAGACCATTGGTCACCTGCTATTCGAATGCCCAGTGTACAGTGAGCCAAGGAGAGCGTGGCTCCGCCCAATGTGCAGGTTAATGAGCCCCATTAGTGGGACTATGGCAGTTCGCATCATCCGATCCTGTACAGATATGATAGTCTGCATAGCTGTGGCAAAATATTTGGGCTGGGCTTGGGCTATCAGAAGTAGAATGCTCAAAATTTAAAATGCAAAATGTATTCACATTACCGAAACCAAATTTTAATGATCATTTATTTATTATAGTCATTTGATGAATTTATGGTTTTATGTGTACATATTTGTATATTCCAATGGAAAACTTTTTTACTATTTTTTAACTTGGTAATCTTATATCTCATAAACTTTATATGTATGTACTGTTTGCTTTTATGACAATCGTCGAATAAAGCTTGTCTGAACTATAATAATTTAATGAAATGCTGCTTTTAGTCTGTCCGTTCATCACATGCTTCCTGGTCCCTCTTTAGACCTGAGGGAGTTAGAACAAAGCCTCGTTTCCTGCTGCAGCTTCTGCAACTCTTACAACTGGTACTTTTGAATAGAAAAATGAATTACCATTGGAAGGCCAGAATTACTTTCCTAAAATTATTGTATTGCAACCAGGAAAAGGAAACCGAGAGGGAGGTATGGCGTCGTATTGGAGTGTCAGCCACTTGTTTGGGTTCAAATGAGCTTACCACCCTGCGGCAGCTTCTTGGTATGTCCTGGTTTAATTATTTCGAAGGTACACGTTGTCTGCCACCCTTCGCTTGGACTTTTCCGGTTCCGCGGGTTTTCTGTGTACCTTTCATTTTAAGCCTGTTTATGGAGCTCCCTCAGCATTTCTGGGTAAACAAAAAAAACGTATAGCCATCTATAAAAACACAAAAGAAAAAAACGTGTTTTTTATGTTTGAGTTTATTGAGAACAAGAAACAGCAATTCAATAAGTTACATAAATTATGAAAGCAATAAATAGAACCAGGATGGTAACCATGAAATACAATACCTAATAGCAAAAGTTGATATGAAATAGATATAAATAATACATTAGTAGGCATTCTAAGCTATAAAGCAACACACGTTTTTAATGTGCAATCTACAGGAGATTTGGGACATTAACTCAGTGCTGTAACTAACCCATGTTTACTCTCCTCCAACTTGTGGCGCTCATCCCCAGAAGGATGAAAGGCAGAGCTGACCCTGTCCGCTATCTTACATCGGACCTTTTTGTTACATGGATTTTTGTAGATTGTGCATTGGTCCATTGGCCAATTTTATGCCTAGAAATCGCAAATTCTTCAAATGTTACCAGTCACATTTTATGCATTTTTAAAATTAGATTCCTATTTCAGGAATGAGCAAGGTTTCCATGGAATATTTAAGGATCATTCGTCATTTCAGTGCTCGTGTGCAGTTTTAATTGTTGTGTTTAGTCTCACAAAATGTACAGACTCCCAGAATATATGCACCAAAACCACTTTGGAAACATATACTTAAGTTCTTGGAATGAGGGGGCTGAGGCTTGTGGCGTGTTGCATCGAGTGGGCAATGCTGCTTATCCGCAGTGTGTGGAAATGAATGTGGCACTGTGCAGTCAACCAGTGCATACAGTTTCGGGCATGCTGAAGTGTCTCCATAGCACTAAAGAGCAGTGTCAACTGTTTAATACAATGCTTTGTCTCAATAATAATCTTTTTCTCTCTGCCTGTTTCATACTCCTACTTTGTGGTGCAAATGATGTGTACATTGTTCTCAATGATTTATGCTGTTGGTGTATAGGTGCCCCTATGCGTTAACATCCCAGATTTGTAGTAGAAGCTTGATATACATATTTTCTCTGCTTGTTTTCTTGCCTTATGAAATGTGCCACCTCTGCGTTGTACCGCACTGACCTAATCTTTTCCTCTTTCTTTTAGGAAAAACCTGATATTAGCCCCACGTCACTCCAGCTGCGATCCCAGCTTGAGGTAAGTGTGAGCTGCATCATTCCACCCCCTTCTTTCCCTTCTTATCCATGCTTATGCCAAAGTATCAGACCTCATTTAAGAGCTCTTTTGCTCATCAATCAGTTTTCCTCTCTCCTTGTCCTCTTCTACAGTGCTCTACAACTTGACGTCAAAGCATACGTGAATAAAAAGTAAATTAATGAATGCTTTTAACCACTTTATGCTTTTGAATGGAAGTAGTAATTTGCAACACCTCTTCTCTTCCAGGAATCCCTTGGTTTCAGCAGTGCTGTATCTACTCCGGAGACAGAGCGGAAGTACGTTTTGGTTTTCAGTTTAAGCACAAGATCATTGTCCTGTTTAATCTGATCAGTGTACTTGTCGATTGGATGGTGCTTTAAGCTTGGATTGGTCATGGGAGGCTGCAGGGGTGTTGTCTGGGTAGTGAAGAAGCCCATGGTAACACTTGCAAGACCCAAGAATGCGAATAATACCTTATTTGAATGTCAGAAGTACTGCTGGCATATCACTGCCTATGTAGCCTAAAAGGGACAATCTTGTATTCCTCAAAACCTTTTAGATGCAAAATGTTAGTGGTCAATGGCTTCCATCAAGAAAGGTTCCACGAGGGAGTTATGACCATCTGGGTCTAGCAAAACACCAAAAATGTTCAGGTTGTTCGAGCCAATAATTGTGCAAAAAGTGTCATCTGTGATGATATTCCTGATTTTAGCTATACATGCTTTACCCTCTGCTCTATGTTGGAATCTTTACCATGGCAAAATCAACCATATTAGGGCACTTTCTGGCTTTCCTGTCGCATGGTCAGGGTCTGGTCTTTGAGATTCCCATTTGCCCATCAGATTGATGAGCAAAGGTGTATACATGATGGCGTTGACACCAGAAATGAGTGTCTGATCTGGCTTTGATCAAGGAGCCTTTCTTTCTGGGCTATTGTCCGCATGGAAGTGCCAGATTATGGCTGATTCTGCCCCAGTTTGTAGCAGGGTCTTACCAATCCATTGTGTTCACAATCATGGTTTGAGTCTTTGGCCAGCTCCTTTGGTTGGGAATGAGATCTGCCAGGTGGAGGCCATCTTAAATATCCTACACATGGGCACCATAATGATGACGTAATCCTGCACGTTTACGATTTCTAAGTGCTCAAAATAACAGATTTCACTATTACTCAATTTAAAGGTATGCAGTTAGATAACCCTTTTGGGATGCAAACTTGTGACCTGTAGATCATATTGGATGTCTGCGGCTGATTGTCACCTCCATGAGCCATCATTCCTGGCATGTGCTATTGCCTGTTCTCTGACAAATAATGATAGTACATACTCATCAGTGGAGCAGATCATATCCTGGATATGACCTGGAGTTGGCGGGATATGAGTTCATGTCCTGCGTTACATCCTATGTTTGATAAGGTTTATAGCTCCCCTCAAGAAGCAGTTTAAGAGGATTCCCTGGCTGATGGTTTATGCATATTCCTAAAATGCCTGTGTGTAGTTGTTTCTAATAAAAATGTTTTATTGTCACTTAATGTACTCATGTACATTGGTTGTTGCTGTCTGAAAATCGTGATGCAAATCCTTCAGCAGATGTGTGAGTTCACTAAGCGGTCTTCACTCTACAGCCAGCGTTATATCTAGTACATTTGTGGACCCCCCTGAATGATACATTGAAAAGGCAGAGGGTATATTTATGTTTCATTAATTTCAAGTGACTCACTTTCATGTCTTATACTTACAAGAGTATTTTTTTACATTTTAGTTTAAAAAGTTTTTATTAAAACAAACTCTCTTGAAGCATAATACCACAGAAACATCTTAAACTATATATAAAAGTACTGAAAATTCTTCATGAAAACTCACACTATGGTTATGGTGGTTCCCAGCAACCATATTCAGATTTGCCTAGGCTAGTATTAAAGCGCTTCAAATGGAACAGATTGTGAGCTTTTAGAGGAAAACCCCCAGTCGCTCTAACTAGAAGTTCTTAGGGTGATCCTGGTACCTTCCGTTATATGAAATATCAATGTGACCATAGAAGGAGGGCTGAGATATTTACATTTAGACTACATTTGATTCCCTCTCACTATAACAAAGCAAATGTGTATGTGTCTTACATTTAATACTAACTTGTCCATACTGTGATGGACTGTTTTGTGTTTTTATACTTGCATGGTATGATTTTAAAGCTCTATTTTTAAAATATGGAGTTCTATCTTGGTCAGCTGCATTGTCACTTTTAGTAGAAATGTGCCTCTTGGATGGTTGCAATTGGGCTAGACTTTTACCTTTTTTAAGTAAAAAGATTGTGTCTAAGTAATTTTCATGTGTAGTTTTCAGATATCTATGTAGTATTATGTTGGACTGAAAGGTTTTAAGAACGTTTTGTTTCAGGAAGATATTTGGCAGAATATTGTCAACAGTGCTAACAATTGTTACCCGCCTCAACCTTGGCCTGAAGCGCACAGCCAATGTCTCACCTGCTCTGATAGTTCTCCACTGGCTCCCAACCAACCTAAGGATGAAATCCTAACGTTATGCTTTGTGCATAAGGCTCTCTTTGGAACTACATCCAACTAGCTGATACTTTACCAGTCAATCAAATGCCTACGACCAGGTACCCAAATTGAATCTTCGTCCAGCCAGAGAAATACCAGCACCTAGGGGCAGAATGATATGCATATAGAACTGCTTCCTATGAAACCTGTCCCTTCCTACCACTCCAATTTGTAGCTGAATTTCCGAGCCCTGGGCAGGCCCTGAAAACGCATCTTTTCAGACGGCTGCGAATTGGCGCAAAGTTGTCTGCTCCTATCGCAAGGAACGGTCGACTAAATATGATTCCTCCCAGGATACTTCTCTCCCACCTTGCTTCCTTCAATTCTTCTTCCTCTCCTTGAAAAGCTATTTGCAGTGGCCTTCCTAAAACAATAAATTAAATATAAAAAATAAAAATGATGTACTTCTAGGTTATGAACATGATCACCTATAAGCCCTCTATTAGGACCTAATTTAGAATTTGGTGGACGGGTTACTCCTTCTCAAATTTAATCCGTCCGCCAAACATATCGTGCTGCAAATGCCAGTAAAGTTGTGGAAGAAACCCCCAAATTATATGCAAGTGTTTACAAGATTTTTTCTCAGCTCATCTCGGTGTTCTAAGAGCTGTATGTAAGGTCACACGTTCGTTTCCCGGTGTATTCACAAGGTAAATGAATGCCATTGAGTAGGTGTATAAGGGTTTCTTGTGGGTTTATTTAATAGACGTATAGATTGGTGTCCCTGCCTCGTTAGGTATCATTACTTAAATCACGTTTTTTCAGGTAATTCTTCAAAGTTCAGCACCATATTTATAAAGCTTGTGCTGCAAAATTGAAAGTCTGCTCCTCTAGGGTCACTCCTATCTTTGGTTCAGATTTCTGACATTTTTAGAATTCATTCTAGTCGTAAAAAGTATGCTTTTGGGATTTTCACCATGTGTATATAAATGACGCAGAAGTTCAGATTTGCACAAGCTAGTTTTATTTTTCCCTCTGGAGAAACCCCTCCCCCCTGCAGTATTAGTGCTCCCTCCTACTTGTATGCACCACTGTTTCTGCACTGAGCAACCACTAAGGAATCTCCATGTGGTGTGGCTGATGCGAAGCTCAAGAACCAACAAGTATACATCTGATTTTGGCTGCTGAGCTACGGTATCTGCCAGTGCTTGCTTCTTTTCAATGATTTTTGGTGAAATATTACAAAAAAATTAATAAATGGTCTCTCATGCTTCCAGATGCACTTGAGAGTAAAAAGAAGCCATCTTTAATTGTTTTTGGTGTACTTTGTCAAAAACCATTGTAAGATAGTCATCCGTGCACCTGCACCCATGTGCGCCCACCTTCGAACGTTTTTTGTTATAAGCCATTCTCAGATGGTCATCTGTGTCTGTGCATATGGGCTCTCATTGGCGGCCATGTTTGAATAGTTATAATGGCTGTTGCTTCCAGTGCCAGTGTGGGTTACGGTACAGTGCAAGTGGCAGCGAGGGCCCTGAAGCAGTGTCTAGAGACCTTTTGAGCTCAAGCAAAAAGAAATGTTAATATAGGAAAAAATGTTTTTGGAAAATTGGACACATTACCTACCAGTCCCTGGCACTGAAGGGGGCTACCTGTAATGCTGCTCTGCACATTGTGCACATGTCAAATGCTGTCAATCAGAGGGGTTAGAGGGAGCACATCCAATATTTAGCTTAAGTGGGCTGACCCATTTCCTCATGCAGTATCATTTGATAGGTGGAAGCAGAACATGAATGAAAGCACACAGACCAATAGATAAAGAGGACAGACAGAAACCCCCTGTATGTATGTATGTATGAATCTATATGCATGGATTTTTAAAAGATGTGATTGAAATTCAAAAGGTCTTGTCTAACGCCAGATGTAAAGAGTGTTCTTTAGATGTTGTATTATGCCAGAGTAAAGAGATGATGTTTACCTCCGTTGGTCAGGATGTTGGAAACAATGATAGAGTAAAAATAAAAGGTTATCAGTAACATTTGGTCACGAGTCATGCAACCAGTTAAATCGACACTGTAATGAAACATTAAATCTGAGGGGTTGAGGTTTTTAGGGTGGCACTCTTATTGGTAGGCATTTATGTTATGGATGGTGGGGACTCTCAGGGGCCACTGACCCTATTTTGCATGACAGTCCCTAGATTTTACAATGCGTAATTGCTTAAATGCCTTAGTTCCAATAAAGAAAAAAAAAAGACCAACCTCTTGCAGCATAGAGGTGATCCTTAAAAATGTTTTTAAAATACATGCGAAGAAAAATTCACTCTCGTTCATTAGAAAAATCTATTTTTGTTCCCAGTGACTGATTGTGTAACCCGTCTCCTCATACTTTTACAAACACGTAGAAACTACCTTGAATTTTCACTGTTTTTAGTCTATTGACTAGCAAATGAACAAGAGACTTTTAAATGAAGGTGAATTCTGTTCATAGTACACACTGCTAATTGTTCATATGGGTTAGAGCACTTTTCTGTAAAACTGTTCTCAAACCCTTTAACTATAAACTCCCCTAAAGGTTAGAGAATCCAAGGGATGGGAGATGCAATCCCGTAAATAGGAGCTCTGAAGATCTGTTATATGTCTCTCTGGACAAGGACACAACATTGAATGAATGGTTCAAATTTTATACACGTTGGTGAATTGGACCACCAGTAACGAAAGAGTAATTCTGGATGTGTGGAATGTTCATTTCAGTGTTAAAATCAATGTAAAAAATAAAAATAAAATATATATATATTTGTGTGTGTGTGTGTGTATATATATATATATATATATATATATATATATGTGTATATATATATATATATAATATATGTTTTGATAGTAGTTGCGTTGAGCAACTTAATCTAATATATTCTCGGCCCCTGTACCTACCTGTGATCTGCCCAGCCGCTTTCTGATGTACAGTGTAAGCCATCCCCGGAGAGGCTCTTTGTGCCTATCCAGACAGCCCTCTTGGCAACGTAAACAAGAAATCTTCTGTGTCCCAAACCTGCCATTATCCATTCCATGTTTACTTGAAATATTTCAGAAGTACACTCTGGGAGAAGAATGTGCCTCTCTGATGTTTTTGATATCAAGATCAACATCTCTGCCAAGTATCTGGGGAAAAAGGTAACAACGCAGAAATTGGCCAATCAGACGTCCCCAATTCCAGCCAGAAATATTGGCCGAGGACAAGTATGAGAAGAATGTTAACCTTTATTTCAAACACAGTTATCGTCCCTCTGCTTGATAAGTACTCTTCGAAGCAGCGTGTTTTCTTTAATCAGTCTTCAATGGCTCTGATAATACCCCTGGTGGAGGGATTTACCCTCCCACTCAAGAGTGCACCTTTGTTTGCGATGCAAGGCGGCGAGGCAGACACGGGCCGCATAAGCATGGATTACAATACTGCGCTTGATGTCCTGCAAACGTGGTTGTTTTAACAGTGAAGACAGCATGGCCAAGGACTGTGGGACTACAGGATGCCAACAGTTGAAGATAATTGCAGATATGGTTGAAGAAATAGGAAGTCCAGAATTGCGTAACTGAGCAACCATTTCACAGAACTTTTTAACCAGAAGATAGAACTGATTGAGGTCATTTGGTGGCGCAAGGGTTGCTGCAGATCCATCTGCTATGTTTTGCCTTCAGTCGTCCTTGCCCTGATTTCCCCGTCGCAAACCTGTGCTTCGAAGAGCGACGGTTCTAGCAGTAAGAAAAGAGGTTACAAATGCACCTTTACCGCTGGACACCATCTTCTTACCATTGAAGGACCTCCTCCCGGGCCACCTGTTAATCAACAAAGCTTCTTATTCTTCACCAACTCCACAGATTCCTTCTTTACCGACAAGCGGGTGGAATTTATATCTGCTGCTGGTCAACGAGATCTCAAGAATTAGATGAATGTCGCAACATCTCCTAATCTTTGTGTATGTGGGGAAATCCAAGAATATGGGGGGTAAGGACTGTGTTAACTCCACCAATCCACATACAAGTAGAAGCTAAATTGTATTTCCTATTACCTCCAGTGCATACTTAACACCATTCCCTCACATCCTACTTTGGTGGTGGTGAATCGGGTTTAAAATATTCCTTTTTCATTAGCTTATCGAGGAAGTTGCTACTTACACTTACTCCAGTTGCAATAATCCATATATTAAATTAGATGCCATTTTGGAGGATGTTTTTCACACAAACTTTCATATTTCTGATTTCTTTACTGTTACAAAAACAATTTTCAGTTTGATCCTAGCATTGTTGTGCTGCACTTGGGAAGCACCCACTTGAGCCAGTGGTCTAATTTGAGAGGAAGCTCTTAACTTCGCTTGACTGGTTGTCTTATCATTTACTATTACTTCAGGCATCAGCAGTTCCCAGTTTGCTCTACTTTTGAAACCTTTGCCGAATTCCGCACAGATGCACCAGTGCAACTAAACTTTCAAATACACACCTGCATTTAGAGCTTAATCAAGAGGTTGTGCTTCACATACCTTTTTGATGGCCTCCATGCTGAAGAGATGAGAAGATTCTCCTGAGTTGGGCATGAGATGAGCCCTGCATTTCAAGGTGGACTTGACACTTGAAATTCCCTCGCCTCTTCTGCAGATTCCAGGTTAACCACTTTCGACTGGATACGCCCTGCATTCCACACTGTTTGGAAATGCAGGTATTTCTCCTCCAGAACAAAGCTTCTGCTATAATTTTCTAGAACATGAACCAGTTAAGGGCACTGCACTGAATGGTCCGCATTGCACCTGAAGGCTTCAATTTGGCGATATTCCATAGGAAATATGAAAAGAAGTTGTAGCATTGATCGCGAGATGTGCGCCATGGATGTGAATATTCGGCCATCTTAGACCACGCATAGTGATGTCCCTCATTCTATTTCAGAAACATCCCATATCTCTACAGTGAACATTCCATTACCAATGATTGGATGGCTCAGGTTGCACCTTGGGCAGTATTGCTCTGTGTCGATCTGCAACCGTAACACAACTGTCGTCACATGGTGTATACGGCTTAAGGCCAACTTTCTGTTGACCCGCCATCCACACCTGGGAAACTTACCCGTGAACTAGATCTACCTTCAATAAAACACATTCGGATAATGCAGATTTTTCCACAATCTCCATAGAAGCTGTGAATCACACATTCGAGTCCCTTGGTGTCGACTCTTACCTAAACCCTAAAAGGTCTATGAAATGAGTATTACTGAGTAATAATTGCGCCTGTTATTACAGCCCTTTGAGAAGCGGGTGATTAACACTAAATACTCACACTGCCTTAGTGTTTTTGTTTTTCTTGTTCAGGTTCCCTTTGGCAGCATTACTTTGATGACACCTCTGTCACATGTGAAGACCGACTGGACTCTATTTAATTATTTGTGTTCTCTTTTTAGTTGTTTTTTTTGGCAGTACATTCGTTGTCTTGTTTCCTCTATATAAAACTGCATTGCTAAACATTAATGTATCTAAAATGTTGCCATCAGCATAACATTTACAATTATACTGCACACCTCACGCATGACCCCGGTTGGCACATCTGCATAACATTTACAATTCTACTGCACACCTCACGCGTGACCCCTGTTGGCAATGTGGACACATGCACTTTCGTCCATCTTGGATAGTTTTGCCATGCCTGGCCGGTGACAGTAGACCAGCGAGGACAGCTAAATGATGGAAATAACTTCCCAGGTCAAAGACGTCCATCTTGTCTGTTTTCATTTCAGATGGTACCAAAAGGAATTCGGATGGTGAGGGCCATGTTATGTTTTGTGCGTTGGTTCCACATTCCAGCCTGCTTGTGTGGGTAACATGTGCTGTTATCAGCAGCTGTCTGCTGCCAGCGCTCGAGCAGCTGCCTGGCAAGAAAAACGTGAGAGAGAGGCATCACACATTTCTTGGCATCACAATTACATATGCTCATTTAAGGCTAGCTTCTTCTGTTACAGGGCATGAATCATAGCAGAATTGCTCATGGCTCATGACCAAGAAAGCACAGCCTGGGAGTAAATTCCAAACTATCATTTCAATTTAGATAAAAATTATACCTAAGCATTCATTGTCTTGCATATACTGAGTAGGCCCAGGTGAAATTTCAATTATGCTTGCATAATTTGCAAATTACATGGCATGTGAAAATTGCTGAATTTTTCATTATAGAATTTCATGTCGTGTTTTGCTTGCAGCATACTGGTTCAAGCAGAAAACATTTTATTGAGAGACATTTTCTGCTCCAACCAGTCTCTTGCCAGAGACTGGTTTGCATAAGATTTGCGCCCGGAGAAAAATTAGTTGTGAGATAGTAGCAAAGCACATTTTGCGCCTTTCACATACTTTTCACAGACAGCTGTGTTAAAAACTATTTGATTTCACACACATATTAATTCCTAGGTGAGGCCAAAACATGCTATGTAAAGGGCAAGAGGACAGTACTCACCTTTCTGTGCTACCACATCTTCCTCCTGTATCCTCATATTTGAGTGCCCCTCACCAATCAACAATTGCAATTTGATTAAAATCTAAGATTAAACGGTCCAATCACGTTCTGTTATATTGCTAGGTCGAGAAGTGCCACTGTCGTCACTAGCCTTATGTCCGTTAATCCTCCGCGGCCACCCTCAGGAAGCTGTGTGTGAGTATAAAGTAGGTGGGAGCCCAAAAGATGCCTTTCTGTGATTATAGTTGCAGAATTATTCATTACAGTACATCTCAGTCCTCTCCTCTGTGCCTGTACTGGTTGGTATTTAACGTGGAAGGGTTTGAGTAAAAGGGGATCAAGCAAACATGCTACATTCTGATAGATACTTTTGACTACTGGACATACTCGCATGCCCCAAATAACTCAAGCTAGCCACTGGATAACCCCTTCAAGAATTTGAGTTTCAGTGAATGGACATTTTTTTTTGTGCCTCCTTCCATGGTGAACCAGGTATTTGTGGAACCACTGGTGATGCAGGGTACGGGAGGAATACACTGTCTTTGTTTACGTGCATAGTCTGCCGACCATTGCAGGAAGCAATTTGCATGCGGTGTTTGCAAAGACCCGAGGAGCCCGCTAGATTGTGCACGGCTCTGGACTCAGTCCTTCTTGCATGGAGCCAAACTCTGCTCTCTGCCAACATCCTCTCTGGGGAAAGCGGTTCAAGAAACTCCCACACAGTGGCCCACACAATGGAACGAGAGAGAACTAAACACGGCCAAAGAGCCATAATGAGCCGGGCCAGCATGTCGCGTACAGCTGGCTTGGTGTGTGTACTTGGCAGAGTGCTGAGGGACAGGGAGGACAGCCTAGAAAAAAGCTATCTTGTTGCAGATGCTCTTGTTGTTGTTGCTACTAAGCCCTCCTTTTCCTTCTCATTACTGTAGTGCTATTTTTTTTCTTGAGCTGAGCGACACTTCTGTGACACCGATGCACAGATGTAATTGGACGAGCCAGTTCCGCTGCATCTCATAAATATAAGCCACAGAATGGCTGAACCTGGCCACTTGTACGTGTCCTACCCCTCCTGCTCATTGTGAGCGAGCTGGTCCAATATGGCTGCCTCCACAGTGGCGCCAAAGAAACAGCTCAGTGTTTACAACCACTGAGAAAGTTGTGACCTGCACGAAGAGCCATTACCATGGCAACCCCGCGAAGAGATAATTGAATGGACCGCCTTTGCCTCCCATTTCTTTTATGCAAGGTCAGAGCCCTAGCAGCCTTATTTTCCCTTATGGTTCATGCAAATGTGATAAGAATAATAAAGGCCCATTTTCCTGACTGCTTTGCCCCCCCTCTCCGTTAAATAAATGGATCCACATTCACTCTGAAACGTTTATAGCAGCCACCGCTTTCACAGCAATTATGTGACCAAGTCCTCAATATTGCATGCAGGTCGCCAAGCGGCTCACCATGGCCTCTCTCAAAAGGCCTTATAAACGACAAATGGAAATAAAAACTTGAAAGCTGTCCTAGTGGGAAAAATACAGCATTGGTCAGTAAGTTGTAATTGTTAGTTCCTTTAGGACTCTTGGGAAACCTAACTCTGTGCTTTCGCTAAACAAAATTTGCATCAACATGTGTGAATTTAATAGTTGAATGTTTTACTAGTCTTTGGTTTATATGATTATGAACCAAATTAAAAATACTGTTTGCCATTTGTCTAGCATTTAGAGCGAAGAAAGTGTTTACTGTGTAACAATAGCTCCCCTAAGATAAACACACCCCGATGGAGCCATTGCCTTGAATACATATGTTATTTTATGTAATGTTATGTTATGTTGAAGCAGGAGCTGTAGCTGTTGATTTGATAAGGGAAGTAAAGCGAGTCTTTAATCATCTCACGCTCTCTTTTTGGTATTCTCTGCTTTATTTGTTCTGGATCGGAGATGGGTTTCAGTTTCTTGTGGAATTCAAGAACTGTGAAGGCAGTTCTCCTTCTTCACTCTTTGGAAACTTCCCAAAAATATTTAGAACCGAAAAGCAGTACATGGCTGTGCTGTACCCTAGGTCCGCACGTCCAACATGATTTCTATGGCAAGTCAATTAAAGGCACACCTTGCTTTTTTGGGCTCTTCTACTCAAATCAAAATGGGTCAGCCAAGCCTAGAGAACAGAGAGATAGTAACAACTTGAATCTGTCCGATGTGTGCACCTATCTTGGTGTAAAGTAATGTTTCTAAGTAGGTTAGCCATTCATCTGTTCCGGAATGCTTTCTCCTGATCAGACTACAATCAGACCCCAAAGAACACGTAAGTCGACCAGTCCACTTTTATAAAGATTTGTCAGCAGCACCTGTATCCAAAGGGCATAAGGTATTTAGGCAAGGGTTTTGTTGAAATAGTGCGGTGGGGACCAAGAACCAGCAACACTGGCCCCCACAGTACACATATGTCATGGATGGCATTTATGATGAGCTAGCTGGTACATAAACAAACAGGAATCCAGAGATGGGCATGCCCTTGGACATGAAGCAGTCAACTCGATGAACGAATGCATGTATGGTAGTGATATATTGAAACATTTGAGCTTTAGGATTTCCTCAGAATAGTGTTGCAGTTCATATTTTGTGCTGTGTGTCGGGAATACAATACAGTATTGAAGAAGGAGGCCCATTGCATGACAGCCGGTCTTCATTCTACTCAAAACGAATTGTCCGACCCAGAGTAACTGGATACATCACCTTTGCACGTGAAAACAAGAAACCCCATATTTGTTTTGGCCCTTTTGAGCATCATTGTTGGCATACATTTTCAGTTTTTTGGAGCAGAATGCTTGCAACCCATAGCTTCCGACAGCACTGCCACTTAGGGACATACAAGGTCTTGGACACAATTCGCAAAAAATCATCATGATCTTATTGTAATCTTAGATCAAGAAAAACACAGTTTCAATGTTGTGCTGATGTTCTTTCTGATCAGCCACACCAAATATGTAAAATTTGCCCCATTTCTAAAATCTATCAGAACATTGGAATGTTGGAAGCTCCATTGAAGACAATAGAGTGCTCCGGGCTTCTAATGGCCGGTAGAGGCCCGGAGCATCAACATTCTGTTTTTTTTCCACAGCTGTTGCTGTGAACTAAGGCCTCATGGAGTGCCACGGAATTTCAACCCCCGTAGGCTCCCTGAGGCCTTTGTTTTTACAAATTACAACATTCTGCTCTCTGGGGGAAGAATGTTCTAATAGTCTCAGAACCCTCCATAGTGGGCTATACTGGCCATTAAAGGTCCACTCCCTTACGAGCCGTTAATGGCCGGTAGAGCCCTCTACGGTGGGCTATACGGCTACATTAGATAGGACTGTAGGGTAGCTCCACGGTCTTCTTTCTTCTCAAAACTGTTCAGCATATACAAGACCTCATTCACCTTAGAACCTCAGCAGTGCACGATTATAATACACTGCTTAATCTTAAACTACATTAGGTTTTGTGACCTTCCCTCAACCTTCAACACAGAAGATTAGCAATCTGTACATGCTCCTCAATGCTGATATTTAATTCCATGTCAGAATAGAGACTTTTACTTTCTACCTGTCTATAACCACTCTTCTACTCACCTAGGCAGTACTTTCTAGCGCCTGCTCTTGGTTGAAACAAAACCATAATCTGCATGTCCTGCACTCCTGGTTTGGTTTGCACATTGCCAGAGATAAAACTGCCATCTTGGACTTCTTTTCTTTATGAGGAAAGCCAGTACTTTAAGGTCCAGGATTAGTGAACATATGCTGGACTTGTTTTATTCTATTCCTTTCTTGTGGTTGGCCGAGAGATGAATGTTCCTCTGCCCCTGAAACCAGGGACTCTCACCCTCTATTGTTACAGCGAAAGCCCATCCTATCACCTTAAAAACAAACTATAAGTATTTGTTTTCTACCACTTTCTCCGGGATTGTAAAGATGTCTGTCTACCATTCAATGTGATACAACAGTGGCTGCTTCCACAGTAGAGTGGATGTCTGACTAATTTATCTCACAGACACCGTCCCAAGTCCAACCCCCTTGTTTAGATTGTATACGCTTTTGCACTCCCTTTTTAGGTCTCACCTCAGACAGCGCATGCGCTGCCTCTTCGAGACATTTAGTAAGTGGCTTTTAAAAGTGCCACCAAAGGCTTTTGCTGGCCTACAGCTTGCGTTCACGAGCTGCCATCTGTGTTTTTATTGCTGTAATCAGGCTCCTCTGCTTGCACTACCCCCCTTCCCTTTTCCCCCTCCTCTTAGTCAGTTTCATTTGTGTCTTCTATCACTGTGAATGCTCCTGCTTCCACCAGGCACACACACTGTCTTCTAGCTGTGAATCATGCTCCTCTGCTCGCACTATCCCCTCCCTTCTCCCCTTCCTCAGTTTCATTTGTGTCTTATATCACTGTGAATGCTCCTGCTTCCACCAGGCACACACACCATCAGCCGTCAGTGTACGCTTCCACCAGGCACACACCACCAGCGGTCAGTGCACGCTTCCACCAGGCACACACACACCACCAGCCGTCACAGCATGCTTCCACCAGGCACACATCACCAGCCTTCAGTGCACGCTTTCACCAGGCACACACACACCACCAACGATCAGTGGACGCTTTCACCGGGCACACACACCACCAGCCGTCAGTGCACGCTTTCACCGGGCACACACACCACCAGCCGTCAGTGCACGCTTTCACCAGGCAAACACACCACCAGCCCTCAGTGCACGCTTCCACCAGGCACACACACCACCAGCCGTCAGTGCACACTTCCACCAGGCACACACACTACCAGCCGTCACACACTACCAGCTGTCGGTGCATGCTTCCACCAGGCACACATCACCAGTCGTCAGTACACGCTTTCACCAGGCACACACACACTACCAGCCGTCGGTGCACGCTTCCACTAGGCACACACCTTCAGTCGTCAGCGCAGGCTTCCACCAGGCACACACACATCACCAGCCATCAGTGCACGCTTCCACCAGGCACACATACCACCAGCCATCAGTGCATGCTTCCACCAGGCACACACCACCAGCCGTCAGTGCACACTTCCACCAGGCACACACAACACCAGCCGTCAGTGCACGCTTTCACCGGACACACACGCCACCAGGCGTCAGTGCATGCTTTCACCAGGCACACACATCACCAGCCATCAGTCCACGCTTTCATCAGGCACACACACCACCAGCCATAAGTGCAGCAGGCAGGCTCTTCTCAGAGTTTCTTGGTAAATATGTGTTTGACGCCTGGGAGGGAATGGGTCAAGTTTCCTTAAACCATGCTGAGTATACAGGTGCAGTGCATGAACTCCTGTGTGAATGAGACCTGCTGCCTGGGGCTCACTCACTCCACACTTGTAAATTGCGCCTGCACCAGGCTTTTTCTCATTTGCAAAGTTCGGTACATGCGCACAGCTAGGCAGCCCCCACACCCCCGGGAATGACTGCTTCCTACAACCAGAATTGAAACAACATTCAGAGCAATGAAAACAAGTTCATTTGATGCAAAGAACTGTTAACAAAAACCATGTCCAGCTATTGTAGATCTGGCAACTTAAACAAAACGGCAACAAAAAACAAACCAGCATTGGCATAGCCAATATGTCTAGCTTTTTGCACCCTATAAGTATTTGGTTATGTAGCAGAATATCCTTGGTGCAACAACACCAACTGTTGCATGGCTAAACACTTATAAGGTCCCAAATGCGAGACCTATTGGCTATGCCAATGCTTGTTTCCTTTGCTTTAAGACTGCACCATGCCTCTCCCGCCTTTTCTCCGCTGGTTCTACCTCCTGTGTAGGCACCCACATTTCTATGGTTGACTGCCCATTACTCGAGCCACTGGAATTATGAGATTCTGTGGCTGCAGTGTTTTCACACAGTTATGGATTTGCCACATAATCCATTATCTGCAGATTCTAATTTTAAAAAACGTGTTTCCAGCTGAAAAAAATCCAAATTTACTAAAATTGCTATGACGTGTGTTGTCACCCAGTTGAAGGCCCTATAGAAAAGGTTGACAAATCATCTTTCAGTTGCTTATTACTGTATTTGGATATTAAACTGCTACTAAAGAGGCGAAACGTGAAAAAATAATAGTGCCAAGAATGTGCTGCGTTATGCCTCACAATTTTCCTTTTGTTGCCGCATAACTTAGTAAACACTACCAATTAATTTGGCCCTTCCCTGCCGCATAATTCCAGTGACCCTTCCCATAATACTCTTCTGTTCTAAGAGCTGGTGAAGTGCAATCCTTTGAGGAATATAATTCTATTCTCCTGTACTTCCTTTCTTCTCTCCTGGGCCTACCTTTACATCTATTCTGTCTCTCCAACTTACTTGATGCATTTGCACCAGCAACTGACATGTTATCAAATCACCACCCAGAGTTGCTACATGGTTTGCCAATCTTTCATCCATTTTTTCAGCCTCTAGACCAGTGATACTCAGGAGCTGCTGTTTAGTTGCTGAGCTCTAATATATAGCAAAAATGTTAAATAAGCCGATAAGCATCGCCACACTGCTAGCATCAGTGCAGCCCTCAGTCACACCACAGACTGCACTTTGTGGCCCCTGGGCAAATGTTTGTGAGTACCCATGCTTTAGAGTCTAAATAGACTCTAGACCAAACTCGCTCATAAATACTTGTGCAAGGTCGTTTCTCTTCCTCATTTTTCATCCATTCCACCGACCTGTTGCTTTTTCCAAAGTTCTTAATTCTAATTGCCGCTGTTGGAATATTATTTCTTTTTCATGCTCCAGGCGTTTTAAATGTTTCCATTCCTGGTTCTTATGAAATGATTGACATTTGAGATAAATGGTGAGAGTTTGAAAAGCCCCAAACAATGCATTTCAACCAGGGCTCAAGTCTGGGTACCACGCGGGTGGACGGCGTCCCTCCACTTATTTTACCGGGTTTTTACCGAGTGGACGCCGTCCCCTCTGCCCAAAAGATGGAGCCTGTACCCAAGTCTGCACCTGCGCGTGAATGATAGCCTTTCAAATGCACCCGGGGCTCAGACTAATCTCCCCTTTCACCTCGTGCCCTCCCCTTTGCCAGCCTTTCTCAGAGCACAGCCGGCGCCAAGGCTTCAAGGAGCTGCACTGTCAACACGCCGAGCATGTCACTTCCAGGGACCCCGACAGATGCCCGTAGTGCCTACGGCCCGAGTCTGTAATAACCGTGTAATCCGAGGAATGGGTCCTGTGTATAGTGTGTTCTTGTGTTTTGAGTGACTGCCACTTATTGCAGTATTATACCTCTACTTGTATCTTGTATGTATTCACGCATTTCAGACGGAGACGGCAAATTTCGTGACGTAACTTCCTGTTGTGGTGTCACTTCCGGTGACACCACCTAACTTGTAGCGGCCCCCTGCTTTTTTTTTTAGGACTTGTGCCCTGATTTCAACAATGGGAGAAGCCATGGACACAGCATCGATTTTAGGCTGCTCCTGTAAAAATAGAGTATCCCTGGGAGAGGCCTTCCTTTTATCAGGGCATCTGCTGCAGCTTATTTCTGTTCCTTTACCTTTTCATCAGATATATAATGTTATGAACCTTTTTATGCCGCTTGCTTCTGCATTAATTGCCGTTTTATTGCTCGGTGACGGCAAGTTGTCGGGTGCTGACAGGCCCTGGTAGCCGTTCCTGCCTTATTCCCTCTACCTGGCCGTGCCTACGAGTTTCTGCAGTTTGGACGCTGTGGACGAAGCATGTCCCAGTGAAGCGCTAACGAAGGTGTCCATGAGAGGAGCGCGAGGTCGGCGTAGCCCCTGCAGGGAGATAATGGCGTCGGTCGGTCTTTGAGGAGCGAAGCGCTGGAATGACCCAGGACCGGACTGGCCGTAGTTGACACCGGGTGTTTCCCTGATGGACTGCCAGAGTGGGGGCCGGTTTTGGGCCCCTGGGGAGCCGTTTTCGTTACCAGGGGCTGGCAATATTGGCCCCCTGTAACAAAATCGGCTAAAACAGGTCCTTGCAAACAGCCCGGCCGCAGTGTGCCAAGGCCGATTTTGGTTCCCAGTCCTGCCCAGGAATGGCCGCCATGAGCCACCGCCTCGTTAGCCTTCAGAAGCGGTACCAGCCGGCGAACGAAAGGACGCTTATGGCTTTCAGTGTCGCATCCACCGCCCCAGTGCCAGCTAATTCACTCAGCCAGGCTGGGTTGTTGGCAAGCTTAGAGGTGGGCGAGCCACTGAAAGTTCGAGTCTGAAGTTTGGCTTTGGCTCAGCTCCAAGTCTTGTGCTCACATAAAGCGCTGGGCCTTCAGGTTGTCTTCGTGCTATATTTAATAAGAGGTAAAAACAAAGCCTTAACATGAGGAGAGGCATGTAGCATGCATGCCAATAGACCCAATTCCGGCGGGAGACTACCGATTTTTCAAGCCAATAATTTCTTTATTTGAGCTGTCTCCCGCCTGAAATTGCATTTTCTTCAATAGAAGTCAATGGGGAATCTTCATTCACCCGATTTTTCACTTTAATTCTCCCACGTCCCTGTCCTCAAATGTTGGCATGTATAATGTAGACACCCATTTGCTGGCTGGTTTGTACATAATGAAACCAGAAAACCCCCAAATCGCAGCTTCCCCAGCTTAGACTCTGAGTGTGATCTTAGGCACATGTTTTATTTCAATAAAACTTTTTATTTCTTTATCACCTGTGAAAGCACTTTCAAATATATCAGTTCAAAAAACTTAGTTGAACAAAACTATCCATTTTAGTACTTCTAAGTGCCACTCGATAAAGAAATATATATATATATTTTTACTTTGAAGAGACTTTATCATATTTTGTGTGATGTTTGTTGTATGATTTACATAGCACATATTTTCAGGGTTCGGCTCGTGCACGAACCCTAAGATCCCAGCCAGACCCTTGGTTCCACTTGGCTCTCCCTGTTCATTTGTTGGCGCGCCCACCTCTAGGTAAGCCATGCCTGAAAAATAAACTGAAACTTCCACGGCCTGCGAGCTCGTTTTCTTCACTGGGGAAATCATGACAGTGATCATACCTACAGCTGCCTGCAGGGGCGGCTGGTGACATTTGAAAGTGGTGGGGCGTAAACTAATTTGCATATTGCATCGAGCGCAGCCTGCGAGCCCGAACCACCTTGCATCCATCCATACATCATTCATGCATCCACCCATCTATCCACCCACCCACCCTGCATCCATACATCATTCATTCATGCATCCACCCATCCATCCATCATGCATCCACCCATCATGCATGCATGCATCCATACATCATTCATACATCCACCCACCCTGCATCCATACATCATTCATTCATGCACCCACCCATCCACCCATCCATCCATCATGCATCCACCCATCATGCATGCATCCATGCATCCACCCATCCATCCACCCTGCATACATCATTCATTCATGCATCCACCCATCCATCCATCATGCATCCGCCCATCATGCATGCATGCATCCATACATCATTCATGCATCCACCCATCATTCATGCATCCACCCATCCATCCACCCAACCATCCTGCATCCATACATCATTCATTCATGCACCCACCCATCCATCCATCATGCATCCACCCATCATGCATGCATCCGTCCATACATCATTCATGCATCCACCCATCCATCCACCCACGCATCCTGCATCCACACATCATTCATCCATCCATCCATCATGCATGCATCCATGCATCCATCCATCCATACATCATTCATGCATCCATCCGTCCATCCATCCGCCCATCCATCCAGCATGCATCCACCCATCCATCCACCCATCCTGCATCCATACATCATTCATTCATGCATCCATCCACCCATCCACCCACCCATCCATCCTGCATCCATCCACCCATCATGCATGCATCCATCCATGCACCCATCCACCCACCCACCCACCCATCCACCGAACAATCATTAATGCACCCACCCTGCATCCATCCATCATTCATGTTTTTTTATGACCATATAAAAATAAATTATGGACTCTAACAAGCCTTTAGGATCGATGTTGAAGGATGTGCCAGTTTACATATTACATCACCCCTACCTTTTTATGCTGGAAACCTTCTAGCGCCCATGTATTTGCCATCCTGTAAGCCCTAGGTATGTACTATACAAATTCACATACAAACATACACCAACATGCATGCAATAATAAATGCATATATCATGCTATTCCGCCTCTACCGTTTGTTAACATTTTGAAATTTTATAACCTTAGTTCAAAGAGTACATTATATTTGTGGTGACAGTTGTTAACTCATTTTCTGGAAAATGTTTATAAAATGAAATCTGTTGAAGGCTGTTGTTGCAATTATCAAAAAAGAAATTCTGAGAATTTTTACATTTCCAAAACCCCATGCCGTGAAATAAACGGGTGACCTGGAATAGACGCACACATTTCTGCAGCAGATGCTTTAACACACTGAACTATCTCAAGTCATTTGTGCAAGCTAGTTTACTGGAACACCGAAAAACACACACTCTTACCTTGCTGCCGGTCCCGCACACGTCACAGCGCCCCTGGCCAATCCTGGCGCCAGGGGCACAGGTACCCTCTCGCCCGCAGCACGCCCATTAGGGCTCCTGATGGGCTTGCGCAACGCCGCCCAAACACAAGTGCGCATGCGTTGGCACGGGTAAAAATTCACCCTCCGTCCCCACGCATGCGTACTTGTGTTGCCGTCTGTACAATCATGTCAATGAATCAACATGACGCCCGCCCGGCGGTCTGACGTCATGTTGATTCATTGACATGATTGTCATGAGGGAGCTGCAATGGAAGAACCGCGCCTGGCTGCCTGTATGAAACTGGAGACTAGGCCGCAAAGCAGGAGCGTGGCATGTATGTGGCAGGAGAGACCCATAGATTTACGTTTTTTTATTAAAAGAAACATGGAAATGACCTGATTCCGAAGGCATTACTGTGCTATACAATTGGTCAACAGACGCTCCACAAAGCTTGTGATATAGACGTTTTCTGGCTGAAAGAGACATTGTTCTTTGTCCTATTGGAAATGTGAGTTGATCGATCGGTTCAAACATGATGCTTTAGTAGGTTCGAAGTTGGTCTTTGGGTTTCGGCGGCGGGTTCACGTGCACTGGGCTTTGCAGGCGTGCCTTTGCTGGATGGTATACAGGCTCTTTCTGTTCATGTTTATCTTGAAGGAGCTGCTGACCGGTCCCTGGTGGGCAGCGTGTGACCCAAGTCAAGATGCCACCTAAAATTAGATTTCCGTTATACTCTTAAGACATAGACATTTTAAGGCACGGTCAAGTGGACAGTTGCCCTGGGCCTCCCCTGCTCTCGGTAAACCTATTGGGACAGTTCAATGGACGCCATCACGTTGGTGTTATGAAAAAAATCAGATTCTGTTTCAATGTGACAGTTGAGGAATTCTTGACAGATAGTTGGAAACGATGCCTGGCCTGCCTGACCCTGTCACTCATACTCAGAGGCAGTTGGAATTAGAAATGAATTGCCATGTCAGTCTCCTTACGGACAGGTATTTATTTTTTAATCAACAAATTATTTTCTGGTTATTAAAAATGTCAAGCGGGCACAGCCGTGACCTTCAACATATATAAAGGACAACAACAAAAAAAAGGAAAAATGGAGAAAGCTCAAAATATGTCTGTACACTTGTGTTTCAGTAGGACAGACGTTGAATGTAAAAACACGCCATTGCAATTATCAATGTTACATACACAGTTTGCATATGGGGTTATGTGTCGACGTTTCGATGCCTATTTTAGAATGTGGGCATCATCATCAGGACATTGGATGACATTATTGTTGTATGGTTTACATGGCGGGTGAGACCTGGATTCTAGGAAATAATCAGGTCGTGTTCGCAGGGAATTCTGCACCCTCGCGGTATATTTAAAAATCCGGCGCGAGTTAAACACAGCGTTCGGTTTATACAGGAATACGTCGAAAAGCACGATGGCTATTTCGGGTTAGGTAGGAGGCTGCCACGAGTCTGGCGATATGGAGCAATCGCCAGACTCGTGGCAGCCTCCTACCTAACCCGAAATAGCCATCGTGCTTTTCGACGTATTCCTGTATAAACCGAACGCTGTGTTTAACTCGCGCCGGATTATTAAATATACCGCGAGGGTGCAGAATTCCCTGCGAACACGACCTGATTATTTCCTAGAATCCAGGTCTCACCCGCCATGTAAACCATACAACAATAATGTCATCCAATGTCCTGATGATGATGCCCACATTCTAAAATAGGCATCGAAACGTCGACACATAACCCCATATGCAAACTGTGTATGTAACATTGATAATTGCAATGGCGTGTTTTTACATTCAACGTCTGTCCTACTGAAACACAAGTGTACAGACATATTTTGAGCTTTCTCCATTTTTCCTTTTTTTTGTTGTTGTCCTTTATATATGTTGAAGGTCACGGCTGTGCCCGCTTGACATTTTTAATAACCAAAAAATAATTTGTTGATTAAAAAATAAATACCTGTCCGGATGGACAGAAGACATACAATTTATCAAGTGTATGATCATTGCTTACAATATATTTATTATAGGGACCACTGTTCTGTATAATAATTAATGCCCAAGGTCCCTATGCTATACCTTAAGGGTTCCCTTGTTTTGTTGAAACACAGTCTCCTTACTTCAGCACACATCTTTGTCCCCCGTCTCGCTTTGCCTGTTGCTACACCTCTCTACAACTACACCCTCTCAATCTCAACTCTCTCTACCCCGACTGTGACCCTTTTTCTCTGTATTCCCTCTCTACTCCCCCTCTCTTTCATGACCTTCTGCCTGCCCCTCTCTTCCACTCTATGTACCTACCTCTCTACCGCACCCCACTCACGGTGCCTCCCTGCAGTGTTTCTGCTCCCCCCTCCCTGTATCTCTCTCCCATCTACTTCACCTCTCTCCCAAAATAAGCTCTCTGCTTACCTCACCTTGCAATCTCTGGCCCTCGTGCCATATCTTACCTCTCTATCTCTTTTGCAGTCCTCTCTTTGCCTCCACACTAACTACTACACCGTATTGCATCTCAATTCTCTTTGTACCGCACGCTACTCTCCCGTGAGGGTCTGAAGGCGCTGAGGGGGGGGGGGGGGGGTCGCTACTGCTCGAACAGCCAGGTCTTGAGTTGGTTCCTGAAGGAGAGATGGTCCTGGGTCAGCCGTAGGTGAGTGGGGAGGGAGTCCCATGTCTTGGCTGCCAGGTAGGAGAAGGATCTTCCTCGGACGGTGGATTTCCGAAATCGTGGGACGGAGGCGAGGGCGAGTCTGGCGGATCGGAGCTGGCGGGTGGGTGTGTAGAATGTGAGGCGGCTGTTAAGGTACTTCGGGCCCATGTCGTGGAGAGCCTTGTGTGCATGGGTGAGGAGTCTGAACGTGATCCTCTTGTTGACGGGGAGCCAGTGAAGGTCTTTCAGGTGGGCAGAGATGTGGCTGCGGCGAGGGATGTCTAGGATGAGTCGTGCTGAGGCGTTCTGAAAGCGCTGGAGTCTTTTCTGGAGTTTGGCTGTGGTTCCAGCGTAGAGGGTGTTTCCGTAGTCCAGACGGCTGGTGACGAGGGCCTGGGTGACTGTTTTCCTAGTTCCGTTGGGGATCCATCGGAAGATCTTTCGGAGCATGCGCAGGGTGTTGAAGCAGGATGATGAGACGGCGTTCACTTGCTTGGTCATCGTGAGGGAGGAGTCCAGGATGAAGCCCAGGTTGCATGCGTGGTCTGTAGGTTTGGGTGCGCTGCCCAGGGCAGGGGCCACCAGGAGTCGTCCCAGGCGGAGGGAGATGGTCCGAGGATGAGGACTTCCGTCTTGTCTGAGTTCAGTTTCAGACGGCTGATCTTCATCCATTCTGCGACATCTCTCATTCCTTCCTGGAGGTTGGCTTTGGCGGTGGCGGGGTCGTTGGTGAGGGAGAGGATCAGCTGGGTGTCGTCGGCGTAGGAGATGATGTTGAGGTTGTGTTGGCGGGCGATGGCTGCAAGATGGTTCATGTAGATGTTGAAGAGGGTGGGGCTGAGTGAGGGTCCTTGCGGAACGCCGCAGATGACTTCGGTGGCCACGGATTGGAACGGAGGGAGGCGGACTCTCTGGGTTCTTCCGGCGAGGAACGAGATGATCCACTACAGTGCCACTCCTTGAATTCCGGTGTTGCTGAGGCGTTGTATCAGGGTGCCGTGGCATACGATGTCGAAGGCTGCTGAGAGGTCCAGGAGGATGAGGGCAGCTGTTTCCCCATTGTCGAGCAGGGTCCTGATGTCGTCGGTGGCTGCGATGATGGCGGTCTCGGTGCTGTGGTTTGCTCGGAAGCCGGACTGTGAGGAGTCGAGGAATCCGTAGGTCTCGAGGAAGGGGGAGAGTTGTCTGTTGACGGTCTTCTCGATGACTTTGGTTGGAAAGGGGAGGAGCGAGATGGGGCGGAAGTTCTTGAGGTCCGTGGGGTCCGCAGTGGGTTTCTTCAGGAGGGCGCTCAGCTCGGCATGTTTCCAGCTCTCCGGGAAGGTGGCGGATGCGAAGGAGCTGTTGATGATGTTCCGGAGTTGGGGTGCGATGATGGAGTCGGCTTTGTTGAAGATGTGGTGTGGGCAGGGGTCGGTAGACGAGCCAACTGTCTACCAGCCCCTCTCTCTCAGTACATAATCTCTCAATTTTCAGCACCATTCTTCTGATACGCCACCTCTCCACACCCCCACTCTGGTAGGTCAGACAAGCAGGACCGGTAGTAGAGTGGGAATAGTATGGCCCAAAAATCATGGGTAGCCTAAGTGGGTGGTGAACAGAGGTGGGCCAGCATAGCTTTCCTTAGGTGAAATGACCAAGCACGGCATTGTTTTCTAAATGCTGACATTTCAGACTTTTAATTCACCATTTTCCACACTATCTCTGAGTCTGCCATTAAGTGTCACTTCTTACCGAAAGCAACTGACTTAGTCAAGCCACGTGCACTTCGTGTGTATTTCACACTCCTGGCTTCCAGCTGCCTTTGACCACCAGTTCTGCTAAAATTAGATATATGCATGTCATTTTCACTCATAGGCTTCTGTCTGTAGGTGCTAAACCCATTCTTTATGTCACTGCTTTCCGGCATGCCCTCGATGTTGCAAAAAGGATTCGGGGTAAATTGTTTTCACTGTTGACTATTTTCATAGTTGATGCGGGGCCTGGCTCTGTTTAACGCAAGCTTTTGTTTGGCCACGCGAAGATCGACACAGCTTACATTATTTTGCAATATACAAATACGAGTTGGAAATTTACATTTCCCAGATTTTCAAAAGAGCACGGACTATTTCTAAAATCTTCCCAACAGATTGCAAGCAGCGTCTGGGCAGCAACGTGGCTGCATTGTCTCCAGCAACAAAGCAAAGAAAGTGTAGAAATTGCAGGTTTGACTCCAGTTTGCAATGGACCAGAAGATTCAAATTACAGAGGATATAAAACCACAGACTTCTTTAAAATAGTGACGGTGGCATGCAGAAAATATGGGCCACGTAATACAAAAAACAGTCCAACTAGCGAGATGATTACTGGATTCTTCCAGTCACTTTGTTTTGCAGTGATGAGTGGTGAAGTGTTTCTGTGAATGAGTGCACTGTCTTGGGACATCCTGCTCACGGCCTGATTGGTGGCCATTACATGTGACAAACACGAGACTCCTCTGTGCCCTCAACACTGCTTGTTGCCATACAGCACTCTGCACCTGATTGGGAGATAAGAGGTGACCTTACACCTCCTAGGGCACTGGATGTTATTTCTGGTCAAGCATTGAATTTCTGGCCAAATGGCAGTCTGGAAGACACAACACTGTTGATTGTTTAGCCAGAGCAAAATAAACAAGCACTGGCAAAGGCATTTGGTCTGGATCTATTGGCTTTGCCAATGGTTCTAGTCATGCTGTACGGCATCCTCAAAGCTGTGCAGCTTGGCTTTTAAAAAAGGAGAAAAAAAAACTATGACGCGTCTGGCTCTGTCATTTTGGAGGCACACACTCCAAGTCTTTCCTAGGCCACTCAAGTTGGCATGTGCACCTCACACAGATTTCATGGAGTTTTGTGGGATCACCTCACATGTCAAACCATCTGTTGCTCAGGCTCCTTTTGTTCAGTATCACTCCTGTGTGGTGTTGTCTGAATCATTTTTTGGGGGGCACTGTTGACCAAGGGCACAAGGTCACCTTTCGTAAATGGCATCAGCTTTTTGATGAATTTGCCTGCTGATGGCGTCATGGCTCTTCCTGTGTGTGCACCGGTTGTGTCGGGCAATGCTCTTTTTACTCCCTCTGTCCAGTGTTTTCCTGGAGTGCTACTGTATCCTTTATGTGACAGCGCAGCCTTGATTCGTCTGCACTGTGTGCCGAGGGCAGGGATCCGCTTCCACTGGCCCGGTTGCCTCTAGAGCAGTATGGTGTTTGCACCAATGTTTAATGTCTTAAGGCACAGCTTTCCAAACTTTTCATGTTGGTGACACACCTTTTTGTGAAAAAAATTTCAGGGACACGGTAAAGCCAGCGAGCGCAGCGAGCTAGCCCGAACCACCCACAATCCCACACACAACCCCACATACACAACCCCACACACACACACGCCCACCCACAGACACCCACACACACCCACACAACCCCCCCCACCCACACAACCCCACCCCCACACACACAACCCCACAGCCACACACACACACACACCAGAGCTGGAATTAAATCCAAAAGTTCCAGATCACCAGGTCACCAGTAGTTTCGCTCCTAGACTAAATCTCTGTGGTCTAGAATCCCAGAATGTTGCATGTTCTTGGAGGAATTCTGTCTCGTAAAACTCTGCTCTTCATGGCCACACTTTTGATCCAGTATCTTGGCTTCAGCTGGGTTTGCTTTTCCTCACAATGGGCACTGCCCTCACTGCAGTGAGAGCCACCACTTCTCCCCATTCTTATGCTTTCTCTCGTGGTTTTCTCTCACTTTAATCACCCGGCTCTCTTCCTCTTGTTGTATTTCTCCTCCTGTGTTTCACCCCCTCCCCTCTCCTATTACACCTCTGCCCCCAGAGCTCACCCTTCAGTGCAGGGCCTCTTCCCGGAAGCTGCTCTTAGAATGTGTGCCTTTCCATTCCTGGTGCACTACAGCTCTCACTCAGGCGGACCTCTCTCTAGGGCCACCTCCTGTCTCTGCGAAGACTAGAGGGCACATGTCCTGCACCCCCTCCTTTCCCCCATGCCACATCTCTACTGCCCCCTGTACTCCCCTGCCCCGATCTCACCACTCTTCCTTTACCCATGATTCCCCTGTGCACATCTATAATGCTGCTCCCTTCTTTTCCACGCCCACCTCTTTTTAGCCCGGGCTGTGCTGCCCACCTTTATTTATCATCAAGAAATGCTGAAAATCTACTGCTTGAACCTCCCACTTTCAAGTGTCATTGCTTGATTTTGCTCCTTGGAAAGTGTCACTCATAGTTGATAAAATGTCACTCATAATTACACTGACATTATAAAAATGTCACACATAGCGATCTGAAACCATGGCAGCTATGGTGAAGAGTCACTCCTCCCATACAGATAACTGCCTGCTTCCCTCTCATGACCCCTGCTGTGAACAGTCACTGCGTCCCTGCACACTTCTGCCTGCTTCTTACCCACGGCCCTGTGTAATTACTCCCTTCCTGTGGTTGTGGCCTTGTCACTGCCTATCCCATCTTTCTGAGGATGTTGGAAAATATGGTGAATTTCCATTCTATGCCTTTTAGAAATTACCAGTGATTGCTTCAATCTCAAACTGTAGGACAAGGTCGAAAACACAGACACAGCCTTATATAAAAATCATTTTATTTCAATAAGTTCGTTCACAACAGAAGCAATGTGGCCACTCATATTTGAAGCAGGTGTTGCTAATGGCTGCATATCAACAATACTTTGCCCGATATTTTTGTGCCTTTAGGCACTCGAACATTTAGCAAATGGAAATTGGTACATAAACGTGTGATTGCGCTTTCGCAGTCAGATTCTTTTATTACACGGGCAATAAATTGAAGAGGGCGACGGATGATTCATTAAAGGCAGTCCAGCTCAACATGTTTGCGGCACTATTTATAGAGACCCTGCCAGGTGTTGTCAGAACAATAATTTTCGGGTAGAAGTTAGAAGTAAATAAAATATCCTCTCGTTTTTTTCTGGCTGGCTGCAGGTAATGCCCGTATGAGAGAGAAGAGCGTCCTATCCCGCTCTTGTACTGACGCTGACTTGAAAGCTGCATTTCTTATCATAAAGGAGCGCAGCTGGGGGCCGTTTGTGGGCCATTGTGAAAATATTTGTTAATTGCAGCGCATGATGGTGCTGTAATTACCAAATATTTTCACAAAGGCTCACTAACATCCTCTGGCTGCGCTTCATTAAGAAATAAATGCAGCACTTGCAGAAGAAGAAAGGAAATTAGCATTTTTCGCGACGCCACTTTTAAATGCGAGCGGCGGAATGCTCTCCTGGGATGTGCTGTGTGTGTGCGCTTCACACACAGCACTGCACGCTCCTGGGAACAGTGGTCATCACATCACATCCCGCCGCGACACACCTACGCATGGGGCGCGACACAGTAACGTGTCGCGCCACACAGTTTGGAAAACTGTGTCTTAAGGTATCAAGTGAGGTTGTTCAAGCGATCTGAGGAAGACATGGTCAGTACAGTCCGCTCATTCAGGGGTATGGGCCTGCCTGTGACAGAAGGGGCCACATCGCGTGCCCTGTGGGTGGCAGACTACCCCCCTGGAGACATGTAGACTGGTCGTAAAGCACTCTATTTTCTACAAACGCTTCAAAGCATAGAGGAGAAGCATTACCATGTCAGCAGTGCATGATCAGAATGAGTATGTGTTCTCTGTGTTCCTCATGCATGTGCGCAGAACAGATGTATTTAATGGCTGAAAACGCTTTGCTAGAGTCGGTTCCGGGTGGACATGTTTTGTCAGTTACCTCTCGTGACATTTATCAGACAATGTCTCTCAGTAGAATGATTGCTCTTTGGACCGGTGGAGCGCCTTTTAGGCAAATAGTCAGTGAATCACTCCATGCATGATAATCTTCATTCCGAATGTAACGAGGGGTTGAGGTTACTTAAAGTTGGATACACAAGACACCTAGGACCCTTGATATTCGTACTTTATTGTTGGTGACCCACAGGCCGCACAAACGATGACATTTGCTGTCATTGTCGAGGGTTTAACTTGTATTCAGATATTTGTGAACTGCCGTTCGATTATTCACAGTTCTCGTTTCTTTCACTGAAACGGATTACAACACTGCAGTGCCATCTACTGTCAATTTAAGAGAATGCAGCATTATATGACACTAACAGAGCCTGGCTAAAATAGTGTGTATATTCTTACTTGTAGGGTCTTTCAACCAGCCCTTTCATCTAGTGGTCTGATTCTGTGCCATCCACATTTTTCTTCTGCCTTCTGCAACATACATGGACAGTGTATCAGCCCCCTATAGCCAATGGCTATCTTCATAGTGATGTGGCTTTCTACCTTTTCACAAGTAGCACATTCACACACGGTAGTCTCCTTAAGTATGAGAGATTATTGAGGTAATTTGTGTTTGTGGTGGTAAAAAAATATTTTTGATTTAACCAGTGTTTTTCTTCTTTTAATTGATGAGGGCTGGGAAGCTATCCCAACTATGGAGTTTTGCAAAAAATAACCATTGACAAGGCTAAAGGCCTGTCCGCCATGTGGGCCCTTTGGTGTAAAAAACACATGTTCGTTCTAAAAGGTATTTTGCCATATTGATCTGGAGTTTGAGAGTACACAATATACATTGAGTTTCTGGATGTTTTTGAAGAATTTGAATCTCAGAGTGAGACACTGTTTACTGCTCTTCCCCTTCCTTGGGTAGATCCGTGAGGGCTGATGCATGATGTAAACTTAGGGTCAAACATCAGTAACTCCACTAGTGACTTCAATTCGCTGTCTACTGCTATTGTGCATTGTTGTTAGCTGGCACTACTCCGTCGCCCGTATGCGGTTGTGTTAAACTTTAATGCAAGCAAAAAAACCTGCTAAAATAAAAGGCCACAATGAGTTTAATTAGGTGAACCTACCAGTAGAGCGCCAATTTTCTCAACTTATCTTCGTAATTACATGACGAACATGTGAAATAACTAAAACAGAATTAGAAAGTTAAAGCACATTTTGCTGCAGTCCTCTGTATTCTGGAGTGCCAAAAGCAGTTTTGCTTGGACAACATGTATGAGTGCCTCCAAATCAGAAAATGGCATTATGGGCTAAAAAAATGATTGACTGGAATGCGGCCTGGAGTAAAATATTAGTGGCTGAGATTAATTTAGACACTCCATATCAATCAATCAGGGGTTTGTATAGCGTGACTACTCACCTGTGACAGTCTCACGGTACTGGGGGGAGGAAGGGGGACAGGAAGGGGGGCTGATGAACCGCCTGGGGTTCAGTCGAAGAGCCAGGTCTTGAGTTCCATCTTGAGCTGGGTCAGCGACGGGAATTGCCTGAGGTGGAGAGGGAGGTTGTTGTAGGTCTTAGCGGCGAGGTAGGAGAAAGATCTTCCTCCGGTTCTAGTCTTGTGGATCCGTGGGACGGTGGCTAGGGCCAGTTGGGTGGAGGTGTCTGGTGGGTATTTGGAATAAGAGGTGGCGGTTCAGATGTGCTGGTCCTGCGTTGGTGGGGGCTTTGCAGTTGTGTCTAAGGAGCTTGAAAGTGATTATTTGGTTGACTAGGAGCCAGTGGAGTTCTTAAAGGTGTTTCGTGATGTGGTTGTGGACATGGATGTTGAGCACCAGTCTGGCTGCGGCATTTTGAACGTTTTGAAGTTTCCTGAGGAGTTTCTGGGTAACGCCGGCACAGATTGCATTGCCGTAGTTCACTCTGCTGCTGATGAGTGCGTGGGTGAACATCATTCGGGATTGATTGGGGATCCATCTGCATGACTTTCAAAGCAGGCAAAGTGTGTGTAAGCATGCTGAGGATACAGTGTTGATCTGGCGGTTCATTGTGAGGGAGGAGTCCAGTATGATGCAAAGGTTTCGTGAGTGGTCCCATCACGTTTGGTTTCCCAGTCTGTAAGCCATGTTTGATGCAGCTTGGCCAATTTTACGTTTGGTGGTACTTAATTTGCCTGTGGAACATACTGGCGTTCAGCTTGTGGTACAGACTTTGTAGTGGCATCAGGCAAGCCTTTGAGTGTTAGGGTCTTGGTAGAATGCAGTGCTGGCAGAATAGGTCGATAGATAACGCTCGTCTTTATTTTGTTAATCTGAATTCTTGATCCAAGAAAGACAATGGACGTGTAGGAAGAAAATTGAATACTTGGTCCCTCTGTGAGGCCTTGTTATGGATTTCCACACAGTTTTTTTCTCATCAGAGATCATTTGTGTAGAGTTCCCATGCTTACAAAGGGTTCGGTTTAGCCCAAAGGTTTTTTGCCATTGAGGTGCCCTTCACAGTGAAGCGATAACCCCAGCTACTCTTTTTCCCAATGAAATGTAGTGTTTTAGCCACTTGAGAACCTGGGATGCCAAATGTTTCTGTTTCGGTCTGATGTGTGAGGCAACATTTCATAGTCCCAAATACATTGGGTCTGGTTTTTACTGTAATGTGCTGCCAGATGGGAAATGTATTGCTGCTAAATGAAAGTGAACCACAAGCTCTCTATGTGCAGAAATAAATATAGGAAAGCAGTGAACCGCTTGTACGTCTATGGTTTCAATCAGCAAAGTATTGTAATAAAATGTCTCGCTGTCAGGGAATATGTCTACAGTGAGTTATTCTGCTTTCTTTCATGCAGGTTTTCGCTCCACAAGTCAAGCTCCGAAGATGGCTCACTAGGTCAGTATGATCCAGTCTGATGTTTTGAGACTATGTTTAGCTGGTTTATTGAAATAACAGCTAGCCAGATCAGGCTCCTTGCATGTATCCCCTTATTTCAATACATTGTGATATATGTTAAGCTTTCCATTGAATCGCGCAGGCTAAACATATTGTTCTCTGCTTGTCACAATCGCCTTTGATAGCCCTTCCCAAACCACAGATAATGCTCTAAGGACATTTCCTTTGCTGTCTCTGGAGTAGCAGTAAGTGTGCGACTCGCCACAAAATGTGTCTTTAATTTCCTTATAAACATTATTTATTCACCAAAATGTTGATTTTGAGCAAGCCTCCTCACACAGTTATTGCCAGCATGCACACGTCTGCTCTGTGTTGAAACAGACAAGTAAAGAAAAGAAAGCGCCATCTTTCCCGAGTACTGTTCATGCCTTCTTACTGAGCATTCCCAAGATCAGGAAGCCTAGCCTTGGCATTGCACCTTCCTCTTCAGGTGTCCTCCCATTGGAACTCCTGCCTGTCAATCTTCAGTTTATGTCCAGCTGCATGCTGGGAAAACTTGGCTCTTCGAGATGTAGCCTGGCTGGCACTGATATTTGTTGTCTCTAATAAAAGAGAGAGGGACCCCAAGACCAAAGGGATAGGGTTCCACAATTGACACGTCAGAATATAATTTTCTTTGGGCGAATTACCATAGAAACACAAATTCTTAAAAACATACACATATAAACTCAACAATGTCATCTGATATTTTTTGACCAGTCTTAGCAACAGGATGCCTCCAGTTATAATCGTGCGCTACAGGTTTGATAAACGAATAAAATAAATGGTATTTTGTGTGCTAAAAGTACTTGTGGTAAGTAAAACAGCCTGCTCTAATAAAATTGTACTACCCAAACACCAGGGGATAGTACTGGGGATCCTCTAATGGACCCTCTGCACTGTTTCTATAGGTTAGATGCACTGATTAAGAAGATCCTTCAGTCCACTTGTTCATCTCTACTTGGGTAGTTGGCTTTTTAATAATAATCCAGTGGTAACTTGAGTATCGCTGGTCCCGTTGTAATGAACATGAAGCGTAAACTCTCGCTGATGGCAATAATGCTGCAGTACATCTGTGAAAGCACAACAGTGTTGTCTGCGTGGTCTGCTTACCTCTTCAAAGATTAACACAACTTCGCCTCTTCCTAACTATCATTTTTGTTTTTGTCACCAGCAACCAAAAATATACCCTAACATATATTTGCTGTGCTTGCAGGGGCATGGTGTGTACCCAAGCTTATTTTTAGTGTTATTTTGTTTTCCCGGCTCTCCTAAAAGAATAAATGTTATGCAGCATATGAATGGATTTATAGTTTTTCTGAGCTAAATTAGATCACCTCTTTGCCTGTTAAAATAACAAGTTGAAATAATTTGAATCAGTTCTGAGTGACTAGCAAGTCATCCTATATTGCTTCTGTCTTTCTTTCTTGTTTGGTGTTTGTGATTCTAGGAAAAGCAGAGTGGAAAAAGAAAAACAAGTACTTCTGGCAAAATTTTCGGAAGAACCAGAAAGGGATCATGAGGCAGACTTCGAAAGGTAATTTTCTGATTCAGAATTACACAGAAGGCACTTTTCCACATTACGTTAAGTTGGTGAAAAGCACACTCACTACGGAGGAGCTTCATGTAAGCCTGCTTTAAACGGGCAAATGAGCGGTTTGCAAATTCTGATTATGTTGAAGTAGTTCATTATTTTTTTAGCTCGATCTAGATTTCTTCTATAAAAAATAAACTTTAGAAGCAGTGAGTTCCCCCTCCAACTGTAATCTCATATATTTACCCGCCTCAACTCCTAAAGCAACCTTGCAGCAGATTGGGTGTGTTAAACATTGAACATTAACTGAAGAAGTTCACAACTTGCTGTTTGACTCAGCAGGTGTCTCTGCATATTTGGCATCTGGACACCACTGATGTAGGCCTCAACTATCTGGTGGTTGTTTAGTCGACTGTGTAAAATAAGGTTGAGTGCGCTAATGCGTATATATACTCAAACACCTCCTTTCTGCTCTACATCACACTTTTCCATTGACGTCTAATCTGAGAGGCCAAGATTTAGGGATGTGACTGGCCCCCGTTTCCCTGGATCCTTTGTATCAGGGATTCAAAGGCGAGGGCTGCGCATGGTGGCGAACGCCCCTCACTAACCTCCATTGACATCACTATCTGTAAGTTGCCCGTGTTTCTGTACTTATGCAGCCTGCGAATGTACCTTTCATCTAGAAGTTCTCTGAAGTGATGCTAAATCTAAAATAAATGGCAGATTTAAAACCTCTATATGAAAAACGAAGTTGACCATGAGTAGGATCACGGAGTTTGAGTTTAAAATTACTTGTAGAGCGCACGTATACCAGCGGTTTCTTGGCGCTACAGCTAACAGGATCCGGGGCTAAAAGGCTGGGAGAGCTAAAGGAGTGTTATTCAAAAGTATTCGTGAACAAGTAGGTCTTGAGGTGTTTACGGAATTGTGGGTAGAGAGTGATGGTACGAAGTTCAAGGGGAAGGGAGTTCCAGAGGGTCGGGGCAAGGGTGGCAAATTTAGAGCCTCCCCACTTCTTTCTCTGGTAGCGTGGGATGGTGAGGAGGGACTGGGAGGACGAGCGAAGTTCCCTGGTGGGAACGTATGGAACGATCTCGGAGGAGATGAACGCTGGTGCCAGGCCAAGTCGGGCCAGGAAGGTGATGGAGGCGAGCTTGAATTGGATTCTGGCTCGCACGGGGAGCCAGTGTAAAGATTTCAGAAGAGGGGTAGAGTGGTGAAATTTTGGAAGTTTGAAGGCCAGGCGGGCCGCCTGGTTTTGTATCTGCTGTAAGCGCCGCAAGCTATATGCAGGGATGCCGGCATACAGGGCATTGCCGTAATCCAGGCGGGACACCACCATGGCCAGGATGATAAGTTTGAGAGCAGAGAAAGTGAAGAAACGAGACACCCTGCGTATAGTGCGCAGTGAAAGGAAAGAAGAAGATACCACAGAGCTAACCTGGGAGTGAAGGGTGAGTTGAGAATTGAGTTTTATGCCTAGGGTTTTGACAGAGGAGGAGGGTGCAGGAGAGGGGCCAAGAGAGGGAGGCCAGAAAAGAGAGGACCAGGGGCTGGATGAACCACCCGTCAACACCAACTCGGTCTTGTCGGGGTTGAGTTTGAGGTGATTGTGGTTCATCCAGTCCCTGATATGGAGCATGACAGATTGAAAGTTTAGAACAGAAGAGGGGGAAGAGGATAGATTGAAAACAAGCTGGAGGTCATCCGCATAATTAAATACGGCGACCTCCATCTGTTGGAGGGAAAAAATAAGAGGGGCGATATACAGATTAAACAGGAGGGGGGAGAGGGAAGAACCTTTGGGAACCCCGCACTGAACTTTCCAGACGTCCGCTGTGAAGTCACCCAGGCGGACGGCCTGGGTGCGGTCGCTCAGGAAGGAGGATAACCAGACCAGGGCGGTCCCCCCGATCCCCGCCGCTCTGATACGGGAAAGTAAGATGGTGTGATCCACCGTATCAAAGGCGGCTGAGAGATCGAGGAGCACAAGGGCCTGGTGCTGATTGGTATCCATACCCTCCCGGAGGTTGTCCAGGACCGAGATGACAACGGACTCCGTAGAGTGTGCGGGGCGGAAGCCGGCCTGGCGGGGGGCAAGGGCTCCATGCATCTCCACAAAGGAGCTCAGAGCGCAGGTGACATGGCGCTCGAGCACCTTGGCCAAAAATGGCAAGAGGGAGATGGGGCGGAAATTGGCAGGGACAGAAGGGTCTGCCCCGGGTTTTTTCAGAATAGGCACAATAACCGCGGACTTCAAGGGGTTAGGAACTACGCCTTGGGCAAGAGAGCTGTTGAGGAGGTGAAGGGGGGGGTCTGGGCAAGTGACAAAGATATGGCGGAGAATGTGAGCCGGACAGGGGTCAAGCGGAGAACCAGACTTGACCAGGGACACCAAGGAGGTCAGACATTCCCTAGTGATGGGGGGGAGGGTGGTGAGTTCACCCTTGGGAGGGGGACATTGGGGGTCAACAAAGGAGGGAGAAGGGGGAGGGATGTTGGCCTTGATGGTAGCAATTTTATGAATAAAGTAATTGTTGAGGGAGAGGCAGAGTTCTTCGGACGGGGCGGGCTTAAGGGTTGTTCTGTCCGAGAACGCCAGGTTGTGGACGATCGTGAATATCTCCTTAGACTGGTTTTCCGCGGCTAAAATTTTGGAGGAGAAATAAGATGGTTTGGCCTCCAAGATGTCTTTTTTATACTGGGTAAGGGTGTTGGTATACTCCAGTTTTAAAGTGGGGCAATAGTTTCTCCTCCATGCCCGCTCCGCGCGGCGTACTTTTAGTTTGGTGGCCTTAAGCTCTTCGTTGAACCACCGGTTGGCTTCCTTCTCACGTTTGGAGGTGATGCGCTTGAGCGGGGCAACGGAGTCGCGGCCAAAGGAGAGCCACTGGTCTATGGCATCCACCTGGGAGAAAGTGGAAAGGCCCTGTAGGGAAGGGAGGGAGGAGGTAAGAAGGGAGGAAAGATTTTCCAGGTTAACTCGGCCCCATGAACGAACCCAGGTGTTTTTGGGGCGGGGGGGGCTTAGCTGGGGGGTGGATAGGAAGGAAAAATGAAATCAGGTGGTGGTCAGACCAAGAGCAAGGCGAAATGGAGAGAGATTCCACAGGGCAGTTCAGGGACCAGATCTGGTCAAGCGTATGACCTTTGATATGGGTGGGGGAGTGAACGTAGGATGTGAAGTTGAGGGATTGAAGGGTTTCGGAGAATTCCTTAGAGGACGGACATTCGGCGGGGTCGGAGGGCCAGAAATTGAAGTCGCCAAGAAGCAGAATGGAGGAGTTATTGACTGTAATAGTGGCCAAGACTTCCAAGAAGTCAGGGAGAAACTGGAGGGGGGATTGAGGAGGACGGTAGGTGAGAAACCAGGTCAGGGGGGGGAGAGGTGGAGGTGGTGCGAATCACCAGAAATTCGGTGGCCGCAAGCTATATATATCTATCGAGCTTCCAGGAATTTCAAGGGGGAATGGCTGATTGATTGCCTGAGAAAATCAGTGGCGGAAATATACATTTAAATCATGTACATGACCATTAAGTGTGCTGAATTATTTAGTAAATAATTGTTCCAAACGTTTTCCCTTTTTATCTTTGAGTTTTTTCCCTTTTTTCCCTTGATTTCCTGCACCCTGTCGAAGGCCACACTTCTTAAATTATAGATGACATAAAAGAGGTATCCACCCATACAGACCTAAGGCTTTAAATGTTTTATTCTGATTAAGTAAATCTTTTAAGGGTTTAATAGGTGCCTGTGAATTTGCTATGATTCAGAGGGTCTATATAGAAAACATCTTCTTTACTTTAATACTGGACCATCTAGTGACCGGTGTGATACTGAAAGCATAGCTCCTTTATTAGTCACCTAACTCCAGTTGATTATCGTACAAAACAAGCTTAGATACTGGAAAACGAGAGTGGTAGCTGTACTTGTTTGCATGCATTTCTAAGCTGGTGGCCCTGTGATTTGGCAGCATATGATTGAACAGTCAATGGGGAAGTGAAGACTCAGTGGGGTGTTTGTAGGAGCAATTGGTAGGAGTCAACATCACACATGCAAGGAGACAATGTAAGGATTCAGACATGCCTCATAAGAGTAGCACGAGAGGGAACAAGCATTTGCAATGCCATAGGTCTCGCATTAGGAAAGTTTGAGTTATTTGACTTGTACATGACAAATTTGTTATTTATGTGTTCTTTTTTAAAATTGTGAAATTAATAGCTTTGTCATTTACAATGCTAATACTTATATTTTTTGACAATGTGACACCTATAGCATTTTTAATGCAACATGTTTTGTATTTACATGACTTAGAAGTATTGATTTTACAAATAACAATGGATTAAAAAAAATAATTAATATTTAAATAAGTTATTGTAGTTTATAATGGCAATAGCTTAAACTGTTGTAATTAACTTTTGTGAAGATTATGTTCAGTGTATTTTATTGTGACTAAAATATAAGAACAGAAGGGAAATATCAATTTTGTTTGTGAAATTTGTAATAAAGCTTGAAACATTGAGAGAACATATTTGAAGAAGTAGTTGTTGAATGTTTGCACAGATTGATACTGTGGTGGCCCTGAGTGATGTTGTGATGGTGACAAGTGATGCTGTGGCGTTCAGTGATGCTGTGGTAGCGCATAGTGATGTTGTGGTGCCCCTGAGTGATGCTGTGGTGCCCCTGGGTGATGCTGTTGTTGTGTGATACATAGATAGAGTGAGGGCGATAGATAGCTAGAGGGAGGGGGAAAGATAGATAGAGTGAGGGCGATAGATCTATAGAGTGAGGGCGATAGATCTATAGAGTGAGGGCGATAGATCTATAGAGTGAGGGTGATAGATAGAGTGAGGGCGAATGATAGAGTGAGGGTGATAGATGTGTGTGGTTGTGTGTGTGTGGTTGTATGTGTGTTGTTGTGTGTGTGTGTGCATGGTTGTATGTGTGTGTGCGGTTACAGAAGGATGTATGTGGAAGGGAGCAGCATATCAGCATATTAGAAGAGAACAGGGAATTAGAGAAGTAGGCGATGGAAGGCAACAGCAGATCAGCACGGGAGAAGAGAACAGGGTTTTGGAGAAGGGGGCGGGGTGGAAGAGAGCAGCAGATCAGGATGGGAGAACAGAACAGAGTTAAAGAAGCAGGTGGTGGAAGAGAGCAGCAGATCAGCACAGGAGAAGAGAACAGGGAGTTAAAGAAGGAGGTGGGGTGGAAGAGAGCAGCAGATCAGCACAGGAGAAGAGAACAGGGAGTTAAAGAAGGAGGCGGTTGGAAGAGAACAGCAGATTAGCACAGGAGAAAAGAACAGAGTTAAAGAAGGAGGCTGGGTGTTTGAGAGCAGCAGATCAGCACAGGTGAAGAGAACATGGAGTTACAGAAGGATGTGTGGAGTGGAAGCGAACAGCTGATCAGCACGGGAGAAGAGAACAGGGATTTAAAGAAGGAGACGGGTGGAAGAGAGCAGCAGATCAGCACAGGAGAAGAGAAAATGGAGTTAGAGAAGGAGGCTGATGAAAGAGAACAGCAGATCAGCACGGGAGAAAAGAACAGGGAGTTAGAGAAGTAGGCGGATGGAAGATAGCTTAAATATTATCACAGGAGAAGAGAACAGGGAGTTAGTGAATGATGCTGGAGGAAAAGAGCAGCAGATCCGCATGTGAGAAAAGAACAGGGAGTTAGAGAAGAAGGTTGTGGAAAGGAACAGCAGATCAGCACAGGAGAAAAAAACATGGAGTTAAAGGAGGAGGTGGGGTGGAAGAGAGCAGCAGATTAGTACAGGAGAAGAGAACATGGAGTTAAAGATGGAGGCGGGTATAAGATAGCAGCAGATCAGCACAGGAGAAGAGAAGAGAACAGGGAGCTAGAGAAGAAGGCAGTTGGAAGAGAGCATCAGTTCAGCTCGATAGAAGAGAATAGGGAGTTGTAGAAGGAGGTGGGTGGAAGAGAGCAGCATAACAGCACAGCAGAAGAGAACGTGGAGTTAAAGAAGGAAGCGGGTGGAAGGGAGGAGCAGATCAGCACATGAGAATAGAACAGGGAGTTAAGTGAGGAAGCGGGTGGAAGAGAACAACATATTAGCACAGGAGAATAGAACAGTGAGTCAGAGAAGGGGGCGGGGGGAAAGAGAACAGCAGTTTAGCACAGGAGAAGAGAAATGGGAGTTAGAGAAGGATGCGGGTGGAAGAGAACAGCAGATCGGCACAGGAGAAGACAACAGGGAGTTAAAGAAGGTGGCGGTGGAAGAGAACAGCAGATTAGCACAGGAGAAGAGAACAGGGAGTTAAATAAGGAAGCGGTGGAAGAGAGCAGCAGATCAGCACAGGAGAAGAGAACTCAGATTTAAAGAAGGAGGCGGGTTTTAGAGAGCAGCAGATCAGCACAGGTGAAGAGAAGAGGGAGTTAAAAAAGGAGGTGGTGGAAGAGAACAGCATATCAGCACAGGAGAAGAGAACAGGGAGTTAAAGAAGGAGGTGGGGTTTGAAAGAGCAGCAGATCAGCACAGGAGAAGAGAATAGGGAGTTTAATAAGGAGGCGGTGGAAGAGAACAGCAGATCAGCACAGGAGAAGAGAAGAGAACAGGGAGTTACAGAATGAGGCGTTGTAATAGAGCAGTAGATTAGTACGGGAGAATATAAGAGAAAAGGGAATTTGAGAAGGAGGTGGGGTGGAAGAGAGCAGCAGATCAGCACAGCAGAAGAGAAGAGACCAGGGAGTTAGAGAAGGATGTGAGGTGGAAGAGAGCAGCAGATTAGCACAGCAGAAGAGAACAGTGAATTAAAGAAGGAGGCGGGTTTTAGAGAGCAGCAGATCAGCACAGGAGAAGAGAGCAGAGATTTACAGAAGGAGGCGGTGTAGAAAAACAGCAGATCAGTAGAGGAGAAGAGAATAGGGAGTTACATAAGGAGGCGGAGTGAAAAAGAACAGCAGATCAGTACCGGAGAAGAGAAAAGGGAGTTAGAGAAGGAGGCGGATGGAAGAGAGCAAAAAGATTATCGCAGGAGAAGGCAACAAGGAGTTAGAGAATGAGGCGGTTGGAAGAGAGCAGCAGATCAGCACGTGAGAACAGAACATCGAGTTAAAGATGGAATCGGGTGGAAGAGAGTAGCAGATCAGCACAGAAGAAGAGAAGAGAACAGGGAGTTAAAGAAGGAGTTGGGGTGGAAGAGAGTAGCAGATCAGCACAGGAGAAGAAAACAGGGAGTTAAAGAAGGAGGCAGTTGCAAGAGAGCAGCAGATCAGCACAGGATAAGAGAACAGGGAGTTAAAAAGGATGCAGGGTGGAAGAGAACAGCAGATCGGCACAGGAGAAGAGAACAGGGAGTTAGAGAAAGAGGCGGGTGAAAGAGAACCGCAGTTTAGCACAGGAGAAGAACACAGTGAGCTAAAGAAGGAGACGGGATGGAAGAGAGCAGCAGATTAGCACAGGAGAAGAGAACAGTGAGTTAGAGAAGGAGGCAGAGTGAAAGAGACCAGGGAGTTAAAGAAGGAGTTGGGGTGGAAGCGAGCAGCAGATCAGCACAGGATAAGAACATGGAGTCAAAAAGGATGCGGGTGGAAGAGAACAGCAGATCGGCACAGGAGAAGAGAACATGGAGTTAGAGAAAGAGGCGGGTGGAAGAGAACCGCAGTGTAGTACAGGAGAAGAAAACAATGAGTTAAAGGAGGCGGGGTGGAAGAGAGCAGCATGTTAGCACAGGAGAAGAGAACAGTGAGTTAGAGAAGGATCCGATGTGTAAGAGAGCAGCAGATCAGCATAAGAGAACAGGGAGGTAAAGAAGGAGGCGTGGTGGAAGAGAGCAGCAGGTCAGGAGAGGGATAAAAGAAGAGAACAGGGAGTTAGAGAAGGAGGTGGGTGGAAGAGAGCAGCAGATCAGCACAGCAGAAGAGAACAGGGAGTTAGAGAAAACGGTGGGTGGAAGAGAGCAGCAGATTAGCACAGGCGAAGAGCACAGGGAGTTACAGAAGGAGTTGTTGTTGAAGAGAGCAGCAGAACACAACGGGAGAAGAGAACAGGGAGGTAGAGAAGGAGGCGGGTTGAAGAGAGCTGCAGATCGGCTCTGGAGAAGAGAAGTGAACAGGGAGTTAGAGAAGTAGGTGGGTGGAAGAGAGCAGCAGATTAGCACAGGGGAAGAGAACAGGGAGTTAAAGAAGGAGGCGGGTGGAAGAGAGCAGCAGATCAGCACAGGAGAAATGAACAGGGAGTTAAAGAAGGAGGTGGGTTTTAGAAAGCAGCAGATCAGCACAGGTGAAGAGAAGAGGGAGTTAAAGAAGGAGGTAGGGTTTGAAAGAGCAGCAGATCAGCACAGGAGAAGAGAACCAGGAGTTAAAGAAGGAGGCGGGTGTAAGAGAACAGCAGATCGGCACAGGAGAAGAGAAGAGAACAGGGAGTTACAGAATGAGGCGGTGTAATAGAACAGTAGATTAGTACGGGATAATAGAAGAGAACAGGGAATTTGAGAAGCAGGTGGTGGAAGAGAGCATCAGATCAGCACAGCAAAAGAGAACATGGAGTTAAAGAAGGAGGTGGGGTGGAAGAGAGCAGCAAATCAGTACCGGAGAAGAGACAAGGGAGTTAGAGAAGGAGGCGGATGGAAGAGAGCAAAAAGATTATCACAGGAGAAGGCAACAAGGAGTTAGAGAATGAGGCGGTTGGAAAAGAGCAGCAGATCAGCACGTGAGAACAGAACATGGAGTTAAAGAAAGAGGCGGTTGGAAGAGAGCAGCAGATCAGCACAGGAGAAGAGAACAGGGAGTTAGAGAAAGAGGCGGGTGAAAGAGAACCACAGTTTAGCACAGGAGAAGAACACAGTGAGTTAAAGAAGGAGGCGGGTGGCAGTGAACAGCAGATTAGCACAGGAGAAGAGAACAGTGAGTTAGAGAAGGAGGCAGAGTGGAAGAGACCATCTGATCAGCACGGGAGAATAGAAGAGAACAGGGAATTTGAGAAGGAGGTGGGTGGAAGAGAGCATCAGATCAGCACAGCAAAAGAGAACATGGAGTTAAAGAAGGAGGCGGGTGGAAGAGAGCAGCAGATCAGCACAGGATAAGAGAACAGGGAGTTAAAAAGGATGCAGGTGGAAGAGAACAGCAGATCGGCACAGGAGAAGAGAACAGGGAGT
Organism: Lissotriton vulgaris; assembly: GCF_964263255.1. Classification (NCBI taxonomy): domain Eukaryota; kingdom Metazoa; phylum Chordata; class Amphibia; order Caudata; family Salamandridae; genus Lissotriton; species Lissotriton vulgaris. The sequence goes on from NC_141694.1 coordinate 1,325,588,002, forward strand.
TAGAGAAAGAGGCGGGTGAAAGAGAACCACAGTTTAGCACAGGAGAAGAACACAGTGAGTTAAAGAAGGAGGCGGGTGGCAGTGAACAGCAGATTAGCACAGGAGAAGAGAACAGTGAGTTAGAGAAGGAGGCAGAGTGGAAGAGACCATCTGATCAGCACTGGAGAATAGAAGAGAACAGGGAATTTGAGAAGGAGGTGGGTGGAAGAGAGCATCAGATCAGCACAGCAAAAGAGAACATGGAGTTAAAGAAGGAGGCGGGTGGAAGAGAGCAGCAGATCAGCACAGGATAAGAGAATAGGGAGTTAAAAAGGATGCAGGGTGGAAGAGAACAGCAGATCGGCACAGGAGAAGAGAACAGGGAGTTAGAGAAAGAGGCGGGTGAAAGAGAACCGCAGTTTAGCACAGGTGAAGAAAACTGTGAGTTAGAGAAGGAGGCAGAGTTGAAGAGAGAAGCAGATCAGCACGGCAGAAGAGAAGAGAACAGGGAGTTAGAGTTGGAGGTGGGTGGAATAGAGGAGCAGATCAGCACAGCAGAAGAGAACAGGGAGTTAAAGAAGGAGGTGCGGGAGAGAGCAGCAGATTAGCACAGGAGAAGAGAACAGTGAGTTAGAGAAGGATGCGATGTGTAAGAGAGCAGCAGATCGGCATAAGAGAACAGAGTTAAAGAAGGAGGCGGGGTGGAAGAGAGCAGCAGGTCAGGAGAGGGCTAAAAGAAGAGTTATAGAAGGAGGTGGGTGGAAGAGAGCAGCAGATCAGCACAGCAGAAGAGAACAGGGAGTTAGAGAAGGAGGTGGGTGGAAGAGAGCAGCAGATCAGCACAGCAGAAGAGAACGGAGTTACAGAAGGAGGTGGGTGGAAGAGAGCAGCAGATTAGCACAGCAGAAGAGAACAGAGTTAAAGAAGGAGGTGTTGAAGAGAGCAGCAGAACATGACTGGAGAAGAGAATAGAGTGGTAGAGAAGGAGGCGGGTTGAAGAGAGCTGCAGATCAGCTCTGGAGTAGAGAAGTGAACAGGGAGTTAGAGAAGTAGGTGGGTGGAAGAGAGCAGCAGATCAGCACAGGAGAATAGAACAGGGAGTTCGAGAAAGAGGCGAGTGGAAGAAAACAGCAGATTAGCGTAGGAGAAGAAAACAGGTAGTTAAAGAAGGAGGCGGGTTGGAAGAGAGCAGCAGATGAGAACATGAGAAGAGAAGAGAACATGGCATTAGAGAAGGTGGCAGGGTGGAAGAGATCAACAGTTCTGCACGGGAGAAGAGAAGAGAACAGGGAGTTAGAGAAGGAGTTTGTTGGAAGAGAGGAACAGATCAGCACAGCAGAAGAGAACAGGGAGTTAAAGAAGGAGGTGGGGTGGAAGAGGGCAGCAGATCAGCACAGGAGAAGAGAATAGAATAGGGAGTTAGAGAAGGAGGTGTGGTGAAAGTGAGCATCAGATCAGCAGAAGTTAACAGGGAGTTAAAATGCAATACAATAGGTTTCTCATTCGGGAAGATTGAGCTATTGCTATTTTAAATGACCAATTTTACTTTAATGTTTTGTTGTGACAAATAGTGAAATTAATTGCTTTGTCTTTTACAACGCTAATTATTATAACTTTTGCAAATGTGACACCTATAGCATTTGTAATGCAATATGGGTTGTATTTATGTGACTTACATGTATTGATATTACAAACAACAATGAGTTGGAGGGTGGATTTGGATTTGGAGGCTGGAGTTGTAGTTGGAGGGTGGATTTGTAGGGTGTATTTGGATGGTGGAGTTGGAGGGTGGAGTTGGATGGTGTTTTTGGAGGGTGGTGTTGGAGGGTGGAGTTGGATGGTGTTTTTGGAGGGTGGTGTTGGAGGGTGGATTAGGAGTTGGAGGGTGGAGTTGGAGGGTGGATTTGGAGTGTTGAGTTGGGGGGTGTAGTTGGATGGTGGAGTTAGAGGGTGTAGTCGGAGGGTGGATTTTGAGGGTGTGGTAGTACTTGGATGGTGGATTTTGAGGGTGGAGTTGGAGGGTAGAGTGGTGGGCGGGTAGAGTGGTGGCGGTAGAGTGTGGACACTAGAGTGTGGGGGCGCTAGAGTGTGGGCGCTAGAGTTTGGGCAGCTTACTCTTTGTGAGCCAAGAAAGCTTCACGCCTGCCTCTGGCCAGATGGCTGGCTCTGACCCGTTCCTTTTCTCTAGGGAATAGCGTACCAAAGTAGTGCCAGGCTCAGCATCACAGGTCCTTCCCTTTCCTTCCCTTTTAAATGACAAAACCTGTTAAACAAAGAACAGCTTTGTCCATGAAATCTAAAAGATTGTTTCTTTGCAACCAATATACAAATCTGCATCTCATTTAAGACCTGTAAGACCTGTAATCTCTGTCAACGTTTATTGGGTGTCCAAATCCTCTGTTTTGCTAATCTTCTTCACTACAGTCATTGTTATTGCCTAGGCTCCTATTCCTAGGTGCTTTGTACAGGACATTTTAGATTCTTTTAAAGTTTTCATGTTGTATGGATTATTTTAAGTTGCACCACCGCACATTTATGGAATGTCAGTGTATTTGCATCCTTGCCGGACGAGAGGATGTAGGGGACAGAGTGTGAGGGATGACAGACAGGAGGAGAGAAAGCGACAGACGAGAGGGAGGGGCAACAGACAGGAGGAGAGAAAGCGACAGACGAGAGGGAGGGGCAACAGACAGGAGGAGAGAAAGTGACAGACGAGAAGATGTAGGGGAGAGATAGTGAGGAGCGACAGACAGGAGGAGAGGAGAGAAAGTGACAAACGAAAGGGTAAAGGGAAGAGTGAGAGATGGAGGGGTGGCGAAAACGAGTGAGGTAGGGAGGCTGACTGGCAGGAGGCAGAGGTTGGGAAGTTATAATAACAAAGAAGGAGTGCCTCCTTGAACAATGAGGAAAACAGTAATTTACTTTTCCAACACTGTGTGTTAACAAGAGCACTGAGTGCCCCAACACAGTTACCAGGACAGTACTAATCCTGTTAAAAAGACCCCTCACTCACCAACCTGGTTGGTGACATGCTTCATCATCGGGGTCCCACCCCGTAGGCCGAATGCCTACAGGGTGTGCTACGACACCTGATTACAGTGGAGCGGGATATTGTTTATTATATGTGCTATCTATGCATTAGTGAGGGTGTATTAAAAAGGGCCAGTACTACTCCGTTCAAGACTTTATTCTTGAGCGTCTGAACCCTAATAAAAACAAATGTGGCACCTTTGCCCAACTAGGAGGGCTTTGGTGTCTAAAGAAGTGTTATATTAAAAGCCGTTTTAAAAATAGCCAAGTGTGCTATGTGAAGTGAAATAATAAAGTAAACTAGGTCTACATGTTTCAACCAAACAAAAATTCTATGGTTTTCGTCAGGACCGTGTGTATTACAAGGGGCGGTACGCACACGCTAAGGTGCGGCCTACCCTCAGGTAATTTGCAGACCGCAAATAATGGTCTGGATGTGAAAAGGTGTATTTAATCCTGAATTCAGGAAAAAACCTGTAGAGATGGAAAGAAAAAAGGAAACGGGGTTGGGATTACGTACTGGGGAGGATTACACGGGGATACAAACAACATTCACATTTTTTGTGACATCACCCCACGACAGGGGTGGCTGACTATATTAGATATCATATAGGTAGTGAAAGTCTAAATTCAGCTTAGTTGTAAGGTTGCGCTTTGTGCTAGTGCCTGAATCTGCATACAGCATATCCAGGTCGCTGTGACATAACGAGATCGATTGGTCATGGGGTTAATCATTGGTAAAGTGCTCATGTGATCAGCAGTTTCTACAAAGCATCTATGCAGAGATCGTGATTGTTCAGTTCTAAGTTATTAGGGTAGTGCAAATAGGATGAATTACTTATCTACACGGGTGATATAAATAACCACACATTGCTCCATGTATACTGCTTACACTCAAAGCGGTATCTCTCGCTTCGTGGCTTCGTGTCAACCGAGACGGCGATTCTCCGTCATCTACATAGTTAAAAAACGAGATTTGAGAATGAATACAAAGGGGTCTTCACAGACCGTGCGCGGGAGGGTTCATACCGCTCGGAATTGGTATGTACCGCGTCGCACCCTTTAGTCACAGATCTGTACTTACTTCAGTAACGTTTGTTGCAAGCTTGTAAACCTACTCGGTTTCCGCATGCGAAGCCTTCGTGTGTTATCGGCGTTTCAGTAATGCCGGTAAAAGTAAGATTCAGTGCTTCCTGGTTGGGGCGGGGCTGCATGCATCCTCGCAGTCTGGACCAATCGGGCACTGTGTGTGGGCGTGTGTCCATTTTCGCCAATAGCGAGCCTGCTGTGCTGTGACTCATGGCAAGTGGTTGCTATGGTAGCCTTGGCTTGCGTTCCAGACGTAGCCTGGGCGTTGCGTGTCGGGAGAATGCCTTCTTCCTCGGTTTAGTTTTGCTATACATTATCGAGTCTCGATGTCCTGCATCACAGTTTTCTGGTACAAGAGAGCTCGGGCTCAAAGTTCATTCGTGCTATACACTCGATGTTTAGTACTGTTCCATGGTGAAATTTAGTCTCTATTAAGGCATCCATTTAGCCCTAAGGGCACTTACAGATTTATTTAGATCCGGGCAAATGATGAGGTTTTGGTGGTTATCAACATCCTTGGTCATAGGGTATTATGTGAAAGCTCTGTTGATATCACATTACGGTGTGCCATGGAATGTTATCATTCAATCCAGCTTTATGCGTTGCCAGTCTGTACACCCACCTCTGTTCCTTTTCAAAGAGGCGTTGGTTTAGTTTTGCACCTGGTTTAATTTGTTCGATGACAGTCCATTGTATGTCATCCTCAGTGTGTCCTTTTGACAAGTAGTGTTCAGTTACTTTCGTGTTGGATTTTTTGCAACGAATGTTGCTCCTGTGTTCACCGATGCGTATTTTTACTTTTCTGCTCGTCATGCCCACGTAGTGTAAGTTGCAGGGGCAAGTTAGTCAATACACTACGTTTTCACTGTTACAATTGGTCAATCCTCTTATGGTCCAAGTTTTGTTTGCTTCCAGTTGTAGGGTTTTAGTGTTATTGGTAAAAGGGCAGACACTACAGTTACCACACTTGTAGTGGCCTACGGCTCTTGGTAATCCCCAGGTATTGAGAACGGATTCTGGTTCCTTTATTGACAGCTTGGGTCTTGTGTTGACTACAGCATCCTTAATACTGCGTGCTCTCCTATATGAGAATAAGGGTTTTTCCCATCTTAAATTTCCTGTATTTAGTATGCCCCAATGATTGTTTATTATTATTATTATTAATAACACTAAAACCCTACAACTGGAAGCAAACAAAACTTGGACCATAAGAGGATTGACCAATTGTAACAGTGAAAACGTAGTGTATAGACTAACTTGCCCCTGCAACTTACACTACGTGGGCATGACGAGCAGAAAAGTAAAAATACGCATCGGTGAACACAGGAGCAACATTTGTTGCAAAAAATACAACACGAAATTAACTGAACACTACTTGTCAAAAGGACACACTGAGGATGACATACAATGGACTGTCATCGAACAAATTAAACCAGGTGCAAAACTAAACCAACGCCTCTTTGAAAAGGAACAGAGGTGGGTGTACAGACTGGCAACGCATAATGCTGGATTGAATGATAACATTCCATGGCACACCGTAATGTGATATCAACAGAGCTTTCACATAATACCCTATGACCAAGGATGTTGATAACCACCAAAACCTCATCATTTGCCCGGATCTAAATAAATCTGTAAGTGCCCTTAGGGCTAAATGGATGCCTTAATAGAGACTAAATTTCACCATGGAACAGTACTAAACATCGAGTGTATAGCACGAATGAACTTTGAGCCCGAGCTCTCTTGTACCAGAAAACTGTGATGCAGGACATCGAGACTCGATAATGTATAGCAAAACTAAACCGAGGAAGAAGGCATTCTCCCGACACGCAACGCCCAGGCTACGTCTGGAACGCAAGCCAAGGCTACCATAGCAACCACTTGCCATGAGTCACAGCACAGCAGGCTCGCTATTGGCGAAAATGGACACACGCCCACACACAGTGCCCGATTGGTCCAGACTGCGAGGATGCATGCAGCCCCGCCCCAACCAGGAAGCACTGAATCTTACTTTTACCGGCATTACTGAAACGCCGATAACACACGAAGGCTTCGCATGCGGAAACCGAGTAGGTTTACAAGCTTGCAACAAACGTTACTGAAGTAAGTACGGATCTGTGACTAAAGGGTGCGACGCGGTACATACCAATTCCGAGCGGTATGAACCCTCCCGCGCACGCACACGGTCTGTGAAGACCCCTTTGTATTCATTCTCAAATCTCGTTTTTTAACTATGTAGATGACGGAGAATCGCCGTCTCGGTTGACACGAAGCCACAAAGCGAGAGATACCGCTTTGAGTGTAAGCAGTATACATGGAGCAATGTGTGGTTATTTATATCACCCGTGTAGATAAGTAATTCATCCTATTTGCACTACCCTAATAACTTAGAACTGAACAATCACGATCTCTGCATAGATGCTTTGTAGAAACTGCTGATCACATGAGCACTTTACCAATGATTAACCCCATGACCAATCGATCTCGTTATGTCACAGCGACCTGGATATGCTGTATGCAGATTCAGGCACTAGCACAAAGCGCAACCTTACAACTAAGCTGAATTTAGACTTTCACTACCTATATGATATCTAATATCCAGTCATTCCTAGAGAATCGATCTTTCAGGGTAGTTGAGGGTACCACTCACTCAAAAGTCTGGCCCCTGGATCAAGGTGTACCTCAGGGCTCTTCATTGAGCCCTACTCTTTTTAATATTTACATGCAGCCGTTAGCCGACATAGTGCACTCTTTCGGCCTTGATATAATAACCTACGCCGATGATACACAATTAGTCGTATCTATGAATCAGGCAGACTCTTCCCCGTCCAACTTAAGTAACTGTTTGGTAGCGGTGGCTCAGTGGATGGCCATCTCGCATTTAAAATTAAATGGCGAGAAAACCGAGCTCATGGTGCTGGGCAATTCAACCATACCCAGCCCTCTGTCAGATTGGCCACCGTGCATGGGGCCCATACCCCAACCAAAGTGCCACATAAAGAGCTTAGGCATTTGGCTGGACTCCAACCTCAGCTTTATGCAGCAGGCTACCACTCTTTCTGCCACATGCTTTGGGCTAATGCTTATGCTGAGAAAAGTGCTGCCTCTTCTCCCTTTTGAAGCCCGCAGAATAATGGTTCAAGCCATTATCCTGTCCCGTCTGGATTACGGGAACTCGTTATATCTAGGTGCCCCCGCATTTACAATCAAAAAGCTACAGGTGACCCAGAACGCTGCAACCCGCCTCCTGTTGGGCCTCAACAAACGAGAGTCAGCCACCACTGCCCTGAGGAAACTGCACTGGCTCCCTGTTAAGGCCAGAGTGCTATTTAAATCTCTTTGCTTTATGCACAAAGCTATGTGGAAGAATGCCCCCACTATGATCTGTTCCTTGGCAAAACCCTATCTTCCTCACAGATCCCTAAGATCCAGCACTGCCTTTCTGGCTACTGTCAGCAAAATCAGACGGACCAGATGGGGCGGACGCTCCTTCTCCTGGAATGCCGCGAAGGAATGGAACTCTCTGCCCACCTCCCTTCGCAGTGAACCTAGCCTTTTAAAATTTCGGAAGGATCTGAAAACGTATCTGTTCATTTAATCTCTTCCCTTTTAGTATGACGGTACTTAGCGCTACGAGGCCTCCGGGTTGTTTGCGCTCTATAAAACCCGATTAATAATAATAATAATAATAATATAGTCAGCCACCCCTGTCGTGGGGTGATGTCACAAAAAATGTGAATGTTGTTTGTATCCCCGTGTAATCCTCCCCAGTACGTAATCCCAACCCCGTTTCCTTTTTTCTTTCCATCTCTACAGGTTTTTTCCTGAATTCAGGATTAAATACACCTTTTCACATCCAGACCATTATTTGCGGTCTGCAAATTACCTGAGGGTAGGCCGCACCTTAGCGTGTGCGTACCGCCCCTTGTAATACACACGGTCCTGACGAAAACCATAGAATTTTTGTTTGGTTGAAACATGTAGACCTAGTTTACTTTATTATTTCATTTCACATAGCACACTTGGCTATTTTTAAAAAGGCTTTTAATATAACACTTCTTTAGACACCAAAGCCCTCCTAGTTGGGCAAAGGTGCCACATTTGTTTTTATTAGGGTTCAGACGCTCAAGAATAAAGTCTTGAACGGAGTAGTACTGGCCCTTTTTAATACACCCTCACTAATGCATAGTTAGCACATATAATAAACAATATCCCGCTCCACTGTAATCAGGTGTCGTAGCACACCCTGTAGGCATTCGGCCTACGGGGTGGGACCCCGATGATGAAGCATGTCACCAACCAGGTTGGTGAGTGAGGGGTCTTTTTAACAGGATTAGTACTGTCCTGGTAACGGTGTTGGGGCACTCAGTGCTCTTGTTAACACACAGTGTTGGAAAAAATAAATTACTGTTTTCCTCATTGTTCAAGGAGGCACTCCTTCTTTGTTATTATAACTTAACTACGGGGACCAGGAGTTCCTACCACACATAGTTATATGTTAATTTCCCTCACTCTCCTATTGTTACAAACACAGAGGTTGGGAAGTGCCAGAGGATAGGGTGGCCGCGCCGCAGGCTGGGAGGACATGCCCAGGTGAGGAGCCTGCGGTGTGGGCTCTGTGGGGCTGGGGGAGCCCAGGGAGGAGGAGGAAATCCCCTGCCTCTGCTCCTCTATTTCCAGACACAATCACAGGGTAATTTGTGAATACTGGCATGTACGTGCAGAAGGAAGTACCACACCCGCTCCAGAGGGGGGGGCGTGGGGGGGGGGGGGGGACACAGTGAGAGTTAAAGGGATAAACTAGGAGAGAACAAAGCGGGCAGACATAAGAAACCGGTATATATTTAAATAAATAAAAAAAACTCCAGGATGTTTTATGGACTAAAAATAAATGTTATTGGTTCAGTAAAAACAGACTCACTTGGAGACCGTGGGAGAAAGGTAGGAAAGAAGAGACAAATGAAGGACAAAGAAAAGGGGGAAGAAAGCAACCTAAAAGGAGGAAAATGTAAAAAGACGAAGACATTTGGGACAGAGGAGTAAGAAGAAGACGGGGGCACGAGGGGTGAATGGAGAGTGGGTCGTAGAAAGCTGGAAAGGGCAAAGGATGGTACAGAGACGGAGGGAAAAAAGCACCGAAAGAGGCCACTAAAAGATACGACACAGAGGATCGCCAAAAGCCGAAAAAGGGAGATAAAGGGGCCCCACCAGCAAGTTCAAACACACAACAGCTGATGTTTAAATGTAAATTAATGAGGGGCGAAACGAAGATGAAATGGAGAGATTCAGAATGTGAAACGATTCAGAATGTGAAACTAAGAAATCGAACTTCAAAAGGAGAGCAGAGGGACAGAGAAAGAAAAGATAGAGACGGAGGGAGAAGAAGGGACGAGGACAGACAACGGCAGCGGAGAGTGGGAGGCAGACACAGAGAGGGAGGTGGTGTGGGAGAGGAGACCATTGTATAACACAGCTCTGACTTCAAAGGTGTGGGAGGAGTGCGGCTGAGGCAGAGCGCACGCTGGGGGAAGCTTGTGGGGCGGAGCGGGAAGAGCTGCTGGGGAACAGATGGCTGGCGATTTGATGCTGTGCATGCGCATTTTTGGTCAATGCGCTTGCGCATTGACCTAAAAGCGCACGGGCACAGCATCAAATCGCCAGCTAGGGAAACCTCTGTTTAAGCCCCTATAGTCTCGCTCCGCTCAATGCGCATGGGCATTGAGATGCAAGACCTAAAAATGGATAGTGCAATAAGGCTTCATGGCCCACTTACAGAGCAGGATATAAGAAGCCAAGTTGAAGGAGCAGAAGTTTTGTAGGGCCCACCGAGTTGCCAATGGATGTTTTTGAAATGAAAACCACTGAATGGTGAATTTTGTGATCTGGTGAAATCCATCCTTAAACATGTGCAGTTCTGTCTTTAGAGCGGCAAAAAAAAGAAATTTGCAATGGCTGTTTTACATTCCCTTACAGAGGTCTGTCCTTTAACTTATCTGTTCATTCAATCGTGGTAACACTGCTTTCTCTTGATCTGGATGTCCATGTTTGTTGTTACCACGTGTATTGCTAATGCCGTCTCCTCCATCTATCATGTCTTCTAGGTGAAGATGTTGGCTACGTGGCCAGCGAGATCACCATGAGTGACGAGGAAAGGATCCAGCTGATGATGATGGTGAAGGAGAAGATGATCACTATCGAGGAAGCACTGGCCAGGGTATGACTGCGCTCTTTAGTCTTGCGTTACTTGCAGTTCTGAAGGCTGGGTATCCATTAATTGTGCATTACTGTTTTTCATTGTTGAAAAAGCTCTTCATCAAGTCCGAGAACTAGCTGATGTTAGCTCTCTGCATCTGTGTGCCACATACCTCCTCTGCAGCATGGTGGCTGCAGTTTGTTTGATGAGTGAATATATTGGGTGACCTACAAGAACACTGACATATCGTTGCATGGTACAATGAAATAACAGGGCATGCACAGCTTAGTTTTACTTTTGGAATATAGAATTATGTTATCAGAAGACTACTGAATAGCAAAATAGTTTTACAGGAGGTTGCAACAGTGAAAAAGTCGTAAAAGAAACACCTCTTTATAGAGAAATCACTATAGAGTAAACGTTTGGAGAGGAAAATGAATGTAAGAAAAATAAAACACTCTAAAAAGTTTTTATTTTCAGATCAGATAATTAAACAGCTTAATAAAAGTGTTAAACGTGTTCTAAGTGGTCAGGGTAATGTGTATTATAAAAGAAAGGGTTGGAGTGAGGATGAGGGCTAAAACAAGGATTTGGTTTAGTGATGGGGCAACAATTAATTTTGGGGCTCATTTATAATTTAGATAGGGTTGGCATCCCTTTTGGGATTAGGGATAACGTAAGGCTTCAACTGAGGGCAGAAGCATGTTTAGAGGAGATTGGATAAATGCATTCTTTTCGTAAACGTGTGTTTTTGTAGCAGTTTTAATATTAGGATTCTCCTCAATATTGATTACACATTTTGTTGTTGAGAGTTCCTAGTCGTGATTTCTTTTGAAAAATAATTTACTTGGAAAAATGGTTGTATTTCAGTATTTATCTTCAAAAATATCTTGGCCTGAATATTTAGAACCAAAATATTCAGAAGGAAAGCATACACAGGAAAATAAAGATTTACTACTTTTTAACACCACAACACCACACCCAGATACATTGGATGGATATATATATATATATTATATATATATATATATATACATACTACTTACCGTCCTTGGACCTCACATGTTCTGATAATCTGATTATCAAAATGGATAACAATAGCGGCACTCTACTTATGATCCTCATATATCGCCCCCCTCAAAATATGCCCAGTTTTGCGGCAGCCTTAGCAGAACAGCTTGCTCCCTTAATAATTTCATATAAAAAAATTGTGCTGCTAGGCGATCTGAATCTTTGGTTGGATTCGGCTGAGTTAGGTACTCAGGCAGCTGCACTGAAAGATGTCCTCCTAGACATGAACCTCATTCAACAGATTCACCTCCCTACTCATGTTGAAGGGCATAGCCTTGACCAAATTTGGTCTCAGAATATTCCTCTGACTATTAACTCCATCATGCCTAGTATCTGGTCTGATCATTTCATGATCAAATTCACCTTGACCATCGCAAATAGTAGGAAGCCCCCGATTCAGATAGGAGGCAAAACTAGAATCTGGAAGAATGTTGATATCTCTGCTTTCATTGGTACACTAGCATCTTCCTGTCCTCTTTTAGATCAGGATACTGAAGAAATGGAAGCAGCATTTTCTAGGTGGCTACTTCAGGCAGCTGATACATATGCTCCTTGCACCAACTTTTTCCGCTCTCGCCCCAATGACGCTCATAGGTGGTTTACACCTTTTCTGAAAAATCTTAAACTTGAAGTCCGTCAAATGGAGCGCAAGTGGCGAACAGCCTACCTAGAAGTAGATAGAGTTAACTATTGTAAGACACGTAAGGACTACCAAAAACTCATTCAGGAACATAAAACTGATTACTTCTCCAAAAAGATCCTTAATGCCCATAACAAATCCAAAGAGTTGTTTAACATCGTTGAGAATTTGAGTGCTAGCGATAGAACGTCTCTCCCGGTAGCTCCTACTCAGGAGCTTTGCAATTCCCTAAATTCATTTTTTTCGGATAAAATTAGTATTATCAAACAAAGCATCCCCATCACTCAGTCCCCGCTCTTACTGACTGACACTTTTCACAATACTGCGACCCTAAGTTTGCTCCCCCCTGTTGACAGCACTATGCTACTCAAACTCTTTGCCAAAGTTAAATCAGGTTCCCCTGATGACATCTGCCCCCCTTTTATCTTGAAAGAAGTGGGAACCAGTATTCCTGAGGGTATACTTTCTTTATTGAATGGTACGCTCACTCAGGGTAAAGTCCCCGAAAACTTTAAAAAAGCCCTTCTCATTCCCTTGATAAAAAAAGTAGGAGCTGATCCGCAGGACCTGCAAAATTATAGGCCCATATCCCTGCTGCCCTACTGTGCCAAACTTTTGGAGGCTCATGTCTGTAACAGCATCTCCAAATTTTTGGAAGAATCAGAGTATTTTGCACCGAATCAGGCTGGTTTCCGCCCATGTCATTCTACCGAGGCGGTTATTCTCTCGGTGCAGAACACTCTGAGACGGAATGCGGATGAGGGAATACACCAGGCTCTGGTGCTACTGGGCCTTTCGGCTGCATTCGACACGGTCGACTACAACATCTTGGTCGACCGTGTCGAGCAGGCAGGTCTCAAACGCCCGGCACTGAGTTGGATTCGCTCATTTATCACTGGGCGTACTCAGGCTGTCAGACTGGGACCTTTCACTGCCCCCACCATACCTTCTACCTGTGGAGTCCCGCAGGGCTCTTCGTTATCTCCCCTGCTTTTTAATTTATATCTACGTCCCCTCCTGTACTCCCTTAGGAGGGCCAAAGTGACAATTTTCAACTATGCAGACGATTTGCAGCTCATCTTTCCTTTAAACACCAAGGACGCTGTGGTTGAATTTCAAAATACTATGTCCCACATTTTAAACTGGATGAACTGCAGTCATCTGAAACTTAACCCTGGCAAGACCGAATTGGTCTTGCCGGGGCAGAGTGCTCTTAGTTGGAACCTCAGCTTTTGGCCTTCCAGTATGGGAGCCTCTCCATCCAAGTCTTCCTCGGTCAAGAGTCTGGGAATATACATCAGCGAGGACCTTTCTCTCAAAAAACAAGTAGGAGCAGTTGTTTCAGCTAGTTTTTTCCAGCTGAAGAAAATTAAGAAAATCGCCAGCTTCTTTTCCCCAGCTGCCCTCACTCAGATCGTCATTTCCCTGGTTCTGTCCAGACTAGATTTCTCCAACAGTCTTTATTTTGGCATTCAAGCTGGAGAGCTAAAACGCCTTCAGCTGGTTCAGAAACAGGCTGCTAGACTCCTCCTGAACCTCTCTAAGAGGCAGTCTGTTAGATCTGGCCTGAAACAGCTACACTGGCTGCCCGTGGAGCAGCGTGTGGCTTTTAAAACAGGGTGTATTCTATTCAAATCTCTGCACGACTCTGGCCCCCTTTTCATTAGAGACATGTTTAAGAGATACATTCCTTCCCGCAACCTCCGGTCTATCCACAAATCCCTTCTGACTGTCCCACCTTATAAGAGGAAACGTCTTGGAGGCAGCTGTTTTGACCATCTTGCAGCTAGTTTTTGGAACTCCCTTCCCCTTCATCTGAAACTGAATGATAACATCCTCAGTTTTAGACACTCCCTGAAAACCTGGCTTTTCACTCAGGCGCATTGCTGAGCTGCTCCCCCTTTTCTGTGACCTTTGCGTTCGTTCCTTTCTATAGCGCCATGAAGCCCCCGGGCGTACGAGCGCTTACAAATACCTACTAACATTAACATTAACATTAGCAGCCCGCCCCAGCGTTGCCTGGGGTAGAAGGGGGCTGGGGGCTGCATTTCAGGTTTGCGTGCTCTCCCGCCCAGGCCCCCGCCCGCCACAACATTGTCTGTGTCTCGGACAATGTTGTGGCGGGCGGGAGAGCACGCAAACCTGAAATGCTGGCTTCCCCTACCCCCGCCTGCCCTGACATACCCCAGCAGCCCGTGCCCCGCCCGCCCCGACCCTGGCTGCCCCGAATTCTTACCTTGCCTCTGCTGCTCACACCGCCGGTCCATATTTCTCCGCTCCGCTGCTCTGCCACTCACCACCTGTCCGCCGCCACTCCTCCCCGCGCCATATCCGCCTCTCCGCTCCGCCGCTGGCCTCACTTCACCGCTCCTCCAATGCGCGCCATGTCCGCCGCTCCTGGGACGCTGCTCCTCCCCTGCTCCTGACGTGACGACGCACAGTCGTGGCCGGCGCTACATTGGGGGAACTACTTTTTGTAAAAATGTAACTTTTTATATAAAGTTTATTTTTATAAAGTTTAAAGCCTATGACCATCTACACACCCTGCCGATTTCAACGGTGTATCGGGTGTGTAGATTGGCGCTGTGGTTCCCGAGTTTACCTTGCCTAAAGGTGCAAGTTCTCTCTTTATAATAGTAGTATAGATATATATATATATATAATCGTCAAAGTGAGTACATATATGGGGAGTTATGTGTAGTCAACCTGCACTTATATTTTGGTACTTACTATTTTTGCCACAATATTTTTGGAGTGTGTGTTTTTTTAATGATATTCTTGTAGCATACCCTGTAAACGTTTTTTTTGCAATGACATAGGTCAAAGAATAGAATGGGATACTGCAGTGCAGGATTGAGGCTCCTCACTATAGCTTTATGAAGTTAGTGCTTTGATTTAATCAGTTTAGTTCTGGATGGATCCACGGCCCCGAAAAGCAAAAGTGCTACAGGCCAGGCCTAATTTTGAATTACCACAGCATACTGTAATATAGGATTGGGGTGCGAGTGAAAGAATTGTGAGAGTGGCCAAGCTTTAAAATTTCTCCTGAGACAGGAGTACATGCTGCAGAAACATTGACACTGACATTGCTTCTCCTGCTGCACTGTCCGTGTTATTTAAAGCATGCCCCTGGTCTTTCCTAGAAAGGGAGACAGAGGCCTCCCATGTGAGAGTTTAGCCTGTTACTGCTCGCCTCTTGTTGGAAAACCATTTTAGGCTGTGGGACCCTCTTTATGCAACAAAAAGATACCCTGGGGTGGGGGAGGGTAATGGTAATGGTGTTCGATATGTGTGCCACCTACAAGGTGGTGTAGTTAGCTCTTTCCACAAGGGCCTTTTTGTGTGTATGGCTTTACCAGCATATAGCATACTTGCATGGAAGAGATTTTCACATTTGTCAGCCCACACTCCTACGGATATGTGGTAATGTGCACTCTACACTGCACGGGTGAATAATGTACACAATCCTAAAAATGATCACACGCGGGGGGCGTGGCCAACAGCATGGCCGGATAAGATGTGCCTTAGAGAAGCTCCCGATGAGCTGTACTGTGATCCGCCGTTATTGACAATCCAGATTCCCTGAATCGACGAATGTGAGTCTGGAGAGCTCCAGGAGCACACAGGGTCGGTGCGACTGCAGAATCCCGCCGTGGAACAAGAGTAATTCGACTTGATAGAGCCGGCCGCGCGGACTGCCTCTCTCAAGATGGCGGCCGGCTGCATTGCAACGGGCCGAGAGGAGTAATGCTCCGGACGCCGACATAGATTGGGCCTGAGTGGAGCGGCCGCAGACGGAGGTACCGAGCGCTGCCGAGAAGAGAACTGCCCCGATAAAGTGTATCTGCGGACGCTGGAAGCCACCTGTCCATGCCCCCCCTCCCCCCTCCAGATAGCGCCTGAGTTTCATACGGGACGGTAGGAGAGCTGCGCGCTGGACCGACGAAGGGCTGCAGACTGCCCCAGGCGAGATACACATGCGGGAGGAGGCAGACGTGCGCCGGGAGTCAGCGGAACCCACGCGAACACTTCTGGATCTGTCGGAAGGATGGTGAGATGGTCCGGCACCCGAGACGAGTAGAGGGGACAGAGAGTTAAGAAGGCCCTGTGCGGAGGTCTCCACCCGCAAGTCCTGGAACTGGCATCGGCAGGGCTGGGATCGGCAGAACACGGGCGGACGGCGGAAGCTGGGTGGAACAGTGATCACAGTGCGGAGAGCAACCCCTGCACCACGGTCTCCAACCAAGAACACTGACAAAGGCTGCGGTGGGCTGCCGTACGACACACCCAAGCTGGCCATAAAACCCGCAGGACACTGAGCCGCCATCACACAAGCCTCGCAGGGCGGATAACCATCGGGGATAACGCCGAGATCCTGCCCCCCAGCGTGACAGGCTTGTCTCGGAGAGTGAGGCCGGTATTGGAAGACATAATTCGGATGGCATAAAAAGCAAAACAGGACCTGCACCGCGCCGCCGGCTGCCTGGGAACAATTGTCCACCCCCCCCCCCCCTCAAATCGCCTGTCAGAGGGGGCTGGGGACAGGCGCACCTACGGGACGCAGAGCACCAGCACCCAGAGACCACACATGCTTTGCAGAGGGCCCAAGTAACGAGGTGACTCCAACAATACAGAGATACTGTGAAGTGCAACAGGTGGGGGCCCCCTACTCAGTGCCTGGCTCCACCAGCTACTGGAACGCCCTAGGTGACAGGAATGTGAGCGGGAAGACGACGCCAGTGGGAGTAAATTGCAAGAAAAAGGGGGTGACCCAGGCGACGGACCTCCAGCGAAAAGACAGAGCTGTCCTGCGACACCACCGCACGACGCCACAACCGCGAACGTGATCCATGAGAGTACTCGCACTTCACCCCCCGTCCCCCCCTCTCCCTCGAGACAACTGCTCAGAAGGAGAAATGTACGAGTGATACCCATCGTGTGTGGGGAGAGCCCAGAGTAGGGCGAGATGGGGAAAAGGGATCCGGCGATGAAATCCGCGCGACAGGAGACCATTGATAACTATGCTACGGCCCGTCCACAGAAGGAGGTGACCCTGATGGCCTCGGGGGCGCGCTCGGACACTGCATTACTAATGGAGGCGATTCAAGCGTCTAGGACGGACATTTAGGACTCGAGGGCAGCCTTGGAGGTCAAGATAGGAGAGGTGGGCTCAGAGGTGCTGCTACTAAGGCAGGATTTTCGGAATCTGACGGAGAGGGTGACGACGGCTGAGACTCGGATCAGTGAGGGGGAAGATTCTCTCACCACTCTTAAGAAAGTCATGGCGGAACTTCAAGCATCGCACCGGCAACTGCCATGGAAGGTGGACGATGCGGAAAACAGGGCGAGGTGCAACAACCTGCGCTTTGTAAGTTTTAGGGGAGGTATCGAAGGGATAAACGTGGCGGCTTATCTACACTCATGGCTACAGACGACATTCCCGCAAGCCCAATTCGCGAACTGCTTTGTCATTGAACCGGCACATAGGGCACTACTGGTGAAACCGCCGGAGGGAGCACGGCCTAGGCCGATCATCGCACGTTTCCTCAACTTTGCAGACAGGGATTTGATACTAAGAGAAGCCAGGAAGAAAGGGGAGATCCGGCTGGGAAACACGAACATTATGATTTTCCCAGATTACAGTCAGGAGGTACAGACACAAAGACACTCCTTTGATACAGTAAAAGCAAAGCTGAGAGATCTACACATAATGTACATGTTGCTCTTTCCGGCGAAACTAAAAGTAATATATGAGGGCAAGACACATTTTTTCAACCGTCCGGAAGAGGCCTGGCAGTGGCTAGAGTAACGCCCTATTCTCCATGAGGCGGTGTACGAGGGTCGCAGAATAAGGGAAGAGATGGCGGCCGCTAACCTAAGACGCAGCCCCCCTAAGTCCCAAAGAATCAAGAAACCGAGGGCCAGAAGATACACACAGACGACCCCATACCCCGGTCCCAACGTGCCGGAGAAGTCGGAGTTTGACGGCTTCGGCAGAAAAGGTGACAGCATCAGGGTCCAGGTACAATTATTTGACCAGTCGTAAAGGCTCTGAGGACGAAGTTGAATCAGGGGGCCGAAACTCGGAAGGAGAGGAAGCAGAAGAACAATCCTTACATCCCCTAGTGACTGCGATCCGAGAGTTAGAGCAGGAGACGCCAGGCCTGACGGAAGATCTGGACAATGCGACACAGGACTCACATTCCTGACAAGGGGCAGGACTGATATCGGAGATAGCAGCTCATCGTTGAGGGGGCACGCAAGTTACAAACACCCCTTTACAAATTGTTTGTTACTTATTTCACTGTTATGCTTTTCGTCATTACAGGTTGATCGGGCGGGGGCGGGAATCTTGCCTGATACGTAAGGTGAAACTGTAGATTACGTGGGGGGGATCCAAGGGTGGGCGACATACCCTCTCAGCCGGTAGTCTTGGGTCTGCAGACGCTGACACTGAAGGGGGGGGTAGTGGGGTGGGGGTAGGGGGGCAGTTGAGGGAGTTGTCAGTTGGAGGGAGTTGGGGGATGAGACGGGGGGAGGAGAAAGGGTGGGGGAAGATCCAGGTTATGTTCAGCATATTACACATGAGCGACGGGGGAGGTTTGTTCTTTATCATGTCATGTCAGGCACACACGCGCACCAAACAACATGTCCCACCACAGGACGTCAGATGCCATCCGCTCGCATTCCAACACTATGCTTATGGGTGAGCCAGAGAGAAAAGCTGTTCATAGGGGAGGCTTTAAGGTGTTGTCCTGGAATGCAAACGGCCTTGGATGTAAAGTCAAACGGGGCCTAGTCAACAACTATGTGAAAAGATCCGGGGCAGACGTAGTACTCCTTCAGGAAACTCACCGGCAGGGCACTAAATGTGCCTTTCTGGCAAGGGGACAGTATAGAGTTCTGGCTCACGCAGGGTTTACCTCGGGCTCCAGAGGGGTGGCAATCCTGATTAAAAAACACCCACCTATGAAAGTGGCGCAGATATGGACTGATCAACAGGGCACATACGTGGGAGTACGCGGGATGTGGGGGAGGAAGGAATACACGTTTATCTCGGCCTACGCCCCGCCCAAACTACAGACAGGTACGCTAAAGGGAGTCTCGGATATTATCCTTAAAACATCAGGCACAACTCAATTCTCGGAGGGGATTTCAACGACGTAATGAACCCCATGGTAGATGGAACTGGTGATCGAGACAGACCCAAGACCATGACGCAGCTAGCCAAATCTATGACGGCACTCGGCCTCCTTGATGTCTGGCGATGGCTCCATCCAGACGCCAAGGCATTCTCTTTTTTCTCCGGAGTGCACAAAGTATACTCCCGCCTGGACTATATTTTCATGGCGCGACAGGCATTGCAGGTATCAGACTCGGCAAAGTACTGTGCCCGTGGGGTATCTGACCACTCTCCTTTGTTACTAGAGATAGGCCAAAAAAGGAGGGAAGGGCCCAAAATACTTAGATTGTCGGCCTGGGACCTACAAAACCCGGAAAGTACGGCGAGCAGATGTGAAGGTATACCTGGCAGAAAATATAGACTCAGTGGACTCGAAGGTAGTTCTCTGGGAGGCACTTAAAGTGGTACTCCGGGACAGGGTGCAGTGTAGACTAGCGGAAGATAGAAAAAAAGGCCAAGCTGAGACCCAGGCCCTGGAAGCACAGATAATGGCGCTGGAAAATGATCACCTGCTTACCAAGGACCCAGGGAAGCTTCGACGCCTCGCTGATCTACAAGTCCATTATAGGCAATTGGTGACCGGGGAGGCCAGGCCACAGGCGTTAGCGACTCTGCACCGTATCTACGATGTAGGAGATAAATCTGGGAGGCTATTGGCGTGGCTAAGTAGGAAAGAGATGGACGATAGATGGGTGGAAAAAGTAAGAGATGGACATGATGGATGGGCCTGTACGGATGCCAAGATAGCTGACGCATTTGCTGACTGCTATACAACCTTTTACGAAGCACGTGACCTAGGGTCCAAAGAGGATGCACTGCAATACATGGCAGGCATCGACCTCCCGAAGCTTGAGGAGACTGATCGAACGGATCTAGAGGCTGATATCACTGAAGAGGAAGTTAGGGTGGCACTGACCAAACTACGCGCGGGAAAGGCTCCAGGCCCGAATGGCTTCCCCACGGAGTTCTTAAAAAAAATGGCGGTTCTTCTGACTCGTCACCTACTTGGCCTCTTCCGGGACGCTGAGGAGGAGGGACAGTTCCCACTGGACCTCAGACAGGCCACAATTGTCCCAATCCACAAGCAGGGGAAGCCGGCGGAGGACTGTTCGTCCTACCGCCCCATTTCCCTTCTGAATGTGGAAGCGAAGCTGTATGCAACAATCCTAGCTCTCCGCCTGAGGCGGGTCATACCGGGGCTGATCCATCTGGACCAAACGGAGTTCATCCCGGAAAGGGCAACTAGATATAATCTAAAGAGGACACACAATTGGCTCCGGGAGGTGGGGAGCAGGAAGGAGCCTCATTGGTTCCTATCCTTAGACGCAGAAAAGGAATTCTATGCAGTCCATTGGCCCTTTTTGGAGGGAGTATTAGAACGTATGGGATTTGGACCCAAGTACAGACACAAAAATAGTCTATTATACACATGCCCTAGCGCTAGAGTCAGAGTTAACGGGGCACTGTCGAAGGCCTTCCCTATACAGCGGGGTACCAGACAGGGATGCCCCCTGTCGCCCCTGCTGTTTGCCTTATCCATCGAGGTGATGGCCTGCGCGGTTAGACAGAATGTGGGGACTACTGGATTCCGGGTAGGACAGGTGGAGGTACGGGAAGAGAAACTGTCCCTATACGCAGATGATGTTCTGCTTTACGTTACAAAACCGGAGACCACGATACCGACACTGTTTGATGAGCTGAACCGCTACAGCGCCAAGTCCGGGTATCAGGTCAATTGGCACAAGTCGACACTCTATGACCCCAGAGGACGGAACACATGGCCCCAGTTGCCGGAGAGACTGCAGACAACTGGAGAGGGGTTTATGTACCTAGGGATATTTATCACGACGGACGGTGACATTTCATACGAACGAAACATCAAAAGTGTCCTCTTTAATTTCACAACTGACATTAGCAGATGGCAATTGCTCCCCTTGACGATTCTTGGACGGACAGCTATGTTTAAAATTATCTCACTTCTGAGGTTTTTATACGCCTTCCAAAATGAATACTTCCCCATGAAAAATACTGTCTTCCGTGACATTCATGCGGAGCTAAGGTCCTACCTGTGGCTGGGAAAGCACCCTAGAGAAGCGCTGGCGACCCTTCAAAGACATCAATATGATGGGGGGATTTTGCTCCCGGATCTAGAAGCCTACTACTGGGCGGAATACCTGGCCCCTATCAATGAATGGATACATGCACCTGCCGCACACCCCACCTATGCACTAAAAAGGCACATTATGGGCACGCACGCATGTCTCCACTACATTTACGGGGGAAAGGGGCAGGTCAGACTATTGCCGGCTACTAAAATCACTCTGGGGGCATGGAAAAGGGCGACGAAAGCCATTAGGTGGGACCAAAGACCAACGGAGCAGACACCACTATGGGACTGCTCCTGGCTGAAGGAACTCAGGAAGTTAAGAGGGTTTCAGGGATGGGACGCCATTGGCATCTCGATTTTAGGAGATGTGATTAAAGGCGGGACGTTAAAGTCATTTCCCTCAATACAGACAGAATTTGAGCTCCACCGCTCCCAGTTTCTTAAATACATGCAATTGAGACATGCATGGCGGGCAGAGGATACATTACAAGAGGCGCTCCCCGAATACGCCCCTCTGGAGGGTCGCCTGCTGCAGGAAAGGATCTCTGAAAAGGCCGTCTCTCTAACATATAAAACTATTATGAATAATAGGCCAACAGACTGGAAGGCCTCCGAGCCAAGTGGGAATTAGAAGTACGGGAAATGGATGACGTGGACTGGGGGGTGGTACTGATGCACCCCAGGGAGGTAGCAATCAAATCACGTCTTCGCCTAATTCAGTTTAAGGTATTGCACAGGGCTTACTTCGATAGAGTGCGACTGTATAAAATGGGGAGAGTGTCCGACCCCTGCTGCCTATGCTGCGGACATGACAGCGGAGATTTCCTGCACATATTATGGTCCTGCCCGTGCATACAAACTTACTGGGAAGAGGTTACTGTAGAATTAGGTGAGATACTGGGGACGAACATTCCATTAGACCCGAAGCACATACTCCTGGGAATGACCAATGATGTGGACTTAGCCCGCCCACTGCTGTTATTCTTAGTGTTAGCCTTGGTAGTGGCCAAAAGGGACATAGCTAGGAAATGGGGGGCGCCAGATATACCACCGCTAGATGAATGGAGAAGGGGTATGGACCTTTACATGGCGGCCGAAAGGGTCACATACAAAGCAAGAGGGTGCCCGAAGAAGTTCCGCAGAGTGTGGGGTAAATGGAGACACTATCATGGACTGGATGGAGGACTTTAGGGAGGCGCGAACATTTGCACCTTTGATTGTCGTGAAGGGGAAGGGCGTTTGGGGCTGGAAGATCATGCTGAAAAAGACTTGGAGGACTGCAATGGTTGAACGCCCGGACTCTGGCACTAGGGTCTTGGAACATGAGGTACGTGGGGGGATAAGGGGTGGGGGACGCGGGGATGTTGCTTGATACTGACATGCTTGTTATATGTGTTTTCCTTGCTGCAAAACAATATAAATGTTTTTTTTTTTTTTTTTTAAATGATCACACGCATCTGCCGACGTTTCTGTAACAAGTAAGTACCCAACAAGAACAGAAAGTGTATTCCTGGGTCACTTTAATGGGTCTACAATTTTTTCATGTAACAAATTATTGTACAAAACCTTTTGAGGAAAACTATCAGAGTTTAGTTCTCTAAATAAGTGCTGCTATCGAATATTAAACCTGACTCTTACTGTAGCTTCTTGCAAGAACTTTGAGCCTTATTGAGAGTTTGACAGACAGGATACTCCTTCACAAACATAGTGGATGATGTTTTCTACAGTGTTACAAGTGCTTTACAGCCGATGGCACTTGTAATACAATGGGAAGGATATCCACCCTGTTTTAATGGAATATCCCATCCACCAAACTCTAAACAAGGCCCTTAGAAACATAAGTAATCATAGCTAATTTGAATCTAGAATTTAAAAAGTTTTGACAGTGGACCTACATGGGCTGTCCCAATATTGTTAGCTGATTCAATAGGCACAAGAAAGCGCAAATTCCCTTTATTTTTTTTTTATTTTATTTTATTGAGATGTTTCGGGGTATTGAGGTAAAAGTCATTACATATATCAATTCATTACACAATCAGAATAAATACATCAACAACAATAAATAGAAAATACAAAAAGTAAAAGGCAGGATTAAAAAACACTGGGGTAGGCATGAATAGACATAAGGACCGTCCAATCTTTTATAAACAATTCACCTTGTATTTTCAGTCCCTAGATTCCCTCCATTTTCTGACAGGTGCCCATATGTTTCTACCCAATTCACCTGTTTTCTTCCCCTTAAAATCATACAAGCTCTCCTCGATATTATAATTTGCTAAAAGCCTTGTTAACCACTGCTGAAATGTGGGTGCAGTGGTATCTTTCCATCCAGCGGAAATTAATAAACGCAGTATAGCCACTGATATAAAAACCATGTCTTCGACCCCACCTTCTGCCTTCAGTTTGCCGTCCGTGCCTACTAAAACCACAGTAGGGGATAGAACGATGTTTTGTTCTAGCAGCCCCTCCAAAAATAACTGTATCTCCCTAATAATCAGTGTTAAATTCGGACAGTTATAAAACATATGGAGTAAATCTGTGGACCCGTATTACACCTGGGGCACCTGTCATTATCTCTTACGCCCCAGGCGAACAATTTTGATGGGGTAAAATACAAGTTAAAAAGGGTCTTATAGTGCTGAGCCCTCAGATTTGAGGAACGAAAGATCTTTTTATTCAATACTAGGGCTAAATCTAAATCCACATCTGGGTCGCCAATTTTTTGAGCTAGGGTAGTTTCTGTCTTTTCCATATCATCCTCCAGCTCTTGTAGAAGATTATTATACCCTATTCTAATTTTACTGCCTCCCTTTTTCAAATAATCTACAATTGGATTGCTCAACAAAAGAGATAACCTGGGCCTGAGTGAGCGAAGTGTTTGAGCAATTTCCCCATATAGATGCCACTGACTGGCTGGGAGCCCACATTTTTTCTGCAGTATATTAAAACCAAGAATCTCGTTGCCTAGTATAACATCACCTAGACACCTAACTCCCAGCTCCCTCCAAAGACGACTACTTCTGTTTTGACCTAAATGGGCAAAGGTGTTAGATTTCCAGAGATCAATATTAACATGAATTTTTGGGATGTTCAAAAATGTCACTACCAACTTCCAAGTTCCCCATGCCCCCATCAGAGTCTTATATCTGGCTCTCTTGTAATACCTCCGGTCAACTTCGCACATCAGTAGCCCTACTGCCTTCCTTCCCACTAAGAGCTCAAAGATAGAGGGGAGTGCTTGAATGCCAGGCTGGGATTCTAATGTTTCCAGATCATATTGAAACAATACATTCATTTGAACCAAAAGACATGTCCAATGATACAGCCTGATATTAGGCATCGCCAGGCCACCCCTCTCAAGTGGTAGAGACATGCAGGCAATCGATCTTCTAACTTTCCCATACTGCCAGATGAAACGGGTAAACATTGCTTCGATTTTCCTAATCGTCACCTCTTCCAATAGCAATGGAACGGCACGGAACAGGTAGAGGAGCTTAGGAAACAGTCATTTTCAATACATTTACCCTGCCAATCAATGATAAATGTAATACATCTATCCTCTTAAGCTCCTTTTCAATTGAATCTATCAGTGGTAAATAGTTATCCGCAATAATCATATTTACATTAGCATTCACCCTTACACCAAGATACTCAGCTGATTCCACATATCTTTGATCCAGCTTAGTGGTGTTACTCGTGCATATGATTTGTGTTTTTTCCTCATTCAGGCGATACCCTGACCGTACACCAAAGTCCTTAGCCAACAGACATATCTCGGCCATAGCTTGTTGAGGGGCCGTTGTTATAATTGCCAGATCATCAGCGTATGCCAGAAGTTTGGTAGTATGGCCATTTAGTATCACTGGGGTGATCTGTTCAGACACCATCATTTTTTGTATAAGAGGATCGATATACAGCGAGAATAAAATCGGGGAGCAGGGGCATCCTTGCCGAGTCCCCCTTCTGATTATTATTTCATCCGAACTTTGACCCAAACCATAACCCTAGCAACCGGGTCACTGTACATCGCCTTGATTGCCCTCATGCTCTTATTCCCAAAACCTCTTCCGGCCAAGATCCCCCACAGACATTCCCAGATCACACGGTCGAATGCTTTCCCTGCATCGAGGAGGATCATGGCCATTTCTCCACCCGTGGGAGCATGGGCATCGAATAATGCTATAGCACGCGTTATGTGATCCGTAGTGCCTCGACCTGGCACGAACCCATGCTGCCACAGGGAGACCAATCGACCAATGATCCCCCCCAATCTTTTCTCCCAGAACTTGGAATATAATTATGTGTCCGCATTAATAAGGGAAATCGAACGATATGAACCTGGATTATTTTTAGGTTTACCTTTTTTATGAAATATGACAATGTTTGTCTCCTTCCAGGAATCAGGGATTAAACCCGAGCACACTATACCAGTAAATAGATCCAGCAGGATTGGGGCAATTTCCTCCTCTATGCACTTATATACTTCGAGGGGGATCCCATCAGGTCCCGCAGCTTTACCAGCTGCTAGTTCCTGGAGCTCCATCTTTATCTCAGTCAGAGTCATGTCGCGTTCCAACATCTCCAATTTGGAGTATTTCCGATGCGGGAAGGAAAAATAAGTAAAGCCCGGTTCGGTAGGTTTTTTCACATTCAAAACATCCTCAAGCCCATGCGATCTCATGAGTGAGGTCAGGGCCCTAAACACTTTTAGCTTACATCCTGAGTAACTACCTGACCTATTCCAATCAACCGAAATATTCATATCCCCACACGTTATAATCGGTGTCGGCCAATCTGCCAACTCTTCCTCTAGGATATTAAACACTTCCGGGTCATCATAATTTGACCCTTACACTGTGCACAGCGTATATCCAAGGGGCAAATCGGCTATTGCCATCTTCCTGAGCTATCCACCTTCATTCTCTTTGCCCCACCTAGACTTTGTTTGGCAAGAATAGCCACCCCCCTGACCGTTGAAGTTTGTGATGAGCAGGCCAATATCTCATAGCCCCTGATATTTAATAGATTTTTCCTAGCCCATGGGAGGTGGGTCTCTTGCACACACAGAATATCCAGATTATTATATCTGGCGAAATGACCCAATCTCTGGCGCTTTCTCCAATCATTTAGCCCACCAATATTGATGGAGCAGATTTTAATGTGTAACATAAACTTGTATTATCTTTCCCTGATAGTATAAAGGACACACCCTTGATTTATCGATTGTTGTTGATGAAGTTCTCTGACTGAAACCCAAAACCTCTTTGTACCAAAACATCTTGTTTTTTGCTTTTTTCTCCCTCCCCTCCCTCCCCCTCCCTTCTCCCCCCCACACCCCCCAACCTTCCTTCCCCCCCACCACCACCCCCACCCACACACCCACTCAAGTAAGGCGCTCAGACCTAGTCTGTGCACGCGATGGAGAGGCGGTTAAAGCGGTGGAGATTAAATTACTCAAAACCGTCCATAAAATCCATACCCTGGATATGAATAAGCCGCCAATGAGTACCTGAATGCCAAAGGATAACCACACACCACACTTCATACAGCCATAATACTCTGCTGAAAAAATAATAAATTTTGCCTGTTAGCAAGCTTATCAAGACTTATCAATATGCCATTACACATCCTGTTAAGAAAAAGAGTTAAATAAACGAGCTCATGCCCCTTGAGAGTCTAAATATTCTTTGGCTTTGACTTCAGACGTGAAATACAATGTTCTGCCAGCATTGATTATTTTCTAGTTGTGCCGGGTTGATCAAGTAAGCCTGCATCTTTTTAGCTTGGAAAGGTAAAATCAACTGTCTCAACCTCCATCGCTTCTCCACTGTTATATGACAGAAGTCGGGCCTGACAAAAAACGATATCCCTCCAACGGTCTTTCTTGAATCTGGTCTCGCTTTCTCCGATATCACTTGTCTCAACACAAAGTTGCCTAAGAATATCAGTATCGCTCTTGGCTTATCCCCTTCCTTTGGATGTTTATTTGGCTTGAACGGGGTGCGATGAGCCCGCTGTACTTCCTCTGCCCAGTTCCAACCTGGTAGATCTACAAATGCTTGCTCGAAGAGCTTAATGACAAATGCTCTCACATCCATCCCTTCAACCCCCTCCTGTACCCCCAGCACCCGGAGGTTATTCCGTCTGTCGGTTCTCCAGGTCCTCCAGCTTCCATTGGATGTCCGTTATTTGAGCATTTTGTGCATCTACCTTGGTAGTGGCTGCCGCTGACTCTGCCTCCGTTGAGACCACTCTTTCCTCGAGGTTTGACACTCGATCGCCTAAGTTGACACACACTTTGGACAGTTTCCTCACAGTGCCTTGCATCTTTCTAACAGCGGCCTGTGCCTTACGACTGTCCTGACGTGTTTCTTCTTCCCTGTGTGCAAGGATCTCTTTGTGTATCCCCTCTAGGAGGGACATCTGTGCGGCTTCCCCATGTGGGCTCCCAAGTAATGGAGTGGCTGACGAATGATCCCAGCTAAGCTCCTGAACTTTAATCCCAGCAGGTGGTCTTGCCGCAGATATATTTGACCCAAGATCATGTTCTGGCTCACTTTCTGTATCCAAGTTACTACCTTCCTGCTCAGAGCTGTCATCCTCCGACCACTCACCACCTTCTGAAACGGAAAAGAAGCATTCGCTAGGGGCTTTCTCCTTGTCAGTTAGTTTTTCAGGGCCAGGATGATTTACAATATTTTCCAAAATAACCTCCTGAAACAGTGCAAGTTCCAATTTAGATTTTGTTGCCTCTTTTGAGCTCAGATTTGCAGCCTCTATGTTTTCTCCTGCCCCCTCCCGGACCACTGCTACTTCTTTCGTTGAAAGCATGTCATTAGGTTGCCAATTAGGTTGCCCAACAGTCTTTAAGTTGGTCTCTGCTATGCTCGAGAAAGGTTCAGTAGATTCAGTAGGTTCAGCAGTTAAATCCGGCAACGGGGAAGGTGCGGCCGCCCATCCCCCCCCCCCCCCCTCCCCCTGCATCTACACCTGCTAAGACCTCTTCAGCTGCTTTTCCCTGCCCCTTTTTCCACTGACAAAACAACAGCTTTAGGGCCCTTTTCTTTACCCATTTTAGCAAACATCCCAGTGATAGGGGTCCCAGCCGGCTTCACTTTGCTCCCAAGTTGGTGCTTCCTTACCGGGGCTGTCTGCTTCACCTGATCGATATCCTCTTCATCAGCCTCGGCTGCAGCTTCGGCAGCGGCTTTCCTTTTGGCTGCGGCTTTAGAGGTCGTATTTAATTTTGGCGCCATGACTTCTTTCCGACCTTTGTTCCCGCTATTCCCTCGGTTTCGCGAGCCTCGAGCCGCTGCAGGGGTCTCCTGCTTGCTCCGTAGGCTCCGTGAGCTTTAATACTTCGTAGCGCCGGGCTCCTCCCTTCTGTGTGGATTTTGCCTCCTGCTGCCAGCACTCTCACCGCTAGCGTTAGCTCCCGCAGCAGTCGTCCAATGGGCCCTCGGCAGGTGAGAGGCAGGAACATGAGTCACTCGCCGATCGCCGATCTCGCCGTTCTCCGCTTTCCATCGCTCCTTGCTCCCAAATCCAAAAAAAGGCGTGTCAAAAGAGTGGTCATGAACAATTTGCAATATCATATTTCTCCAGACCGATTTCTATGCCGTTATGTGGTTTCGTGAAGCATTCTCGTAAAAAAACCAGGGCTAATCGCTCATCTCCGCTGCTTTACGGCGCACAGCCATTCTACACGGCCGCCATCTTGCCTCCCCTGTAGGACGCGCAAATTCCCTTTAATCTAGTTCTACATCCTTATTTTGTTCGCAAGGGTGAGGTAGGCTAATAAATTGCTCAGTGGTGGATTATCTTGGGTAGTCACTGGCTAGATCCAATTGTAATCTTCCTGGATCATTACGTGCATATGTTTAAGTTCATTGCTGTATATTTCTCTTCCAATTGTCCACTTCATAGCTTTGTGTTTGCAATGTTTCTAGTCAGCTATGCCCATTTTGTGGCTTTAGTGTCATTCTATGTGTATGTAACTGTAGTGGGATCAAGTTCTTCTTCAGAAGGGTCAATTTGTAGATTGGTATGTGTCTATAGATCACGTCAGTATAACACATGCGTGCACCATGAGGTGCAAACACTTCACCAAGTAGTTGACTTGGAGCTATGGTGTGCACATGATAGCAACAGGAGTTGTGTCTAATGTCAACTGTTGTATTCAGGCAGTGTGCAAGTCTAGCCCAGTCTTAATGTGCCCTGAAGGTGGAAAAGTGCCCTGCCAACTTGGAGCTATTTTGTTTGCCTGATATGCCAAAGCTGTGCACTGGTTGTGCTGATGGAGGAAAGCAGAAGTAGAGGCAGCACAGCCCCCACAGCCACAGAAGAGTAGTGGCCACATCACCCACTTGGAAAAGCTCTTGACATCCACAAACACTGAACTAGCATAGAAAATGACACTGACTGCCTTCCTGTTGATTGTGGTGCATTCAAGGCAAGCAAACCCGACATTTGGGATGATGCAAAAAAAAAAAACATTGTTAAGGAGAATGCTGTAGTCGCTCAGAACCCAAGATTCCTGCCAGTGAAAGGGTATTACACATAGATGTGAGTAGCACATTGCCAACACCACCAGATTTAATATGTTCTAGCGGTACATGCTGTTGTAAAGTCAAATATGTACCCGGTGAGTGCAGCAACTAACTCTGCTCCATTAGAAAACCGCATCAGTGTAAATGTAACACATGGATGTGTTATTGTTATCTTATTACTTAAAAATGGCCTTGTTAACACAGTGCCTCACAATATTTTTTAATTAAAATAGTCTCTTATGATTTTGTTACCATAGCGTTCAATTATGTTCTTTTCAGAACACTATTTCCTTTTTTTTTTTTTTAGTGTTCCATACAGTTTTTGTTCAGTGAATCCCCAATGCTGTCCTTGTTAATAGTGTCCCATGGTTGTCTGTTTGTTGGTATTTTCCTCTGTGTTCAGTGGTAAGTTATGCATTGCCCATGGTGCTCTTGTTGGCAGAGGATCTCGTGTTTTTTGGTAAAAACAGTATGTCCCATGGAGTTTTTGTTAACAGTGTGTGCATTATTGTGTTCCTGTACCACTTCACATTGTTGCAAACAGTGTGCCCCATCATTAGTTGGATAACAAAATCTCCCTTAGGACTACTGTTGAAATAGTGTATATTTGTTCTTTTGTTTAAGACTGTATTTTCTGGTCCTAGTGTTTATAGTTCCCTATTATGTTCTTGTGAACACATTTTCTCCTAGTTGTACTCTCATTACACGGTGTGCCCCATTGTGTTCTTCGTAGCAGAATGAGCCCCCAATGTACTTAGCAGGGTGTGCAATACAGTGTTCTTGTTGACAACATGTTGCAGATGTTGTTCTTGGTAGCAGAATCTGTCATTCGCTGTTCCTGATCACAGAATGTTACACATGGTCTTCCTGTTGAGAGTTTACCCCACAGTATCTTTGTCAACAGCGTGTGTCGCTTTTGTCCACCATAACCAAGACTAGCTACGTGTTTCCGTGTACTGAGTGTGGTATTCCTGTTAATAAACTGCATCTAACAATATACATTTCAACAAAGTCAACCTCCTAGGGCATTTGGGCCTGTTTTGCATGCCAATGGGGCACCTTTGGTTTTACAGAAGGGGCCACAGATGCTTGTGCGGCCCCTTTGGGTAATACAGAGAGCGCTGGTGCACATATATCGCCAGCGCTCTCATCAGAGGGTGTTCCCTTATTTGCATGGGGCATGGCTCAATGCAAATGAGGGAATCGCTTTGCCTCTGTGCCTGCACAGTATAATAGACATGGGCTATCAGGTACAGAAGCCGTCAGGAGGCGTGCTGACAGTGCACCACCTAAAAGTGGTGCACTTTCATGGCACCCCCTGATGTGGCAGCCCCTGCATGGGGTGAAGGGGGACCTATAGACCCTCCTAGACATCCCCTTGCAGGCGGTTGCAGTTACTCACTGCAGCCGCCTGCAAGGGGGTCTCTAACCCCTCTTTAAAGTGCAAGCGGGTTGCCGCCTGCATAGTGAAACAGAGCATTTGCTTCAAACCCACTCCATATTTCACTTGAATGCGTCTGATTGTCTGATTATGATCACATGTCAACAGAGGGCCTAATAGTTTTATGTCTATTCTCTCCTAAATATCAAATGGTTTGAAATGCAACTCTACTTTTTTCTGTCATGCATCATGGGAAATATAGTGCATGGTAACACTTACTTCAGTGACAGTCTTAGTTCACCCTTGTTGAGGCATCCAGTGCTGTGTATCTCTAGACACGTTTCAGGATAGTTGTCCTTCTTTCGTAGAGAGGAACACATTCTTTGGGAGTGCTGAAAATGCCTCTCAAAGTCTTCTCAGGTCTCTGTACCACTTTAATGAGAAATACGGACGTTATCTACACCTATATTACATCTCCAAGTATCAGGCCTCTACAATAAAAAAGCTAAAGATCAATAAATAAATTCTACTCATGTGATCTACCACTTGGACAAGATCCAGATCGCCTTATCAGCCGTATCAATCAAATTGAATTGATGAATACAAAAGGACTCATTTTTTTATGCAAGATCCTCTCTCGTCAAAAAACTGTCTTGCTCTAACAAAGAGGATTCATTTTGGACCCACCAAATGATAGTTGCTGGGGGGTCACAGACCATAGAGGATTGGTGCATTCAAAAGTTACAACCGTGGGTAATACATTCTCACTTTGGCCTGACCGTACCGGAAGCCTTCCAATTAATTTTATTTGGGCCCTTGCTTATATATCAGTCTCTTTTAAATATTTTTTTGCACACGTCTCACATTGACGGCATAGGAGTATAAACATTTAAAACGTGAACGGATTTACATTTACTACTGGCTCCTTTCCCTATTATAAGTATGTGCACTCTTTATGTGCTAGTTTTATTGCGTTTCCTAGCTACATTTGCAAGCATTTCTCTGCTTGGCAGCACTGCTTATTAACATATTGGGCCATTTTCTACTGTTGAAACTCGGTTGGAGATATCCTGAGAGATTTAGTACTATCTTTGTTTCTTTCCTGTTATAGGGAGACGGAGAAGTCAGGCCTTCTATTAAAGCATGGTGCTTGGAATCAGGATCTCTGCTCCTCTCCCCAACTCTGGCAAGTGTCTTAGAAGATACCCTTCCATTAGCCTTTAAAATGTCTAAATCTACATTAACAATTAAACCGAGGTTCCAGTACGCACAGGTACCATTTAATGTCTCACCATAGAACATAGGACCTTTAAGGAAAACCATCTCCCTTTTCCACACCTCTATTTGAGATGAATCTGTTTTAAATATATGCACCACTTTATGGGTCCAGGTTGCTGAAGAACAGGAACGGGATGCCTCAAAATGACTCCCGAGATTCATTTTAGGGATTTATTATATTTTCTGCTATGTTCCTGCTCATATGAATCATTTGTGTCTTTTTGGATCCCAAGTAGAAATACTCCTGGTTGTTAAAATTCTAAATGGTGGTTTCACACTTTATAACCATTGACCAAGCACATGAACTCAATTCAAAGTCAAAAATAATCTGGTAGTACCACTATAGCACCTTCTGACATTTACTATGATTGGGCAGGCTGATATAGGGAGGGTTTGGCATGGTGCACCAAATTGTAAAATTTGTACCGGATATCTGGTGTAGGTCCATTAATGTAGCTCTTTACAAAGCCTTGTTATAATCCTGTATTGTGGTTGCAAGCGCCTAGAAGCATACTGTGGTTCAGTAGTGATATTCTAAGTGTATCAATAAATGAAATGAAAACCACACATGCACCACTAAAAAAACACCTATGCACCACCAGAACCACCAATACATCTACTACTACCAGAAGCTTGTGGTCTCCAGTTGACCATTGTCCGTAGCTATATGGAGACTTTCACCTATTTCGTTTGTAAGTTTCAAGGAACAGGATGCCCCCGAAGTAGTCTCTCAGGGAAGTATACCGGCCCTGATTAGAAGGTGTTCATACTTACTGTCTGTATTCCACACCTTGGATAAGCCTCTTCTATAAAACAATACTGAACTGAAGATGAATCCTCCCCAAAGAATGATCAACAGATTTCATTAGCTGTCTTGAAATATCTGGAAGGACTTTCAAGAAAATATTGATTATATCCAAAGTGCATCAAGATGCATCATTCACACACATAAGTATTTGTCCCCCCAATAACTAGATGCCTAGATGGGGTGCCCTGTTTCTCAGCCAGGAACTGTGTTCCAGGACTAATTCATATCTTTTGATTACCACGTATGTAATAGGTGTCTTCACCGTTCAAAGTGATTGTGACTACACCTACGGCCTTAGGGGTCACGTTACTTTGTTTAGATCTGTTCTGTCTTAATGGGAAAGGATCTCCCATATTCAAAGGAGTCCAACCCTTCCACCACTGCAAGTTCTCATCTACCCTGCACAGGCAAGCATACAGCCCCAGAGATGGTTCTGCTCTTTTGGCTTCTTTGCCAAGGTGTATTGAGGCACAGTGAGTAAGGGTTTTCACGTATGAGGGCCTCCTCAGACTTAGGGAAATGAAACACAAAACAATTGAATGGATAGATCATGTGAATTCCTGCGATTTAGCTTTCTAGTTTCTGGGCATATGCAGGCTTCCGTTATTGAACCTGTGTTTGCTATTATGCTTGGGAGTCATAGTATCAATATTCTAACACGTATTCAGCCTCTTCTGCTGGGATATTACTGAGTGGACATGAAGATCTTTAGAATTTGGTAATTTTGACTGAGATCCAGTTCAAAAAGACAGATCTCTTTAAAAGGGAAGAGATATCAGTTCAATTGCAATATGTACATTAGGCAACCAAAATTAGCAAGTTGGCCTCTTTTATTTAGAGGATCGCCTCCCAATACACGAATCCATGATCTACTCCCAGTTCCTGAAGCCGTCCCAGATGTCCAATCATGTACAAAGGGGGTAGACATAACAAACTCTTTATATTTATGTTAAACAGAGTTTACAGGCATCTGTGCGTTCGTGTAACCTGTCACCATGTCGGGGGCAGCATCTCCAAAAGCCTGCTCCTTTTCAGGTTACACTAGGCTTGTACCCGTTTTCATCTTGATTAATTAAAGATAGACTGACAGATCATTCACTCTTAGGGATGATCAGAGAGTTGGAGAAAGACTACAGCAGTATCAGTATTCTGGAAGGATTTGCAGTTTTCCCATGTCTTAGGGGTAGGTGAAGAAACATGGAAAACAAGGTCTGAAACCCAACTGTGGATTTTCAGGGGCTAAGTTATAGGCACATCTTAGATTCCATGGGGTAAACTTTGATCTATTTGTCACGTGTTAAATGTGATGTCCATTTACTTGCATTTACATGAAAATGCTTGTGAACTCTTTGTCGAACAGAGAATGGTACTTTGGACACTACACCGTCTAGTTGGTATACAAACATGTTATCCAGTTCTTTAATAATGAAGTAAGTTTAGCTCGTGTCTGCATTGTAGGGGAATCAGAGTGCTCAAATCTCTTAAGAAGACTGACAGAAAGAGCCTGCTCTAACTCTGTCAATGAAATACAGCCACTTGATAAAGGAAATTACCGGCTGACTGGAGAACTTGTGAAGGCTGTAACTTGTATTTGTCTGGGTTTCAGTGCATCATCTAAGATAACAAGAAATGTAAACACATTTCTAGAGGTGTAAAGGTATCCTGGTTGCTTTATTGTGAAAATAGGAGTGGATATTAGCTAATAGTATTCCTGTAACTCTGGCTATCCTCCATTCATCTTATTCCTGTGTTCAAAGCCAACCTCCCTTACCAGGATGTAACTTGTGCAGACGAGGTTGTAAAACACAATGCTTTTTTGTGACTTATTTGTATACAAATTATATTGTAAATCTCTTTCAACTTTAAAGTAAGCAGTACGAGCTGGAAAGAGTGGAGGATATCTTGAACTAGTTCTTGGTCATCAGTTTAAAAAAGCCTTTGATTTAATTGGAGTGAGCCTTACTGCAATTTCTATTTCCTGTTGATTCTCTGCATAAAAATATTTGTAATAGAACCCCACTTACATCACAAGAAATAATTACCTGTTTCCCATCACTGTAGACAATGTGTTAATTAAAAAACTAATTGAGTAAAAAAATACTCGCAATATACACAATTGATTTTTTCTTGCAATTAAAATGGCATGAGAATATCTGAAGAGTTTAAAATTTTTGCTTCGGTTTAATGTATAAATTAGTACATGTCTGTGCATAATTAGAGCATGTTGGCCAGGCAATGCATGACAAATGCCTGTATGATCTTTTAATTTTAGCTCAAGGAATATGAGGCCCAACACCGGCCCCCGAGCAGCTTGGACTCTCCAGACTGGGTGGATGGTTCTTATCCATCATTTGATGGATCATCTAACTGCAACGTGAGTGTCTTGCACTTTCTACTGTAGCAGTCTGCCCTCAGATGCTTATATCTCGTTTCTGTACCAATGTCCCAAAACGTAACCTTCCATGTGCTTCTCGTTGAATGTGGAATGAGTCATACAATTCAATTGTGTACTTCCTGCTCCTATGTTCACAATTTACTAATCAAATGGTTGATGATAAAGCAAAGGAAAATTGTACAGGTCAAACTTGTATCAATGATAACTTAGGTCCTTTTGCCTGTGAAGCAGCAAGAGGTCAAATTTATATTTGTAAAGTTAGGTTCACTCTAAATTATATGTGGCCAGCATACAAATCAGTATCTTAAGATGGTGGGCAAATATCTTGTAGTTTTGTAAGCTGGTGTCTTCAAGATGAAACTATGGCCCTAATGTTTAAGGCAGTAAACATAAAAACATGATTTTTAAACTTGAAATAAATGAGCAAACCTCGCCTAGGTAGAAACTGGTTGTGAAATGGTGATAGGAAGTTGAGTATTTAATTCTGCAAGATTGAAAACTGGTGCCATGAAACTTATTGTTGGGTGTATTTTCCGAATATTTGAAGACAATGCTGTTATTGTGGGGGAATTTCCTAATGCTTTGAAGAAAATATTTACTGCTGATGTCGTCAAGGAATTTCCTGACATTTTGCATAAATGTCTAATGATAATGCTTTATGAAGACCATAGGAAAGGTGTGCTGATATGCTGAGGGTACTTGGAAACAATTTGATTTTCATATCTGGAATGTATTTCATCAAGAATTCTACAATATATTTAATACTTAGATTTCATTGGATTAGCGCGGGTTGTTCTGATGTTACTTTTAGAATATTAATTATTTTGCGCAAAGCATTTATTTGAACTTTTGAGGGATGGGACATTTAATGAGGGTACTGGGACTACATTTAAAGGTAACATTTGGGGGTGAGAAATGTTATCCAGGGCTAAGCACAGGTGATATCTCCATTTTATTTGGAATCCCCTAGAAATCTTGAAACGTATACTGAAACTAATTTTGAGATATTTCAAGGAGTTGTGGGGAACTTATTTACCTTGTTTTCCAATATTCTTTGAGTTGTTAGTGGATTTGTCACATTGAGCTTCTGTGGCACATTTCTTGGTGATGTTTGGGACATTCCATGCATATGGTTTGGTGTGTGATGGTACAGGCAGACACTGATGTGGTGTATGTATGGTGAGTTGTGGCACGAAGCAGTAGAATACGGAGTTGACTGGTGTGATGTTATATGTCCGGTGGTTTGTTATGTGATAGTGGTTGGTGCAGTGGGAATTGCTACTAAAAGCTGCAGTTTTTAGCAGAAAAGAGTTGTGTTAGGTAGGGTGAATTGGTACTGTGTGGTGTGCAAAGATGTGGTATTGCGTGGAGAAGGTGTGATGTGTGGTCATTTAGTGCTGAATCAAATTGCGAGAGTTAGCATTGTGCAGTTTTGGAAATTTTGTGTTGTAAAATAGTGCTGTATGCTGTGTTGTACGGTGGCAAGGAATGATGTTTGATGTTTGATGTTATGTGAGTGTATTGTTATGTATTGTGAAATAGTGTAATCTAGTATTGGATGTTGTGATGTAGAGTGGTGTGATATGTTCAGGAGTGAATCAATTGATCAGTAGGTGTTGTGTTGAAATTTTGTGTCTCTGTGTGCGGTATGTCCCCTGTCTCTGCATTTTCTTTGAATCCCCTCAATTACACCCAGATGACACTGCAGGCTAAAAAACAACAACGGGTGGGACCACCCTTCTGGGCCGAGGCACCCTACAGCACTGCCCTTCTGCTGTTAAGCTTCTCACTCCTGTTAGTCACTGGGTTTAGTGTAGCCAGAGGAAGGAGTTCAGTGGCGACGCAGGCGATGGGGCAGGGATCCAGGAGTTTAGATCCTGTGTCCTCAAACGGCCTAAGGTTGTACACAAAAAGTCTGCTTTAGCGTATTTAGACCTTTTCTTGGACAACTGAGTGTTGGAGCCTAGGGAATCCTGGCTGTGAGAAGGAACTGCAATGTGACTCAGTTGAGCAATGGGGGTCACTGGAGCGCATTCAGAAAAAGAGGTCGAATTTGCGAGAAGCGCACCAGGGAGGGAAGAATCTGTGCACCATAATTGCTTTTTACTGCCACAAACAAAATATTCTCCAAAATGGCAAATTTGGCTTTGTAAGAGCAAAACAACAAAAAATGTCATGTTGACCAATAGTTCATGTTGACCAATTAACCCTCACTTACAGGCTGATACGTCCCAAGTTCAGACATTCATATGCAGGTCACTCATAGCTTTCCCTATTCAGAATAGAAGGCATTACTGAATATGCCTGGGGAAGAAGATGGTGGCGTGGAGGAACAGAAGAAAAAGTAGGATTTAGAGGGGAAAAGGGAGGAAGAGGCAGAGATGCTCCAATACAGTCACCTGCAACCCATTCTTGGCTTTTTCTCGACCATTTAAAATAGTTGCATGATACTGTCAATGTGGGAAAAGGGTGATTGTTTATGCTAGGGGAAGAGATGAAAGAAGAGAATGAATATGAAGAGTGGGTTGAGCGCAATGAATGCATCCTATTTTTAAATGCAGGCTACAGTAATAGTATCTTTTTCACCAACTTAACCACACTCATTCATCGCCTGCTGTCTCTTCGTCATTACACACTCACCTGCTTGCCATTGTTTGCTTTTTGCCATCTAAATAGAAGCCAGGACTGCCCCTGTCTGGCCAGAAACATGAGCTGGAGGGGAATAGTTAGATATAGTATGGAATATTTTACACTTACTTACAAAAACACCACATAACAGACTAACATTTACTTTTGAAGAAATTTAAATCACGTGCAACTGCTTTTCTGAGACCACACAACATAGAACTGCTCAGAAGGCAAAGGGAATTATGGGAGCTGTGGGTGGAAAATGTGATGAAGATCCGAACTTGGTGTGTACAAAAAAAGCTTTACTTTTGGACACACACAAATAACCTCGGAAATAAGCTGTGTTTCAAGAAAAGACAAATGCAATAAAAACCAGACGGTACTATTTCCTCTTCAACCATATTAAATACATTCATGGGCTGCTATATCTCTATGATATCTAGTAAATGTTGTGGGTTTCTAGGTAAGCTGTGTTACTAGTAGAAGAATGTAGAATGTTAGGTTGTTCCATTCTAGTTATGTCAGCGGTGGAGCGTGATTATTTGGGTGTTGTTTGCTCGATCCGCACATAACAATTTTACCTCTATCTCTAAGGCTACACAAGTTTTGTCTGTAATCAGATCATATATAGCCCTGCTCAAAAGTTCAGTGCCGACATCTGTAAGTAGCTTCTTGAACTGTTAGTTTTCTGCAAAATAAGTAACTAAAATAATAATTAAAAAAATCCAACAGAACAGTTCTCTTTTGTCAGTTAAGTGATTCTGTGACATCAGTTGAGGCTGATCTTGGAGACAGAATGACTCTAGATGGGATGCTTTCTGATAAAGGACCTACTTAAACCTTTACCAGTGATTTCTCTTTATTACATTGACGATAGGCAGAATTGAAAGCATCTCAACAGCTACAGACATCAATTGCAGGATTGTATTTTTTTAAAGTTTTATTTTACTTTATACTATTGGATTTTTAACTTCATGAGTAGTTCTTGCCATCATGGCTATGCATCTTTTGAACTTCATGATTTCCTAGGGAAACTGGACATGACGGGACTGTTGAAATCTCTTTAAACCTTCTTTCGGCACTTTTATACAACTGTGAGACTGTGGCCACCTGTGGACAATCTACCAGTAATACATTGTGGATTGAGATGTACCTGACGAGCATATCTTCGTAAGGGGAACTGGCAAGCAAATCTGCAGCTACAGCTAGCAATGTTAACAATCACAGTCTTGTCAACTCGTTACCTATATTCACCGGTATGTGCATTTTTTGAAACTGGACCAGCATGCTCTTTATTTGAATAATGCCTTTGTGCGCTACTTTGTAAAGCTTGTCGCCAAGCCACAGAGCTCCACCATTCTTTGTGGCTTATCAACGTCCCTTTCAACTGCGCCCTATCTCCTCTAGAAATTGGCATCTTTCCATGCTACTGAGTGGCTGTAGATTTTCTGGGACCATTGCACTCTAAAGTAACCTCTAACTATTTGCTATTACTTATTGGGAAATCCTCTCATTGGACAGAGATTGGGATTGTCAGTGGTATTAATACTTGGAAAATTACTGAATTCCTGAGTGAGATTTTAAACCACGAGGGTTTACCTAACGCTGTTCTCACTGATAATTGTCCCCGGTTTGTGTCATTGGGAATGGTATAGTTGAGAAATTCAATTGGGTAATTAAAGAATGTATTCAACTGGAGGTGAATACAGGATGATGTTGGAAGGAAGGGTTGAAGAAATGTTTTCTTTCTTATAGGTTCTCGGCACACACCACCACTGGAGTGGTGCCTTTTAAATTATTCAGAGCAGGGGCGGCCTTAGGCATGTGCAAGCTGTGCAACTGCACAGGGCCACCAAACCCCAGGGGCCACCACACCAATATATATCCTTAATATAATAATCCTCTGAGGATGGATACATATTTGCGTGGCGGCCCCTGGCAGGGATTTGGCAGCCTCCGGCTCTATTCCACTTCCAAACGTCCTGACCCCCCCCCCCCCCCCCCCCCCACTCTTCACTGGCCTCCGTGCTCCGCCCCGCCCGGACCCCCTCTTCCGGGGCCCCCTACCTACGCTTCCTGCCCAGGGCCTCCATGAGCCGAGAGCCGCCCCTGTTCAGAGGGAGGAAGGCGCGAATACTGTTTTGTTCCCTGGTTGGCTGCATTGGAGAAAAAGTGACAGTGTGCCTTGGTAGTTGTTTAAAGATGGTGGTGAGAAAGAAAGTTTGTGTGTGGAAATGCGTAAACTCAATTTTGGCATTTGTAAGGGGATTACAGATTTGGATGTGTCTGTGTGTGATCTGGTTTTGATCAAATAAAATGTGTAAGTGAAGGATGAGTTCAAGTTCTTGGTTCCTTAGTGAATTGTCCAACTTCTCCACTAAGTGGTTAGGGTGAAAGATGGTAGAATCTAGAAACTTAACAGAATTGTAAAGTATGAGAAAAATAATTCAGTGCAATGAGTCTATTGTTTCCTAGGCCATTGTACTGTGAATACATTTGTATAAATACATTTAGTTTTTTTCTGTGTTTCTTTCTTTTCTTTTCTATGGATTTGTTTCTGGGGTTTTCTTATATGCAAGTTTATGTTAATTTGTAAAGGGGGACGTGTGTGGTATCTGTAAATATTGTGGGTCTTGGAAGCTGCATGACTCTGGATTGGATGCTCTCTTATAAAGGACCTACTTAACCCCTTCGACGCTGATGACGAGCTCCGCTCGTCATGAGTTACGCCTGTCGTACGCTCATGACGAGCTGAGCCCGTCATGTAACACGGGTTTTTTTAAAACTCCGCGCACAGCGGGAAAACGGCCCGCGCGCATGAGGTTAAACCTTCACCAGCGAGTTCTCTATATTACACTCTCCATAATGAGAGACGCTCACCTGCAGCCTATTCTTAGTCTACTTTCAAGTAATAGTCTCTTTTCCACGAAGTAAGCCTGCCATGCCATATAACCCTCTTCTAAAATTAAGTGGTTGGTGCATGTTCCTGAGCACATGTTCTACAATTGACTTACAAAGGTCTGATATCTGCTATGAGTTTATGATTCCCACAGTTGAGTTACACTGGTCTTGCCTACCTAATTTGCGAAGCTTGATGTTTTGAATCACCTATATTTGGCAATGACCAAAACTCAGCCTGTGCTGTTCTTCACTGTACACTATCCTCATCTATGTGGTCATGGATGTTGGAAGATGGAACCTCTGGCAATTATGGCTAGATGTATTGTGCACACGGTATAGGTTCAACTGATAGACCATTTCTGCATCCAAAATGTGCACAATGATGTATTAGTAATTGGTTCCTTGATGGTTTATGGACAATAAGCCAGCAGCTGAAAGCACCATGGATCATTTTGCAATGTTCAAGAGTGTGTTGTACTGTCTTTTTTTATCAGCAAGATGGTGGTATCGTTAAGGATGACAGAAACACCTGTCATACTGTTGTCAAAGTAGCTTTACAATTGGTGTGTTCAGGTGTCTTTTTTTTTACTTGTATAATTGCAGGTGAAGCGTGTGTGCATGGCGTCAGATGGTTGTCTGCCCTGTTTGATCTTATATATCTGTGAATATTTCTTGTCGGTGTGATGCTGCTTCTTCCTTTTTAGTTGCTCGTGAGTGGGAGATAGGTAAGTGCATGGTTTGCGTGTGTATTAATATTGGGCTGAAATGTGATGCTACCTGATGCTTGTGCCCAGTCTGTGTCGATGGAAGCCACTGATTACCTTTAATTTAAGTGAGGAAAACAAAGATCCTTATGGGAGCTCAGGGTGTTCAAGTACTGAATGTCAAGTGCACACTGTAAAGAATCACTTATGAGTACAGCAAAATTTAGTTCAATGTCTCTAAGCATTTTTAATAATGCCTCTAAAGTAATATTTTGGATAAAACTCGTTTTGTTTATATTGAAATAAAACGATACTCTACTTTCCTAACCATTTCACCTCCCCTCCAAAGAAAGAGCTTCAG
The DNA here is from genome assembly GCF_964263255.1 of Lissotriton vulgaris. NCBI lineage: Eukaryota > Metazoa > Chordata > Amphibia > Caudata > Salamandridae > Lissotriton > Lissotriton vulgaris. Next base: position 1,325,630,299 of record NC_141694.1, read on the forward strand.
GATGCTCACTCAGCAGCCCAGAGAATCATGCATTAGCTTAAAGACGGCCTGCAGTGTGTAAGCTAGGGTTGGTCAAGGGAGATCGAGTCAATGCCATATATACCGAGTATCCACAGGGATTACACTTACATACAGTTAGGCTAAATGACTGTTATTCACATAGTCAGTGTTTATCGTAAACAACTGGCATTTTTCTGGCTTTTATGGACCAATGTGGTCTATCCTTGGTCTCATCCAGTCCTTGACCGCTTTATAGATATTTTGGGGTGAGTATATAGCACATAGGCTTGTTACTTCAAAGGTGAATGCTGGAGTGATGGTGACCACCAAGACACATTAAATCTACGGACCATGGTGTTTGGTCTATGAGGTCCGGTGCTCTTCAGGTTAAGAGGCAGCACTTTCCCATGGCCTTCCAAATAAGGGAATGAATGGCTCATATAAACGGAGGACTGAAATTACTAATGATGATTGCTGCAACATGTTTATAAACAGCCCAGGGCCAGATGCACGACCTGCCAAATAGCGAGTCGCAAATTGCGTCGCTTTTGTGACTCGCTATTTGGTACGTATAACAGTATATTGGACACTGTTTGCGATTCCCAATTGGGTCGCAAAATGCGAGGCTCATGAATATTAATGAGCCACTCGCATGTTGCGACCCCATTTGGAATGGCTGACCCTCCCAGGGGTGGTGGCCTAATGGGCTCAGCAGACCACCATGTCTGTGACTGCTTTTAAATAAAGCAGCTTTTTTTTAAAATGCATCCCGTTTTCCTTAAAAGAAAACTGGATGCATTGAAAAAAATGAAACTTTTTCGTTTCATTTTTTAAGGGCAGGCAGTGGTATATATTGCATGCATTTGCAAATGCATTACCACCCACTATAACGCCCCTTCCAAATACCGAGTCGCAAACAGTATTTTACAAGTTGCAATTTATTTACGACTCGCAAAATACTTTTTGTACATGAGCCAATGGTTTTTAGTGTGTGCAATGGGCCTAAGACTTGTTTGCACACACTAAAACCCGTCGCACATCTGGCCCTAAGTTCTCTAGTAAGTTGGTAGGTGTTGACATAACATGTTTAGGTTTATAGTTTTTATGCTGTAACATTATTTTCATGCATAACTGTATTAATATTTCATGGTATTCAAAGTTATCCTGAAATAGGCACATAAGATGTTCTATCTGGGTATGCAAGTATTTATATTGCCTCTGCAGTGGGGTGATGGGCACAAGAGATTTCTCAATGGTTTTGTCAAAGTCAAATGGTAATTGCGGGTACTGGGCTATGATAAATGCCAATAGCTGATGATTGCTCGTGAACTGAAGGGGTCTCAACAAAAACTGAGTTGCTTTTTAAGGCAAGTATGTTCCATCTCTTGACGTTCAAGTGTCTCTAGAAAGATTGCTAGAAGCCATATTCCTTTAGAGGACAATTAAATGAGTTCCTTTCTACAGGTTTACATCCAAAAATTGCATCCTATCACAAAAAAATCTCCCTACTTTAACTCTAAAATCCTGAACGCCCATCTCCTTCCTTTCTACCTTCCACATCACCTCCTGTACATAAAGAGCCCTATAAATCGTTTTCCTATCTTTATCTGTCTGTCTTTACTACTCACATAATCCCCTCGAATGATCACACATAACTTGGGCCTCCCTGTGACGCAACAGAATCCCAGCGTCAGTGGAGCATCCTGGGATTCTGGGCAACTCTCTTAATATTTAAATGCCTACAATAAAATGAAACTTTTTCTTTTATATAATAGGCACACATGTAAATCACTCTAGTGACTTTGGGCCTCATGCAGGCCGAAGTGGGTGGGGGAGGAAGGAAGAAGTATGCATGGGCCTCGCTTGGAGCCAGGTATTGTCACCTCGGCCCCAGTGTCTTAGGCTTCGTTGGAGGGAGTGTGCCTTTGCTTGGACGTCCCTGTGATTTTTCTTTTATGTAATAGCTGTACTGCTTTGGCTCCCTCAAGTGGTCACGCTGTGCAGTAAAAGTGTCAAAGCAGTGACACTGTTTAAACCGGATAAGCTGAGTTTCCGCTGGTAGGGTATTGTCGGGCACAGTCTGGTTTAACCGATTACTGGACAGCCTACACATAAGTCATTAATGTACCACAAAGAAACTGATGTAAATGTATGGAATAATTTCTTAAAGTGCACAAGACTAATCTCAATAGCCAATGGATTGACCATTAACTTTGGGCTCCCCAGTAGCATGTGACTCATCGTAAAAAGGTTCAACGCCTCATCTGGGTAGTAAATGCTATATAAATGGAATTTCAATTAAATCAACATTAAACTAATGGAAAAACTGCGTTGGTCAATTAAGTTGAACAGAGGCCACCCTAGAGTGAAGCATCAAATATAGCTGGCATGTTGCAGCATCTGTGTACAGATGTAAAATGCAAATATAGTGAAGATTTGGCCGGTACTTACAGGACTAATAGACACCCAACAATTAGTAATGGTTTTATGTTTATCGAGTAGTTTACAACGGGATGGAAGCCCTGAAACCCAAAATGTTGTCTAACAGCCTGGGGAAGAATAGATGAAGCTTGCAGCCTTATGCTATGTAATTTGAAAACGTGCCACTGGAAATATACTGTTTAAGCAACTTAGGAATACCTCTGACACATGACTGGCTCCATGTGTGATAACTAGGGAATGCCTGCTTTAGAACATGTGGAATCTTGTCGAGAGTCTCATTGGTGCTTCGATATTACACAGAGATCTGACCTGGCAGTGGGTAATCTTTTACTGTGTTTGTGCATGAGTACTGCTTTGGTTTGATGCTCATAACGAGTTCATGAGTGTAAAATTAACCAAGCAATTGTGGAAGTTCTGATCTCATTTCCCAAATGAAAGCCCCCTTGAGAGCAATGCGTTGGATGCCGAATGTATTTGGCTTCGTTCCTGCATGGTGCCAGCGCTTTGCTGACAGACACTACCTCATGCTTTGCCTTGGCACTCAGTTTGCAGGCCTGTATAGTGTGAGCAGAGCAACATTCATCGGAGGGTTTGTCAAAGCAACGATTCTTTATGGAAAGTAGTTCAATATATCTTCATAAACGTGTTTTATTGACCCTATCTGTTAAACATCACTGCTAACAGGTGGGTTAGTGAGGTTTGCTTTATCAACCTGCGTTTTTTTTAGTAGGGGTTTGTGTGTAGCTAGACCAGTTTTCTATTCCTTAGTACGCTTTTGTAGGATGCCCTAAGCAACTAGTTATAAGAAAACTTACCAGTTGGTTAACGAGATCTGAAACAAGGCCAATAGTTTGGACTTTGGGGTAGGGAAAATTGGATTTTTGTCTTCAAACTTCACCAAAACACACAGCAGCAGCCCTCACACACTCGGTTCAGGGACAGTAAAAGAAACCTCGCTGAATGCTGGGTGTGCTGTCTCTCTCCGCCCCATTCAAAACAGGTGCAATATGGCCAGCAGTAACGCAGGCATTCCTCATACACACTAAATAGTAGAAGAGAGGCGATGCAGTTTAAGTGTTTTCATCACATGCAGAACAGGTACAAAATGGCCAGGAAAGACACTAGTGCCACTTACACACTACACATACATTAGGAACACCCACTGCACAATCTTCTGTCATCCATAGAACAAGTCTAGACCAATACATTACTTGCCAGACAGACATAGTGAGCAAGTAGCTTTATGTCAGGTATAATACTTTACAGGCTTACTAGCCAACAGAAATTGCATGCTGGGAGTTTCAGGACTCTACTCATAGTTGTCTTACTTAACCTAAGATATATGAAATTGACTGGTCGTCATCAGAGCTATGCAAGCTAAGGCATCCAGTTGTGCAATTATTTATGAGGAACAAACGAACCAGGGCAGAAATATACAAAAAAAAATTATATCCAAAATTGAGGCCTGGCTTTCTGGCAATTGCGTGGCATGCAGAGTTACTCTTTCTTCTGCAAACCTAGAAAGTTCAAACTTCTCCTTTGTTGTTGTCTTTTTTATTTGTGTTTTTGGGTGAGCGTGGTGCCTCATCAGCAGCCACTGGCGAGGGAAGACAACAGCTTTAAATAATAGAGCAAATGCGTAAGACGTGAAATTACAATGTCACAAAATGTATTTAAAGGATCAACCGGGTAGGGACTACTACTTCTAATTCAAAAATAACTAGCAAACTATTTTGTAAACATTCAGAGACGTCACCAAATTGATAAGTCACTTAATGCTGCAGCTGAATTGAACCAATTCAAGAACAGTCAGTCAGAAGAAAGATCTCAAGTACTGCCTGTGGACTGACTTGCCCAGGATCACAAAACGTGGGGAATTAATCCAGGCATAAATATGCTTCTTGTTTAATTGTCAGTTCTGCAGCACCTCTGTGCTAGAAGTTGTTTGATAATTTCGTTAACCTGTGAAAATGCATCGTTCAAAATATACCTGCTCCACTGTCCTCTTAAGTGGATCATTCTGTGGACTATCATTTATTTTAAGATAAATATGTCTTCTTTCTGGCTAAGAAGGCGCCTCTCCCTCTGTATCTTCTTAGGTTGCAAAACAGTGTTGTAGATACTATTTATTTATGTGTTCACTGATGCGGTGTGATACTACCGTCAGGTATCCTGTAGCACTGACTGCGGTATCCATCTTCCAGGAGTGTGAAAATGGAAGTCGAAGAGGAGAAACGCCTCCCAGGATCGGGCTGGCACTACCACCATGCCCTGGCCTCCAGTGAGTGCAAAATGAGGAGGAAAGAAATCCACCCAAGACGTGGCGCATGGTTTGCCCACTTCACCTGCTATAGCTGGCCAGTCAAACTTGATCACTCTGAGCTTCGCCAGTAGATGGCCAATCAAAATACAGTCACTCAGAGCTGTATTTTGATTGGGCAACTCGAAGGGTAGGGAGAGGGATCTTAGAGTATTTTGGCCAAGTAGTGTCCTCCTTCTGTCTTAGCTTTTGTCACCCAGGCTGTAATTACAACATGGCAGAGGCATGGATAGCACCAACCACCAGCATGCGCAAATCCTGCCATGTAAGGATTGGGTGGCTCTATGCAAAACCCAGTTTTCCCTTAATTTGCGATATGTACATATTGAGGTATGGTCTGCATTCTCAGAGAGGTCTCTTCCTCCTAAAGTTTCAGGAAGTCTGTAGAGATTAGCTGAGCTTCTGAGAGGTAGCAATGGCTCTCATCTCCCCCACACCCACATACACAATGTTCATTCCCTGACTTACCTTACCCCAAGTCGCACCTCATAGAAAGTAAATCTCTTGATTTCCATTGTGTTTTGAGATTCCATGGGATTTCCCCAAACTGGTATGCATGCAGAGCAGGCAGAGATAGAACATCAGAGTGACGGGAATGCCACCGTCATGCTGATGTCTGCATAACTATTCTGTCACCAAAACGTATCCTGTAGTCTCAAGCAGCAGAGTTGGTGTTCTAATGGGAGGCTGGTGATGGTGGCCAGGCCTGTGACAGAGTTGGTGTCTAGAAGCAGGTGTTGATCAAGATCATGAAGAAGCTTGAAGAAAACCTTTCTGTTTTCTGCAAGTGGCAGTTAGTGATATTTTTGCTAGATCACTGTGTCCATTGTACAGGTCTTGCTGTGGATTTCACAGCACTGGACAAAAATGGTAAGTACAGCAAGACAAGCGTGGGAGTGTTTACGGTGCTTAATTTGTAACATAGTAAGTGCCAGGGCCCTGACCAAGAGGCCACTGCAGCTTGCACCACCCACCGCCCCTGTCATCGATACCAAAACAACTATTAACCATCTCTCTTACCTGCAAGTGCGATAGCTCAGATTATTCCAGGTTCTCAAAGCTAAAGGAGTGGCTTAATTTGTAATGCATATTGTATTCATAAAAAACCGTTGTTCTGTTCACCTCTAAATTAGATGAGCATTGCCACCATGTGGCAGACTGACAATTAAGTACGGGTGCGGAGCACTGGAAACCAAAAACGGTGCTTTCTTCCAGCTAATAACTGTGGCATGCCCTCTATGTCCTTTGTGTGGGAAACTCCGAAAAAGGGTGGCTAAAAAAAACTTAAAACCGTCAAAAGTAAAAAAAAGAGTGTGTTTAGTTAATTGAAATAAGGACTGCGGATCTTTCGAGTCTCATTTGACGTGCTTGGGATGTGAATTTACAGAAGCCTAGGATTTTTTTTAACGTTTTTACAGAATACTACATTTAATTCTGCATCCACCAAATAGATGTCATGATTTTGTACAGCAAGTACATTTATAACAGCTGACAAGTTGCAAACTTGATGTCACAGGAAAGTAACGTTCCTGATTCCATGGCAGGCCCACATCATCTGTGATGGGACAGGTGCTGTTTCTCCTGGTTATACAGCCGCTGGCTTTAATGCAGTTGCAATGTAATCTGGTTTTGTTTCACCCCTGACGTGCTGTGTGATCGTAGGAAAGTTTAAGCACAATTTTAATTCCCTCGGGTGTAGTTAGGCCACTGGAGAACAAGAAGCAATGATAGGCGATGTGTAGAGACATTTGCATAGAGACTTTTTACATAATGTTCCCTCTCTATCTTGTTGGTGTTAGTATCTTGGGCAGCATTAGCCACTCCTTCATAATTTGATGATCTGAATGCTCTGTACCTTTGAAACACCACCATGGGGGAAATGTACTTTGTTTCCAAAACGTCAACCAATGTAATTCCTTAACAAACTGAACCCTGACAAAATAACAGAGGTTTTCAACAAAATGTATTTTTTTTTTAAATAAACCTTTTCATCCAGCTGCTGAAAATGCTGTGGGACCGAATGCCAAACAGCTGCGGTTAGAAAATTGTTTGTAAAGAAAATGTTTCCCCTGTGAGCAAAAAAACAAAAATGAAGTTACAGTAAATGTGAGCTTAGTTCCGTCACATTGTGCATTGGGACAGGTTCTTCATAAGAACTCTTAGCGGTTGTTCTTTTTTTCACATTGTATCTTCCATACATAGAAACCTGTTAGGGTGGTAAAGAGATGTCAAAATAGTTGTGTGGCAGGTCTGAAGGAGTACCTACCTTCTTTTTAGTGGCACAGTCTCAGTTTTCAGATCCAAAAGTGGATACCTTTTGGGGTCTTTTAAGTAAACTGGCTGTAAGCCAGCCCTTCTTAGAGGAATGACACCCCTCCTACTCCCAACGCCTGCTCCACAAAAAGGCTCGCTATTGTATTATGTGTTCCTTCTGAGGCTGTTCCTTGACCGTCTTCATCCGGTGTCCATTAAATGCCACTATCAGGCACAGGCACTGGAGACACCCCTCTCCATTTAATCTGTTTTGATAGTCTTATATCAGAATCTCTCTTTTTCATCTTCCATGTTCCAGGCCTCCTCCTGGGACAGCGTTCATTGGTATGCATAAGACGTAGGATGTTGTCCATGAACAACCTATGCCCAGGTGTACCTAGAGTAAAGGTAGCAACAATGATTTCCCTAAAAGAAAGCAACAGTCCTTGACCATGCTGAGATCTTAAGAACAGCCACATGGGCCACTGTACATCATTTCTTAAAACACTGCTGTATGTGTGCAGACCAGAGTGGAGATGCTCAGTCAGTCTGTCAGGCAGAAAATGTATGCTTTATGGATGGTCCAGACTGTGCATCATAACTTCACATTTTCAATTCCGAATTCTGGAGCAATACATGCAATTAATGTAAAATGGCCACGCTGGGGTGGTGTCGGTGGAATGCTCCACGTGCCCTTTATTCGCAATTTTTTTTTTTACAGTGATACTGCAACTTTACTGCTACTTAGGGGCAAATGAAAAAACAAAGTTAGTAATTGAGGCATTACCACGGAAGAGCAAACTATTCTTTACCGTCGCCTATCACACGTGCTACTTTGGAAAAACTGTTCAAATGATCTCCAGCTAAAACTTGTCTCACAGGACCACCTATCTAGAAACAAGCTATCGGTGATCACCTGCCTCAAGTTTCTCCTTCACAGGAGATTTTCGTGAACAGGCCTATCTTTTCCTAGGGAAGAGTGCATTTTATGTAGTCCTTAACACTTACATGCACTTAGCTTGTCATTAATGTATGCAATTCTGCCTTAAAAGGTACATTAAGAGACATGAAGGCCCTTTTGCATCTATTTAGCAAAACTTTAATATATGTAATTTGTAAAAAGTCATTCGTTTCTGTGCCAGTCTTGCTTGGATCCTCCATCCTAATTACTTAGATTTAGAAACAAACATCAATAAAAAAAAAGCCTCCGATGTAAAAACAGATTCCACATGATTCTTTGTCCCCATGCCACCGTCCCCTTGTATCTTGCTACCCTGCTGTCTCTTGTCTCTCTGCTTTGCCTACGCAAATGGGCAAGTAAGACTATTTACAGTTTTTGTTTGGCAAAGTCTCTATTCTGAGTTTACAAATATAAGGAAAGGCAGGCATGAGTGCCCACGTCTATGTATTCCCCTACATCTCACCTTTTCATTTTTAGCCAGCTTAGACTGGTGTACCCACATCTTTTCTTGAGGAGCATGTTCCACTACAAGAATGACTGTGTTTTCCACATCACGTTAGTAAAAGGAGATATTGTGAATTTCTCATTTGTTCTGAAAGATCTATTCTTAGTGACCACATATTTCCTAACGGGTATTCCCGGTTTCCCTGTGTCCTGGGAATTGCATTTCCAGCCTCAATTTGCTTCAACATTCATGTGAGATGATATAACAAGCTTTCGCTTGCTCAGTAACAAAACATGGAAGTTGTAATACCAAGCCCCCCCTCCCCCTCCCCCCCCCCCCCCGACAGACGCTGTACTTCATCCCCGCCACGCCACACCCCAAATTAACTCCAAGATAGTGAAGCTTGGCTTTGCACTATAAAGCAGATCTAGTCCTCTGACTTCCTTCACTTTCAAGGTGACCAGTGACCGAGTTTCTAATAGAAAATGTTCTCCCCATAAAGCATTTCCTCTAAACTGCATGATGGTATCCTCAGACTGTAGTGCCTGGTAGCTGCTCTCTACTGCAAGTTGTGCATGTCCAATTCCAAAATAGCAAAGACCTGAGATGAGGGGAGACTCCCAAGGCTGTCACTTTTAGCACATTTGTTGGAGACAGCCAAATACACATTCACTTCTTCCCCACTAAAAAAACATGCAGTGTTTGTGAAATTAAGAGAGCTTTTTATGTCATGGTTTGCAAAACATATATCCTCAAAGGTATTTTCAGGAGTCCTTCTTGTGCTCCATTTTCGGTCCATGTAAGGAAAGGCTTCCATTGACCTGGTGGTTTTCTTGTCACCCTGGTGGTGTTCACTCACTGTGCATAGCAGATGAGGCTTAATAAGGTTGCTTTGTGTCTGACTTTGATACTGTGTAGTGACTGCTTTAAAAAAAATAATAAAGACTGCAACTTTCCAATAAAGAATAATGGCAACTCCGACTGTAACTTTAAAGTTTGGTGATTTAAAGCCAGAACACTATTAAAAAGAAGCAAGGACATTTTTTATATTTCAAACTGAACCATCTCATTGTTGGTAACAGTTATAGTACCATAAGCAGTAAAGCAGGCCACGCATACTTGGCACATGGTCACGGTATGGAATGCAAGATAGTTTTGGTAAAATATCTCACGCTGAAGCCATCTGAGGTAAAAGAGAGCAATATCAAACAAAAAAATATCCTGGGGATAATATGGACATGTAAGTTTCTTATAGAAACGGTCACTGTAGTATCTACTGTGAAAGATCCACCAGTGAGTAGTTAAAGACTTCATCTGGATCCGGCAAATGTAAAACTTTCAAGCAGGTCTGATACCCATGACCATCTCCTAATAGGATTAACACCTCACGATGAGGCATCATTAATGTTCTGTCCTCCATTGTTAAATGTCTCTGCTCTCTGGATAACTCAATTTAGGTCCATGGGGGATTCGGAGGCGGGCGTGAAGACCATTATTTTGTTGTAATGGCCTCTTCCCAGGGTGCTAACGCTTAATTAGCGAGTTCAGGAAAGGTGAAGTTTCAGTCAGTAATAAGAGCTGAAGTCGCAAAATTCCTGCTGAAAATGTCAGAGATTAGCCCTGGCAGGGTTACTCCAGTGTTTAGAATAGATGGCCAATATTTTAAGCACTCCACGAATCCCAGTAAAACTTTAGGTAATCTTTGTGGTTGTAAAATTCCCAGTATTTTGCTGGGTGTAACATTGACACATGGGTTTCCACAAACAATAAATGTGGATTAGCACGAGTATTCCCACATAGGGAGCATATTTAAGGCTTAACCTACTACACCCACATTAAATCTGGAGATGCTTCTCACCCCTTTCCAACACGGAAAGGCACTAAATATCATCCAAAGAGCAAATGTACCTCCATTTCTACAGGGGGAGGCTACCTGAAAGAAATGCGTGTACCAACAAAATTAAGAGTGTGTGGGTGTTCATCAATTTCTGTAGGGTACCCCACCAAAAAACATTCTAAAACCTTCTCTCAACCTTAGGCATGTTAGTGTGGCGATTCTGCCACACTGTTCTTCCACATTTGTAAGTGCATGTCCAACATAGGAATCCACGAATCCTGTCATTTCGTCAGTCAAGTAGTAGAACTTTTACTTTCACAAAGTGATTTTTGCTCAATGGATTGCCACTTGGTTGTGTTAAAAATGTCTTCGAAGCTCATCATTAACGTGTAGTTTTTCCACAGCTGGTTGGCTGTTTCAAGATAAGGCCTTAGTTCTGCTCCCCTTGAGGAGCCTCTGCTTAATTTGTAAAAGAATGAGTGCAGGTGACCAAAGCTCTGCTCAGACGCCCGCAACCAGCGCTATTTAATGTCGGCATGCCAAATAACAAGGGAGCTCAGTCTTTAATCCACCCGGGCCTTTTTTATCCATTGCCAGATACCCCATGCTCCTTTATCTATTGCTTGTAGGTTTCTGCTTTCTTCCTTGTGCATTGTAGTGGTTTTCAATCTTTCTCCTCCTCATTTGCAATTGTGTTTTCCCTCTCTAGGTATCTGGAACTGTCTGAAGAAAAAAATAACGGACGGTCCCCAAAAATTAGTCAGCCCCCCTCCCCTCGCTCAAACTAAACACTGCAATAATTTAAGGCAAATCACTGCAGGAGATGTATGGAGATATTGCAGTTCAAGCCAAGCAGAACTTCTCTTATCCGTAAGTTGCATACATATGTCAGGAAGATAGCTCAGTAGACTCGCGCACCCATTGTAGAGGTTTGTGTATTAGTGAAAACTCGCATTTAATTCCGAATTGAGGGGGGGGGGCACTCAACCGTTCATACATTTGAGGTCAAGCAATTCGGATTGAGTGCGGGTAATAATCATACTATTTAGTATCTTTCATCAGTGCCAGGAGACCAGGCACATGTCAGTATGCGCTATATTTGTCGTTTTTAGTTCGACATTGCTGGCCCCGATCGGTGCGCACTGTGGGCATGAGTAGCATGGGACGCTGGGGCCCATCCTCGTAGCATCCTCTAACCACATCCCTTGCTTTCCCGACAGTCCTCGTGGTCCAGCTCCGCCAGCCGGACGACGTCACGAAAACCACGCCGGTGGCGGCTGCTGCGGGTAATTCCTCTTGGAGCCTCTCCCAGGGAGGCCGGCTTGCTGTGCGATGTTTAGATTTTTTAGAGGAAGCCGGCTCAAGTTTTCGTTTTCCTGTTCGGGGGATGGCGTGCGACTTGAGCTGAGCGCCGGGCGCGGAGCTCGCAGGGCCCGAGCCTTTCCTTCCCCTCTTCTGGCCGGAATGCCACAGACAGTAATTAAAGAAGCGGGGGGGCAGCGAGAGGTCAGCGCGCCTCCGTCACTGAAAACGCGGATTGTTTGCCATATACAACACTCCCTTTTTCCCCTCTGAATAGGAGAGTGGCTTGAAGTGGATGACTTGTGTCTTTCTTGCTCGGGAGTCGGCCCGGGGGCGCCGAGAGCAGCTCGTCGAGTCCCGCGCCCCGATCCTGTCACTGAAGCCAGTCACGCGCCTGGGAGCGCGCGGCGGCGACGGCGGAAGCATGTCGCGCGCGCGTGGGTGCAGCCAGACCCCACGCTGGGGAAGTGCATGAGCGTACCACGGCTGCAGAGCTGCAAGAGAAGTGCAGAGCGTGGGACCCCCGTACCGGCTGACCCCTCCCGGCCTGCTAAATGCCTAAGCCGGTAAGTGCAGGAGGGCGGTGAAGTGGACATTGGGGAGAACTAGAGCACTGCTGCTGAACTTTATTCGTTTTTTTTTTAATTTACAAGTTTACACTGCTTGTGTTTGTTTAAAGAGAGAGATGATCCCTCTCACTGCTTGGATGAGTTAGTGAGGGATGGGACTCGAGGGCTTCACACACACACACCCTTGTCCAATCTCATTCATCTCTTCCTTGGTTTTCTGTCTTTATTTTCTGTCCCTTGTTCTTGTAGTTGCTTTCCTAAAACGTATCCTTTTAGGTTTGTGTGTTGTGTTGCACATTGCCTAGTTGCAAAAGTCGTTATCTCTTTATATTAAAGTGTGCTGAGTTTGGAGGACTAGGCGACCGGGGATGTGTGTGGATCTTTGTAGAAAAACTGCTAAGTCGTGCACCATTCTGTGATGAGCCTCTCTATACCGTTTTTATTATCCATTCCATGAGGCATCCCAGACGTGGTTCCTAGGGTTATTTAAAATCCGGTTTTGATGTTCTTCATGTGATAAGCCCGTTGTAAGACGCAGTGTCAAACTTTTAAAACACTGCGAAAAGTTAAGCCTGTTTTGAATTATATGCATTTTTTCTTTACATTTTTGCACTTTTTTGATTTTGACCCTTTTTTGCTTAGTTTCCAAGTACTTTAGAAATTACATTTTTAAGAGGTTATCTGTAATGGGATGTATGACGTTACAACGCATGCATTTGCATCGCATGCCTTTACAACGCAATTATTACAACACAGTCCATTACAACGCATAGTGCTTTGGGGCGCTGGATAGTGAATAGTTTAATTTACTATTCCAACTCCAGTCCCCGTGGACACTAGGGAAGGTTATTGGATAGTAAATTAACCTATTCCCTATCCTAGAGCGCCCCCCAGAGCAATGCGTTGTAATAGTTTGCGTTGTAATGGTTGCGTTGTAAAGGCTCTGCGATGTAAAAGTTGCGTTGTAAGTGTTGTTCACCCTGTAATGACATGGCCGGTACTCCTCGCCTAGATACTCCTCTTTGCTTCAAAAGCTGCTAGTGGATGTCTAGGCAACTGTCAATAGTTATTAGTGATTATCGTTTCACAAAGTCAGACTAGGGTAAAAATGGTTAAAATGTGCTCTTTTCGGAGAGTCGCCACTCACCATGGAAAGCATCTTTAGTCTGGCGGATTGGAAGCAGATGGACTATCCTCGGAGGGAGGACTGTGACTGTTCGGATTGTATGTCAGGCAGTTTTGCTACAGTCCGTCCATGTCCCTGTGTTTCTACAGTATGAGCAGCTGGTTGGCCTTGAGGAGTGCCACATGTGCAGCAGATGAATCCTTTCTTTTGGAGCTGAGAGCGGAAACCTCCGCCACACACAGTAATAAATCCTTATTCTTTTGTCACTACTTCCTTAACTCTGTTCTCATGGTGTGGATGGAGAAGCCAAGCTGTCTCTTTTGTTCTTTCTTCAGAATGCTGTTTTTCAAGCAATATTTTTTTTCACCCATGGAAGCGGATGTGTGCAGATCATAACATCTCCACTTCTGTCCTATCGTACTCAGGAAGCAGCTCTCTGATGCCGCTCATTCCAAAATGGTGGACAATGGGCGACTGTTTTGTAGAAATCACAGACAGAGTTGCAAGTTCTTTACTATATGAAATGTTCGGTTTTTAGGATCGTATGCTGTGGATTGCTTGTTTCCCTGCGGTGCAATTATTCCTTAACGGAATGCTATAGTAACCAGCTGTAACATTTGTGCAAGGCCCAGTCCCTAGGTGCAGTGAAGTAATGACGTTTGCATTGAATGCGTGTGACTCTTTGTTTTGTGCCTCAGGACTCTCAATCTAGCAAAAGCTGCCTTGTGTTGATGAGTGATCCCTGCTTTTCATTAAAGGAACACAAATGCAACAGCAAAGAAGGACCCCAGTATGTTGCAGGGACTTAAACATATATATGTGCCGGCTGCAGTGCGGTAAGCACAATATTTACAGATGCTGTTAATTTAACTTTATATTCCCCGAGGCCCTTCAAGCAGTTGTTTTAATAAGAGTTCTCCAAAGCTGGCTCTGCACAGGACTATGAGAACATTGCAGATGTGTCAAGGATACACTTGTTCCAAGAGAAGCAGAGAAAGAGCCTACACCCTGGGAGAAATGCCAACGGCCCCCAAAAGTCTTGCTCTAGTCCACTGTCAGCTAAATGCTGTGCTCGACCCTGCACAGGAAGCCCTTATTTAGTGTGCTGGCCCCAGTTGATGTGTCATGGACAGAATCTGTGGAGCCAGCTGTGTGCAGTCTGCTCGAATGTTGCTGTGGAAACCAGAAATGAAAGATGTAGGCCTCGCCACCAGTGCATTACCACATATGGGAGCTGCCAAAATGTGTTTAACAGCTTGGCCGTAGGGTCCTGTTGATGAAAAGCTTCTCGCGACATGATGGCATCAAGCTCTCAATTTAAGCCTTTGCTTTTTTTTTTTCCTGATCGCATATTCAGTTTGGAATGCTGGATGGGTGAATGGGAGATGGGTCACTTCCGCAGTGTAGCACGCCAGCCCCTGTTCAGAAGGAAGCTTGCATGTCATGTCACAGAGCAATGACCAGATATCACGCGAAACAGCTATGCTGCTTTCCAAAAGACCCACTCGTCTCTTTCTAGCCTCACGGAGAGCTGCATGCAGGAATTCTGGTTTGGAAAGCTTTTAATTATTTTAAGCACATGTAGCGGCATTTTATGAGTGAATTGCTAATCCTATTCTTCTGAATTCAGTCAACAAGTTCTCTTATAGGCCCCAAACTCCAAATCTCAAATCAAGAGGCAGGGACGACTGAGTGGCAGCAGAAATGCCCATGTGCTAATTCCATTACTGACCTGGGAGCAAGACAGTAATTCCAGCATATGTCTCCTTGCAGCTTTCACCCGTAGACTGTGAAAGCCAAAGACCAATGGTATTGACCTGCTCCTCCATTTGCAATGTTAAGTTAGTACAAGATAATTATAATTTTCTGACGGAGAAACAAACATTTGGCTATTAACACTGCCTCAAATCTTTCAATTTGCTCATTTTTATTCTCGTCCAAATTGTTCAGATTTTTTCTAGTGCATGCATTCTTCTGGTTTTATCAAACAACTGAAGTTTCCTTCTGCTTTGTTTTAGACCCCAATGCACCCACATTTAAATATTATATGCGTTCTTTATTTATATACCTGTATTTGGGTCTCGAACACAAGCACCAATTAAACTAAGATTTTGCTAGTGTGTGCATTATTGAAGCAGGTAAAAACCCTTTTGAGATATAGATCCCAGGTTGTCTCCTTTTTTGTGGCACACAGGTGAGGTTGCACCGTTCTTGCCGTGTTTGTACTTTGTGTGGAATAAGTCTCTTGACATACAAGACCAACCAAATTCATACCGTCCAGCCTTTCACAGGAATGACACATTGAAACACAAGCGATCTGTGATTATTTTCTTTCCTGCAGCAAACACTGAACTTCAATTGGAGTTACCACACAAATGCATTAGAGAAATTAAAGCATATCAAGTTAGAATAGATTAGTTGATCCATTAGAAAGTTGTACTGCTCAGTGCTTAAAGTGCTGCTGGTTGCTTAGGTCTGATAATACTGAGGTGATTCCATTTGAGCTGATGGAGCAATTATATTTGAGACCTAAAATCAGTGCGCTTCATCAGTGTAGGAGATGTACCTGACGCAATAGGCATACATGCGTTAATCCAATGGGAGCAAGTAAAAAATAAAAAGGAAGCAAAACAATTGCTGATCTCTGGGGCACTTTCCAGTATTGTTGGTTTAATAGTGATAATTTGTTCAACATGAAAGACATACACGACTTAAGAAATTAATATATGGGCACCCGAGGTCGAATACATCCATCTGGATAGCGGTATATGTGATGAAGATACCAAACTGATGTTTGGTCACCAAACATGTATCTAACAAACTGAAAAGCTGGTATTGTAGGACTTTTTTTGTATCACGAAAATTATTATTTTATTTTGGGGATTTGTATTAATATTTCCAAAATAAAAAGCTTTTGCTTGAAAATGTATGTATTTCCATCAGACAAGCTGATGCTTGGGGACACAATGACTATGTTTAAAAATATATATCTGATAGACATCTAGCCGCAGATTCCTTACCTTTGAATTATCTCCAGGCACCAGACTGGATCCAGAAATTTTTCTATAGCAGTACTTCATCCACCGAATGTGGCATCGACAGAGTCCATATAAGCCCTCCCCTGATGCACTGTCGTCAGCTTCTTCCTTTCTGCACTTCCAAACGCGGATCCGGAGAGTGGTGTCTCTGGCTGTTTTTTTTCCTGTAATTACTTTCTTTTGATGGAACAGTGTGCTTTTTATGGGCATGCTCAGAGTTTAAACCCTGTGGGTCCTGTGGATGGCAGATGTCGGCCACAGACTCATTGTATTTGAATGTTTCCGGTGCACCTGCACCACCTGCAACACCAGTTTCTGATCAGTTGGCTCCGATGTAATCGGCGACGATCGGCACTACTGCATCTCTCCTCTCAATGCCAAGGCTTTGCCATAATGACACCGTATGGCATTGGGGGCAGTGTCGGTGGAGCAGTTCACCTTGCACTACTTTCCTCCTTCTTGAAAATACCCCTACAGTTCCTACTTTCAGGAAACCAGTGTTTTGGTGGAGACCGAGAAGAAATAGGGATTATTCCACCCATGACTGACACTGTTCAGGCTCTCCAGTAGGTAAATTGGATATCTGAGTTGGGTGAGGCTAGTAGCCTCGAATCCTCCCCTTCATTGTGCTTGTTCTCCTTGATTTCTTTTCTATGTGAGCCATTCTAGGGCAGTGCACATAGGCTTTTTTCTTTCAGGTATTTTTTTATTATTTCTTAAACTGTCAATGACACGGTATGGTCCCCATTATGGCCATATTGGGCTTCTGTGCTTGTTGATGCAAGGTGTTTTTGTTTTCCTACCCAGGTTCTCATTCAGATATTTTGCTTGTATTGTGCAGATGCACTGTTGCCTTCTTCCCTGTCCTGCAGGGTACTTTGTCATGTCTCACAAGCATTTCTACATGTGTTTCTGGCACTTTAACACCCCTTATAAGGGACTTCAGATTGTGTACTTGCTGAGATGATGCAAGGGGTTTCTTCTTGCCACCCACCCCTGTGACCCCCGGATTTGTTGAGTGTACTCTCCACACTAGCCATGTTTTTTTCCCTTTCCCTCTATCTGGTGCCCTTTCTTTCCTAGTGGACGCAAGGGAAGAGAGCATAGTTATTAGCCTAGGGTACATTGTCTGATCCTGGCCTAGGTATTATTCCATCTTTAGTTTCGTTTAGACGTTAGTCCTCCTTGTGCCAGCTCTTGCTATGCACAGGGAAGAAGGACTCTTACCATTTCTATTACTCTCAAGGTTCCTTGCAAACTCACCTTGTCCGTATCTTAGCATAGGTGGACTCTGCCGACTCCTTCTCTTCTTTGCCACTGCATGGACTGTTTTTAATCCGCTTCTGCCATGCGCAAAGCTGTTGTTGCTTTTCACATTTGAGAATGGTTTTTATACTTGAAATATTTCTATGACGCCTCCGATACCAACCTCAAAATGTAGTTACTGAACTGGTTGTTCTTCAGATGTTGCCTTCTATCCCTCTCAGGGGTTTAAGGCTGTTTTTCATCTTACTTTTCTTTTCGACCATGTGTTCATTGACCACCCTCTCTTGGGCTTAGTTTGTAAGTAGGTTTGGTGATAACGTTCTGATTTTTTTCGAAGTTTCCTTGACTTCTTGCAAGCGCGGATAAAGTTCTAACCCCTTGGGGGTTCGTTATCCCTTGAACTAATGAGTATGAAAATAACGATCTTGGGTGATGCCCAGATCCTCACTCATGATGTCACTGGAATTGTTGACTGAGCACAGATTGTCCTGTGGAATGGGAGCTTTCTTTTTGCTTGTGGATCTTTCCCTATCCCTCTCCCTCATTCTCCCCCCTCTCCCTCATTCTCCCTCCCTCTCCCTCCCTCTCTCACTCTTTCTCCCGTCTTTAGGTCTCGCAGAGAGACCTATTGCCGTCAAACCAGTAAGCTAAAACCAGGCGGATTTTGCTGAGTGCATGTGTGTCCGTGCACGCGCTTTCCATTTGCTTCCCGAGCCGCCTGCCTACTTCA
The DNA here is from genome assembly GCF_964263255.1 of Lissotriton vulgaris. Classification (NCBI taxonomy): domain Eukaryota; kingdom Metazoa; phylum Chordata; class Amphibia; order Caudata; family Salamandridae; genus Lissotriton; species Lissotriton vulgaris. The sequence goes on from NC_141694.1 coordinate 1,325,648,588, forward strand.
CACATCAGATCCATCAGCCTCCCTCCCACCTCCCCCCTAATTGCTTTCACTTTCACAGCCGCAAGGCCATGAGCTACTTCAAAGGGGTCCGCACCCCGCCCACCCACCCCCCCTCACAACTTGTTATTCTTGCCTCTCTTTCCTGCTCTATCTCGATGTCTCCGTCTCCTTCGGTGCTGACATGCTATGCCCTTCTCGGTCTTTGTGTATGTCTGTGCAGCTGACAGTATGCCCAGACGTGGGTCCGTGCTCACTACATCACCCATCAATTGTTTATTTTGCATATGTGCCTTTCAGCCTGGCAGAGGGCCCCCGGGGACTGCTTGGATGTCCGACTGATGGTCTGCAAGTCTGTCAGTTACTGAGTCCGTGTTTCAATCAACTAAATATCTAAACTATTTCACTATCTAAACATGCCTATGTGTCTCTGTATCTGTCCACGTGTGTCTATCCATACATGCGCAGGTCGCTGAAACAGTGTCTCTTGATTTACCAGCCTTGTAGTCACCTAGCAGGTTTAGCCTTCTATCTATTCATGTTTAGCTGCCTGTATCTCTAGTGTTAACTACCTGGTTATCTCTGCGCGCGTGTCTGACTGACAGTCACTGTATCACTCAGTCTCTCTCTCTCTCTCTGCCTGTCGTGCGTTATCATGGCGCACACACATCTACGCCTCGCAGACTGCGCACCGAGGGGGGCTATAATCCAGCACAGGGTGGAATTCAGTGAATGCCGCACACAGCTGGAATGCTCGGCTCTGCCTTCTTTATCCCCAGTCCACAGTCCGCGCAGACTCTGCTCCGCTGATCTCGCTGTCTTCCCTCGCTCGATCGGCGCGGTATCGGCTGCCACCCACCTTATTTCCATCAGTGCGGCAGTGCCGCGTGTGGTCACAAGGTGACCCCCTCGTGCCGCGCAGACAAGACTACTGATCGCTCAGAGACTCCCAATCTATCGGCCAGAGGCATGCCAGTCTTAGCTTTCCTGTCTCACAGAGCTGCATCTTGGGATGTGTAGTCTAATTTAAGAAAAATTAGGCGTGCCTGTTCGGATACGAATATATTGACTAGAATGCATTTCTCTCAAACGTTGGTATCAAAAAAATCAGAGGGACTATAAGAAAGTACCAAATGTTAACCATATAGTTCAAGAGATGCTGTTTTAAGTACAAAAAGTGGCGGTACTGTCTAAATAAATTTGAATGTACGACTGAGGACTTAGCTCTGATGTCTGGGCATAGGACTGTGTACCCAAAGGAAGGTTTTGCTGCCCGAGTCTATGTTATTGTTTACCCGGAGATATAGCTCTGCTGTCTAGTGTCTAAACCTCTTATGTATCAGAGTTATAGCTTGGCTGTCTAAATCTAAGGGATTGTGTAACCCGAGATACAGTTCTGCGGTCGAAGCACACACAGTTTTGTAACTGCTGCCTAAGTCTGTAGGATTGTGTACCCAAAGGCATCATTTTGCCGATGAGTTTATGGGATTGTGTTCCCAGAAATATAGCGCTGCTGCCTCTGCATTCTTGATTGTGATCAGTGTGTAACCTCTAGTGTGCAAAAGTCTCGATTTTAATTTTGCCAGCCTGCAAATGTGGCCAAAGCATGCCTCCGCCATACTGGCATCTGTCCAATTTATAGGTGACTGCCACTGCAGCAGAAAGTTTTGCCTCATGCATTGTAAGAGCTGGTCTGGGGAGGAATAAATGTGTGCCAGCAGGCACCCTATGCAATAGTGGCATGGCAGAACTATCACCCCCCTCGAAGGTCCTTTCTCCCTCTATCTATCTATCGCCCTCACTCTATCGCCCTCCCTCCCTCTATCTATTGGCCTCCTTCTCTTCCACCCACCTCCTTCTCTAACTCCCTGTTCTCTTCTCTTCTCCTGTGCTGATCTGCTGTTCTCTTCCACTAGCCTCCTTCTTTAACTCCCTGTTCTCATCTCCTCTGCTAATCTGCTGCTCTCTTCCACCTCACCTCCTTCTCTAACTCCCTGTTCTCTTCTCTTCTTCTGTGCTGATCTGTTGCTCTCTTCCACCCAGCCTCCTTCTTTAACTCCCTGTTAACTTCTGCTGATCTGCTGCTCTATTTCACCCCACCTCCTTCTTTAACACCCTGTTCTCTTCTGCTGTGCTGATCTGTTCCTCTCTTCCACCCACCTCCTTCTCTAACTCCAAGTTCTCTTCTCTTCTCCCGTGCTGATCTGCTGCTCTCTTCCACCCTGCTTTCTTTCTAACTCCCTGTTCTCTTCTCTTCTCCTGTGCTGATCTGCTGCTCTCTTCCAACCCACCTCCTTCTTTCACTCCCTGTTTTCTTCTCCTGCGCTAATCTGCTGTTCTCTTCCACTCACCTCTTTCTCTGACTCCCTGTTCTCTTCTCCTGTGCTGGTCTGCTGCTCTCTTCCACCCGCCTCCTTCTTTAACGCCATGTTCTCTTCTGCTGTGCTGTTATGCTGCTCTCTTCCACCCACCTTCTTCTATAACTCCCTGTTCACTTCTCTTCTCCAGAGCTGATCTGCTGCTCTCTTCAAACCGCCTCCTTCTCTGACTCCCTGTTCTCTTCTCCTGTGCTGTTCTGCTGCTCTCTTCAACCCCACCTCCTTCTTTAACTCCTTGTTCTCTTCTGCTGTGCTGATCTGCTGCTCTCTTCCACCCACCCCCTTCTCTAACTCCCTGTTCTCTTCTGCTGATCTGCTGCTCTCTTCCACCTCGCCTCCTTCTCTAACTCCCTGTTCTCTTCTGCTGCGCTGATCTGCTCCTTTCTTCCAACCACCTCCTTCTCCAACTCCCTGGCCTCTTCTCTTCTCCCGTGCTGATCTGCTGCTCTCTTCCACTCTACCTCCAACTCTAACTCCCTCTTCTCTTCTCCTGTGCTGATCTGCTGCTCTCTTCCACTCCCTGTTTTCTTCTCCTGTGCTAATCTGCTGTTCTCTTCCACCCCCCTCTTTCTCTAAGTCCCTGTTCTCTTCTCCTGTGACGATCTGCTGTTCTCTTCCACCCGCCTCCTTTTAACTCCCTGTTCTCTTCTCCTGTGCTGATCTGCTGCTCTCTTCCACCCGTCTCCTTCTTTAACTCTGTTCTTTTCTCTTGTGCTGATCCGCTGTTCTCTTCCACCCACCTCCTTCTCCAACTCCCTGTTCTCTCATCTTCTCCTGAGCTGATCTGCTGCTCTCTTCCACCCGCCTTCTTCTCTAGCTCCCTGTTTTCTTCTCTTCTCCTGTGCTAATCTGCTGCTCTCTTCCACCCCCTCCTTCTTTAACTCCCTTTTCTCTTCTCCTGTGCTGATCTGCTGTTCTCTTTCACCGCCTCCTTCTTTAACTCACTGATCTCTTCTCCTGTCCTAATATGCTGTCCTCTTCCACCCCGCCTCCTTCTTTAACTCTGTTCTTTTCTCCTGTGCTGATCCGCTGTTCTCTTCCACCGACCTCCTTCTTTAACTCCCTGTTCTGTTCTCCTGTGCTGATCTGCTGCTCTTTTCCACCCGCCTCCTTTTTTAACTCCATGTTCTTTTCTCCCGTGCTGATCTGCTGCTCTCTTCCACTCGCCTCCTTCTTTAACTCCCTGTTCTCTTCTCATCTCCTGTGCTGATCTGCTGCTCTCTTCCACCCGCCTCCTTCTCTAACTCCCTGTTCTTTTCTCTTCTCCTGTGCTGATCTGCTGTTCTCTTCCACCCGCCTCCTTCTTTAACTCCCTGTTTTCTTCTCCTGTACTAATCTGCTGTTCTCTTCCACCTGCCTCTTTCTCTAACTCCCTGTTCTCTTCTCCTGTGCCGATCTGCTGTTCTCTTCCACCGCCTCCTTCTTTAACTCCCTGTTCTCTTCTCCTGTGCTGATCTGCTGCTCTCTTCCACCTGCCTCCTCTTTAACTCCCTGTTCTCTTCTCCTCTGCGATCTGCTGTTCTCTTCCACCCGCCTCCTTCTTTAACTCCATGTTCTCTTCTGCTGTGCTGTTATGCTGCTCTCTTCCACCCACTTCCTTCTCCAACTCCCTGTTCTCTTCTCTTCTCCCGAGCTGATCTGCTGCTCTCTTCCACCCGTCTTCTTCTCTAGCTCCCTGTTCTCTTCTCTTCTCCTGTGCTGATCTGCTGATCTCTTCCACCGCCTCCTTCTTTAACTCCCTGTTCTCTTCTCCTGTGCTAATCTGCTGCTCTCTTCCACCCGCCCCCTTCTTTAACTCCCTGTTCTCTTTTGCTGTGCTGATCTGCTGCTCTCATCCACCCCACCTCCTTCTTTAACTCCCTGGTCTCTTCTCTTCTCTTGTGCTGAACTGCTGTTCTCTTCCACCCGCTTCCTTCCTTAACTCCCTGTTCTCTTCACCTGTGCTGATCTGCAGTTGTCTTCCTCCCGCCTCATTCTCTAACTCCCTGTTCTCTTCTCCTGTGCTGATCTGCTGCTCTCTTCCACCCCACCTCCTTCTTTAACTCTCTGTTCTCTTCTCCTGCGCTAATCTGCTGTTCTCTTCCATCCGCCTCTTTCTCTAACTCCCTGTTCTCTTCTCCTGCGCCGATCTGCTGTTCTCTTCCACCCGCCTCCTTCTTTAACTCCCTGTTCTCTTCTCTTCTCCTGTGCTGATCTGCTGCTCTCTTCCACCCCACCACCTTCTTTAACTCCCTGTTCTCTTCTCTTCTCCTGTGCTGATCTGCTGCTCTCTTCCACCCGCCTCCTTCTTTAACTCCCTGTTCTGTTCTGCTGTGCTGTTATGCTGCTCTCTTCCACCCACTTCCTTCTCCAACTCCCTGTTCTCTTCTCCCGTGCTGATCCGCTGTTCCCTTCCACCGCCTCCTTCTCTAACTCCCTGTTCTCTTCTCCTGTGCTGATCTGTGGCTCTCTTCCACCCTGCCTCCTTCTTAACTCCCTTGTGTCTTCTCCTGTGCTGATCTGCTGCTCTCTTCCACCCCACCACCTTCTTTAACTCCCTGTTCTCTTCTCTTCTCCTGTGCTGATCTGCTGCTCTCTTCCACCCGCCTCCTTCTTTAACTCCCTGTTCTGTTCTGCTGTGCTGTTATGCTGCTCTCTTCCACCCACTTCCTTCTCCACCTCCCTGTTCTCTTCTCCCGTTCTTATCCGCTGTTCCCTTCCACCGCCTCCTTCTCTAACTCCCTGTTCTCTTCTACTGTGCTGATCTGCTGCTCACTTCCACATACATACTTCTGTAACCGCACACACACAAACACACACACACAACCACACATACAACCACACACATACAACCACACACACACACAACCACACACACAACCACACACACAACCACACACACACACAACCACACACTCACAACCACACAAACACACACACAAACACAACCACGGACACAACCACACACACTCAACCACACACACTCAACCACACACACTCAACCACACACACTCAACCACACACACACAACCACACACTCACAACCACACACACACAACCACACACTCAACCACACACACAACCACAACCACAAACAACCACACACTCAACCACACACACACACACACACACAACCACACCCAACCACACACACAACCATAACTAGACAACCACACATACAACCTCACACACACACAACCATACACATACCCAACCACACACACAACCACACACACACACAACCACACACATCTATCTATCGCCCTCACTCTATCTATCTATCGCCCTCACTCTATCTATCTATCGCCCTCATTCTATCTATCTATCGCCCTCATTCTATCTATCTATCGCCCTCATTCTATCTATCTATCGCCCTCACTCTATCTATCGCCCTCACTCTATCTATCGCCCTCACTCTATCTATCGCCCTCACTCTATCTATCTATCGCCCTCACTCTATCTATCTATCGCCCTCACTCTATCTATCTATCGCCCTCACTCTATCTATCTATCGCCCTCACTCTATCTATCTATCGCCCTCACTCTATCTATCTATCGCCCTCACTCTATCTATCTATCGCCCTCACTCTTAGCTATCGCCCTCACTCTATCTATCTATCGCCCTCACTCTTAGCTATCGCCCTCACTCTTAGCTATCGCCCTCACTCTTAGCTATCGCCCTCACTCTTAGCTATCGCCCTCACTCTTAGCTATCGCCCTCACTCTAGCTATCTATCGCCCTCACTCTAGCTATCTATCGCCCTCACTCTAGCTATCTATCGCCCTCACTCTAGCTATCTATCGCCCTCACTCTATCTATGGCACAACCACAGCATCACTCAGGGGCACCACACATCACTATGCGCTACCACAGCATCACTGAATGCCACAACATCACTCGTCGCCACCACAACATCACTCGTCGCCACCACAGTATCAATCTGTGAAACCATTCAACAACAACTGGTTCAAATATGTTCTCTCAATGTTTCAAGCTTTATTACAAATGTCACAAAAAGATGTTAATAGTTCACTTCTGTTCTTGGATTTTCGTCACAATACAATACACTGAACATAATCTTCACAAAAGTTATTGACAAAAGTTTAAGCTATTGCCATTATAAATTACATTAACTTTTATTTAAGTATTAATTATTTAAAAAAATTAAAAGCCATTGTTATTTGTAATATCAATACATCTAAGTCACGTAAATACAAAACATGTTGCATTACAAATGCTATAGGTAACACATTTGCAAAAGATAAAAGTATTGGCATTGTAAATGACAAAGCTATTCATTTCGCTATTTTCAAAACCAACACATAAATAAAAAATGTGTCATTTACAAGACCAATAGCTCAAACTTTCCTAATGCGAGACCTATTGCATGGCAAATGCTTGTTTCCTTTAGAAGAGGTAGTGGTCTTTCTCCTCCATGGTCAGGGTATACTAAAGATTTCTTGCTGTGTTTACATTGGACCTACCAGCCATTTTATGGGTCATTTAAAGACGTTTCTTATGTGGCCTCCACACTAATTATTCTGTATGAACTGCCACTACATCGGATAGTCCAGTTCTTTATAGTGATCTTTTGGTTTTGGACCTCCACTTTTGGTGTTTGGTCTTCCACAACTGTATCTTTTATCTGCTGCTTCAGCCAGGTCCCTTTTTCTGTCTGATATTCTTTCTTTAAGATGGAGACTTGTTATCTGAATAGGCCTTCCCTGTGTTAGCCTTTGTTCACCTTGATCGTTTTACAGTCCCAGAGTGTGGTCTTCATTTCTCTATTCTAGTGGGGTTGTTTTTCACCTGCTGTTTTCGTTTTCAGTTCTCTCTCAGCCATGTGATCGTAACCATTCAGTCGGTAGTGTTGTTATATGTCCGATTGCATTTATTTTTCTGGGGTGTGTGATACCTTCCACTTCCTTTATTCTTACATATGGTACCTTGTGGCTGTTTGCCAGCTCGCCGTTGTCACATCTTCAGACTATGACTGATGTTGTGAACATTTGTGTACTTTTCTGGAGAATTTTTTAATATACAGAGTATATGTGTATATATATATATATATATATATATATATATATATATATATATATATATATATATATATATATATATATATATATATATATATATATATATATATATATATTTTCATACCTTTATATATATATTGTATTCATCCTTTTATATAGGTATCTCTATAAACAGTCATGTTGTGGTGCCTGTCTTTGGAAGGAGTGCATTTTTGCTTATGTTGCTGCGCTTTTCCTAATTTCCTAGAGGGATCTTCACTTGTTCGTTCCTTTGCAATTTCTAACCCTTTCTCCTTTGTGGGTTCTACGTTGAATGGTCCCAGAGGGCTCACTTCTTCCTGCTTTTATTAATGCTTTGATTGGTGCTCTCTGCAGTGCTTGTTTCTATGGAAAGGAGCTTTTGCTTAGTGGTATTAGCTATTGTCCTTTGCCTTCAGCTCCACCAGCTAATGGTCCGGTTACCTTTGGGGGAGCTATGCAGTATTATGATTATAGGAAGTGTTCTTTCCAACACCTCTTTATTATTCTGCCTTGGGTGTCCTTCCTATGTTTTTCCTTTGTTATGAACTTCTGTTCCGTAAGGGATTTCAACAATATTTCAGGCGGGACGTTTTCTGTCCCCACCTACCTCCTGACATCCGGTCACTCTCTCTCCCTCTTATAATAGACCAGCTAGTCCTAGTCAGGGATCAGTTTGCAGACCCTGCTCCTGGGATGGTATTACGTGGGTATCTAATTCAATGGTAAGGAATCTGCAGCTAGATGTCCCTATCAGATGAATAATTTACTTACCTCAGGTAATGCTTTCTCTGGTAATGACAGGATCTAGCTGCAGATTCCTTACCAACCCACCCATCCGCCCGCTCTGCAAGCTGGTTTATCCTTAGGTCTACCAGATCTCTTTCTGAGCAGTCTTATGCCTTTCATTAGGTTTTAAAAAACAGAAAACATTTTACAAAACGAAAATTCTTTTCGGCACACCGTTTTCATAAGCAGTTTCTATAAGTGGCTCCGCATTTGTAGGCCAGGAATTAATTAATCACAGAAGAAACTGGCTTCACCGGAGTGCTTATATGGACTCTGTCGACGTCACATCTGGTGGACGATGCCTCTGGAGAGTCGCTTGACTTTCTCTACCGATGCGTGGAGGTACTGCTGTAGAAAACTTTCCAGATCCATTCTGGTTCCTGGGGATAATTCAAAGGTAAGGAATCTGTGACTAGATTCATTTTGTACCAGATAAGGCCTTATCGAAGGTAAGTAACTTATCCATTTAAAGCTGGCCTATTAGTCATAATCACTACTGCTGTATGACTCCGTAAACCTGTTAAATAGACATAACCTGTTGGCTGTCCGATATGTATGGTGTGCGTAATCTAAGTAGTAGCTCTCTAGAGCAAGCCTGTAAAGGCTATCTCTGGTGTCTTTGGCTGGAGATTGTGAGGCTGATTTTTTTTTTTTTTTCCCACCCTATGCTTTCATAGTTGGTTTGCACTCATAATATATGATGGATAAACAGCTTGGAAGGGATAGAGTGGAAAAATAAAGTAAATGGAAAAATAGAACCTACTTTAGATGCTGCGAAAAGTAACCGGATATACTGTTTGTTTTTTTCAGACCTGCCTGTATTGCCTATGGTATTTTCGACTCTTTTCGTAACATTGTCCTGAAAAATAGAATCCTTTTTGCCACTATTTTCTCAAAATTTCTTGGTATGGCTGAAACCCCAAGCACCTGTGAGGAGAAACATGTATGCATGCACACATGAATCTATTGAAATTTTTCACATGCACCTTGTCAAACCTTTGGGCTTCATTGTTTCCAGTTTTTGGCCTTGAGGCAACTCACACTCCATAACGTCCCTAACACTACTGGAGGAAGTCAGGCCCTCTCACTTCACTTTATTGGTTCAATTTGGGGCAGGTATTTAACCCAAGCACAAGCAGCGCCTAGGTATATGCCAGAAGCTGTCTAGGCCTCAAGTATCTGAAGGGGTTACTTTAGAAAGCGGTGATGACACTGCAGACTTTGTGTCCTATTTGAAGTAAACCGTTGATCAGTTAGCCAAGTGAAGGTCTAAAATCTCTGCTCTTTTCTTTCTTTACTTTGCTGGGCTCTTGCAATGATTAAAACATGCACTTTGATGGTTGACACAGGTTATACTAGGTAGTTCTCAGAGAGCAACTGAAATTGTAAACCGATTAGCCATTTATTATTTTTCAGAAAGAAATTGTGCTGAGACAAGATTTAGGAAGGCAGCATATCTTATTATAACTGGCAATATTGGTCTATTTTACAAAGAATTTCAGTCCTGAGGAGTTGGAGGCTGAACTTTAGGCATGACTTAGTCTGACCACTTCAGTCTGGTGTGGGCCAAAGGCACAGTTGCCCACTCTTCCTGGCAAAATGAATGTTCTGCCAAAATTTAGGAATCCCAATATGGATTGTAAGTTTTTCGGAGGTCAGGCGGGCCCAGCAGTGTACATTTTTCGAAAAAAATTAGCTGCTAGGCTTTTTCATTCACTTGATAACTCATATCCCAAAAACAGGACATTGAGGTTAGGCTATTTTAGATTTTTTAAAGTTGAATTTATAGCCCTCACAGGCAAACCCCAAAATTATGTTGCTCACGTTTTTCAAATGATCCATTAAATCATCATCCATCAGATATGTCATCTACATAGGACAATGCCTCTTGATCGACATTTTAAAGTAACTATGTTACCCTATCTGAGAACAACCCGGGGCTATTCTTATACCCTTGGGGAAGTTGACAGAATTGACTCTGAGAGCCGAAGGTTGAGAATGCTATCAAATATCTGCTCTCAGGTGCTATATTATGGCAGAAAAATCCATTTGAGATGTCTAGTGTTGATTTGCATTTTTTCCGCACAATGTTATTCATTAGTGCGGCACTGTGTGCGTTCTGTACTGCAAATGTCTTTTTGAAGTGTTCAGATGTCTTTAGTCTAAAATAAGACCAATTGAATTATTGGGTTTCCTCATGGGAAACGAAGGAATATTTATTGAAGCGGTGCAATTCACAATTGCACCATGGTACTCAAGTTAATCTAAGATCTCCCTGATTGTTTCTTCGCTTCTTGTTTTATCGGGTTCTGTCTCTGTGGATTTGGAGTCGTTTTTACTGGGATACATGGTGAGGTGACTCCCCATCCCATCCAACATGGTTGCGATATAATGCAGCGCTGTCGCCCTCTCTTGCGCGTATTTATGTTTGAAGTATATTGGAATGAGATCGGAAAAGGCTGGTAAAATTACTGTTTCTCCCTTGGGGCACTTTATAACAATTTCAGGTGGCCAATCTTTTTCAACCAAAAGGATATCATACCCTTATGTCCGGTTCTCCCAAAAGAGACCCTTAATTTCTCTTGGTTTATCCCCCTCCATTTGAAGTGTTATTTCGTATAACAGTTGTGGGACAATTCTCCTGATATCAGGTGTTTCCACTGTGATGTGCTCATTCAATGCAGCTGTCACCAGAAACTCCAATAGGTTCTGACGAGCTATTGTTACTTCTGCTGCGCTGTCTACCATCATCAGAGCCCATTCCCCGTTCAGGAGTGACAGAATTCTGCGCATGTCTAACTTTGAGACCTGCAACCTTCCACTTTTTAAATTGAGGTTTTGATTTTGTTTTATTTTCTTTTTTAATTTTATAGTCCGAAGTACGCTGTGTGTCTCTGGACTTTATTAATTCTTCTTGTCTGTTTTCTGATTGTCCTTCCCTCTCGAGTTTTTTTGACGAACCCTGAAAGGAACGAGAGGAACATGTATCAGTATCCTGATACCTGTCAGGTTTTTGAATGTTATCACGATTCCTAAGGTTGTACCTCCTTTGGGAGGGCTCCTGTTGAGGAGACCCACCTTTTGACTGTGATCTATTCTCCCTATTCTTTTGTTATTTATTATTCCATTTCTTTTTGAGGGTATCAGGTACTTGTTTGGTATTCTCCTTTTCAGGACTACCCATGAATTGAAGGTTTGTCGCTCTAGTTACCAAATTATCTCTACTTAATTTGGTATATGTATCTTCGATAATTTTAGGTAACTCGCGCTCCTGTTGTAACATAGCGAAGTCCCTTAGGTGTTGGCTTGTTGTCACTGCTGGGCCTCCCCTTTTATATTTGCTAATATAATAGTTGAGACCTGGGCGAACTTTCCTACCAATTTCATTCCTAAGTTCAGAGCAGGTTCTGTTCTGTACTCATTCTGTATTTGTCTCAATACATCTGGTATAACTGCTGTTGAGGGAATACCTTGATTTCTGGTATATATGGCAGCAGAAAAAACTGTACCCAAGGGGTACAATCCTCTATCTGGGGAGCTATCCCCATTGGCAAGCAGATTGTTAACATTCTGTGTTTTTCTTGAGGGTTTGTGTTATTTTCTGAGCTATCCAGAATGGCATTTGTTCACGCTTAGGGGGCATTTTACCCATGACTGCCTATAGCTTTTGTAGAGTTATTTTAGTTGTAGACCCCTGAATATGTCCTGCTGGTGTAGCTCTTAATGGCTGAAGTGTGAGTGTTATCATCACAAACCGTGTCAGGTTTCTGCAAAGTTTTATTATTTCTTTGTGTAGTGGACTTAAGTCCGCTACTGCCATTGTGTCAATGTCTGGATGCGGTGTGTAAGCCGCTAGGACTGTCAAAGTCGCTCCGTCTCTACCGAGCAAACAGAGTCTTACTTTTTTTGTTGTGTGTGGAAGGGCGTCTTTAAACCAGTTTATGTGCTCCTGGAAGGTGAGCGGAATTTCAATGTCCTCATATGGACAGTATTCCTCTATTACTTCATCAGTATAGAAGTGAAATGTGAGTGTGCCTGCATCTGCTGGTGGGAATTTTTTCCCATGAATAGAATACTTCTGTTCTGTAGGACTCGTGAGCCTCAATCACGAAAGTTACTGTCCCGAATCTAGATGTGACTCCATAGAGTGCTAGTTTTAAAGTAAGGGCAGTTTGAACATTTTCTGAAATGTTTATCGCTCCTTCCTACTCTTCGTCCCTCGCGGCATTCATACGTAATAACGCTGCAGCGTAATTCGTCTTCAGTCATTGTTGAAAGAGTTTCAAGGAAACAGAGATAAGATGCACAATAAGAACTATTTGTCCTTCAAACTTGAATAAACTTGTAGCCAATACATAGGATATGCCTACTCAACTGTGGCGAATTTTTCACTTCCCACTCCAGACGTCTCTGGATAGATGTGAGTAGGGGTCTCTTGGGAAAAGCACGACTACTCAAATGTACCCGTTAAATAAGAACCAAACCAACGTTGGCGGTGCCATATCGTTTAGTTCCTATAAACCTATATAGGATCTGCGCGTTTAGACAAAATAGACTGTGGGATTGGTGTCCAGGCTGATTCCAGACACCTCCACTGTGTATCTTCACCTGTATGCCAGCTAGCTCAGAGTGCCACTGTAAACTTCTCTTACCTAGGAGAGAATAGTTCTTGGCAACTATCGAACATGACAACTCTGTCCCACCAGGGATCGTGGAAACAGTACAGTACCTTTTGCTCAGTCACTCAGGCTCACTTTGTCTCAGAGAGATCACAGAATAACCACATGACATTTTATGCAGCGCTTAACTAGGGAAAAGGTCAATACCAAAAACCTGTTATGTAGTGTAATGGTACAGGAAATGTAGGTGAAGGGTTAGGAGGCTACTCAAGCATGTATTGGGGTACCCTATGACACATAACAGTAGCCACAGAACTGGACCAAAAAAAGATCTTATGCTGCATCATGTATTAAAGAAATGTGGAATTCTGCTAGAGGGAGGCTGTAGTGTGCAGAGCTTCTTGACACTGGATGATCAAGAGAAAACCTAGAGAAGGGACAAGTCTGCAGAAGAGAGCAACATGATAGCAAAGGTTAGTTACTCAGTTGCTAGTATGAAGGGTCGATATTTGTATTATTTCTTTGACATTTGAATGTTTGCTTGCCTTTTTAATCCTGTGAGATCGTGGCCCTGGTTCACCATTTTCCATACTGGATAGGTGTTTACAATTAATTTGCTAGACCTACAAGAGATGTACAGGTTCTTTTCTAAACCAGCAAGGGCAAAATGATGCCATAGAAAATGTCAACAACTCGAGAGATTTAAGCATGAACCTACATGTCCTGCAAAGGACAGCAAGTTGCTCAACCGAATTGGTAAAGAGATCAGGACAGAATTGGAAAAATGTCACCTTGGGCCATCTTATGACCTTCCATGAAGTGACCACTGATTTCCCTGACTAAAGTGTCAAAATATATGGAAGAGACATTTGTTGTGAGATACCAGTTGCATCGAAATCATTAGTAAAATAGAGAGCAAGATTTTGTACAGTATCTGATGTGCCAAGACAATCGCCCAAAAGCCCACTGAGATCTGTGTTAAATTTGAGGTAGAAGTTATAGAGGACCCAATAGTCGGGAAGAATAGTGTTTAGAAGGGATATAGAAGTAAAATAAAGTATGACAATTTTGTAGATGTGAACATCAACAATGTCCCTCATACATTAGGGCAGCTTGTAGGTACTTTTTTATTCAGCACCATTTAGCGATACCTTCAAATCAGTGACTGCATTTTGGAACAGCATGGACGTAATTCATCATTTGCCTTCCATATGCACAATTGTCCTATGTTTGGAAATGTTAGTTATGTAGAAAGAACGATTAACACACCTGTGGCCAGCTGCATACTAGAGAAAAAAATAAAACAAAAATTAGCCCCTCTTTCTTAATCGTCCCGACAAGACTGAGCTTAATCAGATGGAATGGGACACAGTTTAACAAAGAATTGGCGTGGATTCTCTTATAATACATTAAATTATTTTTCTCTTTAAAATGAAGTGAGTGGAATGGTAGGGCATGTGTTCTAAAGACTTCAGTAGGTTGTGATTATTTCCCACTCCTAACATTGCAAAATAGCCCTCATTGAAGCATTGTTTAAGATACAACATCACACTTTTCTTTGACTGCTTCCTCCTCCCTCTTTAAGTCGGATGGCTTACTCAAGCCTGCATAAGGATATTGGCTCTGACGTAACGATGTTAACTGTTAATGCCAGGTTCTGGGAGTAATACTGGCTGGTGCTCATGTGATGCTTCCTCTCATACACATTTGTAATATGCTGAACTTGCCTTAACACTTTTAGTTACCAGCAATACTGACTGCACATGTGAACAGTTACACTGGTCTTGACTCCAGTTGACATGGTGACTAGGCATTCCACTGGCAGGATAGTGAATTTAAGATACACTTTTCTGATGAAGTAGGGCGACAGTGCAATGGTTGAATTTCTTATAGCATTGTGGGAGAAATTTCACCTCCATAGTTTCCTACAGCTTAAACACATTTCAGCTGTTAAAGGACTTCCTGTTGCCACTAAGATCTAAAATAAGTCCTTGATGTTGATGGGGCTGTTTAGATCCCTGTGAATCATTCAATGCTTGTACAACCTTACGTCTCCATGTGCTCACAGAGGAGTGTGCAATTCATGTCTTCAGCATTCACAGCCACATGCTGTATTGCTGTATTTCTACCCATTTCTTCACCTTTCTTTAACATTAATTTGTTTTTGGCTAAAACATGGGTGCACTCCCTTACAAGTACGTGGAGAACATCAATAGAAAGGTACCACAAAATCCCAGTACATATGAAGACGCTTGTCGAAGGTTTAATTGTTTATCTATTTATTCATATCTATGGATTTGAACATTGGGTTTTGTCACTGTGCTGTACATTGTGAAAGAGACAGTGTACCTGCATCGAGTTATATGCACTATTCTTTAAAGACACCAATGCTTTGAATTGTTGTGTGAAGGTGGAGTTGTGCTTGCGATTGACGATGGTGATCTGCAAGAAGAGGATGGAGAAGAATTAGGCCAATAGTTGTTTCCTGAAAGATAATGCTTAAACTAAGTCTTTTTAAAGGAAAGTCTTAATTAAGCCTTGCTGTCAGGTGTGCATGAGTTGCTTTTGTCGCAACTTGGAGTAGTTTATCTTTACAAGAAAGTCAATTGAGCAAATTCATCTTTCCCTGGAATAGCTGATTGGTACATCAGTAGTCCCAATGTCTTCATGGACTGGACAAAAATATGTGATGATCATCTTGGAAGGATAAGCCAGGAAAATTACAGAGGAACTGCACTTTTTTCCTGCAAGTCCCTTTCTCTCCCTGCCACAAAAGAAGCTAAACGAAAACCACTGCCACTTTCGTACAACAAGATATCTTTGTCAAACCATGACTTTTGGGAGTATCCCTATCAGCGGCACAATGTACCTTTCTGAACGAGACAAAAGTTAAAATAGTACAGCATGTGGAAATTGCCCACATCACCTAAAGATGTTTCATTATCATGTTCAGGCTTGAGGGGATAACCAGGTAGAGTCCGGGCCCTTTGAAGTTATGCTGGCTGCATTTTATTTAACACTGGAAAATGTCTTTAAGCTCTCATTATTGCTAGCTGATCCAACTACTTCCACGTCCATCCTGTGGTTTTCATCAAAGATGGGAGAACATAAGAAGAGATGAAGGCAAAGAGAAAGGAAGTGGCACAAAATTAGGGTTCCCAAGGACAAAGCATCTTGCATATGAGCACAAAGGGAACCCAATATGGTGATTTGTTGGGCTTAAGGAAGTTAGTTTACAGACTCATTTATTAGGCAGAATCACCCACCTGACTTATTTGGGAATAAGAGAGGTTCTCCCAGTCAGGCAAGTATATACATATGCAAATTTAATTCAGATTAATATTGAGAAATTAGTCCTTGTCTCCCTTAATTCAAGGGCCAGGGCAATGAAAAACTCCACTGTTGGACACCAATTCTTGATACATCCTGCCAGGTGGAGTCTTGCCTCGTGTCTGTAGTTAAACGTCAAGTACCAGCAGGACCTCTGCACATTTTATTTTATTAATATATCTCGACAAGAGGGCATATAAAATTTCTGACTACTGTCCCGTTTACCCATTTTTGATAAGGTTGTAAGGTGCTTTGTTTAGGGTCAGTTGCATGACCATCTGGATGACAAAAGTTTGTTGGATGTCAAGCAGGAGTACTTTCTCTATCAAACAAAATGGAAGATATTCTTGTAGAAATAAAAGGCCTTCTCCATTTAGAGGGATGTTAAGGGAAACTGTTTTGTTGAATATTTTTTTAATTGTCATCTGCCTTTGATATGTTGGATTATCTATGTCTTTTGAACAAGCTTGAGGCGAGGATGGACCTGACGGTGACTGTGAAACCTGGTTTGCCTCCTCCTTCAGGCCTAAGTCACAATAGGCAACGTGGAAGCCATAGAAGTATGGGAGCCTGCAAGGTTCATACTTGTCCCACCTCCTCTTCAGCTCTTGAATTATCTTACTTGACGTGGGTCATCAGGGTACATAATCTGGAGTTCTGGATGTACCAATGAAACCCAGGTGATGTTCTATCTTGAGAGACTGTGCAAGGATTCAGTCCCAGCCCAGCAATCCTCTTGGGAGTGTACTTCTGTTGGATGAGATAGAGTAAGCTAGTCTTCAACAATTTCAAGATTGAAATACTCCAACGCTGCTCTCTGCTCTTGCTTGGAAGCACCATGGTGAGTTTCTTCTGTATGGGTTTGTGCGGTCCTTTGCGTGTATGGTGGTCTGTGCTTGCTGGTGATTGCTGCTGATCTTTGACAGTTGGTGAAAAATCCTCCTTGAATGATAGTTTAGAGCTCTTTCTTGAAGAATGGGGTTGCAGGGTAGACTCTATATCTTCATTTTTTCTCCCATGTTTCTTCTGTTTTAATTAGCTTGGGTGACACGCCTGACATTTCCTTTATGAGGTTTTGTTCCTCTGTGCAGTATGCAGCTAAATTAAAACAAAATGGCAGTGCTCCCCTTTTAGCCTCAATCACGGTGCACATAACTATGAACTTAGTTTTTTGTGCATAGGGGACAAAAACACCTTGCCTTATAGCCATTTCGTTTCCACGTGTCCTTTAAACGGGCACTGGGTATGACAGACAACTTTAGAAGGGACCTGAGTTCGGCCAGACCCAGCAATTGCCCCTCGTTTGCACACTTGGCAAAATTCTATCTTTCCCAATGCCTTGTTTGCACTGCAGAATAGAGTGGTTAAGGAGTGAATGTGAGTCTAATGACCCTTGAGTAGGCTTGTTCAGTGGGTGGAAGTAGAGTGAATAGTGACGGTCAAAAGAAAAGAGTGCTGTTCCAACTAGTTTGTGAAAATAAAGCTGCTGTAACAACCAGGTGAAGGTGGAGTGACAGACCTGAATGTGACTCCCACCTAAGTAAATATAGAAGGATAGACAGACCCCCTGTATCCAACAGTAAACATTAGACAGAAATCCTACCACATATCCAAGGCGTTTCAGATAGACTCTACAGGTGGGCACTCCAAGCAGGAACACTCAAACACTGATCATGAATTAGGGGCCTGCAACCGCGCTTGCTCAGCTATCCAAATCCTGGTTATGGACTAAATGTTACTTCTTATTTCCTTGTCTATGTATTTATTGTGCTTTTTATTTTGCTCATATATTTTGCTTTTCCTTTTTGGACGAATGTAATACTGCATTGTGTTTCCACTTCCATCCCCTGTAAAGCGCTCTGATACCCTTGGGTCTAGCCAGCGCTATATAAAACCGTTTAAATAAATAAATAAGACCCCTCTAGCACAGATCAGATATTACATATAGCTGAGTATCAATAATCTCACAAATAAGCTACACTTGGGAATTTAGCTCCACGTGGAAGCAGTAGCTACTTAGTAGTTTTGTGCAACACACAGTGTGTTGCACTGTGTATGAGGCAACATCCAATAGGACACACTAAAGAAAATACTGAGCGTAGATATAATACAGGTCATATAGTCGATATAGCTGGTTATCACAAAGCACACAGCAGTGCCCACAATAGTAATAAACTATAACAAACCACCAGCAAAACACATTAGTCAATTGATCTGACACAGTTTGGAAGCACAACATAGTTGGACCTCACTGAGTTCTCAACCGCACTCCACTTTTCATAAAGCAACATACTTTTCCAATGCTACACTCAACCAACCCCTACTCATCACCTTACAACTAGGCTGAGTTAAAGGTATACTGTGCTCACTAACAAGACACCATTGTCTCAGTTACTTTATGCACATAGCTCAAACCAGGTAATGCACATGACAGTACTTTTAATGGAACATACTCACATTGGTGAATATCTCAAGCTAATGGCAGCAAACAACATACCAATAATCAATCATAAACACAGAATATAATACTAACCAACTCTACTTTACAGTTGCTCAAACGGAAAATAGTCTAGTCTCTGGTAGAATCAAGCAGTGCAGTTGGTAAAGGGTAATCGTCAATCCCTTATTTATGACTGTATGGTACCTCTCAATTAAAAATAAACGAAATAATCCTACCATAAGTAATAGCTTGCAAAAAAAGTATTTTGTTGATCTAGTTTGGTTTGTGATACGAGTGCCTGGTCTCCATGTGTTGGACATTAGCTTATTCAAAAAAGAATCTGTTGCTGTATGTTGTTTTTGTTGTCTCTCAGTGAACTACTTGTGATTTTCCACTCCCACAAATGCTAGGCCATACTGCTTCCTCTGGAGTCTTCAGCGATTACAGAACGAGTAAATACAAAGTCAGACAGACTGTTTGCATATTACTTGAGAATGATCCTAGATGCCCCAGTGATGGAGATGTGATAAACAGGAAATTGACCAAGTGCTCTTTTCTAAACTTCTCCTGGTAACCGGGCTGCACACAAGTACAGGAGAATTCTTTCTGCTGTATTATTGGTGGAATCTGCTCTGGCTGGGGCCAGTGGGTGGGTGTTTGTTGTGCGTGGGAGTGCAGTCCAGTCTTGTTAGGGCTGGTTGGCAATGTCTGCACACAGATGTATACATTTTTATGTTCTGCAGTTCAAGAAGCTGAAACAGAGAAGTCACATATTGAATATGAGGGCTGGCTCCAAAGCAAAGCCTGACCTCCTTCCACAATGCAGGGATTGTTCCAGCTGGTGTCATTGCTGCTGGAACGGGAGATGTGTTTTTTCCCCAAAGGATTGGAGACTGGTGGGGAAACAGCTGGGAGTGAACATGACCCGAGCTGTACAGAACATATGCAGAAGGAATGTTACTGAATCTGTGCTGTATAATATTTGAAAGAGGTCAGTGTTATTTATGGGAAAATGGATGCTTACGTTTACATGTTTGAAGCCAGTAGAAATGCCGTTTGTGGTACGGCCAGATTTGTTGATTAGCCTGTGCCTCAACAGAGGATCCACCATGGCCGATAAAGACTGATTTAATTCAGTTTTATTCATAAGTTAACCCAGACCCACTGAAAGGAAGAAAGACAAAATGTGTGTGTGTGTATGTTTGTATCTATCTATCTATCTATCTATCTATCTATCTATCTATCTATCTATCTATCTATCTATCTATCTATCTATCGTGTTTGTGTGTGTATATATATGTATATATATATATATATATATGCATGTGTCGGACCCTTTCTTTAGGAAGAGGCGGGGACTGGTGGTATATGTTGAATGCAGTGGTCGGCTCTGCATTTCCCGACACGCCTCTCGTTCAGGTGCTCCACTAATGGCCGGCATTTCGTTGTTGGTTGGCGTGCTGAATGCACACAGTGGCGCCCCCCCGCCCAGGACTTGCTTCGTGGTATCGGGGAGAGAGCGGCAATATTTTGTCGGTTGAGACGATTCTGGGAGACGATTGCTGCCAGGGTTCCCGCGGTGGAGAGCGGGCGAACTCAAAATGCTGGCGTATGCTGGGGCATTATCGTATGCCCGGACCGGTCACTGTACTAGAGTCCGCAAGATGGAGAACGTCAGCTGGTACAAACGACGGGAACTAGATGGAGGACTTGCTAGCGTGGGAACTACAACTACCAGCAAGCAACAACAAACACTGCAACAGAGGTGGCAAGAGCAGTGCCTCTAAATCGGAACGACCAAGCTCCAATGGGAGCTTTTTAAGCAGCCTATCATCCACGCAAAACACAACGCAAAAAACACAATGCTGGCAATGAATAAGGCAAACGCCGAAACGCGTCTGCCAGGTGTTTTTAACTTCGTGTGTCTTCCAACTTGGCAGCAATAAACCTTACCTGGAAAAGCCTCAATGCATGTGTCGGACCCTTTCTTTAGGAAGAGGCGGGGACTGGTGGTATATGTTGAATGCAGTGGTCGGCTCTGCATTTCCCGACACGCCTCTCGTTCAGGTGCTCCACTAATGGCCGGCATTTCGTTGTTGGATGGCGTGCTGAATGCACACAGTGGCGCCCCCCCGCCCAGGACTTGCTTCGTGGTATCGGGGAGAGAGCGGCAATATTTTGTCGGTTGAGACGATTCTGGGAGACGATTGCTGCCAGGGTTCCCGCTGTGGAGAGCGGGCGAACTCAAAATGCTGGCGTATGCTGGGGCATTATCGTATGCCCGGACCGGTCACTGTACTAGAGTCCGCAAGATGGAGAACGTCAGCTGGTACAAACGACGGGAACTAGATGGAGGACTTGCTAGCGTGGGAACTACAACTACCAGCAAGCAACAACAAACACTGCAACAGAGGTGGCAAGAGCAGTGCCTCTAAATCGGAACGACCAAGCTCCAATGGGAGCTTTTTAAGCAGCCTATCATCCACGCAAAACACAACGCAAAAAACACAATGCTGGCAATGAATAAGGCAAACGCCGAAACGCGTCTGCCAGGTGTTTTTAACTTCGTGTGTCTTCCAACTTGGCAGCAATAAACCTTACCTGGAAAAGCCTCAATGCATGTGTCGGACCCTTTCTTTAGGAAGAGGCGGGGACTGGTGGTATATATATATATATATATATATATATATATATATAGATACATACACACAGATATATATGTTTAGTTGGGTATCTTTTTCCATCGACAGAGTGCCTTTTTTTTGCTAATAACTTGGGCTCTGTTTGACAAATATTCGCAAAACTTTCAAAATAAAAAAAGGACATCCACATCTGCTCCTTTTCCTCCTGCAAAGTTTCAGGGAGATCTGTCAAGCTGGGGCAAGAAAAAAGTGGGGGTCCCAAAACGCAAAAATTCCCATGCATTTTCCATAGACTTTTGAAAGAAGCACTACCGCAAGAACTGCTGAACTGAATCCTCCCAGATTTGCCAGGAAGCTACATCTTGGTGATAGCATGCTTTTTTGTGATTTGGTGTAAATCCATTAAGTAGTTTTTGACGGTTAGAACTCAGTTTAAAAAAATAAATAAAGATTTAAGGCCCAAGGGAGATTTTTTTCCCTTGGGCTAATTCACTTCCGCCGAAGTCAGACTCCAGTGAGAGCATCACTGACTGGCTGCCAGGAACGTGAGAACATTTTTGCGGGAAGTCATTACAGGACTTCTGGACCTAGTCCCTTGTCCTAAAGTTTAAAACTGAAAATAATATAATGGGGCAGGGTAGGGATATGCTGCCCCCCAGTACTCCCCAGGTCCTGTGGGGGAGACCCAGAGGGCCCTCATCTGGGACCCCCCAACAAATTTGTTGAGTTTCGCAGCAAAACAAAAAAGAAAATTGTCGCCCTGCCATTAACAAAAATATATATATGTGGGGAGGGGGGCAGGAGTGGGGCCTCCCTACCTCAGCCCATTTTGGGCCCCGGGGACCCAATCCCCCAGGGCAGAGTACCTTAAGTAGGGGGAGGGGGGCACACAGCCCCCACCCCAAGCCGGTTGCAGACCCATAGAACCCATCCCCCTTGGCCCAATGCATTAACTAATGGGAAGGGGCGTGCAGCCTCCCTCCCCGAGCCTTGTTAGGCTCTGGGGTTCCCATCCTCAGTGGCAGAAATCATAAAAAAAGAGGAAGAGGAAGCCTCCCTCTCCAAACCTAAAAAAGCCCCAGGGCCCCCATTCCCCGGGGCCATAAAATAACTTAAACAGGGGGCCTGCCTCTCCCTTTGTTTATTGCTTTTGGTCCCAGGGGGATGTGGTCCCTGTGCTCTAACAGGATCGGCGAGTGGTGGGTTGAACGTGCCTCCACCCCTTTTGTATTGCATTCAGCCCCTGAGCCTAAAAAGGCTCAAGGAGGGTGTCCACACACCCTCCTCCACTATAATTCAGATATGGCCCCGGGGGAAGGGGTACTCTAGCCCATTTGGGCTTAAGGAGGGGGGCCATGTGCCACCCTCTCCTAATGTTGATGTATTTGGCCTCTGTGGATGGTATCCTCAGGGTCTCTTAAGGTTTGGGCAGGTGGACCACACGTCCCTCACTCCTAATAATAATTTTTTTCGGCCGTAGGGGTTGACGCAGAAGGCTGTGCATACTCCCTCCCCTTTCTAAAAAAAAAAAAAGCCAACCCAACGCCGCAAACAGCCAAAGGCCATGTGTTGCTTGGAGGTTCCTTGACTTCGAGGGGCTGGCTTTACGTATGGTAATAAAATATGACTTTACGTTAAAAAATCTTCACAGTTCACTGAATAAATCAATGGGTAAGGTAATGTTATAATTAGGTGAACATTTCAGTGCCAACATAACGTTTTGAGCTAACAATATACAGAAATTCACAAGTTAAAGTTAGCAGAGCTAACTATGACTTGTGCCACTACCGTGCACTGCTTATGACCTCACATCACTCATAATGTGATATGACATCATTTTTGACATCACGAGTTATATCTGAAATTACATCATTGATGATATCAACCAATACGTGGGTTAGTTTGTTTTATAGATTACATAATGGTGGGTAAGTACCATATTACTTGTCTACCTAATTTTATGCAGCCTGTGTCCAGCTAATGGGTGTAAGTGTTTGCAAACCATATGCACTCCCTACGCATCTTAGGTGTGTAGAGGTATTGAACATGCTATAAATCTTTGTATTCAGGAGTAATTGTGTGCTTGTGACAGTTGACAACTTGTGTCCAGTATGTTTGACACAAGTTTTTTGGTTCTGCCAAATATTTCCAACAGGACAAAGATTCTACGTAGTAGATACTAAGTATTGTAAGCAACCTTGAGTATTTTGACAGAATCCTCTCACTATGAAAATGTCTACATAAGATAGAAGACTATGTTAACCAATAGTAAACTATGTGATGTGCTTGATTACGTTCAGAAGATAGGCTGTCTTTAAAGTTTTCTCCACAGTATGAACACAGCAGATTGTTTGACCTTTAGCACGTTGAGACCTTTGGTATTTTAAGTGAATAGTCTCTTTTGGGCAAGTTTTGCATAGCGTGAGCATTGATACTGCATGGTGTATTTCTCATGAGAGTTTCACTGCCTGCAAACATTGTGTCACACAGTATACTCTCTACATAGATTAAACACTGTTTATAGCACCAACTTTGCTACTAATATCCACTTCATTTCTCACTGTAGGTTCATTGACGGTGAAGGGTTTGATAAGGTTAAAGGCAGACCATAGTAGGGTATTAGTTATCCAACATAAATTGAATATCTGGATGTACTTGATTATCTCAGAACAGTTGTATACAGTTTGAACACTGTGTGCAGTAGGGGTTCGGCATCACTGTGTGGTTGATTGTTAATATGAACTCGGCTACCAATGAAGTGTGTGGTTTAGAGTCAATGTTGTACATAACACAAACTTGCTTCACCTAAGGGGGTTGTGTGCATGATGGTATTATTGATTCTTTATACAGTTCTGTGCTATTTTGTACTTACTTTCAAATTTCTAATGCCATACTCCTTTATAGAGTAATGTGTACAGCTTGGATGATGTCATCAGTGATGTCCTAAATTATGTCATAGAGCATGTCCTGAGTCATATAAAATGTCAGGTCATAAGCAGTGCATGGCAGGAGCCCCAAGTTATAAGTCAGCTCTGCTTACTATAACAGGTGAACTTCTATATTTTTTTCCAACATAGTGTATAGAAAGTAATTTGAACATACCTACATAAATGAGTTCTAATACATCCATACCATTCCAATGTTTCTGTTGCTGGCTGAGGTCTGGAAATTACTGTAATCATGGGTCGAATTACTAGCAGTTTGCATCTGAGTAGTTCTGATGTGCGCTTGTAGTACTCTGCACTTCCATTTGGCTTTCTCTTGCCATTGAGATGTAAGCCAGGAACAAAAAAATATTAAGTCACATCATAATGTTTTTACTGTGTTACTGACTTGATGTGTGGTTGACAGATCTTTCACATTCCTTAGTGTAAGACTTCTACTGGAACACCACTGAATATCTGGAAAGAAATAATTGACTTTACATTCACATTAATTACCACCAAATGATCTAAAGAGTTAAACATCTGCAATCCCATTTGGTGATAACAAAGAGGAATGGTTATATCCAAATAAGGGCTGTGCGAGATTCTTGTAATTATCTGAAATTTCAACAGATACACAAAACTATGTGTAATTATGCAAAATGCAAATCTGTCATATAGTGCTGTTTTTTCATGCAAAATGTGTCTGTGTTAATTTATTTTTTAGTGAGAACACATTTTGAACAAAAAAAAGTGCAAACGCACTGCGAACAGGAGCCACTTGCTTTTAATTGTTCCTGGGCGTTCGCAGTACATTTTTGCTATGAATGGCTTCTAATTATGCGATGCGGCATAATGGCGTAATTTCGTGTAATAAGCGTAATGTAAAATTCCGCAAATTACATTGGTGTGATAAATATCGCCCAGGCCTAATCAAAACAAAATGCCAACAAATGTTTATTGGCTAGAGACGTTATTTGTTGGAGGAGGAATCACAAATGGATATAGCCACATCCTCAGTGTCTGTCTATTACAGTTCCGTTATTTTATTGCACGATCTGCTCATTACCAGCAGAGTCCATTGTTTATGTAAAATAGAACACATACAGCCAGATTTATCATTTGCATGTTTTGCGAGTCTGTAAAAGCGAATAATAAGGAATCGCTATTACAGACTCGCAAAACGGGATTCATGTAGGAATCGCAATATTTATTGCGATTCCTACAGCTTCCTTATTTGCGATTAGCTAATTGCTAATCGCAAATAAGGAATAACTCCCCATTCATTCCTATGGGCCTAAAGGCCCATAGGAATGAATGGGAAGACATATCAATGTGCGAATCGCTATTAGCGATTCGCGTTTTGATTTTGCGATTTCAAGGGTGCAGGGGTGTCCAATGGACACCCTGTTGCACCCCTGAAATGTAAATGTAGCCTGATGTTGCGCACACACATATCCAAAGGACGTGTGTGTGTGTAACATACCACTTAGAAAAAAGTTTTCGCTATTTTCCACGAAGTTACACTTCGCGGTAAATAGCGGCCAGAAATAGCGAATTCGCAAATAATAAATGGATAATGAATTGCATTTAAGGAATCTTTAATAGAGATTCCTTAAATGTAATTCTTCGCAAATATGCGATTTCGCAATTAGCGATTTTTGCATTTGGGATGATGAATCCCAAATGCAAAAATTGCGCTCGCAAAGGGCCAGATTCGCAGAATCCGGCCCTTTGCGAGCCGATTTTTCTTTCATGAATCTAGCTGATAATTTTCTGATATTCCTTTATATATATTATAAGCGACAAATAATCATGTATGTAATGTTCAAAATACACTTAATTTCCACAATTTTGCATTAGCACAAAACCTAAATAGTCTTGGTTTTTAATGCAAGCGGTATTAATCTGTTTTAGTGTGTGCATTGCTTCATTGTATGTTACATTGTTCTTCATTAATTTTCTATTGTTCCCAAAAAAGTGATTGCCTTTAATCCTCCTGGCTGGTAAACATTGTTACAGTTTCAACCTAAAAGGAAGGATGCATGTTGGACCTTTAGCTGTTCTAGCTGGTTTATTATATACATCTGGCACTGACTTGTTTACATATTCCGAGTAGAAAATCTCAGGTTGTTTCATGTTCGAGAATTAAAAGATTTTGTGTGCAGTTATAGAATTAATTTTTCATGTAAGGAGCTGAAAATGTTTTAAATCGAGCTACGCTCTCCCTAACTCTTTAAAACTAATTCAGTGTCATCTTCATATTCTTCAAAGATCTTCACTGACAATAAAAATAATATTTCGACAACTCCCTGAACATTTCTGGCAGATGCATAGACGCACACAATCTAGTGCCCCAACAATCCAGACACCCATTTCCGTGCTAAGCAGTCTTTCCCCGGTAGATCACTTGTCCTCTGGAACCAGCTGTCTGATGAACTTGGATTATTGAGGGCTTCCTCCAGTTCCAGAAGAAACTCAATACACACCCCTTCCTGCTTCACTGCACACTTAATCTTCTCTGTCGAAACAATACCTTTCCTTCCTCCCATCTCTCGCTTCAACTTCCCTCTTTTCTTCCACCGCATTATATTTTCCGCATCGCTGTCCCTCGCCTCTCTATTTCCTGCACTTCCCCCTTCTGTTGTCCCATGTTCTATCCTCTCCACTCTCTGCTGTTTACTGCCTTTTCCTTGTTCCTCGGTGTTACCCTGTCAGTACCCCATCTTTCTTCACTCTGCTCACCCACTGTGCATCTTTTCTACACTTGCTCTTTCAGGTTTTTCAGAATATCGATCCAGACAAATTCGTTATTTTCCTTGATATGTTTTGGAGTCAAACTCTTGACCTGTACTTCAGACTTCTACATCTCCAAGAGCCTTTGATAAAGAGCCTGGCGTTCAATGTACTTTGCTTCATCTCTGCTGGCCTATCAGAAGTGACTAGAATGTGACTGACCCAGCCTCATCCAGGCTAGTACCTTAGTGTCATTGGTCTCCGGTAGCTGAATCTGCCTGAGCCCTTAAAGCGGCATAAGCTTGCTGCACTACCGAAACAACCATAACTATTGATGAAAATGATAAAAAATGAATCTGGGAAATCACTATCGTACCAAGGCCAGAGGATAGGTACTCAAGAGTCCCCCAGTAGGGCTTGAGGCAGATCTGATCGATTTAATAAGCCTTTTTCAGTGAGGCCAATTCTGACCAAAGATTTCCTCGTGGAGTAACCTACCAACATTACATTTCTTGATATTCTCAAACTATATTCATTGCAAAGATGCCTATTTGTTTTTTGTCAATAAAGCATACATTTAAGAGCTGCTGACATTGCTGCACAGTGGTGAAAATGCCGGGCAACTGTAAGGCTGTACAGCTTTACTACTCCATTATATTTGAATATTGACGGTATCTACCATGGTACCTCACAGTACGTACTGGCCATGCTAAAGGATGATGTAAAATACCCCTGAATAGATATTTACCAGTGGTAATGTCTCTGTATTGCTCATATTTTGCCTCAAACCTCTACATATAGCAGTAATACATCAAGGTGATGACAATACTGCTGCTGAGCACAGTATTTGCATACCACATCAACATGGGTCAGTTGTCCCAATCTGCTACTATCCCCTTAAAAAACAAAAACGCACAATACAAGATAGAAGAAGGGAACGTGTCAAGTAGTGTTTAACTCTTAATGATTATAAATCTATACCAAGCACAAAATTCAGAATTCACATTCTGATCCTCACTATGGTGGAATTTCTCCCGAATTTATGTTCCTATACTGACAGTGTTCCCCCATTGCTGATCTGAAACCTGAACTAACCTCTGTCATTTTCCCGTAATAGCTGGCATCTCAAATGAAATTCTGTTTGCTCCACTCCAATTGCTGCTGAAATATTACCTATGCAACTCTTGGAGAGCACAGTTCTAAGTTCCACGTTGTAGGAAACTGCAAAGGTACTTTTTCAGTGGGAAACCTGTGCCATGTAGATTTTGGAGCCGCCAGTGAAGTTTGTTGTGTGTATGTCTACACATTCCCATTGTACCATTATGCACTGTAGCAAAAGTTTTGTGGGGCTGCAAATCTCCAAAAACAATGGTGACATCTGTTTCCCTCACTAAACTTCTGTTTTATTTTTACATTTTTGGGGGCTTTTGTCTAATAGCAGAAATAAATCCGGTTTGTGACATTCTGCTTCCACTCCCCTGAGGCACATGGAGCCTGTTCTCGCAACTAGGAACAAATTGAGGAACAAAGTTATATGTGAAGTTCTCGAAGAAAGAGCGTGTTTGTTGAGAAAATGGAAACGCAAGGAATACAGCTGTTGTCTTAGAGGCTTTTGTCTAGTCTAGCAAGTGTTTCATAATATGGTACCAATTGTATCTGTTGTGCACTGCCAATTGTTGCACGAGTAATATAGGACGGGGCTAGTATGTATTGGGGTGGAATCTTTCCTGGCCGATCTCAGAACGTTTTTCCAATAACTCTCTCAATGTTTATGATAATATAATATTAAAGTTCACACCAGCATTATATTAGTCATGATGTCTGAAATAGGAATTACATTTCCTTTTGAATACGCTTGTTGCAATAGGCCATCTGGCGAGCCTGTATATATGGAGTAAATTCATCAACATAAAGGCTTCCGCTTTGGCCAATTGAAAGGTTTTCATTCAATCCTAAATTCACAACATTGCCTATCCCTTGGTGAGCAGGAGAAACAGATTTCTACAGCAAAGTTTGCTCCTTAACCCCTCCCATGCTCATGACGAGCTCAGCTCGTCATGAGCCACGGTGGCCTTGTGCTCATGACGAGCTGAGCTCGTCATAATGGTCAGAACCCTCGCACGCGGGGCTAATTCCCCCGCTGTGATGAACGTTCTGAAGAAACGGGTGTGGCCATGATGAGCTCAGCTCGTCATGAGCACACGGCCACCGTGGGTCATGACAAGCTCAGCTCGTCACGAGCACCGGGGCGCAGTGCGCGTCCCCCGCTCCCCAGCGAAGGAATTAGCACCGCAGGCAAGGGGTTAAAAATCAAAAAAGTTAAATAAGAACTAAACGTAGGAAACCTATTGAGTTCTTCCAAGGTCTTCTAAATTCATACAGGTTAGAAAAAAACAATGTACCGAGAGTGCTCCCACACCAACAACTTGACTTATTTTCGGCATGACATTCCACCACCACACTCCAACTCACTCCTTACGTGCCTGTTTTTAGAATCTTTGTGATTCTCTTAGTTGCAAGCAAAGACAGAAGTGGGAGAGGATCCTCCTGAAAATCCTTAATTGTTGCTAGGTTACATTGTTTTTACATCTATTTCAAGCATTTGTTGTACCAATTTTATGCCAACGGCGTCGAAGCTGTTAACGCTTTTTCAGTTATTAAACATAACATGGCAAAAATGTTGTGATGATGGGACATTTGTTTTCCATGTTAGCCGAAATAGTTCCTATTTAACGTGTTACAAAATCTATACCAAGGTTGCTGACGGTTTGGTGGCACAATATTGACAAAATTAAATGCAAATTCTCCCAGCAAAATAACTACTATGCTAATCTAATTATCAATAGTCGGTCATTAGTATCTCTTCCATTTTTCATTTGGTCTAGTCCAGAGAACAATCAGACGATGAAACTGAAGAGTCAGTGAAGTTTAAGAGGCTTCACAAACTGGTGAACTCGACTCGCAGAGTCCGCAAGAAACTTATTCGAGTGGAGGACATGAAAAAGCCCAGCACGGAAGGTAAGCACAATTGGGAAGTGTCTGCTTTAAAACACAGAAAGCAAATAAGTTCTCAAAATTACAAGCTTGGCTTTACTTTTCCTTGTGCTGATTCACCTTTGGTATATAGTTACTTATTATACTATTGTTATCTATGCATATCACTTATTAATGTTAAATGCATGCGTTTTGTCAATTGGGTCTCAAGCAGTATGAAAGACTAACAGTTACCCAATGTTGTACTAAATATTTCAGATATCCATGTTTGCTACATAGAATAGACCACAAAACAATGTACAGAGATACTCAAAGGATATCGGTCAATAATGGAAATAAATTCATATGGTATTCTATTCTGCCAAACTATGTAATTAATTTGATAGCAAGCAATACATCTTTAAAGCAATTCCATTTTCTTTTAATGAAAATGAAAAAATGGGAGAATGATTAAGCTGTGGTGTAGCATGAAATGCTAAAACAAATATCAGTTGGTATGGGGAGGGGTAACGGTGTGGGAGGCAGTGGCCCCGGTAGTGTGAACTTTGGAGAACATCTTAGCCAAGTAGGGGTACCCCAACACGATGAAAAGGTCAGATAGTCTTAGCCAAGTAGGGGTACCCCAACACGATGAAAAGGTCAGATAAGTGCAGTCGGGCAACCCACACTCCTTCTCATTTTTTAATGAAAACACAGGCGTGGTCACCGATCTATGCCTACAATTTTGCCAGACGATCCCCATAAACAATAAGGGCTGTCCTTGCATCTATGAACATAGTCATAAGGACATTATACCCGGACTGAAACATAAGGTAAGAAGACACATGGTTTCTTTCATGCCTCTTCACGCCATCTTGAAACTCGACTACTCAGCTGAGGTTCATCATTCAGGCAGCATGTAAAGTACTCCAAATTAGTCCCTTCACAATGTTAACACCCACCAGTGCTCAGATTTACAACTAAATGAGCAGCTGCCCCCACCTTAAAACTTCCTCCATAGCTTTTGATGTACCGTTGAGTATGACTTGAGGCTTGTCCCTGTAGGTTGCTGGCTCTTTATATGGCATACCAAAAAGAGGTATACCATGCAAAGAGTTCAGGTATTCGCTTATGGGTGGACAGGGGCTTGCTGTAGCAATCCCAAGGTGTTCTTCTAGGGGGTAGTGCGGTCGAGCAGTCTTAGGCTTATCAGAGCGGAATTTTAGACATCTGTAAAATACACAGAGTCAATAAAAGATGCACACAACCCAATAAGGAGATCCACACCAATTTACGAAAATAACACATCTTATACATATATTTAGGCACCCGAATCAATATTATTAGGTAAGTACGTTTTGAGATAGAAATACTTTAGGTTTTCAAAAGTCAACACATTCTTTAGAGACTGCAATGTTATCCTATGGGAGGAAAACCAAATACAACATACAGGTCTTATAAGACCAATCTCCTGAACTTAAAGTGAGTATGGGGCAAGGTCCAAGTCAGCAGCAGCAGATCCCCTCCAGCGGCACTAGGGCGCAGTGGTGTAATGTATCGTCGGGTGCCCAATGTTAGTCTATGGGATCGGTCTTTGTGAAAAGAGACTGTGGGTTTGGACTGGGAGCCCAGTTGGGCTTAACCAACAGGGGGCCTCAGGCCTCACAATTCTCAAATGGGGACACCTCTGGTCCTCTTCTCCATGGGCCAGCAGGGGCGAAGGATGCAGAGGTGTCTCTAGGCGTCGAGTTTTCGTCACCGGGAGTGGTTGTGGTAGAAAAGTCTTGAAAAGAGAGGCGGCAGGTGTCGTCGAAGCCCACAGTGGGGAAACCCAAGGTGGGCTTCGAGTCTGGAGGGTCTGGGGACCACTTTGGCACCATTGGCTCACTTCAGCTCGGGCAAGGCGGCTCAGGTCCTGTGGTACTTTCCGTCATCAGGTTTTCGCGGTCTTCGAGCCTCACAGCTCAGTCTTTGATACCTGCAGGATGCAGGGGAGCATCTCTGCTGTTCCTCTGGACATCCTTGTTCTTGGGCTAAGTGCTGGCAGTTCTCCTAGGCTTTGTAGTCACAGCAGCTGCAGGACAAGTCATCTTTTGGCGCAATTGTCGAAGTCAGCTTACTGGCCTGGCAGGGTTGGTGCCAAGTCAGTTGTTGGTTCTTCTGTTCTTGCTTCTTGTGACTCTTCATGTCAGTCTTCTTCTTTTTGGTTGGCAGGATCCAATTTCCTGGTGCCAGCTGCTTCCCCAAATACTAGATTTAGGGGCGTTCGGTGGAGTGTACGGTGGTGTAAGTAGCAATGGGCTACTTACCCCTGGGGTCCATAGGCCACCTATATTACCACTTCCTGTGGAAAGTGGGCATAACCCTATCCCAGAGTTCCTAAGTTTGCCATCACAAAGATGGCAGACTCTGAAAAGTTGTGTTTATTTCAAGGAGCCCACCTTAGGGGTGATATTAGCCTGAAGGTGAACACACTAATCTGATTTTCTCCCCTGTACAGGTGCCAAATATTCCCTGGACAGTGGTGGTGTGGGAGGGTGGAATTGGGGGGGTGAGGGGGGCGTGGCGGTCGGCATCCTCCCCTGTGAGAGAAGCCAGATTTGCATACCAAAGGTGGTGCGCTCTTTGAAGCTTCCTGCCATGGACTGCTAATTCGCAGGTCATCCTGTTGGGGGTGCTTTGTATCTGACCTCCTGATAGAAAAGGCCCTCACTGTTGGGGGTCAATAACTCTTCTCTGGTGGCAGGCTGGCCAAGACCAGTCATCTAGCACACCAGTAGTTGGCACATTTTCAGGGGGCATCTCTAAGGTGCCTTCTGGGTGCATGTATTAACACATTGAACACTAGAATCAGTGTAGGTTTATTAATACAAGATGTTTGATACCAAACATCTCTATTTTCAGTGAAGCCATCATGTAGCTGGGGCGCTATTTGTTTTACCAGTGTCCAGCATATGTTTTTAAAATGGCTTACCTGGTCACTTGTACTGGCAGCAATGGAACTGACCTGCACCGGGGCATATCTGCTCATGCAGCTGTGTCCTCACATGTAATATAATACACCCTGCCTTAGGACTGTATGCCTGCTCCAGGGATGACTTACAAATATTAGATGCAGTGTTTGGGGACATGGCCCACAGGGATGTGTATCATGTTTTTTCACTTTTGTCTGCATCAAGATACGCATCCTGCCATGGCAGTCTGGCTGTGCTTGATGAGGGGTCTCTTAGGGTGCGCAATAGGTGCTGCAGCCCTTAGGGGACCCTCATTAGTACCCCAGTCCCTAGCTACCTGGGGTACCATTTACTAGGGGCTTACACAGGGTGCTAAAGGTATTAACAATTGGGGTACAATTTCAGTTTTGTGAAAGAGATCTGGCACTGGGGACCTGGTTAGCAGGAACGCAGTGTACTCCCAGTCAAAATCACATCAAATACTGGGCAAAAAGTGGGGGTGAATGTCAAAAAGGGGCACTTTGCTTAAGTTTTCAGTGTTCCATGCTTTGAGAAATTAAGTTTATTTCCAGCATAACAGTTCTTCAGGTTAAGATTGTCAAGAAGAAGCCTCAGGAGCAGTCTGGAAGTACAAAAACATGTGCACAAGGTTTCCTTTTTTCTCTATTTTGATCTCCCTTACATTCTGTCTACTGTGTGTTCTCTCTCTTACTTACCCTCTTCCTCGCTCACTACCTCTCATTCTCTACTGCTGCCTCTTGTTCTGTCCTCTGCTCTCTTATTTGTATACCACATGGTCTCTTTCGAACACTTCACCGCTCTCTCACTTTCGCTCGATTTTCTACCGCCTGCCATTTGACTAATTCCATGTACACGCTCTTGAAAGCCCTGCTGTTTGTTCATGGAAATATAGATTTTAGTCTCAAGTATCTCTTGGCTCCATCTTTTGTTTGTCTCAGCTTATTATTATGAATTTAAAGCACAGAGGCTGCTTACAAAATGAATATGTCAGAGGAACAAAGTGATCTATCCGACACCAGAAGACTGAGTCCAATGAGAAGTGAAGATGCCCTCAGTGCATGTTAGTTGGGTATTGGCTCGAGCAGATATTGATAGATTCTTAAGTAACATCCTGACCCCTCATGAAGCGGCCTTTTTGACTTAAAATGCATGTAAAGTTAGTTTTCTTTTCAACAATAACTGAGCACTCATACAGATAATTTTCTTTCAAAAGTTTGCTAAGTGTTAACATTTCAGAATCTAGATTCTTTTTTGCTTACTAGCAAGATATTTCAAATTTTTCCTTGGAGACGGCCTATGTCATATTTTCCCCTAAAATGACTCCGGCCATGCCACATGTTATGAATCTGAAGTTTTGCTGTAGTCGTGTTATACGAAATCGTTGAGTGCAATATGGGGTGCATCGAATGTCGTGTCTCTTTAGGAATGTTTAAAAACTTTTTTCCATTGAATACCCACTCTCGTTCAGTACTCAACCAAAATGAACAGATTGAGATCTGAAGGTATCTATCACGCTAGCCACTGATGACCTGAATGTTTGATTTTTATTTGCAGCCGTATGTCCAGGTAAAGCTAAAATATAAACCACGTCTTAACGTTTAAAATGGGAAAACATTTATTTGGTGTAAGTCTTTCTCCTTTCCAGACAGTCCTGAGCACGACTGCCCACAGTTTGCTTGCAGTGAGGCCATGAGGTTCAGCAGTGGCAGGAAACCGAGGTTCAGGCAGCAACACTCGTTTTCATGTATTTTTATATTTGGACTGTTACTTAACTAGGTACTAATTGCATATTGGTTGCATATTAATTTATTGTGCACCATGACTGCTAGCAATGCAGGCATCACTCTCTATGCCAGCATAAAGGACACTTAACCTCATTCACAAACATTTGGCACAACTGAAAAAAAATAGATGTGAAAACAAAAGAATTGTGGGCATTAATTATCAGGACCTAAGTGACAATCGGATCTAAGGATACTTTTTTTCGTTGATGGAATTCAGTGATGTGTGGTGGATTGTCCTTAGTACTAAATTTATTTATAGGGCAACATAGGATGCCGGATTGTCTCTGTGGTGTGAACTGTTGCGCACATGTTGTTGAACTGAACATCTGAAGGACTTTGAATTTTTTCCCCTGTAGAAGGGCCTATGGAGTCTGAAGTGCATAGAGAATCGTACATTTGATAGGATAGTGGAGCACACCAATATTCCATTGTTGCACATTTCCCCGCTGTGCGGACGAATTCTACGCGCGCACGTCGGACGCACACGCCCACCGTGACGTCAGATGGTCGGGGGCCGACCAACGCACAGAAGAGGCTAGGGAAAAAGCTGTACCCTCAAAGGAAAAATATTTTTCCTGAAGATAAAAGTAAACCCCCCCAAAAAATTTCAAAGGTATATTTCACTTTGCATCCTCCAGATGACTGTCAGCAATGTGGATAATTGCATATTCCAGGGGAAGTTTGTGACTTCTGGAAATGTTAGAAGCCTGTGCAATTTATAGGCATAAATCTCCATTGTATAGATGTTTGTGTTTTCTACAAAACCTTTGTGAATTGGCTTGATAAAATGCATTATTCAGCATTGTATTTGTCTATTAAAAATTCGAGCTTTTGTGTATTGCCTTTCTAACCAGGGGCTTCAGTCCTTCCCAGAGAGTTAGAATATTGCAGCACCAATGGTAATAATAGCATCTCCACAGATTTCAGAGAAAACTTCTGTTGTAGAACTTGCTGATAGAAACATTGGCTGTTCCTATAGCTTTTGATAGAAACAGGTTTGCAGCTGCTGCTCCTGTACATCACATGATGTGCACTCTCCTGCCATCAAGTGCTGGGCGTGGACGTTGCAAGTTGTTTTTAGGTCTCGCCTCGCGTTCGCAGCGCACAGAGCTGCTCTTGCCATGCAAGGGTTTTTTGTAATCAATTCACCATGTGCACGCGTACGGAGGGACAAAGATGCGTTGGGCTGTCCACATGCAGCTGCAAATGCACGTGCATGTGGACAGCCCAACGCCATCTTTGTCCCTCCGTTTGTGTGCACATGTAATAAGTCCTTGCATGGCTAACGCCGTCGGGCTGTCCGCATGCACGTGCCTCGCATGGCGAGAGCAGTGCTGTGCGCTGCTAACGCCGTCGGGCTGTCCACATGCTAGTTTTGTTGTACAATCACATAATTCCAGCGGCCCTGGTTATATTGTTGGATGTAATAGCAGAAAGCTTAGTGACAGCTAGGCATCAAAATCCTGGTCGGTGGCACATGACTGGATGTACAGGATTTTAATTTACCTGTTTCAAACCATGCCTTTAATTACAGAGGCCACGTGTCTCTAAGAGAATTCCTAGTTAGCTTCGTGGGCACTCACTTTTTGGAGAAATCTTTGGGCTTTCTTAAAAGGCGCTTTAAGACTATGAACTTTTTTTTCCACCTCAAAGTTGCGTTCTTATGGTCCGTGCAAAATGTACAAAAGATACCATCAACTAGCTTTGTTGGTTGGAGTGGAACCTGGTCTCGCTTTCCTTTACAGGGGCGTCCGGCGGTTTACAAACTTGGGGGTACAGTGGTTACCTAAGAGCCGGGACTTCTTTATATAACCGGCCTGTTTGGGACGGGCTCCTGCGCTATCACCACATAATATTTTCTAGAGGTGCCAAGCGCAAGAATCCGGCCACATTACTTTAAAAAAACAAGCATTGGCATAGCCAATAGGTCTCGCATTTGGGACCTTATAAATGTTTAGTTATCCAGCACAATATCCTTGGTGCAACAACATCAAGTGTTGCATGGCTAAACACTTATAAGGTCTCAAAGGCGAGACCTATTGACTATGCCAATGCTTGTTCTTCAATGATTACATTACATTTTCATTTTTTTTTTCTGACATTGGGTCCAGATATATCGGACAGATAACTCCCACCTGTGTGGTCTTGGTGCTTCTGCCCTATGACTGGCAACCGCTTCGGCGCCAAATCAGTGATTGTTACAGGTAAGTTATATTTTTAATATTGTGGGTTATGCTGTTGCCTAACTTAATACTAATCATTCTGCTGATCTTCCAGAATTGAATGGCAGAGTCTACCCTTGGGGATTTCAACATTGGACCCAAAATATTTCACCAGTATACTAGTCATAGACTAGATTACATTGTTCTCAGGGTGTCCTAGCAATGGTTTCTAAACATCATGTCTTGAACTTGGCTTACATGTTGCATTCACATCTCAGTTTAAGTATTTGTGTTGGTGGATTTGGAGAAATATTGGAAAGGAAATCGCTTCTTAAAACAAGGGAAGCTGGAACCCACAGACCAACTAGCTCCACTAAATGTCCTTGAAATCTTAATGGGTTATGGTACACCCTAACTTGTGGACCGTGTCATTTCGTTTGAAGCCCTGCAGATCAGGACACGTCCCATAGAGCAGTGTCACTTTTTTTCTTCAGCTGTGTGAGAGAACGTACAGGAGTGCAGTATCTCTTTATTTTTACCTCCGCAGTGTAATTTAGTTACAAATGGGACCATCTTCCGTGTCTTCATCTTTTAGATACTGTATGTAGCAAATTATATACCACATAAAAAAAGGCATTTCCTTTGGATGCATGCCCATCCCACAAATGAATGAGTGAAAAAACATTTATAAAGCGCATAGCTACCATAAGGCAACCCAGCGCTGTAAACAGACAGGGACAAAGAGGGCCAAATGATTAAGCGGAATTCTGGAAGAACCAGGTTTTAAGGAGCTTCCGGAACGGCATCAGGGTAGGCTCCCCACGTACGTGGGGAGGGAGTGCGTTCCATAGCTTAGCAGAGTTGTAAGAGAACGAACGTCCGCCACTTCCAGCTCTTTTTATTTTAGGAAGCACAGCAAGTGAGAGGTTAGCCTAATGGAGGCTTCTGTTTGGGTGGTAGGAGTGATCATAGAACGACTGATTGGCGTTCCATTCCCTCAGAAGGACTTATGCGTGATACACATAGTCTTAAATTTTATTCTCTCCTTTATAGGCAACCGGTGAAGGCTCTTCAGTGCCGTCTTGGCTGATTGCCGGTAGGGGATCTGGAGGAGCAGGCGAGCTGCGCAGTTTTGAGGGATCTGTAGCTTGGAGATTGTGGCTTGGAAATATCCCAAATAAAGGCCATTCCCATAGTCCAGGCGCGATAAGACAGGAGCCTGGAGCATTATCCTTTTTGCCTGGAACGGGAAGAGAGGAAGTATTTTGCAGAGCTTCCTCAGGATGCCATAGCACGTGGCCCATAATTTTGCTGCCTGATATTCAAAATTCAAGGAGCGGTCTAGCCACATGCCCAAGTTTTTGATTTAGTTCTTTGGTTCCGGAGCAGGGCCAAGAAAGTTAGGCCATTTCAGCCCTGAGTTGAAGATTGGCGAGTTGCCGAGGAGCATATGCTCCGTCTTGTCTCCATTTAGTTTCAGGCAAGAGAACGCCATCCATTTGGCTACCTTTTACAAGCAGCGGCCTAGGTCGCCGGATGACTTTTCAGGGTGGTTTAAGGCCACCAAGAGCTGAGTGTCATCGGCGTGTGTCACTATTTTTATGCCAAATGGACGGACTATCTCTGCCAGTGGACTCCTGTAGACATTGAAAAATGTGGGACTCTGGGAGTATCCCTGAGGTACACCGCAGCTGAGAGACCTGCATTGAGATATGATATCTCCTTCAAAGACCTGAAAGGACCTGTCTTCTAAGAAGGACTGCAACCAGGTGATGGCACCCCCCATCACCCCAAGTCTCCCGAGTCTACGGGTCAAGATGTAGTTGACGGTGTCAAATGCAGCCCTGAGGTCCAGGAGGATGATAGCTGCCGTACCACCTTGGTCCAGAATTTTCTTCACTACTGCTAAAAGAGCAATTTCCGTCCCATGTTTGGGCCGGAACCCTGTCTGTGATGGATGAAGATTGTTGAACTCTAGAAACCTGAATAGGATCATCAGAACTTAAAAAATGAAAAATAGATACTAAACGTGTTAGTCCATTCTCTCCCTTGCCTTGCTTACTATATTATGCCCCAGGGAAATTACAGTTGATCCGAATCACAGGAAGAACAAATCCTTATCACCAGGAAAACCTGGCAAGTGGGATTTTGCAGTGTCTATATTCTACCATCACCCACCTTTAGCGCCTCATTAAAATAAACGCGTATGTGTGTGGACATTTTCAACGTTTATGGAATACACAATAGGCAGTACTAATTTTGAAACGCTTTTCAAATGTGAAACACGAGGCTATGTTTGAAGCTTAAACTATTGAAATAATTGAACAAATGTCCCAAGAAAACACGTCACTATCATATGCACCTAGACTTAAACCCTTGCTGTCACAGCACTGTGTCTGAAAGAAGGTCCTGTGTTAACAAGTACTCGAAGAATCGCTTGGTTTTCTAATTAGAATTTTGCTATGTAGTCGTCAAATGATGTGAAGAAAAATTCTGTCTCCTTAATTTGTAAGTGGCTTGACTTAGTGGGATGGTGGCTTATTTGAGAAGTAATGGCTTATGGTAATACAGAGGCCCCAAAATCTAACATCTGGATGGTGGATCTCCATCAGCATTGACTTGAGATGTTCATTATTTCCTACTGAAAGAGATCTTGGGATGGAGGGGGTGATAATGACATTATGAAATAATGACTATGTGATGTATTTGATCTTTTGTACCATAGAATCAGATAAGTTAATGTCAGCTTTTGCCACTTCTGGTTAGAATTATTGTAATTGGTTTAGTGACTAGTGACTTATTGCAAATAATAAAATTAAAGACCAGACACTAGGTGGTGGTTTCAAGTGTAAAGTCACAATTGCTCTTCAAATTGTAAATTTCTGCTTTTGGTCATCTTGCAGGTGTAGAAGAGCACACGGGGATCAGCACTCCTATTGCGGATGATAAATCTGCCCTTTACTCCGGTGTACACAAGAAGCCAGTCCACTTAGAGGATTCACCTGGCCAGCATCCCGAAGAAGACTCGGACTCCTTCTCCCCGTCCCCTTCTTCTGGCAGCTTGGATATGTGGAGTGTTAACAAGAAGCTGGTCAAGTCACTTGGCAAAGCGGATGGCCGTAATCTTATAAAGCCAGCCAAGAAGTCAGGCTCAGTTTTCTCCTTCCCTGATGAAGACAAAGCCCAGAAGGTTTCACGTTCGCTTACAGAAGGCGAAGTGAAAAAGGGCCTTGGTGCTATAAACCATGGGGTAAGTACAGAGAGTGTTTGCTTTTATGACAGCAACAGGCATAAGCACCACGTTCTTGTGTCTTTGGAGGAGGTACAGAGTGTCAGGAAGCAGATCAGGCTCAAGAAAATGGATTCTAATTACTCCTGTACCAGAGCTTTTTTCTGCCAGCGTCCCAGCAGGAAAGGATCATCAACAAGCACATGCGAGCAGCAGCTTCTCCGGCAGAAGGCCAAATGGGCAGGCTACAGCTTTCCTAACAGAAGGCCAAGGCCACGTTCTTCAGTGAGTGAGTTCAACATTACCTATGTGGTGGAGAAAAGCCTCTATAGTCACCTCAACCTTTCCCATCTGGTGCGCCCGGTCACGGACAGGACCCTCAACAAGTCCGACAAACAAGACCTGAGACGATGCCTGCTGGAGGAAGATCAGGCAGCTGAGCGGAAGTGGGCTGCCACAGTGGACCGCTGTACTAAAAGGGTTCTCTTGAGAATCCATCAAAAGTCTGTGAGTCAATCAGGTGTTGTGAGAGTGGCCTTTCATTTCTCCAAGGGGTTGCAGACAAGGTAATACTTCTTTCTGTCCTACCCTCCCCCGGCACTGTGGGTTTTGTGCATTTTTCCCATGAATTAGATTTGTTTTCTTCTCTTGTGTCTCTAGTAAACAAAATGCCAGTTATTTTGAGTAACTCATTGATATAACTCATATACATATGCTCAAAATGTTAGCTGACGAGATATGGGAGACAAAACAATCTTAAGTCATGCAAAAAAATCACAGAAGTCTAGAGAATGATCCCCATTGCTTGACATTATAAAGATTCACTGGAAAGCTAAAGGCCTTTATTTCTATAAGGACACACAATTTGTATTAAATATCATGCACATCATGCAGCCATTAACATGGAGACTCAAACAACTTTAAACACCTACCAATTTTCCTAGATTTTGTTGGAAGGATTCAGGAAAGACATACTTGATATACAAGCCTCAGTGGGAGAAACAAAAAAGCACTGTTCACTGTCACTTTCTTGGAATCAGTCCATTTGCTGCATAGTAGAGCAGATAACGCATGTTTCAAGCACATACCAACTGATTTAGCCTCACAGAAAAATGAAGAGAGCGAAATAAAGAGAGAAGTATTTGAAATACATACCAAATATTCATTTTCTAAAGATGACGTAAAGTTCTCGATTTACTTTAGTTGGACAGTCTCTGGTCCAGTTACACAAATATTCTCCCCTCCCCACATCCTTGAAGTGGAAGTATTGTCTTGCTGCAATCTCAAGGGAAAAGCAATGCCTTTGTATTCACCACAAATGGTCATCTCGCCATGCATTGCCATTGGTTTGGTGTTTCAGTGAAAAGTCTAGTATGCATGACGTTTAAAAAAAAAAACTCATATTTTTTTTACATAGATTTCAAATGTGTTTTTTTTTATTATTGTTGCATGGCTATTCCATCTAATCGTATCTTCATGCAACCGATTATACTAGAGGTACAGTAAAATGGGGTATAGTTATTTAAATTCTGGGCAAACTTTGTGAACCTTTTTGTAACCAAGCAGGAGACACCATACTCAAAGTCATATACAGGTGTTTCAAATTTACCAATTGATTGTTTTATGTACATACATATTTCCCAATGATTTCTGCTAATACTAGAATGTTCATTTAAAGTCCTGAACAAAATCCAGGAGTAAGATACCTAGTAGCAGCGAAAATACTACTGCTGGGTATTAGCTCCACATTTTGAGTTTCATACAAATACATGGTTATTTCCATGTGTTGCACAGGATTAATGTAATTTCAGTTGTCCAACTTTATGAGACACAGGGGTGTACAAGTTAGGCGATGCATACTTGCAGGTGTTTGAACACAGTATATGCAGTACAGTTAGGCAAGATAGCCAGTTGCCTGTGAGATAGACACTTAGTCTAATTCCTAAATGTTAAACATTTACCTAACACCGAACTTCTGTGTTATAAGTATTCAGGCTGTGATTACCGTTTAACGATTTTCTGCTTCTGTTTTACTTTGCATATTGATCACTTTTTGCTGTATGGTTCACTGATGAATGAATTGAAGACCACATGAAGTTGAGTTGGAATAGCAGCTTCTGAGAGAATAACGCATTCTGGTCATAGCCATCACAATAGGCACTATGTTGCCCTTTTTCTGGTATATGTAGGCTACTGACACTTAGGACTTGAGTTTGACAGAGGGTTACTACGTCACAAAATTATGGATATCCTGTCAGTCTTATTGCAAGTTCTATAGGATATAATGGAGTTGTAATAAAAGGTGGCCTGGATATTTGTCAGGTTTGTGAATGAATCACCTGTACACCAAAACTCGTACGTCCAGCCCTAAGTCATGTTTGTTGCAAAGTGGCTTGTGCAATGGCAGTAGTGAGGAGGAAATTTGATGTATCATGGCGTAAATCAATTTTTCTATCTGAAAAACCCACTTTTGGTTTCCACTTGCTAATGCAACAAGAGGTCGAAGGATATTCCATCAGGCATCGCTTGTCGCTCACTAGATTAGTTCAAGCCTAAATATTAGGCCTGGGCAATTTTTAAATTACGCTGGCCTAATTCGAGTAAATTCAAGATTTTCTTGTTCTGCCAAATTCCAAAATGACACCATTATGCCACTTAACTTAGTTATTCGCGTTTCACAGTAAAAATTTACAGTGAATGGAGCAATCCACAGTTATTCAACATACAGGAACAACAGAATGCGAGTGGCTGTTTTTCACGATGCTCTTGTTTAAATGCATCTCCCGTCAAAAATTGACTCGAGGATTCATTTCTCAGTGAAATCTAGGATAAAATTATGGATTTGTATTTTTCTTAAATCTGTATAATTTTCATGTAATTTCACGTAATTACCTGAAAGCAAATTATACACATCTCTCACACTTCTACTAAATATGAGGCAGGTTGTCTGGAGTGGAAGTGAGGACTGGAATACATTTCTCTCATGACCGGCCATCATCTCATACCAAGAACTCATTGACTGAAGCTCTGTACTGAAAACTTAACTTTTCAGGTCGAGCCTGGGCAGTGCGTTGGTGCTTAGTGAGGCATGCTGTATTTAATTATGAACTTGAAGCTCCACCCATATTTTTTCATTGGCCTTGGTCATTGTCCTTCATAAATTCTGGCTTCTGATTCGTTAATAGGATTGTTAGTTCCTCCTTAGTATCGCATTTTCTTGATTTGTAACCTCTCACGAGGACTGAGCCTTTTACTACTGTTGTTACACGGTATGTCTTATTTAGTGTTTAAGCACTATTTTCTTTAATGAGTTTCTCCTACTGCAAGCACGACATGCTTTCCTGCAACATCCAGCATGCCATGCGCGCTTACACTTTCCAAGCAGCGTAGACAATGGCGGACGCTCCTTTGAAGTAAAATAGGTCTCGCATTTACAAGAGCTTGAGCTATTGGGATTGTAAATGACAATGCCTTTTATTTATGTGTTAATTATCAAAATAGATAAATAAAAGGCATTATCATTTACAATGCCAATAGCTTAATCTCTCGCAGATTCAAGACCTATTGCATTGCAAATGCTTTTTGCATATGGCTGACCCTCCTTTCAATTCACGCACGATAAACCTGTAACCGTCCTGCTTGTTTGATCAACCAAACCAGTCTTGGAGTGCCTCTTGTAGTGTTTTATGTTGCACAGGTTTAGGGGTGCACTGTATTGTTGACGTATAGTCACTCTTCACTGCATCAGCTTTATTTCTGATCCAAGAAACTGAAAGCTGAGCTTCCTCAAGAGTCTGGAAGAATCCATGCCTCGAACACAGCTGAGATTTGGAACGAAAGAGCCATTTTACTGTTAATAAACAGCCCTGTTTTTGTTGCTATGGGTTTTATTTGTATGAAGAGGGTGTCTACTTTCTGGCAAATGAAACCTTTGGCAGGGGTGTGGTGCAAATCTGCGTTGTCCTTCGGGAAAGCCTAGCAGAGCCAAAAGTCACAGGTTTTCAGAAGCCTCGACCCATTGGCAAAGTGAACTTGCATTACACAGTACAAAACGTTAACGCCTGTCATGCCAATGGTGTGGCACTGACATTGTCTGCCAGAGTCATTGTGTAGAACCCCATGGATTTATTCTTTAATTTCCAGGTGTCTTATTTACTGGAAATGCAATTAAATGGAACTCTCTAATACTGCATTTAAGAACCAAACAGTGGGATTTATATCGAAAAAGCCCATTCTGCCGCTAGCAAATAATTAAGTAATTCATG
The DNA here is from genome assembly GCF_964263255.1 of Lissotriton vulgaris. NCBI lineage: Eukaryota > Metazoa > Chordata > Amphibia > Caudata > Salamandridae > Lissotriton > Lissotriton vulgaris. The sequence goes on from NC_141694.1 coordinate 1,325,692,868, forward strand.
TATATTTAAAGGAACAAATATTATAATCAAATACAAACTTAATCATCATAAATTATCCCTTTTAGGTTAAATAACATCTAACGTATAAATGTACAATTAATCACAACATGTCAAAGACTTTTAGATAATTCAATCAGAACCAATTAAAAAAGCAGTTTTCTAATATGGTTCTTTTAGTTAAATTCAATAGTTCTCAGTTCTATTGTTTAAACATTTGGCCCTGTGCTAGACGACTTGTAGAAGAAAAATCCTTCACTGCTGCTTCCTCCCCAAATGGATATTCACATATTTGGATGATTTTCAGTACATTGGCTGTTTTCCTGGTGTCAGTGTCGAAGGAGATCTTGGAGTTCTGTTGGTGCACTTCAACCAATACATTGTTCATCATATTCGTTTGCATCTTGATGTGCTACTTTGGTGTGTGTGTAGCCCCCCCCCACACACACACACACACACACACACACATTTTGTTTTTAATTTGTAGACTGGTCCAACTGCCACATTTTAATTCTGATTACAGAGTATTTTTTTCTTATGAGGCAAATACTTTTCTCCAGAATGTTTACTATCGTGATATGTACCCTGGGCGATGCTCCAAGGAGGCATGTCATATATTTTGCTTGTTTTTTCTGGACACTGAAGTCCCGTTTAGTCCAAATGCTGGCATGCGTATGTCCGTACGATGTACAGTCATGTTTCAGGAGCATGCTATTTGGATGGAACCTTGCACATATGCAGAGGTAATATAGCAGGCAGGCCCCTCAGTTAATGCATTCACAATGCCCAGTATCTTTCTGTCTTCTCGCCCAATGCTAAAATTAAAATACCTTTGGATTATGATAATTGTTATTTTGAAGCACATGCGATCATCAAAAGTGCAACTTTCAATGTGTGCTTTCCCCAAGTGTCTTTACTTTCTAAATCTCGTAGGAAGGTTTTCATTGATTGTCAACGTAATCCTATCAGGTGCTATACCAGATTGCACTGCTCATTGGATTGTCCTAGTAGTCTATTTAGAAGTTGCACTTTTTGGTTCGAAGAGAAGGGGCCATGGCTCTCAAGCCCAACAGACCATAAACCACCTTCTATAAAGCCATGTGTGAGCTTTAACACCCTTTGTTCCAAAGTTGTTTGGAGGTTCTATCCATTTTATTCATAAGGACCTTTTGAAGGGAAGCCTTATGCTTACCCTGTTGCCGATCGAGCAGAAGCCATCTCCCTTTAAGTAACTTCAGTGTATAATATTTGCTGCAAAAGTGAACTCCTTCCTAATAGCTGGTGGAAAATGAATGAAAACATATTTTTTCATTGCCAGTTTCACTTTTCAGGGTTGTCCGTCTTTTTTCCCGTTAGTAGTGGAAATCTCTTCTGGATTCAGATGCTGTGCACTATTCTGCCATCTAAAGGTTGGGTCAGGAAGCTGTACCTAAGTAACTTGTCATTTTATTTCATTATCTCAGGAGAGCACTATGTTTGAGGTGGTAGTAACCACACTCTACTTTCCTTTCACTTAGAATTTTATGTGCGCTATAGCTAATTAAGTGGCATTTTGGCGGTGTTAACATATTGTAATCTTTTGAAGGGAACTATATAAGAGATTCTGATGTATTCTTTTGGTACACCATTGCCTGAACAGGACCCTCTTCCCCCAACCCAGGGACCAATCTTCAGCAATCAACAAACGCTATCTAGGACCCTCATGTTCTAGCTACTGGTTAATCTTTAAGGAACCTGTTGTGTAAACACCAACTTGCTTCCGACTAGTCTTGCAAGTTTATGATGACTGATCTCTGAGCCATTTCCCCATCCATGAGAAACAGTTACGTAAATCCATTATTAAAGAATCACCCGTTACAACCAAGCGATCGCAAAGGGACGTGGCACACATGATACTTACCGCAATACATAAATAAATACGTTTCTCATCATCAAATGAAACTGCAGGCCAATCTGTGCCTCCATACTGTCTCACCTGAGGTGCTATGCTCTGAAACCGAACGCGCTTAATAAAGCAGCCGCATACGGAGCAGAGTAAAGATCATGCAACTGAACATCCTGTGGTTGTTATATGCATCTTTAATAGCTTTTTCTGGTCTTGTGGATGTTGCAATTGAATGTGTTGGCGGTTTGCCTATAGCCATGGGTGCAGCTTGGTTAGTAAGATTGAGTGAGACTCAGATTTTCCATCAAACAGGTTGCTATATAATGTTAAAATACATTATACGACAAACAGGGCGCATGAGAAGGGATTAATGGGCAATGGAAAGGGAGAGGAATGCGGTTTGTTAGGAGTATTAAGTGAGCGAAAACTCAATGTTTTGTAAAATAACATTTTTGAACACTTTCAAAACAGAGAGAGGGAGAGAGTGTGTGTAGGTTTTTAGGCCGAGCCTGGGCAGCGCATGCGCTGCAAGCCATGCTGTGTTGGAGTATGTACTTGTAGCCCCGCCCACTCTTTGCCCATGTTTGTCAATGGCTTGTGTCATTGTCCTTCGGAAATGCTGGCTTCTTATTTGTTATTAGGTTTGTTAGTCCCTCCTTAGTACCACCTTGTCTTCATTTGTAACCTCCACTTCGGTTGTTGCATGGTACAACTTCTTTAGTCTGTAAGCACTATTTTCTTAAATGAGATTCTCTTACTGCAGGAGGGTCTCTCGTGCGCAGTTGCGACCACCGGCTTATTTATTTAACTCATAGCAAACTGGGAGCTCTTCAGGGGCATGGGAGACGGAAGGGGGGGACCTCAGCGATGCCTTCAAGCATTTGGAATGCAATAGGACTCACATTTGCAAGAGTTTAAGCTATTGGCATTGTAAATGACAATGCCTTTTATGTTTTAAAAACAATAACATAATTAAAAGGCATTGTCATTTACAATGCCAATAGCCAAACTCGCGTAGATGTGAGACCTATTGCAGATGCTTGTTTCTGTGTGTATGTAAAAATCCGACAGGAACCTTACCAAACCCGACTGAAATCACCTGTACCCAACTACTTAGTCCAAAATACATTTATTAGGGGAGTAGAACACCCCAGAAACCCCCCTGAAGCTAGGCCCCCTGCATAGCGTTAGCACTGGAATGGAAGCTGTTTCTCTTTTTTGTCTTCAGAGTTGTATTTCTCCAGAAGTGCCTCACACTGGGGACTGTAGCAGTGTAGTGGGCTGGAAAGAAACATGGGTGTTCCCTGTAAAAATTGCATACTCATGCCTGGAATTTCTTGGAATTGCTAACGCTATACAGGAAGAAGGGTTTTGTAATGCGTGATTAGATGCAGGTGATGTTAAATACGCGCACTCGGCAGTAGAGAAAGTGGGGGCATGTGGCCTAGAATCATTGGGCTGGGGAGGGACAGAGCTTGGACTCGCACACTTGCCCGAGCCTAACTTTGAGATCCGAGTTTAGAAAAACTTGGCAGAGGTGTGGGCTGATTGATACAAGAAGTAGATAGGGCACGCCCATAGCTCAATTTCTTTTCGCCTGGCTCCATCACCTTCATAAATTACCTGGTCTAGAAAGACATCTTACTTTGTTTCCTTTTATTCGTTTTTACTTTTCCATCTTGAATGCTCATATCTCATTAATGTAGCATTGCAGTTCAAGAAAGTGTTTTTTTTCTCGATTTGTTGCATGTTTAACTCCTTTCCCTCCTCACACCATTTTTCTTCTTCACAGAGAACCTGCAGCTTTGGTGGGTTTGATTTGACAAATCGATCCTTGCACGTTGGGGGCAACAACACGGACCAGATGGTAAGTTTAGGGAAAGATGGCAGCACAAAACCTTTCAGAAATTCGTTGTACTGTTTTGTGGCTTTTCTGCAGCTGGCATCAACAAGGTTGGCATACAGCTAGTTTAGAGAATGAATGTGAGGGGCTGTGGTACACTTGATGGTGGGTATCCAAAACAAAATACAACATTTAAGAAGGTGCGCACCTGGAGCTGTATTATACATAGTGGCGTGAGGGCCAACGGGCATGTGCTCCAACTTTGTGTGCCCCTGTGGCACAATGGTATTACAGAGAGGGCTGCAGATGCTTGTGCGACCCCTTCTTTAATACTGATAGTGCTGGTGCACATGTTGAGCCAGCCCAATCATAAGAGGCTGTTCCCTCATTTTCATGGGGGCATGGTCCTACTCAAATGAGGAAATCACTTTGCTGCTACGCCTGGCTTGTATTATGGACGTGGGCGCAGAGGCAAATATGCCTTTAGGAGGCGCACTGAAAGTGCTCCACAAAAAAGGTGGCACACTTTCAGTTTACCTCCTAAAGGTAACCCATCTGTAGGAGAGAAAGGGTCTCCGTGGAACCCCTATACATCCTACTTCAGACAGGTGGAGTCACTCCCTGCACCTGACTGCAACAGGATCTATCTCCTCTCTTGAAAGTGCAGGCACGTTGCCACCCGCACTTTGTAATACGAGGCAGCTTTTAAATGGCTTCTCTGTATTTCACTTAAATGGGCTGCGTCCAGGGCAGCCTTAAACTTGTTTCTTTGTAATACGGCGCATTGTCCCTCTTTGTGTCCATTGAGTGCAAGCAGTCTGTTGGTGATATGATGATTATCAGCTTACAGTGGGCTTAGAACCGCACCCATTGAATTCCGTTGGTTTGCTTTATTGTCTCTCTCATTCGCTTGTTTTTGTTTCTTCGTTTTTTGTGTGTGCTCTCATTTCTTTTCTTTTTGCGTCCACCCCATTCCCGTGAACCAGAGCATGGAATAATACTTGTGTCCTTCCACTGCTAACATTTCAATCACTATTTTTTTATTTTCTTTTAAGCACTCCATGAGAGTTTGTTTTCTAGCTGTCTTCTCATGTATTTCTCCTGCCCCCTCCGCAGCGCAGTGTTTCTCTCTCTCGCCCATGTGCTTCCCCCCGCTGACCGCCATGATGCTCTCTTGAGTCTCTCCTGCTCCACTTTGCACTCTCGCCTGTGGGATCATCTTCTCACCCCCCGGCTCTTTCTCTGTTGCTTTCCCCACCAGCGCCCTCCGCGTCGCTTCTGTCCCCAGCAGTTCCATGTTGTTTCCCCTCATCCCCACCCTTTGTATTACTTCTCCATCCCCCCATTCACTTTAAATCACTTTGGCCCTACTTTTTTGTTTTTATTTAACGTTCCAACTTGGATCGATAAATAAAAAGAAAAAAATGTGCTGCTTCATTTTGTAGGCACGCACGTGTCCAGCATGTGCCTAAAAATTACGCTACCAGCCACATCTTAGACTGAGGTCATCAATAATCCTTGAAAATGAAAAAGTAAGAATTGCATTGTGGGGGTCCATTGCAGGTTTTAAGACTACCATTCTGATGCAATAATGAGATGAGTAGCAAGTAATTTGTGTGGTCATTTTATTTATGAAATTCACTTGAATATTTGTTATTGTATATAAGGAGAAATGTAATGGGTCAAGTAGATGATGGAATGGATGCCTTATGTAGTCCATTTCTCATTTTGTGACAGACCGAATAGAATAAAATGGGGAGATGTTTGATAACATTATCTGGGTTGTGTACAAATACTGTTATTCCAAACACAACTATCGGAGGGCAATATTACGCAGAGTATGTGAATCTATAATGACGTCAACATAAAACTATGTTTTAAGGGAATTGACAAGTTTTTCTCTTGTCGTGTGTAAGTCAGTGGAATGCATTAAAGGGATTTTAAAGCATCAGGCATTGCTTTACTGCACATCTGTTTAATACAGGACAGTTGAAGGCATTAATAGTCATGCTCAAAGACAGCCTGCGCGTATCTTACCTGTGTGGCCAGATACTCCATTAGGAAAAACAATTTTCTTACCTTTTTTTATCCATTTTTTGAATTATTCCCATCATTAACACAGAATTATTAGGTGTTGTATACTGAAAAAGAACACTGGTAAACTATATAATGTTAGTGGCACCCTCAATTGACATCAACCACTACAGTTATACCCCCTTACAAGGTCTGGCTTGATAGCACAGCTGTTGCCTGAACCTTTGTGCTCAATTTAAAAAAAAGCTTTCATGAGTACTGCAGAGAGACCCTTGGGGTCTCACCACATGTTTATGGACAGGAGGTAATGTTTGATTGGGGAGTAGTTGTGTTCTTCCACAGAAAAAGTGCTTCCTCTCTACACAGCTGTGATTATTGTGTTTGTTTACCCAGCTGCCTGAGCCCGGATCAATATAGCTGCCTAGTGAAGGCTCCCTAACACACAGAAAGTAAAAAGCTTACAATGGGATAGCCTATGCTGATTTTTATGTAAAACCAATGGTTTAGGCCCTATCTTTTCATTAGGAAAAGGTATGCCAGATTCCATAGGTGCAATCCGTTTATCATGAAACTTTATTACAAAGCCAGTGGGCCAGACTTATTTATTGTGAATAGCGTGCGTTAAATGTGGTAGGTATTTAAGGATGGGTTGTTACTACACTGTGCTAAAGCCTATATAGACAGGTATTTTTTACATTGAATCTCTTCTGCCATTGGTCTGTCTAAGTGCCATTTGCAGTTGACCTCCATCCTTGACAGCATACTGCATGGTGTAATGGTTCAGTTCACACCAGTCATTGTCTCTCTTGTCGCTTGCCCTGTTAATGGTGTCGTTTTCTGACCCCATGTGCACATCCACCTCAAAATGAGTGCGCTTTAGTGTCAGGGCTGTTTGGACAGTCCTTTAGATTTCAATTTTCTCATTTTATAGTTCCCCTTTCATTTCTTTGCTTCTCTGTTCATTTTTCTTAAGTGGATAACAACAGCTCTTGGAGCAAGGCTAGCTGATCACTTGAATGTCACTCATTTAATCTGCAGTGAGCTGCATCCTGCGTGTTCACTTCCTCTAAACCAGGCGAACATTATGGAATGCTGTCCGTAGTGTATCATTGTTTTACCAGTCCATATGGCAAATTTGTTGGTGTTTAACATGGTAACCCTGCTGGACCTTCAAAACAACAGCAGGCGTTGGGGCGTAGCCCCACTAAGCCACATGGACGCACACACGCTAAGCAGGCAAAATGCAATTGTATTTGCCAATGCTCCTTACCTTGACCTTCCGTCCTCGACTCCTTCCTCACCTCACGCGTCACGCTGCTGAAGCCTGGGGATGGGGCGACACCGGCTGGGCTGCGGCAGCTTGTTTCAGTGGCACAGGGCTATAACCAGCCCGAGCATGCGCAGAGCACAGGCTTCCACCTTTACAAGGGACCCAAGGGTGCTGCTTCATGCCGCCAGGGCCGCGGCAGCCCCCGGGTCTTAATGGGCGATCAGGGCGAATGCTAACTGTGCCCCCCCCCCAGGCGCAGTGCAGCCACGTCACCGGCGCACAAAGTCACGCTAGACCTTGTGCTGGTGCGTGTAGTGAGTTCAGTGACTGTCTGCTGAGTCTGACTGCTGGCTGGCTTCGTCACGTCGTCACTGTGACCACCTCGACTTTTCTATCTTGCAATAAACTTCACACTTGAAGTTATTCTATTTATGTTCTCCTTCATTGCAACATTCGCGCAGACTAATTGTCGGCTCGCACCTCTTACGATAAAACTCGTGTCAGCGCGAAATGGAACATTAGGAGGAGGCCTGGAAAACTGACTATGAGACCTGCGAGACGAGTGCCAGGGCCCCTACTGGAAACGGGAAGAAAGGAAGGGAAGAGAAGGAGAGGAGAGCTGAGGAGGGGAGGGGAGGGAGGGAGGAGAAGAAGAGACGAGTAGAGAGAGGAGAATTGAGGGGAGGAGAGGAGAGGAGGGTAGTGGGAAGGGTAGAGAAGGGGAGGAGAGTACATGAAGGAAGTGGAGCTAAGGAGAGGAGGGGCCGGCTGGGGAGGGGAGGGGAGGGTGACCGGCAGAGGAGGAGAGGAGAGGAGAAGAGGGGTAGGGGATGGGAGAGGAGAGGAGAGGAGAGGAGAGGAGGAAGGAAGAGAGAAGGTAGGATGGAAAGGCCAAGTACAGAAAGAAGGGCAGGTTGAGCAGAGAATGAAGGGAGAGATGGAGGAATTAAGGCACCCACTTCTACAGTCTTTAAATATTACCATTCTACATACTGTGGTAATTACTGTGCAGTAATACCTGTGTACCTGTCATTGCAGATTTATGGCCAATCACTGTGTGACTTCAGTGAAGCCATGCAGTAGCGATTGGCCATGGCTGTGTGTGTGGTGACGTCCCAGGCCCAGGACAGCCCACGTCACCGGCGCACACAGTCACACTAGACCTAGTGCTGGTGCGTGTAGTGAGTTAGTGACTGTCTTCTGACTGCTGGCAATTGCTTTATCAACCTTCCTGCTTTCTCAAATTTGCTTGAAAGTGCACCATTTTACTTCTCTTTTTTCAAAATTTTCTCTTATGGTGGTTCGGGCTCACGGCGTAGTATGCCAATCATTTTACGCCCTACCACTTTCAAATGTCACCAGCCGCCCCTGTTGCAGTCATATGCCCACCGTATTTAGACAGCATATTTTCTTAACCACTTTTATTCTTTTAATTTATCTTCATACAGCCAACTTACAAAATCACTTCACCGTGTGAGAAGGGGGCGTGGCCTGGTGCTGAGAGCTATCTAAGAGACACTCAGCCTCTCACCAAGCCCCCAACCCCCTAAAAAAATAACCAATGTCGGCAATGTCCTGTTTTTTTTTTTCACCTTTTAATTGACATTGGCTGCTTACAGCCTCTGAAACCGAGCTAGAAATCCACTGTTTATAGTGGTTTTCAGCTCGTTTTCTCTGCCACCATGTGATTTTGGCTTCCCACCTGGTGACCGTGTGAAGAGAGCCGAAAATCGCGTGACACATTGCGGCACCGTGTGAGTTGGCAGTTATGTATCTTGCATGTGTTGTGGAGTTTGTATGTGTTTTATTGTGGTTGTGTCAGAGGGTGAATGTAAAAATGTATTATTGGATGGATGAATGAATGGATGCTTGACTGCAAAGGTGAGTAACAGTGCAAATATAATGGGTTATAAAGTGCCTAAACCCATCAGAAGCGCACAGTGGTCTGTTACCATAGCGCAGACGTCTGTGATCTGGTACCCTAGCGCTGAGATGCCCCCTCGGGGTGAGTTGCAGTGCTATAGCAAGTTTCCATAACATAACAAGGCACTTTCATAATACAGACTCATTGGCATTGCCAAAGCTGGTTATGTTTTATAAACATTTTGTGATTTTTTATTTTTGTAGTAAAAAAGGAAAGGGAGATCTAAATAGAACAGGAAAGGCACAAAAGCGCCATCTCGGAAAGTCTATGCAGTTTGAAGATTCTATGTTATGATATACTTAACACGTGCTCTTGGACAAAGTCAATCTCTTTAGCAGTCTGATGGGGTGGGGCTTCCAGCACAGGGTTCGGCTTCACCTATCTGTCCCTGCATTGCTTCTGTTTCAGATTTTGGCTGCTCTGCATTTGGTTTGCTTTTTGTGGGCATCTTGGATTTGCAGCATTTGGAGGGCCGAAAGCATTTGCAAAGTTTTACCATTAGCGGAAGTAGTGGTTATGCCAGCAGAAAGGGCACTCAACTTCATTTTTTCACTTCTAGGGCAATGAAGGGGAAGTTATTTACAAAGAAGTCATCAAGTCTCCCTCTACCTCCCGCATGTCGCTTGGCAAAAAGGTGAAGTCTGTGAAAGAAACCATGAGGAAAAGGATGTCCAAAAAATACAGCAGCTCCTTGTCAGAACAGGTAAGCCTGAGTAAGCGGATTCAGTTATAGCAAATATTCCCATCAGGAATTAAGGACTTTGTGGCTGAAAAAAATATGGTAATGTGCAATAGCTACAGACATTGAAGTGAGCAGGAACTATTATAGCTTTAGAGCACGCCGTAGCAGGCTCTATCGGACATTAAAGGCCCGCTCCAGCGTGCAAGGGCCTTTAACAAGTGAGCGGGCCTTTAATGGCTGGTAGAGCCTGCTACGGAGGGCTCTAAGGCTATTAGAACATTCCATCCCTAGAGGGCAAAATGTTCTAATTGGTAAAAACAAAAAGACCTCATGGAGCCTGAGGCGGTTGTAATCCCCTTAGTCTTTGTGAAGCCTTTGTTAAACATTGGAATGTTGATGCTCTGGGCTACTACCAGACATTAGAAGCCCGGAGCACTCTTTTGTCTTCAATGGAGCGCTCAACATTCCAATGTTCTAATAAGAGGTTATTGTCACTACTTTTAGTAGTACTCTTAAATGATTCCCTTAAACTTTACAACATTTTTCACAGACCTGGCACTTTATATTAACTGTTTAAGCATGCTTCTTTGCCCTACAATCTGTCTCCTAGTCTCTTAGAATTGTTTCACTTGTACTCCTGTTGAGCTGTGAGGAATTAAATATTTCACTTGCTCCGAAGACCAAGCCTCTTCTACTGCCCCGTTTTAACCCACTGGTCTCAGTCTGCTCCTTTGTTGATACATGGACATACAACGACAAAACATGATGTCGCAAAAAGAGACAGGTGTACTGTGACACTGATAAGACATACTCCGCTCCTTCTAGCATTATGTTGAAAGGGCTAGATTATCAATCGACTTGCACACCTAAAGGCCATTTTGGCATACAAACAAATATAACAGAACCAAGATTTGGAATTGTATGGCTACATATTGCATTTTGGGCGGTATGAAAAATGTTATGTCATCATGGGTTTAGTTTCGGGATGAGCATTTAGGAGTACGAAAGGGCGACCCCCTGATAATGTTGTAAACATTCAGACAACAACAAATTGGCATGTATTCGCTAACATTTGAACTGCAGTTTACTGCTTTGTTTAGCTAAGATATAATTTTTTGATGCAAAGTCCCATAATGTCGAATGAGAGTCACTAGAGAGAGCTGAAAATTATTCCCAAAATTATTACAGTTTCTATCTAGAAAGGGTGGAAGAGTTCCTCAAATGTCTCTAGGACGTTTTGGGGGATTTAAGGGAAGTGTTTCTCCACTGACAACGTTTTCCCTTTTGTGGAATGTAAGTTTGGTAAGTGTAAATAATGAGGGTGTTTTTCACCAACAGATTTTGAGTGACACCACATAGACAGCCATAGTGAAGCTTGAGTTGTCTACAGAGTTACTCGGAACCTCAGGGTGAAAAATATCTCCTTTATTAAGTTACCCATGTAGAATTTTATGTATGGACCCATTCTATCATACTTTTTCCCACGATGAGATGAGCAGCACAGAGGTGGCAGGAGATAGGTAGGCACTGCCCAATCCGGGGATCAGCCACACAAGACCACCACACTTGGTGTTAGAAGCCCCTCTGCTCAATTATAAGAACAACCATCTGGCATCCTGCCACCATCCAAATGCACCCTTGACACCACCTAAATGTTCTCTATTCTCACTGTTCCCCACACAAAAAAAACCTTTTTTTGGTTCTCTGTCACCTTCCTGCACCACCCTCTCACTGTGCATTCCCTTCCTCTCCAACTTTGAAGCCGTCTCTCCATTTTCTTTGAAAGCGTAGGGCTGATGCAGCTAATCATGCTTGTGTGCCTGCATCTGTGTAGACCTAAGATTAACATGAAATATTCTAGGTAGTCTTAAGAGTGTCATCATTTCTCTGCCTCCTTTGAATCTCTCAAGACCCAGGGAAGACAACAGACTAAATCAGTGAGAGTTGGGCTTCTCGGCCAGGCGATTTGTTGTTTTGTTATCAGATCAGTGAATACCTGGGTTTGGTTGAGTGATGGAACAATGCATGCCCGAACCACGTGGTCTGGACCACGACCACGTCTTTGCCACGTATTCCTTTACCACGCAATTTCATAGTAAAGACATTATTGGTAAAGATCACACTCCTGCCCCTCTGCCCTGCGCCCTAAGATTTGGCCCCTATGAGGTCTATTCTACCCGCCGCAGCCCTATAAACGACTCCAACCACAGCGAGCTATGAACTGCCATTAAAGAGCTGCATGCAAAAGGTTAGAAAGTTATGTTTTTTCCCCAGTCTTTCATTATCCTGATGTTGCTAAAAGGGTTTGTATGGGTAGAAATTAATTCTTATTATAAAATTCAACCCTAACCTCTGTGTTTTGTTCTGAATCCTGAGTTTGTTCATCTCCAGACCAAGCACTCTTAAAAAATGCCCACTAGTATGGATGACATGTGAATCCTCCACTTTGTAGTCCCCTTTGCCTTATGTAACATTTTTGTATACTGATTTACACATGTATGATTTATTGTCTCTGTATGTGTGTGATGTGAAGTGCTCCGACACCCTATATTGGTATGAGAGGCGCTATAAAACAAATGAAATACCTGTGAGAGAGGGGCTATGGAGAGATGAGAGGTACTGTTGGAGGGTGATAGTGAGGGAATCATTGAATAGCCCCAGTGAAGATTGCTGTATCCTGGTGCATTGTAAGGTCATCATTTACTATGCTTTAAAAGTGAATACAATTGAATATATAATGATAAATGTGTTGTGGAATGCACCAATTCTTCCCAAATATTCTTGGGGGGAGATCCACCAAAGTCTCCCTTTTTAGCGGTCAGGCTTGCTGGGTGCGTACTGTAGGGGGACAGGTATAACATAATTCAACAGGATTCTTTGGGTTCCTATTCCCGCCGTGCACTCTGTGCTGGGGTTCCAGCTCACCTTTAGTACCTCCGTTTGATATCATTTTCCCCCGGAATTCAGCCCTGCCAAGTGCCACGTATCAGGAGTTAGACTAACGCATTTCATTGTGATGATCCACAGCACCCCACTGAAATGCAAATTCATGCATATTAGCACCTTTACCTGACTCAAGCGCTACCACCCTGAGCGCTGGCTGTCATTATAACACGGTCAGTGGCGCAGGCAGGCAGTGCACTGTGTGCGCTCTTCGGCAGACTTCTTTGGGGGGGCAGGGCTGGGCTGCACTCACCTCGCTATAATGTACCATTGGATTTTCATTTCATCACTGCAGCAGCGCAGCATATTTGACTGCGTCACGTCAGTGCCTGCCAATGGGTACCTCCAAGACATGAGTGAGGTCACGAGTCACACAGTGAGTTCTGTCAGACTCACAGTTATGTGTTGTTGCGAAGGCTGCCACCCTCCCATGGCGCGACTGAGCGGCAATTCAGAAGGCTGTATCATGAGCTCGCAGTGCCGTGATAATCATGACCGGGACCCCTGCAGCTGAGAGCTGGCCGGGGCGACCCTGATGCGGGCGACCCACAGAGAGAGGTGGCAGGTGTGCGCATAAATGCAGCTGCTCTCGCTGGCCCGGTTGCCGGCGGCAGTTGCAAATACAAGCAGGTTTGTGCCTAGGCGCAGTCTAAGTCAGACCAGGGGCATTAAAATCAATCTAAGTGCAAGTTAGTTACGGGTAATAAAGTCCAAATTAATGTGCTACTTCTGCTTGCCTTCCTCCAAGTTCCATACACACACGACACATGCACTCGCAGCCACACACAGACTTCACTTTACTTCACACACACACATTTGTATGCTGCAGCTAACTGACAGTCGACCTCTCCGGTGTCGTGTGCAGGCCGCCAACGTGCATGAATGAATGCTCACCTGCAAAATGTATTCAGTCAGAGCCTGCAAGTGCCTATTATTAAGCTCACTGCATGAATGATGAAAGTAGCGGTGGCCGGAGGGAGCAGTGACTTTACTTTTTCAGGTTGATTCCAACTTAAAACCAGTTCACTCAAGTGTACCACGTGTCTGCACAGAGTGCAGCTTTAATTATGTACACAAAATAATGTGCAATACACTTTATGATCATGAGCACACACACACTTTTCTTCTAATTTAAGAACGATGTGTATCTCAGCCAGACGCGCAACACCCATTGACCTCAAAGGGCTTCAGCCCCCCTCCCCCCTCCGTCGTGTGTGGCATCCCGGGATAAGACACTTCCCGGGCCCGCTCACAGCCGTACCCGAGCACTTCACAGGTCTTTAAAAGACCTTGTGCATGTTAATAGGGCTTTGTTGTTGTTTCACCCCTTCTAAGAGCCCCTGCAGCTCAACTCTGCCAATTGCCTAAAGATTCAGCCCCCCCCGAAATTTTTTCTTAGGCAAACCCCTCCCCCGAACTTTTACTCTAGTTGCGCCTCTGATTCTCAGCCTCACTCTCCTGAGGCCTGCACAATGCCCAGAGCGCTTTAAGGCCGGGGTTGAAGCTAGTCTGAGACACCTTCATTGCTTGGTTTTGCTCGCGAGAAAGTGTCACTCATAATTACACAAAGTGCGAATGGGTCACACACATTGCAATCTGGGACCCTGGCAGCTATGTGAATGGCCATGTGGAAGGAGACGCTATCGTGTGGCATGTGAATGGCGGTGCTCAACGCATGCGTTCCTGTATTTGGGATAGTTCGACCAGTATGCTGAATCCCGTGACCTGGGATTCCAGAGAACCTGACTGTCTGACGAAGCTTTCTCGTTAACAGGAAATGTTGTCAAAGGCTGATTTGTGTAATTGGATTCAGCGGGTTTTGCAGCCTCTCCCCTCCCAAAGGAAAATGAGAACTCCCTTTGCATACTCTAATTAATCCTTCTTTCCCCTTGACTTGTTCCACAGAACTCCCTTCAGAAATCAAATCAGCAACACTAGCGACTGAGAAAGAAACTGAGTGTTCGCTGTATTTTCTGGTTCGTTAGCGCCATCTACTGTTTAATCGGCAGGTTTGCACTATTTTCAGTGAAAAGCTGAAGACCACTAAACCTAAAGCAAATAATTTTTGTGTGTGCTACTTTTAGTTTACCATATTTCTCGTGTATGCTGAACCTTATGCTGCTGAGACGGTCTTCCATTGCTTTTCTTGCATATCTACAATGACCTGTCTCGCATAAGGCTGGGGTAGTCTATTTAAAGCCATTAGCTCTGACATTCCCATTAATTGTAAAGCCATTTATTTTTGGATCGAATGACACGTATCATTAAATGGAAGTTAATGGCGCAATTCATAATTGGTATTTAAAAAATAAACGTTTTACTACAGTGCTGCTGTTCAGAGTGCATTAACACACTTTACATGAAACACGATTAATTGCGTTGTACGATTTGATGAACGAGCATTCGAGAGAGAACTGTAATTGGACAATTCAGAAACCTACATGTAAGAAATGTATTGAGATCAGGTTCGGTAGGATTATGTTGCTCGTGACAAATCCAGATGAAGGGGTAAAAGATGTGCTTTTAGCTTAACACATTCAAACGGGTGTAGTTCAACTGAGCCCCAGGCCTCATCAGCATAGACACCAGTACATCACTTTTGTCCAGAGTGTGGTTGTTACTGGTACACGATAAGGCACTTAGGGGCTTATTTACGAGCACCCTGCGCCATCGTGGCGCCACTTTTTTCCATATCAAAAGTGACGTCCCAGCGGCACAAGGGGCTTGTAAATAAGCCCCTTACAGCTAGATTCATCAAAGAAAAATGCGCTCGCAAAGGGCCAGATTCTGAGAATCTGGCCCTTTGCGAGTCCAATTTTTGCATTTGGGATTCATCCTTTGGACATGTGTGTGCGCAACACCAATGTAGATTAAATTTCAGGGGTGCTACAGGGTGTCCTTTGGACACCCCTGGCACCCTTGAAATCGCATCCTTATTTGCGATTAGCAAATTGCTAATCGCAAATAAGGAATAACTCCCCATTCATTCCTATGGGCCTAGGCCCATAGGAATGAATGGGGAGTTATTCCTTATTTGCGATTAGCAATTTGCTAATCGCAAATAAGGAATGTGTAGGAATCGCAATTTATTTAGCGATTGCTACATGAATCCCGTTTTGCAAGTCCTTAGTAGCGATTCCTTAATAATCGATAATAAGGACTCGCAAAACGGGACTATGATGAATCTGGCTGTAAGTTCTTTGCTGTATACCAAATTTCAAACTTCCTTCTGATCCTCAAAGAAATATTCTTTTTCAATTTGCTTTTTATGGGCATCATCTATAGGCTGTTGTACTAATTATTGCCATCTGCGACCAGACATTCATGGCTCACACACAGGAACACGTTAGTATTGAAGTTGGTACATTCCGAGATGAAGGCTTGCTGATCGCTATGGTGCATACTTGCCTCTACAAGGGTGACAAAAATGGGCGTCCTGTTTCTCCACTAGATCTCAGCGTCATTCATTCTCCATTCAAATCTCTGTTCAAACCAGGGGCGCAACTAGAGCCACATTTCGGGGGTGGGGGGGGGGCGGCGGCGCTAAGAATTTTTTTGGGGGGGGGCTGAACCTTTAATCAGTAGGCAGAGTGGAGCTGCAGGGGCTCTTCAAAGAGGTGAAACAACTGCAAGGCCTAATTAACATTCAAATGGTCTTTGAAAGACCTGTGAAACGTTCGGGCGCGGCTCTGTGTGTACCCGGGATCTGTCTCATCCCGGGCTGCCACACACGACGGGGGGGGGGGCTGAAGACCGGTGAGTTCAATGGGTGTTGCGCGCCTGGTTCAAACACATATTTGAAATCCTTGATATTAATTTTCGAGGGTCTCGGTAGTTCAAATTTATCAATGGCCCCTTCAAGTGGCCTGCACACCTGCTAAACAGTGATATTTAGGCTATGGGAGATTTAGGGGGAAAAACACCACCAATTTAAAAATGTCACATTTAGTTTCCTAATTGTTAACCTTCTACTACCTCTGAGGTGTAATCGAGCCACTATCTTTGGAACAACATGGCTGAGCAGTCAGTGCTTACTTTGTGCCCTAGTTGCATGTTTTGCACGCCAACACTCCTTTTGAAGGCTGTGTCTTATTTTTCTTCATTTGACTTTGGCCCAGAGGAAGAGAGCGAAAGACAGTGAAGGGATGAAGGGACAAAGATGAAGGAGGAGAAAAATACAAAAATAGTGATGAGTCAGCAGGGATAAAGTGTATCGTGGAGGGAAGCATGGGCTCAGTTATTTATTTTTCTTGCAAGCTATGCTCAAACGGAGTCATAATGTGTGGCTTCTTCATTTCCTACAAACTGTCACTGTACTGCATTGCATTCTGCCAGAGCATTTAGGATGTTCTCCGCTGCGGTGTTGGACTACAGCTCGCCATACGTAGAGATTCCGTCTCCATGGCAGCAATCTCTGGCTTTCTGAGAAGCTGACATCTTGCCGACTCCACTGAAGGCTTTTCCTAGTGGTGCAGAATAGGCAAAAAATTACATCAAGGCACCTGCCCTAACTAAGGTGCACAGTCTGAGGTACTTGGATTGGTGGCTCGATGTATACGGGACCATCAGTGTAAGGTTTTGATGGCGAAGTAAGAAGAGGCTCCACTGGTGGAGACATGAAGGTTAGCCTGACTGCAAATAGAAGGGGTGACCTGAGAGTTTGACCCACACTTTTACCTTTCTTAGTGGAGTACCCTGTGTAGAAAAATGTTTTTTTGTTGCAGCAGACTCCCACTTTTTGCCTGGTATTTGAGGCAACTTTGACTGTAGTGCATTGGGTTCCTGCTAACCAAGTGCCAAGTGCAAGTGTTCTTTCCCCAAACACGGTAACTGGTCAATTGATCCTAAATTGTACAAGCTTTTAGCAACTCTGGAAGTCCCTAGTAAGTGGTACCAGTGGTACCCAGTGCATAGGTACTAAAGTGGGTCCCTAAAAGCTGCACCATACCCGGGCAGACTGCCACTGCAGGCTGTGTGACAAGGTGCTCTAAAAAGTGAAATTATGACATGCACACTCTGTGTGCCATGCCATCTAACACTGCATGTAATATTTGTAAGTCACCCCTTCAGCAAGCCTTACAAGCTCTAAGGCAGGGGTGCCTTATATTACATGTGAGGACATATCTGCATGGGCAGATATACCCCTATGCTGGCCAGTTCAATTACTGACAGTACAAGTGAACAAGGAATCCATCTTAAGATATGTACTGGGCACTGATCAAAACAAATTTCCCAGCTACATAATTGCTTCACTGAAAACTTTGGTGTTTGGTATTGTACACCTCATATTAATAAACCCACACTGATTCCAGTGATGCACTTATTAATGCATGCACCATAGGGTACCATAGCGGTACCCCTTGAAAACCTACTGACCTCTAGTGTAATGGCTGACTGGTCCTGTTCAACCTGCCACCACAGATGCATTTCTGACTCCCTGGAGTTGAGAGCCCACACTCTCTGAGGTCAGAAACAATGCCTGCTCTCGCACTGGGTGTTGTCTGCTCCTCCAAGCAGAATGAATTGTAATCAACATATCAAGGCAGAAGGCTTCAAAGGCCTCCACCACCTTTGAAATGTAACTCAGGCTTCCCCCAGACAGGGGGGAACACCACCTCCTGCCCGGGGCCCATCTGGCACCACGACAGGCAGTATAAATCAGCTAGACAGGAGGTGTGTTCACCCTCAGGCTAGTATCGCCCCTAAGGTGGGCTACCTGAAGTGAACACAACTAGGAAAATTCCACGATTTTCGTTTTTGGTAAAATAAGGTCCTCTGGGTCAGGGCTATGCCCAATTCCCACAGGAAGTGGTAATATAGAGGGTGTAGTCACCCTAAAGGTAGGTAGCCCATTGGCTACTACCTGGCACTCCCTGTGACACCCCTAAATACAGTTTTTGGGTGGCACCCCCTGTGCAAGGGCCTCAGATTCGATAGACACGAAGAAGTAGCGGACAAAGAAGATTGCTGATACAAGAAAAGAGGAGCAGGGACTAACTTGCGCCAACTCTGCCGGCCTGCGTCTTGCAACTGACCCTTGTGGAGAAACCGACTCATCCTGCCGCTGTGCAGATTCCAAGAAACCTAGAGGACTGCCAGTGCTTCGCAAATTTCTAGAGAACTCCCTTGGAGTACAGGAGCTACACTAAAGAAAGAAGGTCCTATACACCCTCCTGCCGCTTACGAGGACTACCGATGCTGCAGCTGCCTAAGAAGAGGTTACCATGCTCCCATAGGTCAGATGTGTCCTCCCTCCAAGTGTGGGGACACCAGAACCAATGGTAGCCGTATAGTACTAATGCCTGGGGTGCAAGACCCCTTGCAACAACCAAGGCTTGTTGTGTCCAGACCGGAAATCAACACTGAGGAAGAGCGACCTGTACGTTGAGGAACTTCAGGGACAGTGTGACCCACATCAAGATTGACCCAGATGCCCTGTTTGCCCCTTTTCTGCAGAATGAAAACAAGAGTGAGCCTCTGACCCCCCGCTCTCGCACCTCAAAGTATTTCTGCACCTGCACCCCACAGCAGGAGGCTGAGGCAGGTGGTGGTGCCAGTGGGGTCCTGAGACCCTCAAAGGCAAAGCCCACCCTTGGGTTTTCCCAGACTGGACCTGCAGTCTCCGCCTGCTGCACCTTTGCGCAGACCCCCTCAACCGCAAGTGTCTCTACAGCACGAACCCGATGCCTAAAAGCACCTGAGCCTTACAGCCAGAGGAGAAGTGGACCAGTGGTGTCCCTATGTGCTGGAGCATCTCAAGGACCGAGCCCCCCTGTGGGTTTACCCGGACTGGCCCCCCCCCCAGTCCAAGCTTGAAGCCTCTTTTCAACCGGAGCATTCCCTATTGAAGTGAATGGGGCACCCGATGCTGAAACACACCTCTGCACCCAGCTGTCCAGGTGCCGCCTGAGGTGACCTATTGGTGCTTGGACTTTGCCCCAAATACACCTTAAGTCCCGCAGAAGGGTCCCATAAGTCGCTGATAAGTGCCCGAATGCAGTATATATTTTGCCCTGATAGGCGAACATTACCACTCAAGAAATTGCGCTAAGTGTGAACTTTTGAAACCTGTAAAGATTCTTAACTCCAAAAGTACTTACCTGAGTACGATGATCTTGGTATCTAAATTCACATAAAAATGTGTTATTATTATAAATTGGTGTTGAATATCTTTGAGTGTGAATCTCACTTACTGCTTTTTTGTGTGCAATAAATGCTTAGCAATAGCCTCTGATAAGCCTAACTGCTCGCCCACACTACCACAAAAGAGAACAGTTAAGTTATCATTTGTACCCCTGTGAACCACCTTGGGCTTGCCTGGACTCTTTACATGGTGTATCTCATTTTAGTCCACTATATAAAGAGCCAGCTTTTTACACTCTCTCTGCCAAACTGTATGGCCCAAAGGTCCTAAGCGGCCATGATTGTAAGCACTTTGAAGCCAGAGGAAAACCATCACCAATTGATGTATCAAAAGACTACCTTTCTGTTCAGTTTGCAAAAGCTTACAGGGAGTCTGATTGTAGTGTTGTGCTAGACAAATCTACTCAATTGCTTTTTCCCTGCAGCTTATCTACGAAAATGTTTGTGTATGAGGGCACAGGTCCCAGCAAAAAGTATAGAACCTTGATACAGATGTGTTTGAATAGCGCAGGCATAAATTCTGAATTGCTTGTGTTTTACTCTGGAGAGTAATGCTTCTATCAGAACAGAAGAAAGTTCTAGCCCCCTCTTCCCCATATACACCACTTAAGGGGTTGACATTCACTTATCTCAACATTTTACAGTGATATGATGTCATTTAAAAAAGTTCTTAGTACAGACCACTCCGATATCTGCAAGGCTGTATTTACTGCTCTAGCTTTAGTTTTCACAAATGAGAGTTAGAGCTACCATATTATTTTTGTTGTCGATATTGGGCATGGTAAAAATGAATGCGATTTGAAATTAGTCTAATTTAGCGGCTGGACAGATTCATTACCAGAGATTATGATCAGATGTCCAGTTGTACCCCATGGTTGCCTCTTTTCAAGAAAGGACTCTTTGATTACACACTCTATAATCCTGATGTACTGACTTGGTTCTACTGAAGAACACAAATAAGAATATATCGCATGCTGTATGTGCCACAGTTAAAAGCTATACAGGTTATTAAAGGCCCTGAACTAGAGTTATAGGTCTTTTTTTGTTGCAGATTTATATAGCGTGAACTCGACCCAAAGGTATTGGAGCTCTTTACATGAGCGCCAGTTCCGTTACACAAGGACGCATTCATTTTGTTTGGGTAGGCACGGGGAGATTAAGTGGTTTGCCCAGAATCACAGGATTTGGAGTCGACCCCGAGGCTCGAACCTTGGTTTCCCCGCTCCAAAGTCGGCAGTCTAGTTGTCAGACTACATCTTCTTAGCTGCAGATGAGGGCCTAAAATGAGAGAGAGAACTTTTATCAACCCATACAGCCCAAGGCAGAAGAGCTTTGATTCTATTAGAACATTCCACCCTTTCAGGATAGAATGTTCTAAATTAATAAGAGAGCAACACAAAATCAAACATTGGAGCATTAGAGAAGAAGTCTATACTAGCCATTATTGGCCCTGAGCAACTTTATTGTGTTCAGTAGAGCTCTCAAAATTCCACTGTTCTAATTCCTGTTATGGCACATAGCGGAGGGAAATTATGTCTCATGTAGTGCTCACAAGGCCTATTAATTGGTAAAGGAGTCCTTTCACTGGGCTGCTCAGAGAATATCCTGGTATGACCTTAGGTAAAGTAGCTCAGAATCTGATATTGGCTGCTTCTGGATGCAACGCTGTTTGGCTCTTTTATCTTGTTTGACATCAAATCTAGCACATGAGAAGGTTTTCTCAGTGTCCATGGAGATTTGTTCATCTTTGATGACCAAATCCATTGTGAGCTTTTTTACTAGGGTGGCCGTTGGCAGCAGAGTTAAAGCAGATTTCTCCATTTCCATCATCCAATAGAGATGGTAGTATGCCCTTTTTCACCTACATGCCACCCGTGCCATGTTTATATTGGCTTCCCAAACATCAGTAGCTTTCAAAAGCAGGATGTCATAAAAAGAATTCACCAGCACAAGATACATCTCAAACTAGCCTTCCCCAGATAATGTCATTATGCTGTATTGCACTTAATGGAAATGTAGCACAATAAGAAGCACTCCTGCAACCACTTTAATTTCAGAGAAGTGTTCTATATAGTCCTTGGACATAAAATGTACAAAATGCATATGCTTTTCTCATATACCGCAGCTCTGATAATATGGGCTTTCAGTGTGTGTTTGAGAGCATGGCTTCTGCTTGGCGAGGGCATAAACAAATTGATAATAATGTCCCATCAACATGTATGTGTATATACAATTCATACTCGAGCCATTCAAGTGCAGCTAAAACTTTCTTCCCTTCCCTGACCTGGGAATTTTTGAATTAATGTTTGTTAATGTGGTTGTGACAGAATAAGAAGTTACTATATTACTTGATTTGTCACTAACAGATATTGTCACCAACTCACTCATCGACATGCCCTTAGATTAAAAGCACTGTTGTGTTAAATTCTATCATGGACATCCGTCCATATAGAGAACTTTTTTACTTCAGAAGTTACTGCCGTAGGTACATGATTGGTTAATTTGTATGCCTACTAGTAGATTTGCAATTTATATTTGTAGTTTTCTACTGCAGTGCGTTTTCTGTTGCTTACACTGACATTATCCCTAACTAAGGCTTGTTCTAACTTTTGCACTAGCTTGGGAATGCAAAGCAGCGTTTAAAACAGGGTTATGTTTGAATTGTGTTCTTTGCGAGTAAACCCATTAAGAGCATACCTTTCTGATATGATATGGGTGTGTGTTAATGCTGTGTTAGTGCGTGCTATCTATGTTGGACTCTATCGTGAAGGCACTTGAGTTGAGCTGGGAGAACCACAGAATTGGAAAATAGTTAACACCTAAAAGCACCTAAAAAAAAATTGTAAAGAAACTCTATAAATGAATTAAGGGCCTGATTTAGCGGCAAAGAAGGTAATCATCATAAACTTGACTTAGTACCCTGCCCGCCGGGCATGACGGTTCCATTCAGTGTACAGTGACCACCACTGGGTGGGCGGTCATCTCCAAATTTGACTGACAGAGTACAATTTGGTCGCAAAGGTATTATCCTCTACCATCCTGACGGACACTCCCCTGTCTGTCAAACACAAAATCTGTGCCCAGGTGTTACTATTATTAACCACTGGAAATAATGGCCACGTACAGTGTAGGGCATGGATATGAGGCAGCAAACTTCAAACCAACACCAATGTTTACATTAAGCCAATACCCTTCTTTAGCATAAAATATGTCAGAGTTTCTAACAGTTTCATGTTTAAGTATCAGAATGTGTATTTTGATTCGATACATTATAAGGCTAATTTACTCAGGGCTGCAATGTATGCCAAACACGCTGAAATTCATCAAAATGTTAGGAGTAGAACAGTACTGCCCTTGTAAAGAAAAATGATTTATGAACGACTAAAATGAAATACTATTTGTGGATACAACATACTATATTAGCAGTTGCATTCAGCAGGATGAATTTTGATGTTAAGGTGAAATTAAACAAAGTTCAATTACACTTTTTGATGATCATTATCAGAGAAAATCATGGACCACATAGTCCTTTCTTGTGCATTATGGTAGCTTATAAATTGGACTTCAGTTCAATTACACTTTTTGATGATCATTATCAGAAAAAATCATGGACCACATAGTCCTTTCTTGTGCATTATGGTAGCTTATAAATTGGACTTGAAGCATGAATAACGTTTTTTTTAATGTGTTGCAGGACTCCAGCCCAGACGTGATGCCAAGCTACCCACTGACTCCAAAGCCGGACACACATTCTCTGGACAAGCCCAAACTCAAAGCTGGTGGCTCAGTCGAGAGCCTCCGGAGCTCTTTAAGTGGCCAGAGTTCGATGAGTAAGTTCAACTTAAACGATAGAAGCACAGTTGTAACGTAAGTTGATGGGCATACAAGATCTGTGTATAACTTAATCTATAAGCACAGTGTTTCTTTTAAGACTTGACATGCGTTTTGGCAAATATGACTGGAGAGAACAGCCCTCTACACCCATTTTCTCCTAGAAGGATGGGGAGCATGCTAATACATAGAAACAACAGATACAAAAGAAAATAGTCTGATGGTATGAATGTGTGAAATCCTCAAGAGAACAATAAATAACTTAATGTTTACAGTCCAGTTCAAACCAGTGGGAGTTTATTTAAATGGTGATAGTGAAACATCAGTTAAGGGCCTGCTTCAAGGGACAAAACATAGCTTTAAAGTGTTGCTTGTTGATGTAGACCTTTGAGGTAAGTTGAAGGGCCATTTGATTACCAACCATCTTCGCATGATGGCAACAGGCATAACAATGACATCAGAGACTTGCTATTTTGATCCTGCCAGCAAGTGTCATTATTACCAGATACTTCAATCTTAATACTACTATTTTGAAGTGTGTGATGCTGGCTGTGCTCAATGTAGGCCTTTGTGCATGGTGTACATTGCTTGGGAGGGTGAAAAGAAAATGTTTACAGATTCATCTTTTCATGCAGTAGTCTTCTTTTGTGCCATGCCCTTCTTTAGTTCTTATAAATGACCCTCTTCATCTTTGTTTACCTCACAAACATTCTGGGTGTGCTCAGGTGGTCAGACAGTGAGCACCACAGATTCCTCAGCAAGTAACCGGGAGAGTGTGAAGTCCGAAGATGGTGATGATGAGGAACCTCCGTACAGAGGACCTTTTTGTGGGAGAGCCAGGGTGCACACGGATTTCATACCGAGCCCATATGACACTGATTCTCTAAAGCTCAAGGTAGTTACGATTTGAAAATCTTTGTTGTGCTTTGAGTGAAGATGATACTTTGCTCTGTCTTGATGTTTTAAGTGTTAGCGTATGTTTGTATGATTATAAAATGTTTTTTTTTAATTAAATGCTATTCTTTTGCACTGTAAGTAGGCAGGCATACCTTTCATGTCTTGCTTCAAGGGAACCTCCACCTGGCCCTTCTGCTCTGGAGAGTCACCCTTACCTGATGAACATGCAGGTGTATGCAGGGTCTTTCTTGTGTTGTGTGTTATTTTGCATCACCATGGAGGCAATTAATTTGGTGAATACTTTATAAAGAAGTACTTATTTTTGTACTATATATGCCCGATGCCCATTTTCATCATCACAGTCCTAGTAATCAGTCACTTGGAAAGCAGAGCAGGCTTCTCAAGAGGATTGGGCTGGTCTTTCTCTTTATGAATTGTCTGTTTCTTGCATTTGCTTTGTCTGCCTTAGAAATTCTTTGAAAGGTCTTATGAGATAAATATTCTTTATGCTGCAGAAAGGAGACGTTATCGATATCATCAGCAAACCCCCCATGGGCACGTGGATGGGCCTGCTGAACAACAAAGTTGGCACCTTCAAGTTCATCTATGTAGATGTCATAAATGAAGTGGAAGAGAAGCCAAAACGGCCCACAAGACGGAGACGGAAAGGAAGACCTCCAAAGCCTCAGTCTGTTGAAGACCTTCTAGAGCGAATCAATTTGAAGGTTAGTTTAGTCTTTTCTACAAGATCTTTCAAACTTCTGGAATATATCATTGTGCTCATTTATTTAGACGACTGCGAATTCATATCATATCATAATTCTTTATTCGGCATTAAGAAACACCATAAAAGTACAATTTAAAATAACATTAATATATACATATAGACTGTGTCAATTACAATTCATTAAACCCCAATCCCACCCCGCATTTTACTTTTATTTTCAGGGGCCCTCCTTTCAGCGGATCTCTCTTGTCTCTCTTAGTTTAACTGCTACTCTTAAAAAAACTCTAATAGAGAGTAGGGTCAAGGGGTCCTGTACCTTTTGTAAATATAAAAGAGCCACATTAGCATGTTTACATTTATTTTTCTTCAGTAGGCTAACTAAAAAACGGCGCCTGGGCATTGAATAAAAAGGGCATAATAATACAAAATGAAGGGTATCCTGCGGAGATCGTTGATCGCAGCCGCAGGGACCCTTTGGCTCAACTACAGTGGTAAAACCTGCTGGGTCGGCTAATAAATAATGTAAAAGATTGAACCTAAAACGTGTGATTAAAAATCTATCCTGGGTGTTGTGTATGAGGGCGAGGTACGGTTCCATTCCATCGCTAGTCCTCACTAGACTGTAGTCTTTGATCGACTGTTTGCCCCAATCCCTCTCTTCTCTTGTGTGGACTCTGTGCATAAAAAACTTCCTCTTCACACAACCCTTGTCCCGACTTATAATTCTGGTCGGGTTTGAGAAGAGGGCTATACAGCCAATCTTTTCAAATGCTGCCTTTAAGTACTTCAGCCATGGGATGTTAAATCCCCTGTCCCTAGCAAGACAATCCATGATTATTTGTCTTGTCAATGTTGCCTCTGGATTGTCCCAGATCTTTAGCCATGCTATCAGGAGTCTGACCTGGAGCCTGTCCTCTATAAACAAAGTATCCCCCAGTTCTTCATGAGCAATATGGGAGGGGACGCACTGTGGAACTTTGAGGAGCCTTCTCATAAATGTATTCCTCTCTACCTGCAGTTTGGTAGGTTTAGCAAACCCCCAGAGTTCCGCCCCATATGCCGCTTTAGAATAACAAACTGAGTTATATAATTTCATAATTTCATCCGGAGACCAGCGTCCAAGTTTGCGCCCAAACCTCATGATTGCCCCTGTGCTGGACACCAACTTGTTACAACGCTCCTCAATTAATAATTTAACATTTAAATGCCCATCAAATAAAATGCCCAGGTACGAGAAGGACTGCACCTTCTCTAATTTATGGTCACCTATTCTATAGTTGAAACTTTTCCTTGGCTTGGTCCTTGTTTCCATAACACATGACTTGGTCAGGTTGGCAGACAGCTTTAAATTATTCATAAAATCCACAAAACCGTCTATTAATCGCTGTAGTCCCAGTGGAGTGCGTGCCAACAGTACCGCGTCATCTGCATAAAGCAGAACAGGGATTACTCTTCTGCCTACTCTAGGTGAATCCACATTTAGGCTTACTAGGGCTTGTTCTAAACCGTTTATATATAGGAAAAACAGGAATGGGGCCAAAATACACCCCTGTCGCACGCCACTGGCGCAAGTAAAAGACTCAGTGCATCCGTCCTCTAGGTTGTATCTGACTTTGGGCGAGGTATTCCAATGTAGGGCTTTCATAATCTTAATCAGTTCTTGATCTGCCCCAAGCGTTGTCAATAAAGCCCACAGCTTCAGATCCATAAAGGCTAAATAGACCCCTTCCTTGCTGGCAATAGTATATTTTGCCACCAATAGATATAAATTTAGACATTGGACTCTGCGAATTAGACGTACCTTACTTGTTGATAAGTTCAGCCCTGGGTTAGGGTGTCATTTTTTACTTGTTACGTAGAGGCCTCCACTCTCTAAGAATCTAGTGACACATGGGTGGGATTAAAAAGAGAGAAACATCCTTGTGGACTTTTTTAGATTAGATTTCAAAACTACACATTTATTTCCTTTTTGTTAGCATAAAGACATGATTTGAAATGGCTAAGTCTTAATTTCCCATCAAAAATAGTATTTTTTGTGATTGTCTGAAATTGGGAAGATAGATATAATTGTTGCAATTTTTTTCAATTATGATAACTTGTTGTAAAATTATTTTAATACATTTTGCAATCCATTTGCGCACATGCTTTTGTTAGTTTTATGGTATTTGTTCAAAGCCTCGTGCATTTGGTCTATAAAGTAAAGGTTAGTTTCAAGGCCTTCCTTGATAACACCATGACATTTCCTTTACAATCACATGGTTTCTCATTTATAAGAAATTTGAATGGAGTCATGCTGCTCTTAGCATCCAAAATGCAGTACATATTTGAAGTTTCACATGGTTACATCATAGAAACACTGATGGAGATGGTGGATTCTACAGCACATTTGATGGATCCCTTCTCATACTTTTTGTATTTCGAAAATGCTTTCTTTTATGTTATATTTATAACATAACAAATTATCAAAATATACCCAAAATTGAATGAAATTATTACCACAGTTAAATACGTGCATTCAATTTATATAGCTCAACATTAGACTAAACCAATAATACTGAAGATAATTTAGATGCCTTGCAACATTTTATGTAAGTCAATGGGAAAAGAAAAAGGGAGAGGAAAGTGAAATGTATCAACAAATAAGTATATGGATAAATGGAACAATATTCAAGAGTATTTGAGTAATGCACTATTGCATGTATAGAAAAAACACATCATGTCCATTAAATAATGCTGCACATTATATATAGCAAGACAGATAATTAAGAGAATGTTTAGAGACGTCAACCAAATTATATAATCCAAGTAGCCATTAAAGCACATATCCTTGCTGGTCTAGATCTGGATAAGTATAGGGTAAAGGGTTGCCATATTAAAATCCTCTAAATATTTAAATTTGGAAAATGAATTTAGCCAAATTGACTGTATGTTTTTATAATATTTTTTTTAGGTTTCTTCCAATTCGTTGTAATCTGTTAGAATACAATTGCAAAAACTGAATCTAATATTGTGCCCTTCGTCGGAAGTCTCATCCAATATGAGACCACGAAAATATTTTGGAGCGAAAGAGGAACACTAGTTTTCATAACCTCATTAAGTTCCAAAGTTGGACCAAAAACTGATCTACTAATTGGTTCTAATAAACTATGTGTAGCAAATATACTTCAACACAAGCGCATGACAAAGATCTCTTTCTTATAATTTTAACTTGCTATACAGTTGCACTCTCCATTGGAGCTATATTCATGTGTTGTGCAGCTGCACCGTCTCACTTATGGGCTCCAAGAATCCCACCATTCTGCCACCATAGCAATTCTTTTTTCAGTTCTTTTTTATTTAGAAGTGAAAGTTATTAATGTCCTTTTTGGCGCATTAGATTTCAGTTATTCAGATATTTTTTCGTGAACAGCAAAAATCATGGCCCGATTCACCAAGGTAAATTTCTTTAATGTAAGTTTGCAACTGAATATACTTTTTTAATGACTGACAGGAATTCACAAAGGGACACACGGTTATAAGCATGACTTTCTCAACAAAAAGTGCTTGGAAATCTGCACTCATAAATGCTACTCGAGGCTTAGGAAGTGGGAGTTCCAAGGTGGAGTTTGCTTTGGAAGTTTAGGAAAGCTCTCAAATGTATATGTGTGAGAATTCCAAAACTTATTCTCTGGCCTCTTTTCACCCTGCAAATAGTCAGAGATGTATTCCAGCCAAGGTCTGGAGTAACTGGCCTTCTATCATGGGAAGAGGAATGGCTCATGCGCAGATTTGGTGAGGTGTAGAAGAAAGTGCATTTTGCTCTGGAGGCTGCTTGCTCCCCGTGAGGTATCCTCTGCTTAGAATGCCACTCAGGGGGCTGATGAACCTTCACTAAAACTCCCTTGACAAGTGCTCCTGAAAACCTGTACCTGGTGCGGCTCTCCTGGAGTACTACTGTGAATGTTTGGGACTAGTGAAATGTAAAAGTATGCACAAGTGGAAGTGTAAATATATGCCCATACCTTCCCTTTTTTTGCGAATAGTCACTTTGGGCCATATGTATAAACACATTTTCCCATAGACACAGAGTGGATAAAACCCTTTGCTACATCTGGCCCTTTGTGTTTATGTTCATTATTTTAATTGAAAGGAAGAGAAAGTTGCAGCACGTCATTACTGTGGAAGGCGATGAATCTTTATAACTCTTGAATAAACAGCAACGTAAGGGGTGGGAGAGATGTTCTTGCCTTTGCATTAGATCCATGATGACTGCCTTAATATATTATGACTGGCAGAATATATCTCGTCAACGCAGTGCTTATAATCGAAGTGGAAACAAAATGAATGCTCCTAGGGTGTGTCAAAGTGCATATCTAGGAGGGCAGGGCTTGACTTTTTAAATCAATGTCATCAAAGGGCTACAGTCAGTGGGGGTGCTCTAATTATGCTTAACTTTCATGTAGAGAATGTGTCTTCATTCAAGTATGGAATTTCTGCTGTGCTGCTTCTGAGGACCTTTGAAATTTGGTGTGTTTGAAATTGTGCAATCTGGGGACCTGTAGATACTAGGGGGCTCATTACGATTGCGGTTTTCCCGCATCCTCTGTGCCGGCGGAAGCCACCACCGGCACAGAGGATGCGGGAAAACTGCTGCGGACCGACCAAAAACCCACCTCCACATTAGGATGGCTGGTGGGTCTTGGTTTCAGTCCGCTGCTTTTCTGCTGCAGTCGGCTTACAACCGCGGCAGAAAAGCTCTAATATGTTGGCGATGTCTCTCAGACACCGCCAGCCATATTAGGATGGCTTCTAAAACATGCTTTTCCGCGGGGGTTTCTCCGCCGTGGAAAAGCATACTGATCTTCACTTCGGGGGCCCGTTGCGGGCCCCCTGGGTGAAGGTTGGGTGGGTGGTGCACATGGGGGGTACCTATGGTACCCCCCTGCATTTACATGCAGAAAGCGGCAGGCACCGCGCGGTGCATGCCGCTTTCTGCATGTAAATGCAATGCATGCCTTTTTAACATTGCGGCGGGTGCAGCTTTAAGCCGCACCCGCCGCAATGTTAAATATAGAGGATGTGACCGCCAGGGTGGCGGTCACATCCTAATTGCACTGTACGGAACGCCGCAGCACATGCGGACGTTCCCTCCTACTCAGGGCTCGCGGACGGACGCAAGTTCTTCTGCGATCGTAATGAGCCCCTAGGTTTGGACATGAGTCAAAAGGATCGCTTCACCAGTTGGGGGGTAATTGTAGATTAATTCTCTCAGTGGGGGGGTGGGGCAGAGTCCAAGGCCCCAAGAGGGCCTGCTGTTTTTCAATAATCAAGGCCCTCTATTCGTGGTAAAAGAAAGGGCAGCGTTTGATTAAGAATGGCAATTATCAAAAGGACAAGTTATAGAGTTTTTCATTCTTACAATGCAGACTGCAAGTTGTATAACTTCCAGCACAGCATCATTCTCTACTGAACAGAAGATCACAGTATGCCATGTTCCGTGAGAAAACCCAGATGCCCGATCAAAATGATCCCAGATTCCAATATTATGATGAAAGACACATAGAGCCCCATTACAGTTGGCCCAGTAACAAAGCATTCTTGCACTATTTACAGCCCATTATTACTTTTAACATCTTGAACGGAGAATAACATGCCTAAATCAATGTTGCTGCACTTATTTCCACGGATGCCTAAATCCTGGCCGATATTCCAGGCAAATTTCCACTTGCTTCTTGCAGTGCCTGGAAAATCTGAGAGACTTTTAGCAACTGTTTCCTTAGCTTATAATATTGCTCAGACTACGGACAGGATCCTGAAAATCCTGAGCAGTACCTCTGCATGCTGGTAGGTGGCATTGACTGGCTCTGCGTCGGCCCCTACAGAAGTGATGTGAAGGTTGCCTCTATAGGCGCCACCACATAATGCTGACATCAGTTCTTTTCTTTCCATGCCATCTGCACAGATCCAGAGATAGATACTTCAGCCTATTTTTTGGCCTACTTTTTTAAACCCTGTGGTTCCTCTCACAAGAAGATATCTGTGAGAGACCTCCACCTGGTTTGCCTCTGGTGCCTGGGGCCGGGCCACGAGTCCAAGGCCTGCCCTGACTGGTGAGTGATTAACTCCTAACTCTTAGATCGGTTCGCCAGAGCAAAGAAAGCGCAGGTTGTGGAGAAACGGCCCATCTCCAGATGGATTGTGCTCAGCTTTAAGATCTGCTACGCACTGGCCAATAAGCAACAGCCTGCAGGCAGGGCCGGACTGGGAACCGAAACCCGCCCTGGCAAAGTGCTCGGCCGGCCTCCCCCATACCCCCCCCCCCCACCGGGGGGGATAGTGGTGCAACCGTGCTCTTTGCCAGGGCCGGTTTTCGACCGATTTTGTTACAGGGCCGTTTTTGCAGCTATGCAAAAAACGGCCCTGTAACAAAAACGGCCCCCTGGGGTCCAAAACCGGCCCCCACCCATGCGCCCGACCGGGGGATTGCCCGGTGCCTGTAACGGCCAGTCCGGGCCTGCCTGCAGGCCAATTCCACAAGAGCCAAGACTGCGACCAATGCATTAGCTTGTGGAGTCCCTGTCCTTGACATCTGTCGGACTGCAGTGAGGGCATCACTGCGCATGTTTACTAAACATTGCTGCTTTGACAGTCATGTCCGTTGTGACCCTCCAGGACTTCTTGATCTGAATCAGTATAACATGTTGCTTAGCTTTGATAAAGCCTGATCTGGTAGAGGTTCTTCATTGCTTCAGATTCCTTACCGCCCTCCCATCCTCCTCACGTCTGGAAAGTTTTTTTGTTCCATTCTAGAAAGGTCCAAGTATGTTCTAACTGTCTCCACACTGGTCAGTCAGCCTTCAGATGTGGCTCCGTGCTTGTGGCATGGAAATGTCATGAAAAGAAACTGATGAAAGCGTGCTAAGGAGGAGCCTATATATGCACCTGCATGTCAATTTCGGGTTTGCCACGCTGCCGATCAATGCCTCCTACCGGCGTGCACAGGTACTGCTCAAGATTTTCCAGATCCAATCTGACAACAGGGGAATACCCTAAGGTAGGGATTCTGTGGCTAGATAGTTGCTGCCAGATAAGGCATTAGCGAACGTAAGTAAGTTGGTCATCAAGGCTACTTTTTTGTTTCATCGGGAAAAGGATTTTTCGGCTGAAAACTGAATTTCTGGCCCACTTAGGCTTTATTTCAGAAACACTGGACCCAAGGCATGAATACCTGTACACACTGTGCAGAACAGTTGAATTGAACTTCAGAATTCAAAGGCACAAGTAAAAACATACTCATTCATGAGTATGTGAAATAGCATTCCTGTATTCCTACTTCACGTCTTTGTGAATTGAACCCCAAACATCTTAAATGGAAATATTCAGTTAGAATGATCAGAAATAGAACAGGACTGTGTGCCCTCTTTGCAGGTTTACTTATAGAGGGTTGGACATTTTGGTAGAAATTCCCAAAGACATTTTTGAGTACATGAATTAGTTCTTCTGGAGTTCACATATTCAGAGATGCCTTTCTGTAGTGATTCCATAGACTGCAGAACATAACTTGGTCACCTATGAATTGCCTGATATGCTACACTGTAATTTGGGAAGTCATAACATAGTAGTGATCTTCTACACATCAAACCTAAAATGTCAGTCATCCGTGAACTGATGGACAATTGAACTGCGTTAAGCTCTGAGACATCTCAATATGGCATCCAAGTGATTTGAGAATACAACATGGTTTTATGCTTCTAATCAGGACCCAACTCCTCTTTATATTTTTCAGTTATTCAATTGTCTTTATTCACATTTCTTTGTTGTTACTAAACCTACTGCACAGGGAGCAATTTCTAAGAGATAGACTGAACATTTCTAGATATAGAGAAACATTGATCATCTTCAGCAAGTTTTTAGTATTCTTAATTGTTACCATTTACTTTAATTCCGGGTTAGAATTGCAGAGCCATCTTTGCAAATGTAAGGCCTACTGATGTTTTGTTTTTAATGTATCCCTCGGTTCCTCTTCTTCTCACACAGGAGCACATGCCCACCTTCCTCTTCAATGGTTATGAGGACCTCGACACCTTCAAGCTGCTGGAAGAGGAAGACCTGGATGAACTGAACATCCAGGACCCAGGGCACAGAGCAGTGCTTCTGACCGCAGTGGAGCTGTTACAGGAGTATGACAGTGAGTTTGTGGAAAAACGCACTCCAACGATATGTTGAGGGTAGATTGTACACGTCAATGCTATGATGCAAGCCGAGCCTTTTGACTTTTTGGATAATGGCATTGTACCCTTGTTTTTAAGCATGGCATGTTTCCATCAATGGAATGATCAACACTGTATTCAGTTTTACTAATTAGTATATACCCAGTAACATGTGAAAAAGTGTGGCATCTCCTGAGTTTACATTTCTTTGTATGTGGAAAAATGAAATCAATAAAGATGGTTAAAAATATAATAATCCTATGATAAAAAAGGAAAGGTGTATGCTTGAAAACAAACCCTTTTTCGGTTGTCATAGAAGGATTTGTGTGTGCCCTCTGACTGTAAAGGACTTTCAGTTAGCAAAACATTTAGTTTGAAAAGTAAAATTTCAATTTCTATCCTTGACTTTTCCCCCCACTTTACCATTAGAACTTTGCTCATTACACAGCTCTTCCTTAGGCTCTAGAGCAGGTAGAGCTGTGTATTGAGCAATGTCAAATTATAGCCAGGTAAGGCTGTACAAAAATACGTTTTAGCATCTTTTTATTACCTTTTGAACTAAATCTTTTCAAATGATATGTATGACTATAGATATTTAACCATTTTTTAATAGATATTTTTCAATAAAAAGCTGTTTTCCCAAAATGACTTCCCTAATGAACATCTATGTCCAACTGTTAAGCCTCCAGTCTAAATAAGGCGACGCAACTTCATTCTATAGCTCAGTCGCATATTTTGCAAGCCTAATGGGGAGTCTCTAGACATCATGATATACGGAGCACTAAAAAAACTTCTTTAGAAAAATGGGCCGGCCCACCAACATAGAGTAGGACTAGATGTAGTTTCCTAGGTTCCTGCTGTATCTAAACTTGATACATTAGCTTCAGTCAAATAAATTAACCAGATTCGAAGATGTTCCCACAACTGTCTATTTATCTGGATATAGAATAAAGTCTCTACAAATGTATTTGAATATCTCAACACTGAACCTCTACCAGTGGTTGCCCAACTCTCGGGGCACCGAATGACTCAAGTTACTTAATACCATCTGCCAAGCCTCTCGCACAAATGTATTTTTGGTGTAGCGGTCCCATGGAAGATAAATGGCGAGTTGGTCCATTAAAAACTGGTTAATGTTGGAGCACACCTTATGATTGTATTAAACTACGGAGCTATTGAACAGGCACATTATAGCATCAAATTAGATGAATTCTTTAAACTGTGTTTTGGGCAAGTAGATATCCTAGAGCACATTAATGTATGGCCGAGTTGCTCCAGATGTAACATAACGACAATGACAGTTAAACCAGGAGGTCTTGTTTCCTCTGCTTACTGTGCCCAGTGTACAAGTGGTGGTAGAGAGAGTAATGACTGGCATTGTCCAGACCATTCCGGCTGCTCTGATCATTCTCCAGGTGGCTTTTACTCAAGGCCCACCACCACTTGGTAATCCTTCTGTTTCTCCTTTATCTCACTCTGACTTCAGTGAGCCTTCTGGAGATGGCAATCATAGACTCAAATTAAGTCAAATTTATCAGCTTTTTTAGTATATTAATTACTCCTCAGGGAATATTTAAAAGTCCTCTTTAAAACAAGCCGTCATACTTATGATATTATTTATAAATCCAAAAACCATATGTCCACACCCAAATATTGAGAATGAAAGTAATGCTGTTAACCAATAACGGCAAAGCTTTTTACTTATCACAGAAAGTAGAAGTTGATAATCACTGACTTAAAAGAATTTTTCAACTTATATATTTTATCCCGTTTAGCAGGTGTTTTAATGCCTCCCTCAAAAACATTATTGTTCTTTAAAACATTCTATTGTTCTCGATAAATGGCTGATGTACAGCTGTCTTAAAGCTGGGCGTGAGGTAAGCAGAGGAAACAAGACCTCCTGGTTTAACTGTCATTGTCGTTATGTTACATCTGGAGCAACTCGGCCATACATTAATGTGCTCTAGGATATCTACTTGCCCAAAACACAGTTTAAAGAATTCATCTAATTTGATGCTATAATGTGCCTGTTCAATAGCTCCGTAGTTTAATACAATCATAAGGTGTGCTCCAACATTAACCAGTTTTTAATGGACCAACTCGCCATTTATCTTCCATGGGACCGCTACACCAAAAATACATTTGTGCGAGAGGCTTGGCAGATGGTATTAAGCAACTTGAGTCATTCAGTGCCCCGAGAGTTGGGCAACCACTAGTATAGGTTCAGTGTTGAGATATTCAAATACATTTGTAGAGACTTTATTCTATATCCAGACAAATAGACAGTTGTGGGAACATCTTCGAATCTGGTTAATTTATTTGACTGAAGCTAATGTATCAAGTTTAGATACAGCAGGAACCTAGGAAACTACATCTAGTCCTACTCTATGTTGGTGGGGCGGCCCATTTTTCTAAAGAAGTTTTTTTAGTGCTCCGTATATCATGATGTCTAGAGACTCCCCATTAGGCTTGCAAAATATGCGACTGAGCTATAGAATGAAGTTGCGTCGCCTTATTTAGACTGGAGGCTTAACAGTTGGACATAGATGTTCATTAAGGAAGTCATTTTGGGGAAACCGCTTTTTATTGAAAAATATCCATTAAAAAATGGTTAAATATCTATAGTCATACATATCATTTGAAAAGATTTAGTTCAAAAGGTAATAAAAAGATGCTAAAACTTCTTTTTGTGCAGCCTTACCTGGCTATAATTTGACATTGCTCATTACAAAGCTCTTCCTTAGGCTCTAGACCCAAGTTCTAATGGTAAAGTAGGGGGAAAAGTCAAGAATAGAAATTCAAATTTTACTTTTCAAACTAAATGTTTTGCTAGCTAAATAGTTCCCAAGCATATTTTTATCAAGTTGCCTAATTCCAAAACACCTTGAGCCAGAAACATGGCAATATGTGTCTGTTTTTTTACAGCGTAACCAGTAATCTTTTTTACCATTTGCCTAAAAGTAAGGACCCAGCAACTTTGATTTAATTCCCTGTTTCAGTGACATGTGTTACATAGCAAGACACTGGATACATGGTTACGGAAGCTGATTGATGTCTTAAGGGCTGAATGGTAATTCCAAATTCAGACCAAAGCCACGACGAATTAATTGCAGGTCAAAATAAGTGTGATGTGGTTGTTGTAGTTTGGCACTCAAAATTGTCTGCTTGGTGGAGAAAATCCCAGCAAATTGACGATATAATATAGGTCTCACACGAAGTATAGAAATACTGAAATCTTGTTGAATACACTGCTCACGCTGGCTGCTGACGTGCAAGTGGGGGACATTTAGTCATCTCTAAAGAATTTGCTGGCTAATGAACAATGCAGTCAGTTAATACCACACAATTAGAGGACAGCGATGTACACAGACCCTGTAAGAGCCCTTCTGACTGGTCTAAGAGCTATACCCATAGTGGCCCCTACTTTGTATGGACACTGTTCTACCATAAAGAACCACTTCATGAAAATCTATTTTTGGGACTTGTGCATGGTAGGCCAGATTCCGTGCGAGTGCCTCTGCAGCTCTTCCACACCGGACTTACGGCTCACTGGTTGTGTTACCGCCGCACAGTGCGCTGAGGCTTTGTTCAGTCATCATTCCCAGAAGTTATAGATTTTATGTTCCTGGAAGTCTTAACACTTTTTGTTTCATATAAAAAATACTTTTTTTTATTTTGTAACGATTGTGTGGCTTTATTTAGCATGTATTTTCCGGGAATAAAAGTAAACAGTACGTATTAAAATATACCGTTGCCTGAGTCAAATGGGCAATGTGAATTGTCCCGTCTGCCATTTTGCATTTTATGCCTAGTCACCCTTGCCCACCGGTAAGAAGACCGTGCCAGTTTAATGTTAACAACTGTTTCTTAACATCAGCTCTTATTATTACCTCGTTCATCTGGACTCATTATTTGATCTTAAAAGGATGAAAGTCCCAGGCGACCCTCTTAGAATTCAGCCAGTGTGACCTGCAGTTTGCTCTCATGCTCCTGCAGAGTAGGCACCTTAGATAACTGTGCTCCATCACTGGCTATAATTACTGTTCATCCACTCCTTGCCAGTCTTCTCCATACGCCCTTCCCTTCTAATCAATTCACATGGTTAGAGTTCTGCATTCCACTCTTTTCCAAGATGTACATATGCAAACTCGTTACTGCTCTCTGAAGTGGCTTAGAACTCTCCCCGGCAAAAGCAGACACTGGAGCTCATGAAAACCAAAACACACAAGTCATGAGCCACCCACAAGGTAAGAAGCTTGCATGCACTCCTGGAGCCAAAATAAACCAGAACAGCCTATCAAATGACTTCGGTAAAATAGCACTGGCCTAATAGAGACCGAAAAAGCTAGAATTCAAGATCTATGCAAAGGCTTCTAACCAAAAAAAGGCATAGTGGCTCTCTCGCTGACTGCTACAGTAATAATAACATAATATTCACAAATCGGGCAGCAGTAAAAGAGAATGTGTTCTGCAGTGCAGTATTCCAGCGCCGTGATCGTTTAGTGCGCTATACGTTTTATCTCTTTGTATTTCAGTGGTGGTGCTTTCATTGGTTCTATTTCACTCTTTTATTTGTTGAACATTTTGTTGCTGCTGGTTAAGGAGCTTTTATAAAAGAAATGCAGACACAATCTGAACTCTGCTCACATGCATGATGTGATTAAAAAGCCAGACTGTGATTCAGAAGAGAAACCTTAATGTACAACCTGTTACTCATTGGAACATTGCAGATGGTCGCTGCCTGTTTTCAGGAGTGATCAGAAACACGAAACACCCCCTTTGTTTTGCACAAATTAGAGATTTGTAAAGGTGATTTCCCCCGTTTTCTCAATTTTTATTAACGTGTTCCTAATCTCTTTACAATTTGAATGTGGTTTCATGCTACAGAAAAGATATATGCAGATGCCATTGTATTCCAGTACAATAAAGTAACATTGCTTTGTGTGTCGTTTAAAACAATGTGAATTTTTATCTGCCAAAAAATTCCTTCGATTCCTTGACTTACTTTATTTCGTCCCCCAGGTAACAGCGACCAGACAGGGTCTCAGGAGAAGCTGCTACAAGAAGGCCAGGGCTCAAGTGGACGCTCCCCGCGAGATTCAGGCTGCTATGAAAGCAGTGACAACCAAGAGAACGGTAATGGTGTGTGTGTAACCTTTCTTCGTGCCGCGCATACCTAGTTAAGTGGCAACATGCGCTGTCTACTTAATGGGAAGTTTGGTGTATTCTCTTTTGTTTCCGGGTTACCAAAACTCTGCTTCCTGTCTGCTCCCTTCTATACGTGTGGCCAGGCCACTGTCCTGTTTTGAATTTTTACAGGGCACTATTGGAATCCTGCTTTGAATTTTTAGTGTGTAAAAAGGACTTGCATCTTTCATTGGAAAGACAAGAAAAATGCATTATCTCTCTGAGTTCTTTTCATCCTCATTGTTTGCTATGCTGCCACCACTCTACAGCGGTTATCTGCCGTTGGTATGGCTTCGAAGAGCTTGCCTCTTGGTTCTGGAAATAATGAAGTTTTGTACATTAATTCTTAGAATTTTACATCGAACTACTAGATGTCAGTACATGGCAGATTATGTGAGTCTATACTAAATACCAAGCCATACATCAGTTGTTTCAGGTAGGTATACCAGAGCAAT
Organism: Lissotriton vulgaris; assembly: GCF_964263255.1. Lineage (NCBI taxonomy): Eukaryota > Metazoa > Chordata > Amphibia > Caudata > Salamandridae > Lissotriton > Lissotriton vulgaris. Next base: position 1,325,731,875 of record NC_141694.1, read on the forward strand.
AGCATTTCGCATTGTGGCATGTTGGTTGGAACCTGAGATTTTGCCTTGTCTGTTTTCTGTATTGTCCTCTTATATTCCTTAAATCCATGAAGAGAATTAAATCAGAAATGTGTTCCATGGTCTTCTTTTGCTTTTTGTTTTCGGTAGCCATTCAAGTAACTAAATACCCAGACGTCATCAAGTAGCGCTGTGGGTGGTAGATTTCAGGCAAAGAGTCACACTTGCAAGAGCCACAGAGGGCCATGGATGTGGAGGATGGAGTAGTGTACGAGCAGGCTTGGTGTGGTCGTCGTTTTAGGTGGTCTTGAGTCTGCAAATTAGAATTAAACGTTTGTTTCTTCACCCTGTCAGTTTTAACACAGGTCTCTCTTGATGTAGCACTCACTTGGGGCCCGATTCACAGAACTAACTTACTACAAAATCCTGAACTTACTACCATTTTGGTATACACAGAAGGCACTTACTCATGTTGGTATTCACAGAATGCACTTACTCATTTTGGTATTCACAGAATGCACTTACTCATACTAACTTTATGTCCGCACTCGGGCCGGAGATTCCGGCCCGGTGGTGGAGATTCCGCCTCATCAGAGGTAGTAAACACTATACAAATGCAATTACAATATACAATACAATACTTGACATCGATAATGCTATTTCTGGTGGTCCGGTGGCTTCTCTATCTAACCAAAGATTCTTCACTGCCACCTGTTCCATGGAATGGTCTCCTCTCCATCCGCAATGGTCTGCACACTGGTTCTTCTATTTCACTGATGATCTCCGTGTCTGAGTGCACTGATAAACTTGTTAAAGAAACTGACGTCAGCGCACACAGGTTGCGCTTATATGCGGCTGCGTAGCTTCTGGAGCTGAGTGGAGTTGATGCAGCCTGGCATGGCACCACCTACAGGCACGCAAGAGCACTGCTTTTTGATTTTCTGGATCCAGTCTGGCTCCTGGTGTGGAATATGTGGTTAGAGGATCCACCAGATAAAGCATCAAGTAATTTGTTAATTTGATCCCAGGGGGTAGATGTACAAAGACCCAGAATGGTCCTCACTGTCCCTATGAATTATTCTCGGTCTATGACAAGCTGTGGCTACCCTCAACTCGTCCTGTGGCTTCCACTTTTTTATGCCGATTACACCCTGGAACTTTTCGGTTGTGTGGGTAGCAGGCCCTGTGTATGGAGCCAGAGAATTTCTGAACGTGTTTGTTCAAGGTCCAGGGTTCGCTGGTCAGCCATAGTTTCCAAAAATCGCTGATGAAACTGTGGTAATGGTGGTAGGTGACAATGTGTGCCTTTCGATGGCTGAGATTGGCTTTTGCTGCATCCCACTGAAAGTAGCGCTGAACCCCTGTTCAATGTGGATGCTGACTGGGTCCGGTTGGGAACCAAAAGTAGCTCAAGCATAGATACATGGTCAAATAAACCTGGTCGCTGCCTTCTCTCGGTTAGTCTCTTTCGATCTATTTCTTGATTCTCTCTGTCCCTCTTTCCTTCCGCTTTAATCCCCACTGTGCTTGCTACAGTAAAAACGGGGAGCTAAAGAAGGCTGTGGCTGGTGTTCAACAATCTGCCTCCAATGGCTGCACACCACTCCCCTCCCCCCCCAGGGGTTTGCTTAATAGGATAAATGACCAGTTCACCCCTGAATGCTGATTGAACGTTGGGCTGAGCTTTACCATGTCTCTTGCTGTCAATTCTTAGCTTTTACCACCCTGGTAGGATTGTGGCTCGGCTCGGGGATCCCTTTTTTTAGCAGTTAGAAATTGTGTAAAATGGGCCTATCGTGGTTGCACAAAATTTTTATTCTAATCCTCCTATATTGAGAATAGTTAATTGATTGTATCTGTCCTTAAGTCTTACTTAAAGCCCAGTATATGCGTCCGTCTTAGTTTCTAAAAGTGGCCCTACCTATCTGACTCTAGTGAAGCTTCCGAGGGACAGGGGGAAACGGACAGGAAAATGATCCTTAGCATGTTTCACTTTTGCCAACTCGTTCTGTCTCTTATTTGTGTTTTGCCTAACAGAAAACACCCTCTGGATCCACAAGTCACGTTTTCTGTTAGATAATTCCACGCTTTGCATATTTTGGAGTTGTCTCTCAAAAGCACCCATAAAGTATATAGTGCACATTGCTCTGTATAAACCATGTTTGTTAACGTGACATAAAAGGGAGTTTGATCTAAATGCTAGCAGTGAAAGGTTTTTTAAACGTAACTCTTCAGATAAACAATTGTGAGTTCTTGAAGCTCGGGATCTTCTAGGAAATTGAAATACATCATTTTTGGAATGTGCAGTCTCGGACACTCCTTAACCACATGCGCGCTAGCGGTTTTCCCGCTGTGCGCTGACTTTTGCGGAAACCCGCGTTACATGACGAGCTCAGCTCGTCATGAGCGTACGACAGGCGTAACTCATGACGAGCCGAGCTCGTCATGAGCGTAGAAGGGGTTAACTGAAAAATAGGGGTATTTGTTTCTCAACTAATTTCACTAACACAAATTGTCATAATGATGTAAAAAGTATCCCGAGCTGCTTCAATAGACGTAGCGATGGCGGCGTCTAAAATATAGAATCCATCATCATTGCTGCTAGATTTAATCAGGTTTGATAAACAGATGCACAAAGCAATGCCATGATTGTGACTAAACACATACCTTTTATTACAAGACTTATTACGCTAAGAAAATTATCAACATGAGTATAATGACATTTTATCTAATTAAAAGTTTGTTCTATCATTTAGGTAAAACTCGTAGGAACTGTGGCCTGCCTTCAAAATCGTCCACGGACCAAGACTTCAACCCAAATCAAGGAGCAAATTATCCAACTTTGCCTCTGACCAAGTCGGTAGAAACATTGCAACAAGCAGAAAAGGAAAAGAGGTTAAAAAATCACTCGGGCCCTAAGGTATTCTTCAGCCCCCTTAGTATCATGGAGTTGAAGATGAGATGCAGAAGCCTTCCGTTAGCTGCCTGTCGGAGCTGCGAGTGCCTGCCTGGCACCAAGGCTGAGGCAAAATGGCCTCGATCCTACTCCCTGGAGGACTTGCGAACAGCATCCGGTAAGGACCGGAAGGAGTTCAGCATTAAGCAGCACCATTTCCCCCAGAAGAGAACGAAAAAGGCCAGTACAATAGCTCCTCCTGGTGGCCACCTTCTAGAAAAGCATCTTGTGGAGCAACGCCTCCCTGCTGAGGTTGGTGTTAAGGACAGTTTTGTTAAAGAGTTTAATACTCAGTGCCTGACTAATTACTGTGAGTCACAGGCTCCCTCTGCAAGGACACCTATCGAAGGTCATGGAAATGACCCACAGGACTCCAGAGGTGTGGGAAAGACTGAGGACAAAATGCAGCCCAGAAATCCCTCCCAGCCCCCACCAGTCCCAGCTAAAAAGAGCAGGGAATTCCATGCAAATGGACTACATCTTCTTTCAATTCACATCCCCTCCAGCACAGAGGCGCCAGCCTTGCCCATCAAAAGAAACAGTCTGGTGAGCCCTAGAGACTGCCGCTTTGTGCCGACCTACAGCCCTTCCTCCGACCAGGAGCCCTGCATTTCCCCTAACTCGCAGCCGCCTTGGCTGTCAGACCACTCGGAGACAATCGGTGCGCCCCACCACGTGGTGAAACTTGGCCCTGTTTCTGCAAGAAAGATCTTGTGTTCAAAGGAGATGGACCAGGAAATCACCCTCGAAAGCAAATTGCAGACCGAAGGAATTGACCTCACAGAGGAGCCGTACTCAGATAAGGTATGAAATCTCCCTATCAAGACATCCCGTAAGTTGGTATATACTGTACTTTCTGTGATTTAATGTTTCTGATTTGTGCTTTCTGCAGAGCACGTGGTCACATTTCTGAGTTAAATGTATGCACTTTAGAAACTAAAGTCACATATGAGCAGGTGAACAGCTGTGCCCTGGCCAAACCCACACCTTAAAAATTGGGCCTATGTGGTTGAGATCCTCATATTTTATTTAAAATCCTTTACTACAAGAGTGAAGTTTCATATTTTATGTGAAATGCTGCCATATTGCGATTGAGATATATTTGTTATTTTTAACTTTATGACTCGATTACCTAGATTATTTGCCCAACATGCTGCAATATTACCACAGCCTCTAAGACCATGGCCAATAAAAGGAAACTAATACATTATTACTAATTTCAGAGTAAGTTAGCAAAATTACTTACTTCTGAAAAGCACATTGGAACTGGCTTTGAGCTCCATTACGTGAAAATAACTTCATGATATCATTTGTACCAAAGTGAAGCCAATATTGGAAAATATATGTGCAATATGTGTGGTCAAACAATAAACCAATAACTCAACAGTAGAAGTGAAACAAGATGTTTATGTGTGGGGGAGTCGTATTAACATTAATAATTTTCATTTACTGCTAAAGAGTTACTCTGGGTAGGAGTCAAATACATTATTTTAAGACTCATGATCAATTATTGAAGAACACCTTAGATTATGCACCACGTCATGCTATATGAGCTTTCATAGTGAGATGCCCCTTATTTAGTGTACAGAACTATGCAATTGGTACTTTATTTGAAAAGTGTAAGTTTCTAGCAGCTTTGTAAGGTTCTGCTTCGCCTGGATTGTGTATTGTACTTTAGAAGTGCCTTCTAGATTTACATGCTGGGCCCAATTCTGCGATCTTGTGGTTGGATTCCAGAAGTGTTATTGTATGAAATATTGTCAAGATATTAAAGCATTTGCCCTAGTCAATAGCAAACCACATTCTGTTAAAAAGACCCTAACAATACATTCATTGGTTTTCTTATTGCCCAGTTTTCAAACCCAAGCTGCTTTGTATTTTGTCCTTATGGACTGTGAATTAAAATCATCAATGGACAAATAGGTCTGACCCTGTTTTATTCATATTTTGTCACGTTGTCCCCTTATCCCGTTCCCCTTGAAGCAACTCTCCAAAGGCTGTTTGCAGAGAATACGCCAGGAGGTGTGTTCTTTTGTGCCAGGCCTCTGAGGAGAGTGAGAGTCCCCTATCTGAGGGATAAAAAAGAGGATGCAAGACCAAGATGCCCCAGTGAACACCCTGAAGAGTATTGGAAACACAAGAGTGACGAATTGTAGCGCCTGGGGGCTTGTACTATATATAGCTTCAGTTCTCTGTTAAGCATTTATTTATTTGTGACTACTACAGTTAGAAACAGTAAGATTTGCCAGAGCCTTAGTCGTATTCTGACGTGCTGCATTCTAGAGCCTAAGAACCTGTAAGTTGTCGAATGTATTCCCTAGGCTCCCCGCGGGGCGCAAGAGTTACTTGTAGAGAGGAGGCAGTACTTAACCCAGGGGTCTTGGCGACACTGCTGCATATGCAGTTCATTTGCGCCTGGCATGACATCCTCATGAGACAGAATAAGATGTGGTCTAGCCTGCAAACAGCAGAGTGGTTCATGCACGTGTGATTGCCGTCTATATGTCAAACCCAGCATACTCAGTTCACCCCAACAATAATAGCAGAAGGAGTGGGGAGGGACTCTGCATCTGTTAATTACTCGTCACATTGCAGCTGGGATGGGGCAGCCCAGGCCCACAGAAAGAAAGCAGGAAGCCCAGACCCCTGGAGCTAAGAGAGTAGGGGATCACCTTTGAGTTTTTGGTAGGAAGGCAGATATATATATATATATTATAAGGAGGTTGGTGCGGTTAAGGGGAGCAGAGGAGGCCTTTAATTTTGCGTCAGTGACAGTTTCCTGCTTCATTGGTTTTTCAACCACCCCCGGGGTCCGACCAAGCCAATGCAATGTATGCTGGGACTTGTAGTGATGTGGCATTGGGCGTCCTACGTGCACCAATCCGGACTTTGTGAACATTCACTTCTGGGGGGTGGAGACTACTGACACTCAGCAGGAGGGGCATACGGTATTTTAAACCCATCATTGGCCCGTTTCCTGCTTGAACCATCTGGCGCTGATGAAGGCAACATACAACGCCGAAATGCATTCGCCCTGAAGGATTGGTTTACCTGCAGATTAAAGCTGTCTCCGCTGTTTCCCCTGTGTGGCTTCTTCTTCTTGGTTCCCGAGGAGGTGGTGTGCATTCAAATAGCGCGACAGCCAGATTCGCGCATTGAGAGGCTCCCGCACTGCAAAGCTGGCCCCTGGTTACTGGCTTCTGCCCTGCAGACTTTGTCTCGGCCCAGGTTTCTGGGATGCTTGGGGCTCGCCTCCGGACTTGGACATAGTGAAATAGCAGTGTTGGGTGATTTTCACGCCACGTTGGGCGAGCTGGATTTCCGGACTTGCTCCTGCCAAATTCGCTACTACAGGATAAGGAGGTTGGTGCGGTTAAGGGGAGCAGAGGAGGCCTTTAATTTTGCGTCAGTGACAGTTTCCTGCTTCATTGGTTTTTCAACCACCCCCGGGGTCCGACCAAGCCAATGCAATGTATGCTGGGACTTGTAGTGATGTGGCATTGGGCGTCCTACGTGCACCAATCCGGACTTTGTGAACATTCACTTCTGGGGGGTGGAGACTACTGACACTCAGCAGGAGGGGCATACGGTATTTTAAACCCATCATTGGCCCGTTTCCTGCTTGAACCATCTGGCGCTGATGAAGGCAACATACAACGCCGAAATGCATTCGCCCTGAAGGATTGGTTTACCTGCAGATTAAAGCTGTCTCCGCTGTTTCCCCTGTGTGGCTTCTTCTTCTTGGTTCCCGAGGAGGTGGTGTGCATTCAAATAGCGCGACAGCCAGATTCGCGCATTGAGAGGCTCCCGCACTGCAAAGCTGGCCCCTGGTTACTGGCTTCTGCCCTGCAGACTTTGTCTCGGCCCAGGTTTCTGGGATGCTTGGGGCTCGCCTCCGGACTTGGACATAGTGAAATAGCAGTGTCGGGTGATTTTCACGCCACGTTGGGCGAGCTGGATTTCCGGACTTGCTCCTGCCAAATTCGCTACTACAGGATAAGGAGGTTTGTGCGGTTAAGGGGAGCAGAGGAGGCCTTTAATTTTGCGTCAGTGACAGTTTCCTGCTTCATTGGTTTTTCAACCACCCCCGGGGTCCGACCAAGCCAATGCAATGTATGCTGGGACTTGTAGTGATGTGGCATTGGGCGTCCTACGTGCACCAATCCGGACTTTGTGAACATTCACTTCTGGGGGGTGGAGACCACTGACACTCAGCAGGAGGGGCATACGGTATTTTAAACCCATCATTGGCCCGTTTCCTGCTTGAACCATCTGGCGCTGATGAAGGCAACATACAACGCCGAAATGCATTCGCCCTGAAGGATTGGTTTACCTGCAGATTAAAGCTGTCTCCGCTGTTTCCCCTGTGTGGCTTCTTCTTCTTGGTTCCCGAGGAGGTGGTGTGCATTCAAATAGCGCGACAGCCAGATTCGCGCATTGAGAGGCTCCCGCACTGCAAAGCTGGCCCCTGGTTACTGGCTTCTGCCCTGCAGACTTTGTCTCGGCCCAGGTTTCTGGGATGCTTGGGGCTCGCCTCCGGACTTGGACATAGTGAAATAGCAGTGTTGGGTGATTTTCACGCCACGTTGGGCGAGCTGGATTTCCGGACTTGCTCCTGCCAAATTCGCTACTACAGGATAAGGAGGTTGGTGCGGTTAAGGGGAGCAGAGGAGGCCTTTAATTTTGCGTCAGTGACAGTTTCCTGCTTCATTGGTTTTTCAACCACCCCCGGGGTCCGACCAAGCCAATGCAATGTATGCTGGGACTTGTAGTGATGTGGCATTGGGCATCCTACGTGCACCAATCCGGACTTTGTGAACATTCACTTCTGGGGGGTGGAGACTACTGACACTCAGCAGGAGGGGCATACGGTATTTTAAACCCATCATTGGCCCGTTTCCTGCTTGAACCATCTGGCGCTGATGAAGGCAACATACAACGCCGAAATGCATTCGCCCTGAAGGATTGGTTTACCTGCAGATTAAAGCTGTCTCCGCTGTTTCCCCTGTGTGGCTTCTTCTTCTTGGTTCCCGAGGAGGTGGTGTGCATTCAAATAGCGCGACAGCCAGATTCGCGCATTGAGAGGCTCCCGCACTGCAAAGCTGGCCCCTGGTTACTGGCTTCTGCCCTGCAGACTTTGTCTCGGCCCAGGTTTCTGGGATGCTTGGGGCTCGCCTCCGGACTTGGACATAGTGAAATAGCAGTGTTGGGTGATTTTCACGCCACGTTGGGCGAGCTGGATTTCCGGACTTGCTCCTGCCAAATTCGCTACTACAGGATAAGGAGGTTGGTGCGGTTAAGGGGAGCAGAGGAGGCCTTTAATTTTGCGTCAGTGACAGTTTCCTGCTTCATTGGTTTTTCAACCACCCCGGGGTCCGACCAAGCCAATGCAATGTATGCTGGGACTTGTAGTGATGTGGCATTGGGCGTCCTACGTGCACCAATCCGGACTTTGTGAACATTCACTTCTGGGGGGTGGAGACTACTGACACTCAGCAGGAGGGGCATACGGTATTTTAAACCCATCATTGGCCCGTTTCCTGCTTGAACCATCTGGCGCTGATGAAGGCAACATACAACGCCGAAATGCATTCGCCCTGAAGGATTGGTTTACCTGCAGATTAAAGCTGTCTCCGCTGTTTCCCCTGTGTGGCTTCTTCTTCTTGGTTCCCGAGGAGGTGGTGTGCATTCAAATAGCGCGACAGCCAGATTCGCGCATTGAGAGGCTCCCGCACTGCAAAGCTGGCCCCTGGTTACTGGCTTCTGCCCTGCAGACTTTGTCTCGGCCCAGGTTTCTGGGATGCTTGGGGCTCGCCTCCGGACTTGGACATAGTGAAATAGCAGTGTTGGGTGATTTTCACGCCACGTTGGGCGAGCTGGATTTCCGGACTTGCTCCTGCCAAATTCGCTACTACAGGATAAGGAGGTTGGTGCGGTTAAGGGGAGCAGAGGAGGCCTTTAATTTTGCGTCAGTGACAGTTTCCTGCTTCATTGGTTTTTCAACCACCCCCGGGGTCTGACCAAGCCAATGCAATGTATGCTGGGACTTGTAGTGATGTGGCATTGGGCGTCCTACGTGCACCAATCCGGACTTTGTGAACATTCACTTCTGGGGGGTGGAGACTACTGACACTCAGCAGGAGGGGCATACGGTATTTTAAACCCATCATTGGCCCGTTTCCTGCTTGAACCATCTGGCGCTGATGAAGGCAACATACAACGCCGAAATGCATTCGCCCTGAAGGATTGGTTTACCTGCAGATTAAAGCTGTCTCCGCTGTTTCCCCTGTGTGGCTTCTTCTTCTTGGTTCCCGAGGAGGTGGTGTGCATTCAAATAGCGCGACAGCCAGATTCGCGCATTGAGAGGCTCCCGCACTGCAAAGCTGGCCCCTGGTTACTGGCTTCTGCCCTGCAGACTTTGTCTCGGCCCAGGTTTCTGGGATGCTTGGGGCTCGCCTCCGGACTTGGACATAGTGAAATAGCAGTGTTGGGTGATTTTCACGCCACGTTGGGCGAGCTGGATTTCCGGACTTGCTCCTGCCAAATTCGCTACTACAGGATAAGGAGGTTGGTGCGGTTAAGGGGAGCAGAGGAGGCCTTTAATTTTGCGTCAGTGACAGTTTCCTGCTTCATTGGTTTTTCAACCACCCCCGGGGTCCGACCAAGCCAATGCAATGTATGCTGGGACTTGTAGTGATGTGGCATTGGGCGTCCTACGTGCACCAATCCGGACTTTGTGAACATTCACTTCTGGGGGGTGGAGACTACTGACACTCAGCAGGAGGGGCATACGGTATTTTAAACCCATCATTGGCCCGTTTCCTGCTTGAACCATCTGGCGCTGATGAAGGCAACATACAACGCCGAAATGCATTCGCCCTGAAGGATTGGTTTACCTGCAGATTAAAGCTGTCTCCGCTGTTTCCCCTGTGTGGCTTCTTCTTCTTGGTTCCCGAGGAGGTGGTGTGCATTCAAATAGCGCGACAGCCAGATTCGCGCATTGAGAGGCTCCCGCACTGCAAAGCTGGCCCCTGGTTACTGGCTTCTGCCCTGCAGACTTTGTCTCGGCCCAGGTTTCTGGGATGCTTGGGGCTCGCCTCCGGACTTGGACATAGTGAAATAGCAGTGTTGGGTGATTTTCACGCCACGTTGGGCGAGCTGGATTTCCGGACTTGCTCCTGCCAAATTCGCTACTACAGGATAAGGAGGTTGGTGCGGTTAAGGGGAGCAGAGGAGGCCTTTAATTTTGCGTCAGTGACAGTTTCCTGCTTCATTGGTTTTTCAACCACCCCCGGGGTCCGACCAAGCCAATGCAATGTATGCTGGGACTTGTAGTGATGTGGCATTGGGCGTCCTACGTGCACCAATCCGGACTTTGTGAACATTCACTTCTGGGGGGTGGAGACTACTGACACTCAGCAGGAGGGGCATACGGTATTTTAAACCCATCATTGGCCCGTTTCCTGCTTGAACCATCTGGCGCTGATGAAGGCAACATACAACGCCGAAATGCATTCGCCCTGAAGGATTGGTTTACCTGCAGATTAAAGCTGTCTCCGCTGTTTCCCCTGTGTGGCTTCTTCTTCTTGGTTCCCGAGGAGGTGTTGTGCATTCAAATAGCGCGACAGCCAGATTCGCGCATTGAGAGGCTCCCGCACTGCAAAGCTGGCCCCTGGTTACTGGCTTCTGCCCTGCAGACTTTGTCTCGGCCCAGGTTTCTGGGATGCTTGGGGCTCGCCTCCGGACTTGGACATAGTGAAATAGCAGTGTTGGGTGATTTTCACGCCACGTTGGGCGAGCTGGATTTCCGGACTTGCTCCTGCCAAATTCGCTACTACAGGATAAGGAGGTTGGTGCGGTTAAGGGGAGCAGAGGAGGCCTTTAATTTTGCGTCAGTGACAGTTTCCTGCTTCATTGGTTTTTCAACCACCCCCGGGGTCCGACCAAGCCAATGCAATGTATGCTGGGACTTGTAGTGATGTGGCATTGGGCGTCCTACGTGCACCAATCCGGACTTTGTGAACATTCACTTCTGGGGGGTGGAGACTACTGACACTCAGCAGGAGGGGCATACGGTATTTTAAACCCATCATTGGCCCGTTTCCTGCTTGAACCATCTGGCGCTGATGAAGGCAACATACAACGCCGAAATGCATTCGCCCTGAAGGATTGGTTTACCTGCAGATTAAAGCTGTCTCCGCTGTTTCCCCTGTGTGGCTTCTTCTTCTTGGTTCCCGAGGAGGTGGTGTGCATTCAAATAGCGCGACAGCCAGATTCGCGCATTGAGAGGCTCCCGCACTGCAAAGCTGGCCCCTGGTTACTGGCTTCTGCCCTGCAGACTTTGTCTCGGCCCAGGTTTCTGGGATGCTTGGGGCTCGCCTCCGGACTTGGACATAGTGAAATAGCAGTGTTGGGTGATTTTCACGCCACGTTGGGCGAGCTGGATTTCCGGACTTGCTCCCGCCAAATTCGCTACTACAGGATAAGGAGGTTGGTGCGGTTAAGGGGAGCAGAGGAGGCCTTTAATTTTGCGTCAGTGACAGTTTCCTGCTTCATTGGTTTTTCAACCACCCCCGGGGTCCGACCAAGCCAATGCAATGTATGCTGGGACTTGTAGTGATGTGGCATTGGGCGTCCTACGTGCACCAATCCGGACTTTGTGAACATTCACTTCTGGGGGGTGGAGACTACTGACACTCAGCAGGAGGGGCATACGGTATTTTAAACCCATCATTGGCCCGTTTCCTGCTTGAACCATCTGGCGCTGATGAAGGCAACATACAACGCCGAAATGCATTCGCCCTGAAGGATTGGTTTACCTGCAGATTAAAGCTGTCTCCGCTGTTTCCCCTGTGTGGCTGCTTCTTCTTGGTTCCCGAGGAGGTGGTGTGCATTCAAATAGCGCGACAGCCAGATTCGCGCATTGAGAGGCTCCCGCACTGCAAAGCTGGCCCCTGGTTACTGGCTTCTGCCCTGCAGACTTTGTCTCGGCCCAGGTTTCTGGGATGCTTGGGGCTCGCCTCCGGACTTGGACATAGTGAAATAGCAGTGTTGGGTGATTTTCACGCCACGTTGGGCGAGCTGGATTTCCGGACTTGCTCCTGCCAAATTCGCTACTACAGGATAAGGAGGTTGGTGCGGTTAAGGGGAGCAGAGGAGGCCTTTAATTTTGCGTCAGTGACAGTTTCCTGCTTCATTGGTTTTTCAACCACCCCCGGGGTCCGACCAAGCCAATGCAATGTATGCTGGGACTTGTAGTGATGTGGCATTGGGCGTCCTACGTGCACCAATCCGGACTTTGTGAACATTCACTTCTGGGGGGTGGAGACTACTGACACTCAGCAGGAGGGGCATACGGTATTTTAAACCCATCATTGGCCCGTTTCCTGCTTGAACCATCTGGCGCTGATGAAGGCAACATACAACGCCGAAATGCATTCGCCCTGAAGGATTGGTTTACCTGCAGATTAAAGCTGTCTCCGCTGTTTCCCCTGTGTGGCTTCTTCTTCTTGGTTCCCGAGGAGGTGTTGTGCATTCAAATAGCGCGACAGCCAGATTCGCGCATTGAGAGGCTCCCGCACTGCAAAGCTGGCCCCTGGTTACTGGCTTCTGCCCTGCAGACTTTGTCTCGGCCCAGGTTTCTGGGATGCTTGGGGCTCGCCTCCGGACTTGGACATAGTGAAATAGCAGTGTTGGGTGATTTTCACGCCACGTTGGGCGAGCTGGATTTCCGGACTTGCTCCTGCCAAATTCGCTACTACAGGATAAGGAGGTTGGTGCGGTTAAGGGGAGCAGAGGAGGCCTTTAATTTTGCGTCAGTGACAGTTTCCTGCTTCATTGGTTTTTCAACCACCCCCGGGGTCCGACCAAGCCAATGCAATGTATGCTGGGACTTGTAGTGATGTGGCATTGGGCGTCCTACGTGCACCAATCCGGACTTTGTGAACATTCACTTCTGGGGGGTGGAGACTACTGACACTCAGCTGGAGGGGCATACGGTATTTTAAACCCATCATTGGCCCGTTTCCTGCTTGAACCATCTGGCGCTGATGAAGGCAACATACAACGCCGAAATGCATTCGCCCTGAAGGATTGGTTTACCTGCAGATTAAAGCTGTCTCCGCTGTTTCCCCTGTGTGGCTTCTTCTTCTTGGTTCCCGAGGAGGTGGTGTGCATTCAAATAGCGCGACAGCCAGATTCGCGCATTGAGAGGCTCTCGCACTGCAAAGCTGGCCCCTGGTTACTGGCTTCTGCCCTGCAGACTTTGTCTCGGCCCAGGTTTCTGGGATGCTTGGGGCTCGCCTCCGGACTTGGACATAGTGAAATAGCAGTGTTGGGTGATTTTCACGCCACGTTGGGCGAGCTGGATTTCCGGACTTGCTCCTGCCAAATTCGCTACTACAGGATAAGGAGGTTGGTGCGGTTAAGGGGAGCAGAGGAGCCCTTTAATTTAGCGTCAGTGACAGTTTCCTGCTTCATTGGTTTTTCAACCACCCCCAGGGTCCGACCAAGCCAATGCAATGTATGCTGGGACTTGTAGTGATGTGGCATTGGGCGTCCTACGTGCACCAATCCGGACTTTGTGAACATTCACTTCTGGGGGGTGGAGACTACTGACACTCAGCAGGAGGGGCATACGGTATTTTAAACCCATCATTGGCCCGTTTCCTGCTTGAACCATCTGGCGCTGATGAAGGCAACATACAACGCCGAAATGCATTCGCCCTGAAGGATTGGTTTACCTGCAGATTAAAGCTGTCTCCGCTGTTTCCCCTGTGTGGCTTCTTCTTCTTGGTTCCCGAGGAGGTGGTGTGCATATATATATATATATATATATATATATATATATATATATATATATATATATATATATATATATATATATATATATATATATATATATATTACCTACTGGCGTCTCGCCAGTAGGTATATATATTTAGGATTTTTTCCCTATGGGATTTTTGAAAATTCTATGTCTAATGACTTTGGCGTTTGTGGACGGAATCGGCTGAAATTTTCAGGAAAATGGCACATTTTGTTTCTGAGCAGCCCCTGAAAATTTGGTGGGGTTTCGTCAAGGGGGGGCCGAGAAAAAAGGGGGGTCCCAAAACGCGTTTTTCCCATTCATTTTATATATATATATATATATATATATATATATATATATATATATATATATACGGTCTTCCCCTTAATCCCTGCTGTGTCCTTTTGGTTTCTTTACTGAAGTTACCGATTTTTGTGATATATATATATATATATATCCTTTTGCACTTTCCTTGACTGGAAACCGGGACACTCTGCGCGCCGGTGCAACAAGTCAGGGCTCAAGGTAACCCTGTCAAATCCACACCACCACGTACTTCCAAAGTACAGTCGCACTCCAACAATGATCTCCGCCACACAGGTAAGTGGTTTAGGAAGTCTTTATTCCATATTCAGCCAAACTTAGGACAAAAAACCCAACGCGTTTCGGCGACACACTCGCCTTGGTCACGGGTTAGTTGGTTTGTTTTTCAGCCGATATTTAAATAAAGAAAAAAGTGCAAAAAAGTGTCAGGAAGTGCAAACATAAACATAGGACTGCTGTATTAACACGGCAACCTCGTCGGCCATCTTAGCATGGTGAAATACAACCACATTTAGTATCATATACTGCAGGTAACTAGTACAGAAAGAAAACTGATTACACTGGCATGTTTTCATACAGAAATTTATGGATTCATATTTGATAGCATATGAAATCCAATAAGTACCACCATATTAGTCCTAAATCTGATACTATAAGCGGCATGCATGATATTTTGTTACACACTTTTATCAACCAACCAGATCCAAATTACGTAAAAACATCCCAAGTGGGTATAACGTCACCTATCAATTTGCACCAGTTGTATACGGTGTAAGTTCAGAGCAGAGTAGAAAATTCCCAAGTGGGTAAAGGAATTCTTGTCAAAATCCGCTATGCCAGCAAATAATATATACAAAGTACAAGCCCAAGTGGGTGATGGCATGTCCACATCTTTTGTATCCACAAAAATAATATATACAAAGTACATGCTCAGGTGGGTGATGGCATAGTCTAGTCAGGCTCATCATCTAATTTCTATACAACTCATGTATAGAGCAAAAAAGTGTTGATAGACACCAATAGTCTTCCAAATAACTACTCCACAGGTGACAGTTCATCCAAGTATGGTCATCCGGGCTGATGGTCATGCATTGATAAACGTTACAACATTTCTTTCATACCTGCAAAAAAATGAAATGTCTAGTGATGGCTCAATTCATAAATGTTCACATACCCAACTCAGTGAATTAAAATGTTAAAAACAATTAAGGAAGTCTCAGACGGGGAAAAGCAAAGATACTAAGTTCCAGTTAAACTCTAGATCAATAATGTGAAGCAACCTCAGCATTTGCAACATACACAGACTTTTAGTAATGAAAATTGACCAAATCATTCTCCCAGAAACCAGCTCATTTCTTCTTCGGAATTCAATCCTTCTGGGATCTTGGAATTGAGCTCTAAAATTAATCTAGATTCCATTTGTCGCAGTTTGCGTATACGGTCCCCACCCCTGTTAGATTGAGGGACTCTGTCAATTACAAAAAATCTTAAAAGATTACGGTTAGCATTATGTTTCTCTTCAAAGTGTCTCGCTATCGGGGACAACTTGTCTTTGTTAGCGATGGCCCGCATATGTTCCAGTATTCTTTTCTTTGCGGGGAACATAGTGCTGCCCACATACTTCTTTTCACAAGGGCACAACAATATGTAAACACAGTAATCAGATAGACATGTAAGATGTTTCTCTATTTTCCTCTCAGTTCCATAAAGAGGAAAGTAGACTGTTTTAACATTGCAACTATATTTGCATGCTTTGCAATTCATGCAAACATAGAACCCTTGGATTTCCCTAGATGACATTTTGCGTGAAGAGATTTCATTCTTGCTAAGCCTGTCTTTTAAGGAGTTGTTCTTCCTATACGTGATACTAGGGGATTCTTTTAACACCTCAGTCAGAGTAGATTCAGTGTGCAGTATCTTCCAGTGTCTATTCAGACATTTCCGCAGATCACCAGATTTTGAGTTAAAGGTAGAAATGTATCTAATGGTGGAATCATCACAAGCTTTATCTTTAGGTGTTAATAGATCTGCTTGAGTCAATTTGGAGGCTTTCGCAAGTGCATCTTTTATACATTTCTGCCCATAGCCTCTCTCACTGAAACGTTGTTTCATAACCTTACACTCTTTTTGGAATTCAGTGTCACAGCTACAGTTTCTCCGAGCCCGAAGAAATTCCCCATAGGGGATACTGTAGATTAAGGATTTGGGGTGACTGCTTTCCGCGTGTAACAGAGTGTTACCTGCGGTTTCTTTCCGGTGTAGGCACGAAGTCAACAAATTATTGACTACAGAAATTTCGAGATCCAGGAACACTGCCCTTTCCTTACATATAGTGCCTTCAAAACGCAGATTTAAATCATTGTCATTCAATGATTCAATGAATTGTAGAGCTTGTTCATGGCTTCCACTCCAGACGACAAATAAGTCGTCAATATAGCGGAGCCATGAAACTACATGGATGTAATGGTTGCCATGGCGACTGGGCACCTGCCGCTCCCACCACCCCATAAAGAGGTTGGCATAGCTTGGAGCAAAGCAGGTGCCCATCGCAGTCCCCTGTTTCTGTCTAAAAAACATTTCATTAAAAATAAAAAAATTATTTTCTAGACAAAATTGTATCATCTGCAACAACATGTGATTGTGGTCAAGAAAAGAGATTGAGCGAAATTTCAAATAGTATTCGCACGCTTTTAGTCCATCCGAATGTATGATGGACGTGTATAGGCTGTTAACATCCAGTGTAATCAGCAAAAATTGTTCGTCCCATGTAATATCTCTGATTTTATTGAGAAAGTCACGGCTATCTTTGAGATAGGAGGGGAGTTCTTCTACAAATGGACGAAGAAAAAAGTCAATGTATTGCGAAGTTTTTTCCAAGAGAGAGTCCATAGAGGAGACAATTGGTCTCCCTGGAGGTGCCACAGAGTTTTTGTGTAATTTGGGCAAAAGATATAAAATTGCCACCTTGGGTGTGCGGTTGAGCATAAAAGAATATTCTTCCCATTCTAGCAATTTGCTCGTATGCCATTCCTTAAGCATTTGATGATATCTTGTGGTGGATTCCTTAATTTCAGTGATAGATGTTTGTTCATAGCATTCAATATCCATTAGCTGTCTCATACCTTCGTTAATGTAATCACTTACATTTTGAACCACCACATTGCCACCCTTATCAGATTGATGGATAGTAATAGTCTGATCCATTTGTAAATTCTTAATGGCCATTCTCTCTTGTTTGGATAGATTATCTTTGTCCCATTTCCTCTTTTTTCTTGCCATGTTTTTCAGGTCTTTAATAACCAGTTCCTCAAAGATGTCAATGCCACAGGGCGGGAGGGTAGGGTTGAAAGTAGATTTAGGTTTGAAGTCATTCGGGCAGTTCAGATTAACCGTAAAGCCCAAAGATGTCGCATCACAGGGGGCTGAATCTATCTCCTCAAATTCTAATTCCTTTAACACAATAAGTGCTTCAACCTCATTTACCGTTTCAGATGCTGGCACAACATTCTTAGATAGTACAGTATTTCTAGCTTTCAACTTGTGCCACTTGCGGAGCCTCAATTTACGTGTGAATTTGTACAAGTCTATTCTTTCTTGAGAATAAGAAAAATCAGAGGTAGGACAAAATGATAGACCAAAACTTAAAACATCAAACTCAACATCAGTAATAGATCTGTTTGAAAGATTTACCACATTCTTCGTGTTCTTTATTTTCCTCGTTGTTTCTTTTGGCCTCTCGTCTCCACTCCCGATGCTTGGCTCGTGTTTTTTCCACCAGCCGCCCCTCCTTGTACATTTGAGGTTGTGGGTGTTCCTCCTATTTGTCTTCCTCTTCCTCTGCCGCGTCCTGTAAGGCCTCTTCCTCGCCCCCTGCCTCGATCTATTTGCCAGCTTTGTAGATTTGGTTTCTGATTCATTTTCCGAAATTCCTCCCGAAAATTTGGCAGAGTGCTGGATGGTTCATTTGATAGTAAAGTTCCATCATCTGAGATATCACTCTCACTTATCTCGCTTTCTGCTCCATCCGTTGTCGTGTTGCTCTTGCTGGTGTTTTTGCTCACATTATCATATTTCTTACTGAACGTAAAGATTCTACCGGACAAGTAATCAATTTGATCTCTTAGGAATTTACGTTCCTTCTTCATGATTATTTCCTCCTCATGTTTCAGAATCCTTTTGGGGATCTCCTCCATTTTGCTTTTGAAAGTTTCATCACTGTCCTCTTTCTCGATTTCTTCTTTTAATTCAGCAATCGTTATCAGCAGAGATGCGTGTTCCTTCCACGCAAACTTGATTAAGATAGACATCATGCGATTCGAACAATCCAACAAATTCACACGTAAATTGAGGCTCCGCAAGTGGCACAAGTTGAAAGCTAGAAATACTGTACTATCTAAGAATGTTGTGCCAGCATCTGAAACGGTAAATGAGGTTGAAGCACTTATTGTGTTAAAGGAATTAGAATTTGAGGAGATAGATTCATCCCCCTGTGATGCGACATCTTTGGGCTTTACGGTTAATCTGAACTGCCCGAATGACTTCAAACCTAAATCTACTTTCAACCCTACCCTCCCGCCCTGTGGCATTGACATCTTTGAGGAACTGGTTATTAAAGACCTGAAAAACATGGCAAGAAAAAAGAGGAAATGGGACAAAGATAATCTATCCAAACAAGAGAGAATGGCCATTAAGAATTTACAAATGGATCAGACTATTACTATCCATCAATCTGATAAGGGTGGCAATGTGGTGGTTCAAAATGTAAGTGATTACATTAACGAAGGTATGAGACAGCTAATGGATATTGAATGCTATGAACAAACATCTATCACTGAAATTAAGGAATCCACCACAAGATATCATCAAATGCTTAAGGAATGGCATACGAGCAAATTGCTAGAATGGGAAGAATATTCTTTTATGCTCAACCGCACACCCAAGGTGGCAATTTTATATCTTTTGCCCAAATTACACAAAAACTCTGTGGCACCTCCAGGGAGACCAATTGTCTCCTCTATGGACTCTCTCTTGGAAAAAACTTCGCAATACATTGACTTTTTTCTTCGTCCATTTGTAGAAGAACTCCCCTCCTATCTCAAAGATAGCCGTGACTTTCTCAATAAAATCAGAGATATTACATGGGACGAACAATTTTTGCTGATTACACTGGATGTTAACAGCCTATACACGTCCATCATACATTCGGATGGACTAAAAGCGTGCGAATACTATTTGAAATTTCGCTCAATCTCTTTTCTTGACCACAATCACATGTTGTTGCAGATGATACAATTTTGTCTAGAAAATAATTTTTTTATTTTTAATGAAATGTTTTTTAGACAGAAACAGGGGACTGCGATGGGCACCTGCTTTGCTCCAAGCTATGCCAACCTCTTTATGGGGTGGTGGGAGCGGCAGGTGCCCAGTCGCCATGGCAACCATTACATCCATGTAGTTTCATGGCTCCGCTATATTGACGACTTATTTGTCGTCTGGAGTGGAAGCCATGAACAAGCTCTACAATTCATTGAATCATTGAATGACAATGATTTAAATCTGCGTTTTGAAGGCACTATATGTAAGGAAAGGGCAGTGTTCCTGGATCTCGAAATTTCTGTAGTCAATAATTTGTTGACTTCGTGCCTACACCGGAAAGAAACCGCAGGTAACACTCTGTTACACGCGGAAAGCAGTCACCCCAAATCCTTAATCTACAGTATCCCCTATGGGGAATTTCTTCGGGCTCGGAGAAACTGTAGCTGTGACACTGAATTCCAAAAAGAGTGTAAGGTTATGAAACAACGTTTCAGTGAGAGAGGCTATGGGCAGAAATGTATAAAAGATGCACTTGCGAAAGCCTCCAAATTGACTCAAGCAGATCTATTAACACCTAAAGATAAAGCTTGTGATGATTCCACCATTAGATACATTTCTACCTTTAACTCAAAATCTGGTGATCTGCGGAAATGTCTGAATAGACACTGGAAGATACTGCACACTGAATCTACTCTGACTGAGGTGTTAAAAGAATCCCCTAGTATCACGTATAGGAAGAACAACTCCTTAAAAGACAGGCTTAGCAAGAATGAAATCTCTTCACGCAAAATGTCATCTAGGGAAATCCAAGGGTTCTATGTTTGCATGAATTGCAAAGCATGCAAATATAGTTGCAATGTTAAAACAGTCTACTTTCCTCTTTATGGAACTGAGAGGAAAATAGAGAAACATCTTACATGTCTATCTGATTACTGTGTTTACATATTGTTGTGCCCTTGTGAAAAGAAGTATGTGGGCAGCACTATGTTCCCCGCAAAGAAAAGAATACTGGAACATATGCGGGCCATCGCTAACAAAGACAAGTTGTCCCCGATAGCGAGACACTTTGAAGAGAAACATAATGCTAACCGTAATCTTTTAAGATTTTTTGTAATTGACAGAGTCCCTCAATCTAACAGGGGTGGGGACCGTATACGCAAACTGCGACAAATGGAATCTAGATTAATTTTAGAGCTCAATTCCAAGATCCCAGAAGGATTGAATTCCGAAGAAGAAATGAGCTGGTTTCTGGGAGAATGATTTGGTCAATTTTCATTACTAAAAGTCTGTGTATGTTGCAAATGCTGAGGTTGCTTCACATTATTGATCTAGAGTTTAACTGGAACTTAGTATCTTTGCTTTTCCCCGTCTGAGACTTCCTTAATTGTTTTTAACATTTTAATTCACTGAGTTGGGTATGTGAACATTTATGAATTGAGCCATCACTAGACATTTCATTTTTTTGCAGGTATGAAAGAAATGTTGTAACGTTTATCAATGCATGACCATCAGCCCGGATGACCATACTTGGATGAACTGTCACCTGTGGAGTAGTTATTTGGAAGACTATTGGTGTCTATCAACACTTTTTTGCTCTATACATGAGTTGTATAGAAATTAGATGATGAGCCTGACTAGACTATGCCATCACCCACCTGAGCATGTACTTTGTATATATTATTTTTGTGGATACAAAAGATGTGGATATGCCATCACCCACTTGGGCTTGTACTTTGTATATATTATTTGCTGGCATAGCGGATTTTGACAAGAATTCCTTTACCCACTTGGGAATTTTCTACTCTGCTCTGAACTTACACCGTATACAACTGGTGCAAATTGATAGGTGACGTTATACCCACTTGGGATGTTTTTACGTAATTTGGATCTGGTTGGTTGATAAAAGTGTGTAACAAAATATCATGCATGCCGCTTATAGTATCAGATTTAGGACTAATATGGTGGTACTTATTGGATTTCATATGCTATCAAATATGAATCCATAAATTTCTGTATGAAAACATGCCAGTGTAATCAGTTTTCTTTCTGTACTAGTTACCTGCAGTATATGATACTAAATGTGGTTGTATTTCACCATGCTAAGATGGCCGACGAGGTTGCCGTGTTAATACAGCAGTCCTATGTTTATGTTTGCACTTCCTGACACTTTTTTGCACTTTTTTCTTTATTTAAATATCGGCTGAAAAACAAACCAACTAACCCGTGACCAAGGCGAGTGTGTCGCCGAAACGCGTTGGGTTTTTTGTCCTAAGTTTGGCTGAATATGGAATAAAGACTTCCTAAACCAATTACCTGTGTGGCGGAGATCATTGTTGGAGTGCGACTGTACTTTGGAAGTACGTGGTGGTGTGGATATATATATATATATATATATATATATATATATATATATATATATATATATATATATATATATATATATATATATATATATATATATATATTTCAGTGAAAAAAACGTAGGTTTTACACACGTTATAGTTAGGAAGTAGCATTTACAAAACCTTTGAAATTCACTGAAAAAAACGTAGGTTTCACTCATGTTATAGTTAGCTGGACATTTCACTCATATAAAACCATTGAAATTCCCCCGTTCTAGTTAGTTCAGCTAACTATAACTTGCGCGCCCGTAATGCACTGCTGATGACGTCACATATTACATCACTCATGACATGGTCAGTGACATTACTCATGACATCACTGATGACATCTCAAATGACATCACTGATGACTAATATGTTTAATTGAAGGAGAGTTAATCGCAACGTAAAATGTAATAAACAGTGCTATCGGTATTCTTTTTGTACCCACTTATCCTGTAAAGAAAATCTGGTCCTCGGTATTAAACCTTTCTTACCCTTTCATAACATTATATTAGCCTCTCCTGTGATTTAACTACGCTCATTTTCAATACTGTTGTTATTCTATTTAGATTTAAGTGCTTATTCTCTATTTTTGTGATAAATGCAGGTTATGCACAGTGATTTTTTGCTTGATATTAAGTTTCTTGTATACACGGGTGATTTTAGTTTTGATCTATTGTTTTGACTCATATTGTTTTGAGATTTAAGACTCATTTCTAATATCTGAACCTGGGGGCGTTGGCCTGTTCACCATTTCACTTTCTTTA
Organism: Lissotriton vulgaris; assembly: GCF_964263255.1. NCBI lineage: Eukaryota > Metazoa > Chordata > Amphibia > Caudata > Salamandridae > Lissotriton > Lissotriton vulgaris. The sequence goes on from NC_141694.1 coordinate 1,325,754,429, forward strand.
TTTATGAAATCACAACATGTCGAATATGAGATTCTGTTTAGTCATGCATCAATTTCTTCCAATTATAGACCCTTATCCCTGATGAAGGCTTTTTGTTAGCCGAAATGCATTGGATTATGGATGTATTTGAACAATGAGAATTAACAACACTTGATTGGATTTATAAATACGAAGAATGAAGGAATTCTTGAAATTAATGAAACATTAAATATGAATGTGAAGTAAACAACGGTGTTACTTATCATTAATTGGATAGCCCAGTTGGGAAGAATGAGCTGTGACTAGGGGACGTCTCCCAGTTGGGACACGCTGTTGGTACATTAACTACTGTTGAGTCATATTGCTTTCAGTTTCTATCCTCTTATTTACAAAGAAGATCCATGGATAGGATACTCTCTTAAGTACAAGGCAGATGCAAGGTTTTCTGCAATTCACAGGAGATGTGACTCATTGCACCTCCTTCTAGGCAATGGGTCATAATATGTTCTTTATGGCTCATAGGGCTTCATGACGTCTCCTGCAGTTGGGTCCACAGGGAACACACTAAAATCGTCTTGTTAAAGAACAAGGCTTGTGTGAGTTCTGTAATATTAAAATAGTGCTAAAAATCAATTTGCTCAATACTTCCCCCGAGAATTTTAAGAGTCATACGTGAAACATCTGAGAGATCCTCCTAATTGCATGTTGGCGTAGGTAGTGGATATTGCGAGCCTGCCCCCCTATTTGCAAGAGGCAGAGTTTGTTGTTACCTTAAGCTGGGGCACTTCCAAGACAGTTGTCCCTCTTATTGCCTCATTCCCCTCCTTAATGTGGAGGTCAACATTATTGTGAAGGCTCTGGCAGAACATCTGGTGGGGGTGTTACCCTCAATGATCCATCCAGATCATGTGGGTTTATGCCACAGGGCCACACGGCACAACATCCGTTGTCTACATATTCCTTTAGCCTTGGCAGATGTATTACATCAGCCAGCGGCGGTAACTGCTGGCAGATATCGGAAAAGCTTTCCCACTCTTATTGAGTGGGATTATTGTTCCTCCTACTTAAGAACCTTAGTTTTGGTCCAAAATTCTCAAAATATGTCCAGCACTTGTACACAGGCCTATCTCCACCCAAGTCCGAGTGGGACGGGCATTATCTGAGCCCCTTCAGATTCACAGGGAAACCAGACAGGAATGCCCACTGTCCCCAATACTCTTTGCTACAGCTTTAGAGCCTCTATCAAAATGGTTCCACATTGATGCTCCAATTAGGGGGTTCGAGTGGGCAGACGGAGTCTCCGACCAGATCGCTACATATATGGGCAATGTCCTCATCTTAACAAACCCCGGAGATTCTAGCCCATTGGCATTCCGGCTCCAGCAGGTCTTTGGGGAGACATGTGGTCTTCCCATTAATATATGTCCAAGTCCATTCTATTCCAAGCCAACACCTACCCACAAGATCTGGCGTGGGCTTCCAAACTACTGCTTCTGATACCTGGGTGTCTACATTACTCGGATTCCAAACTGGCTTTGGAACATTGTGCCATTAATGGAGCGACTTACAACTGATTTACGCACCTGGATGATGCTCCCCATATCGCTCCTTGGCAGGTTGGCTATTATAAAAATGTTGCTGCCACAGAATTATCCTTGTGATGCCCCACCTTCATTCTTCAGCAAAATCAATTCTCTACTAAGTAGTTTACTGTGGAATGAGGGCCTCCCTCATATAGGTCTGGCCAAGTGCTTCAAATTTTCATTCGAAGGTGGAGTGGCAGCTGCAGACATGGAGTCGTGTTATAGGGCCACTCACTATGGGCCATATGTATCAAGCAAATTAGCATTCACAAAGGCGGAAATTCGCAGAATTTGGGTCTTTGTGAATGCTAATTTGCTAAATGGTATGTATGACACATTTTGGCAGCAAAATAAGGAATCGCAAAATTTGCTATTCCTTATTTTGCGATTGCACTTAAGGAACCGCCAATTGTGCGATTCCTTAAATGCAATGTATCAACGGAAAATTATTGCAAAAATGCCCATAAGGATTCACAAATTACCACCAACTTCTAGTTGGTGGTAAGTTGCAAATTCTTTTTTTTTTTTTTTTTTTAAATTTTTGGAAGACCTTTATTGATAGAAAAAAAGCAAGTACAAGTCAGCAAGGGCCCAAGGGCCCACACATACGATACAGTACAACTTACTATAAGTACAGAGGATTCATTACAGGAGGACTGAGGTCTAATTTTAAAAGTTTTCCCTTGTAGGATAGGCGCATACAGGATATTGTAGCACAGCAAGTCAATACTGGTGTGGGACAATCAGGATAGACAATCTTGCAACGTAAGAGAACACCAGAGTCGCGGCGCAGCACCCAGAAAGAAGCGTCTAAGCCCCAGGGAAGGAAGAAAGGGAAAAGAATAGAAGGCCCATAGAACAAAAAAGGAAAAAACAAAAAGAAAGCAGCCCCACCCCCCAAGTACCCCCCACCCTGCACCCCTGCAGCTGGCTACGGCCTGTCCCCCCCTAGCAGTGTGCCTGTCGCCCAAGAAAAGGAGTCCCGAAATATAGAGAGTAAGAAAGGATAGAATCCTAAAGCTCTCAGAAATAAGAAGGGTGGGGAGGAGCCCACTATCCGTCCCCCAGCTCCGCCATCTCACACCAGCAGTATCTATAGTAGTCTGTCACCTAGCAGCAATAGCATATCCAATATGTAAAGAAATTGAGGTCACAACAGCCGCGCACAGCGTATGTAAGGCAACAATACCCAGACCAGGTGTAAACCCCCACTAGAGTCTTCTGGCACCACCGGTACATTTCCAAGTCATACAAGGAGACTAGGTCCCCCGCTGTCTCACCCACAAGAACTGTACAACAACAGGAGTTAGTGTCCTGATGATCATGAAACAATTCCAGAGCACAGATTGGAGCACTGCGGCAATACCAGTGAACAGTCTGCCGACATCATGTCCCCCTCCGACACAATCAGACACCAGAAATCCACCAGTCCGATAAAGGAAATGTCTATCCTTGTCCCGTTTTCTCCTTACCACCGCAGGTCCGTATAGTCGATGCAGATGAAGACGGCAGTCCAGGGAGGGAACCACGGTGCCGGAGACTCGGTGCATACAGGGCAGTGAAGTCCAGGAGTCTCAACAAAAGGATAGAGCCCGCCGTCTCGAGTCTCCCGGGTATAGCCGGGGCAGGGAGGAAGATCTCCGCGTCCGTCACCTCTCGGGGCAAGTCTCGAGGATTCGAGAACTCGGCGAGGAGAGAAAGCTCACGTCGTGGCGGAGACTCCGGAGGGGTGCACAAGTTCGGGAGCCAACCTCCAGCGACTGATGGTGGTGGTAAGTTTGGGTTCACGAGGGCACCACCGACCTCCGCGGACGCCCTCGTAGCACAGGCGGAGGTGAAACAAAGAGCGGCGTCGGGACCCTGCAAGTCGGCCATCTTGGGGCGAGTCGAAGCACTGAGGACGGCCTCCATCTTGTCCAACAGGGCGCAACCGAGTCTTAAAGCCTCAGAGCGAAGGGAAAGGATCGCCTCCAGAATACTCCCATAGCTGTGGGAGGTAGCGCACATTGTGTCAGGCATGTCTTACTACACAGTTGGTCCAGAAGCACCAATCACCGCCAAAACGCCCGGTCACATAACAACATGATCACCATTGCGGCAGGCAGGGAATCCCCGGTCCGGGACAGGCTGCGCTCTCTGGGAGGACAACTGGGCGTGCTGTGAGGGCAAAAGTATGTGCCTGGGTAAAGACGATATCTCAGTCCGTCCCCTGCGTCGCCCCGCTTAGCTACTAGTACCTGGCAGATCGGAGGTGCAGCACCAGTAGCGGGACGAGATGTAGGCAATAAGCACACGAACAGCAGTGCAAGTGCCCATAGCAGAGCAGTTGTAGCCCAGTCGTAGCGCCGCAGCGTCAGCAGTGCAGCAGGGCATGGGTGAAGGGTCAGCTGTCCGACGATACCCGACCAGTCGGAACCTCACGGTCATCAAGCCCAGGGAGCGCGCCTCTGAAGGTCGGCCTCGACAGTCACGCGAGGTCCCGGTCTTTATGCCGATGCGGGCCGCCAGCCGTGTCCAAGCGTTTCATCAACTTGCCGAGGAGCAAAAGGTTCAGGATTTCGTGGCGGGTCGGCGGAATGCGTCCGCTGCCGGAATCAGCCACTTCGGTGCAGGATATCTGGCAGGAGAGGCTCGAAGGCGGAGACGGTCCCCGGAGCCGAGGGACTACATGTCTGATACGAGCGCCATCTTGGCTCCTCCCCGCAAATTCTTTTAATAAAGCAATTTATTTAAAATCCAAAGGTGCCATATGACGCTCATACATGCCCTTAGGGCATGTATGGGCGCCATATGCCAACACATGTCATTTTCAGGGGTGCAGCAGGATGTTCTTGTGACACCCCTCCCACTTTGAAAATATTCCTAAATTGCGATTAGCTAATTGCTAATCGCAAATTACCCCTTCATTCCTATGGGCCTCCTGGCCCATAGAAATGAATGGGAAATTTGCGATTAGCAATTTGCTAATCGCAATTTAGGAATCGCTAAAAAGAAGCGATTTCCTACATGCATACCATTTTGCGATTTCTAAATACCGATTCCTTAAAAATCGCTATTTAGAAATCGCAAATGGTCAGGATGATACATATGGCCCTACATGATAATGAACGAATGGTGGTGCAACGCCGTAGAGCAATCCTGCATTAGCATCTGACAAATGGGCTCTCAGGGCAGTACCAATCCGACACTTTCTAGACGCAGGGAGAGTACATTCCATCCTCATGCCGGCAACTAAGGTGGTGTTGAATCTGTTGAGTACCACCCTGAGACAACTAAGTTGGCAGAAAAAGTTGACAGATCAAACTCTGCTTTGGAAAGGCATGCAACTTAGGCAGGTGGCTAACTTACAAAGGTTTAAGAAATGAGACACAATAGGTATCTCGCCACTGGGGATGTGATGGAGGGGACAATACTCCAGACCCTACAAGAGGAATTTGGGCTGCATCACAGCAAATTATTTCTGTACTTTCATCTTAGGCATACCTTGCCCCTGTACATCGCCAGATTGGAGGATCTCCCATAGTTCAACCCGCTTGAGGCAAAGTTACTCATGGGGGAATTGGGAGTTCACCTGGTGACAAAGGGAGTAACATTTAGGCTCGCTTATGGACACAGAGTGGACTGAGGCTAGGGCAGCAAGCAGCACTTGGCAATCTCCTCCAGATTGCACTTAATACAAATGAAAATTCCCCATATAGCCTATTTTACCAATCATAGATGATGGAGGATGGGGGTTATAGACTGCCCGACTTGTCTTTGGTAGGCTGAGCTCAGGGGTGACCTCCTACACACAACGTGGAGATGTCTACGCTTAACACGCCACTGGATGCAGGTGCTTACATGCCTGGGGTCCATCCTGGGATGGATAAAACTATTAGACCCCAAGTTGGCCTTACCATGTATGAATTTTGAGTTAGATGCCAGTAGGAACACAGTCACACTGCTTTGTCTAAGGCTAACATTGGCCCTAAGAGATATCACACACAAATGGAGGTAGATGCACCCTATTGTAGTCAGGAAGTGGAAGAGTGGGCTTGATCACAGCATGAACATAGAAAGACCTTTTTATGCGGCCAAAAGCTTCCCCCAGAATGGGAGGGTTGGGCACAATACATAGGGGTTTTTATTTTTCCAGGACCTACTAGTGCATCTATACTTGTATCTGAAAATTAGAAATACTCAGAGTGCGGCTTGGAGGTGAGGGAAGGGGGGGATCATGGGATGGGACTCGATCTGAGTTTTGCCTCATTTGTTGACATGGAAGCGGGAAGTGAGGGACTATCGGTTTTGCAACCTGGTTTTTCTTTTTTAATGTTTACAGTTCACCTTCCTTGTTGTATTACAATGTACCCTACAAAACTCAATAACGTGTCTATAAACAAATTGTGATAACGATATATACTCCCTTACATTGAGTTACATTACAAACACAGCTGATATTTTAAAGCATATCTTTTCATTTGTTTCCATTTCTTTTTCAACAATGACAGCACGGACGTTGTGGGATACCTGAAGCTCTCATCGAGAGATACGCTGAAGATTTAGGACAACCTGTTAAGGAACTGGCTGCCATTTTGGACCAAATTCGTGTTAAGCATCTGAGGAAACAGCAGCGCATGGCGGTGAGTGTCTCTCTGTATTGCGTGGTATGTTTGCTCAAAATCAGTGGTTGCTAAAACGCCAGATCAACAAAGGAGAAGAATAAATTCTGCTTGCAGCACATACGTATTTTCTGTAATGCCTGCACTTTAATCATACTGTGTCCATAATTAATAGTTGGGTCAGTGAAGTGATTTGTCAGCATAAAGTTCATGGCATACTCTGTTCTAATTTGAGGAGTCGCTAAATAGAATCGTCAAAAAAGCAATTCACCTTCATGGTGCATGGCCAAGGTCCATCATTATCCTTTAGCATCATTGTTAGCTTTGTTCAGTAAAGTGAAACCTCCAGTAGTAGTTGTAAGTATATACCTCTGAATTTACTCGGTGAGAAACGAATTCATTGAGTAACTCTGGTGAAATTTCAGTTACTTCAAAACGCCCAATTATCAAAGTTGGCACCTGCTATCCGGTATACAACTTCAGGCACGTAAGCTTAGCTTTATTAAGAGGACTCCCACACATACGGAAAAAAATGGGCTCTGCATAGTAAAAGGTATATTATAAGCATTGAACACATTGCACACATAGTATTTTGGAATAAATTCACCCCAACAAAATATTGGGAATCTGCTCTCTGTGTTACTTCCACAATTGAAGCACATTTTTGTGTTTTTAGGAATTCAGTAAAAATAAGATTTCCACTTGGGAGATAGAGTACCACAAATGCATACACTATTCAATTCTACACCCAGCCAGAACTTGTCAAGTATGTGTTCTATATATCAAACCTAACTACCACTGCAGTATTGAAAAGACACTTGGTCACAAATATTTTTTTTTCTATTAAAACTCTTCCATGAGTTTAACATTCCACGACTTTCACCTTGAGAACACTGGAGACACCAACATGGCCGACCTCCTAGAAAGCATGGCTAACCTCGCACTCAGGCAGCTTGCCACTGACCTACCACAGGAAACACGCTCGACCCCATTTTCATAGCCAGCAACAGAGTAAAATACCCCCACACTGAGGAGCTCACCTGGACCGATCACCACTGTGTTCATTTTGTCATCTCTGAACCCCCTAAGCCCCTGCCTCCAGTGCCAGCTAAACAAGGCTCAGCTGGTCAAAGTTATCAGAGCAACAGTGGACCAACACCCTCAACACATGCCTACCCACCACCACCGAACACACAGAACAAGCGGCAGAAAACCTTGCAAATTGGATCACAGCAAGCGCTGATGAAGTCTCACCAAGGTAACCCACCAACCCCAAGAAGCAAACACAACACCCAAACTGCTTCACTACAGAACTAAAAATCCTGAAACATGACTGCAGAATGAAGGATAGAAGATAGTGCGCCAATAAGACCCTCAAGGACTGAAAATGAGTCAAAGAAGCTCTCATCCGATACACCACCTCCTGAAGAACATCAAGAAGACTGCTGTAGCCACCCGCATCGACAACAGCTCCAACAACAGCAAGGAATTGTTCAACATAGTCAAGGAGTTTGCCAACCCCTCAGCAACCGGAAACATCATCACACCCTCACAAGCTCTCTGCGACACCCTCTTGGACTTCTTTCACAACAAAATCAGCAGCATCTACCAAGACTTTGCACCCCAGCCCCCCACTGAGGACAAAATCAACCTCTTCACGCTATCCAACACCTGCCCACCCCAGCTCATTCGTGGAACACCCTCACAGAGAAAGAAACAGCATCCATCATGAGATCCATCCACTCCAGAGCCCTAGCTGACTCCTGCATATTCAACCTCCGCAATCAACCCATCAGCAAAGAATTCACTAAGGTCCTCTACTTCTCAATCACCATGGCCCACTTCCCCAGGAATGGAAACATCCCAATGTGAATCCGCTGCTGAAGAAACCATCCGCCGACCCAGGAAATCCCAAATACTACTGACGCATCTCCCTGCTCCCCTTCCCAGCAAAGGTCATCGAAAAAGCTATCAACATCCAGCTAACCAGACATCTGGAGAACGATAACCTTAAGGACACCTCCCAAGATGGCTTCAGATCAAACTACAGCACAGAGACAGAGAGACAAAAACCTGTGCTCACACAATAAATATTAAAAGTAGATATCTTTTTGGTGTTCTTGGAGACAATGAGGAAGGGCAGTCAATATATATTACACTTGTGTTTATTGCGCCAGCCGACACATGTTTCATTGGAGTGGAGAACACTCCAAATCTTCAGGGCTGGAAAAACAGAAAGAAAGAAAAAAACCTTAACTGGCTAATTGAGCCAGAATATCACATACAACTCTAATCCAATGGATGTAGAGTGAAAGCCACATACAAGTGCTATTGTTTTGAAAACACATCATTGAAATTATTCAAAATCCTAATAATATGTACCATTCAAGTACCAGCTAGTAGTTATCTGGTTAGGAACGCTTAAGAGAGAAAACCGTGAGTGAACAAGAAAAGGACCCATCTTGTGAGTGTCTAGAAGAAGCACATTACTAGTGACATGAATTGAGGAATGGTGTACCTTAAACCATATGTGAGCAAACACATTTCTCAGACTACAAAACATACTGTTTATTAATGAATTTGAGGACACATTTGTACAGATTGATTGCAAAGATACAAGTTTTTCAAACATAATTGAATCGCATTTTAAGGAGTTCTTGCCTTCATTCTTTATAATTGTTTCAAATTGGTAAGTGATGTTTGCCACCCCACGCGTGAGGAGAAAACGGGGTACAGAGAAAACTCACAGTGCCCATTAGAAAGGAATAACCCATATAGTGTTACCTCATAACTTCAATGACCAGCTATATAGGAAAGAGCAGAAAAAAGGGGGTGAAAGTCTTATGATTCCATACCACAAGAGGCATGCTGAATATACATCTAGATCCTAATGGAAAAGGTCGATAATCCCTACGGAGGTGGACAAAGAATTGAGAATTGGTTGTGACACAGGTTCCTTGAAAACATGATAAATTAAAAAAAAAGCTATATGGAAGACTATGAAGGATAGAGCATACGCTTACCCCACGACTGGTGATAATTCCGACCCAGTCTGGGTGTCGGTAGATATTTCTGTAACGAGGCCAGGGAAGTCCGGACGTGCTGAAGAGGCCGAGGTCCCATAAAAGAATAGGGAGAATATACACAAATTTAGCGAGTATGCAACACCTAATGTGACCAATCCGGAAAATTCAGAGAAAAGGTTCTGGTGTGATGCCCAGATATGTTAAATTATTACAACTTAAAATCTGGACAAGCAGAACTAAGACAGGACATTATGCACAATATTGGTCAACTAAGTGACTGTACAAAGATGAGAATAATACTGCTTAACAACCTTGTAGCATCAAGTTTCATCTGGTAATACCACAACCAAAAAATCCCCGATACGTGAACACACCTGTGGCAAAAGTCCAAAGAGACTGGTCTTGTGCCTGCAATAGGTCAGTACCGATGTGGGCGGAATGTAGTAGAAACTGAGGATGAAAAATGTGTTTTTTGTTTTTTGTGTGAAGGATTGGAGGATTTAATAAACAATAGTGCCACACTCTTGTGGAAGAAAATCCACTTACGATATTTGCTGGTTGGAAAGACCGATAATAGTTACTGTCTGAAAAGTCCGAAGGTGTAGATCTGAGTCAATCCTGTTATACTGTAAAAATATGTGTACAACCTATTTAGTCATAATGCCTACTATTTCAATTGGTCTAGTTGTTTAGTGATGAAAAAGCAAGGTACATCGCACTCACGTGAATTATTGGTTAGTCGAGTCGGAACAGGAACGCTGCCTCAATGGGAGCTCTGTTCAGGAAAGTGCCCTGTTTAAATAAACAACAGCACAGAGACGGTTCTGGTCGGAGCCACAAATGACATCAGAAAGCTCCTAGACCACAGAGAAACAGCAGCCCTCATCCCCTCGACCTCTCAGCAGCCTTCAACATCGTATCACACGACAGACTGATCAGCAGACTCCACCAGGTCGGAATCCAAGGAGTGCCTCTCAAGTGGATCGCATTCTACCTCTAAGGAAGAACGCAGAAAATCATTCTCCCTCCCTACCTTTCGCTTCCTAAGAGCATCACCTGCTGTGTATCTTAAGGCTCATCCCTCAGCCCAACCCTCTTCAACGTATACATGACACCCCTAGCCAACAACAACACAAGCTACGATTCAACATCATCTCCTACGCCGATGACCCACAACTCATCCCCTACCTGACAAACAACCCAACAACCATCAAAGACAAGTTCTAAAAATGCATGAAGGACATGGCTCTCTGGATGAACAACCCTCTCTCAAACTCAACCCAGATAAGACAGAAGTACACATCTTCGGGAAAAGTAAGGACACCCTCCGGAAAATTGAATGGTGGCTTCCTGAGCTGGACCCTACCCCCAAACCTACGAACACTCCTGCAACTTCGGCATCATCCTCTGCTTGCTTTTTTCCCCCCGAATGCTCAGGAAAGTCTTCAGATGGCTCATACCTAGCACCAGGCGAACTGTCACACAAGCCCTTGTCACCAACAGACTCTGCTATGGCAACTCCCTCTACATAGGAAGCACCATCCAACTCATAAGGAAACTCCAGACCATCCAGAACACAGCTGCCAGGCTCATCCTTGATCTCCCCAGACACACACATCACTCCTTACCTCCGGAAACTCCATTGGCTACTAGTCGCAAAGAGAAGCCAGTTCAAGATGTTCACCCATATCTACAAGGCACTATTCAACGAAGGAACAGCATACCTCAACAAACCAGTGAATTTCTACCACCCTACCAGGAAACTCAGTTCTGGATCCCTCTCCCTAGCAGCCAGCCAACGCATCTCCCACCTGGCGACGAAGACCTAGAACACCCTTCCCCTGTACCTCAAAGCCTTGCCATCGCTCCAGCAGTTCAGAAAGGACCTCAAAACTTGGATGTTCTACCATAAAGCACAGACAGCATGATCCAGCAGCTTGAACCCCACTGCACCTCGAGGCCCTTACAGGTGAAGAAGCTGCGCTTTAGAAATCCTGATTGATTAGTGAACATGCTATAGCAAATGCATATCAATTCATACAATAAAACAACCTAAAACACTTTGCGATGCTGAAAACAATTCCCACTTGTAGGGTGTTTCAATTGAAGAAAAGCATACATTCTTTCCGTATTACAATGCAACATGAATAAACGTAATCCATAAATCATGCAAGCAAGCGCGTAATGCTGGGAGAAACTCTAGACAACACTAAATGGTCTGTTTTCTATTACTGATGTGTATTGACATTATATATGATCCTTAAACTTAGAAATCATCATTTTATCAGATATGTTACTGATCCAGTCTTTTTTTTTTAACTCCTCGATGTGTTTTTATGATTTTTCCGTCTTCTTCAAGATAACAATTAAGATCTCCATAAAAAAACACATTTTTTCTCTTAAAAACCATCCAGTGGTGATAAGTAGGGTTCCTCGATGGGACCTGTATATTAATACTAGTATTTCAACTGTTGACTCCCCTTTATTGCGGTTCACACGATACAACCAAGTCCCTAAATATGGTGACTCAATGTAAGTCCATTAAGCCTTTGATCCACTGTTACTGCACTAGTGGGATAGATCTAGGGAACTTTGTCCTCCTCACTACCATGAATTACTGTTGTCCTCCTTTGCTTTGTATATAGAGGACTTGCTGGGGAGACCGTCTTCCCTTACTTATGGACGTCGTAGTGGAACACAGATGCCAAATTGCGTAATAATTAAAAAAGTGTTCATACAGAATCCAAGGAGTAAATGAGGAAACGTTTTAGTGTAAATTTCCTGACGGACTCCAGTGGATGTCTTGATGCTGAATTTTCACCAGGTGGGAAATTCTGCAAATGTAAATGCGTGTTAGCTCACTCGTATTTAATTCTTCACAGAGAAAATATTTTCTCTAGTGGAAAAACAGTCCTACTTCCTTAATGAATATGGGGGTGTTCCCTCTTCCAATCTGGAAAGGCGCTTCCTCCTGCCAGGAGAAAGACCAAGGGCCTCATTATGATGAGGCTCGGAAAGCCTCCGAACACAATTGGGAGGCTTTCCAAGCCTCATTGCGGTTTCAAAACTGACAGCCTTATTACAATGGAGGCTGTCGGTTTTGAAACCGGCCGGACATTCCAGCTGGCTTCCGACGTGCTCAAGGAGCCAGTCTGCCAGTTGGAACAGGCACTTAATCACTGTATTACAATGTCTGTTTCCGGCAGGGTTTCCATGCTAGTATTTCCAACATGGAAAGCCTGTAGGAAAGCGACTTTGTGGGAACCTAGCAGGGTCCTCTTTAGCCAGCGGCTTCCAGTTAGGGGCAGAGGGGGCACCCCCCCCCCCCTGTTCATCCCTGCACTGTTTGACAGGCACTGTGAGGTGGCTGCCATGCAGTACAGGGATAAACACAAACTCCCTTTTCTGAATGGTAGCTTGTACTGCTCGCGGTTTCAGACCACAGTACCAGCTCCCCATACAGAAAATGGATGATGTGGTTGCATCAAAATTCAGTGGTCGGTCGGACCAGTATCCGCAACAGTGTCTACACCGAAATAGGACCCCAAGTGTCTTTGCATTCACAGAGCAGAGAAAGTACTAGCAAGAGGTATGTGAAAACCCACATAAATGAGATGGAGTGTTCACCTACTTTCTTGAGGGAGTTGCAGGGGGAGGGGCAACTCAGAAACACTAATCAATCAATCAGTCAATTATAGCATTTGTAAAGCGCACTACTTACCCGTGAGGGTCTCAAGGCGCTGGGGGATGCTGCTGTTGCTTGAAGAACCAGATCTTGAGGAGTCTTCTGAAGGACAGAAGGTCTTGGGTCTGCCCAAGGTGGATGGGGCGGGTGTTCCAGGTCTAACAATCATGTGTCTAGCCTTAAACGTTTGAATGCAGCATATCTACCATACTGGTTGATTTTCTGCATTCCTAATTGCAGTTTAGAAATGTTAAGGTTTGCAGCACATGGAATTAGCATTTGCAAAGGGCTATCTTTCGAGCACCGTAGTTAGATCTTAAGGTGGACCATGCTTTGTGACTCGAGCCTTAGTCTCATTTTAAGGATTTCTGGGTCCCAAGTCAACACATTTTTGGGACCCCTGTTCAGAACAAATTTGAATTGTATTACCTATTTTCTGATAATTGAAGTCTGCATGAACGATAAGCCTCTATGAATGCACAGAATACCATACAACCAACATGATTCCTACTGGACTGTTGATCGAATTTCTAAAATACTTCCCTTGTAAGTTAATTCTAAAAAGTAATTCAGATGCTGGCAACAACATTCCATAGCACATTGCAAATAACATTGCACATATTCTTTTTTGAAGACACTTCTGGCCGTACAAATAACTGCCAGATTTAGCCTCCGTCCTTGAGGCTTTAGTTGGCAGTTTTCAGGAGAAACAGATTTTGGAAGTTGCAGTATTACCTGGAATTACTTTACACGTAACCTGGTGATGCATTTATCTGAGCCTCACCTACCTTCTGTCATTCATATTTAACTCACACTGACGCCTGCTTTTGTTTCACACCATCTTCAAAATAAGCTCCTTTTTTGGTCTCGCTGAGTCAGCGTGCATGCGCTGCTCGGAGAGACATTTAGAAGCTGCTTTGGGAAATGCTCCCAAAGCAGCGACCAGCTTGCTAGAACGCGCAACAGGCATGCGCACTTGCGCGCGTGTGCCTTGCATGTTCTAGCGCGTCATCACGATCACTTTCGCTTTCACAGCGATCGTGATCGTGATGACTTTCGTGGCCGATGCTTCTTTCTTAACAATGCGCCGGTGCCTGGCCTTGCCAGTCCTTGTCAAGCGCTCCAACTATTATTTTTTGCACATTAGCGGTTTACTTCCGCCCAGAGCGTTGATCTCTGGTTAAAACTGTGTATTCAGAAGCACATGCCGAACTTAGTCTGAATTATTAACGCAAACTTTTTATTAAAAGAAAGCTGTTCTGCCTTTGGTTGATAATAAATAATACAGCCATTCACAGAGGCAGTGTGACCAGGCTTCTGCCATTCTGCGACTTCGTGGAAAGTACGGTCACAAATCTTGTGATTGTGAATACTCGATCAGGCTGGAAGTGCGAAATCTTGATCTGTACGTTTTCGTAATGTAAAATCTTATCTAAATAGATAGCTGTGCTACTTGGAATGGATTTCTATTTACTGAAGTAACCTGCAGCCGTGGCTGTTTGATACCCAAGTTAGATGAACAGTCGCTGTGAGCCTCTCTGAATGTAGCCATCACAGGTGATCGCATGCGCTGCTCGGAGAGACATTTAGAAGCTGCTTTGAGAAATGCTCCAAAGCAGCGACCAGCTTGCTGGAACACGCAACAGGCACGCGCGCTTGCCTTGCGTGTTCTAGCGCGCCATCAAGATCACTTTTGTTTTCACAGAGACCGTGATCGCGACGACGTTCGTGGCCGATGCTTCTTTCTTAACAGTGCGCCGGTGCCTGGCCTTGCCAGTCCTACTCAAGCGCTCCAACTATTATTTTTTGCACATTAGCGGTTTACGTCCGCCCAGAGCTTTGATCTCTGGTTAAAACTGTGTATTCAGAAGCGCATGCCGAACTTAGTCTGAATTATTAACGCAAACTTTTTTTTAAAAGGAAGCTGTTCTGCCCTTTGGTTGATTATAAATAGTACAACCATTCACAGAGGCAGCGTGACCAGGCTTCTGCCATTCTGCAACTTCGTGGAAAGTACGGCCACACATCTCGTGATTGTGAATACTCGATCAGGCTTTAAGCGCGAAATCTTCATCTCTACGTTTTCGTAATGTAAAATCTTATCTAAATAGATAGCCGTGCTACTTGACATGGCTTTCTATTTACTGAAGTGACCTGCAGCCGAGGCTGTTTGATACCCAAGTTAGATGAACAGTCGCTGTGAGCCTCACTGAATGTAGCCATCACAGGCAGGTGATCACTACCGACTTTTCTAATTTGCACTACCTTCTAAACGGTAACAACGGCTTTTCACGCCTCACCCTGCTTCAAAATTCAAGACATTGGAGCTTCCAGTGGTTGCTCACATTTCTGCCTTGTCTTAGTAGTTATTTCAGCCGTCTTGGATTGCACCTGTTCTCCTTTTAGGGTTGGATTACCTGCACTTCTTATCTTCCCACACTTGAGATGCCTCAGCCAGTTAATGCGCATGTGTCATGCAACCTAAATGTTACAGGTTTGAATCCTTTGTCAGTTTTGTCATTAATTCATTCTTCTTAGGTTGCTGCACCGGAAGTCATTGAGTAGGTCCGTAGTCTTTTCTGTAACAGTAGACACCTGAGTTGTGTTATTTGTTAGGAAAATGGATGACTATATTGATATCTTTCGATAGGAAACTGCTGCATGAAGTTCTGTACTCCATGACCAGGAAGTGTTGTAGTTAAAATATTATTCATGACAAAAATTGTTGTTAGGCGTGATTTTTTTTCCTGCCAAAAATAAATTATTCTTTCATTAGACTCTTTAGAGTCTAATAAAAGAATGCGCCGGCCCACCGGTGCATGGCGCAAGTATCCCACTAAGGTATGACTGGTAGCAACAAACCTGCTCCCTTTGTTGATGGCCCCAGTGAATAGTAAATACTTTCCTGTGTCGTTATTAAACAGTGACAGCTGTCAGACAATGACAGTACATAAGTAAGGCTCCTGTTTCTCTTCTCGATAGAGAACTGCCTTTATTGCATTGTAGTTTTATCTGTAAAGCTCTTCAAAGCCCTAACAACGGGCATTTGCAGAGTGATAACATGCTACTTCTGGGGAGTATTGGGTAGAAAGCGTGCTCTTCTTTTGACTTGTGTTTGTATTGTTTCAGTGTCTTACGTGTTTCGTTATCGTTATTGTATGCCTGCGCCTTGGTGTGCAGTGAGGCGAAAAGGAGCTAGACATAGTTCACATAGGCTTGTGAGAGTTGGGATGTGAATGAAGATAAATTTGAGAATGTTGTGTGGCCGGCGTTGGAAGTATTTTGTATGTGTATACCAAAGGGCCTGCATCCAGGCTCAGCTGGTAAGCATATAGCTGCGCATAAGCTTGAAGTGGAGTAGTGAGATATGGGTGTACAAGTGGTGGGGCCCACCAGCCTTTTGGCGAATCGCGCCAGTGTTACTTGGGCATGATCCCAAGTCTTGTGTCTTCCTCTGCCAACGCTTCCAATAACAGGAAGTAGTTCTGTTCTCTCCCCATGGACTATCTTGGGAAGAGCCAACACTTCACTGTCTTGTGTCGATTATAATACCCGTTCTTCACTGATGTAAATTGCCATGCTGGGTTTAAACAGGACAGAAGTCTTCCAGCAGTGATTCTCCCCTTGCATTTATTACAGCCATAGCCGCTGTTTCAGCCAGCCCATGAGCTATACCCAGATGACAGCTCAATGTGGTCACAGCGCCTGAGAATCTGGCCTGTGTCCACCTGAGCCTTCTCTCGCATTCAGGCGTGGATTACGCCGAATATTTTCTGTCCCATTTTATTTTCATTCTTCCCCTTTTCTCTCCCTCCCATCTGTCCCCTTCGCCAATTTAGCTCCCTCTGATTTCTTTACATGCACCTGCTGTCTTTTGTTATCTCTGTCTCTTTTCTCCTCTCACTTTTCTTCTCTCCTTGATTTTTACCATTCCTTCTCTCTTTCAATAATGTCTCCATTGTCTCTCAACTCACTCCTCCCGACCCCTTACCGTCCCCACTTCCTTCATCTCCCGTTGTACCTTCCCCTCTCACTCCTCCACATTTTGTACCATTCCCTCCTCAATCTTTGCCTTTATTTGCATCTTTCCTTGAGTCCCCCCCACCCACACTCTTTTGCCTCCTCACTCAGTTTCTCAGCTCTTTTCTATATCTCTGTACCCTCCTCTATACCCCCTCTCTTTTTTTAGCTCTCTGTGGCTCTCATTCCACCACATATTCTGTTACCGCCTCCTCTGTGTTTATCCCAATTTATTTATTTCTCTCTCTCTAGCCTTCTCCGCCTGTGTGCCCTATAAGTATTTAGTTTTGCAGCACAACATCCTTGGTGCAGCAACATCAACTGTTGCATGGCTAAACACTTATAAGGTACACGGTTTAGCCATGCAACAGCGAGACCTATTGGCTATGCCAATGCTTTTTATATTGTGAGTTTTTCATCTGCTGATAAAAGTTTTAGTTTTTGCACACATTTCATGACATATCTTTTTTTCCCCTGTTTTTTCAGATTCCAAGCGGAGGCCTAACCGAAATCTGCCGAAAGCCTTTATCGCCTGGACACATTGTCTCCGTGTCGGACTGGCTGATTTCAATAGGACTACCTATGTATACTGCCCCTCTACGGGACGTGGGATTCAGCACACTTCGAAAAGTGCCTTCTCTGTCGCGAGCCCACTTGCAGGAAG
Organism: Lissotriton vulgaris; assembly: GCF_964263255.1. Taxonomy (NCBI): domain Eukaryota; kingdom Metazoa; phylum Chordata; class Amphibia; order Caudata; family Salamandridae; genus Lissotriton; species Lissotriton vulgaris. Next base: position 1,325,771,987 of record NC_141694.1, read on the forward strand.
CTGGGATTACGGAAGAGAGACACATAAGCAAGCTTCTGGCAGCCGCAAGCCACCTTAATATCCTGATACCAGATGACGATTAACGTGTGAGGATGTGGGATGCTGCCTTCCATAGTGAAATCGTGTGCTCTTTTAGTGGACAATGTGGTGACTATGCACACGGATTCCGGCAATGAACGGGTGCTCTGGCAACAATAACTGGTGACCCTTCTTCCTCTGTGCTCCTCCACCATGAAGGGTGCACACAGAGTGATCGTGTCAGAGCGATTCGCCTTTAAAACCCTTTGAGATGACGGCATAATGGATGTTTTACAACTTTCTATGGAAGTGAGAAACAAGGTGCCATTCAAGTAAAGGCTTTCAAGCTGGTTTTGTTTGGGTTACTCAAGAGCCCAGTCATTTAATGTCTTCATCTACTCAACAGTTAAATTGCTTCAGAAGCCCAGTCATTATTAGGTAGGCCAAAGTACTTTAATCTGAGTTAGGCTTAAGAGTTGGTCATTCCTGCTGCTGATGGAACAATGAAGCATATTGGGCTTGCAATCTCATTTTTGTAATAAATGGGGTCATTTTTTATAGCTGCTTTAGCTAGGATTCAGGTCATTTTGCCTTAAAACATATGCTTTTTGTGAACGACCATCCATCTCACTTGCCTTCCCTTTACCTGTAGTCACATGGTTGATTGTCTTCTGTGCCTTTGTTCGAACTGTTTGTTATTTTAGATTTTAAAGTATCCTGGGTTTTAGCTTCACTGTTCATATTCTTCTCTTTTTGTGCACGTACTTTCCAGTGGATGACTTTATTCGGAACCAGTTGTAATTTGTCACTGCTTTCCACATTTTTTTGCTCTTTAAAAATATCCTGTAGTCAACAAGGGGCCTGTACCTCTCTTTTCGATCAAAGCTGATTTCAGGATTGGCCCACCACTGCTATTCCCACTATAAAATATGAGCAGATTAATGTCTCTCATAAACCCCATCATTGAAAGACAAATCCCAGGAGTCACCACTGCACCACCATCTAAGGATGTCAAAGAGAAAAATACATTATTCTAAAGTTAAGCTTTTGTTTACATACTGCACAACACTCGAGATGATGCTGGTACGTCAGCGACTGTCTATTACAGATGTTGATTAAACCTCGGTGTAAAAGCTGGACCTCATTGAAGAGGTCCTTGATGCTCTTCTCACTATAGTGTGACAACTTCTTTCAAAGGGACCCAAAATGGCAGCCCCCGGGGTCACCCAAATTAAGTAATATTTTATAGCAAGTGCAACCAAGTAGTCGTTCTCAGCAGCAGCTCCCTTCTACAAACAGAACTACTCCTTCGGCGTATCACTGCAAACAATTCCTGACTTGTACATATGTATTTGACAGTTTTAAATTTGTATTTTTTACTGTTTTATGTGGCAGGGCATGCTTTATTGCAGGTCTAACTTGGTTTAATGGCTACACCTGTTTGTTTGGGGTTACCACAGGAAATATAAGACACAAGAATATCGCCGAGGCTCTAAGAATGGCAGTGTTACAAGCAAACATTCTGTGTATAATCCTCCAGTTTACCATTAGGTAACAACCAGAAGTGCGTAGAGCACTTCCGGTGGTGGTCGAAAAACAGAAATTCATAGACAGAAAAGGCCCAGCATGGATGTCATTTTGGTAACAAATATCCTTAAGAAAATAAAATGTAAAACTCATTAAAGGTTTGCAGGTCTTTTTTCACAGATACAAAACTCTGTTGTTGCGGAAAACTGTTTTGCCCCAGTAGGCATCTCATCCAAAAATAAGTTTAAGTTAATGTATTGTTGCATTTTTTTTCCACTATTTTAGCCCACATACCAAAACAATAAAGCTTCAAATGCAGTTATAGGGGCACACATTAGAGACCTTTTTCTCAGTAGTCAAAGGGTGAGCCACATATTATCTTAGTACTGTTTTCTTACCTGGTGTTCCCATTCCTTTTTAACAAAAAGATCAAATGTGCAATGCAAAATAGTTCTGCACTGTCTGGCACGGGCCACCTTAGTACAAGAAATTCTCATGCTATCTGACTTGTTTTTTCTGTGCTTTCGGTGCACCACTTTTGGTTTTCTCAAAGACCTGATCTCTCAGCTCAAATCCCAAGTCGCGTCATACAAACCTCCTTCTTTATGTAACTTAGACCTGCTGTAAGAAGCTTTTCTGTGTGAAAGTCAAATTTACGGCTGGGGAAAATAGGAAACACCACATCAAAATTGCCAGCAGTGTCGGACTGAGGAACCAAAAGCAGCCCTTGTAAAAATGCACAGACCAGCCTGCTCCCTTCTTCTGTCCGGCCCTCGCTAAACAGGTGATTCACAAAGCCTGTTTTTACGCTGGACAATATTACCTAAGAGTATGGAAATTTAGTCAAATAAGGAGATTTCTCGACTTTTATTAGTAATGCATAGAGAAGTGGTTTTTACTGGCCAGTGTCAGAAAAGTGGGTAATGCAAAAGCAGCAACCTCCTGCAGAGTCATAACATTATATTTCTCCAAAACATTTGCAATTCCTTTCCTATCCTTACCATACACCAGATTGCTTAGGCATAAGTGGTGCAGAATGTGTGGGAAATTCCGCGGTCCGTGTAAAGTGAAAAGTAACCAAAAAGAAATTTGTATAATTCAGTAATTCCCTTAATCATACGTTTGAGTCTTGTCTGCAATGCAGAGGCTCCTTACATTTAGACATTATGAAAATAGGTATGCTCTGGGAAGGTTAACCACATTGGAAATATCATTAAAGGAGACTTGGGTGGCCAGTGGTAAACTTCTTTATTTACGCTTCTAGGCCCTCATTCCAAGTCGCTTGGGGTGATAATGCTTCAATAATTTTGTGGAATCATCACAATATACAATCGCCCATTTAAGAGTTCAGACCCCGAAAAACAAAATGCTTTTCTACTCACATTTCCACCTGTTGAAGGTATTTAAAAGTGTGATTAGAAATGGCCATGGAGTTCGGAAGTTGCATGTGATAATCAGACCAGTAATTCTGGGACATGCATATGATTTCCTATTCCAGACCAAAACTACCCCTTAGATCTTTTACGCTTGTTCCAGTATGGAAAATTCCTTCTATGTAGCCATGTTGGCGCTACTGGGAGAGAGACACCATTACTTTGTTGAATATTCCCACTATTTCATTTTAAAGGAGATGCAACCTGTTTGAAGGTTAGCAATGCAAAGTAAATATATGGATTCATTTGTTCTAAAATGTATGCAAAGTTAGCGTTCAATACCAATGTAATTCAGTATTCAAAGCCTCAGAGTATTTAGCCACATTAATTTCAGGATGTTTAAGAATCAAGCATCTAAGTAGGAGGTTCACGATTTTTTTATCCTTCACAGACACAGAACACAGCTGTCACGTCCCTGTGATAAATTAGTATGTGCCCCTGCTATAAAGCCTTTATGAGTTAGGTGGTAGTGAGTATTTATTTCTGCTGTGCCATTCATCACTTCTGCCAATTTGTAGAGTCCATTTTTCTAAAGTGAGTCAATGCAACATGACCCTGGCCCAGAACAGTTTTTGGAAGCTAAATTCTCTTACAAGAAGACCTTATAAGATACAGCACTAGTGATCCAAGTCTAGAATATAGCATTTCTCTAAGGGCGGGAGGCACTGGCCTTTTAAGTGATGAAAGAGAAGCAGAGCAAAACTGCAGCTGAGCCTGACAACGAAGTGTCTAGCCGACACTAATATACAACCCAAGAAAGAGTGCTGGACTAAGTAATGTGTGATTTGCATGATGCCTCTTTTAATGGTCTGGGGGCAAGATGTATACATATCCAGCATATATTTCATGCAGTCTGGTAACCACAGCCAATCTTCTCACAATAGTTTCCACATATCAAGCTTTGTTGTCTTTATATACTCATTGATTCGCAGATGAGAATGCTATATTTTAAGATTTCATTGCTATAAATATGTGAAGTACATTCTTCATTGTGCTTCTTAGTTTTAAGATCCTTGGCATGGGTTGTTTTCCTTCCTCCTATATTGGCAATGTTATCGAGGATCCAATAAGTTTCAGAAACCTCACTTGAAAAATAACTCTAAAAAGTTCCAAATCCACTCCTCACACGAGACGCAGAAAATGTGACTTTCTTGTGAATCATTCCTCTAAAACTAATTTTTGATTCTAGGTTCTGTTAAAGTATCCCCAAAACTATATAGATTCCTAAATGACAAATATGTATGTCCCTGTGTTTTAATGATTTTTAAGGAGTTGTGTACATTTTATTGCTTCACTGTAAAAATTAGGGCCTTATAGTCAAAGCTATTTTGCAGTTGCAAAAGCTCTGAATCGCAAAATCAGAGCCTTTGCGACCACAAAATTGCATTTAGGTATGTTCAAAACCCAAACCGTGATTCAGTTACTTTTTAGGTTTGAGACTACATGCCTAATAACAAATTGAAAGGTGCATGTTTCTGGTGTCCCTTCCAATTTGTGATTCCTTATGGTATGTACCAATGGTTTGCGACCGGAATTGTAGTTGCAAATCATTGAAAGGTTACCAACACCTCAAAAGAGGTGATAATCCATGCACAACCAGGAATTGTTCTTTTATGGACCGCTTCCCCGTTGTCAGTGTTGTAAAAGTTATTTTTAGGGGTAGGCAGTTGCCCCTGGGACCATTGCTTACCCGTTAAAAAAAAGCATTGTGAACTTTTGTATTTCTTTTTTAAAATGCATCCTGTTCTCCTTTAAGGAAAACTGGCGTTTTTTTTTATAAAAAAGGTTGCTTTATTTTAAATCAATCATCAAAATAGTCTGCTGACCAAAGCATTTATGACCTACTTTAATGCATATTTGTGAGGTGGGTCAATTTGCAACCCCCCCTACGAATCGGAATGTTGTGAACCAACATGTTCGAACATATGTCAGTTTGCAAAAAAACAATGAATTTGGTAAAAGTCGGTGCACAAATTGCGACTGCTTTTATCAGATGCATTGTACGAACTTAATACCCCTTGATCTTGAATTTTTGGGAGATTGTTACCGTGTCAAATAAGCAGTTCTTAAAGTTCAATGCCATGAGACTCAATCACTGCCTAAGCAGGCAGCCAATATCTCAAGTGCAGATTAAAAAGAGTTCATGAGTAAGGGCCCCAGGCCCCCTTCATGCTCTTTATAGAACGTAACATCTTTGAAAACATTGAGCATATATAAATAAATATAAATTGTTTCTTTGAAGTACTTTTTTTCAATGTCAAATTTGTTGTGCTCCTACTGTGCCTTGTGGTTAAGGTGTCTTACAGGAAAGAAATGGACGAGCTTGTTGCCTAGTTGAGATTGGTTGCTTGAAATATTGTCCATTCTTAGATGAGTCAATTCGATAAATAAATATAAACATGTTTTATTTGTACAGAAATGTTTTAAAAATGAAAGATTTAGTAACAAAAGAGATTGAAAGAACTGTGATTTAAGAAAAAAAAAACTTTCTTTGTGCCAAACATTTGGTTAACTGAATGTATGCATTAAACCTGTCCATTTGTACAACTTAAAAATGCAGCCCAGTAAGCACCCTTTGTACAGCCGCCTCCCAATTGTATATATCTGTAAATGTTTAATGCATCTGTCATGTACACATCCATTGTATCTCAATGTCTAGCCATGTTCTTTTGCATATTGATTGTATAAAAAGCCTTAAGCTTCCATACTTGAGTTTCAGCTTAAAAGGAGACCGGTGGACTGTGCGATGCTGTGTGAAAGAAATTCTTGTGAAGCAAGGTTGAATGTAACCTGTTAAATGTTGCAGAAACCATGTGTCTTAATGTGGCCGAGTCCTGGGCAATGGTGTGGTCAAATCTATTACTCAAGCAGTGGTCAGGGATTGTTGCTCACATATGAGCTGTGGATCTCCATGGGTTGCCATGAATATAAAAACAAGGTCTTTACTTCTGTGACTGAGTATAGTTTTAATATACTCGAGGGTAAGTGCCTCAAAGAATACAGTAAGATTTGAGGTACTGCCACAGAATTTAGTCAAGCAATTGAATTTGGTAAAATATTAGGCACTACAACAAGATACGCAAATGTTAGTTGCACACATTCATTGTGCAAGCCATTTCAAAACCTGAGCTAAGCAGTGCTATTGGAGTGCTATTTTTTATTTCTCATCTTTAAATTAACAAATTATATTGCTTAGCTTGGCTTTTAGAATGGTTTCAGCAAAGAGTGCTTATGAATCGATTGTTTAGTGGTAAAAATTCAGTAGAGCCTGTACAGGTGAGTGAAAAATATAGGTTGGCTAGAAAGCAGGGTGGTTAGACATTGTAAGATGCTACAGTTCAAGAGCTCGATATGTTATTTTAACTTTTTTGTTACCGTGGGTAACTGTCATGTTTGATAACCCGCTTGAAATCAGGTGACTAGGGGGCAGATGTATCAAGATTCCGTTTTGCTAATCCTAAATAGCGATTTTTTGCGAATCGCTATTTAGAATTCGCAAAATGGAATGTATGTACAAAATCGCTATTTTTTAGCGATTCCTTATTATTCTTTATTTGCGAATTCGCATTTTGCGAATTCGCAAATAAAGAATAATTTCCAATGCATTCCTATGGGCCAGGAGGCACATAGGAATGATAGTGCAATAATTCTCAAATTGCAAATTCGCAATTTGCTAATCGCAATTTGAGAATTATTTCAAGGGTGCAGGGGTGTCTCAAAGACACCCTGCTGCACCCCTGAAATTTACATGTGTGTGCATGTGGCACACATACATGCCCTATGGGCATGTATGTGTGTCACATGCCATCCTCACAAATGCCAAATAGGGCATTTTTGAAAGAAATCGCAAATTACCACCAACTGCAAGTTGGTGGTAATTTGCGATTCCTTAACACAAAATCGCAATTTCTAAATGTTTCATACATATCATTTAAGGAATCGCAAAATTTGCGATTCCTTAATGCTATGGCAAAATAAGGAATCGCAAATTATTGCGATTCCTTAAATTGCGATTTTTTCATACATATGAAAAAATGCAAAAAGGCAGTTTGCGACTCGCAAAAGCCTTGATACATCTGGCCCTAGTTCTCTAAACCTCTTCGACTTAGCAGTTCTCTCTCCCTTGTAAAGCACATTCACATACTTCTTGGAAACTATCAACCAAATAGGATTTTCTTTTTAATATGAATGGAAAATGGTGCGGAACATGAGAAAAAGAAACATCTAGCCAACAAAAACGAATTCTACCCCTGGTTTATTCTGTTTTAAAGATCTGTTTTGTGTTCATATTGTTGACTTGGTGGCCTGTCCTGTCTGCTCATAACGCATATTGGTTTGAATGTTTCACAGAAATTGACCTGAAAATGGATGTTCCACACCCTGAAGCATCATAGAGGTCACTGAATGTCCTTGCCTAAAGCCAGAAAGTTGGTGTCTTCACATCTGAGCATGTTTAACCCTTTAATTGCTGCCGTCGGCCAACGGTCATCACGAGCGCTACCTATCCAGTGCTGCGCACGACCGTTGGCCGACGGGCCAGCATTTGTTCTCCTAACGTTCAGCACTGGGCGCTGAACGTTCAACGCTGGGAACGGGTTAACAAACGTTTTCATTAATCAATTCCTGTAACGTAATTTGCTTTTATTTCAATTTCTCACTGGCCTTTTACGCAGTGTCTGCTAGTTTGTAGCCTTATACCACCGTGCTGCAGTCCACCATCTTTTCGAGGTCAGGCATGTGCATTATTGGCATGTGTTCAAGGATGTATATACAACATAAAGACAGGCCATTGCCCACAAACACACCAAGGTCAGTTACCAATCCTGTTCTGTTCAACCCGCTTCTGTAGTAACACATCAGTACTGTAATAGTCATGCGATGATACATTGGGTCCAGAATACTTCCATGCTAAACTTTCACTGTTGGAGGAAAATATATAAATACAACTCTTCAAACAAGTTATGTAACTACTACCCATGTTGCACTTTCTGTATATGAAATCAATATTTAAATAACTTATTTTTCTCCATTTGCTGTAACTGTAATATATCAGTAACCATGTGTCTTCGCAGTCTGCATTAGCCCAAGAAAGCTGTTTATTGTATAAAAAATATATATATGAATGTGTAAAGATTATTGTATTGTTTTATCCAGTAAAGAAATGGCCAACTAAAGGGTTTTCCTGTGTATCAAAACATGTCTATAATTATGTCATACTGTTCATAAGATAAGAGTTAATAAAATTCCTCTGTCTCATGCATGTCTCTTTCTCTTCCTGTAAAAATAGGCCTTGCTTCGTAAAGCTGCTAGCCATATTCAATATGCATGCTTCTTCGCTCATGAAAACTAAGGGATACATTGTGATAGAAGAAAGAGGCAGCCAAATCAAAAAGTTGAGTCAGACAGCAAATTCAATGACTGAGTGGGAAGGTAGATGCGGGAAAGAGGCTAAAAATATATATAAGCAACAAGCCACATGACTGAATGAGTTGCTAAGTCGAAGAGAGCATTTGATGTCAATGGAGGGGCATCATGTCGTTTCCTTAATGCCATAGTGAATGAACAAAGAGAAAGTAGTTTATTGGTTGACACTGCAGTTAAAGATGCAATTGATAAACACACACAGCTGTAAATGTAAGAGGCAATCTAAATACGTTTACAGACAACCCAGGAGATCCCTTTGCCGAATTTATTTCCAAATTATAGGTTGGTTTGACCCAGCCATAGGCAAATCAGTTTTCACCCTACTCCAGTAGGAACAGTCCAGCCCAAACTGCCAGGACAGGTCCTCCCTGACCAGAACACAAATAAGACCAGTTTCATCCTTATTTGGATTCATCAGTCAGGTGTAGCTTGCTCTCAGTGGCACAGTGTGCATGGGACTCATGTCTGGGCCTAACCGTCCCACTTAGCAAATTGCACTGAAGTATACAAAGAAATGTGATGGATGGTTGGGAACAGTTCAGCCCAAGCTGCTAGTCGGATCCTCCCTGAACCGTGACAATATGCAGTAAATATTAATATCCAGGATCTTAAAGGCAGTGCTGCAGTACCTGTTAAAGTAATTTGAGCAGCCCTTCACACTTTCCAGTCTGTGTGTTTGTTTGAGTCACCCTTAGATTCTTCACTTGAAATACTTTAGAGTTTTATCCTGTTAAAGTGAAGCTCTTATTTTGAGGGTATCCAAGGCTTAAAAAGAGGGGCATTCTATTAAAGTTTGTAGAGATATTTTGTTTGTTAGTTTGGAGGATCCCACTGAAAGAGGGTAACCCAGCAAATATAAGTGAATTGACAGATATGCTAATCGAAGACCCTCAGTGGCAGTGCATTGTTAATTTTTTTTTAGAATGCTGGGGAAAGCCTCAAACTCCCACAGCTCCTCCCAGCTCTCTGCTTAGTTGTCAGCATCCTTTATTGTTTTCACCCATGCTGACATTGGACGGGAGCAGGAACAAAACAGTCTTACCTCCATGCATTAATGCGAGCAGGAGACTAGAGGCTGGACCAGACCTACTGGATATTCTAATCTAACTAAAACAACACAGTGGCTACTGCATATATATGCATATATGTGTATATATCATGTGATCAAGGCCCCTTCAGGCCGAAACGCGTTATGGCGGTGTGGTGTAAGAGCACAATAAATTAATCACGCACCAGTTTTGGGTTCGCCTCGTCTTTTGATGCCGAATATCTTGAAGACGTCCTTCTGCCACACATATAGATAGATAGATATAGATATATATTTATTTGATGCCATGTGTGGCTGTAGATACACATGCTTAGCATAATTCCACCATCTAGTGTTGGGCTCGGAAGTGTGCAAGTTGTTTTTGTTGGAAGAAGTTCTTAGAGTTTCGAGTTATAGTGACTTCTCCTCTTGCTTGCATTGCGCATGGTCATCAACTCCATTGTTATTTTTTTCCGCCATCGGGTTCGGTTGTGTGTTCCTCTGCTCCGGTCAACACCATCAATGGGATCTTTTTCTGTCACCGTCGGTATTGTTATTGATTGAGATTCATTGTGTAATAACTCTAAATTCAAAGAGATTTGGTTCCATTCCGAGTGGAAATTCTCTTCGATGTTCTTCTTAAAGAGAAACTACTAAAGAGTATGGAATGGACACCTTTTAAATTCCCCCATACCAATTTACACAAGCTGTGCAACTCCTGTCTCTCACCGGATTATCAAGAGCAAAACTGCGAGACCTGTAAATCCTTCAGGTCAAAGAAGACTCTTTGGGACCATAAAGCAAGAAGAATGCAAATATCTGAATGCAGCATCAATGATACACCTGACATTTTCAGTTTGGAGGAACCGGAAGCACATTAGTCTGCTACAGATGATGTACTACTCTCAAGAACAAAGCTCCAACTCCGAGGCAGAAACCCATTCACCTGGGCAACAAACAATGAGTAAACCACCCAAAAAATAACATCCAAGGTACAAAAGTCTGCTGGTGTGCCTCCAATGCCTTTGGGCCATGGTCTGCACCGAATGGCTGATCACGGAAAGTCTGCCCTGAGCATTCTTCAGGGGAGGTTCAGTCCAATATTTGTAAAATTGCAACAGCAATTGGACAGTAAACAAAAACATCTAGTTATTCATCCAGATACAGGACGAATACTCACTAGACCTCCTCAAGAGCATGAAATTCCTGCAAAGAAAATAATACAGGAAGATGAAGCCACTGGTCCACTTAGATTAATCCTCCTTCAATAGCACATATATCTTTACCTCAAAAGTCTCCTGACCATGAGAGCGTACTTTCAGAGGGGTCAGTAATCTCTTTTACTGGAGATGGGGGTGATGATCAACATACACTACTTCCATAAGTTGACTGGGATACATTTGACACAGATCCTCCTGATTACACGAATCCAGACCTTTATCCCTCTAAACCCTCACCACTAGTTGATACCACCACATATTATGACATTATAAATGTGACAATAAGCTTTCATAAGCTGCCTTCACATACTGATAAAATAGAGGATGACTTTTTATTTGAAACGCTTTCCTCTGCATAAAAATCAAACCAATATCTACCAATGCTAAACGGTATGCTTAGACACACTACTGACCATTTTTAAAGAGCTCTTAAATGCTAGAATTATCATTCTAAGAGTGGACAACAAATGTTAACCTTCCCGAACAGACCTTACTTACAGTAGGACACAGCTTACACCTGATTCCTTAGTAGCTGCAACACCACGTAAAAGAGTAAACACTCATGCAACTGGTGATGCTCCACCACCAGAAAAATCGAGTAAATATATAGACACAGCAGGAAAAAGGGTGGCAGCACTATCCTCTAATCACTGGAGAATTGCTAACTCTATTGGTCTGTTATCAAGGTATGACAGGTCACACGGGGACGAAATGGAAGATATTTTACATCTCCCAGAAAAGTACAAAAAAATGGCATACCAAATTACATCAGAGGGCAAACTTATATTAAACACAAACATAAGGTGCACCCTTGATGCTGCTGATGCAGCATCAAGGGGAATAAATACCAGTGTTATGTATGACATGCAGGGCTAAGAGTAACTGTTTTTAAACCAGAAGTGCACAAAATATTATACATCTTACTTTTGATGGTGAACATCTTTTTGGGTCTTAAGTGGACACTTTGCAGTTACATTGTCTTTCTTGATTTTTTCGAGTAAAGTCAAAGGGAGCGCTACAAACGCAGTCTCAATGGGGCACTTTTCATCTATACACTTATTGTGGAGGATCTAAAACAACCTCCATACCTTTTTACAAAGCTCTAACTCGGGCAACTTTCCCAAGAGGATATTATAGAGGAGCCTACAGGGGAAATATTAACAGGGGTCGTGGAAGAGGAGGTATTAACAAAAGCAATTCCTCTCCTACAACCAAACAATGACTCAACTACCATTCCCCCTAATCGCATAACACCTGTTGGGGAAGACTACAGCAATTTTTTCTACAATGAGTAATCATCTCATCAGATCAATGGGTATCGGATGTTATTCAACTTGATTATTGTCTGGACTCACCTCAACTCCAAACATACCACCTCGCTTTCACAGAATGTCTACACATCATCAAAATCTGTTAAAGGAAGAGATTCAAGCTTTATTAAAAAAAAAAAAGAGCAATAGAATCAGTGCCAATACAACAACAGGGAAAGGGGGTTTACTCCCTTTACTTTCTAATTCCCCAAAAGGACAAAACTCTAAGACCCATATTAGACCTCAGCCATCTGAACAGGTATACCCTATCACAACATTTTCATGTGGTCACTTTTCAAGATATAATTCCACTTCTCAAAAAAGGAGATTTCATGACCGCATTGGATCTAAAGAAGGCCTATTTCCACATCCCAATTCATTCAGCTCAAAGGCAATATCTCAGGTTTACCTTCAACGGACAGCACTTTCAGTTCAAAGTGCTACAGTTCAGGGTAACCACGGCCCACAGTGTATTTACCCAATGTCTGGCAGATGTAGCAGTCAATTTAAGGACACAAAATATACCTGTATTTCCATATCTAGACGATTGGCTTATCAAAAGCAACACAAAATACACGTTTGCAAAGCACTCAAACAACAATGAATTTATTGTACAAACTAGGTTTTGCAATACATGTTTCAAAATCCCAACTCCAACACTACAAATACAGCCTTAGTTGGGAGCAATTCTAAATTGTCTAACAGGAGTAGCTTACCCAAATGCAGTTAAAATTCAAACTTTCAAAATTCTGGTGCCACTATTTCAGCCTCGAAAACAAATATCTGTGAGGACAGTTATGCGTCTCCTAGGGACCATGGCTTCATGTATAGCCATAGTACCTCATGCCAAATTAAATATGCACCCTCTACAATAATGCTTATCGCAACATTGGTCTCAAGCAGAGGCTCATTTGGACGATCTAGTTTTGATCAGCTGCCAAGTTTGCCAATCTCTGCACTGGTGGAACTCAAAAAAGTGGCACAGGGACAGCCTTTTATAGACTCAATTCTGCAAGCGACCATAACAATGGACGCATCAATAATAGGTTGGGAAGCACACTTATAGATAATAACTGTACAAGGGCATTGGACACAGTCAATTTCTTCTACACATCAATCACCTAGAACTCTTAGCAGTTCATCTAGCGATAAAAGTATTCCTTCCTCACCTGAAAGGCAAGGTAGTCTTAATAAAAACAGACAACATGGCTACTATTTATTATCAACAAATGCGGTCGGAGGGCAAAATCTCGACAATTGTGTCTCCTAGCACAAAAGATCTGGAAGTTTGCTCTACAGCACACCATTGTTACCGGTAGAATACATACCAGGAGTAGAAAATCATATGGGAGATCTTCTCAGCAGAACACACCAATAAGTCCACAAGTGGGAAATCAGTGTACAAGTCCTACACCCATTCTTCCAACAATGGGGGCAACCGGACGTATATCTATTTGCAATATCACAATGCAAAATGCCAAAGCTTCGCCTCCAGGTGCCAATACCGCAATCCAAGGGCAATGCACTATGGATCCATTGGCCTGGGATATTTGCTTATGCTTTTCCACCTCTCATCATGCTTCCATTTGTCATTTGCAAACTAAAGCAGACATCCCTCACACTAATACTAATTGCTCCAACGTGGGCCAAACAACCACGGTACACAACACTGCTAGGGATTTCGGTAGTACCACATCAAATGTTGCCCAACCAACAAGATATTCTCACGCAGAACAAAGGAGCAATACTGCATCCAGATACCAGATTTCTCAATCTTGCAATTTGGCTCCTGAGGTCACTCTTCCTGGTAGAAGGGTTGGCAGCCAATCAGATGTCCGCACAGGGACTGTGGATCTGCGAGTCCAATGAAATGGATCCGCGTCCCTAGAGATCTATATTTTTTTGCCCTTTAATATTTCGAAAACTACTGAACATATTTACATCAAATTACAAAACATACTCTTTCTGCACCAATATCTAGCTTTCTAGCAAATTTGGTGTAATTCCATTCAGTGGTTCGGGCTGCAGCCGTGTTCAAAATACCAATAGGAAATGAATGGGGAAAACATGTTTTGAGACCTCCGTTTTTCTCGGCACCCACTAACGGATCACCTCGAATCTTTCAGCACAGCAGCTGAACTGACTATATAAGTATATATTTTGAAAATGTTGCAAAGATTCATCAATTGGCGGCAAAGTTATTAACAAAACAAAAATGCTCTTCCTATGGATACTCGGTTGCAACTATAACTATCTACTGGTGACCTATAGTAAGTAAAATGTATATATATATATATATATATATATATATATATATATATATATATATATATATATATTACCTACTGGCGGTCACCAGTAGGTAGTTATAGTTAGGATCTACTTTCCATAGGAAATCCGCAACATTCTATTGGGAATAACTTTGGCGCCGGTGGACGAATCTTTGCGATTTTCTCAAAGTAGGTGGCCCGCTCCTTCCTTGAAAGTTTGGGGGGGATTCGTCAAGCGGGGGCCGAGATAAAAGGGGGGTCCCAAAACGTGTTTTCTCCATGTTAATTTCCATAGGGCGGTCAAACTCACTTTTAGCCCGAATGGCTGAATGGATTTGCATCAAACTTGGTAAAATTGTAGGGACTGGTAGCCCGATGTGCCTTTGCTATGTCTCAAGATATGTGCTCCAGTGGATTTTGAGTAATTTAGGTTAAAAAAAATATATAGATCTATGGCCGCGCCCCGGTACGCGCACCGGGGAGCGCAGCGGGCGCGACACGCGAGGTGCGCACGGAAAGCTGATTGGCTCTCGGGTGTCTGTAAACATTCAAACAGCCTGGACCGGCCGCCATCTTGTCTTTTGGTAGGATAGAGACACAAGAGGTGGGAAAAAAAAGGGGAAAATTACCATAAGGGGGCAGGGTAGACCCCCCCTGACCCCCTAGGTTTGATGTGGGGGCTATAAAAGGGCCACGCGGAGCAAAATATATATATATTTTTTTTGATTTGCGCGGGGGGAGCGCCCAGTACGCGCACCGGGGAGCGGACCGGGGAGCGGCCCATGGGGAAAGAAGAATGACAGTTTTTAAAAAATGTAGCCTTTTTTTATAAATTGGAGGTAGTTCTAAAAAGAACTGTTTTTTTCTTCTTTTTGTTGTTTTATTTTTTTTATTGTTTTCTGAACATTTTTTACTTTTTTGGGGTTTTCTGAAATGTTTTATTTTTTTTTGTATTTTTCATGGGGAGAAACGAAAAAACAGGGAATTGAAAATTGCTCTAATGGAGCAAAAAAAAGAAAAAGAAAAAATAGGGTTTTTTGGGGCATTTGTGGTTGTCCCCTGCAAGGAAGATGAGCTTTATGCTCAGTTCACCATAGGAGATGGTCTTCCCACAATGAATACATGTTATTCGGAAATCCGCAACCGTGGCTGAATGCAAGGGATCGTCTCCCGTGCCTCTGGTCCTGACGGAGTGGGTTGCTTTCTTTTGGAGGTGGTGCTTGTAGATTGGGGAGGGTTACTGGCCAGTTCCCTCATCTCTGCAGCAGAATAGTTGATTGGATGCCTGCGCTGCATGTGTCTAATCATGGTGTTGTTTCCGAATGAATATTTTTTATTCGGGTTTCCCCTAGAAAGTTCTATGCCTATTAAATTCACTGAAAAAACCATAGGTTTCACACCAGTTATATTTAGCTGGAAATTTTGCTGACATAAAGCCATTGAAATTCCCACGTTATAGTTAGTTGGACTCACTATAACTTGCGCGCCTGCAATGCACTGCTGATGACGTCACATATTACATCACTCATGACATGGTCAGTGACATCACTCATGACATCACTGATGACACCATCCTTGTGACAGAGTGAGAGACCTCCTTTCAGTGTAATGTAACCCTTGAAACACATATTCAAAAATAGAAACTAACATTTTCAAAAAAATGGAGATACCCATACCAGTTACAACAACCAATTCAGTAATTCCACCATCTATATACACATCCTCTCATTCAGCAACAGTTCTATATAGCCACTCATACATATACTGACTCATCATATGTAGTGATACACATATAAATCCTGTTACACACCGACAGTCAACCAAAAGTTACTCACAAACATACGCACACATGCAAATAAACTATTGAACATCCATTTATTTGAATATACAGCTATACACACACTAGCACATTACTTCTAAGGAAACTTACACATACTTACTCTCTTAAACAATCACTTATAGAAACACATACTTATTTAAACAGGAACTCTTTCAATCTCTCACTCATACTCACTTATATACATTAATACTCACATATACTAGATTAAAACATGTAGTTACTGATAAAGACATTAGTGAGACAGTCATTCACTCACTAACACACACATATACACACACATCCCCCCATACAGTCCTGCACATATGCTGTCTTCAAAAGACATAGAAACAGTGAGTCAATCATTGATGCATCTATGTGTTAAGTAAAACCCCCACCAAACCACACAGACACTCATACTGATACTAACAAAAATCTAATAACCCATATACACACACATGTAGCTACTCACCAACCCATGCAGCCACTTATACACAAAGTGAAACACTGATACAAACATTTAAATATTTAAACAATACTCGCTAACAATAAGCCAGTTAACCAATCATTTTTTTTTATAAAACATCCATTAACACCCTTATTTAAACATTTATTCTTCCATCGTCCTTTTTCATATACATATATAAAACATATTTATTTTTCAGAAAGACACACATTCGCTGGATGGTGTCATCAGTGATGTCATGAGTGATGTCACTGACCATGTCATGAGTGATGTAATATGTGACGTCATCAGCAGTGCATTGCAGGCGCGCAAGTTATAGTGAGTCCAACTAACTATAACGTGGGAATTTCAATGATTTTATGTCAGTAAAATTTCCAGCTAAATATAACTGGTGTGAAACCTATGGTTTTTCAGTGAATTTAATAGGTTTTATAAATACTAATTCCTAACTATAACGGATGTGAAACCTATGGTTTTTTCAGTGAATATATATATATATATATATATATGTGTATATATATATATATATATATATATATATATATGATTTTTATCTGGTAACTGATGTGATTTCGATGAAGTGCTCTTGGTTCCTGCTATCCAGGTCCCCAGTGCCAGAGCTCTTTCCCAAAACTGTACAGATGTTCCCCCAATTGGTAACACCTTTATAACCCTCTGTAAGTCTCTAGTAAATGACTCTATCCCCGGGGCCCTATCTAATAAATTAGAGGATGTTGCATGGCTCCCCTCCCTGAGCTTTCTATAGACCCGTGGATCCCATCCCCCGGGTCCGGCTCACATGTTGTGTCCCAGGGAGCCCATCCCTGGGACACAGCAATGTCCGGGCACACACAGGAGCAGGAGGGGAAACTTGTATTTGCTCTCAACTGGCGGGAGCATTTTCAAAACTCATGCCAAACTGGAGCAAACACAAAGTCTGCTCGCAGTAGGCAGGACTTTTGATCTGTTTCCCGCCCGCACTCATGCGGGCAGGGAAACAGCTAATGAGATTGTTCTCACCTGGAGGGAGCAGCATCAATAGCTGTTTCGAAACCTGCAGCATGCGTGGACATTGCTGGGGCAGTGCAACCCCTGGGGTTTCACCCACGTCCCCAACATTGTGTATGGTCGGTGCTCTGAGTGGAACCAGGGCACCCACTTGTATTAAACAGAGGAACCGAGGGATGGGGTCCCTGTGGCAGAATAAGCTAGAGGAGTGAAACCATGCAGCCCTCCTCCCCAAAGGCACTGAGGGATGGGGTTTCCAAAGCCTAATAAAGCTTTTGGGTGGGGGGGTCTATGTGGCCCCCTTGCTGACCCTAATTAGGCCTGGGGGATCCTTTACCCCCGGGCTGTACCTTATTTTATATGGGAGGGCAGCCATAGGGACCCCACCCTGGGGCCAAAATCGAAGGAGACCAGGTGTGTAGCCCTCTCCCTGAGGCCAAATGAGCTTAGTGGACCCCATCCCTTCGGACAATTTTAAAGAAAGTGTGAGGGGGAGCCACACGGTCTCTCTCCTAGAGCCATCTCTGCCCAAGGAGACAGGGGCATGCAGCCCTCTCCTGAAGCCCACATAGACCCGGGAACCCCATCCCCCAGGGCTAAATCTAATAACAATGGGCGTGGGGTCCATGTGGCCCCATCCCCTTGTGCTGAATATAATAAAAAAGTGAGGGTAGTTGCATGGCCCACCCAAGCCTTATTTGGCCTCTGGGACTCCATCCACAGAGCCTTTTAATTTTCTAAAAGGGTAGGGAGGGTCATGTGGCCTCCGTCCCTGAGCCATCTTGGGCCATGGGGACCCCACCCCTAGGGCCAAAATATAAGGAGAAAGGGGCCTTCAGCCTCCTCCCGAGTCAAAATAGGCACAGGGGACCCCATTCCCCAGGCCCAAATATAATAAAAATGGGGAGGGGGGTTGAGTAGCCCCATCCCGGAGTCCTAATGGGCCCTGTGGACCCAAGTGCAAAATATAATAAAAAGGGGTGGGGAGGGGAGTTAAATGGCCCCCACCTCTCCAACTCTAATTAGGCCTCAGGGACCCTATCTCTCAGCCCTTTCATTTTTTCTTGAAGGGGAGTGGGGCCAGCCTCCCCTCCTGATCCTCTTTTGGTCCCATTGAACCCATCTCCTAGCTCATCCATCTAAAAAGGGAGGGGGCTGTGTGCCCCTCCCCATAATAATTAAATGGGGCCCCAGAGGATGGGGTTCCCATGGGTAGAAAACCGCTTGGGAAGTGGGCTGTGTGCCGCCCTCACCATAAGAATTAAATTGGGCCCCAGGGAATGGGGTAACCCGGGGCTGAAAATGCATGGGGAGGGGAATGCAGCTTCGGGCTACAAGATTGCGGCAAACTTTGCTGATTAGGTCTCGTCTAGGCAGCACGCATGCGCTGCTCTAGGAGATGACCTATTGGAATCGGTCAGCTCTTTTCAAGCATTTGTGCTTGTGGCAGCATCCATCTTGAGGGAGCAGGCAGTGGCGCGCGCAGGGGCCATGTGTTTCCAATTATCGCTGTTCGCTCCCGCAAGGTGGATGCCTCCACAAGCATGAGTGCTTGGAAACAGCTGACCAGCCATCTGTATTTCTGCATCGCGGGTGTGCGTGCTGCAGGCCTGTTACTGCTGTTCCAGTCTGGACGCGACAAAGCTTCCTATACTCCTAGCGTTCGCGCCACCACCCCTCAGAGAATTTTTTGCTCATCCAGGGCACGTGTCTCCCCACCACTTGTTTTTCTTATCCTGCCCTCGCCCATGTGGCTGCTGAGCCCTGTACTTCTCTATGATCACGTCCCAAAGAGTTCTCTTGTTTCTACAGTCAGCTCCACTGAAATCTGTTAGCATTAATGTATGCTCAGTGTTTTTGTGAGTATACATGTTTGAACCCTTCCACGTGTCTGAATTTTCGGTTGCATGTGCTGCTGAGGCTTGTACATTTTCCACTCGCATTTCTAAGCTGCTTCTGCGCTCCGCTGCTTGTCTGTGCTGTTCGGCTAATGCTGTTTTAGAGTTTACCTTTGCACCCCCACCCCACTCCACCCCACAGTATGTGCATCCCACGCTCCTGTGGCTGCTTGCCCTGTGCTTCTCCTCAAGCATTTCCCAAAGAGTGTTCTTTTTTCTACAGCCAGCTACACTGAAATAGGTTTGCTTTAATGTATCTCTGTGCAGAGTGTATTCGCAGGTGCATATTAGAATCCTTCAACCTGTCTGGATTTGTTTTTGGTTGCATGTACCGCTGAAGCTTGTATTTTTTCTGCACGCATTTCTAAGCTCCAGATGCACTCCACTGCTTGTCTCTGCTGATCGGCAAATGCTGTTTTAGAGTTTACCTTTGCACCCTAACCTCCCCTCCCGCCCCCACCACCACCACCACCACCAAAAGTATGTGCTTTGAATGACAGTTGGTCATCTGTGGCGTTCTGAATTTCATGTGTAAGAAAGAGCCTGAAGTGAGCAAGACGTGACATGCATGTAATATTAATACTGATCTTTTTATATAGCGCTATTTACCACACCTCTGCTGCACTAGGCACTGTGCATTACCGATGTCGCTTTTGCCCAATTAATAGTACTCCATTTACTCACATCGGAAATATTGAAGTGTCAACTTGCCTTGCCTGAATTCAAACTTGTGACTTAAAGGTCACTGCATTTGTCACTAACGGTGTGTTTAAATGTCAAATTATGTAAATCTCTGCTTTAATGATGGGAATAGGGAGTTTGGACTGTCTACGTCTGTTCACAAAGACTATGCCAGTTTACCCCCTTGATTTCCTCGGATTCAGTGACTCCTGCCGTAATAATATTTTTTTTATCACACTCCATATCGATGTCTGCTATTCCTAAGTGCTTTAAGTAGCCTGTGTTGCGTTGCCAGGCTGTCTTACCATGGATCACAGATTCCAAGCCAGGATGCCACGAACTGCTGCTGCGAGAGAGGAACTCCCTGAGCCGCCTAAGTGTTAAAGCGTGCAAGTGTGAGCAGAGTCCGTGTACAGATGCCGGGATTCTCGAAGAGGTGGGGGCCACCTCTTTTCTGGAGAGCAGAATCTGTGCTAGCTAGGATATTGAGGGCGCCTCCCTGGGAGTGGAGGGGGCCTCCTTGCGTCCACATGATAGGATACTA
Source organism: Lissotriton vulgaris (assembly GCF_964263255.1). NCBI lineage: Eukaryota > Metazoa > Chordata > Amphibia > Caudata > Salamandridae > Lissotriton > Lissotriton vulgaris. The sequence goes on from NC_141694.1 coordinate 1,325,792,629, forward strand.
GGGCCCAGACTGTTAACCTGATGTCTGTGACTTTGTCGCTTTCTCCACAGGTGGAGTTGGTGCCATTCTGTAATGGATTGTTCTGCTATAACAAGGACCACGGAATTGTGCGATCGAATGTGCTGCCACATAATTATAGATCTGCCACTTTTTCCACATAAACCATAATCTGCTGCATAATCTGCAGATTTTAACAAAAAGAAAAAAAATCTTTCAGTTCAAACTGTTCATAAAGTTAAAAACAATGCAGCAACAGGTGTTGCAGCGCAGTGGGAGGCGTTTTGCAAAGGTTGACTGGTCACCTTTCCTTTGCTTATTGCTATATGTGGGTATTAAACTGGTACTAATGAGGTGCACCCAATGCCCAGACAGTGTTAACATGTGTAACAAGCATTGGCATAGCCAATAGGTCTCGCCTTTGGGACCTTATAAGTGTTTGGTTATCCAGCACAATATCCTTGGTGCAACAACATCACCTGTTGCATGGCTAAACACTTCTAAGGTCCCAAAGGCGAGACCTATTGGCTATGCCAATGCTTATTTTTATTTTTGTTCTGGCCTTGGTAAAGGGGGGGTGTGAGGACCCTCTGGGTCCCCCCAGGGACATAGGGGGAGGACCCTGACCACATCCATAATTTTTTGTTTGTAATGTTCAGGATAGGGGACTAAGTCCGTGAATCTGGTAATGGCTGCCAGGAACATTTTTTCTCATGATTCTGGCAGCCAATCAGAGTGCTTATTCCCGCGAGAGTCTGACTCCCATAGGATCGAGATGGTCTAAGAGTAAAACAGTTTTCTGAGTTAATCAGAATGCTCTATTTTTAAAATGGCACCCTTGCGAGTCTCTCATGGACCCATTCGTCCAGATATGCAATTATTTTTAAACCTTAATATATCAAAAATCACTGAATGGATTTACAACAAATCACAAAAAGTACGCTTTCTGAACCAAGATCTAGGTTCCTGCAAATTTGCTGTAATTCTGCTCAGCAGTTTTTGCGGTTATCGTTGTCCAAAGATGTCTGAGGATTTTGCATTTTAGAACCCCCTCTTTTTTCTCAGCTTCACTATGAAACTGTCCTTACACAAACTAGGGAAAAAAGAGCACTATTTCGGAAAAGGTTCATGGAGATTAGGCAAATTATGCCAAAGGTATTAGCAAGAAAGCCTATGGCCAATAGTCAACAAGGCTGAAACACGTTGACCGTATTGTGAGGCAGCCTATGTGTTCAAAGCTGCTTCTGCGCTATTTTTAATCAGGATTAGCAGAGATATTTGAATAAAAGTAGTTTATTTTCTTCTAATTCCTTTTTAAACTTCACTCACATGCACTGCACATATAACTTCATCACCCAAAGCATCCAATATCCATCTTTGAGACCTGGTATTAGGTGAACAAATGGTCTCACGCTCTCTTTTTCTCTTCCTCCTATCGCGATTTCTGTGAACTGGTCGAAATCTGATCCACATGACCCTCCTCTGTGATCTAGAGGGGTAGTGGTAGGAGGGAAGGATATCCAAATGATGACACTGACCTCTTTGGTAGTTGATGGAAATCCTAAAGACAAGGTCTTTTCTTTCTGGCGTCCTTGGGTGTAAGCACATTTTGTGTGACTTGGTAACTCAGTTCTTTCTCCCTATTGTAGACCACCAGATTTATTTGTTGTTGTTAAAAGTGTTGCATAGGGGATGAAGTCTGCGGTTTGGTCTTTAAACTTTCCCTAGGACCCTTCTCCATGTGAGTCATAGATGATGAAAGGTATTAGCAACACAGAAAATGCATTTCGTTTAGGAGCGCTGACCTAACTATACCTATCCTGTGGTGACAGGGTAATACATATATTTCAACATACCCGTTCCCACTCCGGAAAGAGCCTCCAGCACACTCGGGTCCACTAAGAGCAGACTTTTTTGTGGCTGTCCTGACGTGTTTCGACCATCTCTGCTGTCTTTGTCACAACAACCTAAAGTCGCCATTTTGGTCCTTTTATACACGTGGGTTCTAATTGACATTTTTAACCCGTTCCGTGCCCGCGACGGCCAACGGCCATTGCGAGCACTACCTCGCTAGTGCTGCGCAGGTCTGTTGGCCGACGCAGCCCCACCCACTGAATAAAACTCCTGCACCACAGCGGTATTCGCGCTGCGGTTAAGAAGTTAAAGTAACAGTGCAAAACAAACTTAAATATAGTGCAAGTGATCTGTTGTCTGATACCTTATGTTCAAGCTACATTAGTACATATCAGAACTCGATGTACCTACACAGAACATTTTAAATAAATTCATCAAATACACAAGTCTTTGATGGTCAGATATTGCTGTATCCGACATTTCCTCATAAAGCCTTGTAATTCCACGATTTAGCAAATTACCTCTTCTCATCAGAGGCAAAGTGCATTATTGTTCGAAAATGCATAGTGCATATTGCAATTGCCAAAATTAAGTGCAGACACAATATGTGCAAATCACTGCAGAATAAAGTTCATAATTACACATCTATCTAAGACTGTGGAGGCCCTCCTATCTAAAAGTTCATTCATTTTCCAGGTTATCGTTCAATTCCAATCGAACAAAATATGTCTTAATATATGGAAAGTAAAGAGTTATGGGCAAGTGCCCCTAAACTCAAACAAACTAATTTACATCTAAAAACACAACAGTTCATAAATCCGATGTTTTTAAAAGAAGGGCCCTCTTTCCCATAAAGTCTGTGCAAATGTACTGATAAAGAACTAATCTCATTCAAATATGTATCATATTACATTCTGCTCTTGATTCGTACATATTGTCAAAGTTTCTTTAAACATATCTGTAAGTCATCAAGCAATGAATACAAGAAAGTGCTTCAGTTCCTTAAAAACCCTTAAACTAAAATAAATGTGTATAATAAATATTTGGTTGGCTAAATTGTATTGATTCAAATTGGATATCAGTTCACTAAATGTATAAGTGGACATACAGATCGTATTCTGTATTCAGCCTTACCGGTACTTTAGAATTTAACCTCAGAATATATTTGGATTCCAATTGCCTCAGGCACCGTTCCCTGTTGCCTCGTCTAATCCTATTTGCCACTTGATCCAATACAAAGTAACTAAGTTCCTCTACCCTACTCTCACATACTCCCTCAAAGTGTCTGGCCACATGATATGTTTGGTCCTTATTCCTGATGGCTCTGACATGTAGAATACGCTGGCGAACCTTCAGAATTTAATTTATACATTTTCACTGCAAAAGTATTCTCATGAATTATGCCATTTGAGATGTCAACAGTGATGCTATTGAACATGTCATGAGTGATGGAATATGTGAGGTCATACATGCATAGTGGAGGTGCAAGTTCTAGTTAGGTCAGTAAATAATAACTGGTGCATTTAATCTTTTTTGGGTGACAAATGTTACATTTAAAATGACATTTTCACCTAACTATAACATCCCTTTAACCTTCAGTTATTTCATTGAATTTCTAGGTTTAAAAAAAATATGTATGGTAAGACTTTATAAGCATTTCTCGCTATTTACTCTCCCAACCCCCTGCCATGCATGACCTTCACCCCTGTGCCAAGTCACCTGCCAGCGGTCATTCGCAACAGACACCCACCCCACCCACTCCACACCTTTTTTTTCAGATCCCACGGGAATTATTGTATTGTCAATGCTCTTTTTTGTAAGAAGAAAACATACATTTATTACACACTCTAATACATTCTAAACATTACCTATGCCAAAACTCCACCTTACATGGCCTTCAGACCTGCACCCAAACATCTGCTGGCGGCCAATCCAAACAGACACCTTTCCCACCCATTCAACCCCGCCCCCTTTTTTTTGCTTTTCTGATCCCACAGTAAATATTGTCCAGTCAATGCTCTTTCTTGTAAAAAGGAAACCTACATTTATTGTGCACACTACTAAATTCTACACATTACAATATATGGAAATACCTTTGGTGACGCCCTCGAATCACATTTGACCCCTAGTGAATTCTGAACCCCATAATCACAATACCCCCACCTAAATCAGATCCCACATCACAATATTAAGTGGTGTCATTTTAAAAAAGCCAGGCCTATTAGTTTTGCCACATTCTCACTATATAAGAGTGGCCAATTGATGTTGTCAAGGGAGTCACTGCATTAATACTAACAGTATGCACAAGTAAGGATCCATCAAAAAACCAATTGAATAGTCATCAATATGTCTTAAAAGCTTTGTTTACACTATCAAAACCACATAATGTAGCCAAATCTAACAAACACTAGGGGTCCCCATGCCCCAAAGCCCAAGAACAAAATTTCTAGCTCTGAAAGTGTTTAAATATAATGTGAAACCTCTCCCAATGAATTTCATGACCGAGAATACTTAGTGTAAGTGTTTTCTAAAATATTCATGAGGAGATGTTGCACTCTCTGCAGCCCCCACACAGCACTTAGATCGAAACTTGATGGTGCCCCTGACCCTCCTTAGGGCGCCACGTGAAATAGAATGGTTAAAACAAAGATGGTGGAGGGCACTAGGGGGCATTCCAGCTTGAGTGCAGTTAATATTTAATGAACGGCTGTTGCTTATTTCTATACTCCATTTGCAATGCTGCAAACCTTTTTCTTTATATTGTGGGTTCTTTGGTCCCACCTGAAGCATCCACGCTGGAGGGGTCAATGGGGGCTGCAATCCTATGGCCCCCACAGCCCCAGCTGGCTCCCGCAGTGCAAAGCCGAGATCTTTTCTGCTCCCACCCGCACTGGCTGCTGATGCATCAAAGTGTGCTGGTGCCCCCACAGTCACAGGCAGTGGGGCAGGTGAATACCCTGGGATCCCAATGTTAACCGCTTGGATATCCAAAGATATTGGAGTGGATACCTCACTCACTTATCTTGACATGCTTCATCATCAGTACTTAGCCACACCCCGGTAGGATGATGCCACCAGGGTGGACTCAACCAAAGGTGGATTGGGAGTTCTTAAATTAAATCTGGCTGGATAAGCCGGGATCCAAGTGAATTTTGCGATTAAAAATACCTACACGTATACCCAAAAGATTCTTTATTTATCGGGTACCTTGGGTATAGATAAAAACTTATGTTGTGGTTTATTATTGAATATAATCATTATTTATGCCAACATGTTTTGGCCCACTCTAAGAGCCCAATCGGGTCTGGAGCCTTCGTCAGGGCTGAGCGAATGTTTCCCTGCCTTTTAGTGCATAGACACCAGGTTTAAGGCTCTCACCTGTCTTCTTATCTGTTCTCTAAGTAATTTCCTCTATAATGTTGTTCCACGAGTCATGCGGCTCTGGAGGGTGGTGCTGTCTTTTAGTCACACGTTCGTCAAAGATGCAGCACTGTGGGAGTACCTCGAGTGTCTTCTCTGACTGTGACCTTGGAGGTCATAGATGGTGCTGCAGTGGGTGCTCTCAGTGTTAGTCCATGAACAATGTTGTTTTGTTTCACTGTATATGCATATAAAACTCTGTTCTAAGACATCTGTGGTGCTTTTCATGATCAAGAATGCTCCTCCCGCGCTAGCTGTCATCTTTTTGCAACAGGCTTGTATCACCGGAAATACAAGGCACATCAAAAGCAATACAACAATTAAAGGCAACAAGGCCTTGAACAACCCCGACATCGGCACCCAATCAAACCAGCCCTTGAACCACTCATCTGGAGCGCCCCCCTCTTCAACCATCTTCTTGTGGAGCTCATGCAATGTCCGAATGGCCCGGTCAATGTCCCGTTGTCTGCATCATTGGCAGACACATACGTGCAGCAGGTGGATCCAATCTTCTTGCACACACCCTCTCCATAGCCGTCATTGAATCTTGAACGTATCTATGCTGCATCACCATTAATATAAGGGCACGTACTTCTTCCTTTATGGCATTGAAGCCATCTTCCGTGGTATTTATGGCCGCCATTAGCTCCTATCTTGTGATCTGGAGCCAGTGGACTGTTGCTTTCACCTGAACCAATGGTATAGTGCTGCCAAAGAACAACTGGGCATCATTAAAAAGTCTGTATTCTTGCAGGACATCTTTCCAGGTTGGGGTGCCAAAGTACTCAGCATATCGTTTCTTCACGTGGTGATGCAGCAGGGTCATTGAACGGCTCATAGGATGGTCATGCAATGTCTTAATATCCACTTATGGTATCACCAGGGAGGGCGTGTTCAGTGTGACCAGGGCGCAGAGACCACTTCAGTTCGGGGGTAGCTATAGGTGGAGCCAGGCCCCACACTGCCAAAAGTGGTCCATCAGGCTGGTAGTGCCCCCATGCATGTCGGCATTGTCCACGGTGGTATTGCAGTTGAGGTTCCTTCCCACCTTTACTGTCCCGTTTCCGTTGAAACAAAGAGAAAACTGTGTTATTTTATTGCTACCCAGGGTGTGTGTTAGTTCCTGTCCAGGTATATCTCTGTATGTTTGCATTCCATATTTGCTGACATTGTCTGACTACCTTATCAAATTAAAGGGTTATTTGTTTTTGTGCCATTCCACATTGGTATAGCTCTACATAGGAATGTGGTACCAGTGTGCCATTTATCATTGACAATATTGATCCTGTAACATTGAGTACTAATCTACCTGCAAAGTCATGGGTAAGAGGTTTCGCTAAATAGTCGCTACATTCGGATGATGGATTAGACTTTCCTAGAAAGCCCCGCTGCACTATCCATTTTTCCCAAAGTGCAAAGTTTCTTTTCTGCCCTGCTTTCTTCATTCTTGATGCTTCCTTCACTATGTCTTCATCTTCTGTCAGAATAGTAGGACCCCATGGGTGGTGTCAAATAAGGTTGCATTAACTCAAGACATTGCCAGACTAACATGCATTGGTTGTAGCTGTGCTTTTATTCTGCATAAAAAGAGGTGCAAAAGACAGTGCTTAACATTCGGGGGTACCTCCTTGGGGTGATGCAATCTATCTACCGCAGTGGCATGGGGAAAAGGGAGCTTATACAACAACTGGTATTGGTTGTAGATTGACCTATACTATGCATGTGTTGGTACCAACTATTTTCAAGCGGGGCATTGTGAGAGGGTGATGATTAGTATCATTTTCAACACTTGTACGCATGCGCATGATATCTAATGTAGAGAAAAAATAAAAATAGACTACGGCTATCATCATCAATATTAACGCACCGAGAAGGAAAAATAAAAGAAAGGTACATATGTGAAAATAAGTGTCTGTTGAAGCTTTGCAGGGAGGCTTTACTCCAGTTGCTTCTCCTGTTCTCCCCCTCCTTTTCCTGCTTGGTGTCCGAAAGGATAGATGGCAAGGTCGGTGCCAGGCAAATGTCCCTCAGATGGTACCATGGCTTATGTCCTTGAACTTTCACTGCAGTAGATGTGCTTTGAGTTACTGGGAAGGGTCTGTTGAATTTGCTGTCCTTACAGGTACGGATACATTTCTTTGTGTACACTAGAGTTCCAACTGGCAAAGGTGGTCTTTGGTCATCTGCTGGAAGTGCGTTGGCGTGCTTATCTGCTGCGTGGGTGACCTGTTTAAAGAAGAACTTTGCGGCTTTTGTTAGCTGTGCAATATAGTCGGAGATTTCAGTTTGAACAACTTCAGGTGCACTTTCAGTTTGCACCTTGTGTCTAGTTGGGGGCACAAATGAACTCATAAGCCTCCCAGTCACTATTTGGTGTGCAGTCAAATGGCGATCTGACCCTGGTGTATTTATGAGAGCAAATAATGCTAATGGGAGACAGTACAACCAGTTCTTTTTCTAGGTGACACACAGTTTTCTCAATTTGTTTTTGAGGAGGCCATTAAGGGGTTCCACAATACCATTACTTTGAGGGCGATACGCTGATGAGAGCCTGTGTGTTATTCCTAACAAGGTGGTAAGATGGGAAAATATGTTATTCACAAAGTGTGTGCCATTGGCAGATCTGATCCCTTCGGGTATTCCCCATCTCAGAATAACCTCAAGGATCAGAAAAGTGGTATCCGATTTGGCATCACAGTGCACACAAGGGCCTGTTTCGATCGACCTTGACAGACTACAACTATGAGATACCGGTACCTGGTGCATCTGTCAATCATGTCAACATAATCAATGTGCAAGTCCATGAAGGGTCCTTGTGGTCAGGTATTGTAGAAGCTATTACCTTGAAGGTGGGATTTAGGGAATACTGCTGACCCATGATGCATGTGTATAAGTACATTCCGCTTGGAAACCCTTGTTGGGTAGCTGTGCGCATTACAAAATAAATTAACATAACATAACATCATCTCATGTAAGTTGGGAACAACCCAATCCTGGTGTATCTGGAGGGACATGTTGTATCTGGCAGTGTGTGATGGAAAATGTAGCTGGTTCAAAGCTATAAGTAGTAGCGCTTGGGGCATGACAGGCTTTCCTGTGGATATCTGTCTGTATATTAAATCTGTACCTGTCTGTGTGCATCCCCTAGATTCCCACAACTACTTTTAATGGTCTGGAGCATTTTCCTGTATCTCTCTTAGATGTAGGTGAGCTGTTTTTGTATAATGCCAAGAAGGGTCCAGGGGATCAGAAGATGCTTCTGTTTTGCTAGCTGCTGTGTCAGTCGCTAATAGAATTGTGGCAGGTACATTGTTTAGAGTGAGTTTGGCTGCTTCCTTGGCTGCCCAATCAGCCAAGGCATTTCCACGGGACACAAAGCCTTGCGAATTGGTGTGAGCTGCGCATTTTACTACTGCGACTGCATGTGGTAGAGCTAGAGCTACAATCAGATCTTTTAAAAGAGGGCGATGCATGACATGACTTCATCTGATTTTAGGAATCCCCGTCTGCTCCACCGCATAATGCTGAATGCACTGTTGTAGTGATGTAGGCCATCACCATCCCCCAGGTGGAAGATATCTCCACAGCTTCCACCTCCAGTATGAGATCTTTACCTGACACTTCAGAATTCAGCTTTTCTGACCAGGGGCTCTGGTGGCGGAACAGAAAGTCCCTTGGCAATTCAACTAGCTTTCCTTTTAGTTCTGGTGTTTCTGCTATGATAGTATACACTGCTCTAGTAAAGGCGGGGATGTCTATAGGCCTAGCTCTGGTTCGGTCACCGTCTGGGTGGTGAGTGACCACTGTCATGATACGTGTGCGATACATTCCTGGTGTTCAGCAAACTATTGTCCCATCCTCCTCAAAGTGGATGGACATGTTTAATTTTGCCATAAGATCACGTCCTAACAAGTTTGCTGGGGCCGTGGGGGAGAATAAGAGACTACTGTTAACGTACCTCCCCCCTGTAGCGTCCAGCTACAATAAACACAAACACTTATGGTTGCCTTAGAACTGGAACTTTATTTAACGTGTCTTATCCATACCCTGTCCCTATACTAACTAACCCTTTCCTGTGTCCACTCCTCCTCTTCCTCTGGCCCCCTAGCTCCTCCCACTCCCAACTACTGGTGTGCTAACTTCACAACATCTCCCCCCTTTGTGACAAAACAACGAGACATACTGACTTCTCAGTCCATCTCCTCGATCAGTCTCTTGGGTGGACGAACGTCACGATGAGGTCGTGGCGACTTGGCTCTCGGACTATTAGTGCTCAGTGTCTCAATGATCGGAGCAATGTTCTCATGATCATTTGAATGCAGTTCTTCCACTCTGGGATTGTCCATTTCACTCATCATGGTTCTTGAGGTATCTGGTGGCAATTTCTTAAAGTGCGAGATGTTTCTCGTGACTCGCCGCTGCTTGGACTCCGCGGTTACCATAGTTCCTTTTCTTCTTGTGACCACCAATGGTTCGTCTTTGAAGGGACAGTCGGTCTTTTTCTGCGTCTCTTGCTTGACGATAACATGATCCCCTTCATGTAATGATGATGACCTCGCTCTTCTCCGGTGGTCTGCGTAAGCCTTCATTTTTCCTTTGTTGCGTTCATCAGTGGCTCTTATTTCACGCGGATCTTTCGCAGATGATGATGCTTCCAAGGCTCCATCCCACGTTGGGATGCGATTCCTCATGGGACGTCCCAGCATTAGAGTCGCCGGGCATTGGCCAGTCGTTGCGTGAGGAGTTGTACGATAAGCTCGAAGGACTTCATTGAGTGCTGTTTGCAGGTCCCTCCCTTCCGCGGTAGCATGTTGGAAGGTATTTTTGAGTGTGGCCATGAATCTCGCAATTGTCCTATTTGCCTGTGGCCAGAGGGGTGTAATCCTCCGATGGTGAAAGTCTAGGTGTTTCGCAAAAGCTGCAAAGTCATTTCCGTTGAACGGAGGCCCATTATCTGATTTAACTATTTTGGGAACCCCCCACGTTGCAAAGACCTCATCGAGTACTTTGAGAGTACTGGCAGTGTTAGTGGACAGCACAAAGTAGGCAATGGGGTATCTGGAATACTCATCGATGATGGCCAGTACATATTTGCCCGATGACAGGGGTCCATAAAAGTCTATGGCGATTTCTTGCCACACACCACTGGGTAGGGTGGTCATCTGTAATGGTGCCGGAGGATCGCTCTTGCTAGTGAGTTGACAGAGATGACAATCCTTCAGGGTGGCTTCGACCAGGTGATCGAGGAATGGAAACCACACTCGTTCCCTTAGTGCTCTTTTGGTTGACACGATTCCCCGATGCCCTTCATGTGCCAGAGCACATGTCTCAGTTTAGTGGGAATTACAATCCTCTGATCTCGCAACAGTATGCCATCAGTTGTGACCGACAGCTCACCACTCACGTGCCGGAAGGCTTGCATTTCACGTTGGGTCGAGGGGTCGGCAGTATCATCCTGAAAATCGTATCTCCATCGATTGTTGCGGACTCTGTGGATGACTTTCTGCATGATGGCGTCCTGTGCTGTACTTTCTCGAATGGTCTCCATGGGTATGGCTGGCGGTAGAGCTTGATCTGTTACAAAATGAATGTACTCTTCTGCGATGGAGGACTTGGAAGCTGACGATGGAAGGGGGTGCCGGGACATGTAGTCCGCTGGATTTTCAGACTTCAGTGGTTTGTGAATTATGGTTAGGCTTTCCTGTTTTCAGTTTCTATTTTTGGGAAATTCTGGTGGTGTTTTCTCAGTGTTTTCCAGTGATTTTAATACCTCAAAAAAACAGTGCTTTTCAGTGGTTACTCATTTTTGCGCCATAAAAAAACAATTGAAACGGTGTTTTACCGGTGTTTATGGAACGCTTTGCTTTTATTATTGCTTTTTCAATTTTTCTTCAGAAATTGTATACTGTTCTACATTTCAGAAGCTTAAAACAGTCATGAAACACTTTCCATTGTCCTTTGATTCTGCAGCTCAGATTTAACAAGCATTTGCAATGCAATAGGTTTTGCATTTATGCGAGTTTAAGCTATTGGCATTGTAAATGGCAAAGCCTTTTATTTATATTTTAAAAACGAAAACAAAAATAAAAGGCATTGTTATTTGCAATGTCTATAGCTCAAACTCGCGTAAATGCCAGACCTAATGCATTGCAAATGCTTGTTTTAAATGAAAGCGTGAATTGGTCACTCAGCAAGTTTGCAGTTACAGTCTGTGTTCCAGAGTCACTACGCCTCTTCTGCTCAGAGAGTGTTGCACTCCACAAAGGACATGGTCACCTGACTAGTGCAGTGACTGCTTCTTAAGCATGTTTCTGGTAGCCTACCAACTCTGATTAGGGACTTGGTAAACATCAATTGCATATTTTGAGTTTGCAGTTCAATGAAGACAGGGAATCACGCGCATTTAAAATACAAGCATTGCCATAGCCAATAGGTCTCACTTTGAGGAGCACACGGTTATGAGCAGGGTCGGCAATTGAACAGGAAAGTCTTTTTTTAACTGTAAACCTTAGGACTTCTGGTTTTCAACAAGCAAGTAGTGCACTCAAGGGAGATTGGAGTACCTCATGGCGCTGTACAGTGCCTGCTCATGCCACCCAAAAATATCTATATGACGGACAATAGGGGCCTTAAAAAGACTGCTACCTCCTCACAAATATCAGTCAATCTAGGATTTATGAAACACGGTGACCACCAATAATTACATAGTTCTGCTATCAAAGGCTATTTTAATGAACCGTTAATAGAAATATATTAAAATTCATCTTTAAAAATGTTCCGACCTTTAGACTGGAGAGACCTTGCTTTTGGAAAACAGAGGTACTAAGTACTGCACATACTTCGAAGGCACAACGGGCCTGCCCTGGACAAATACCATGTGTTTTCATTAGCCCCCTGAACAGCTTCATTGGAAGGGCTTGCATATTTTTATTGCATCTAACGCGCGCCGTGAGTCACTGTCTGGTGCAGCTCAATTTACACAGGGTCTTCCACGCACGAGTCCTGACCCAGTTGTCTGAGTAGGTGAAAGGAAACTCAGCAATAATGAAAACGAAAAATAGCACCAAAGACTAAGTAAATCTGCCCGAGCTCGGTAAAAATCCCCGGCTTCCACACAGTGTGACATGAGCTGTCAAAATGGCAAAAGCAATGCTGCAGTGTGGTTCCGGCTACGGCCGCGGTATACACAGTGACAGAGTAAAACCAGATGCACTTCTAGGTGAGCATTTATATTTACTGAGCGCTTAATGAGGGTTTGATAGGGACAGAGCAACGAGTCATTCCGTGTAAGTGGTGGGGATGCCTACAAGGGGCTCCGGGTTTATGGGGAAGAATAGGGGATCTTAAGCAGAGCCGGGGTGCTTTGAGACGGCGTGCGAGGGGCTTAGAAGATTAGGACTGCTGGGATATTGTTTTGTGGTGTCAAAGGAAAATGAGATGCAGAAAGTCAGAGGTAGCGCGGCGGGAGGTGCCCTAATAATGTTTACAAATGCCATTTTCTCCGGTTAAGACCGCATATTCCTATACAGTAAACCTACAGAAATGCACCCTGGCACCACGACGGGCTGCTTTGTCAATGTGTTTACACTCTCAGACAGCTATTACATGCAAGCTGGTACTGTTGTGACATTACATATTTGAGAAGCATTCTTTAGAGCCGACTTAAACGCATATAAGACCAAACTTGAGCACTCTTGCAGGCATAGACTAAACTGTGCATGTGTGTAGTCGGTGCAGAGAGGGCCACACATGTCAGGGTTCGACGCCATCAAGGAAGGCAGTGGAGGGCTGTGCTAGGCGAGAACTAACGATCCAGAAAAGAGCGCGCCACCTCTTTCTCTAGTGCCTGTCCCCCACTACTTTATTGACAAAGCCTCGTTTAAGTAAATGGTCTTTTGAAAGACCTGTGAAGTACTCGGGTGCGGCCCGCCCCAGTAAGACAACAGACCACAACAGCTCCTCTCCCCCCACGTGAGCCAGGCAGGGGGCCTGGTGTTACTCTGACCCTTGAGCCATTCACACCTCGACTGCCCATTTGCAGAAGCAGTGTTTTAACCTGACACCTCCGTGCAGACACCACAGGCAGGCCAATTATTTGTATTGCTTTGGCTCCATCAAGTGGCCAAAAGGCGCAACAACAATGAAAATCAGTGAGACTCGGTTTCAACCGAGTCAGCTAATTTTCATTCAGTAGGGTATTGTCGTTTAGAGTCGGTTTTAACCGAATTCCGAACAGCCTAATTATGGTGAACGTATATTCCTGTAATCGTAGGCCCCACCTTTCAATCCTCTGGTGCATCTTAGATCTTGGATTTCCATAGATAGTGATGAGAGCCTGATGGTCTGTAATTAAAGTGAAATGTTTGCCATAAATGAAAACATGAAAATGTTCACATGCCCACACTACAGCTAGGCTCTCCTTTTCGGGCTGGGAGTATGCCCGTTCTGGGTCAGTCAGACTGCGACTTGCGTAGGCAATGATGCGGCGTTGATCCGAATCATTCTCGTACTGTGCCAGAATCGCTCCAAGCCCCACGGGGCTGGCATCCACAGTTATTTCAGTCTTTCGCTTTGGGTTGAAATATGACAGATGGTCCGCTGATTCCACCGCTTTCTTGATTTCTTTGAATGCCTGCTCACACTGGGGAGTCCATTCAAATGACTGACCCTGTTTGGTCAGCATGCGGAGGGGATGGCTGATCGTTGCGTAGTCCCTAATATAGCAAGCACAATAGCTGGCCATTCCAAGGAACTATCTGAGTTCGCTGACATCTTGGGGACTCTTGGTGTTGTTTAGGGTCACAATTTTGTCAGGGTCAGGTTTCATGCCGGCTCCAGAGAAGATATGACCAAAGAACTTCAGCGTGGCCTGGTGAAACTCACATTTTTCTTTGTTCAGAGTCAGGTTTGCTGCCAGCAGGGCATGGCAGACACGATTGAGTGCAATGTCGTGTTCTCGAACGTCAGAACCATAGACGAGGATGTCATCGCTATAGTTGAGCGTGTTAGGAATGTTTTGAATGACTTGCCGAATTGTTTCTTGAAATATTTCGGCCGCTGAGGAGACTCCGAAGCTTAGTCTTTTATATCTGAACAACCCCAGGTGGGTTGCAAAGGTGGTGATATATCTGGATCCCACTTCTAGTTCCAATTGGTGGTACCCTTTATTCAAATCTAATTTTGAAAACACGGTGGCTCCGATCATGTCGCTCAAATGTGGCCCCGGGTGTCGTTCTCTTTCGATTGCAGTGTTGGGCAGGCGCATGTCCACACAGAGTCTGACGTTGTTGGCCGTGCCCTTCTTTGGGACGATAACGACTGGTGATACCCATGGAGTCGGGCCGTCAGTGCGCTCGATGATGTCCGCAGCTAACAAGTCTTGGAGTTCTTCCTCAACGGCAGTCTGTAGATGAAATGGTACCCGTCGACGGTGTTGGGCGACAGGCCTGACTTGTTCATTGATATGCAATCGCACCTGACAGTCTCTTAATTTGCCCAATCCCTGAAACAATCCGGGAAACTGGCGAGTCACATCTTGGTTGTCGCTGACCTTGAAAAGGATTTCGACCAGGTGAAGTCGTTCAGCGGTTGGTAGGCTCAAAAGACATTCTGCTTCGGGGCCCTTGATAACATGGATGACCGCTGATATAGTTGTGTTGTCGTGTGTCAGGGTCGTTGAGAACTTCCCCAGGCAGGGGAGTGGTTCTTGGCCATCCACGTGAAAACCCTCACCGGTGCAAATGTCAGAGGAGGTCGTGGACTCATTCTTTCGTATTCGGTAACTGGAATGTAGTTTAAGGATGCACCAGAGTCTAGCACAAACTTTGTGTCGTGATTTACAACTTTGATATCCAGCCGAGGGTTTCTCTCTTAAGCTGGTCTGGATCTGCTGCTAAATTCAGATATTCAATGGTGTATGCCGAGTCTCGGGACGACGGTCTGGATTCTCTGGACGGTGACCTTCGCTCCCACCTGGACCGACGTGACTCTCTGCTGGAATGTGATGATCCAGAGGACTGTTCCGTCTGATCTTGGACAGCTCGCGCGTGGTGCCTTCGAGTGTCGGACCGAGACATTCTTGGGGCTCTGCTTCGAGTGTCAGATTGCGTTGCCCCTGTGGGACCACTTCGTTTTTCTTTATTGTACTCCCCACACATTGCTTCGAAGTGGTTAGTTCGACCACACTTCCGACATCTCTGGCCCATGGCCGGGCAGCTGTCCACATGAGGGTAATCATACCCACATCGGTAGCATTTTCTCACTCTTTCCGATCTTTTCTCCTTCTTCCATGGTTCTCGTCGTTGATATCTAGATTGCTCTTGACGGGACGACGTGTGCGATCTCCATTGCTTGTCACTTGAGCTTCTCCGACTGTCACTTTTGGCGTGCACACATCGCACCTGTTCATGACTCCCTTTGTGTTCCGTTTCCATGACGGCTGCATACTTCTCCGCCTGATCATAAGCTCGTGTCATTTCCTCTATTTCATCCAGTCCATGTGCTTTTCTCAGCAGGCGCCTCCTGAGTTGATCCGAATAACATCCATCTATTATTTGAGATTTGATGGCGTCATCGGTAGAGAAATTATCAAATTCACAGTATTTGGCTAGCCTCCGCAGACGCATCATGAAGGCACTAATGGGCTCATCCTTCCCTTGCCGAGCGGAGTGGAATGAGTGGCGCTCGTAGTCTACATTTCGCTTGTGAAGAAACTTTTTATTCAAAACCTCACATGCTTTAACATAAGTATCCACGTCGGTAGCAGGAAGGTCTTTGAGTATTTTGACTATCTCTCGCCCCGCCAGGTTGCGCAGAACAATCAACTTCTTTTTTTCATCTACGATAACCGAGCCTGCAGTGTAGTCTTCAAACTCTTCCAGCCACTCTTGCCATTTGGGACCCATGCTCCCTCCCGTTGTCACCTTGAGAGGTGCGGGTGCCCGTAGAAGCGACCCACTTGATGGAGGCTGAGCATTCTCTTTGTCGGACATTTTGCAGCAATCTCACTTGACTTCGCCAATGCTTGTTTCTTTGCCAGCGCTTGTTTGTTTCTGTCGCCAATGCTTGTTTGTTTAGCCAATGCTTGTTTACTTGACCAATGCTTGTTTTATCTTCACTCGCCAATGCTTGTTTTATTTGCCAATGCTTGTTTCTTTCAGTCGCCAATGCTTGTTATATTTGCCAATGCTTGTTTTCCTTCACTGTGCCTGACTTCAAAATGGCCGCTCCTTGATAACCAATGGGTCTGTCCTGACGAGCGCCTGACTCTATGATGGCCGCCGTCACTGCAATCACACGAGGTTTCTCTCTCTCTGGATTCAGGCACTCCAGACTCACCGGCCAGCAGTTGCAGGGCAGCGCGCTCCAGGAATCACTTTTCTTTGGCCACCACAGCGACCAGGTAAGGTTGGGGTGGGCTCCCGCCTTGCTCAGCACTCTCCCGCTTTTCCTCGGCCGATCGCGTGCCAAAACCCACGCATCAGGCGTGAGGTCGGCATTTTCACAGGCGCAGGCTCCGGTTCTGGCGCGCTTAATCGCGCTGGACAGCGATTTCTTCGGGGCAGCGCCCCTTTCACCAGGGCACCTCTCGACTTGTTGTGGGGCACTGGACAGGGTCGGAGTGGGCTCCCGACTCCTGTTTTACAACGGCTGGGTGACACACGCCCGGCAGGAACCGCGCTGAGGCAGTTCTTCGACCGAGCATTCCAGCGCTCCCAGGTCACGATGTACTTAGGGTTTCCAGCGTCTTTGGGGCCGCGGTCACTTGTTCTTGACCCTCCTCGGCTGGCCTCAGCTTCTTCTGGCAGCGGAGCTCGTCTCTCGACGCTGCAGGGGACAGGGTGTCTCGAGGTGGTCTTGTGGGCTGCAGTTAATGAGATCCCACCTTCGTCGCCAGTTGTAGCGTCCAGCTACAATAAACACAAACACTTATGGTTGCCTTAGAACTGGAACTTTATTTAACGTGTCTTATCCATACCCTGTCCCTATACTAACTAACCCTTTCCTGTGTCCACTCCTCCTCTTCCTCTGGCCCCCTAGCTCTTCCCACTCCCAACTACTGGTGTGCTAACTTCACAACATCCCCTATCTCCATCTCCATCTCCGCAGGTTCGGTGAATGGAACCCTCATCACTTCTCCAGAGAGCCCCTGTGTGTCCATTGATGAATTTGACAGACGGAGTCCTCTCTCAAGGATACAGGACCTAGTGGCCCCAGTATCAATGAGAAAGCTGTATTCCCTGTCATTTATGGCTACCGTCACAGTGGGTTCCTCGTCTGGCCTGTGAGTTATCGATAGTACTGGGCACATGAGACTACTCCGTGGGCAAATTCATTGATCATATTTTTGCTGAAAGGGGTTTCCTCCTCTGACCGTTACCCCAAATTGTAAGGTCTGGTGTTGTATAGTGGGCTGCACTGTCTGTTGCTGCCCATACTGCATTTGGGGCACGTGTTGTTGCACCTGTTAGGGCTGGAACTGTTGTTGAGGCTGCATTTGGGGCTGTGGAAGATATATCACTTGTGGGCTCATGGCAGGCTGTGCCACAGTGCGACCAGGTGGTACCATTTGTTGGCCGTATATTACCCCTGCCTGTTTGTTGGTCTTTTTGGTCCTAAATTCTCTAATGAAATGTCCTGGCCTGTTACACTAGTGTCATGTTTGCCCGCCCCTGAATGCGTTTTGCCTATTTGTCCCAAACCTTTCTCGCCCTCCTTGCCCATTCCTGATATTAAATCTGGGGACATACTGTAGGGGTAGTAAAGTGGTGTTTACAGGTGTCACGCCCAAAGACACTGCGGCCATCTGGGTAGCTGCAGTGGCAGTTCCTCCCTCTGTCCTCATTGCTAGTTTCTGTTGTACTAATTTAGCTGCTGCTTTTTCAATTTTATCTTTCTCACTCTTTCCTTGTCCTGTTTCCATTTGCAATAATGTATTATGTGAGCCTGTATCTCAGTCCATGGTTTGGCTTCTAAGGCTACTATGTTGTCTAGTTTGTCCTGCACTTCAGCTGGTAATCCCTTCTTCACTATGTTATAGAACAGTATTGCATTTTGTCAAGTCACATCCCATCTCTCCCCTACTGCCTGTGTCCATTTCTCTTTCATTCTGCTTAGGAATTGTGCTGGGTCTTCATCCGGCTGCATTGTCTGTTCCATGAGAGATCCAATGTCTGGCCTATCTGGGTACATTCAATTTAGTTGGGTCCAAACAACTCCCCTTACTTTGTTGAAGTGTTCCCCGTCACATTTTGAATTAGTCAATGTCACGTCCTTTACTCCAGCTTTTATGAACAGTGTATCTCCTATAAGGGACCCTAATAAACTTTTGATGTCGCGTATTGCAAGGGGTATCCCTGCTGTGTGTTTTTCAAAAGCAGCTATTATTTATTTATTTATTTATTAGAAAGTTTTATATAGCGCTAACGTGACCCTTGGGTTTCAGAGCGCTTCAAAGAATACATATACATGAGGTAGATTAGAAATACAGAATACATATACATGAGGTAGAATTAGCAATACAACTCACATAACGTTACCATAAAGGGAATGAGGTAGGTGGTTATAGTTCCATATATTAGGTGTGACCTACTGCTACAATTCACATAACATTGCCCTACCGGACTGAGGTAGGTAAATTATAACTATAAGTAGTAAGCGTATCACACTGATAAGAGGTAGATTCGGCATATGCCGATCACGAGCTATATTCTGACTATGTACACTAGTTTGTTAAAGATTCGGTTAGCACTACCACCGGGATTACATAATGCTGTAATTTCAACCTGCGTCTTTCCCCAAGTTGACATAATTACTATAACTGTTCTTCGATATCCTACTAAATTGCGTGCTAAATTTCTGTATAGACCATACTGACTTGGCTTTGATTGTGCAGTCTTCTTCTAATTCTAATCGAGTGTAGCGCCTCTAGGTTGTTACTGCTTACTGGACATTGTTTCTATTTTCCAGTCGCCGCTCCGTGTGGTCACCTTCCAGATGCGGTGGCGTTGAAGTCTGTACTTGACTATGTAAGGAACTTACTCATTAGGAAGATCTTAGCTTCCTTTTTGAATGCAGAAATGTTAGTAATTTTCCTGATATTCGGAGGGAGTGAGTTCCAGACTCTGGGGGCTGCCCCAGAGAACGCTCTGTCATAAGTTTTCTTCTTCCTGAATTTGGGTGGCCTCAGCAGCAGCTCCTTGGCACTTCTGGCAGGTCTGCAACCTCCTGATATCTCGATCTTCTGGGCCAGGTAACTCGGTGTTTTGTAATGGAGTGCTTTGTGGGTGATACATGCCATTTTAAATTGGATTCTGGCTTCATATAGAAGCCAGTTTAACGCTTTTAGGTGGGGAGAAATATGGTCGAATTTCTTCGAACCGGTGATGAGCCTTGCAGCTGCATTGAGGCATGCTTTTAGTGGTGCCGTGGACATTTTTGGTAGGCCTGCTAAGGTTGTACATCCATACTCAATCCTTGAGATAACTAAAGATTGAATTGACAGTTTGAGATCTGCCGACGAGATGAACGGTTTCACTTTCCTTAAGTAGTTCAGATGAAAGTGTGCACTTTTTGCCATTAGTTTGATGTGTGCTTTCATGTCTAGATTCTTATCCAAGGTGACTCCTAACAATTTGGCTGAGTCCACCAGCGTAGGGGTGCAGTTTAGTGCTGTGATCATTTTGGTCCACTCTATCGTCTCTGTATTGTTCTTTAGCTGTGAAATTAATAGGAATTCAGTTTTTTGTGCATTCAGCTTCAGGTGATTACTGGTTAACCAATAAATTGTCTTTTTTAAGGCCTCATTGATTAACTTGATATCCTCTAGAGATGCTACTTTGATGTAAATCTGCGTGTCGTCCGCGTACATGTGATAGGATATGTTTGCGTCTTGGAGGATTTCTGTCAGAGGTTCAACTTATAGGTTAAAGAGTGAAGGAGATAAGGTAGATCCTTGAGGGACCCCGATGGAGTTTGGACAAGAGGGGGATAGAGACTGGTTGACCAAGAATCTTTGCGATCTGTTCTGAAGGAAGGATTCAAACCATTTCAGTACAAGTCCTGACATTCCCATCCTCTTGTGTAGTCTGTCCAGTAGTTTTTCATGATTTACCGTGTCGAAAGCTGACGATAGGTCTAGAAGGACTAGTAGGCATGTTCTATTAAGATCTAGGGCCTGTAGAGCGTCATCGGCGATATGTAGAATCGCTGTTTCCGTACTGTCCTGTTCTGAATCCTGATTGGCAGTTGTCCAATAGTCTGAAGTTTGTGATGTGTTGGCTTAGTTGCTTTTGCACGCATTTCTCGATTAGTTTGGCCAGTAATGGAATATTGGTAACTGGGCGAAAGTTATTAGGATCTGCTGGTTCCGCTGTTGGTTTCTTGATGATCGGTGTAACTTGGCCTGCTTTTAGGCATTCTGGAAGGACCCCTTGCGATAGCGAGGCCTTTATTATTTTTGTCCATATTGGGATGATGATGTGGTTGATGTTTTGTAAACATTTGGTGGGGAGTGGATCATTGAAGTGGTTATTTGGTTTGATGTCCACTAGTGTTTTGGCGATGGTATTCTGATCATATATCTTGAATGTGTCCCAATGCGCTTTGTTTTTAGTTTCCTCAAGGTCGTTTGTCTGATTGTTATTGTACAGACTGTGTGGTTGGATGGGTAGGGTGTCCGTTTCAGATTTGAGCTCTGTATCCAAAGTGATGGCCTTGTCGGTGAAAAAATTAGCGAATACTTCACAGCTCAGAAGTGTTTTAGTAGTTTCTTGGGCCGATTTTGCCGATTTTTTGGATTGTTGCTTTAGGACCTCAACTAGTTTCCTTGGTCTGTTTTTGGTGTTATCCAATTCTGATCTAATATATTCCTTTTTAGATTTTAGGATCTTTTTGTTGTAGTCATTTCTTATTTTTCTTAATGATTTGAGCTCTGGTGTTGCCGGATGTTGTCTCCATTTCCTTTCGGCCATTCTTAGTTTCCGTCTATCCTCGTTTAGTGAATCATTAAACCATGGGTTTTTGTCCTTTTCTGACACTCTTTTTAACTTTAGTGGCATGGAGGTGTTAACTATATTTGTGACTGTTGTGTTGAAGTGGTCTATTAGGTCATTCACGTTCTGCATGTTATTCGGTAACTTGAGATCTTTCTCACACTCTTCTACTAATCGTTCGATATTCGACTCTTTAATCTGCCGGGTCCACTTTTTGAGTTTAGTAGTCTGCTTAGTCTTTCCTCTTTTCAGCGTTGGTATTAGGAAGGTTATGGCGTGGTGATCCGACCAGTCGCATAGCATAACTGATTGGATCTGTATGTTATTGCTTCTTGAAAGTATCCAATCTAGAGTTCCTCCTTTCGAGTGTGTTGGTTGTGTGCATGCTTGGGTAAAGTTTAACTCAATCAAGAAGTCTTTCAGAGTGTTGATCAGATTGTCCTTACTGTCGTCCCAATGTAAGTTAAAATCACCCAGGAAAATGTTGTTAGAGTGAATGTTAGAGTTTTCCGTGATAATCTGCATTAACTGGTCTTAAAGTTAACATTATTTCCTGGGGGATGATAAATGGCATGCAGGATGCAACTCTGAATGCCTGTTGATCGTACATTAAGGCCTAGGTATCCAAAGTATTCCATAGGATCGGATTGAATTTGGTTGATTTCTATATCAGATCGGTGGATGCAGGCTATCCCCCCTATCTTTTTTGGTCTATCTAGTCTTACTATGTTATACTGAGGAGGCACTAACAGGTCCATGCATGGAGATGATGATTCCACAAGCCATGTTTCAGTTAGTATCGCTAGATCAATTTCCTGGTTAATGATAAGAGCAGCGACGTCTGACGCATGTTTTACTGCTGACCTGCAGTTGAGCAACAGACAATTCAACGGTTTTCTTGCATTATTAGTTACCTGTTCACTCAGGTTCGTGGCTATTTGGACTTGTTGCAAGTTGTTGAGGTCTGGTTTCCTTCCATTATGTTTGGATGTTCTGTTAGCATCAATCGGAACTGTTTTAATTATCTCCCCTCTACTGTGTTCTTTCGGTTCGTAACTATTTAGTAAGGACAGGGTTTCTTCTTCTGTTAAGTACCTGAGGGTTCTCATTGGTCGATTTTGCCTGCTCGACTTCTGCAATAATTCTTGCATGTGCTCAACTTTGGAGTGTGTATCTACCGTGAATTCCAGGATCTTTTCCACTGTTTTCAGTGTGTTTTGTATGTCTTTTGACATGTTGTCAATTTGTGTCTGTATTCCTTTAATTTCTTTTTGAGACTGAGGCCCTGTATTCGTAGTGTTCCTCCTCTCTGTTCGGTGCTCATCTTTTGTTATCCACTACCCGGCGCTTTCAGCAAGTGGTGGCAGCTGTTTTTTTAAGATTTTCTTTATTCATCTGGGGCCATGGTATATATGGGGGCGACCCTGAACTTTTAAATATTAAGGGAAGTTGTGACAGGACTGTGTCCCTATGTCCAGTAGGGTAACGTGAGTCATACTGTCTGGAATATCTTTGCCATATTCTCAGGCTGTCCTTCATATAAGGATAATCCCACTCAGGATCCCCTGTGCCATGAAGGATGCACATCTCCGCATTTGCCATGTCTTGTGGCTCAAAAGAACCATCTTGTGGCCATAGTGTCATTTGTGGTGCTAGTCCCTCTGTCTAACTTGCTAGATTGTTAGTAAAAGGGACAACATTGTACCAACTCTGTTCTTGTTGGGCCACTATTTCATTGGGTGTCATGTCACTGCCTGGGCGCACAGGGAGTAGGCGTGCTGTGTCTTTTCTCAATGTCATTCTTCCTGTCATGTTAACTGTCCCCGGCTTCTCATAAGGGCGTGCATGCGTTCCATCAAATCTCAATTTGTTTAACTCTCGCTGTCTCCTCTGTAAAGCCTGAGCACCCCTCTTGGTATCTCCCCCCTCACAGGCAAATTGAGACTGCTCTCTATCATAGTCATTAATGATGGACATTCTTTTAACATGTTCTGTAACATCATCTAATGCCCCATCTGATCCTATGTAAGATCTATCTGATCTCATGTCTTCTTCACCTAAGAGGTTATGCGCACTGAGAAAGACCTCCGAGCTTTGGTGTTCCATCATTTGTGACCTGTCTAGTGTCCTCCGATGCCACAAGGGCACCTCCTCTTTTTCCCAGGTTGTTCTTGGGTATATCTGTCCATCTTCCCTTATCTTGGCCCACTTGTTATCGTCGCCCTACTCTATCAGCTTCCAGCGTTCTGCAGAAGGTATTTTTGGTGTAAAGGCTAACTTTGCTGTTCTCCTCTCACTCTCGGGGCTTGAATTCCTTGGACCGCTGCCTGTTTTCCTAGTAACACCTCCTTGCTGTATGTCCTTTGAATCTAATTTTGGGTGATGACCTTCACTTTTATCTTTCTCGGGAGGTGCAGTTTCATCTTCTAAATGAAGTGTAAAGGTAGCATCTGCTGTTCCTACATGTTTATTGATGTCTCCCCTGACATCTCCCGAGGTGTGCTAGCTATTCTTGGGCGTGTCGTTAGCTGGACATAACACTGTGTTTGGAAGATGATTCTGATGGTGGGCTACACTCAGGATCTGAATATCCTACAGCTGGCAGATGTGAGGAGGTGGGAGGTGTGTTTAATGTATTAGCCTGCATGGTATACATGCCCTGTACCTTTGCCATGTTTAAACTTGCTTGTGCCTCTTGGCACGGGGGTGGAGGAGCTGAAAGAGAGGACGGGGGCCTTATCTCAGTCTCCTTCTCGTGTGTTTCACAAAATACCTTCCACTGATCTAAGACGGTCTTCCAGTTTTCAAATTTCTTCCCATTATATTTGCTTTGTAAAAGAGTGGCTATATGATCTAAAGTTATGGTCTCAAATTAGCCCTTTTCAGGCCATGCATATTCAAGTTTTGATGTTGCCTTATGCCACTCCTTACAATATTTCTCTATTTTTTCCTTGTCGCCAGGGAACACCTTAACCATGTGTTCTAAAGGGGTCCCTATTATTTATGCAGTGCACTTGGCCCCTGTTCAGTCTTATATTTGGGCCTAACTTGTCCCTGTTATAAGTGTTCACTCTTCCTAATAATATTGCTTATTTTCAGTTTCTATTATACTTCCTTATTTACCTAATGGGGTATTATTGTAGATTTAATTCTGGCTATTCTCCTTGTTACTCATATAGGTGGTAAGTTAATTTCTTGTGGGGCCTTCTGGGGGGTGTCTCACAATGGAGTGTACCACTCCAATAGGTTGTGTAGAATTCAAAACCAATTCCAATATCTTAAGTGTGGAAAAGTCCTGTTCAGAATCACCTGCAAGAAAATTAAGGACGTTCCTATCTAGTCTATCTGTTATTTCTTCTATGGTATGTGTACCTTGAAAATAGCTGTTTAGGTCCTCATCTATACTATTTGATAGTTCTTCTAGGCTCCAACCTGGAGGCTCTAAGGTTTGACTATAGGGATAATAATTGATAGCATCAGTATTTGTTGTGGGGTTCATGAGGTTGCTGTACACTACTGTTAATCACAGTAATGTGGAGGACACTGTCTTTGTGTTTAATCCTTTGGGACTGATCTTATTAGTTGTCTGACAAGCTTTTTCCTGTCACATCAATGTATGTCGTTAGGAGACACAGTGGTGATGTATAATCCATACCTAGGCGCTAACAAACCTCCGACATTAAAGTGTTATCTTATGGTATTGGGATTGTTGGCCAACCAGGTTCAGTACTGTTAAAAAGGGCCACAGGGAAACCATTATAAAAATGGATGATTAATTCAGGAATTGGTTGTGGTTGGGTACCTGTGCGCCCTTGAGACATTTGTCTAAATAAAACATCCTTTTCCTAAAACTCTACAGTATTTCACACCATTTAAAAATCCTAAGTGTAAACAGCACAAAACTACAAAATGACATTAATGTGTGTCCCTACTTCTATTCACATCTGCATAGGCATATTAACCCCTTCGCTGCGGCGGCTATTCCGCCGCAGCGCTAAAGGGGCGGGGCGGCCGCGCGGCGGCCGCATGCTGGTGACAGAGCTGCTCCGTCACCAGCCGCAGTTGAGCTATGCTGGTGACGGAGCGGTTCCGTCATGACCCGCCCCGCTCATTAGAACGCCCGCGCAGGCGCGAAATCAGCGCCGCGCAGGCGTGGCGGCCGGGCCATGACGGAACCGCTCCGTCATCAGCACAGCTCAACTGTAGCTGATGACGGAACGGTTCCGTCATCAGCATGGAAGGGGTTAAGGCACTCTAAAACTCCATACTAGGGCAAAACCACTACTATACTAGGGCAAAACCACTACTACTGCTGCTGCTGCAGCTGGTCGCTTCTCCCGAACTCACAAGGAGGATATACTTCACTGTCTGTAACTACAAACTGTGACTTTCGGACTTAAAGTCTGAGATGATTTGAATTGTTATGGTCTTACTCAGAATAAAGTTCCAATGAATACCAGGTTTTCACCTGTTTCTTTGCCACAACGTCAGAACGTACGCTGGCTGTCCAGCTTCAAGTCCTACTCTTTCCTGACCACTTCTGGCCCTTTTAGCCAGGTCTTCTAGTACCTTCAGGACTTACCACCAGAGCTCTAGTCCTTTTTATTGTGTCAGTGCACAAGCAATCATGCATTTCCCCACATATAAACATTAATAATACAAAATAATAATAATACCATAAGACCCATTATACTGTCAACATGCTACCTGTAAGGGATGACATTCGCACTGTTCTCACCTTTTAAGAATGACAACTCCCAAGCCCCACCTGTCTCAGAGAAATGGTAAGACCTTTCTAATCGGCGTCTTCTTATCCTCTTTTAGTTGCGCAACACCATTTCCATAAGGAGAGGCGGTGCCCAGGGTGTGGCAGAAGGCAAGAAGACGTAAATGTCCTGGCTCAGCTCGCCACAATGTTGAAGGAACAAGATCTCTGTAAGAATACCACAGGAGCAGGTTAACAATACTATATGGTTTAATGCATTAATCAGCTGGGGAGATCAGCCAGGCTCAGCACAGAATGGAATCTGATGTCCAACGAAGAGTTCAAAATCAGTTGCTTATATACGCTAAAACCACAAGAGAAAAAAGTTACAAGCATAGGATTTACGTCACAAATGAGTAGATTAAAATCAGCAGTTACATGAATTTCCTGAAAACAAATCACATCTAGATATGGGCCACATGGCCTTCGCATCTCACATTGGCGGAAACGGAAACCTCCTCGGTGGTTTTCCTTTTCTCATGTGTTATTAGCAACTTTTTACACACATCTGTTTTCCTGTGAAGTAAGTGGTTAAATTTTTGCTTAACGCTTTCTAACAATACTTATCTGACCTCTGACATCCATCATGCCTAGCATCGTGTATGTGTGACGTGTTTTTCAACTGAAGCGACTTATGAGCAGGGGCAAGACTTGCACCTGTGTCAGTTCATCCTGTGTGTGTGCTTAATCTATGTGTGCAAGCATTTATAACACGGTTGCAGAAGACCTGATTGACACCTTCCAGCTCAGTCTCGCTAGCAGATGGGCATGTGGTTTGTGGGTTTTGAAGTTCCAACATTTAAAACACTACTGGTTTCCCGAGTCTGGAAGAAGATATGATCTACGCTTTATGAAGGAGCGTATCTTTGTGACGGCAGGGCATTTCATGTCCTTTCAACAAACTGTGTTACCTGATAAGTTCAGCTAAACTCATTGTCACTGCACCGTGCATTTTCTGGCCTATTTCTTGTGCAGAGGCCTGGGCCTGTATTTCTACTTAGGCCTAAAACTGCTTTTAACTTGGAACTTCTGCATAGAAGTTGCAGGCCTTAACTCTGTATGTGTTTGCACAAAATGTATCCTATTTTTCCCTATATCAAATGACATAAGCATCAATATTGTATTCTCTTCCACTTTCTTTTCTTTTCTTCACCTCTATAAAATTAGAACACTACCTTACTTCTTTCTTCATGGTCGTGAAAGTTACCAATGATGATAGCGTGAGCAAACTGGTGAGTACCAACCAGCAGCTTCCTTGGTGATGCTTACATCAGGTACTTTCTGACCTCTCCCACTTTTTTCTAGGTTTGCTCATGAGATGAGGTGTTATTTGGTGAACTGACAAATATTTTAAATTTGAACACTAGGAACTAGGTTTGACTGGCATCTTGGTGAAGCCAACTTCTTGACAGAGATAGTTTAAGACTGCCCCTGGTACTCTAAAAAATAATTTTGTTCCCCCATAATCAGGTCTTGTGTATTATCATTGAAGTGTTCTCAGCCAATAATATCTCGGGCTTGAGATCGGGAGGGTTCACGGATCCTCCGCGACCACTTTTTTATATCTGAGAAATGTATAATTTCTCAGGAACTACTGAACAGATTAACAACCTTTCACAAAAAATTGTACTCTGGACCAAGAGCTACCTTTCTGCCAAATGTTATGTAATTCCATTCTGGAGTTCGGGCAGTAGCTGCGTCAACAGTTTCAGATGGAAATTAACCTGGAGAAAATGCAATTTGGGAACCCCCCTTTTTCTCGGCCCCCGCTTGACAAATCACCCCGAACTTTTAATACAGCAACTGAAGTGAGTGGGCCATTAGTCTGGAAAATTTTGCGAAGATTCGTTAAATGGTGCCAAAGATATTGGCAAATGGAAAAATACTTTTTGATAGTGTTTTTTGTGTTGCCAATAACTTAGGCGCCGCTTGATGAATCTTTATGTTTCAAAACTGCTAAAGTCATTTCAGCTGCTGTTTTGAATGTTTTGGGGTGATCCATCAAGCCTGGGGCCAAAAAAAAGGGGGGTCTCAAAATAAATTTCCCCCTTGCATTTTCCCTTAGGTTTTTAAAGCACTGCTACAGCTCGAACTGCTGAACAGAACTACACCAAATTTAGCAGAAAGATAGATGTTGGCCCAGAAAGCCTGCTTTATGTGATTTGGTGTAAATCCATTCAGTAGTTTTAGATATATTTAAGCATAAAAATATAGATAGCTGGGGACACGGATCCTCACCGAGCTGAAATTTGATTGGCTGCCAACATTTCAACTAGGAAGTATTGGCAGCCATCTTGGGACTCAGCTTGAAGCTGAGTCCCACAAAAAATCTAGACAATAAAGAAAAGGAGGCAGGGTAGGAATACCCTGACCACCCAGATATAGTGTGTGGGGGTGGGGTCATCACAGGGATCTTGCTGGGGATTAAAAGCATTTTTTAAATTTAATTTAGCAGCAAATTCACTGGTGGACCTGTGTATCCATTTTGCCATGGATATCCAGCTTTTCGGGAATGTCGCTGTTTCGAAGGAGATGTTGATGATCTTCCGTAGTTGGGGTGCGATGGCTGCGTCTGCCTTGTTAAATATGTGGTGTGGGCATGGGTCTGTCGGTGATCCTGAGTGGATGGAGTTCATGACCTTGCGTGTTTCGACGTCGCTGACGTTGGACCAGGAGGTCAGGCGGTTGGTGCTGTTGGTGTTCGGGAGAGGGGTGGAGACTGCCGTGTTCGGGTCGGTCGTGGTGTTGAAGCTTTCGTGGATGTCGGCGATCTTGCGGTGGAGGAAGATGGCCAGTGAGTCGCACAGTTCCTGTGAGGGCGGGATGTCGTTGGTGTTGGCGCTGGGGTTGGAGAGTTCTTTTACAATGCGGAAGAGCTCTTTGCTGTTGTGTGCGTTGTTATCCAGGCGGTCTTTACGGTCTATACACTTTGTGTGCGGTTAATAATGCAACCCCTAGGAATATTTGATTGCATCTGCATGACATTGAGAACACTTGTAGTATTCTCACCAGTAGGTGGCAGCAGAGGATTTTCCTTCTGGAAGGAGGCTTGTATTTGCACCTGTGTTTTGTCTGGCATCAGGCCGACTGAAGAACCAAAATTAGCCCTGCAAAAAAAAATTCAAACCAGCCTGCCTACCATCTTCCCCTCACTCCATTTCTCTGTTTCCATGCATCCCTCCATCACCGTCCCTCTCTTGACTTCTCTTTTCCCTCACTGATATCATTCTCTCTCCCTCCCTTCTCAGTTTCTCTTTATTTCTCTCGCTTGAAACCCCCTGTGCTTCCTCTAATTAACTTCACATTTCTGGGAAAAGTGACTGAGGCACTAGGAGCAGCTCTGGGCTTTAGAATGCTCCAATGGCTGCAGCCCACTTGGGAAATGCAGATGGAATGAAAGGCAGTCCTGCCCTGTTTGGTATTGCTGACTACAAAATAGTGAGTACTTTGTATTGCATATTGTACCTTTTTAGGCAAAGCAGCTGAAACAGAACTCAAAGTGTGGGCTGATAAGCACATAGTGAAACTACTGGAAAGTACATAGGCAATTTGGTTCTCAGGCATCACTATGAATCTTGTACCAGGAAACACTTTAATCTAAATGGAAGGGATGATTTGGTGCTGTTTTTGTCTGTTCAAATGATGCAATGCATCAGAACAACTTTGTTGCTACACTGCATTGGGCCAAACATTTGTACATCTGCTAAAGTTTTAAAAGCGTATCCATGTATTAACACAAAGCAGCGACTACCTTTACTTTGTGTCAAACTGGCGGCTTATGGGTAGTACCTAAATGTTCCAATGAACTTCCCCATGGACTTTGATGCAAAAACGTATCTACTAAAATCTAGTAAAAAAAAGGTCGACAGGGCTTTATGCCAAAAATGTATACCTCCTCGATGCAGGCACAATGTTTGAGAAAAAATATTTGTTTTCTCAAAACATATGAGAAAAGAAATCTTTTCTAAAACATTATGCTTACTTCGAGGCGGTAGACAATCATGTACAATCCACATGCAAAGATAGAAACGTTTTAAACTATGTCCAAGCATAGTTCTGTACACTGGAATGGTACCTTTCCAGAACAAAAGCTATGGTAGACATCACGCTGAGACACTGTGATTGGTGCTAGGGTGTTTGCATAGTGCAAAGTAGCCTAAAGTGAGCCAGCACAGGAGATGAGTGCAGTAGAGCCACATCTTAGTAAACATTGTGTTGCTCTTTCTTTCTCCCTTTCGCACAATGCAGTATAGTAACTTTTCTTGATGTGCGGTGATGAATTGCGTGAAAAATAGTACATTTGGCAAAGCATTTTGGGGCAGATTTACAAGGTCCTTGAGCCACCTTTGCGTCACTTTTAACATGGGAAAAGTGACACAAAAGTGTGCAAGGGGTTGGTAAATCTGCTACTTTGTGTCGAAGAGTATCCATCCAGTAAAAAATGAATCATGACATCACACACCCAAACACACACACCTTGGCACTGTGGTGCAAAATTGTGTGTTTGTTATTTGGAAACCTGTCTGTGCGTCAGCACAGGGGAAAAGGGGAGCAACAGGCCACATTAAGGTAATACGGCTTTGGGCTGCTTTATCCCAGAAGTGTAACCAGCAAAGCAACTTTGTTGCTGCGCTACGTTGCACTATAATTTAATAAATCTGCTCCAGATGTTCCATTGATGTTTAGTTCTAATCAAGAACCAGCTGGATCCTTATGCAAAACAGTAGAGAAATGTCCGGCTACATGTCTTTTTCACACTTCCATGAAGACATTGTGTGTAAGTGTCATTCTCTTAAATAAACGTTAGATGGCAGCAAATTACAAAGGAAGAATTGCTTCTCTTCCTCTGAAGTCTTGAACCAAAGTTCAGATTCAAGTACGAATTGAGATATTTGATTAAATTCAAATATTGACCAGTGAATAATGTTTTGTATCTGATTATTGTAAGGGGAATGGTTAAAATAAATTCTGATTCAGCCAAAAAAACACTGTAGTTCAGTAAACTGCATTTTAAAATTTGACACCACGTTGTCGCTCTTTGTTGTTTTTATGAGACACGATGTGCCAGTGAAAATAAAATAACAACACATTGAGCGTGTGTTTATGAATGTATTTTTTCCATATTGTTTAGGTATTAGGCTTGGTACTTATACAAACTATTATTCAAATCTATCTTAAACTGAATACTTGACAAGCACGTTGGTATTCGAGTGCTGACATGTTTCTGTGACTGACAAAAGTTTAAGTATTCACCCTAAATTGCACAAATGGAGAAAGGTAAGCCTCTCTGACTTCCTCATTAGGAGATTGTGAGATTAACAGCCCCTTTGGAGGAACGTTTGGGAAACAGTGGGTTAAAACTGTGCATTTTACTGCAACATTTAGTATAATATTGCTGAAAGCCACTAGTCCCAGAGACACACTCATAACATGTTTCATTCGGTACTTTAACGGTGCGCCAAACAAGCCTAACCGAGGGCAAGGATCTGGAGAAAATACTGGCAAATCTGACATTTTTAGAACCTTACTGTCCCCAAAAATATTAATGAAAAGCCATCAGTGTACTGATTGTTCAGTCAATGCACGCTCACAGAGCCTATAGTTTTATATAAACAGCAAGAAAAGAACAAAAGTTCAGGCTGGGTAAAAGCTACACATTTACTCAGAAGTGCACAGCGTCAATATCTAACATCACTTTATGGGCAGCTGACAGATTTGATAATTCCCAAAAATGACAAAAGGTGACTGCAATGTGAACTGATGGAGCTCAACTGATTTAGAATGATTGTACATATTCCGTGAAGTTGGGTGCAGGTTTCGACTCTTCTCATTGTTTGCTTTTCTGTGCTTATTGTGTCTTTTTAGATCAAGCATTCAATACCTCTTGTATATAATTTAGTATAAAGTTATATGTGTATGTATTTTGTGGTCCCTGGAGATCAGCCCTAGGACTTGTATGCTTCAGCTTAGGGACTTGTTTTCTGTTCAACTGCCTCTATTTAACTGTCTTGAGAGAAAACGACCAGTAGAGGTCAGTAAAATACCAGAATTGCTTTCTGCTAGTTCAACTGCCTCCATTTAACTTTCTTGATAGAAAATGACAAGCAGAGGTCAGTAAAATACCAGAATCACTTTACAATCTCTAGATCTCAGTCCATAGAAATTGTCTTCAACAAGCACCCCTAGACGATAATATTTTTTTTCAAATCTTGAATTTTCAGTGATAGGACCACCGAAGGCCCTGATTTCATAATAAAAACAGAATTTTGGACTATACCATTTCCCGCTGAAAGGCAATATTCCTCTCCATTTGTTCCCATACCAGGTGTGTCACACGGTTTGGTGCTTACTTTCCCTCAATGTTAAAGAACAGTAGATCTTTCAGCACCCAATCTAATGTGCTGCATAGCTAAATACAGATAAGGTCCCAAAGGTGAGACGATTGCATTGCAAATGCTTGTTTGTATATGGGTGAGATTACAGCACATTACGGACAGCAGATATCAAAATGATATAAAATTCTGGTGGGAATGGTTAAGCCACCTACAGCTAGATACGGCATTGGCTGATCTAGAAATAAGAAATATTAAGTTTAGACATCTTCTAAACATCTTCTGGAAAAAACAAGTAATACTAAAGATAATTAGGTAAATATGGTATTAGCAAGTACCAAACCTGTACGTGCCATGTATTAGGAGCCTTACCTGAGTAAACCGAGCAATGGCATTTGTAAGTGTTTGAAGTCTCCATAATAGTCACACAGATGTATTTTTTGTCTCTTCCATTATTTGGATCAGTGACCATGTGTAATTTCTCAAATTGATCATTTGAATCATACGTTGCTTGTTTATAGTGCCTTATAAACACTCATGACATTGCGGTGGACACTTTGGGCCTTATAATGGTGTCGGGCAGACTAAAGTATGCCCGACACTGTCGCGATCCTGGGAATGACCGACCAACGGCTGACTGCATCATTAGGATGTGACCGAACACTGTTTGGTCGCATTCCTACATTTCACTACAGAAGCATGCATTGCGGATGTAAACCAGCCATAATGCATGCGCCCATAGAGAAATAGGGGGTGTGGTTCATCCCTGCACCACGTGGT
Source organism: Lissotriton vulgaris (assembly GCF_964263255.1). Classification (NCBI taxonomy): domain Eukaryota; kingdom Metazoa; phylum Chordata; class Amphibia; order Caudata; family Salamandridae; genus Lissotriton; species Lissotriton vulgaris. Next base: position 1,325,825,769 of record NC_141694.1, read on the forward strand.
GTGGGGTTCAGGGATCATCAAGGGGTACCATAGGTGCTCCCTCAATCTCCAACTGGAGGCCGCGCACCAAAGGGGGCCCAGCTGGTGGCCTCCAAACACGCTTCCTGAGATGGTTTACATGTTGGACCGGCGAGTATGTAAACCATGTTGGAAACTGTGCATCATAATCTGAAGGGTGGAAAGGCCCGCCCTTGAGATTAACAGCCTCCTTCCGACTGGCCGACGGTCTCTCTTAGCCTGTTGGAAGCCAGCAGGAATGACCGGCTGGTTTACTTTCTGACTGCGTCAACCTTAATGAGGTGGTCAGAAAGTAAACCACGGGGCCGATTACGATGCAACCCTGAAGGCTCCGACCGATGGTCAGAGCCGAAATAGGCAGCATCGTAATCGGCCCTATAGTCTGACCTAATTTCTGCAAGTACTTCTGCAGGTACTTCTGTTTGCTCACCTGCCTGCCCTGGATATGGGCAGGCAGGTGAGTAGAACCATCTCCACCTGCTGGGGCTTAATTCACACCCTGCGAAGGATCAGGAAATACCTCTCTTTGCAGTCCAGAAAGCAAATAGCTGTCGCACTCATTGGCTCACGTCTGGACTACTGTAATGCGCTGTATGCGGGGCTAAATAGGAGCCTCCTGCAGCGCTTACAGGTAGTTCAGAATGCCACAGCCAGATTTGTTCTGGATGTTCCCAGACGCTCCTCGGCCACGTTGGCCAGGAAATCGCTGCACTGGCTACCGGTAGAACACCAAGTACGGTTCAAAGTCCTATGCATGACCTATAGAGCCATTGCAAAAAACAGCGACATGGGAGTTGGCTCCATCATCTCCCATTACATTCCCGGAAGGAACTTGCGTTCCTCCGGGAAATCGCTCCTGACAGTTCCCCGCATACGAAGAGCCAAGTGGGGTGGCAGGGCCTTCTCTACCCTAGCTCCTAAATGGTGGAATGATCTTCCTCTGGATCTTAGGTCTCTACCTTCCCTACAGAAATTCCGCAGTGCCCTTAAAACTCGCCTCTTTCTGCAAGCCTATGTGTAAGGATGTTTGTTTCAATTTTGTGATGGTATTGTTAGGCGCCTTGATACCTGCGGGTTATTGTTTTGCGCGTTATAAATTTTTATCAAATCAAATCAAATCAATTCTAAATTTAAATCAATAATTTTAGATGTACTAATGCACACTGTTGTTTTTTTAAAACTGTAAGATGTTTATTTTAATGGGGTACAAATTATTTGGCTTGTCTTTAGCCTTGAAAAACTATTATTAAATAAACTAAATATTACAGCAGAAATACGGCATACAGAAAATAAGTTCAGAGAAAGACTCCGTTGTCAGTGAAATGAAAAACTGTGTGTGAGAAAAATGAACATCACTGGCCTATTTTGTGTTTTAAACAAAATTAAATCTGTCGACTGACACTCAATTTAAATGTGATATGTTAATGTGCCCATAGTGTTTTTATTCAAGTACCTTTGTATCTTTTACTAAACAATTTCAATTTCTAGAAGGTTCCCAGTCTCTTTAATGACAATCTCATGAGAGGGAGCAGGTTGGAAAAATGCACAGTGTTATGAATCTCACTATCCCAGGTGGATTACCATGAGAACTACCACAATTATGCCAGGGTGAGCAAAATACCATGGGTGGGCACCATCATTCCAAGAATTACTGCTAGTATGCTATGGCCAGCATTATAATATGGACTGGCACCTTCATGCCCGAGAAGTGTCCAACCTTCTAAGAGTTATCACCACTATTCTTTGACCGCAATATATCAAGGGTGGTTATCATCATGCCGTGGTTACTCACATTATGCCAAGAAATGCCATCCTTCAACAAGACCAGTATCATACCGGAGGATTAACAGGAGTACACCACGAATGCACACAATATGCCACAGTCACACTGTGCCATCGTTAGGAAGCATGAAATCAAGAAGGAAAAGCTGATCTGCAGGCAAGAATGTAGTGACTGTGGGAAGGATAAGAAGATAGTAACAAGCATTTGCAATGCAATAGGTCTTGCATTTATAAGAGTGTGAGCTTTTGGCTTTGTAAATGACAATGGATTTTATTTATGTGTTGTTTTTTAAACAGATTAATAAAAGGCATTGGCATCTACAATGCCAATAGCTTATACTTTCACATAAGCGAGACCTATTGCATTGCAAATACATGCTATAAAAAAATAAAGTATTAGGAGACAGCGTGTCCTGCCTAAAAAAGGAGGCAGGACAACACAATTTGAGAAAATAGTGCATGGAGACTGTAATTAAAGCCTACTTAGCAACAAAACACGTGACGGGGGTGTCGCCATGGGAGGTTATAAAATTAGACAAGGCGAAACTACTAAGCCTTTTGACCAATGAAAAGCCTCAGTTTACAGTGGGATGCTGGCTGGTGAGAAAGCAGAATATTGGAAGATGAGAGGCTTTGGAAAAACACAATCAGTAGAGTGTAAAGGAAGAGATGTAGAAGAGGTTGGAGGATAGGAATGGAAGGGTGTAGATGGAGTGGGGTTATTGGTGAAGCAAAGCCGGAAAGAGTAGATGAGGGAAAGAGGAGATAGGTTTAGATAGGGTAAGACGTGGACAGGATATTAAGGCAAGAAATACAATACAAGTGGGTGGGAAATAGGTTGTCATTGAAGGGGATTTTTTAACACATCACCAGCTCACTCTGACTGGAGTAGCAAAGCTCTTTTTAAAACTATCACTCAATCTCAATACAGATATACTTTGCCTGGATCAAAGTTTATAGCTTGTTACTGAAGTTATACTTGCTTTTAAGGTCTTACGCATATTGGGGAGTTCACTAGAGCCGTGGATTTAGTTGCTAGTTTGTCAGTGTGAAAAATTGGGTTGGTTGTTGAGTGAGGGTGGTGGAACCCTACTCAAGCAACTACTGCAATCCTTGTCAGGGTAAAACACAAAAAGTCACTATACAAAACTGTGCCTAACCCTTTGGTTGCTTGGTAGAAAACAAGTTAGTCTTAACCCAGAGGCAATGTGCAAAATGTTTATGCAGCACACATGTAACAATAAAGCTAAAACACAACAAAAGAAAAATACCTCACCAATTTATAACAAGCATTGGCATAGCCAATCAGTCTTGCTTTTGGGACATTATAAGTGTTTAGCCATGCAACAGTTGATGTTGCACCAAGGATATTGTGCTGCAGAATTAAATAGTTAAGAGGTCCCAAAGGCGAGACCTATTGGCTATGCCAATGCTTTTTTTTTTTAAATAAACTTTTTCTTTAACAGGTGAAGAGCGGGAAGAAAAATTGGTGTCGATTTATTTGTTTATGTTGGTAATTTGAAACTAAAATGACCCACATTGAGGTTGTAATTTAGATTTATGGTATTTACTTCTGATGAAGTAATTGTAGATACCCTGGTGTGCTGGGCACAATAAATCACTGTCCTCTGGGGTGTTCTGCGTATGACCAGAAGTCATATCTGTTTACATTGCAGGGAGCTGCCCTTTTGCCATTCATTACACAGCGTTTGCTTTGCAGGGACCCTGCTCTGTAATCATACGGGCGTCACGCAGTGTGGTCTGGCATTCTTAAAATGAAGGGCTTCGGGCGGAATAAAGTGAAGGCTGTAAAGGCTGTAAAGGCTGTAAAGCTAGTTACAGGTCTCCCAGCTTGTCTGAGATTGACCAGTGGCGCAGGAGATCAAAAGGGGGTAAATATACAGCTCTTGAGTACAGGCGACAACGCATGCACTTTTAATATGGCACAGTAGAACTTCAAACACAAAAAAATTACTACAACGTTGGTATGTTATGTTATGTTAAGCATTTTGTAAAGCGCAACAGCTGCCCTGGCAACGGGGCGTCCCGGCGCTAGAACCGACATAACAAACTGGGAGAAGAAGCAGGAGGATATCTACAGGGGGGGAAAAGATGAGTTTTAATAGCTTTGCGGAAAGCCAATAGGTTGTTCATGCTACGAGTATGGAGAGGGAGAGTTCCATAACTTAGCCCCTAACAGTCTGAACGAGCGCCCTCCTACACGACAGTATTTCGTGTAGGGGACCAGGACTAAGTGTTGCCCTTTGGAGCGAAGGTTTCGTTGGGGGTTATAGGGCGTTAGCAGTGGGCGAAGGAGCTCAGGTCCCTCAGTGCGCAAAATCTTAAAGGCAAAGATGAGGGCCTTGAATTGGATACAGGCTTCCACAGGCAGCCAGTGCATTCTGTGGATAGTAGCTCTCGCGGAGCACCTTCTCGGCAGGCCTACTATAGCCCTGGCGGCGGAATTCTGAATCCGTTGGAATCTCTTAATTTCCGCTTTTTTGGCTCCTAACAGCAGAACACTAGCGTAGTCCAGCCTGGCCAGGATGGTCGATTGTACAATAAGTTGCCTCGTTTTGGAATCAAAGAAGCCTAAGATGGGATTAAGGCTTCTCAGTAATCCAATACAAGTCGCGGCCACTTTTTTAGTGTGAGCCTGAAAATTAAGTGCAGAGTCCAGCCAGACTCCCAAGTTTTTTGCCAGATTTTTAGGAGGAGGGGCTGGGCCCAGTGAGCAGGGCCACCAAAGGTTGCTCCAGCTGTTGGAGTTTTTGCCCATGAGCAGCACCCCTCTCTGTGCCCGGAGAAGCCTGATCCTGGCCGCTACAGCGCGACCAGGAAGTCAGGCACATTGGAGAGGACATGGGCGGGACCTTGGGACACCAGAAAGCAGCTCGCTGGCCAATCCCAGCGCGGCCTGCGGGGAGAGCTCTGGCGCGAGGAAAAGAAGCTGTCTGCCGTGTCCTTCCCGGGGTTCCCGAGTGAAGGGGGAGCCCCGGACTTCTGGCGGAGGGAGGAGATGCCTGCGGCCGGAGAGAAGAAGGGTGGCCATTGTCCTGAGGGGCTCCCAGTGCGAGAAGGGGAGCCCCGCGCTGAGAGGAGAGCTGCCGGCTGCATTGTGGTGACCGGGGGAAGCAGCACTGTTCCTGTCCTCTTCCGGAGCTCCCTTAGTGAAGAGGGGGCCCCGGGGCCGCGAGGGGAGCAGAGATGACCAGAGAAGCCGAGGAGTAGAGTGCTTGAGTCCCCCGAGAGACGCCCGGTGAGTGATGGCTGGGCAGGGGGACATGGCTGCGTGGCGCTACCACTCCAATGTTGGGGGCACATCCGTCCAGAGAGCCCACGAGGCTTGTGCATTCCTGCAGTTAGAGCCTGCGAGGCCCGGGGGCCATTATTGATTGAGAGGCTCCCGAGTCGACCACATTGTTGTTGAAGAGCAAGAGGTCTCAGGGGGCATATCGGGGCAGATTGTCGTTGCCCGTCCCCAGAGGGCCCAGTTGTGTCTAGAGCCACGAGGCTCTGGGGGCATCTTCTTTTAATGCCGAGCCCCAGAGGGGGGCTCCAACGCCGCCGCCATTATTTTGAGAGCTCGCCAGGCTCAGAGGGGCATTTTGGTTGAGGAGCCAGAGGGCTCCAGAGGGCATGTTTTGTTTTAGAGCCTGTGTGGCTCAGTGTGGCACAATGTACTACTAGGGCCAGTGAGAGCCCTCCCGCAGTTTTGTTGATCTCCAGCTGCCCAGCAATTAGTGGGCAGCTGCACCATTTAGGTCTTGGGATTTCACAGGTGCCCAGCAAGTAGTGGGCACCTGCTACGTTTAGGTCTTGCGCCAGTGGCGCACCCCTGACAGGCGCTGCATGGCAGCGCGCCCTGACATTCTGGACACAGGGCTCTTTTAGTCCCTTTATTAGATGGGGGCTGGTATGTGATTTCTATGTTTTTAATAGTAATTACTAATGTGAGTTTTGCGCAATGTGGTTACCTGCTATGTCTAGGGTGGTAATTGCCTACTGTGTGTTTTTGCGCTATTGGATTGTTCTGGCACCTCTGAATGTTTTTAGGCATCGTGTGTCTTCCTTTTCCCTGCGCTGCACCTCTGAATGTTTTAGGCATCATGTGTCTTCTTGCGTTGCACCTCTGAATGTATTTTATTGCATCATGTGCTTTGTTCTTAACACCGCTGAATGTCTAGGTTTATGCATCATGTGTTTCTCTTTACTACTCCTCTGAATGTGTTTCATGCATCATGGGTAATGTGTTCCTTCTTAGACCCCTAAATGCTGTGTGATACTTAGGTGGTTGTCCTTACTACTCCTCTGAATGTATATTTATGCATCATGGGTAATGTGTTCCTTCTTAGACCCCTAAACGCTGTGTGATACTTAGGTGGTTGTCCTTACACCTCTGAATGTTTTAGGCATCACCTGTTTTCCTTTCTTACTCCTCTGAATGTTGTTACTTTGTGCTACAGTGATTTTACATTCTTTTATTCTAATTTCTGACAGTATTTAATTTCTACTAAGTGCTGATTCTGACAGTGGCCCATGTGGCCCTATCCTGTAAATAATCCCTTGTGAATATTGCCCGTGCCAGTTGGCACCATGTATTTTGTGTGATACTATCTGATGTGTTTTTACAATACAAAAGTTATTTTATAATAACCTTGTGTGGAGTCCCTTTTGTGGTGTGCCTAGTATGTTGTTGCTGTTGTGTGCTGGCGCAAATGCTTTACACATTGCCTCCGAGTTTAGCCTTACTGCTTGTGCCAATCTACCAACGGGGTGAGCAGGGGTTATCTTGGCGTGTGACTTCCTTGCCTGACTAGAATGGTGGTTTCTGCCTGGCTTTGGCGTCAGCCTTAGCCTACCAGAAATAGCCAGTTCTAACAGTCACAAACAGACGTTGCTGGAGATTTGCATTTGCAGTCAACGCAGGCTGTCATTGCAGTAGCACTAAGTGAAGATCTTGCGTTGCTGTCCGTCATTGGCCGGCGCTGTAGCACAGAGAGTCAGATTCACCACAACTTCATGTTAGCAGTAAGCGCGGGCAGCAAAAGCTTGGTGTGAACGAGTCCATTTGCGGTCACGAAGAGCACAAAACTTCTTGATTTTTTGCTTTATTTAAGGAGAATGTTAACTGATGCCAAACCCAGGGGTCCAGGACCTAGGGGGCACATCTTGTGATCAGGAGTTCACTCTAGCAAAGGCTAGCAGGGCTCAGGCAGTCGCAGTTGTAGGTCCATGGAGCAGGTCAGCTGGGTAGATGCAGGAAGGCCTAAGGAGCTTGTGCAGCCCTTGTGGCTCAGAAAAGACCCTTAGAGTCACTTCAGCCTGAGACGAAGATCACAGGTCCAGTCTTCCTTCTAAGCAAGCAGAACATGCCTCAATCAGCAGTGCAGCAGGGTGTCCTTCAGTAGTATCCACAAGTCCAGGAGTGTACTGAAGAGCAGACTGAGGGTCCTCTTTTTAGACCTGGTGCACACTAAGAGGTGGGAGAAGCTTCTGGAGTTCCCCATACAGAGGTGTCTTGAATTTCCTGCCTGCAGGGAGCCTTGGTCCTAGTATGTTTGGGGGGTACAATGGCTAGTGTGAAGTCCTTTGTGTGAGCTGACCAGTGCCTTTGAAGTGCAAGTTTTGTAGGTGATAGCTCTACCTCCCTATCAAGTCAGAAATGGCCCATCTTGCTAATATGCAGACATTCCTTTGTGATACTGTCTAGAAGGGTAGGAATACACAAAGGCTAACTGCCAACTACAGCTAGTCATGTGACCTAGGAACAGGCTTCATCTTCCAAATGGTTAAGACAAGAAAATGCCAATTTTCTAAAAGTATTATCAAGGGGGTACGTCCATCTCGGGGGCCTAGTAGAATGTGATAAAGTTTAAGAAAAAAGAGATGACCCGGCCACCAATTTCTGAGGCTGCTATTTATTTCAGCAGACTAAGAAACAATATATTAACGGTGACATGCATCAACAAAACGTTTTGCGATTCCCTATTAGCGATTTTTAAGGAATCACAAATAAGGAATCGCAAAACGGGATGCAACAAGTAAATAGCGATTTTCTAAGGAATCGCTAAAAATCGCAGAAATATTTGCGATATCGCAATTTGCGATATCGCAAATTGCGAGGTCGCACGTTGATGCATATTGATGATGTCAGAACCAGGAACTGTGCCCTACAAGCCTCATTCTGAAACAGGAAGTGTGCTCTGAGAGCCTCATTTTCACTCCAGGAGCACAGAGAGAGGAGGGAGCTGGTACTGGGAGCAGGAGAGGAGTGTGTCTGATTAATAAAACCTGTAAGGTACCAAAAAATGGAGCCTGCAGAAACTGTTGAGGACTCTCAAAGTGGCAGAAAAAGAAAACTTAAGTTTTCAGAAACAGAAATCGAAGCCCTGATTGAGGGAGTTGTACACAACAACGAGAAGCTGTTTGGGAAGGCTTCTCTCCAGGTGCCTGAGCAGGAGAAAAGGAGAATATGGCTCATGATACAAAGCAGAGTGAACGCAATTGGGGTCACTCATCGTACCACCGACGAACTGAAAAAAGGTGGTACAATTTGCGCAGTAGGGCCAAGGCGTGCATCGCAGACCGATTGAAGGCTGCACTAGTAACTGGAGGAGGGACACCACCACACACCGGAAACACTCCCATGGAGGATTTAATTGAGAGCACAATCCAGAAAGAAGCTGTTGTCGGTGTGACGAATTTGGATACCTCCGGAGCAGCACACACGTCCCAAGGTAAGAGGAATGCATGTGTACATTGTCCCTATCACTGCAGTGTGAATGGTAGCTCTGCATAGCGCACACGCAAGCAGTGAAACATTAACATCACTTTCAATAGTATAGCAAGTGCATCATGGGAGATTTAGTTTGGTCAAGCAGTTCCAGTCACAGACACACATATAATTTAAACCAATTCCAAAAGTGTAGTAACTGTGCCAAAGTATTAATGTTTATTCATGTTACAACAGTCACATAACCTAATAAGCATACATTAATGCTGTTGTGCACTGTTTAAACTCACAGATGCAGAACATGGTGAGGCCGGGGACAATGATGTCCAGGACATCCAGCTCAGCAGCGCCTCTGAACCAGAAAACACACCAGCTTCAAAAAGCATCCAATCACGAGTCCCACAATCACGTAGGACACCTGTCCAAAGTTTGGTACCCTTTCACACGGATGATGAGGCTGATGCAGCACCTCATGTCAGCAACCCACAAAGTACTTCCGCCACAAGTAGATTATCCTTCAACCGGAGAGCCAATTCAAGGTTGACAAGGAGACGACGCAGAGCACGAAGGCCACAGCAGGAGGAACAGTTGAATGAGGTCTGGGGTGGCTTGGAGGGACAGATGCTTCGGTCACATCGCCTGCAGGCAAAAAACACAAGATTGATCGAGGGCGAAATTGCCAAAATGTCAGGTAACCTAGCTGTGCTTGCCGCTAGTCTCCATGAAATGACAAGAGTAATGCTGGCGGGTCAAAATGCACACAATGCACAGCATCAACAACTCATGGAGCAACTGAAAATGCAAGTGGCGTCCAATAACACACTGGCCACAGCAACAGCTATGTTGTCACGTAGAATATCAACAATGTAGACTGAAATGACCAATGATAACAGTGATGTTGCTACAGGATTACAGCAAGTCACAAACGTAGTAGAGATGGTGACTGCATCTACAAGTGGTGTAAACATCCCTGCACCAAATGTAATCAGTGAGGGTGCCTCAGGCATGATCAATACACCAATGCCAATTGTTAATGAGGCTAGACGGTCCAAACGCTGTGCCATCACATCCAGACCCAGCCTAGGGCAAGAAGATGCTGCTGCTGAGAGGCGTCTCGGTGTTCGGGGTAAGAAACGCTAGGCTCACATGCACAAATCCTGTTGAGATGGTGAATGAACCATTCTCACATTGTGACCTCATCACTGACTGACAAGTATTTTAATTTTTTTAGTAATAGTAAATGTTGTTGGCAACAAAAGTGTGCCCAAAGTCACTTTTAAAGTGCGCCTCTGTTTCCAGGTCACATATTCTTATTATTAAAAATTACTTTGCAAACCATACTGTCTTCGTGTCATCATTACTCACCTTAAAAGTAATTTTGTGTGATCTCCATTCTGCGTCTGCGTCAGATCCTTGTTGGGCACATTGGGGAAATATTGGCTGCTTTTCATCCTCAGAGTCACTGTCAGAAAGGTCAATTTCCAGGCCTCCCTTTGTCGCTATGTTGTGCAGCATGGCACATGCTGCCACAATTTTGCAGCATAGCTCTGGGTTGTAGTTCATTGCTCCTCCTGTCTTATGTAGGCGTCAGAATCTGCTCTTTAGTAGCCCAAATGTTCTATCACATTCCTTGTTGAGATGTGCGCTGCATTGTATCTTCTTTGGGTGACTGTTGCAGGATTGAGATAAGGTGTCATGAGGTAATTGCGCAAGGTGTATGCGTGTCGCCTACATGTGAGAAAAGAAGATATGTCAACTATATGTTTCAGATATGCATTTGTGACAAGTTTGTAATGCTGTGTAGCACATATTTACCTAGCAAATGTCCCTCTCCAAACTCTCCCCTTGCAAGTCGGGTCTGCATGCCACTTTGCCTGAAGATGAATGAATCATGTGCACTGCCAGGAAATTGCGCAACAATGTCTGTTATGATGGTTTTGGCATTACACACAACCTGAATGTTGAGGGAATGGTAGCATTTCCTATTTCTATACAAATATTCCTGTGTAGCTGGGGGACATATTGCAACATGGGTGCAATCTATACAAACAATTACTTGTGGGAAGCCAGCTATTTGGTAAAATTCCTGCTTAGTCTTAGCTAGGTCATGGGCTGAGGTTGGAAAACTGATACGTGCATGTATCCGGGAGGTCATGGCATCAAGGAAAGCTTTCAACATTCTTGATAATGCACTTTGTGAGACGCCTCCGGCTACTGCAATTACTCCCTGAAAACTGCCTGATGCCAGTAGGTGTAGGCAACATCATATTTGTACGTGCGTTGGGGTAGCTTGGGTCCTATGTGTCTGTCGTTGAAGAATGGGGTCCAATTCATTAATTAGATCAAGAATCATTTGTCCATTCAGCCTACACTTATCGTATGTTTCGTCATCCTGCTGCCCAAGCAAAGTTATGCGCACTCTGATTATGCGTTCATTGATTCGCCTCCTTCTCTGTCGAGCACCTAGCAGCCGCATCCTCCTCGCCATCAGGTACAGACCAGCCATTTTGAGCTCTGGGGCCTTGTGTGGGTGAGTTTTATACATTTTCAGTTTGTTTGCAGGTGTTTCAGGTTAGATTTTAATTTTTACCACCTGGTAGTGTCCCTTCTTAATTTGCAAGTGCAAAATTGCGAATTTTGAGAAAATCGCAATTAGCAATTTTTTATGCATATCAATTGCGATTCCTTATTTGCGATTCGGTAAGTGCAATTCGCAGATAAGGAATCGCACTTGTATTCTCAGATTATTTTTTGCGATTTCTCGTTTTTTGCGATTAATTGGTGATTTTTGCAAAAATTTTGATGATGCATTTCTACACTGGCAATTGCAGACGCAATTGCTCCGAAATTGCGATTCACATCATTTGCGAATTCGCAAACACTTGATGCATGTGCCTATTAGTCACTGTACCCAACATAATCATTTTGCCTTATTTGGAACATTTTGTATGCAACCATTTAAATATTCAATGTGCCATTTAAAAGATACAATACTCGGTGCGGCAAAATGGTGGCCGCTTGAAACGAGTGAGCATCACTCCCTGTCTGGTTCGGCAGTATCGGATGGTTTTGGATCGAGAAGGAGAAGTTTTTCGGCAGTGAAGGATCAGTAATCCTTGACGCTTTTTTGGGAGTTCAAGGGAGTTGCTGAGGAGTTTTCTGTCAGCGGAAGAGGATCTATGTTGGTGGACTGGGAAGTACAGAGGCTTTGGCTGCAGTCCGTTTGGCTCACAACAACCGCCTTCCAGAGCCGAGCACACCTGTGTACCTGGCGGGTGTGGCTAGCAGAGAGAGTGCAGAGAGTTCACAGCGAGTCAGCCGCGCTCGGCGGTCAGCAAAGCCCGATGCTCCCAGCAAGAACGGGAGTGTTCCCGCAGTAATCACCAAAGCTGCTGGAGAATCGCCAGCCGTCGGTATGCAGAAAATACCACCTGCAGCGGAGAAACCAGAGAAAGCGGGGAAACAGGACAAGCCGGAGAAACCCGTACTTAGGACAATGGCGGTGAGTGTCAAAAAAGCGGGGCTGATTAAAGGGAAACCCGTGGAGAAACCTCCACCCATCGCTAATGATGATATTAGGGCAAAGGATTATGAAAACCCGGGGACTATGGCAGTTGCACCTGAAGGCACGGGACGGGGGGTTTCAGGGAAAATAACTGCGATTAGAAATCCTATACAAACTCCTTTAGTCTCGCAAACCTCTCTCGCCGGCAGGGCCGCTACCGACACTGGTAAAAATGACATGGCCCCGGATTCGCAGATAGACAGTGGCAGGGGCAAAAAAGACTCTGGGGGGTGGAAAAAGCTAAGATAGATGAAGGAGCAAAAAGCGGGACCACGCTTATGACACTATCTGAGGCCTCAGTGACTATGTGCCATGAACTCAGCGGTGTTGAGGGACTTAAGGGGTCTAATAACGCTGCGGCCGAAAAATCACCTCAGAGTCTGCTACTGGAGCAGGGGAACACCTTTACCTTCTCAACCCCTGCTGGAGAGAAACCTGAAATAGGAGCTGGCAGTATATCGGATGTTCAAGAAGGTGATAGCTTCTTCTCTCTTGCCGAGGAGTCTGATATTGAATCTACTGAGGACTCCATTAACGAAAACCTTACTTCAGGCGAAGAGAGTGGAAGCCCCCCAAATACGGCTGACACACTGAAAAGGGCCACACCCCGCCATAGCAAATCCAGGTTGACGGCCATACAGGGGCCAAGCAACGGTGATAGCGATGGCTCTGAGACTAGTAATAATCTTCAGTGGGACTACGCGCAGGCCGCTATTAGTCTTGCGGGCCCAGGAGGATCAAGGACTCATGAAGAAGAGCGGAAGAGTTCCAGGGGTGAATCCAATTCACCCCCTTCCAACACTCTGATCTATGCCATGTTAAAATCCATTCAAAGCGAGGCATGACAGGAGCATAAGAGAGCTCAGCTAGCGACGATGAAGATACAAGGGGCTATCCGGAAGAACACCAAGGCATGCTCAGAGGTTATAGCCAGGACCACGGCCCTTGAGGAAAGGATTGTTGAGCTTGAGTCTGGGCTACAGAATACCGAAATAAAAACTATGGCTAATGATGAGAAATTTGCTGATATAATGTGGAAGCTAGAGGATTCCGAAAATAGGCTCCTCAGGAACAACCTCCGACTCTTAGGGATTGAGGAGAAGGCTGAGGGACGAGATATCAGAGGATTTGTTCTGAAGTTATTTCAAGCTGCTTTCCCCGAGCTTTCTCATTGGTTTTGGGAAAATGAGATACAGAGAGTGCATGGATTTCCTCTCATGCTGAAAAAGAACTCCGATCCTGAAGCAAAGCCGAGGGCTATTTTGATATTTTTCGACAATTTCTTATTGAGGCAAGCCATCTTTGAAAAAGCCCGTCCAGATGCTAAAAGATCTGTAGAGGGTCATACATTCTTTGTGCACCCGGATTTTTGCCACGCAACAGTGGAACGGAGGTGGCGACTCCCGCCTACTGATTACTTCTTTTCAAAAGAAGGGATGCGAGGTGTTCTTAATGAATCCTGCACGTTTAAACGTTATTTTTCGGGGCAAGATACAGTTTTTTTCTTCAGAAATACAGGCCGAAGAGTACCTGAAATAACTTCCTGATGGCTAAAGGCCTATGGACTCTTAGGTTAAAACCCAGATTTAATTATTGCTTGGGACTTGATTTTCTAACATAGCTAAGATGTCTTATATATTTGCTCTGCTTTTTCAATCAATCAATCAATCAATCAATCAATCAGTACATTTATAAAGTGCGCTACCTACCCGTGAGGGTCTCAAGGCGCTGGGGGGTCGCGGGGGGGCTGCTACTGGTCAAAGAGCCAGGTCTTGAGGAGTCTTCTGAAGGCCGGCAGGTCCCGAGTCTGACGTAGGATGGTGGGGAAAGTGTTCCAGGTTTTGGCGGCGAGGTGGGAGAAAGATCTGCCGCCGGCTGTGGTTTTCCGGATACGAGGAACTGTTGGGAGGGCGAGGTTGGCTGAGCGGAGGTTACGGGTGGGGGTGTGGAAGCTGAGGCGGTTGTTGAGGTATGTAGGTCCGGTGTTGTGTAGGGCTTTGTGTGCATGGATTAGGAGTTTGAAGGTGATCCTCTTGTTGACGGGGAGCCAGTGCAGGCCTCTCAGGTGGGGTGTGATGTGGATGCGTCAGGGGACGTCGAGGATCAGTCGTGCTGAGGCATTCTGGATTCATTGGAGTCGTCTAAGGAGCTTGGTTGTTGTTCCTGAGTAGAGGGCGTTCCCGTAGTCGAGTCTGCTGGTGATGAGGGCATGGGTGACGGTTTTCCTTGTGTCGGGAGGGATCCATTTGAAGATCCTGTGGAGCATGCGGAGGGTGTTGAAGCAGGACGCGGAGACGGCGTTGACTTGCCTGGTCATGGAGAGGGTGGAGTCGAGGATGACCCCCAGGTTGCGTGCGTGGTCTGTTGGTTCCGGGGCTGTACCTAGCGATGTGGGCCACCACGAGTCGTCCCAGGCTGATGGGGTGGGTCCGAGAATGAGGACCTCCGTCTTGTCTGAGTTCAGCTTCAGTCTGCTGTCCTTCATCCAGTCGGCAACGGCCTTCATTCCTCCATTTTTAGGCTCTCACACTGATAATGCCTGCTTTCGAGAGCGCATTTTATGTGAATGTGGTCCACATCGGCAAAGTTAGGCACGTGTAGGATGGAGAATTCTTTACATAAATTGATAAATGTATAGCGGGCTGGACTGGTGGAGTCTTGACACGGTCTCTTCCCTCGGAGGCCAGAGCCCCAGAGTCCGTTTTTTTCTGCCAGGCAGTAATATTTTCAATAAAGTGCTATTTTGCACCATTATATATATTTAAGGGTTTCCTGTTTAACTCCATTTATTTTTGAGGTGGCCATGCAATGAGTTTTCATTGGATCAAATATCAATGTTTATATCTTGCCTATATAGCATTGGTGTTCGCTGCTGATAAAACACTGCTGTCCTGGCATTATAACATTGATGATAAAAAAGTACCTAAAAATATAGTGCTGCTGTTGGTGTTGTGGCACGTGGTTAGGGAAGACGTCGCAACACCATCTCATTTCTGGTTGTCCTTTGATAGGTGAAATACGTGTCGGTCAGCCTCTAACCCCTCAAAATGAGATGGAGTTAGAAAGCATCACAGACCTTCAACTCTCTCTCGACTCACCCTGTTTTTTGGCATGTTCCTGAAGTTTTGTCGGGACCTGGGTGCCCCAGTTTCGGTTTCTGCGCTCTCGGCACATTTCGGGGGTCCAGCAGAAGCAGCGTGGAGAGGCCGAGAGCAAGTACAGGGCCTGCAGCCCCTGCTGCGGTCAGCTCTGTGGGGGGAGGGGCCGACACCGGAACAGAACAAGGGTCCTTTGATGGAGTCTGTGGTGACAGCACAGGCGAGGCAGCAGGTCACAGTGGGTGAGAGATGTTACAGAGATAGTTTATCTAACTTCCTGAGCCTGTAACCCTACAGGAAATGGACCCCAGGCTTCAGAGTCGTGTATGAAGGAGCACATACTGAATAAATATTTCATCTTGCTATCTTCTAACTTACAAGCCATGGGACTGAATCTCTGACTGAATAGCTCAGCCTTTTATCAATCTCAGATTGATAAAATGAGAGTCATTGGGCCGATTACTTGAACTCTTAGGGTATGATTCACAGAAGTAACAAACCTTTGAGTACGTTTATTCTTTTGAGTACGTTTACTACTTTTGGGTATTCACAAACTCAGAGTGTAAGTTACTACAAAAACAAGCATTGGCATAGCCAATAGGTCTCGCTTTTGGGACCGTATAAGTATTTAGTTATGCAGCACAATATCCTTGGTGCAACAACATTAACTGTTGGATGGTTAAACACTTATAAGGCCCCAAAGGCGAGACCTATTAGCTATGCTAATGCTTGTTTTTTTCTTTTTGCTTCCATCATGCAAAATGTACAGTCTCCTTCTCCTTTTTTACAGCTTCCAGGCGATCCACCAGTCATGGGGAAAGTGTGGTATAAAGCTTTTGTGAAATATCTAGGCGCTATGGGGGGTTGAGGTTCAGCGCTGAAAGGAAGCATTTCATCTTAGAGCTTAATTTGGGGTTTGAGGGGCTAGCTGTTTTGGAACATCTTCCTCCCTTAATTGTAGTTCAGGGTGAAGAGGAATTGAATGTGTATGATCAAACTGTGGGCATGCTGGAGAAACAGTTTGATGTAGTGAGCAGCATAGTTGTTCCTAGGCACACATTTTTTACAAGAAAATAAGAGTGTGAAGAGAGCATTGTGTCTTATGTAGCCCCTTTGCGCATTCTCGCTTCTGAATGTGAATTTGAACATTTTAAATCTAAACTAATATGAGACCAAATTGTTGTACATTGTTGGGAGAAGAAAGTTCAAGGAAATTGCTTACTTTAAAGAATCCTTCTTCAGATGAAACAATCACCATTGTCGAGAGTATTGAGCTCTCCCAAAAAGCATCTAAAGAATTTAAAGCTGAGAAGAATGTTGTAGCTGTAGCTAAAGATCATAAAGATTTAAGTGCAAAAAAAACAGCTAGACAAAGCTAAACTGCAATTTGAACAAAGAGGGAACAGATTTGTGTGTAATGAGGTTGAGAAGAAAGGTTCTCACTCAAAGAATGTATGCAATAAGTGTGGGTTCCCTTTGCATTTTCCCAATTCAAAGATGTGTCCGGCTAAGAATGCTTCTTGTCGCAAATGTTGGAAACAAGGTCATTTCGCCAAAATGTGTGGTTTCCCGGGGAGTATAAATGTTGTGTATTCTGTGGAACCTAAAAGTGAATCTGCATATGAAGTTGTTAGCTCTCTTACTGATTTTGTAGTGGTTGTTAAAGACGATTCCGAAGAGTGTGTTGATCCCATTGTAGATGTGTTGGTGGATGGGGAGTGTCTGCACCTACTGGTGGATTCGGGGGCGCGGGTGACTATGATTACAGAAGAGTTATTTGAGAGCACTTGGGGGAACAGACCTCTCAATCCTCCTGACAGAAGTCCAGCCTTTTATGAAGGGAGAAAAATTGATTTGACAGGTTTCTTTGTGACTTCTTTAGTTTTTAAGGACAGGCACATCCAAGGGAAGGTTTACGTGGCCAGAAAGGGTCTCAACATTCTGGGTTGGTACCACCAGGGGTTGTTCGGATGACTCTTAGACCTGGCACTTCTGAACAGGTTTCTGTAGTGAGCAAACAATTTGAAGGGGAGAGTTTATTTTCCTGGTCCATGAAGTTTCCTAAGGTTTTTGGTGATAAACATGGTTGTGTTAAAGGGTTCAATCACTTTATGAAAGTGAAGGACAGGGCTTTGCCGATCAAACACAAATTACGTAATGTGCCTTTTAGTATCAGGGATGACTCTCAATGGAGCTTAAAAAAATGTGTGAGTCTGGACTCATTGAACCTATTGTGTCCTCACTCTATTTATCCCTTTTGGTGGTTGCGTCAAAAAGAATAGGACTATTAGGGTTTGCATTGACTTGCGCATTCTCCATAGGGGGATTTGGGTGGATTCTCACCCTCTTCCCTGTATTGATAACATACTTTCAGGATTTGCAGATGTGAAGTACTTCTCTAAAATTGATTTCTCATCAGCGTACCACCAGGTAGAGATCGAGCCTTCTTGCAAGCATTTAACTGCTTTTGTATCACCGGTTGGTACTTTCCAATTTAGGAGGATGCCTTTCGGGTTAGCCTCGGCAGTCTGAGTTTTCCAACGAGTTATGGAGAAGGTTTTGGAGGGTGTTTCTGATACGGTTATTTTTCAAGACGATATTTTGGTGGCTGGGAAGAACAAGTAGTCACATGACAGGAATCTTGGTGATGTTTTGAGAAGATTGGAAGGTAAAGGCATTGCTGCTAAAAAAGCTCTAGTGTGTTTTTGGTGTTGATTCGTTTGAATATCTGGGACATCGTATTTCTGGAGATGATATTGTGCCAAGAGAAGGTGTTATCAATGCTATTTCTAATGCTTCTTGTTCTACTTCAAAGGAGCAGGTCTCTTCATTCTTAGGGTTGTGTGAATTTTGCATGAAATGTATTTCTAATTTTGCTGCGAAGACTGTCCACATGAGGGGTCTCATCAAGAGAAAATCTGTGTTTATCTGGGATGACTACTGTCAGGAAGAGTTTGTACAGCTCAAAAAAGAGTTAGGTTCATGCAACTTTCTCACTCCGTTTGATCCCCTCTTTCCATGTATGGTGTCTGTTGACGCAAGTCTTGATGGACTTGGTGGTATGATCTCCCAGGTCAAACATGGACAGGAGTTCACTATAGGTTTTGCCTCACGAGCATTACGCCAGAGTGAGAAAAACTACTCGTCATTGAACGAGAATTGCTTGCATGCTGTTGGGCTGTTGAACGGTTTCAGGTGTTTTGTGGGGGAAGACGTTTACACTTCTTACTGACCACAAGCCTCTCATTCCTATCTCAGAGGGTAAGTGTTACAATTAACCTTGTTGGTATATTCTGTCCATCCCTACCCCCTGTCGCCTTTGGACTCTCCCACCCTGAAGCTCCTCGTGGAATGTTGGTGTGCTCTCCAGTGAGGAGAGTGGATGGTCATTAAACAAGCATCTTTTCCTATTCCTGAGTCCTGTCATTCCTCAGGAATTCCAACACTGGCGACGGAACTGCACAGGGGGCAGTAGTGGCCATCTCCCCTTTGTGTACTCTCTCTACACGTATGGAGGGAACAGTGTAAGAAGAAGTTATACACCGCTGCCGGACACTCATCCGTCTTGTCAGTAGAAGCAAGAGCTATCTAGGTCGTATTGAGGCCACCCGAGCCGTGTACCGCAGAGCAGGGTAAGGCTTAAGTGCGTGAAGGCATGTAACTCTTAAGAAATATAAAAATAGAACAACCGGATGAATATGTTGTTCTGCCGCGTGTTTGCAGAAGGACAGTGGTGTGTATACTCGGATGACAAAGTGGAGGAAGCCTAACTCTCGTTTGATGCGTGAAGAAGTGTGGATCTTCGTCAGAGAAAGATTTACCGCTAGATCGGAGGACTTGCTAGTTTTCACGTACCTGTGGCTGTGCTAGAGAACTTTGTTGGCTGTGTGCGGAGTATCGGGAGGAGTGCTGAGGGTGTCGACTGATGACAGCGGGATCTGCAACGGGGCTATCTGCAAGCGATCTCTCGGCGCTGCGTCAGGATCCAGTCAAGTTCTGACTGAGGAATTCCGCGGTGAGGCGCCTGCGCCTCAGTTCCCTAGTCAGCTGGTCGGAAGCCGACTGTCCTCCTGACGAGCTGTTTCCTGAGCAAGGGGAACGTTGCCGGCGCATCAGGAGCAAAAGGCCGCCAATCCCCGTCATACAGCCCGTGGAGCATCAGCTGTATCTGGCGTAGTGTGATCTGGCCGGTGCACCAGGAGCTCAGAGGCGCCCCTGCCAGACAGAATTGGTGCATTGGTTCAGCGAAGGGTTGTTCGAGGACATACAAGGTGAACTTGAGGAAAAATATATTAAGAATTATATCCGGAACAGTGAGCTCATTTTCAGTCAGTTGCCCCATGTCCAGTGGGTTTTGACGTTAAGCATCGTTCATCTTGTTTTTGAGCCTGACTCTGGAGCGTCCCCTACAGATCCTTGTGATTTGTTGAGTTTGGACAAAACTGTGATTTGCCATACTAGAGAAATTATTCACATTAATAATCTGTGTAGTATTGTGGCTGGTTAGTACTACCCTTATCTTAACTAGTCCTTCTGTTTCTATTTTTTTCCCCCCTTATAAAATGGCGGCAGCAAGCATGAATCAACCCCCGCCTTTCCTGAATGACATAGGGGAACCAGAGATAAGTTGGAAGGAATGGGTGAAACTCTTTGAATCGTATCTTATAGCCATAACAGGACAGAGGTTTAATTCTATAAGGAAACAACATATTTTACTCCATAATCTGGGTGTACATGGGCGTAAAGTATATGAATCACTACCTATGCCAGAGCAGGAAGGGAATGCTGTTGGAGAAGTAGATGTGTATGAGCAGACCATGAGGAAATTAGAAAAACACTTTGGAGATAGAATAAATGTAGTCCTAGAGTGCCACAAATTTTTTAAAAGGAGTCAAGGCAAACAGGAGTCAGTACAGAATTATATTGCAGTTTTGTTAGGTCTTACACAGCTATGTGAGTTTGGTGATCTCACAGATTCTTTAATAAGAGACCAACTTGTGAGGTGCACTAATAATCCACGCATCCAGGAGAAATTACTGGCTAAGAATCCAGGGCTAAGAGAAGCTATTGAAATAGCCAAGTCAGTGGAACACACAGCAAGGTGCGTAAAAGAAATGAAACCAGATGGAGAGGTGGTGGCAACTATTAATGATGCAGAAGACAGGAATGAGGTGTATAAGATGAAGTTTAAGGAGAATGCCAACACCAGGATAGATTACAGAGAGAAGGGTCCCAAGTGTTACCGGTGTGGTAGCAACAACCATTTTGCCACTTTTTTCCAATGCCCTGCCAGGTATGTCACTTGTAAAAAATGCAATAGGAGGGGGCATTTTGCTAGGGTGTGTCGGGACGGGGAACCACACACGAGAGATCAGGATAGGAACACAGAAAAGGCCACAAGTAAAGAAGTGAAATGTATTGAACATAAAATGTATACGTTTATTTTACAAGTAAAAGATGTCAGTGACACAGTGAATTCTATTTACCCAAAATGTGATGTATTAATTGATGATGAGCGTGTTGAAATGCTTGCAGATTCTTGTTCCCCGTTCACTCTACTCAATAAGGATGATTATATCTCCCTGGGCAACAATAAGATTAGTGAGTTGAAACCACCAAATATTTCTCCCACAGGATACAACAAGGGAACCATTCCCCTTTTGGGCATGAAGAATGTGCAGCTACAATTCAAGGATAGGAAAACCTATGGGACGGTATATGTAGTAAAGTCGGGTTCAAATCTTTTAGGATGGGTACACCAGAAAGAATTGGGAATCATATTGGACCCCAATAGTGCTGAACAAGTTTTGCTCACAGAGAAGTTTCCGGAGGGGGAGAAGATTTGTGAAGAATTCAAACAGCTTTTCAAGGAGGATTTAGGATGTTTGCACAATTTTCAACATAGAATTAAGTTAAAGCAAAATGCTAAACCGGTGGTGCACAGTCAGCGCACAGTGCCTTTTAAACTGAAAGAGCCTCTTGAAAATGAGCTGCGCAAGCTATGTGACTTAGATATAATCCAACCTATAGATTGTTCAGAGTGGTTGGCTCCGATAGTCATTGCGGCCAAATCCAATGGTGAAGGTATCCGCCTCTGTGTTGACTTGCGCAGTCTCAATGACTGTATCTGGGTGGAAAGACATCCCTTGGCAGTAATCAATGAAATGCTTAGCACCATGGGCCCTGCCAGGTATTTCAGCGTGATAGATCTATCCATGGCGTACCACCAGATCGAGCTACATCCGGATTCAAGGCCACTCACGGCGTTCATTACACCTTTTGGAGCATTCATGTTCAAAAGGATGCCTTTTGGCCTTGCGTCAGCTGCGGCTATTTTCCAAAAAGCTATGCAGAAGATCTTGAAAGGTGTGGAACACACCATGTGCTTCCAAGATGATATCTTGGTCTATGGGAAAAATTCAGAAGAACACGATGGTGTATTGAGACAAGTCTTTTAAAGACTCATGGATGCTGGCCTTACCGTAAAGAAGGAAAAGTGCAAAATAAAAGTACAACAGGTCGAATACCTGGGTCATTCGATCTCAGAAGAAGGATTTAGTCCAAAGAGCAGCTTGATCCGAGCAGTAAAGGAAGCTCCCAATCCGAGGAACAAGGAAGAGCTCAAGTCCTTTTTGGGGCTTATGGAATATATGTCCAAGTATGTGGACAATTTTGCTACGAAGTGTGAACCCATGAGAGAGATTTTAAAGAAAAACAGAGAGTTTGTGTGGGATGAAGAGCAGGAGGCGGTGGCAAAGGCCTTAAAGGAGGACTTGATCAACTCCCCAGCCCTGGGAACATTTGACCCATCAAAGAAAACCATTCTTGCCACTGACGCCTCAAACTATGGGTTGGTTGGCACCCTAGTCCAAAAATATGGGAATGATGAGAAGATTATTGCCTACGCGTCCAGGAGTCTTTCCCCTCCTGAAAATAACTATTCCGTAATCGAACGAGAAGCCTTGGCGTGTTTTTGGGCGGTCAGGCATTTAAAATTATTTCTATTGGGTTTGAGGTTCACGATATGGACTGATCACAAGCCACTCACGTTTATATTTTCTGTGAAGGGTCTGGAGAATTGCACCCCGCGCATCAGCAGATGGATTCTAGGACTCGAACATTTCAATTTCAAAATTGAGCATGTGCCGGGCAAGGAAAATAAAATTGCAGATTTCCTTTCAAGATCACCTTTGCCAGAAGTGGGAGTCCATGAGGAAGCTCTGGACAGTCTAATAATGATGACGGATTTTCCTGCCATCACGGAAAAGGAGTGGGAAGATGGCATGAGGGAGGATAAGGAACTTAAAAGAGCGCGTCAGAAAAGGATGGCCGAACAGGAAGAAAGATGTTGAAGCAGGAATTGAAGAATTTTGGGAAATCAGAAATGAACTAAGTGTCATTGGAGAGAAGGTATATCGCAACAATAGGGTGATACCCCCTAGGGAGCTACGGAAGAGAGTCATTGACTTGGCGCATGAAGGCCACCTTGGGCGTAGTGCCACCAAAGCAAGAGTATGAACAAACTTCTGGTTCCCAAAAATTGATACCATGACCGAAGAAATTGTAAAGGAGTGTGGTGCCTGTGCAAAAAGCAATAAGTCTAAAGTGATACACAAGTCTCCTTTGTCTCCAGTAAGTGTCCCGAACAAGCCTTGGAACAAGTTGGCAATGGACATTATTGGGCCGAAGCATGTGGACAATTTTGCTACGAAGTGTGAACCCATGAGAGAGATTTTAAAGAAAAACAGAGAGTTTGTGTGGGATGAAGAGCAGGAGGCGGTGGCAAAGGCCTTAAAGGAGGACTTGATCAACTCCCCAGCCCTGGGAACATTTGACCCATCAAAGAAAACCATTCTTGCCACTGACGCCTCAAACTATGGGTTGGTTGGCACCCTAGTCCAAAAATATGGGAATGATGAGAAGATTATTGCCTACGCGTCCAGGAGTCTTTCCCCTCCTGAAAATAACTATTCCGTAATCGAACGAGAAGCCTTGGCGTGTTTTTGGGCGGTCAGGCATTTAAAATTATTTCTATGGGGTTTGAGGTTCACGATATGGACTGATCACAAGCCACTCATGTTTATATTTTCTGTGAAGGGTCTGGAGAATTGCACCCCGCGCATCAGCAGATGGATTCTAGGACTCGAACATTTCAATTTCAAAATTGAGCATGTGCCGGGCAAGGAAAATAAAATTGCAGATTTCCTTTCAAGATCACCTTTGCCAGAAGTGGGAGTCCATGAGGAAGCTCTGGACAGTCTAATAATGATGACGGATTTTCTTGCCATCACGGAAAAGGAGTGGGAAGATGGCATGAGGGAGGATAAGGAACTTAAAAGAGCACGTCAGAAAAGGATGGCCGAACAGGAAGAAAGATGTTGAAGCAGGAATTGAAGAATTTTGGGAAATCAGAAATGAACTAAGTGTCATTGGAGAGAAGGTATATCGCAACAATAGGGTGATACCCCCTAGGGAGCTACGGAAGAGAGTCATTGACTTGGCGCATGAAGGCCACCTTGGGCGTAGTGCCACCAAAGCAAGAGTAAGAACAAACTTCTGGTTCCCAAAAATTGATACCATGACCGAAGAAATTGTAAAGGAGTGTGGTGCCTGTGCAAAAAGCAATAAGTCTAAAGTGATACACAAGTCTCCTTTGTCTCCAGTAAGTGTCCCGAACAAGCCTTGGAACAAGTTGGCAATGGACATTATTGGGCCGAAGCAGAATCTGGGTGTGCAAAAGAGATTCATGTTGGTTCTGATCGATTATACTTCACACTGGATCAAGCAAATGTTTGAGCATAACATCACCACCAAATCGGTGATTCAATTCCTAAAAGAGGTGTTCTATGAGGAAGGTATACCTTCCACATTAATCACTGACAATGGGGTACAGTTCACCTCTGAGGAAATGCAGGAATTTCTGACAAAGTTGGGCATAAAGCATGAAACCACAGCCCTATATTGCCTGAAAGCCAATGGTCTTGTGGAGAGGGCAAACAGGGTCATTAAAGAAAATATCCAGCTAGCTGTCATCAATGGACATGACATAGAAAACTCCTTGAAGGAATGCCTGTGGGCATATCATACGTTACCCAATAGAGTAACTGGGGTCTCTCCTTTTGCGTCCTTACGTGGGAGGGAACCGGGTACTAAGTTTAATCCCAGTTGGTTAAATGGTGGATGTGTCAGGGAAGTAGATTTGGAGGAGGCAGGAGAGAAGGTCAGACAACATCAAACCAAATACAAACAATGGTACGATCAAAAGCATGGTGTGAAGGTCCGAAAGTGGGAGGTGGGAGACATGGCGCAAGCTAGAACGAACACCAAGTTGGGGACCACTCTCAGCAAGTTTCCCTCTCTTAACAAGAGTGCTTAAAAATGTGGTCCAGTTTGAAAATGGTCAATGGTGGAGTTTTGATAATATTGTAAATGTACAACCATAATGTATTTGCTGGCTACTCCTGCTGTTCCCTGCTGGTTCCTTTCGAGTCGACCGTTAGCAACCTCCACATACTGTCTTAGAGTTATTTGTTCCTCATTATGAGGAAGGGAGATGTGGTACAATTAACCTTGTTGGTACATTCTGTTCACCCCTACCCCCTGTCCCCGTTGGACTCTCCCACCCTGAAGCGCCCCGTGGAATGTTGGTGTGCTCTCCAGTGAGGAGAGTGGATGGTCATTAAACAAGCATCTTTTCCTATTCCTGAGTCCTGTCATTCCTCAGGAATTCCAACTGTAAGATTGTCAAAGACCATACTACCAGGATCCCCAGGCTGAGCTCGAAGTTGCTGCAATACAATTTTGGGGTAGCCCATATTCCTGGTGGGTGAAACACACAAGCTGATTATCTCTCCAGGTCTCCCCTACCCTTGGGGATATCTGAACATGACAATGATACTGATGAAGACTGCCTGATTGCTGCAGTTGATGCTTGTGGTGTGAGTTGTTTCACTGAACGTGATTGGTTTTAGGATATAAAGTCTGATTCTCTATTTAAGAGAGTAAAGGAGTTTATTGTTTTTGGTTGGCCCAAGGAAAAGCATTTAGATGGTGATCTTCATGCTTTCGCTAAGGTCGCGAATGAGTTTACTTTGGAGGGTGGAGAGATAATCAAGCATGGGGATAAGATTGTTCCTCCTGAATGTCTCAGAAGTCGTATTATTGACTCTGGCCATGAAGCACATCTTGGGCAGACGAACACTAAGAAAAGGATTCGCAGTGTTTATTGGAGGCCTTCCATGGACCATCAAATCAATGATGTTGTGGAGATGTTTCTGACTTGTTCTACCACTGATAAGGTTGTTACAATTGTTTCTCCCCAATATAACAGATCGAGGCACCTGATGGCCCCTGGTTAATATTGACCATCAACTTTGTGGGACCTTTTAATGTTTTGGGAAATTAATATAAGTCCGCTCTTGTAGATGCTGACTATTTCAGCAAGTGGTGGGAGGTTTATTTCATGACAGATCCTAATTCACAGGAGGTTATCAAATTTCTCCAGAGTTTGTTTACCAGAGAGAGTTTCCCCAAGGAGATTGTATCCGATAATGGGGTACAGTTTACCTCCAAGGAAATGTCTGTTTTTCTGTCTCAGTGTGGCATTATATCACCCACAGGCCAATGGTTTCATTGAGCGCAACAACTGCATGTTGGTTGAGTGTGTTCAGTGGGCTGTTTCGTCCAGAGTTGACATCAAGGAAGCTGTCCAAAGTATGTTGTGGGCACATCATACTACTACTAATTCCATCACAGGTTCAAGTCCCTTTGCTTTACTTAGGGGTAGGCAAGCTTCTTTTCACATGTGTCCTGCCTGGATGAAGAAGTGGGGTTTGGTGTCAAGGTGCCAGGAGAGACACAGGGGGACAGTGACATGCCTTCTCTTCCCATGGTCCCGAAACAGCCTGTTGTTCAAGATGTGACCGACTTTAAGTCCTCAGTTTCTGTGGGAGATTGGGTCAGGATTAAGTCCCCTGTCAATGTCCCAAAGGGTCTGTCAAAGTTTGGTCCTTTCGTCAAGGCGGATGCTATCTAACGTTTTGCTGTAAGAGTCAATTAAAAAAATTGATGGCATCTCTCTGAGAGTTAAAATATTCCAATGAAGGTTGTTCTGCAAATGGGGCTGGAGACAAGAAACCTTGTTCAAGATGAATAATTTCCCAAAAAGTCTAATGTTCATGTCGATTTGAGATATGTTCCTCCACGAATGAGTGGTAGGACGAGTGTTCCGCCGAAACGTTTAAATCTTTAATCCATTTTACTTCTCTCATGTTATTATTGTCATCCAGTTCTCTTTTCTTACTTTTGTTATGTTTATTTTTATTTTCCTTTTTCTTCCAGTTCATTGGTGTATTTTCTTATTTTTTCCTAATTATTGTGTTTTTTTATCTTTTCCTTTGTGTATTTATGGAAAGAGAGGAGATGTTGCAGTAGTTTCTCTGTAACATGCTATTTATCCATTCTGTATTGGAATGCTATTGTTTTGAATCCCAGGAGTTTGTCAGTTCCTGGAAGCTGTGGAGACAAACAGTTAATAAAGTATATGTGCTTACACTTACCTGTCTGGTGTAATCACTACACCAGGACAAAAAAAGGGAGCAACCCACAGACAAGTGCAGGTTAAGACAGAAGCATTGCGTAGTTTCTGCCGATGTTTGCCGGGGCTCAATAGCAGCATTTAATTCTTAACATCAGCACTTTTTTAGGACAGCCCACTGCATGGTGGCACTGTCTGCCTATTTTCATCAGAACACCTCAGTTTATTAATGTCACACCTTGAACTAAAAAATAAACATAGTAGCGGGTCCATGCCGTTAATATTGGCATTTGGCAGCATTGACATGGGAGGGGTTTGGTACAAACTGCAATGGCCTGCTAAACAATACCTTGGTCTCTAGCATTTTTTTAAAATAAGCAATTAACGGGAAGGTATATGGTTTATGAGACAAGTCCCAGGAGAAAAAAAGGGATCCCACAAAAAAAACGCTGATTAAATCAAGAGAAAGTATTTTCTATGGGTTCGTCACAGGAGCAAACAGAAGCAACGAACCGAAAGACACAATTCTAATTAAACCACAAATTAATTTAAGTCAAGTCAGTTAGGAGCAGGAGCAAAGCAATCTACATAATGATTGACTGAACACCCAGATGGATTGATGTTAGTGGGGTGCAATGCTCTGGAGTCTTCTGTTTCAGTAATTATGATTGGTGGTCATCAAACATTCCGAATGGGTCTTTGAGGTTACAGCTTTTTGACTGACTGCTGGCGAACAAAATTCCAAATAAGAATGAGCTACCTTCACCTCCCCAGACTTTTTGCAGTCCGCAGATCCGCAATCAGTTTTTCCATGTTCTGACAGGCAATTCATACTTTTGTCTACTGAGCCTGCGAAACAGACTGTTGCATCTTGTGTGCTGGTGAATGCATATATGCATATATCATGGAATGTAAGGGAGATTCCGGGGAGGGGGAGGTGGCTTGGAGGTGGCGGAATGGTGCTGACAGCTCTCTCGCAAAGCTTTGCCAATAAACTTTTAACTAACCTTATCTGGACTGGTGTTTTAGTAAAAGAATAGTATTTTACTGTGGCGCTAAGTAGCATACAACAAAGCTAGGAGGCATTCATGCCCGGTTACTCACCAGTAATATTCATTACTCCGAGTCCTGGTCTTCCCGTCCCATTCCTTACAAGTGAGCAGCTAGTCTGCTCCACAGAAGCCTACCACCTAGCTGAGCTTTTCGTACTTCCTCCAATATGGCGTCACCCCCAGGTGACCATAAAGGGGGAAGTGCATCACCGCAACATCCTGAGAATACCAAAGAAAACCCAGAACGAAAACAGACAATCACCCAAAGAGGGAAGGGATCAGGAATGGGACGGGAAGACCTGGACTCGAAGTAATGAATATTACCCGTGAGTAATCGGGCATTACCTCCTCGTCCTGTCTTCCCGTCCCATTCCTTACAAGTGAGCCCATACCCAAGCACACGGTGATTGTAATAAAACAGACCCAAAAAGTGTGGGAAACAGGTCCATTTAATAAACAGAAAGCAGTACAAATCACAAACCATGTACAGCAAATAACACATGTGAGCCAAAAGGCAGCCGAGTCCACCATCCCCAAATGCAGACTATAATGGGAAACAAACATATGGGGAGAAGCCCACGTGGCAGCATTACAAATCTCTCGCAAGGAGGCACCTTTAAACATGGCCCAGGAGGAGGAAACGCCCCTGGTGGAACGATCCTGCACCGAAGACGTGAGAGGACAGCGGGCTGCCTCGTACGCTGAAACCACAGCACCCTTGACCCAACGAGTCAAGGTGGACAAAGACGGGCAAAGACCCCGCCCCGACATGCCGTAGGTGACAAATAACGAATCAACCTTACGGAAACCAGAGGTCTGATCAAAGTAAATGCGGAGAGCCCTCAGCCCATCCAAAGAATGGAGGACCCACTCCTCCGGGGATACAGGATCCGGAAGGAAAACAGGGAGAACAATACCCTCCTGACAATGGAAAGAGGACAACACCTTGGGCAGAAAAAACTGACTGTGAC
The DNA here is from genome assembly GCF_964263255.1 of Lissotriton vulgaris. NCBI lineage: Eukaryota > Metazoa > Chordata > Amphibia > Caudata > Salamandridae > Lissotriton > Lissotriton vulgaris. The sequence goes on from NC_141694.1 coordinate 1,325,854,527, forward strand.
GGGGAAGGACATTGTCCGTGCAAAAACGCAAAAAGGGAGGCGAAGCCATCAAGGCACCAATTTCACCGCCCTTTCCGCCCCGAAGTAATGGCCAACAGAAAAACCTTGTCAGAAAGGAATTTGAAGTCCACCGAGACCAAAGGCTCGAAGGGGGGGACCCGTCAAGGCCTGGAGAACAAGGGGAAGATCCTAGGCAGGCACAGGAGAGTGAGACACAGGACGCTGAATCAAAAAGCTCCACAAAAGGCAAATCACCAAAGGGGCGACAGAGGACACAGAGGAACCCCGAAAAGCAAGAATGGTAGCCCACTGTGCACATAGGGATGAAACAGCGAGTCCCAAGACTCCATCCCGCAAGAAATCCAACACCCTCACAGCCTCACAGGAGGAAGAAGAGAGACCCTTCCCAAGACACCAGGAAGGGAGATTCTTCCAATGACGGTCATAGGACCTCAAGGTGGAAGGGCGCCAAGATAACTGGAGGCACTGGGCAACCTCAAATGAGCAACCCTGGCCCAACAAACTCAACCTTTCAAGTGCCAAACCCCAAGCCGGAGGCGGCGCAGTGAGGCAACACTGAGAAGAGGAGCCCGCAGAGGGGAGGGACACAGGGGAAACCTCCAATGGGGGCACACAGACAAGGTCAGAAGCAGGGGAAACCAAGACTGATGAGACCATTCTGGCACCACCAGAAGAACCTCTGCACTGTCCAACCGAATCTTCCGGAGGACCCGTGGAATCAGAGCAAACGGAGGGAAGGCAAACAGAAGCCCTAGCCACCAAGGGACGGAGAAAGCGTTGATCACCAATGCCAGACTGGAGGACACGAGGCTGCAAAACCGAGGAAGGAGAGCAGCATCCTCCGAGGCAAAAAGATCCAACGGCGGAACCAGAGGACAATCAGATCTAACAGATCTGGGGACAGACACATAGTCACCAAGGAGGGGAACACCCTGCTCACAGAGTCCGCAGGCCCATTCTCCTTTCCCGGAAGATAGACCGCCGTCAGAGACAAGAGGTTCTGCTCCGCCCACAGACCGATCACCCTGGAAAGGAGAAACAGAGACCGGCACATGCCCCCTTGATGGTTGACAGAAGACTGAACAACTTGGTTGTCGGTCTTTACCGAGACCGCACAGCCCAGAAGGAGAGGAGCAAACCACTGAAGAGCCAACCAGACAGCCCTCAACTCCTTCCAGTTCGAGGACTGGAGAGACTCGAAACGGGACCACCGACCCTGAGCCTTGGAGGCACCCAACACCGCCCCCCAACCCACCGCACTGGCATCCGTGGACAACACAACCACATGCAGAGGGGGAAGAAGATCGAACCCCTGGGAGAGAGACTGAGGGGACAACCACCACTGGAGATCCATCCGAATCCCAGGAGAGATGGGAATCAAGGCCTCGTAGTCCAGAGAGGAAGGATCCCAGTGTGACAGGACATGATGCAAGAGTGGATACAAATGCAGCCTGGTCCAAGGGAGGAGATGCAAGGTGGATGCCATCGCCCCTTGACTTCTCAACCAGAGACGGGCACACTTGAGACTGAGACAGAACCCACGAAAGGTGAAGAAACAAAGTCGATTGGCGCTCCTGGGGGAGGAACACCATCCCGAGATCCATGCGGAAGAGAGCCCCCAGGGAACTTCAGTGTCAGGGAGGGCACCAGGGAGGACTTATGGTGATTGATGAGGAACCCAAAGGACCCCTGCAAATGACACACCTGGTCCACATCCGACAGAGCCTGAGAAAAAGAAGGAGAAACAATCAACCGATCATCGAGATAGGGAAAAACTTGCAGACCATGGGAATGAAGAATACCCACCAGAGGGGCCAAGAGCTTCGTGAAAACTCTTGGCGCAGACGAATGGCTAAATGGCAGCACCCTGAATTGGAAGTGTCGGGAACCCACAGCAAACCGGAGAAACCTCTGATACTCCGCACAGATCGGGACATGCAGATAAGCATCCAACAGATCCAGGGATGTCAGGAAGCACCCAGGAAGCACCAGATGCAGGATGGACAACAGAGTCACCATTTTGAATGGACGATGAGGGATGAAGCGATTGACACGCTTCAGATCCAAGACAGGATGCAGATCCGAAGTATCCTTCTTGGAGACCAGAAAGAGAATCGAATAACAACCCTCGCCCCTTTCCTGGACAGGAACCTCCACAATAGCCGCCTTCTCCAACAGAAGGCCCACACCTTGCAGCAAGGCCGCACGACGCAGAGGAACACGGGGCAGTGGAGTCACCAGGAAGAACGGAGGCGGAGGAGAGGAGAATTCGATTCCATAACCCTCTGACACGGTCCGAATCGCCCAGACATCTGGAACTGACAGCCACTGACGCAGGAAAGAGTGAAGGCGGCCCCCAACCGGCAAAGGTAGACAGTCATTGCGAAGAGGAAGAAGTGGTGTCAGCAACACCGGCAGGGGCCCGGGACTTGGCACCTCCAGGGGCCTCCCGGCCACGACCCCTGCCACGAAAGGGCTGCGTCGCACCCTGAGCCGAAGGCCCAAAGGCACGCCAGTAGCCAAAACCACACCCCGAGTAGGAGGGCGGACTGGAGCCACCAGTTTGCGATTCTCCACTGACTGTTTCACCATCTCCTCCAGCTGAGAACCGAACACCTTGGAACCCACAAAGGGCACCTTAAGCAGGACCGCCTTCTGAGAAGACTCAGCCTTCCAGGAACGCATCCAGATATGTTGCCGTGCAGCAATCGAAGCACCAGAAGCAGCCGCAGCGGCGCTTAAATTGTGAAAGGAAAGATGAGACAAGTAACACACTTGTAACTCAATGAGGGTCAAAAGAGAAGTAGCATCCTCCCCTTCCTGCAAAAAAGAAGACAGGGCCTGAAAATCCTTGAGGAGGCGCTGGACAATGTAATTCGAATAGGCCTTCGCCCTGACAGAAAAATTAGAAGCAGCATAAGAACGCTTCACCGCCCCCTCAACACGCTTATCCACCCCCTCAACACGCTTATCCACAGCGTCCGAAGGAAGGGCGTCTTCTGATAGGACCAGACCATGAGAGGAAAGTTCAGCCATTAAATGGTCAACCTTGACAGTCTGAGGAAACTCTGCAGCAAAACCCTCCAAAGGATAGCGCTTGGACAAAAAGCGCAGGAAGGCAGACTTATCCACCTCCTTCCATTCATGATCCAGCACCTTGCGCACAGCACCATGCAACGGGAAGGAGTCAGGAATCGGCTGGTCATACTACGTAAAGAAGTCATCCTCCAGGACATCCGACACAGGAGAAGAGAACCCCAAATTATCACGGACATGGGCAAACAATTCAGAGATCTCAGCACCCTGAACAAAGCGCCCATGAACACATTCCTCATCATCCGGACCCAAATCGCCATCAGGAGCATCCTGAGGATCCGAAGACCCACAATGAACCTTGGCAGGAGGCCCAACATCCTCCAGAGCCTGAAAAGCAGTAGCCACAGCCTCATTGATTAAGAAGCGCAGGGCATCCAGAGGAGGAGCGGAGGAAGAGGTACCTGAAGACATGACAGCACCAGTGAAGGACCACAGGAGCAAGACACAAAGACCTCAACCACAAGTCCAAAAACACCAGCACCAATCCAGAAAACAGGCACCGAGAAGGACGAGTGCCAGCAAAGAAGGACCCCATTAAATACAGTGGAAGTCCCAAGGGCCCGAGCTCACGCGGGACCAGAAAAAAAGGGGGGGTGCTAGAAAAGGCAGTTGCCTGTCCCAAAATCACACCAGGCAGCCCGAAACAAGAAGGACCACATGAGCTGCCAGAAACCACCACCGTAACCCCCGCCCGCTAAAGCAGGGCACCGCGGGCTCGGCAAAAGGAAAGCGGCTGCTAAAGCAGGCCTGAAGCAGGTGAGCGCAAAATAGAGAAAAACGGTTGCTAAAGCGAACCGCGACAACCCAGAGGAACAGGCAGCATATAGGGCAAAGCATAACACACAAAAAAGGGTGGCCGCTACAGCATGCCGGCAAACATAAACAAAACAACAAAAAAAAGGGAAAGGAAAACTCACCCCTTCCGCTCAGCCAGGCATGAAGACACTGCGTGCACAAAAAAAAGAACAGGATGTTGCGGTGATGCACTTCCCCCTTTATGATCACCCGGGGGTGATGCCATATTGGGGGAGGTGCGAAAAGCTCAGCTAGGTGGTAGGTTTCTGTGGAGCAGACTAGCTGCTCACTTGTAAGCAATGGGACGGGAAGACAGGACGAGGAGGTAATGTTGACTTGCAAGATGCATTTAATGCAAAGGATTAACTTCAAGAGGTATGTGTTGTTAGTGGATGAAGTAGTCCCAAGAGGCCAGAGGATTTCTGGGTATCGTGAGCCTTTTATTCTCAACAGGTGAGCAGCGGAATCACAAGTACCATTAATTCCATTGAATGAAGGAGTTGCCATGCACTCAAATTTAACTTGATGCTGCACGCAAGCCTAACGGCTGCTGCACGCAGACTTCAGTGACTGCGCGAGCGACGTAGGAACCAACCGGCAACGCGCATCTAAGGGAAGTGTCTCTTGGAAGCGGAAGAGCGTCAGAAGTCTACTGACGGCACAATTTAAAGTCAAAGCCTGCATAGCAACTGGACACACACAGGAGTATAAGTTAAGTTCTACTGCTAGTTTGATTGTGTGTGCATCATGCAGGAAAAATAAAATGAATTAACACCTAGTGCGTTATGCACCCACTTTCTCTCCAGATAGCGTTCACTTGCTGCTAATGTTTCCAGTGTGACTCATGTTTTGCTGAAGGAGATACTCAGAGGGACATGCTAAATCCACTTTAGTAGATGTCTGCATCTAGTCCCCCAGTGCCACACTCGCCCCAGATATTTTCACTTTTGGTTTTGCGTTGGCGTCATCAGTTTTCCAGAGCACAGTGCATCATCTGTTCCATGATATGCCTAATGTGTCTTATTTCCAAGATGACATCCTGATTTTTGGCAACGATAAGGAAACCCATGATAAAGTGTTAAATTATGTATTTTGCAGAAATGTGGGTTGATGAAAAAATTGGAGACGTGCAAGATTGAAGTGAGAGGGTTAGAATACCTTGGGCGTTGGTTGTATAAGCATAGTATGTCACTTAAGATTAAGCTGGGGAAGGCTATACAGGAATTTCCATCCCCAATGAAACAAGGATCAGCAGCGATCTGATCAAACTGATGCAGCATCTACATACACCCGGAAGTGAAAGAGAAGACGGACTAGAATAGAGAGCACGAATGAACAGTGAATAAAAGGGAGAGCAGGTAGGACCCACGAGTTACCACTACATTTTGTCCAAAAATGTTGCACACATCTTTAGATTTGTAAGTCATGTTTCAATTCAGGGGAATCAAGTTAATTGTATCAACCAGATGGGCAATTGACTTGAAAGGGCTTGGACACTGCACCAAGGCTGTCTCATTAATAATGACACATGGTGCCTTATTTATGAAGGCCTTGCGCCGCCGGTGCGTCACTTTTAACATGGGAAAAAGTGACGCACCGGTGGCGCAAGGCCTTCATAAATAAAGTTTAAAGCAAAAACAAATATAAACATTTTATTTCAACATATCTGACGTTAAATCACGAGTGCTTCGCTTCGTCTTGAACAAAACTTTGCAGAACAAATCTCACAGAACATACAACACAACCCTAAAACCTATATGAATGATGGCTGCAAAAGAACACATTTGTGTCTTTGTTCTGTCATTTCCAATTAAGAACAACTCATGAGTGATCACATGCAGCTAGGAGGTGACTGTTCGGTTTCCTACGTGCAGTGGAGTTGTGCTTTCAGTTACATTTTTTTAGGCTCACCTATGAACGCATTACATTCAAAGTAATGGAAATAGAAGTGGCGAAGATATCAAGGTAAAACAAAAGGGCCTCATTTATGAAAAGTGATGCATCGCTGCGTGAAAACAGCGATGCGTCACTTTTCACTGCGCACTCCTTGCGACACCAATGATGCGTCATATTTAATGTATGACGCATCATGTCGCAAGGACTTACAGATACGTCAGTATTTCTGACTTATCTGTAAGCGCAAAAGTGACGCATTGCTGGAGTGTGTCACAAAAGTGACGCATCTCCAGCAATGCGTCCTTTCACATGGGGAAAGCCCCATGTGAAAGGGCTTGCGTCAGTCTTACGCCTGCTGTGAGGCAGGCGCAAGATTTTGACGCAACAGCATCCTAAAAGTGACGCAGTGAAATCTCATAGATTTCACTGCGTCACTATTACGAGGCTTTTTGCGGGGGAACGCCCCCTCTGCATACATTATACCTGACGCAGGTATAATGTGGCGCAGGGGTTTAAAAAGTGACGCATCTACCTAGATGCGTCACTTTTTAAATATGGCGCAACAAGGCGCATGTTTTACGCCGCAGATGCGTCACAAAAAGTGACGCATTCGCAGCGCAAAACTGACGCAAGGCCTCATAAATGAGGCCCAAAGTGTTTAAAAATTCTCAATAATTGTCGTACAGCGTTTTCTTGAATAGAGTTCCTGGGTATAATGCAATAAATTAGTGTGCTGGTGTTTTTCATGGCTCGTGAAATGAATATGGCAGATGCCATTTTACAGGTTTTATTGTAGAGCTGGACATGGAGCCAAATATTACCTAATGGCATGAAGCTTCATGAAGCATAGCACTGTTGACCTTGGATGTAGGTGTGAGATGTCTGGCCAGCGTTTTCAGGATTTTTTTCCTTTCCAAGCGTCCCATTCCACAGCACAGAACAAAGAAGAATATGCATTACATTAAAACTCCGAGCACGTGCATATTTATAGTCCGAAAGAAAGTACTCCAGTAGTCTTCAAGTTCAACCAGTCTTGTCTTTAATTGGTTATCTCCAACCTGCACCAGCTAACACGCGTTTCGTCCTTGGGTGGGTCACCCTACGACTTCCTCAGGGCTGTCTCCCAAAATCTTCGTTCTTATGCAGTATGTCTCTATCTCCTATACAGCAAATAGTCGCTTATTAGAGCTTTAACCAACTTCACCCTATCGTGGCATCTTCTAAGCTTTTTTGGTTATAGTCATGTCTGACTTGTACCTCCCGAGTGCGGGACGGCTTCTTCTCATTCTCAGCTCGGCGTGTGCGTCATGTATTGTAAAGAGGAATATGCCTCTAAAGATTGTTTTTGTGTTAAAAGACTCCCTACCACAATCCAAGCCCCTTTGCACCAAGGTGCAAGAGTGCCTACGATGAATGTTAGGCTGTCACATTTGCGCCGGTGCAAGGAAAGAGCAGAAATCTGCCATATCTTTATAAATATTGCACATTCTGGTCTTTCCCTTTCAGGCAATGAACCACCGCAAGTTCCTTTGCATTGTTGTGAAAGATTAGCACATCTGGGTGTTAGTGTCTCACTATGTGTACCATGTAATTCAAATAGGCAAATTTTGTGGGACACAGGAACACAGAGGATCTGAACATTTCAGCTGCTGAAAGCAGCTAAAAGATCTGGGTGAAACCTTGCGGGAAAATGAGGTATTAATGAGGGCATCAGGTGCAGTATTTCCAACACTGCTGCCCTTTTCCGAGCGTCCCCTCAAGGTGCACCTCATAATCCTTGGGTGTACCTTGTTGGAGTACTAATAGCCTTGGTGTTGGTAAATCTGGAAGGTGGATATAGGGATAAGCCGGGTCTGGTGGCTCCGTGGACTAATGCGTCCATTGCACGTGCCTGAGTTTGACCTCATGGTCACAGGCTCAAATCCTGGTGGGGCCACTCAGCCTTTCATCAATCTGACCGTTGAGTTGGGTAAAAGTAAACATCTGTTATTCAGCACCAAGATACTTGCGGGTGAACGTGTGCTTTACAAATACACATGTTATGTTATAAGCACTGACAACTCCTTATGGAACCCATAGAGGGGGGAGACTGCGGTAGGAAGTGAAATGAATTAATGGATTCTATGCATGCCTTTTTTCTTCTTGTCTATGTTACTGTATGGGTAAAGGTGCATATATAAAACAGTTTGACTAAGATAGGGATGATGTCAATTTAAACAAACATATTTATTCATTTTTATTTATTTATTGTTACCCGTGCCAACTTGGCCAAGAGGCATCAGAGTATTTGCACAACATAAGCATATTTGATACAACATACAACATGGTCAAACACTGGACTAAGGCTTTAATGTGATGAAGTTAGTCTGCTATTCCTGTCGGATAAAGGTCTTCTCGGAAGATAGTATAGCATGTTCTGAGGAGCGGAGGGATTATTTGGGAGATCCCCATTGGTTCCAGTGAAGAAATCCAAGTTTTCTGGTAAATAAGAGAAGCTGTGGCTTTCTGTTGTTGACGTTAATTTCACTTTTGTCATTTCCAAGGGCTGTGTTAATTTGATTCTGGTGTTAGGCTTGTCAACCATACTTTTTCATAGTAAAAAGCAGTTTAGTAAGAATTTCTGCTTTGTAGTTGATACATCAGATTCTGAGGTTAAATATCTGGCTTATAAAGGGAGCTAGGGCAGGTTCATCAAGTGAAGAGAGATTTCTTCATATTTCTTAGCTCTGATGACAAGTCAAGCTGCTCAATGTAATTCAGATTAAAGTAAAGTTAGTGCTGGTTTGAATAAGAGTACCAGAATTCTATTCCTCTGTCTAGGTATGGTAGTACCAGTGTTTCTGTATTCGTACTACTGATTGGAAGTTCTATAATTGAATAATTATGTTATTTGGTTATTTTGTATAGTGATGTGACCATGGAAGAAGGTTCATCTATGAAGTTTTGACACATCATTTTGTAGACTGATACAAGAGTCAATAATAAAAGGCAAGGATATGGTTGCGGGGACAGTACTAACACATTTTTCCACTATTTAAAATGGATCCATCCAAGATAGTATGTTAGAGGGTTTTGTTCCAGGAAGTAGAAAGGAAAACTTTGTCTTGGTCAGATTGCACTTCAGATAGAAGATGGACATTGACAATTTCAGTTTAGTGAGGAATTATGTTAGCTTAAAAATGTGAGCTAAGGAAGACATTTGCAAGTAAAGCTGAGTGTTTTAAGCATATACGTAAATGGATATGCCATCGTCTCATGCCAGAAGTCCATGTGATGCCATGCATTTATTGAACATGGTGGATGGCTATTAGAAAATGGGTTTCTGGTTGGCTAGGGTATACACCTAAACCAGGTGGAACTCACCACCCTAGTCAGGGCAATAAAGTTACACATCAAAGATAACCTGTGCTCACCCCAGGTAGCTTGGCACAGAGCAGTTAGGCTTATCCCCAGAGGCAATGTGTACAGCGTTTCACAACACACTCGCACCAGTAACACAATAAATACACCACAAAAGAGACTCCACACAGGGTTATACAAAATAAACTCCACAGAGGGTTATCTACAAATATTGTACATATTGTACGTAACACATAGACCAGAAATGACATAAATCATAAGTACTGTGCGTTCAATGTATTTACTGAATCAGTTAGCATTATCATGGTGAGGTTCCGTGACAAATGTAAGTGGTGTTTTCGACTCGCACGAATATGGTCGAGTCTGGTATCTATGAACCGCAAATGACGAGTTTAGTAAGTGTGCGCAGTTTCGCTGTGCTAACTTAAACCGTTCGTTTGTTATGTGGGTTTTTCATCTGTACCCACGGGTTCCATCTTAGATACGGCATCCATTTTGTCTCTTGCACTCAAGTAGCCAGCGAACGGACGTTGTCCGCTTCGCGACCCTGGGACTCCCAAGGTATTTGCGGAAGACACATGTTCTTTGTAAGTGTCTTTATGACGAGGGGGATGCTACTGTAAAGCAGATGGTGCCGCTCGAGGCTCATCTTGCCGCACGGACTTATTGTCTCAGCCGTGCATCTCATTAGGCACGTCCCTTTGATGGCTGTATCTCGTGTTTCCCGATACCTCCCCTTTTACACCCTTTCCGATCTCCCCACTGTCTCCGTCTTCCTCTGCACCTGTCCTTGTTCCTATTTCGATCTGTTTTACTGCTGATTGGAATTCGCTAATAATGGGAAGATGGGTTTTTACAGTTGGGAACCACCAAATGTTTCCGCACTTATGTTCCGGACCTCATGTGTATCAAAGTGACCAAAGCGACCCCTCTGGGGGATAATGGTGGGAACCGGGTTGTAAACTTTTGTGTGTCATGTTGTCCTATGGGTAAAAACTGTATAAAAGGAGCGATCCACAGAACCAATTTGAAGCAGTCTCCCCGAACTACACTCGATGTACTTCCTGTGATTTCTGTGTTCCCTGCAGCAAATAAACCTTGAATCTTTGACGCCGAAGGAAGTGTCCTGTGTCTCTGTCATTCGTACGCCGGAGCAGGTTACCCACGAAGGTTTCAGGTGTTGTGCCCTGGCACCGCTGGGTCTTAAAGAACCCAGTCCTTCAGTTGGCGCCCAACGTGGGGCTGCATCAGTGGTACCGGTCCAAGCCCGACGATCGTGAGGAACTTCGTGTGAAATCTCCGAGGGAAGGTGCACTCCGCTTCATCGATCCTGTTGTCGAAACAAGTGGCCCGAAGACTTTTCCCGCGAAGATTCCCGCCTCCTGACGGCTGCGAAGGACTGCTGCCCTGACTGTAGACCTGTTTTGGCGCCTGGCGTAGACCTTGGTATAGCGAGACGATTGACGGGCCTTCCTGGTGACGCCATAGATCTTTGAGTTAAGTATTTGTGGGTCGCTCCCAGAGTTCTTGGTTGTTGACACTTTAGCGAGTGTTTTCGTTGTTAACGCTGTGTGAGTGTTTTTGTCGCTGACACTTTGCTAGCGTACTTTGTTGTGTTGTTTGACGACTGCAGCCGCCAAAAACCGAGGGTTTTGTTCTTTGCTGGGACTTGGTAAATCCCGTAACCCTTGAAGTTTGTGAAACTCGGCTAGTGTGCAAGATGCCTGGCCGCAGTACTTTGTTTAGTTGTTTCAGGCCTTGTGGTACGGATTCCCGACTGGAGGACTCGTGTCCGATACCTCCGGTTGGAACTCCCACGTATGAACTATATAGCAAACATGGGCTAGGCCCGATTACTTTTAATGAATACTGGATCAAATATACGAAGAAAGATGGTGACCTTCGCTGGCCACCACATGGTAGCTTCGAGGCACCGATCTTAGACAATCTAGAGGTTAAATTGTTCGCGAGAAAAAGTCAAGGCCGGCCATGTTTGATGCCTTTCGGTTGTGGCGTAAAGAAGCCCGACAGAAAGAAATCAGACAGACTAAACGAAATCAGCGAGATAGTGCTGGTACCATTGTAAAGAAAGCAGAGCAGTTCCAGCATGATAAGGAGGTTAGGGAAAAGGAAGTGTTTGATAGATTACAGCGTATGACTATAGATAAATGCTATCCTACTTTGCCTACGGAGCCGGACAAGAAGGATGAGTCAGTTGAGGATCCTTTAATGTCCTATCTTATGAAATCGCCACCTCCGTACGTACAGGGTACCACAGCTCCCGTGGCTCCCCCTGTACCTGTTCCTGCACCTATTCTTCCTTTGCCTGTTCCTCAACCTGCACCCGTTCTTCCGACTGTTCCTGCTCCTTCATCTGTTTCTATTCCTACTGCTCCTCCGCTTCCACATACTCCTGCTCACGCTACTGCTCCTGTTTTGTTAACCCCTGCTGTTGTTTCTGCCTCTACCCCTTCACTTGTTAGTCCTGTGTCCTATGCTTCTCCCTCTACTCGTAGTCGTAATTCTCCTCTTGCGGCTAGCTTCTTTCATTCACTCGGACCTGTTCTTGGGTCCGCTGGTTCAGATGGTCCTCAGAGACGTAGTCAGCTCCCTGGTAATAGGGAACGTGCTTCGCTATACAATATGGCGATGGGTTGGATGATGCACCCCCTTAGAAATCCACCACGTGTTGTGCTCGACACGTTTTGTCAGTTCAATATACCAACCCAGAGATTTGTGTTCGAGGAAATGTGTAAGGTTCTTCGTGATCAGATATCGGCCGACGCACCTGACGAGGTGCTGACCGCGTTGTCTGATTTACAGCTTCAGTTCTCGACTGGACTGATAGTTGATACCAATGTTCGACGAGCCGTTGAACGATTGCTATCTTTTCGTCCCACTCCTATACCTCAAGCCTTGTTTGTCGAGGATGTCGAAAGACAGATAGATGAGTCTGGTCAGTATCCTATGCGGGAAGTTCCGCCAGTTTGGATGCCAGGTAACCCCGCAGCTGCTCCTCCGATCTTGCCGTTCTTCCAGAGAGTATGGATACATCTCCCGTGGAAGCGATCAGAGGTGTTACAGGTGAAGCAATCTTTGCCTGATCCACGCAAAAATCCTACAGGGTATTATAAGGAATTATCGCAGCTCGTAGATGCTACGGTAATGAATCTTGCCGATATCGATATGTTGTTCGGCAATGTCGTACCGCAACCGGTATGGGCTAAAATTCGCCATGAAAACCATCCAAATGAATTAGGTGGTGCTTGGGCTGCCATTGTAGCGGCAGATGCCGGACAAGTTGGTGGTGCTAAACCCGACCAGCTGATTACCGATCTTCCCCAAAGAATAATAACATTAATGAAAACTCTTATGCCGGCTATGAGGGTAAATTGGGACAAATTGTCGGCTTGTAAGCAAAAGAAGGACGAGAGTGTTTCCGACTTCTTTACGAGGTTCGAGGAGGCATTCATCGACCATAGTGGCCAGGATATGAGCACGGAGGGTGGTCAAAGGTTGTTCGTGGATAAATTTGTTTCGAACTTACTGCCCGATTTGAGCAATAAATTGAGGAATTCAGAAAGTGCATGGGCCGTTTCTACTTCGGCTCAGATATTGGCTACGGCACAATAGTATGAGAACAGAGAGAAAGAAGAGAATGACCGTGCTGATAAAAAGACGAAAGAGCTGAAAACTAAAGTGTTGCTTCAGCAAGCGTATCCTCCACGCTCAAATCAGAATAATTCGCAACAGAATAGATCGCAGCCGCAATCAAACAGATCTCAAACTCGTAATGACTCCTCTTCCCAAAGATCTTCGTTAGGGTACAATCAATGTGCTTATTGTAGACAAGAGGGTCACATTAAATTCAATTGTCCTGTTTTGAATGAACGTAATAGTGGTAACTCGTCTAGAGGAGGTCGGGGTGGTTCGCAGCAGGCATCACGTGGTAGAGGTCGTGGAGCTCAAAACGATCGCTCAGATAATTCATCAAATTCCGATAATTGTTTCGATCAACGTGGATTGTCGCAAGGACGATCTGCGCAGTACAATGTAGACGATTATTACGTCGATCAGGGAACTGACGACAGTAATTACTAGGACAGCCAAAGACAAGGAGAGGGAGTGGTATCAGTTCCGGTTGATCAGAGAGGGCCTTACGTCGCGGTTGCTACATCGGGCGTCGTTGAGCCTTTTCTGTTGGACACTGGTGCAGCGAAAAGTTCCATTAAGCATTCGAAACTCCCTGGCGCACCTTTGTCTGGCTTAACAAATGTTTCCGTTGGATTCTCTGGCGCCCCTGTTAGCAATCCAGTTTCGCGCCCTTTGCCCCTTAAAATTGGGCCACGTGAGCTAGAAGCTCCGTTGATTTTGACTACGGGTTGTGGTGAAAATCTTTTGGGCCTGGATTTGCTTAAATGTTTGTATGCGACTTTGTATTGTTCTCCTGCGGGTGTAAAGCTTACGTTAGGAGAGAGGGTTGTCTCTCCCATGTACTTGTCCCTCGATAAGCTCCCACCGGAATTGAGTTCTCTTCCTGCGTCTTTGTGGGCAACGGGTCCAAACGATGTGGGCCTACTTGATATCTCCCCATATGTTGTTCAGTTGAAATCTAATGTGCGATTGCCACGTATTCCCCAATATCGTATCTCCCTTGATGGTGAACGAGCACTGTTAGCGATCATCTATGATTTGATCGAGAAAGATGTTATTGAGGAGACTCGGGGAAACGTGTGCAACAGCCCTGTGCTGCCCATTCTTAAACGTACTGATCCTTCAAAGCCGCCTGTTTATCGCTTTGTTATCGATTTACGGGAGGTGAATAAAATTGTGGTTCCTCAATTCCCCGTTGTGCCTGACATCACGGCGCTACTGACTCTGATTCCAGCTTCTGCATCATGGTTTTCGGTGATTGACTTGAAAAATGCGTTTTTCAGCATCCCGATTGCCGAGGAGAGCAGAGACCTTTTCGGTTTCTCTCTTGGTGGACGCAGCTTCCGGTTCAAACGCGCTCCTCAGGGCTACTGTGAAAGTCCATCTATTTACAGCCAAGCCTTGAAGGGTCAACTAGATGCGTTTAGGTTGCCGGCTGGTGCGGCCTTAATCCAATACGTCGACGACTTATTGGTAACTGCTGATACTCAGGACATTTGCAAAATTGCTACGGTGTCGTTGCTGCAACATCTCTGTGAGTTGAATCATAAGGTGTCCCCTTCTAAACTCCAATATTGTTGTCAAGAAGTAACCTATCTAGGTCACTTATTGTCAAAGGAGGGAAGGAGGTTGACCCCAGAGAGAATTGCAGCAATTGCGCGCATGGCTGTGCCAACAACCCAAAGAGATGTGCGTGCCTTTCTAGGTATCACGTCGTACTGCAGGCAATGGATTCCTAATTTTTCATTGCTAGCGAAACCATTGGTGGCTCTTACGTGCAAGGATGTTTCAACTCCTTTACCATGGACGGATGAATGTCAGAACAGTTTTTCTGAACTGCGTGATTCATTGTGTTCGGCTCCTGTGTTAGGTATTCCTGACTACAGTAAGCCGTTTACGTTATATGTTCACGAGAGGGAAGGTTGTGCGTTGAGTGTCTTAACGCAACCTTTTGGTGGTAAGCAACGTCCATGTGCATATTTTTCCTCGACCTTGGATCCGGTAGCCAGAGCATTGCCGAGTTGTTTACGAGCAACGGCGGCAGCCGCGGTCTCCATCCGACAATCAGCAGGATTGGTCATGGATAATATGCTTACGGTGATGGTTCCGCATGCAGTCGATACTCTTTTGAATCGGACGAAAACTCAGCACTTGACGAGTGCGAGGTTGTCTGGGTACGAGTTGACGCTGTTGGCAAGCCACATTCAGATAAAACGTTGTAATGTTCTGAACCCGGCAACTTTGTTACCAATTAGCACAGAGTCAGATGAAGTAGCAGAACATGATTGCTACTTGAGGACAGAGGAAGAAACAAAAGGTCGAGTGGACCTTAAAAACACCCCATTGGAAGATCCGGACGGTACATTGTATGTGGATGGGTCATGCTTTAAGTTGCCGAATGGCGATGTGACTACTGCTTATGCTGTTGTAACGTTGAATACTGTTGTTGAGACTGCAAGATTAAATCAGAATTCTGCCCAAGCTGCAGAGCTGATCGCTCTTACTAGAGCGTGTGTGTTAGCGAAAGGGAAACGTGTGAATGTGTTTACCGACAGCCAATACGCATTTGGCGTCGCACATAGTTTTGGACGATTGTGGAGAGAGAGAGGTTTCTTGACGTCGCATGGTACGAAGATTCAGCATGGCCAGCTTGTGAATGATCTTTTGGATGCACTTACGTTGCCTAAGCAAGTTGCGATTGTTAAATGTAGTGCGCATCGTAAGGTCACGGATGATGTTGGTCGTGGTAATGCGTTTGCGGACGAGACTGCTAAGGAGACTGCCCGGAACCTTAGCACTCGAATGTATGTGACGAGTTCGGTTAGGTGGCCTACAGAATCGAGCATGTGCGAAGACACTATCGAAAGTGTGAAAGAAATTCAGAATGAGGCCACCGAGACTGAAAAGGCGAAATGGAAAGAAAGTACGGGAAAGTTGGATGCGAACGGTTGTTGGATTGATTTGTCTGATCAGAAAAGATGGATGTTACCGGATGCGTATGTGCTGGCCGTTGTGACTATGGCGCATGGGTTAGCACATATTAGCGCGAAAGGTATTTGCAAATTATTGTCTCCTGTGTGGAAGAATGATGGTATCACGAGATGTGCTGAACGTCTGGTGAAGAATTGTATGGTGTGCATGATGTACAATCCTGGCAGAGGAACCCCAACTCCTCCTGGCAGTTTTGCTCCCCCTTCATGCCCCTTTGAGGTGATTCAATTGGACTTCATCCATATGGAGCGATGCAATAACCTGAAGTACGTTTTAGTTGTGGTTTGCGCATTCTCCCGATGGATCGAGGCCTATCCTCTCAAAGACAATACTGCTTTGTCTACTGCGAAAATCCTACTGAAGGAATATTTTCCTCGGTATGGAATGCCTAGAGTCGTGTGGTCAGATAACGGAAGTGAGTTTGTGGGTAGTGTGATGAAGAGTGTGTGTAAGGGCCTTGGAATTAATCAGAAATTCCACAGCGCCAATCATCCCCAGTCAGCTGGATTGGTTGAAGGGTATAACGGCACCCTCAAACTAAAGCTAGCGAAGATTCAGGCTACGACTGGTCTTTCGTGGCCTGACGCTTTACCTTTAGCATTACTGTCAACTAGGGCGACTGTACACTCCCGAGTAGGGCTTAGTCCCTATGAAATAGTGTTCGGCCGTCCTGCGAATGTGTGGGGGGTTCCTAGGCCAGGAATGTTCTGGGATCTTGAGTACCCAATGTTGATCGATTATCTTCATGACTTGACTGCTAAACTGAGGTTAATTCACCAACAGGTTTACGACGCATTGCCGACGCAGACGGAGGGTCCAGGCCACCAGCTCCAGCCCGGAGATTGGGTGGTGACGAGAAATTTTTCACGCAAGAATAACCTGGACCCGAGGTTTACTGGACCCTATCAGGTTCTCCTTGCCACGAGGACTGCTGTTCGTCTCGAGGGACGCAAGAATTGGGTGCATGCCACCCATACCAAAAAGGTCCCTATCCCTTTGCCGACAGACCCGTGGGTAAGGAGAGGCATTGCATCAACTGAAACCGAAGGATTGCCGGCGTTTGTACCTTTTAGCGACGCACAGCCAGTTGGAGAATCCTCAGCGCAGCAGAAAGACATTGTTGAACAATTATCATCAAAAGACTCAAGACCAAACCACTCAACTGATCATCGGGACGCTGTCTCTTCAACGGATCCTTTGTTTGACGAGCAGACACGTCCTGGGAAAACTCGATACTTTCTACGATCTAGCACTAAAGACTAATAAAAGATCCTGCTTTGCTGTATTGACAACTGCATTATCCCGTTTTCCGTGATCAGTTTTGAACATTCATATTACTGTGAATATTTCCGTATATATATATATTGAGCTTCATTCCTTATACTTTTTGCTTTTACCGCTGAGAGACTTTGTTTTTGCATATATACATATTGTGCATCAAAGGCCGTAGGGCCGCGCGCGTACTTCCTTCTGGATAGTAGGTCTTGACGCTAGGTTAAAGGCCGTCGGTTCCTGGGAACTCCTAGGGATTGACTATTGCTACACAGAACGAAGTGCGTCAAGAAACGTTGCGGACGGTCGTAGGGAATGGCATTCTCGAAGCTGAATGATTTGGAAGGAGCTCAGGCTCATAGATTTAAGCTGCAGCAACTCAGTCGTACCAAATGTTTTATATTCCAACTGTTTGTATTGTTTTTGACTGCTTCTGCATTATTGGCGGGTGGGGTGTATTACACGATGTCTTACTTCTTACTTTCTGCTACACCTACTCCTACTCCTGACCCTAAACTTACCTCCACTGTTTCTCCTCATTCCTTTCATATGTTACCGGAACACGAACAGGCTAGACGTGTAGAATTCCGCAACAATTCCTTTATTCAGCTCCTTCATCAGCATCAGTTAGTGGTTAACACTACTAATTGTTGGGTGTGTGGGTTGATGCCACATACTACGGATAAGGGAATTCCATATCTGGTGTTACCGTATAGTTCCCAAGGGTCAGCTCGAGCATTTCAAACAATGTTTCGAAGCGCACTGGGTTTCCACCCCATTCGAGAACCACGTTCCCCCTACTCTGGTCCTACCTCGTATCAAAAACCTTTGTCGATAGCAATAGAGGATTTAGATAGTGATATCTATGATCCCTCGCTTATTCCCGAAGAAGAGATACAGGCTTATAGGGTCCTAAGTAGAGGTGAATATAGTGCGTTCACTAGCGAAAAGCAGCTTAAAAGCTCGCCTCCTATATGGGTCGTACCCCACACTGGTAATTTTTGTCTCATGGGTCGTGGCCGAAGATCGCAAGCCCGACTTGGAGCGAGTGCTTGCACTGAAAATTACATTCTGCCGATGGTCTCGTCCCCTGTGTTTCTGGCTGCCAAGGGTACATACTTTATCTGCTATGATCGTGCATATGCATGGTTGCCCGCTGACTTCATGGGCTCATGTTTCATTGCAAATCTGTTGCCTCCGACGTTCACTGTAGATGCCGATTATCATAAGACTAGAGTTGTGCGAGGCGTAATTAGCGAAGAGGATACTGCCGGTCAAGAGGCAGGAGACTTTTTCAAGGGTTTCCTCCCGTTTTGGGGACCTATGGTTAATAGTAGGAACCTGAGACAGTTGACTCGAGTGGTAGAATCGACAGCTAATATTACTGCCAGTGCCCTTGGTAATATCACCACTGAACTTCAGGCGGATAGACTTATGACGTTACAAAACCGTATGGTTTTAGATGTCATCTTAGCAGATCGAGGTGGGGTATGTAAGGTGATCCATTCGAGCTGCTGCATTTTCATTCCAGATAACGCTCCAACTGTCTATCAAGCCATCTCGAGGTTGCATAAGATCTCCAAATCCATACACGTGGATGTAGGGGATTGGACGCTACTTGGGTGGTTTTGGGGCCTGATGTCGACTTGGGGTTGGAAGATTCTGATGATCATCGGAGTCGTTGTGGTGTTCCTGTTCACGTGTTGCCTTTGTGTGCAGTGTGGTCCTGCCTTATGTGGCCTCTGTGCTACAACGTGTATGAGACAACCACCTGTTACCAAGGGGACTCGGTTGGACAGAGCTATGCTACAGCAACATCTAGATGGTCTGATGAATATCGAATATGATTCCGACTAGTGCTTGCCTACATGAGGGCAAAAGGAGCGTCTGAGGTTCCGTGACAAATGTAAGTGGTGTTTTCGACTCGCACGAATATGGTCGAGTCTGGTATCTATGAACCGCAAATGACGAGTTTAGTAAGTGTGCGCAGTTTCGCTGTGCTAACTTAAACTGTTCGTTTGTTATGTGGGTTTTTCATCTGTACCCACGGGTTCCATCTTAGATACGGCATCCATTTTGTCTCTTGCCCTCAAGTAGCCAGCGAACGGACGTTGTCCGCTTTGCGACCCTGGGACTCCCAAGGTATTTGCGGAAGACACATGTTCTTTGTAAGTGTCTTTATGACGAGGGGGATGCTACTGTAAAGCAGATGGTGCCGCTCGAGGCTCATCTTGCCGCACGGACTTATTGTCTCAGCCGTGCATCTCATTAGGCACGTCCCTTTGATGCCTGTATCTCGTGTTTCCCGATACCTCCCCTTTTACACCCTTTCCGATCTCCCCACTGTCTCCGTCTTCCTCTGCACCTGTCCTTGTTCCTATTTCGATCTGTTTTACTGCTGATTGGAATTCGCTAATAATGGGAAGATGGGTTTTTACAGTTGGGAACCACCAAATGTTTCCGCACTTATGTTCCGGACCTCATGTGTATCAAAGTGACCAAAGCGACCCCTCTGGGGGATAATGGTGGGAACCGGGTTGTAAACTTTTGTGTGTCATGTTGTCCTATGGGTAAAAACTGTATAAAAGGAGCGATCCACAGAACCAATTTGAAGCAGTCTCCCCAAACTACACTCGATGTACTTCCTGTGATTTCTGTGTTCCCTGCAGCAAATAAACCTTGAATCTTTGACGCCGAAGGAAGTGTCCCGTGTCTCTGTCATTCGTACGCCGGAGCAGGTTACCCACGAAGGTTTCAGGTGTTGTGCCCTGGCACCGCTGGGTCTTAAAGAACCCAGTCCTTCAATGGTAAGGCAAGAACCAAAGTGAAATACATGAGACCATCACAGCATGAAATGAAACATGAAAACACATGAATCATAAATGCTAGGCATATGATCCAAATCCTGACAATGTAAAATCAAGATGACCTACATCATCACTTAAGGGCACACTGCGCAGCAGCTTATGACGAGTTATATGTATCGCCACCTGTCAACAAAAACAGCCCGGCATTCACAGTAAACCCATTAGTACTAAGCAACAGGGACACCTGCACTCCTTTTACATGTAATATGGCAACCTCTGTTTCTTTTCGGGGACCTCTGACGAGGACTCACCCATCATCTCCCTACAAATCATTAGGCATGCGGCAAATGCACATTTTTCACAAACTTGGGGCATATGTACAAGAAACTGGGGGAGCACAGTGTTACGCCAAATTTGGTAACGCAGCGCTCCATCAGTTTTAACATGCAGGGATGTGCAGTTTTTCAAAAATACAGAGCACCCCTGCGTTTTCCCTGACACTAAAGAAGTCGCCTAACGTCAGCGCAGGCACCCTTGCACCATCTTGCTAGGGGGCCTGCGCTGCAGGGGAGATTGTTTATGTGCAGTAAGGGACACCTTCCTGCTCATAAACAATCGTTTTGCTCTATCCATGTGTGCTGTGGAAAGAGCAATATATGAGGAGAAATAAAACATTCCTCCTTGTATCGCCTGTTTAAGACCATTTATTTTTGGTGCTGCCCCATACCTTGTAAATATGGGGCAGTGTCAGAAAGCAATTGGTGTTGCGGGAGAATGCCCACAGCAATACCCATTGCACACCCCTTTCACTCTAAGTGCTGCGTAAATAGGGGCATTATTTACAAGGCTGCGTTAAGCCACATTAAGTGGCTTAATGATGCCTTGTAAATGAGGCGAAGTACTTAATGTCACCAGAACATCAATAAAGTAATGTTCTGGTGGCCTTAAATCCTTGTAAATATGTCCCTTAGTGCACTTAGGTACCAGTCCCCTGAAAACCTATGTGTGGGATGACAGTAAGTTTTGGGAGCTCTGATGGTACGATTCAAGCCCTGGCACAGGAGGGCCTGTGCACCTGCTAGGTGTTATAAGGTAGCTCAAACTGACCTGCACATGCAGGACTGAATGCAGCAAAGGAGATCAGTTGCCCAGAAACGAAACCGTTCACGTCCTCTCTAAAGCACGGAACGGCTGAACTTCCACAGGTACTTGAAGCACTGAAGACACATAGGGTCAGTACGAATCCTGGTGCTTGGACTCAGAGTACACAGTACAGCTGCAGGGGAGCAGTACCTGTCATGCCATCTCTCTGGGGACATCCTGCTGGCAAGAGGAGTGGCGACAGACCTCCCTGATCGGAACAGAAAGTTATCCGGGAATCCACCCCCCCCCTCAGGGAGCAGCCTCCTTCTTCCAATTCAGCCCCTCCTCACAGGGGGATGTTGTTTTCTCTACCCCCAGGGTAGTTTGTGAAGTGCCAGAGCGACCTCCTTCCAGGTTTCTCTGACCACCCACAATGTAGACGGGCCTCAGGAGTGGGGCCTGCAGTATTCCGAGGACAGACTTTCCCGAGGGGGCAGGCAGACCACTACTCCTTTCTGATCAGTAATTACCACTGAAAAACATATAAGGGAATTCCCAATGTTAGCCTATGAGAGGAGTAGGCCTTATGTCACTACCAGGACATGCCACACAATAAAGGCACATGTACTGTCTTTTACTTACATAGTATCCTCCCTATAGGGCTACCTAATGCCTACCTTAAGGGTGACCTATATGTAGTAAAAGTTGACTTTTAGGCTTGGCAAGTAACTTTAAATGCCAATTAAAGTTTGCAGTAAACTCCACAAGCAGGCTCCACAGTGGCAGAGGCCTGAGACAGGTTTGAAAGGCTACTTCTGTGGGTGACACAATCTGAGATGCTTGCCCACTAGTAGTATTTAATGTACAGGTGATGGGTATATACAGCGTTCGACACCATCTCCCACCTTATACTCCTGGACAGACTTAGGGACATTGGCATCTCCGACCTGGCATTGGACTGGATAACATCTTTCCTAACAGAAAGATCCCAATCCATCAAACTAGGACCTTTCAGTTCTGCAGAGAAAAAGATTCGATCGGGAGTCCCACAAGGCTCCATCCTAAGCCCCTTGCTTTTTAACGTCTACCTTATTCCCCTTATCTCCCTGATCGAATCATTCGGCATCACTGTTACATCGTATGCCGACGACACCCAACTCATAGTCCCGCTAGAGGAGAACTCTACGACTGCCGAACAAAATCTAAAAAACTGCCTGAAAGACGTCTTTCTGTGGATGGAAACAAACCACCTCAAGTGCAACACAGGTAAGACAGAAATCCTCCCCATGGGGAAAAATGTCAACTTCTGTCCTCATCTTTGGTGGCCAGAGGATTCCACAGCCCCCCCCCCAGACCGTCACAACAGCAAGAAACCTTGGAGTCACCTTCGATACTGACCTATCCTTCAACCAGCACGTCAGGAAGGTGGCAGGAAGCTGCTTCGGAATCATTAAATCCCTCAAAAAATTTTTTGACTTCCTACCAACGGAAGCTAGAAAGGCGGTAGCTGTGGCGCTAATCCTTTCGCGCATAGATTACTGTAACGGTCTAATGGCAGGTGTGAAAAAAGCCACACTCAAAAAACTGCAGAGCGTTCAGCATTCGGCTGCCAGGCTGGTGCTCAAACTCCCCAGGAGGTCTTCAGCCTCTACTGCTCTGAGAACCCTCCACTGGTTGCCCTTGCACAAAAGGATCCTTTTCAAGATCCTAATTGTTGCATTCCGGGCATTTAACCACACTGGCCCCAAATACCTAATCAGACGCTATCCCCACTACAACCCCCAGAGGACTCTGAGATCCTCCAACAATAACCTACTAAAACTAGCTAACTTCAACTTAAAAACTAAAGGGGGTAAAACACTCACCCACCTATCCTCCAGAGCATGGAACTCTATGCCCCAGCATCTGAGATCCCTGACCAAGGAAACCCACTTCAGGAAACAACTAAAAACATGGATCTTCAGCCTATCAGACGAGTATGTGCTGGACGCCATCTAATCCTGCCTAAATTCAACCTCCTGCACACTTTCCAGTTAGCCCCAGGATGCTTCTTCCGGAGCGACAGTCGCGCTTTACAAATACCAATATCAATAACAATACCTTTACAAGGGACTTACATGTAAATTAAATGTGTCAAACAGGTTAAAACCATTCCTACCATGTTTAAAGGAGAGAGAACATGCACTTTAGCACTGATTAGCAGTTGGACAGTTCCCAGAGTCCTAAAGCCAACAAAAAGAGGGTAAAAAATTTAGGAGGAGAAAGTCAAAACGTTTAGGGATAATCCTGCAAGAAGGGCCAGGTCCAACAATGCCAGTGCTGGGAACAGAGGCACTTGCCAGATCCTATCAAATTAAGGCATCTGGAGAACTAATGTGGACAATCATTCTTGTAATTGGTAGAAGCAATGCAAACTACTTCATTACAGTGCCATTTATTTCAAGATGATAGAGAACCTAGTACAAGCACATATCAAAATGAATAATATTACTAGTTCATAACCACCCTTATCTAGCAAAAGCTATGTTTAACTCCATATTTGAAGAACTACATTGTCATGGCTGAATTGCAGTGAAAAGACCTTGTACATGCAGAGTACATTATCTGTAGAGATGTAATCACGAAGTTGTGTTAATATTAGGCCTAGACAAAATTTAAATTCTGCCAGAGTAATTTCAGTATGCGAAATTCCCGAAATTATGCCAACATGTCACTTCACGTGATTACGCACCATTTGCGGTAAAAATGGAAAGCAAATACACCATTCATGGTGCAAATTTACCACAGACAGACAGAGACTACAGGAAATTGTTAGCTGTTTATGGTTCAGTAGATTTTTTGCATGAAATGCACCTTTAAGTCAAAAATTGACGCTGGGACACATTTTGCGTTAAAATGTAGTAAATAATCACTGATTTGCCTTTTGCATAATTATGTGTAATTTCAAGTAATATTTGGGGAACATCACACAATTAGGCAACTTCGCACACCACAAGTCAATACCCATTCTTTTATAATCTCACCCAGAAAAGGAATTTAGATACTGTTTCATCTGGAAAGAAAACTTACTGGAAGTGGTAGGGAATTGGTTTTCCTTGTGTCGCTGGAACAGAAGGCAGTGCACCTCTGGTCTTCACACTCAGAGTGCACTAAGATGTATTCCTATGTGACACTCCTGTTGATTTGACATGTATGTGGAAATGCCATGTCAACAGAGTGGTATGTTGTTTGAGAGGGGTGTTGTGCGACTTCCTAGGAGTTTTGGCCCTAGGTGGGCAGCGGACAGGCCATTGAAGCAAAAAAGGATACGACGGATGTCTAACATTGGGTTCTTTTTCACAGGCTTGAAAGACACCATTCCTCAGAGGTAGGAATTTAGGGGCACATGCATCAACCTATTTAGGAAGTGCAAACGGTGCGAATCGGTTAATTCGGCCGTTTGCGATTCCTAAATAGGTTTTTGGGATGCATCAAACATTTTTGGGAAAATCGCTATGTTTAACGAATTCCAAAAATGCGATTGCTTTTAAGGAATCGCAAAATTGTGATTCCTTAAAAGCAATGCATGATTGTTTTTAAAATTGCGAATTCGTAATTAGGGGGTGCAAATTACCACGAGGGTGGACCTCGTGGTAATTTGCGAAAAACTATTAAAATGCTCAAATTAGCATTTTCAACACTGTCATGTTACAGACACACATTTCCTTAGGACATGTGTGTGTGAAACATGCACTTTGAAATGCATTTCAGGGGTGCAGGGGGGGGGGTCCTTTGGACCCCCCCTGCACCCATGAAATGCACTAACATTTTGCGAATCACTAATTGAAATTCGCAAAATTTCAATGCCTTCCCATTGATTCCCATGGGCCTTTTGGCCCATAGGAATCAATGGGAATTGCGAAATCGCAAATTAGAATTCGCATAATATTTGCGATTTGGTAAAAATTGCGATTTTTATCAAATCGCAAAAATTATGCGATTAAATTGATGCATCCCGTTTTGCGATTCCTTATTTGCGATTCCCTATTTTTCGCAAATAAGGAATCGCAAAACCTTACATTGATGCATGTGGCCCTATGTCTTAGATTTACTCCTGTCCAGGACTGTTACCTTCCAGGTGTTTGTTGTCTAAAGTTTCCAAACTAAGATGGTGCTAACCTTTTTCCTGTAATTTCATCTCCTGTTTTGAACATTTATAAGAAGACTTGGCCCTTAACTAGATACATCACAACAAATATGTTCCCTTTTCCTTTTTTAGGTCTCAACTGCGAAAGCACTGCATGCGCTCTTGCTTTTGAAAGATTTTGTATACAACATGGGGCTTGGAGCTCGCCCATTGTTTAACATCCCTTGGCTTCACTGTCACTCTTATTTGCTGCCTTCTAATTGGATAGCTAATTCTGGCTACATTTCTTATTCTTTAGACTGGAGCATGTACCAAGTTTTGATTGCTTCAGCTTGATTGCTGTCCTTCCGCTGATTCAGCTGTTATTAAGGGACTACTTTTATTTTTTTCTTCCCTTTTATACTAGTTGAACCTCTTGTAGCTATGTTTTACTATTCCACGTGCAATTCAAACAAGTCCCTCCTCTTTTGAAATAGATGTTTATTGTGACAACAAATGTTATCTGCTTCCAAATGAGTTTTTCTATGACATGGACATGGGCACTATTGCTTTCTTTATATGACAAGATTTATTGCCAAATGCCATATTTTTTTTCCTATTCACGCATGGGGAGATTAACTGATTTCCTCCGGATCACGTTTGTTGTGCTGAGACCTAACAAAGTATCTCCTTTTAGACTATTAGCTATGATTTGTAGCCATATTGTGTTGCAGCATGGCTGCTGTGCAGCATAGCTTCAAATGATAATAAAAAAATGACTGTGATACATCCAGCCCAAATGCATTTTTAAAAAAAGCACATTTGCCCTGACTGCATCTTAACACTTTTTAAAACTAATGTTAGCAACACTGCAAAGCATGCACATTGCTGTGCAGCATGACTACAAAGCCTAGCGAAACTAATAGCTCTCATAGGCGAGACCTATTGGCTTTGCCAATGCATGTTTTTGTTGCGTTCATCACCCACTTGTTAGTTCTTTTGTCCCTAATTTTGATTTACATTTTAGCTGGATTTCTGCCTTGAAAATCTATTATTGCAAGATGTATGCTAGACTCTTCATCAAACCTAATCAAGAGAGAATTTGATGCCTTGTCTTTCAACTGCTGTATCATTCATCTTCTTCAATCAAGAAGTATCCAAATTACCATGGAGCTTTTTCACTCATTGTGAATCTTACACCTAACTGGGACCCTCGGAAGGGGACATCTAATACTTTTCACTTAAAATAATAAAACTAATTTTGTAGTGCGCCCTGCATCGCATTTTGCGATGCAGGGCACGCAGCAAAATTCGTTTTTTAAATTTAATTGTTTACTTACCTGCAATCATCCATATTCCGGTGTTTACCATCCCCCACCCTGCCCCTCCCCCGCCCCGCCTGCCTGCCCCTCCCCCGCCCTGCCTGCCTGCCCCACGGAACTCCCTCCCCGACTGCCATGACTACTGAGAGGAGCCACCCTTCCTTGAATAGTCAAGAGGAAAACTTGAGAGGCCTTGACAGCATCCAGTTTTTGACAAATGCGTGTCTTGATTTTGATGTTATTTTGGGTGCCAATTAAGTTTTATTTTTAAATGTGTTAAGAATTTGTTCTGAGAGGCAATCAACATTTTTGGTGCGTTTTGGTTATTTTGAAGACATAGGAGTATTTGCAAAAGAAGAAAGCCCCATAGAAGATATCAAGCTCTTTGTAAGTGGAGTGAGGTCTGAATCTTTAATTGGGACCTAGTTTGAATGACATTTGGTTGAAGTGAGACTATGAATGAAAATGGTGTTGACATTTGTTCATTGAGGGGAGGGACAAGATTGTTCAAGATAAGAGTAGAGGACTTGGATAACCAGTATTATTTGCATGCTCTGGGTTGAAACAGATATATACTATGGACGTCTCTAGTATGCCCTACTGGTTTTCATACGCTGGCATTCATTAGTTGACCACAGCTCGTCATTTTTCATGGTACATATGAATAGTAGTCATGGGAGGCTTTATAAAAAATTTTTAAAAGGAAATTGTGAGCCTCTCTCTTGTACACTCCTCAAACAATCCAAGATGCGCCCCCCTGCTGCCTCATATTTTCAAATTAACAACCCCCCCGGCCCATGAAAAGGCAGACGTTTTTATTTGAAAACTAGAAATGCGTTTAAAATGTCACTTGAAGAAACATTTATTTTATGGCTTACTGACGTTTACAGGATATGCTAAGGATGACAACCATATCCTGTCCCCCCAATGCACTGCTCAAGACTGCACACGTGATGCCATATGTGACATGACAAATTACTTAATTATTTACAACATTTCAGCTCACCATCTCAAATATTAATTATATCATTATGGATGTCAAGAGCAGTGTAACTCCTGACCAACAAAACAAAACTTTGATAGTAAACACGACATCTTTGAGCATGGCTAATTTGAATATAAGCAGCGTCGACACTGAAAGTGAAACAGTTATGAAACAAAAAATCATTATTTAGGCAACCAATAGACATACAATGCAAAATGTGTTGTTTAACTTGCTATTGGGGAAGGGGGAAAGTAAAGCTCATGTGAAAGGCTATTTTGGTAATATCTGACTGGGGCATGGTTCGATCCAGTGGCTGGTTACAGGGCCTCATCAAAGGGAAGGCCCTTTGCTCAACCCCTGCAGAGCACAGGTGAGAGCTGTGTCTAGTGGGTTACATCTATTGGTGGGCTGGCACAGGAACTGAGTGATGGTTAAACCCGGAGCTCTAAAGGCTGTGCACAGTAGTGTGTCCACAGAGTGGGTAGGAGCAGGACATGACTAAATGCCAGGCCATGCGCTGAACCCACAATGAGCACACCCTAATGCTATGCATTATTAACACTTGGGGGCTGGGTGCAGAGCCTTACCAAAGGTGAAGTGACATTTGAAATCACCAGTGCTGTCATATGTCCTTTCATCAATTTCATTATGTGTGAGGTCATGATCATTGCCTTTGGGGAAAAGTTTGGTGGTGGTGTTAACCATCACATAGGCTTTTCTGTTACATTTGTATGTATCCAATATAACGTCCCTTAATGTGTGTGTATGTTTTTTTCAAATATTTTAGTGTTTTACATTTCCTGGAAATTCTTGAATATACAATGACCGGCCCATTATTCCAAAAGGTCTGAAAACATATGTGTTCCATGAGGTATTGATAATACAAATTACTCTAATTTTGTCGTAGGTCTATGGATCCGATTTGTGGTCCACAGACAAGAGGGGATTATGAGGAATTTAACTCAGGTCTAGTGATTACAATTATTTATTGTTAAATAAAACAGTATGTGGAGCAAGTAGTCATTTCTAGTTCAGTTTATAAGGGGAATAAAAGCAACACCCTAGAGTTGCTTCATCCCACCTAGGGTTAACGTACTAGCTCGATGCCACAAATAATTGTCTTGATCAATGGGGTGTGTAAACCATTTGCAGACCATGTAATAGTGGCCATTACATGGTGGGCCTGGTGGTAAGGAAAAGGAATGCAGTGCACAGAAAAAACGTGCCCTCATCATCTGTATTTTATTATAAAAAAAATATTGTTGTAAGTAAGTAGAAGGGCTATAGCTAAAAGCACCCACACAGCAAAGCTGGCAACTGCCCCTAACATAGGTAAAACATAGGCTGCTGTTTAAACAACAATGCATGACTAACAAACCCGAACAGGATACAACTTACATGAAAACATGCTATGCAGGTACTTTAACTAAGAAAAGGCTTATTTGTTCAATTCTACACACATTCTTCCTTATAAAAAACAAAGCAACATGTCAGAAAAATAAAACACAATTGATACCATCAATTAAAAAAAAATACAGTGCATTATGACATCATCATTTTTTGGTATTTTAACATTCCTTGAACGTTTTGTTTTTGTTCTGGCTTCATTTGGGAAGATTTCAATGAAGGTGACAATCATAGACTTAAACCAGACGAAAATGTCATTTGAAATGTTGGGAAGAGATACTGTGCTAAAACCAGAAGGAACAACGGGG
The DNA here is from genome assembly GCF_964263255.1 of Lissotriton vulgaris. Lineage (NCBI taxonomy): Eukaryota > Metazoa > Chordata > Amphibia > Caudata > Salamandridae > Lissotriton > Lissotriton vulgaris. Next base: position 1,325,883,629 of record NC_141694.1, read on the forward strand.
CATATTATCAAGGACAGGCGATACATTATCGCCGCTTTTGTCGGCAGGAAACTGCCGATAAAGCGGCGATAATGGCCTTGATAATATGCTCTATGAATTCCAATCGAAGCCCATGTTAGTTGTGTTCACATCGAACATGTGCTTCGATTGGAATTCATAGGGCATATTATCAAGGCCATTATCGACGCTTTATCGGCAGTTTCCTGCCGATAAAAGCGGCGATAATGTATCGCGTGTCCTTGATAATATGCCCCAACATTTTACTCAAATGACTTCTTAAATCACCCACACTGGAAAATAAATCATTTTTTGCTCTTGCCAATCTGGAACTACTCCACCTTAACCATTATTTAGTAACACTGAAGTCTTTTCAACTTTTATAATCTTCCATGCTTCGGCGAATTTTGAACTTCCTTTAGACATATGCCATGGAAGTTTAATTTTATTCCAATCACCTTTCTGCAAAACATATTACCTTTATTGATTAGTCTTTTATAAGAATTGTATGATGGAATAATGCAGTAGGTCTTATAGTATGAAGTTTGTTTTTTGGAATGATTGTAGGTGCATTAATGTATGAATGAGAGATGTAATTCCCTAGTAGGGGTTACACAATTATTACATGGTGCATTATTAGACAAAATGAGTAGGCTATTAGTTTAATAATGAACTGCATCATTAGTACCCTTCGCCAGTGCTTGCTCTTCACCATTAAGGTGCCTGTGCGGTGCTGCTTCCTGATTATGCTGGCTGAGGTAAACGCACTCTGGCAGCTGCGCTCTTCACAGCTATTTTTTTGTCATCCTCACAGCCGCATTTTCTCTACTTATTAAGCAGCGTTGAACGTAGAATGTCGTTGTTGATGCACTGTCTTGGCACCGAAGGTCAGGAAGGTTTGGAACACCTACCTGACCTGTCTCGTGATGACTCTGCTGACCTTAATTAATATGATTCCTTTTAAAAAAAGTTGGACCTGCATTATCTACCCAATTTGAGCACTGTGCCTTAGCGCTATCAATTTAGTAAGAAAACGCAACGTAAGGGAAATTCAATTGAGCAAGATATAAAAGAACTGCACAGGTTGGCTACGAACTGTGGCGTTGGTGGTACCAGTGCGGAGTGACTACAAGATCATTTTATGTTGGGGTGTTTGTTAGAAAAGGCTAAAGAAAACATGTGGCAGAAGGACAATCTTTCCTTACATGAAGTGCTCAACGTAGCAAAAACGCATGAGTATTCCAAAGCATGGGCCAGATGTATCAACATTGCCTTTTGAGAGTTCATAATAGCGAATTTTACTGATTCGCTATTATGGATTTGCAAAATGAAATGTATGTAGGTTTCGCAAAATAATTGCAATTCCTACCCATTCGTTATTTGCAACTCACAAATTGTGAGTTGCAAATAAGGAATGAATGGGAATTACATGCAAGATAGGTACTCGTAAATTGCACATACAATTTCAAGGCTGCAAGGGTGCCAAATGGACACCCTGCTGCACCCCTGAAATATGCATGTGTGCACATACATGGCCTAAGGGCCTATGTGCCAAAAAGTGAATTTTTATTTGAATTTGCATATTTGCGATTCCTTAAAGCCAGGTCACAATTTTTTTGCTTCCTGCATTTCATTAAAGGAATCGCAAATTGCGATTACTTAAATTCATTTGCAAAAAAGCAAATCGCAATTTTTGCGATTCCCTATTTATCGAATGCCTTTTAAGATGATACATCCCAAAAGGCTTTTTCCCATTCGCCAACGGGCCAATTTGCTGAATCGGCCCGTTGGCGAATGTGAAAAACGCTTGATAGATCTGGCCCATAGTCTTTCATCAGTGATGCACTGATACTGAAGGAGCTATCCTCTGCCATGCTTTCCATATTTTGGTCTTAATTTGACTACTCTAGTCTTTACCTATTAATAGAACCAAATGAGATAGCTTATTTCTTAAATGATCAGGTGGGGATGACAAATGTCCAGGATATGAATAGAGTTTCTAAAGTATTTGTAGCTCATAACACAGATTTTTGAGTTGGGGGGGGCGTAGATACGGAGTCGTGTATATATAGCAATATCAAAAACTTGATATTTTTGCATCTCAATACTTTTATTTCGATATTTTGTTGTCCGAACATCGAATTCGCTCTGTAAACTGCATGTGGTGCAGCTTTTTATGTAGAATTTTTGAATTTTTTATGAATTCCGATAAGTAGCAAACCTAGACATATATGTTGATGTAAATCTACATCTCTTTTTTATATATGTATTTTGGAGTACTTAAAGTAATACGTTGTTAGCATTCTTTTGCATACCCTCACACACCTTTCTGAATTGTCCCCAAATATCTAAAATGGACATGAAATGATAATATACATGGCATATTGTTGTAAACTTTGTACAAAAAGGAGGGTTTGTGCTCTGTTTGCACTGTAACTGGACATTTAGGGGCAGATATATCAAGATTCCATTTTGCGATTCCTAAATAGCGATTTTTAAGGAATCTCTATTTAGAATTCGCAAAATGGAATGTATGAACAAAATCGTTATTTTTTTGCGATTCCTTAATCTTCCTTATTGGCGAATTCGCATTTTGCGAATTCGCAAATAAGGAATAATTTCCCATGCATTCCTATGGGCCAGGAGGCCCATAGGAATGACTGTGAAGTAATTCTCAAATTGCGAATTCGCAATTTGCTAATCGCAATTTGAGAATTATTTCAAGGGTGCAGAGGTGTCTCAAAGACACCCTGCTGCACCCCTGAAATATACATGTGTGTGCATATGGCGCACATACATGCCCTATGGGCATGTGTGTGCGTCACATGCCACCATCAAAAATGCTAAATTGTGCATTTTTTAAAGACTTCGTTAATTACCATCAACTACAACTTGGTGGTAATTTGTGAATTCTTGAACAGAAATCGCAATTCAAAAATGCTTCATACATAGCATTTAAGGAATCGCAAAATTGCGATTCCTTAAATGCTATGGCAAATAAGGAATCGCAAATTTTTGCTATTTCTTATTTTGCGAATGTTTGATGCAAAAATGCATAGTAGTACTGTTGTTACATTCAAACCAGAAAATGTAGTGGTTAAATTAGTGCAAGACAAGTCTACTAGGGGCAAAGTTATTCAGGAAAAGGCAGGTGCTGAATTTCCCCAAAAAATTCCTAAAAATGTTTCCGGTGTGGGAATTTAGGCAACAGGGCCAACTACAAAGATTACCCTGGTTGGAAGGTTGTGTGCAACAATTGTGGAAGAAAGGGTCACTTTCTGAAGAATTGCAAGTCTACAAACAATACTAAAAAAGTGAGAGAGATTGAGTATGATGATGATCATGGTGATGAAAATGGTACATTAGTTGGGGAGGTCACAATACTGCAAAGTAACAGGGGTTCCTCTGACAGTGCCTTTGATATGATTCAAGTTAATGGTGAATCAGTCAGGATTGAAATTTAATTCAGGTGCTAAAATAAAGCAGATTTTCAAGAATTTCTATAAACAAAAGATGAAAACAAAAGTGAAACTGTTGAAACCGGATGTAAAACCTAAAGAGTTTGGTAGGGAGCTGAACAAACGGTTAGGTTATTTCTGGGGAACCATTGAGTTAAAGTATCGCATAATATCCGGAAAGATATATGTCTCGATCAAAGGGGGTTCCGCCAACTTGACTTGAGTGTTTATCTGGACCCAAATGAGGATCATCCTGTCAGGATTAATGATATTCCCACTGTTAAAAGTCAGGGGGATGTGATATATGGTTGAACAGTTTCCTAACGTGTTCAGGACTAGAATGGGTTGTCTCAAAGACTACATGCTTTTGATCAGGCTCAAATCTAATCTCCAACCCAAGGTTGGAAAAGTGAGGGGTGTCCCGTTGTTGGTGAGAGAAAGCATGAGGAAGGAATTGGACAAGTGGATTGACAATGGGATTATCCTGTAAGTGGAAGCTTCAGAGTTGTTCGCACCAGTTGTGATGGCATGCAAGGCCAATGGAGAGGTCAGGCTCTGTGTTAACCTTAGGGAACCCAACAAGTCTGTGGTGGTGGACCATTATCCATTTCCCAATATCAACATGACGTATGTTCCATTAATGGTTCTAGGCATTTTTCCTTACTCAATCTAATATCGGCATACTAATAGATAAGATTATACCCCTCTTTCCAAGAGTTCGCGACCTTTGTCACACCCTTCAGCACCTTCAAATTTCGCAGGATGCCTTTTGGTTTGATTTCTGAAGCCTCTGAGGGCAATGGAGAAGGTTTTGAAAGGTGTCAAGGGGGTGAAGGTTTATCAGGATAATATTTTGGTGTATGGAGCTGATGTTGGTGGAAATGATAGAAGGTTACGTGAAGTCCTGGAGAGATTGAAGGGTTGTGGGTTAACGTTAAAGCCTGAGAAATGCAGATTTGACATATCTGAAATATAGTATTTAGGTCATATGGTCACAGGAACTGGTATTCGACCCAAAAGTGGGTTGGTGAAAACCATAAAACATTTGGCACCTCCTTCGTTGGAAGTTGGACATTGCTAGACTAATTCTATGTTGCCCTAGCACCCATATTAGTTCAGTCAACAGAGCAATGAGGTGCTGGAATATCCCATTAGGAATCATGATTGGTAAATTCACGAAATGGTCAAGAAGGCACAGCAACGTTATCATTTTGGCCAGTGTCAGTCATCCGGCAACAGATAGGGAAAATGTTATCCAAAAAGCTACTTATGATTTTAGTGCAGTAACTGTACATGAAAGATTGCATTCTAGTAAATTAGAGCTATCTCTGTATTTTTGTATCCTGAGATATCCAAACGTAGAAGGAGCCACTGAGATCATGTACTCCCCAAAGCACAGGTTAGGTTCAACATATGTGCCCATGAAGGAATATGCAAAATATTTTTTTGCATTCATATGGAGACCAGAAAGGGTTCCAAAGGTGGACAGCAACTGTTCCATTTGCAACTGCTCTTCATGGACATCTTTGAAAAACAAAATCATGTCATTGGCATAAAGCGAGACAGTATGGGTTATGTTGTTTGCTGGGATTCCTCTATGTACCGCCTCTTGTCTGAGACATTGTGCTATTGGTTTCATCGCAACAATAAAGAGGAGCAGGGACAGGGCGCAACCCTGTCGAGTGCCTTGGCTCACCGGGTAGGATTGGGAGATATTGGGACCTGTTTTAGCCCTTGTTGTGGGGACAGTATATAATAATTTGACCCATCTAATGTAGGTCGGGGGTATTCTGAAGTGTGACGATGTGGCAAGCATATAGTCCCATCTAAGGAATCAAATGCTTGGCAGATGTCTAATGACAGACATCCGGTTTGGGGGTAGAGGTCCCGGCTGGCATCCATGATCTGGAACGACTGTGGTATATTTAATGAGGTATTAGGACGAGGAATGAAGACACACTAATAAGTGTGCTTTAAGCAAGAGACAACGGGAGTAGCCTGTGGGCAAGGATTTTACTACGTATCTTATACTTGGTGTTTATTATCGATAATGAACGAGAGGAGGTTAATTACGCAAGAGCTTTTTAGGTTTCAATAATGGGAGAGGGAAGCAGACTTGCATCTAAAGATGCATTATACAGCTTTTCTAACTGGGGAACCAGTTTAGCTGGTTAGGTAGTATAAAATTCTACTGGGAGTTCATCGGATCCCTGTGTCTTGTTGCATGCCAGTTCCTTCAGGACCCCTTTGATTTCATTCACTGTAATGGGCGCAAAGGAGTCATCCTTATCTTTTGCCAGAACTGTGGGCAGGCGTGCCCGACGCAAGTACTCCTCGAATTTCGAGGAGTCGGGAATAGGGTGTGCAGAATACTGTTCCGATTAACAGTCCCAAAATGCTCAATTAGTCTCAGGCTGAGTATTCACCTCACCCGTCGGGGTATACACCACTAGAATCGGTGTGGGAGAAAGTTCTGGACATATCATACGCCGACCCGATTGGTCTGCCTCTACATGCAACTTCTATGTATATTGGCGAATATCTAGTGTCCAAAGACTTTCTAATAGGTCAGCATATTGCACTATGCCCTCCTGTAAGGGAGGCGCTTCCTTTGTGTTTTCCGACGCAGCCTTCTCAAGGGGCCCCAGTGAATCTTCAAACCGCCCAGATCATCTCTCTCCGGGCTCCTACCACTGTGTTAATCGCAGTGCCGCAGGGCCACAGATTACTACCTTAAATGCTTCCCATTCAAAATGGGAGAGTAAGCTGTGCTAGTATTTGTTGCAAAGTATGTATCTATTGCAGTTGCCTGAGTTTCATGAAAGTCTGTGTCTTCCAACAAAATAGGCTGTAGCTGCAATGTAGGAATCAGAGCTGGTAACCAACCCCATGGTAGCAAAATTTCCAGGAGTTCGTGGTCCGAAATGGTTTTACCTAAATAAGTGGCATGAATTATGCGAGGTTGGGGGTGAGTCGGACACAAAAAGCAATCTAATCTTGTATGCCGGGCGATTCCCGTCCTTGGGAATCTAGAATTTGTTGGTCCAGCCAACATAGCTTCTGACTTCAAGAGCATTAATTTTGCTTTTTTCGTTCACAGCACACAAATCAAAATAAACACCTGCGCAAGCATGGTGGCTTTTTCTTCGCAATATGCACCGACACCCAAAATGGCCACCAGCATTAAGCGTTACATAGACATACCACATACAAAGCATGCATGTCAAATACGTATACAAACTCACCAATGTTGCAACGCTTCTCTAGTACTACACATGAAGAAGTAACCAGCTTTATTGCTGTTAATTTCCAAATTGTTACTGTTAACTTAGGACGAGGACCTCCACATACAATACTATTTGGGTGGAGGTCCACAGCGCTCCCCTCTTTGTAGCAAGGTTCCCACAGTAGAAGTGCTCATACATTAATCATTTATTTGGTGAAAAAATTGTTTGCGTTTGCAAAATAGCTGCTAATGAAACACAGTTTAATTCTTCTCGATATTACCAAAAAAGTGCATAAAAATCTGCTTTATATCGAGATTGGCCCCAGCGACTTCAAACGCTTGGACTGAGAGCTAAATTCTGACAAGCAGAAATGCCTCCAGTCTCACATTAAAATACACTGAACGTACTTGCTTTTAAATGAATGTCTGGAAAAATAGGGCTCTGTTCTTTTCTGTGCTACTACAACAAGCTAAGTGTGAAGATATAAAACTGTTAACTGCTCTTCTCCCTGAATGCAAGATTAAAAGAGCGGTTCTGCCTGCGTGACTCTCACAACAAACGAGCGCTACTTGGAAGAGGTCAGAACCAGACAGCGTTCTGCTTCCTGGCTGACAGCTCAATTGATACAGATATTGCTTCCATCTGCAGGGAGAGGCATTTGTTCCCATCGAGGCAGCCAAGCTTAAAATGGGAAGAATATGGAAATAGACGAGCAACAGACCCATCAACCTCATATCTGCGTTTTTACCCCGTAGAGCCTTTTAATTCAAAGATTTATTTCACTTCTCATAGCCACACTCATTCAAGCAGTCAATGCCAGGCCCCTAGCGGTCGCACAGAGAACTAAAAGCAGGAATGGCATTCACATAGACTAGAGTAATTGTATTATCTCAGACTGAAGATCTAGGCACTTGCATAGAAAGATACCAATGTTTAATTTTACAAAAATAGATTTCACGATTATTCCGAACATGGGGGAGGGTGGGTGGGGGGGGGGGGGGGGGGTAGCGTTGGTTGGAAAATTAATTCACTGACAACTTTTCCTGACAACCTACAGAATAAAACAACAAGGAACAGCGTCATCCTATAATAATTCCTGTGATTTTGTAAATTATTGTTTTGTATTCCTCGTTGTATTGCTTTCGACGCAAAAAGATTCGTACTGTATTTTCTTGTTACTCAGACATCCAACAATCCTAGGGGCATATCAACAAGGCCCGGCGTTAAAATAATCGACGTTTTTGCACCCGTTTTCGGGTGAAAAGCGGCGCTAATTTTAGCGCCCTATCAGCATAGACACGCTAACGCCTGAATCCATGCCTTAGTGACCACCATCCTAGCGCCTCGCCTAGCATCGCCAATGAGATGCGAGGTAGGCGTTCCCGTGTGAAATACAGCGAAAATAATCACTGACAAAGGTTCTCCCTATCAACAAGGGACTCGCTAACCCGCCTAGCGACATTAAAAGTAGCGCTAACCGGCTATATCGCCGGTTTCTTACACCTGCTATTTTCCAGACTTGGCCATGTTCATCATGGGAGGTGGATTGTCATGCTAAGTCCACATCTTCCTTAGCTACAATGTTTTTCCTAATGCTGTTTATTATCGCTGTTATTCCTGCAATATTGTCTCTTTTTGGAGCTATTGCCGGGATTTCTATCGCCTCGGCGATGCGCATTGCTGATAGTGCGCTAACCAGGCGATAGAATCCGGCGATAAAGGGTGTTAGGATTTTGCACGCTAAACGCGGCCAGCGGTAATTATCACTGCCGCTGGATGAATGATATTCCCCCTAGACTTCCACAACTGTTGTAGATGTTGCCGAATTGAACATCAAGGTGTAGAAATGTATTTGATGTTGGCCAATGTCTACTGAGCAAACGCAGTCTATTTAGTATTTTTAATAAGGTTAAACAAATAAAGAACTTAAAAATGAAGAAGTTAAAACAACATTCCTGAAACATTTAATGAAAACGTTTGTGTACAACTTTTATGAATTACTCTTTTTGCAGTGACATCTGAATGAAATGAGACTGAGTTCTCTGAAATGCCATGTCAGTCCAGTTCTCCCTTCCTTTGGGTTTTCTCCTCCCTGGTTCTACGAATTATTGATGACCTGTAACAAAGATTTTGGAAAAACAAGTTGTAAATTAGGTAATGCACATATATGTAATTTCATTTTTTTAATCTCATTTGCATACATTTGTATCCACATCATGAAACATTTACCCGCATAAATGCATGGCATTCATATACAACAGGCATAGATGCCTGTTCCGTTAAACCTATCAGCAAGAGGATATCCTTCAAGCTCCTTATTCACGCACACAAGGTACTCCATAAGACCGGTCCAGCGTACCCCAACAGACGGCTCTCCTTCTACATCCCCAACCACCAGCTACGATCCGCCGATCTCTCACTCGCCACCGTCCCGCGCATCCGGAGAACAACCACCGGCGGGAGATCCTTCTCCCACCTTGCCGCCAAGACATGGAACACCCTCCCACTGAGCCTACGACAGACCCAAGACCTGCTGACCTTCAGGAGGATGCTCAAGACCTAGCTGTTCGATCAGTAACCCCCCCCCCCCCCCCAGCGCCTTGAGACCCTCGCGGGTATGTAGTGCGCTTTACAAATGACTGATTGATTGATTGATTGACCTATGCATACATAATTTGTCTACTAAGCTTTAGAAGGCTAGAAAAACCAACATTGATTAAAGTTTTATCATTCTTCTCTCTGAATCTATATTTTACCATACATGGCCTTCCATGCAACACATATTACAAAACCTACTCGCTATATTGATGATTTTACCACCATTTTGCACTATTTGTCCGGGGATATTGAGCTCTTAGGGGCATATTTACCAGAACTGCTGCTAAGTAGTTTTGACTTTGCTTTGCAGCAATTTTGTTACTGCTGTGGATCGACAAATCCTAATGCTATGTTCACCATGTATTTACAAGACATTGATACATGGCGTTAGTTAGCGTCTGGGAAAATTGTCGCTAACATTAGTGTCAAAGCGATAAAAAAATACATGTTAGCATTTAAAATATGATGGCCGGCCAATTAGTGGCAAAAAAAAAAAATCATGTTAGTTACCCCAACATTACTTTTCAGCCTTTAGAGGCAAAAAGAAATTACAAATACACCTTTAAGGTTAAAAAATAAATAAAAACACCGGAATGCAGAATTGAGCACCCAGGATCAAGGTCAGCACAGGTCAGCAACCCTTCTAAACCCCTCAACAGCCAGGATGACCAGCCAGGGTCCCAGGGGAAGAGGAAATGCAGAATCAGGGCCTCATTCATGAAAAGTGGTGCATCGCTGTGGAAAACAGTGATGCAGCATTTTTCATTCCACCATCCTTAGGACACCATGGCAACCGATGCCTGGAAGCGCAGACAGTCCCCAGGGTCTGGAGATCCCACTGGGCTTGCGCCTGAGACTCAGAGTGAGAGGCGTTGGTGCTGTGGAGTTACTCATGCCTGATGGTGGAGGTGGGCCACCTCGGGCCTGAGCCTTTGGGCTGCAGCGGTATACCTTGAGGCCTTAGCGATCGCCCGTACCTGGTGGTGCCATCTGGCAGGTCGCATGGAGACTGGAGGAGAGGAGCCGGCTGTCCAGACTGCACTGCACCGCATGTCATGCATAGTGCCTGGGCATCTGGCGCAACAATGGGCTGCTTCACATGGGTGCGGTGGCAAAACCTTGCCGCTCCTCCGTGTCGTGGACTAAGTGGCTGGGGGTCACTGGCCATCGGGGCAGGTGACAGCGGACACCCTGAACTCCAAACTAGTATCTGTACTCATGGCTCTGGAGAAAATAGGTACCTCCCTTGAACAAATGCCCCACACTTCCATTGAGGGCCCGATTGACAAAATCACAGTTATCTTCACCCTGGAGCGTGCAGATCATCGCAAGCTGACTGACAAGGTACACAACATTGAGCAAGAACTGGCTGAAGTCCACCCTATTACCTGGGCCACAGCGTTGGATGTACAGCAGCTAATGGCACGTTACTAGAGCAGAAGATGCGGAGGGCCACTCCCGGCAGAACAACATGCAGGTGGTGGTTCTGCCTGAGGGAGCAGAGGAGCTGATGCAGTGACCTTTATTGAGACATGGTTGCGTAAAGAACGATGATGGATTCAACCCAGATCTGTGACTGGGGGTGAGTGTCTGAAAAGTTTCAGCACTCGTCCATCATCTCCTTGTGTTTTCCTTGTTCTCCCTAAGTTGGCAGGGTATGCCCAGACATGGGTCTCTTGCTCACTTTGCCACTAGATTCAAGCTAGCCTGGCTGATGAGGGCTGTTAGCCCGAAACCGGTCCCAGGGTGCTTGTTTCTGGTCCAGGGAAAACATGGTTTGGCAGTTCGAGCTTGCCTGTTCCCATGAGGCACAGGGTTACACTGATTTGCATATAGCTGTGTCTTAACTCGAGTGAGCTAAAGAGCAAGGACAGATTCAACCCAGATCTGTGACTGAGGGTGCCCGCCTGAAAAATATCAGCGTTCTGTCCATCATCTCCGTGTGTTTGTGTTGTGCACCCGCATGTGATTCCTCAGATGGCAGATTACCTAATTTAAGGTTGACTGGTTGTGTGTCTCTCCTGCCATGGTTACAGACGGTTCCGGAGAGTCTCTGGCTTTCTGCAGTTCCCGGTCTCCAGCTTCCAGTTCCGTTCTATCAAGGTAAGCACTTAGGGGGGATCAGGTCCATACATTTCCCAACAGGAACAGAGCAGTTGTTCAGGTAAGTGACGCATAAGAGGGGTGGTGGTCTCCTTTCTGCTCCTAGCTGCAATGGCAGGAGATCCATGGCGCCGTTGGCCTTACCAAGGATGAATTGTGGGAGTTCTTCTATTATCCAACCCTAGCGGCACTTTTGCACTCATGGAATGTCACTTTTTTGACGTTCTGGTGGTGGATTCTGCCACAGCATATTTACAAGGCCACGTAAAGCCACTTTACATGGCTTTTCATGGCCTTGTAATTATGCCCCCCTTTCACGCATGAAACTGCATGAAAGGGGTGTTCCTTGAGTTTTGCACCCAAAAAACATGGAATGTGAAGTATTCCCAAATTCACGAGAAACCGTATACCAGGAAATGCGTCAGAAAATAAGGTGCAACGAGGATAAATGTTTTCCTTTCTCCTCTTTTTTCCTTTTCTATGTGTGCAGCATTCTGCACCACACATAGAAAGAGCAAATCATCTGGATTGATTGCTTTTGGGCAGGAAGGTGTCGCTTCCAGCTCAAAATCAATCAGCTCCGCAACACAGGCACCCTTGCACCATGGCGCAAGGGGTGCCTGCATTGGTGGATGGCAACCATTGTGCACCGACGGAGGGGGAAAAGACAGGAATGCGCCCTATCTTATTGATAGGGTGCATTCCTGCCCTTTTGTTTTGTCGCAGGGCAGCGCAGGAAGAATATTTGCAGTGCTATCCTGCACCAAAACCACTTAAATGAGGCTCAAGTGTTTGCATCATTTTTAAGACCAGCTAATTTCTGACGTTAAAAAATTGCCTCTAATGGGACTTAGAAATGTACAAGAAAATCCTTGTAAATATCACGTTGTTGTTTTGCAGAAGTTTTTACGTGGGAATTCTTACCTTGCATCTCACTTTCGGTAAGTCACACTAACAGAAGTGCTGCTATGAAAAAATCACGTTAACGCTGAAAAAATGCCGCTAACTGGACTTTGAGGCAACCTGTAAATACGGCGATTAAAAAAAAAACAGCAGTAACTGCAAGAAATGTACACTATGGTAAATATGCCCCTTAATATCTACAGGTATAGCTCAGGCATTTGTAAATATTTGTGAATCTCTTTAAATCAATGTTTTTGTAGGTGTTGACACTAATTGGCTTTGTTAGTCTTTAGTCACCCTTCTTCAACACACACTTTTTCATCTGGGCTACACAAAGAACAGCATCACCTTTTGCACAATCTACAGTAGTGTGTCTTACACAGTGATATATACACACAATGATGTACACTACAGTGTGGTGTATATTAGGAGATCATGAGATACCCATATGCAAATGTGTAATCATGTTTGAGTACATCTGACGTATCTGGCTTTAAGCATTATACATCTTGTATATGAGGAACGTCGCACATTGATTTATGTTAAAGTATTTCAGCAAAACCGTTGTGAACTAGAACAATGTAATTTGCATTTACTCTCCTCCCCAAGAGCCTTTTTTTCTTTGTACGATTATTTTAAAAATTTCTATCCTCTTATCCCCTCCATATCACCCCTGCATCAAGCTGTTTGGATGGAGAAAGAATGTTACAGTTTTCCTGTCAAAATAAGAAACTTACTGATCCAAAAATAAAAACTTCTCATGAAAGTCTAACTAATTTTGGGCCTGCTTTAATCCTTTGCTGATGAGTAACTACCATCACCATCCCAGAGTCTTTGGCTTGGGTACTCTGCCCACTGTATTTAGGGATGTCTGCTGCCCCCTGTGGACATCTCTTGCATTTCCAGGAAGTACTGTCATGGTGGGTCCTTGAAATGTATTATAAGTTTGATGGATGGCTCTGTCAACATGACGGAGGCATCCAACATATTTACTTTTTTGTGGTGGTGATGGCGCTGTGGCTGAATACTCTAAATAGAGCAGGAGGGCACATGGTGAAACCTCTGATGGACCTTACTCCGTTGATCCGTCGGAGGTCTGTCTAGCCATTGGAAATAGAGTAGCTTCTGCCATCTACACACTGACTCTAAATGAGGCATTGTAACGGTTACCCTTTCTGCCAACAAATACATCAATCCCTTTGTCCTCAATGCTGTCACTTGTGGGTCTTTTCTTATATATTTTTTATTGTAGTCACACTCAAGAATGAATAAGGAAATATAATTTGAGGGGTTGAGTGGGTAGTTTTACATAGATCTAGATAGGAGCCAAAAGCATTCCTGTGAAAAAAACACACTTAAAACAGCCCTATATTGCAAGGAAGTAGTGAGGGTAAGTGAGAGTATATTTCTACAAGATAAATTATTTTTTAAATGGGGTATAGTGTATTTCAGAACATATATTTCACGCTATATTTGCTGAATAAAGAATGGATTTAGACTTGGTTTTGCAGGAGACCCTTTAAAGTATCCCAACACTTTAAGGTGACTCAAATAAAAAATGGCTGAATTCCTTTGCAGCAGCAAATATATTTAGCACCTGTTAAAAATATGGGTCTCTAGTTGGCAGGTTGTTACCCTGTCCAAGTAGGGACCCTTCTTCCTAGCCAGGATAAGGGGAATACACTAATGAAACAACCCCTGCTCATCCATTTGGTAGCTTGGCACAAGCAGTCAGGCTTATCTCAGAGGTAGTGTGTGAAGCATTTGCTTATAGCCAACGGTAATACAGTGAAAACAGTACAAAAGGACACACACCAGTTTTAGAAAAATATCCAATATTTTATTTGTGCAAATAAGACAAAAAATTATTTTTTTTAAACCACCATATAGTTTTCAGGAATCTCAAAAATCAAAAATAGGCTTAAAATGCAGTTCCTTAAAATTGATAGCTCCATCCGGGGCTATCACTGAATCCTGAACAACAAATCCAAACAGTTCTGGCTGACCATGGAGTTGCGGGCCAGCTACGGCGACCCTCAAAACCCTTAGAAATGCAGGGCATTGGCGACATCTCGTTGAGCTCCGAAGAGACAGAGTCTCAGTTAAGTTAGTCATCAGTTAAGGAGGCTGGTGCAGGAATCGTCGGGCCCTTGAAGTCACACAAGTTGCAGATTGAACTCCTCGTGGTTTAAGTCGGGAGGGCTGGCTTTGGGGCTATGGTGTAAAGTGCAGTGGTGGGGCGTGCAGTGCCCTTAGGTCGCTGTGCAAGAAGCAGCTCTGTGACGGTCCTGCAGCAGCATTGGTGAGACCAATGCTGCAATGCAAAGTGATGTGGTGCTTGTCACAGTGCTGGCAGGTTGTGGTACAATCAGCGGTGTCTTCATTATGGGAGCGGTGTCGTCAGCTGACACAAAGTAGTCGAGGGAACTGGCATCGGTAGACCAAGGCTACAGTGCGGGATGAGGGCAGTGAGTCGTGTAACTTACGAGCAGTGCCCTCGAACCACGGTGCAAGCCCCGGCGTCGATATCGGCATAGAGGGGCATTGTCTGGGATACCATGGCGGCTTCGTGAAGCAAGACAGTGTGAAGTGCAGTGCCCACGAATCGAGGTGCAAGCGGCAGCTCATGGTGGCATTGAACAGCGTCGTCGGTGATACTAGGGTTGCATGTAAAATTCGGTTGTGAACTCTGCAGTGCCGGCAGCTGCTTCAGTGACGTCATCTCGTTTGTCTTCTGTTGCAGCACAAAATACCCAGTTCCCAGCGCTGTTAGCAGATGAACTTGAAGTCTTTGCTGTTCCTGAGACTTCTTGAAAAGGGGGCAAGCTCTACCACAAGCCCTTGGAGTAACTCAAACAAAGAAGTTGCAGAAAGTCTTGTCCAGTCCTTTCTCTGCCCAAGACAGAAGCAGCCACTGCAGGCCAACACAGCAAAGCAAACAGCAAAATGGTAGTTCCTCTGCACAGCTTGTCCAGCTTTTCTTCTTGGCAGGTTTATGAGTCCAAGAGAGTTATAAAGATCTGGAGTCTGGGCCCACATATGAATACAGCATTTTCCTTATTTCCCTTGTGGCAGAGATTCTCTGTTCTTAGTCCAAACCAGTTCGGTCCTACCTGGTCCAGCTTCGTGGCAAGAGGTTGAGACAGCGTTAGGCATACCAGACCTATTCAGGTGCAAGGGAATCTCCTCCCACTACCCTAAATGCATATCCCAGGTCTATTCAGCCCAGTCCTGACTCACACAGGAAAGGCAGGCACACCTCAGCCCCCCCGAGGCTGTCTATAGTGAATGCACATCCCCAGCCCCTGTCACTCCAAAGCCAGACAGTCAATCCACAACCCAGCAGAGGCACACAGGATGGTTAAGCAAGAAAATGCCTGTTTTCTAAAAGTGGCATTTTTGAACACACAATATAAAAATAATCTTTACGAAAAAGATGCATTTTTACATTCTGAGTTTAGGCATTTTAAACTCCATTTCTCCATCTTATCCCAATGGGAAGTTATACTTGTAAGATGTTACAAAGTAGATAGTTTTTCAATAGTGAAAAACGAAATACACTGTATTTCACTATCAGGACATGTCACACACACCAGTACATGCCCTACCTTTCACATACACTGCACACTGCCCATAGGGGTGACTTACATGTAATGAAGGAGAAGGTTAGGGCTTGGCAAGTGGGTGCACTTGCCAAATCGACATGGCAGTAAAAACTGTGCACAGACACTGCAATGGCAGGACTGAGATACCTTTACAGGGCTTCTTCTGTGGGTGGCACAACCAGTGCTGCAGGCCCACTGGTAGCATTTGATTTATAAGCCCTGGCACTCGCAGTGCACCTACTAGTAAATCAAACATGCCAATCATGGATCCACTGATCCATAACATAATTGACAGTAGGAGCACTTGCACTTTAACACTGAACAGCAGTGAGAAAGTGCGCAGAGACACTAAACTGGCAAAAACAGAGTAAAGTCCAGGAGGTCACAATGCAAAAAACCAGGGAAACATGCTAAACGATGCCAGGTCTATCAGGGCCCATGATGCAACTTGTGTTCAGAACGAACACTGTATTCATGCCAAATGGGAGTTTATTCTAGAGGAAAATTAATGCTGGATACACTGTTTCTGAACAAAATGTGTCCTTCGTGAATATACTAGACAAACCATACATTGTTCAATTTGAAAAAGACATATTGCTCATTCTCTTCCATTATCAATCAAACCCCCTTTAGAATTTTTGTGCTAAAAAATAAAACGCCTGACTGATGTCACCCTAAACTAGAATACAGCCACCATTACACTGCAAACAAAGTAAAATGGCAGTAATATGTGATTAGTTTATCCATGAAAGATGCTCCTTTCTGGCACAAATGCTGCTTGATTGTAATGGAGATCAGCTATACTCGCAAGGCATTGCTCAATTTTATCATTGGTGTAGCTCAATTTGTCCCTTCGTACTGCTTAATTTTGTGCATGGTGCAGTTATGTCACACCATCTGCACTCTTAAATTATGCAGCATGGTACAAATTAAGACCATGGTGTAATTCAATTTTGTGACACTAAGTAGGTCTGAATATATTCTATATACATCCTTTTGAAGCTGACAAAATATTTTAGCAGAGGCCTTCAGATCTAGATATCAAAATGAAAACAAGAACTCTAGAGCTTAACACAATATTTTACATAGAGCAACTAGACATGAGTTTCTGTAGTCAATATGTAAAGGGGCTGGCATCTGAAGTTGTTCAACCACTTCTAACATGGTCCTCTAACCTTCTCCTCTTGTACATTTTATCTAAGGGTTCTAGTCGGGGATACTAGAATTATGCAGCTTAGGAGGAACAAATTATGTGACAGGGTTGACTAAATTATGCAGCAAAAAAGGCAAATTATGTGGCATAATGTGCCACATTGTGTGGTAGCATTACTTTATTATGTTGTCATTTCTACACATGGTAACACTTTCTTGTTAAAGGTTTCGCCTTGTTACTACCAAATATCACCCAAAGACAGCACTAAGCAGCTGAAAGTTATGAAGGACTTTCCACTAAGCAGGTCACGTGTCACTACACTTTACTAATATTTGATCGATTTGAGGTTAAAAAAAATTGTTCAAATCTGTAGATTAAGCATCAGATGATGGATTATGTGGCAAATGCGGCACAGCAATAATTATGAGCAGAAAGCCACAGCCGCATTTTCATATAATTCCACTGGCCCTGGTCTTGTTTCATTCACATTATAACCAGTGGAGGAAATCTAGGGAGCATCTGTTTTCCTCTCTCTCCTGCAGTCCAGGGGCCTCATTTATGAAAAGTGACGCATCGTTGCGTGAAAACAGCGATGCGTCACTTTTCACTGCGCACTCCTTGCGACACCAATGATGCGTCATACATTAAATATGACGCATCATGTCGCAAGGACTTACAGATACGTCAGTATTTCTGACGCATCTGTAAGCGCAAAAGTGACGCATTGCTGGAGTGTGTCACAAAAGTGACGCAACTCCATCAATGCGTCCTTTCACATGGGGAAAGCCCCATGTGAGAGGGCTTGCGTCAGTCTTACGCCTGCTGTGAGGCAGGCGCAAGATTTTGACGCAACAGCATCCTAAAAGTGACGCAGTGAAATCTCATAGATTTCACTGCGTCACTATTGCGAGGCTTTTTGCGGGGGAACGCCCCCTCTGCATAAATTATACCTGACGCAGGTATAATGTGGCGCAGGGGTTTAAAAAGTGACGCATCTACCTAGATGCGTCACTTTTTAAATATGGCGCAACAAGGCGCATTTTGTACGCCGCTGGTGCGTCACAAAAAGTGACGCGCCGGCGGCGCAAAACTGACGCAAGGCCTCATAAATAAGGGCCCAGGTCTGCTTATGGGGGTAGAGAATTATACGCGTTTGTCCCAAAGATCAGAGAACAGAGGAATGGGGAAACGCAGATGACTGTGAAGCTCCTTTCAAATCTCTATCATACTTATAACTTCATCTACATTTTCACACCAGGCTGCCTGGCCACAACTCGTAGGAAATGCCTTTCTCTTCTCTGTAATTTGCTTCTTTATGATTCAGCCATTTTGAAGTCTACTCCAAAAGGGCAAGCAACCCCTGTTTCTGTTATACTTTTCTTTACAATTCTACAGAAAATTGGATGCAAAATAACCCTAAAAAGTACAGTTAATGCATAATATCGGATACATTTATGTGTCTAATTGAAAGTTGTTCCATGTCATGGAAAAGAATGCACTGAAAAGGTCTTTGTGAACAGTTTTACCTTGGCAACTGACAGTTGGGTGCGCAAAATTTCATGTTGCTATCACTGGTAGGACATTGCACAAACAGACTGGCAGAGAGTGCAATTTTGCAGGACCCATACATTAAAATCATGCATAAATACCTTTAATTTTAGACCGGCACTCTAAAAGAACCTCTATGCCTTTTGTGCTCATATGTCTGTGACAGCACAACAGGAATGCTAAGATAATTGTGCGCCAAGTTCCAAATTGACAGAGTACTTAGAGAAGCATCTTCTGTCAGCCTCCTTCAGCAATTGCTTCCATAAGGGCTTGGTCCATCCATCCATCCCTCTCTCCCTCCCTCTCTCTCTCCATCCATCCATCCATCCATCCACCCCTCCCTCCCTCCTTCCATCCATCCTTCCCTCCCTCCAACCATCCCTCCCTCGCCTCCTCCCTCCCTCCATCCATCCATCCATCCATCCATCTATCCATTCTACCATCCGTCCATCTTTCTGTCTATCTAGCTAGCATTTTATCTTCCTATTTTGAGATATGCACTTGCTCTTTCCATGCCACTGTTAGAGTTGCACTATACTTCTGATCATGATTATTGCTATGTCTTGATGATCCATTACAAAGGGGTCACAGTGACCTAGTCTGTGAGGTGTCTGGGTTGACCCGGATGCTTAAAGGATTGACACAGTTATATTTGAAATGTATGGTGCTTTAAAAAACTGCCGAGTGCAACTTCACTGGCTACTATACAGGACACCATCTCCATGTTTTTGTTTTATGGTTAAATTGATCACATTATTTTTTCCAGTGAAGCATAATACTTTTCAAAATTAAGCACACCATATCGCCAAATACAGAGTTAATTTCTCTCTTTGCCTGTCTGTCTCTCTCACTCACACATACACACACACACACACACACTCTGGGGATTGTTTACTAAGATTTTATACAGTGTTTGCATTACAAAAGTGACGCAAATTGGTGCAAAATCTTTTTTCTGATTTACTTTCCAGCGCTAAATTTGTAGAGTGCTGGAAATTACATGAAAGTAACGCACTGCATGGCACCAAGGGGGCATACCATGGGTGGAGCATGGACATTCCCATGCAACCATTCAAGATTTCTGATGCTAAACCCTATTTACTAAATAAAGAAGACAGGGTTTAGTGTAATAAAACAGCGCCCTTATGAAGTAGGCGCAATAAAGAAGAAATGCTTTTGTTTCTCCTTCCTTTTACAACTTTGTACATGTGCTGCACTGAACAGCACCCATGCAAAGAGGGAAAAGGGTTAAAGTTAGTCTAAGTATTGTATTTTGTACTGGAAGGCTACCCTTCCAGTACTAAACCTATGCTAGACTCACGGAGACACACTTGCTCTATGAGGTGTGTCCGTGGCGCAAGGCAGCTGATTTCAGCGCCACCACTAGGGAAAGGGGAGGAGAGAACCATATTTTAGTAATTATGGCGTTCTGCTCCTCTCTCCTTTTCAAGCAGCGTAATGCGGCATTTGCGACTGCTGCACTGTGCTGCGTGAGTAATTGGCAAACCTAGCCCTCTGTTTGTGCCAATTTGTCACAACTGCTCTCCTACACTCTTTCTATTTCACCTTGTTATGTTATGTTAAATGTGATTTGTAGAACGCACGTTCACCAGGCGGTTTCTTGGTGCTAAGAGAGGAGGGCAGTTGTATAAAAGTGAACGAATCTTCAGTTGTACACCTCGATAAATAGCCAGGTCCGAAGTAACTTTCTAAACCAGCAGATTTTTAATTGAAGAACGAAGGCCACAAGCTGGAGTATACCTCTGTGTCTTGGAAGCGATGGAGGCGGGCCCGCGTCCTGAGGGGGCTTTGTGGATGTACGGCCCAATTTAAACAGGCAGCGTTGAGGTAAAGGAAGCCAGTGAAGGTTTTTAAACAATGTGCTCACATGTCGATGCTTGGGCTGACCGAAAAAAAGCCTGGCTGCCTGATTCTGACCCAGTTTCAGCCGATGTAGACGATAGGCCGGTAAGCCAGTATATAGGGAGTTCGCATAGTCAATACGAGAAATGACTAGGGCAAGAACCACTTGGGTCAGGGCTGCGATGGAAAGGAATCTACTAATTTTCCGAATTCTTCAGAGATGGAAAAAGCATGCAGAGACCACTGAACTGATCTGGGCCTTAATGGTTAGGTCATTACTGAAGACGGTTCCCAGACTTTTTACAGAGCTGACTGGGAGAGGGGGGCTCCCTGATGGTGAAGGCCAGAAGTTCGAATTCCAGGAGTGGACCACTCGTCAGAATCAGCTCCTTTTGTCTGGATTTAGCTTAAGTTGGTTAGTGTTCATCCAATCACTAATGAAATTCATAGTAGATTGGAAGCTGGACACAGATGACACAGAGGTGTCAATGTTAAAAACCAACTGGAGGTCGTCAGCGTAGTTGAAGACCACAATCTCTCTTTTACGCAGGGCCAGAACCAAGGGGAGAACATACAAATTGAAAATTAAGGGTGAAAGGGAGGAGCACTGTGGTACCCCGCAGGTCAATTTTGTTTGATCTGCCCTGAGGCTAGCAAGACGCACCGATTGAGAGCTGTTTCTATGAAAGGAAGTGGTCCATTTCAAGGACAGGCCCTGAATTCCAGCGCGGCCGACACAGTCGATCAAAAGATGGTGATCAACCGCGTCGAAGGCGGCCAACAGGTCAAGAAGTATCAGGGCCTGGGTGGTGCCCTGATCGGCCGCTCTGCTCAGCTCGTCCACAACTGCCAAAACACTGATTCAGTGGAATGTTCTGGTCTAAAACCAGCCTGGTGAGAATCCAGATAATGAGATTGCTCTACAAAAGAGCTAAAACAGGTGGCAACATGGGTTTCCAAAACCTTACTAGCAGGGAAATTGGGTGGTAGCAGCTGGGTGCTAGGGTTTTTAAGAATGGGGGCAACTTGAATGAATTGGTGACAATCCCTTGGGCAAGGGAATTGTTAAGAAGGAGTAAGGGAGGATCCGGACAACATAGAAAGATTTCCCGCTAAATGTGGAGAGGACAGATATCTGAGGGCGAGCCCGATCCCACTTTTTTGAGTAGGGCAAGGAAAGCATCTCTAGTAATGGGAGGAATGTGGTCTAAACGTGCCGAATTAGTGCAAGAGTAAGAGGGAACTGGGGGAATGGAGGATTTCTGGATGCTAGCTTTGATAGTGACGATTTTTGTGATAAATCAAGTATTGAGTGAGTCACATAGGGATTGCGATGGAACTGGTTTAGCAATGTCTCGATCTGGCTTGGAGAGTTTGTCTACTATGGAGAAAATGTCTATGGCTTTATTGATGGAAGCTAGTATTTTAGCAGAAAAATATTCTGCCTTTGTTTGAAGAATAGTTGTTTTATAATCTTTTAGTAAGGGCATAAAAACGGTATTTTGATTAGGGCTATAGTCACGTCGGCGTGTGCGTTCTGCTTTCCTCAAGGCTAGTTTCTTAGCACCCATGTGAGCACCGGAGTACTCGTCTTACCTAACCCAGGGAAGCCGGGTGCATAGGAGTCAAATGGTGTTGGGAATCTTCGTCGTTTTCAATGGCGTGATGCTGCAAAGTGCTGCTGCCGTGAAGCAGAAAAGTGTCCGCTGTGATCCAAGGCTGGATCAAAGCTGAGAAGAACCTGAAAGCAGAGGAGACAGAGTCTGGGTCACTTCAGGGTGACCAGGGGCTTGGTAGACGAATGCCCACTGATGTCAGGTGCTTCAGGTGAGAAGAGGTTAAGCATGACTCTGCAGCCACAGGGACAAGGAGACGTCAAGGATGACCAAAGTCTGCAGGCAGGCTGTCCCATGAAAGATGTCGAATGCTGGGAGGTCAGTGTCCAGATTGAATATCAACAAGCCTTGGCAATTGTAACCGTTGCAGTCAGAGGAAAGATGCTTCGGTGAGGACCAGCAAGGTTCTCACCGAAGCATCTCCCCAAGGGATGGAGAGTCAGGGCACGTCTGGAACAACCAGAAAAGCCCACTGAAAGTTAAGGTTACTTTCACAGGGACCCACAGGCCAACGGACCAGGAATCGCGAAGGGACCTTGAAAGGAATCACAAAATACTAGCTCACTGAACACTTGTGGAGTGTAGGCCGGTAATCTTCAGTGGAATCACTGCTCGGGGTCTGGACTACAAGTAGCCCAAAGCACAGCTTCAGGGATCACCAGAAAGCAGATGCTTCTGCAAAATAACACGGTGCCCAGGGGTTCAGGTTGCACTGTCCCCACGAGGGATAAGGGTCTCAGGTTTGCTGAGCACACTAGTTGGACTTGGGGACACATGGAAACCCACCTTCTGTGTTGCAAAAGTCTTTGGAGTCCTCAGGAGCTTCCGAGATGCAAACCGGTCATATGTGTCTTTGGTGCCTGCTTAGCAGGGGAGAAACTCCTTTACTCCAAGGGAGATTCTTCAGTCATCTAGCGCAGTGTAGATTGTCGAAGTACTTGGTTTCTGTAGCAGAGTTTCGTCCAGGTACATCTAAAGTCCTGTAGTCAGGGGTTCCTACTTCATACCCAAACAAGGGGTGGGACAAACTCTGGGGACCCACCTATGGGAGGGTCAGGACAGAGGGGTGGCTACACCCATGTCCTTTGTCCTGTTTCACACCAGAGTAGGAACAAATGGCTCCTGCAACCGGTTTGAGCTGGACTATGTACAGGGACTCCAAATGTGCCCCAGTGCAGATATCAAAGCACTCTCAGAGTGCACCCATGCAGCCCCAAAACACTAAAGCCTGCCTGGGAGGTGGTTACACCTCCCTGTGACAGGATGCCTATTGTCATGCCTTCCCTTGCTTGAGCTTGGCTCAGCAGCAGGAGGTCAGACTCATGTCTGTGGCTGGCAGCATCCATCTTGTGATGCCAGGGTTGAGAAAGCAGGTACTGGGTGTACAGGTGTTGTCTTATTTCTCACTCTAGGAGGGTGGAATCCTACCTCCTACGCCAGTTACTGGTGTGGAAGTATGCTTCCAAGGTGTTTGACAACAAACACAACATGTTTCCATGCAGCCGTTTTAAAGTTAGCATTTACTGCGATGTTATAATGCACTTAAGAGTGTATGGTAGGCTGCGTCACAGAACTACCCCAGAGAATAGATTCCAAAGGCTGTAGAGGGGCTCTGCTCATGCATGGGCACCCACACTCATAAAACCCAGCACCCTGCCTTCAGGATTGATAAGGCCTGCCATAGGGGTGACTGATAGGTTTATATGTGCAGTGATAAGGTAGATATAATGAACCTATATCTAAGTAAGGGGTGCATGCAGAACCTTAAACAGGTTGCAGTAGCAGACCTTTGGTGTCAATTTGAGTGTCTCTCAAGGGTGGCACTAAGCATGGGCGGAAAATCCGTTCTGCTCGCGGATTTTGGGTAAATTCGCGATCCGCGAACGCTCGCGAATTTACCGAAAATCTGCAAATTCGCACGCAGCGGATTTTTTTTTCTTGGTGATACAATTTTGCGGCGTGCGGCGTAAGTTCGCAATTGCGTACATGTAGGTGCGGCGGGCAGCAACAATCTCGCACTCGCGAAATTACAACATTTGCAATTCTGCACAAGAAATCCACTAGCAAGCAGCATATACCTTCTGAAAATGATGATTTTTATCAGAATAACTCCTCAGGTTGACATTTGCCTGCCCTTTTTTGGATTTGAGGCCTTTTGACTTTCTTTGGATCACTTTTGGATTAGAAATCAACTTTCACAAGTAAGTTTGTTTGGGGCATTACATTTGCTGTTCTGCAGAAAAACGAGTTTTGCTAAACTGAAAGCACTCAGCAGGTGCAAAAGTTCAAATTCATCATTAGTAACCATTCCCTGTAGTGCTTCCTGACTGGGGCCCCTCCAAGTTCAGTTGCTAGTTGCAACAATTGTATGACCCTGCTCTGACCCTCACAGCCAGTATCATAGAATAGCTACAAGTAGGCCACAAAGGTCCTGGAAAAAAAAATTGCACTGCAACAGAAAGCAAATTACAGATAAGGAAGCAGGTGCCAGACTGGAATTTTAAAACAGTGACACATTAATAAATCAACCCCAAATTAATTCATGTCAGTTGAAGCAGGGCAGGTGTGCTTGCTTTTTCCCCCCATAATCTACAGTGATGATGATGAACCAGAGGGTGGCATTGATGTACCAGAGGGTGGCATGAGTGAAACAGAGGGTGGCAGTGTTGAAACAGAGGGTGCTGTGAACCTGTGATGATGAACCAGACGTAGAAAAAAAATAGTCGCGACCGTTGCGTGCCGACAAGTAAGTTCGCAATTGTGAACTGGTACAAAATCCTCGCGAACTGGCAGAGCGAACACTATAAAAACAAAAAAATCCGCAAATTCGTGAGAATTCGCGGATTTTGCGGATTGCGAGTTCGCAAATACGCAAATTCGCGAACGCCAGATTTGCAAAATGTCCCATGCTTAGGTGGCACAATACATGCTGCAGCCTTTGGGAGGCCTCTGGGGCACGTATGCCCTAGGTACATATTATACCATATACTAGGGACTTATAAGAGTACCCCAGAATCCAGTCTGGAGTGTACCTAAAGTACATGCAATCAATTTAGAGGAGAAACCAGCTAGGCTGGGGTCCTGGATAGCAGGATCCCAGCCAAACTAAGTCGAAAACAGTGAAACATCAGCAAAAAGTAGGGGTAACTATAAGAGGCAGATACTACTCACCTACAGAAGTGATTTTCCTTGCACCTGAATAGGCCCTGTTGGCCTTGGACAATGCTGTTTCCACCTCCTACCAGAAAGCTGTACCAGAGAGGACAGAACTGGTTTGGGCTGAGCACAGACACACTCTGCCGAAAAGAACAAAGAGAAACTGAATTTAAATACTGGGACCAGACCCAGAACTTTAGATTACTGCTGAACTAAGGAACCTGCCTGGAAAAGCTGTCAAAAGGAGATGCCACTTTGCTGCTGCTCTGCTGTGTTGGCCTGCTGCTTGCTGCTTCTGTCTTGGGCAGGAAATGAACTTGGTTGTACTTTCATCATGCTGCTGTTAGAGTTTTATCCAAGGGCTTGAAGTAGAGCTTGTCTCCTGTTGGAAGTCTCAGGGAGATCAAAGACTTTAGAGAACTCACTGAACTCAAGGAACATGCCAAGACGAAGAGCTGGAAGAACTGCTAGGAGGAGTTCTGTCCCCATCCCACACCACAGTCCGGACCGACCAACGCCATCAACCTGCAACTGGCACTGTCACCTGCACAGTGATCTGTCAACACTGACACAAGCACCGCCTTCACTCCACACTGCAGCCCTGGTCTCACCAACACTGCTGGATGATCGTCTCCGAGCCGCTGCCTGCACCACGACTTGAGGGCACCGCACGCCGCAGCGCTCTGCTTCACACCGCAGCTGCAATGGTTGCCACGACCGGCCCGCACCAACGTGATCGGCTGCAATGAAAAGGCACTGTTTCCGAGTCTGCCAACACCACAACTGAAGCAGTCGGACGGAACTATTGGATTCTGTTGTTCTCAGCACCGCTGTAGCACCAGACAGAGCTACTGACTTCAAGGAACTGTATTTTAAGGTTGTTCTTGTAAAGTGCATATTTTAAGTACTGTATGTTTGATTTTTATTGTTTTGGTCTTGTTTTTAATATATAAAGTAGTGGATATTTTTCTAAACTGGTGTGGGTTCCTTTTGTAGTGTTTTCACTGTGTTACTGTTGGTTATGTGCAAATGCTTTACATAATGCCTCTGAGATAAGCCTTACTGCTCATGCCAAGCTACCAAGGGGGCGAGCAGAGGATATTTTAGTAGTGTATCCCCCTTACCCTGATTAGAAGGAAGGGTCCCTACTTGGACAAAGGTGCAAACAGTGCCAACTAGAGACCCTCACTTCTAACAAACGTTAATAAGGGATAGGAGACGATACGATTCACACCTAGAGGGGATTTTGCCAGGATGAAGAAGTGTGATTATGATGGACTCCTGCATCGACAATGGAAGCGGATCTGTCTGAAAAGCCTTCTCAGAAACAGCTAAAAGAATGGGCATCAGTTCATCAGCATACACTTTATAAAATTCCATTGGAAGGCCGTCACTACCTAGAGCTTTTCCATTAACTAATTGACACATGATGCACTTAATCTCTTTCTCGGTAGGAGGTTGACATAGCAACTCATGCTTCACCTGATCCAACCACGCCAGGGTTACTTTGTCTAGCTAAGCCAATATGTCAGTAGGATCTGCCTCTGACTGTGGGGTATACAGGTATTGATAGAAAGTGACGTACCCACTCATTATATCTTCAGAAGCATATTTTGAATGCCCATCAGTTGTGTCTAGACTATAAACATGATTGGTAGCCCAGCTAGGTTTCATCAACATGGCTACAGTGTCTCCCTGATTATCACCCTCCCCATATCTGCGTGCTGGTAAATGTTTACTTAACAATTTAACCTCCCAATGAGCCTCGTCCTGTAACTCCACCAAAAACAAGCTTATTTTGTCCAAGAGAGTAAGGTCCTTGGTTTCCTCATATCGTAATTTCAATGCAAGCAGTTCCTGTTCCAGCCTAGCCGGTCTACCCCGGATGGATTTGAGAATGCCATGTCTCTTAGCAACACACTCTCCTTGGATTCCCCCCAAAAATTCCAAGGCTTCCCAAAACACAGCAAGTGATGTCACTGAGTCCTTATTTAGAGCTACATTGTCCCAAATGGCAGCACAAATTTTCTCAACACAAGCAGAATCCAACAATCATTTTGGCTGAGGGCGCCACAATGGTGCAAATGTCCATTTGTTTGGCAAACCTAAGTGCAATCTCACTGTGGAAAAATCAGAAAGTGTTCTAGGGAGGTGTTGAATATCTCACTTCCAACACAAAATGTCCAGGGATCCCATCCAAAAATCAAGCCTTGAGTAAGTGTCATGGATGGTGAAGTCAACGGCATATTCTTGGGTCATGCCATATCTCGATCGCCATAAAACTAGCAGATCAAGCTGTTCCATGGCAGAAATAAAAAGCTCTGTGGGTTTTGGTGATGCGACGTTCATGCAGGTTAAAGCAGTCTAAAGCCATATCAAGTACCAGCTTGTGATCCGCACTCAAAATAATCGAGTTTGGGCCAAGTACGATACAGTAGTACAGCAAGCCAGGAAAAACATCAGGGCTGTCTACATTGGGACCATAGGTATTGAGCAATGTACTGTGTGTGTGTACAATAAGTCCCTGCGCCACCAGGTATTGGCCACCAGGGTCAACAATAGTCCAAAGGTGGCTAGAAGGAACATGTTACCCAATAATTATAGCAACCCCCCCTAGAATAGGAGGAGTAGGATTAAAGTATTGGTGAGTGCCCCACTTAGTAAGCAGTTTCTGTTCTTTACCTGGCACTAAATGCATTTCCTATAACAAAATAATATTCGTCTTGTGACGACTTAATTAAGCAAGAACCTGCTTGCATTTTCCATAATTGTTAAGGCCCTGGACGTTCCAAGTGATGAACCTTAAGGATAAAGCAAAATGAAACCCAAGTCTGCTACAACAATTCACAATAATAGTGATGCTCATGTAGTAATGCTGCAATAATTGGACATTATTGTACTCCAACCCATCACTTTCCCTAAACCCACCCACACTAGGACCCAAACTCCCAGTGTCAATCCCAAATATAGAAAACAGTGATATGGGAGGAGCCATATAGAACATGACAGAGGATGTTAGACATTTGAACAGAAAAAGGCCAAAACCAGGGGCGGCCAGAGCTCTAATACAGAAATGGCATTCCGCCAACGAGTTGAGCAAGTTTTTAACAATTATGTTCATACTCAGCGGCAACATATGTGGATCAAACCGGGTGAACCATTACCAACGAAGAAACATCGGAGGAGAAAGTATCATCAGCATAGCATCAGGCATAATTTTTATTTATTTTTAGAGTGTTCTATAGTGCGAACAAGACACAGAGTAGGGTATCAGAACGCTTTACAAACAAAGCAGAGTAGGTATTAAAACATTTTGCAAAACATAGCAGAGAGAGTATCAAAACATTTTTAACAAGGTTCACTAGGTAGCAGAGGCAGTAGTAGAGATGATTTGTTCGTAGCATTAGGAACAAGTACAAGTAAGAGCAAGTCATAGTGGCGAAGGTGTCATTAGGTGAAGTGTAGAAACAAGTTTGAAGTAGTAGACTCGTTCAGTGCCATACAAGTCAGTGAAATAGTTGGTGCAATGGTAAGGTTCCATATGGTGAGGCATGTGGAGAATTAAGGGAGGAATTTGCTCATCAGGAATGATTTAGCTTCCCTTTTGAATAAAGGTTTAGAAGAAATGTTCCTGATGCACGGAGGTAGCGAGTTCCATATTCTTGGTGCTGCTCCAGAGAATGCCCTGTCAGACGTTTTTTTCCTGCTGAAGCGAGAGGGTTTCAGAAGTAGATTGTCTGAGCTCCTAGAGTGTCTGTTTCCTCTAGATAAAGTAAGTTTCAGGGATAGGTACTCGGGGGTATTGTAGTGTAGAGCTTTATGAGCGATGAAGGCCATCTTTAGGTGGATTCTAGCTTTATAGGGTAGCCAGTTGATCGCCTTCAGGTGTGATGATATGTGGTAAAATTTCCTGGATTCTGTTAGGAGTCTTGCTGTTGAGACAGGCTTTTAAAGGGGCTGTTGAAATTTTGGAAAGCCCAGAGAGGGTGGTACATCCGTACTCCAGCCTCGAGATGACTAAAGCCTGAACTGCAGTTTTGAGGTCAAGGATCTTGATGAATGATTTCATTTGTTTGAGATAGCTGAGGTGAAAGCATGCGTTTTTTGGCCAACAGGTTGATGTGTGTTTGCATGTTGCGGTTCTTATCCAATGTAATTCCCAGCGATTTGGTGGAGTCCACCAGAATTGACGTGCAATTTAGAGCAGTAATCATCTTGGTCTATTCCTTTATCTCCAGAGGGTTTTTAGGGAGGGAGAATAAAAGAAATAATTTTTTTTGCGAGTTTAGCTTGAGGAAGTTGGTCGTTAGCTCGTTTTTTCGAGAGCTTGTTTCATCATCTTTATCTCTTCAGTGGAAGTGATCTTGATGTAAAGTTGAGTATCGTCCGCGTACATGTGGTAGATCTTCTCCTGCTGTAGTAGTTCGGTTAGAGGTTTGACATAAAGGTTGAATACCATAGGGGATAGGGTTGAGCATGCGCATTTCCTGCAAGAAATCTGCATGTGCGGGCACCCGCGCATGCGCATTTGGATGAAAGAAGTCAGCGCGAAACAGAAGAGGTAGCCCCGGCACGCCGCATATCAGGTAAGTGCTTTTAATTTACTTTTACACTATTTTTTAAATCAAATTAGGCATGTAGAAGAGGGCGGGAGGGAGGCCGGTGGCGATCAACTTCGCTCCATCCCCGGAGTGTGCATAGTGTTGCCTACTACGCCTGCTTTGCGAATCGCGAAGTAGGCAACACTCGTGCACTCCGTGTATCGAGCGAAGCACTGCGCCCAGGGTTACCGCTGAGCACACGCCAGCGGAGAATTTACATCCCGATGTCGCTGATCGGGATTACATGGATAGTCAGTGCTCCAACCAGTGAAGCCAAATCAGTAAGCTGCCATCTTGGGGCAGATCGAAGCCACGACATGTGACAGCTTGTTTAGTAGTAAAATATAGCAATAATTGGTGTTCAGTAGGTTTCCAAGACTTTTTGACCCACTGTACCACTGCACCTGCTGCACCATTCAGATTATGACCCTAGTGCCTGCAAGGCAATTCTACTTGTGACTGCT
The DNA here is from genome assembly GCF_964263255.1 of Lissotriton vulgaris. NCBI lineage: Eukaryota > Metazoa > Chordata > Amphibia > Caudata > Salamandridae > Lissotriton > Lissotriton vulgaris. The sequence continues at coordinate 1,325,913,921 of NC_141694.1, forward strand.
TGTTTAGAAGTAAAGTATGGCAATAATCAATGTTAAGTGGGTTTCCTAGAACTTTTGGCGATGGTGCCACTGCACCTGCTGCACCATTCAAATCATGACCCTAGTGCCTGCAAAGTAATTGCACTTGTGACTGCGTGTTTAGCAGTAAAATATTGCAATAATCAGTGCTCAGTGGGTTTCTAAACCTTTTGGCCCATGTGCCACTGCACCTGCTGCACCATTGAAATCATCGTCCTAGTGACTGCAAGGACAAATGAGGAAATTGTTTATATCCAGTAATATATGTGTTCAGAAAAAGGCACAGTTGCAGAAGGAATACATAATTATTCTGCAGCTAAACATAAACAACAAATCTTTCATGAAACGTGCCTTTAAACTTATCCAATTCTCCAAAACGAGTTGCCACAGATGTCACAAATGAAGCAGATGCTTTATACATCAAAATGAAAACCAAGCATTGTTAAATTGTTTTACAATGCGGCTGGCTCTTTCCATTGAGAATATCTTATACTCTACTTGACAGTGAATGGGCCATAAACAGGGTAAATTGCCTAACATCACCATTTGTTAATCTGATGCTGAGACTGAAATGCGGTTTTGTAATTTGTCCCTAAAAAGGCAATTTCACCAATTAAATGGACTGACCAAAAATGTGCAAATATTTTGTTCAGAAGAAGAACGAGATGCATTTTGAGTTGGCTAGGTCTAAATAACATTTTAAAAAAGACCAAGGGAGGAGGAGCTACGCAGCAACCAAGATGGCCGCATAGGCTCCCGGCTCCGCAGACCTCCGTCTGCTGCTTGATGATCCTGCCAGATATCCTGATTTTACGCCCAACCCCCGTGTGGATGAACTGTTACTGAATCTGACGGTGTGGTCCCGAGAATTTTATCGCCCAGATTGACGGAGTTGTGTCGTGTTTCAGATCTCGGCCTAACCCAGCTTCTGAGCCGGGGCCTCGAGTACTTGCCCAGCCAGGTTGCAGTTGAATAACATCGGCCGTGGGACTCAGACAGGGTCCGGTCTCTTGCAGTGGAGGTTATCCTGGCCTGTTTTTGGTGGCGAGCGTCTGGTCTGTTTTACACTAAAGGAGTGGTGATAGGCTTTGTCTGTGGCTGTGGGGGGGAGTCCCCGTCCCCGGCGACCCATTTGCCACCTCCCGGGTCTGCTGGGCCGGGGAACTCGTTCGCAGTGGCGTACTGCTGACAGTCAATGCACCCTCCGTTGCCGTCCGCTCCGCTCTTGCCTCTTCTCCCGGAGACGACCCAGCTCTCTGAGGAACCCGCCCATGCTTGGAACCAAGCGAGTGGAGGCGGATCGGACGAATTGTGAGCCGTCCTTGAAGACCGTAATGGCCGCCATCGGGGCACTTCAATTGTATCTGGAGACCATTGTCCATAAAATGATCACTGGTGACATCGAAACTGGGCGACCGAGTCTGGGCTCTGTTCTATTGCATGACTTTCAACGAACTGATTCTCCCACGATGCCCGTAGTAAAGGAGGAAGGAGACCCTGTGCGCGATAAAGTTTTGACGCCATTGACTTGTTTGCAAAATACTTGCGGAATTGTTTCTCTTGGGGTATCGCTGCATTCACCATCGCGGTGAAAATTGCAAAAAACACAGTGATGGACAGAATGTAGAACAATGTCATACATTCACCCCAGTACAAGGATCTGGGCCTAAATCCATCGTTTTTTTGCACTCCACACCACCCTGGGTGAGACACTGGCTATATGCAAATCAGCTCTGACCCTGTGCCTCATGGGAACAGTCCAGTCCGAACTACCAAGCCATGTCTTTCCCAGACCGGAATCAAGCATCCAAGGACTGGTTTCTGGCTAGCAGCCTTCATCAACCTGGATAGTTTGACTCCAGTGGTGTGGAGAACCTGGGACTCACGTCTGAGTATACCCAGCACACTCGGGGTGAAAATTTCAAAAAACACAGTTGATGGACAGAATGTAGAACAATGTCATACATTCACCCCAGTACAAGGATCTGGGCCTAAATCCATAGTTTTTTTGCACTCCACACCACCCTGGGTTAAACACTGGCTATATGCAAATCAGCTCTGACCCTGTGCCTCATGGGAGCAGTCCAGTCCGAACTACCAAGCCATGTCTTTCCCAGACCGGAATCAAGCATCCAAGGACCGGTTTCTGGCTATCAGCCTTCATCAGCCTGGATAGTTTGACTCCAGTGGTGTGGAGAGCCTGGGACTCACGTCTGAGTATACCCAGCACACTCTGGGTGAAAATTGCAAAAAACACAGTTGATGGACAGAATGTAGAACAATGTCATACATTCACCCCAGTACAAGGATCTGGACCTAAATCCATCGTTTTTTTGCACTCCACACCACCCTGAATTAGACACTGGCTATATGCAAATCAGCTCTGACCCTGTGCCTCATGGGAACAGTCCAGTCCGAACTACCAAGCCATGTCTTTCCCAGACCGGAATCAAGCATCCAAGGACCGGTTTCTGGCTATCAGCCTTCATCAGCCTGGATAGCATGACTCCAGTGGTGTGGATAGCCTGGGACTCACGTCTGAGTATACCCAGCACACTCGGGGTGAAAATTGCAAAAAACACAGTTGATGGACAGAATGTAGAACAATGTCATACATTCACCCCAGTACAAGGATCTGGGCCTAAATCCATCGTTTTTTTGCACTCCACACCACCCTGGGTTAGACACTGTCTATATGCAAATCAGCTCTGACCCTGTGCCTCATGGGAACAGTCCAGTCCGAACTACCAAGCCATGTCTTTCCCAGACCGGAATCAAGCATCCAAGGACCGGTTTCTGGCTATCAGCCTTCATCAGCCTGGATAGCTTGACTCCAGTGGTGTGGAGAGCCTGGGACTCACGTCTGAGTATACCCAGCACACTCGGGGTGAAAATTGCAAAAAACACAGTTGATGGACAGAATGTAGAACATTGTCATACATTCACCCCAGTACAAGGATCTGGGCCTAAATCCATCGTTTTTTTGCACTCCACACCACCCTGGGTTAGACACTGACTATATGCAAATCAGCTCTGACCCTGTGCCTCATGGGAACAGTCCAGTCCGAACTACCAAGCCATGTCTTTCCCAGACCGGAATCAAGCATCCAAGGACCGGTTTCTGGCTATCAGCCTTCATCAACCTGGATAGCTTGACTCCAGTGGTGTGGAGAGCCTGGGACTCACGTCTGAGTATACCCAGCACACTCGGGGTGAAAATTGCAAAAAACACAGTTGATGGACAGAATGTAGAACATTGTCATACATTCACCCCAGTACAAGGATCTGGGCCTAAATCCATCGTTTTTTTGCACTCCACACCACCCTGGGTTAGACACTGACTATATGCAAATCAGCTCTGACCCTGTGCCTCATGGGAACAGTCCAGTCCGAACTAACAAGCCATGTCTTTCCCAGACCGGAATCAAGCATCCAAGGACCGGTTTCTGGCTATCAGCCTTCATCAGCCTGGATAGCTTGACTCCAGTGGTGTGGAGAGCCTGGGACTCACGTCTGAGTATACCCAGCACACTCGGGGTGAAAATTGCAAAAAACACAGTTGATGGACAGAATGTAGATCATTGTCATACATTCACCCCAGTACAAGGATCTGGGCCTAAATCCATCGTTTTTTTGCACTCCACACCACCCTGGGTTAGACACTGACTATATGCAAATCAGCTCTGACCCTGTGCCTCATGGGAACAGTCCAGTCCGAACTACCAAGCCATGTCTTTCCCAGACCGGAATCAAGCATCCAAGGACCGGTTTCTGGCTATCAGCCTTCATCAACCTGGATAGCTTGACTCCAGTGGTGTGGAGAGCCTGGGACTCACGTCTGAGTATACCCAGCACACTCGGGGTGTAAATTGCAAATAACACAGTTGATGGACAGAATGTAGAACAATGTCATACATTCACCCCAGTACAAGGATCTGGGCCTAAATCCATCGATTTTTTGCACTCCACACCTCCCTGGGTTAGACACTGGCTATATGCAAATCAGCTCTGACCCTGTGCCTCATGGGAACAGTCCAGTCCGAACTACCAAGCCATGTCTTTCCCAGACCGGAATCAAGCATCCAAGGACCGGTTTCTGGCTATCAGCCTTCATCAGCCTGGATAGCTTGACTCCAGTGGTGTGGAGAGCCTGGGACTCACGTCTGAGTATACAAAGCACACTCGGGGTGAAAATTGCAAAAAACACAGTTGATGGACAGAATGTAGAACAATGTCATACATTCACCCCAGTACAAGGATCTGGGCCGAAATCCATCGTTTTTTTGCACTCCACACCACCCTGGGTTAGACACTGGCTATATGCAAATCAGCTCTGACCCTGTGCCTCATGGGAACAGTCCAGTCCGAACTACCAAGCCATGTCTTTCCCAGACCGGAATCAAGCATCCAATGACCGGTTTCTGGCTATCAGCCTTCATCAGCCTGGATAGCTTGACTCCAGTGGTGTGGAGAGCCTGGGACTCACGTCTGAGTATACCCAGCACACTCGGGGTGAAAATTGCAAAAAACACAGTTGATGGACAGAATGTAGAACAATGTCATACATTCACCCCTGAACAAGGATCTGGGCCTAAATCCATCGTTTTTTTTGCACTCCACACCACCCTGGGTTAGACACTGGCTATATGCAAATCAGCTCTGACCCTGTGCCTCATGGGAACAGTCCAGTCCGAACTACCAAGCCATGCCTTTCCCAGACCGGAATCAAGCATCCAAGGACCGGTTTCTGGCTATCAGCCTTCATCAGCCAGGATAGCTTGACTCCAGTGGTGTGGAGAGCCTGGGACTCACGTCTGAGTATACCCAGCACACTCGGGGTGAAAATTGCAAAAAACACAGGTGATGGACAGAATGTAGAACAATGTCATACATTCACCCCAGTACAAGGATCTGGGCCTAAATCCATTGTTTTTTTGCACTCCACACCACCCTGGGTTAGACACTGGCTATATGCAAATCAGCTCTGACCCTGTGCCTCATGGGAACAGTCCAGTCCGAACTACCAAGCCATGTCTTTCCCAGACCGGAATCAAGCATCCAAGGACCGGTTTCTGGCTATCAGCCTTCATCAACCTGGATAGCTTGACTCCAGTGGTGTGGAGAGCCTGGGACTCACGTCTGAGTATACCCAGCACACTCGGGGTGAAAATTGCAAAAAACACAGTTGATGGACAGAATGTAGAACAATGTCATACATTCACCCCAGTACAAGGATCTGGGCCTAAATCCATCATTTTTTTGCACTCCACACCACCCTGGGTTAGACACTGGCTATGTGCAAATCAGCTCTGACCCTGTGCCTCATTGGAACAGTCCAGTCCGAACTACCAAGCCATGTCTTTCCCAGACCGGAATCAAACATCCAAGGACCGGTTTCTGGCTATCAGCCTTCATCAGCCTGGATAGCTTGACTCCAGTGGTGTGGAGAGCCTGGGACTCACGTCTGAGTATACCCAGCACACTCGGGGTGAAAATTGCAAAAAACACAGTTGATGGACAGAATGTAGAACAATGTCATACATTCACCCCAGTACAAGGATCTGGGCCTAAATCCATCGTTTTTTTGCACTCCACACCACCCTGGTTTAGACACTGGCTATATGCAAATCAGCTCTGACCCTGTGCCTCATGGGATCAGTCCAGTCCGAACTACCAAGCCATGTCTTTCCCAGACCGGAATCAAGCATCCAAGGACCGGTTTCTGGCTATCAGCCTTCATCAGCCTGGATAGCATGACTCCAGTGGTGTGGAGAGCCTGGGACTCACGTCTGAGTATTCCCAGCACACTCGGGGTGAAAATTGCAAAAATCACAGTTGATGGACAGAATGTAGAACAATGTCATACATTCACCCCAGTACAAGGATCTGGGCCTAAATCCACCGTTTTTTTGCACTCCACGCCACCCTGGGTTAGACACTGGCTATATGCAAATCAGCTCTGACCCTGTGCCTCATGGGAACAGTCCAGTCCGAACTACCAAGCCATGTCTTTCCCAGACCGGAATCAAGCATCCAAGGACCAGTTTCTGGCTATCAGCCTTCATCAGCCTGGATAGCTTGACTCCAGTGGTGTGGAGAGCCTGGGACTCACATCTGAGTATACCCAGCACACTTGGGGTGAAAATTGCAAAAAACACAGTTGATGGACAGAATGTAGAACAATGTCATACATTCACCCCAGTACAAGGATCTGGGCCTAAATCCATCATTTTTTTGCACTCCACACCACCCTGGGTTAGACACTGGCTATATGCAAATCAGCTCTGACCCTGTGCCTCATGGGAACAGTCCAGTCCGAACTACCAAGCCATGTCTTTCCCAGACCGGAATCAAGCATCCAAGGACCGGTTTCTGGCTATCAGCCTTCATCAGTATGGATAGCTTGACTCCAGTGGTGTGGAGAGCCTGGGACTCACGTCTGAGTATACCCAGCACACTCGGGGTGAAAATTGCAAAAAACAGTGTTGATGGACAGAATGTAGAACAATGTCATACATTCACCCCAGTACAAGGATCTGGGCCTAAATCCATCGTTTTTTTGCACTTCACACCACCCTGGGTTAGACACTGGCTATATGCAAATCAGCTCTGACCCTGTGCCTCATGGGAACAGTCCAGTCCGAACTACCAAGCCATGTCTTTCCCAGACCGGAATCAAGCATCCAAGGACCGGTTTCTGGCTATCAGCCTTCATCAACCTGGATAGCTTGACTCCAGTGGTGTGGACAGCCTGGGACTCACGTCTGAGTATACCCAGCACACTTGGGGTGAAAATTGCAAAAAACACAGTTGATGGACAGAATGTAGAACAATGTCATACATTCACCCCAGTACAACGATCTGGGCCTAAATCCATCGTTTTTTTTGCACTCCACACCACCCTGGGTTAGACACTGGCTATGTGTAAATCAGCTCTGACCCTGTGCCTCATGGGAACAGTCCAGTCCGAACTACCAAGCCATGTCTTTCCCAGACCGGAATCAAACATCCAAGGACCGGTTTCTGGCTATCAGCCTTCATCAGCCTGGATAGCTTGACTCTAGTGGTGTGGAGAGCCTGGGACTCACGTCTGAGTATACCCAGCACACTCGGGGTGAAAATTGCACAAAACACAGTTGATGGACAGAATGTAGAACAATGTCATACATTCACCCCAGTACAAGGATCTGGGCCTAAATCCATCGTTTTTTTGCACTCCACACCACCCTGGGTTAGACACTGGCTATATGCAAATCAGCTCTGACCCTGTGCCTCATGGGAACAGTCCAGTCCGAACTACCAAGCCATGTCTTTCCCAGACCAGAATCAAGCATCCAAGGACCGGTTTCTGGCTATCAGCCTTCATCAGCCTGGATAGCTTGACTCCAGTGGTGTGGAGAGCCTGGGACTCACGTCTGAGTATACCCAGCACACTCGGGGTGAAAATTGCAAAAAAAAACAGTTGATGGACAGAATGTAGAACAATGTCATACATTCACCCCAGTACAAGGATCTGGGCCTAAATCCATCGTTTTTTTGCACTCCACACCACCCTGGGTTAGACACTGGCTATACCCAAATCAACTCTGACCCTGTGCCTCACGGGAACAGTCCAGTCTGAACTACCAAGCCATGTCTTTCCCAGACCGGAATCAAGCATCCAAGGACCGGTTTCTCGCTATCAGGCTTCATCAGCCTGGATAGCTTGACTCCAGTGGTGTGGAGAGCCTGGGACTCACGTCTGAGTATACCCAGCACACTCGGGGTGAAAATTGCAAAAAACACAGTTGATGGACAGAATGTAGAACAATGTCATACATTCACCCCAGTACAAGGATCTGGGCCTAAATCCATCGTTTTTTTGCACTCCACACCACCCTGGGTTAGACACTGGCTATATGCAAATCAGCTCTGACCCTGTGCCTCATGGGAACAGTCCAGTCCGAACTACCAAGCCATGTCTTTCCCAGACCGGAATCAAGCATCCAAGGACCGGTTTCTGGCTATCAGCCTTCATCAGCCTGGATAGCTTGACTCCAGTGGTGTGGAGAGCCTGGGACTCACGTCTGAGTATACCCAGCACACTCGGGGTGAAAATTGCAAAAAACACAGTTGATGGACAGAATGAAGAACAATGTCATACATTCACCCCAGTACAAGGATCTGGGCCTAAATCCATTGTTTTTTTGCACTCCACACCACCCTGGGTTAGACACTGGCTATATGCAAATCAGCTCTGACCCTGTGTCTCATGGGAACAGTCCAGTCCGAACTACCGAGCCATGTCTTTCCCAGACCGGAATCAAGCATCCAAGGACCGGTTTCTGGCTATCAGCCTTCATCAGCCTGGATAGCTTGACTCCAGTAGTGTGGAGAGCCTGGGACTCATGTCTGAGTATACCCAGCACACTCAGGGTGAAAATTGCAAAAAACACAGTTGATGGACAGAATGTAGAACAATGTCATACATTCACCCCAGTACAAGAATCTGGGCCTAAATCCATCGTTTTTTTGCACTCCACACCACCCTGGGTTAGACACTGGCTATATGCAAATCAGCTCTGACCCTGTGCCTCACAGGAACAGTCCAGCCCGAACTACCAAGCCATATCTTTCCCAGACCGGAATCAAGCATCCAAGGACCGGTTTCTGGCTATCAGCCTTCATCAGCCTGGATAGCTTGACTCTAGTGGTGTGGAGAGCCTGGGACTCACGTCTGAGTATACCCAGCACACTCAGGGTGAAAATTGCAAAAAACACAGTTGATGGACAGAATGTAGAACAATGTCATACATTCACCCCATCCCTTGCTCACTTTGCCACTGGATTCAAGCAAGCCGGGCTGAGGACGGCTGGAATACCAGAAACCGGTCCTCGGAAGCTTGTTTCCGGTCCAGGGAAGGCATGGCTTGGCAGTTCGGGCTGGACTGTTCCCATGAGGCGCAGGTTCAGACTGATTTGCATATAGCCATGTCTGAACTGGGGTGGCAGAGTGGGCTAAAGAACGGTGATGGATTAAACCCAGATCTTTTGACTGGGTGTGAGTGTTTGATTGGTTCAGATGCTCCGTCCATTACCACCCCCTTTTGTACTGCTTTTGGCCGCCATAAGTGTGGCAGGGTATGCTCAGACATGAGTCCCTTGCTCACTTTGCCACTGGATTCAAGCAAGCCGGGCTGAAGACGGCTGGAATGCCAGAAACCGGTCCTTGGAAGCTTGTTTCCTGTCCACGGAAGGCATGGCTTGGCAGTTCGGGCTGGACTGTTCCCATGAGGCACAGGGTCGGACTGATTTGCATATAGCCATGTCTGAACTGGGGTGGCAGAGTGGGCTAAAGAACGGTGATGGATTAAACCCAGATCTTTTGACTGGGTGTGAGTGTTTGATTGGTTCAGATGCTCCGTCCATTACCACCCCCTTTTGTACCGCTTTTGGCCGCCATAAGTGTGGCAGGGAATGCTCAGACGTGAGTCCCTTGCTCACTTTGCCACTGGATTCAAGCAAGCCGGGCTGAAGAAGGCTGGAATGCCAGAAACCGGTCCTCGTAAGCTTGTTTCCGGTCCAGGGAAGGCATGGCTTGGCAGTTCGGGCTGGACTGTTCTCATGAGGCACAGGGTCAGACTGATTTGCATATAGCCATGTCTGAACTGGGGTGGCAGAGTGGGCTAAAGAACGGTGATGGATTAAACCCAGATCTTTTGACTGGGTGTGAGTGTTTGATTGGTTCAGATGCTCCGTCCATTACCACCCCCTTTTGTACCGCTTTTGGGTGCCATAAGTGTGGCAGGGTATGCTCAGACGTGAGTCCCTTGCTCACTTTGCCACTGGATTCAAGCAAGCCGGGCTGAAGACGGCTGGAATGCCAGAAACCGGTCCTCGGAAGCTTGTTTCCGGTCCAGGGATGGCATGGCATGGCAGTTCGGGCTGGACTATTCCCATGAGGCACAGGGTCTGACTGATTTGCATATAGCCATGTCTGAACTGGGGTGGCAGAGTGGGCTAAAGAACGGTGATGGATTAAACCCAGATCTTTTGACTGGGTGTGAGTGTTTGATTGGTTCAGATGCTCCGTCCATTACCACCCCCTTTTGTACTGCTTTTGGCCGCCATAAGTGTGGCAGGGTATGCTCAGACATGAGTCCCTTGCTCACTTTGCCACTGGATTCAAGCAAGCCGGGCTGAAGACGGCTGGAATGCCAGAAACCGGTCCTTGGAAGCTTGTTTCCTGTCCAGGGAAGGCATGGCTTGGCAGTTCGGGCTGGACTGTTCCCATGAGGCACAGGGTCAGACTGATTTGCATATAGCCATGTCTGAACTGGGGTGGCAGAGTGGGCTAAAGAACGGTGATGGATAAAACCCAGATCTTTTGACTGGGTGTGAGTGTTTGATTGGTTCAGATGCTCCGTCCATTACCACCCCCTTTTGTACCGCTTTTGGCCGCCATAAGTGTGGCAGAGTATGCTCAGACGTGAGTCCCTTGCTCACTTTGCCACTGGATTCAAGCAAGCCGGGCTGAAGAAGGCTGGAATGCCAGAAACCGGTCCTCGGAAGCTTGTTTCCGGTCCAGGGAAGGCATGGCTTGGCAGTTCGGGCTGGACTGTTCCCATGAGGCACAGGGTCAGACTGATTTGCATATAGCCATGTCTGAACTGGGGTGGCAGAGTGGGCTAAAGAACGGTGATGGATTAAACCCAGATCTTTTGACTGGGTGTGAGTGTTTGATTGGTTCAGATGCTCCGTCCATTACCACCCCCTTTTGTACCGCTTTTGGGTGCCATAAGTGTGGCAGGGTATGCTCAGACGTGAGTCCCTTGCTCACTTTGCCACTGGATTCAAGCAAGCCGGGCTGAAGACGGCTGGAATACCAGAAACCGGTCCTCTGAAGCTTGTTTCCGGTCCAGGGAAGGTATGGCTTGGCAGTTCGGGCTGGACTGTTCCCATGAGGCGCAGGTTCAGACTGATTTGCATATAGCCATGTCTGAACTGGGGTGGCAGAGTGGGCTAAAGAACAGTGATGGATTAAACCCAGATCTTTTGACTGGGTGTGAGTGTTTGATTGGTTCAGATGCTCCGTCCATTACCACCCCCTTTTGTACTGCTTTTGGCCGCCATAAGTGTGGCAGGGTATGCTCAGACATGAGTCCCTTGCTCACTTTGCCACTGGATTCAAGCAAGCCGGGCTGAAGACGGCTGGAATGCCAGAAACCGGTCCTTGGAAGCTTGTTTCCTGTCCAGGGAAGGCATGGCTTGGCAGTTCGGGCTGGACTGTTCCCATGAGGCACAGGGTCAGACTGATTTGCATATAGCCATGTCTGAACTGGGGTGGCAGAGTGGGCTAAAGAACGGTGATGGATAAAACCCAGATCTTTTGACTGGGTGTGAGTGTTTGATTGGTTCAGATGCTCCGTCCATTACCACCCCCTTTTGTACCGCTTTTGGCCACCATAAGTGTGGCAGGGTATGCTCAGACATGAGTCCCTTGCTCACTTTGCCACTGGATTCAAGCATGCCGGGCTGAAGTCGGCTGGAATGCCAGAAACGGTCCTCGGAAGCTTGTTTCCGGTCCAGGGAAGGCATGGCTTGGCAGTTCGGGCTGGACTGTTCCCATGAGGCACAGGGTCAGACTGATTTGCATATAGCCATGTCTGAACTGGTGTGGCAGAATGGGCTAAAGAACGGTGATGGATTAAACCCAGATCTTTTGACTGGGTGTGAGTGTTTGATTGGTTCAGATGCTCCGTCCATTACCACCCCCTTTTGTACTGCTTTTGGCCGCCATAAGTGTTTCAGGGTATGCTCAGATGTGAGTCCCTTGCTCACTTTGCCACTGGATTCAAGCAAGCCGGGCTGAAGACGGCTGGAATGCCAGAAACCGGTCCTCGGAAGCTTGTTTCCGGTCCAGGGAAGGCATGGCTTGGCAGTTCGGGCTGGACTGTTCCCATGAGGCACAGGGTCAGACCGATTTGCATATAGCCATGTCTGAACTGGGGTAGCAGAGTGGGCTAAAGAACGGTGATGGATTAAACCCAGATCTTTTGACTGGGTGTGAGTGTTTGATTTGTTCAGATGCTCCGTCCATTACCACCCCCTTTTGTACCACTTTTGGCCGCCATAATTGTGACAGGGTATGCTCAGACGTGAGTCCCTTGCTCACTTTGCCACTGGATTCAAGCAAGCCGGGCTAAAGAAGGCTGGAATGCCAGAAACCGGTCCTCGGAAGCTTGTTTCCGGTCCAGGGAAGGCATGGCTTGGCAGTTCGGGCTGGACTGTTCCCATGAGGCACAGGTTCAGACTGATTTGTATATAGCCATGTCTGAACTGGGGTGGCAGAGTGGGCTAAAGAACGGTGATGGATTAAACCCAGATCTTTTGACTGGTTGTGAGTGTTTGATTGGTTCAGATGCTCCGTCCATTACCACCCCCTTTTGTACCGCATTCACCATCGCAGCCGATTATTGTGGATCTACCTGGTTTTTCACTCCTTGAGACTACGACTAGCAAAAACTGAAAGTCACTACCGCCCCTTCCCGCCTTTGTGGTTCTGTTAGATCTACGGAGGAAAGGGTATCTGGACTGCATGTCGGTGAGGGAGATCTTACCGGTGGCGGATGCTTGCAGAGACTCAATGTGTTTGACTGGTCTAATATTAATCTTAATTGAACCTCCTACGAACTTTGACTCTCCTGGGCTGGTGATGGTGTTACCGGATAGAGTCCGCATGAAAGATCGGAGGGGTCAAGGATGAGACTGTTGGTATGGGTCTGATTTCTGGGCTTTAGAGGACAAGGGATTCGCTAACGTACTGCTTGCGGGAGGTTGGGCGGTGTTCAACCACTCCCCTATCTGGCTCTGTCTATAATATTTTTGAGTACTCTGTGGTCTTAGGACAGGGGTTGTTCGTTTCAGGCGGGGGGTAAAGGTGACCAGGAGTTTGTATGACATTCTCCTCCTCCATTCTTCTTTTACTTTTTGTAGTTTAGTTAGTCGGGGCGACAGGCACGCTGCTAGTTGGGGTTTGGCAAAAGCCACTTGCAGGGGTGCAGGGTGGGAGGATGGGTCTATAGTTTTGTTAGTTAGTTTAGTTTTTATGGTTTCTTTATCTCACACTTTCCTTTCGCTATCCTTTCATAACGTTGGGGTATTTCCTGATTTCGTATGTATTCCAGTATCTGGTAACCGTACTTCTTTTTCTATCCTAGCGCCAATGGGTGGGCGGGGTCTGTGTGCGGGCGACTGCGTTGGGTTATAGATTGCTTTGTCGTACATCCTGTTTTGTGCTTGCTAGCGCAGGCGTCTCGGTCGTTCCCTTTAAATTGATCTGTGATTATTCTATTTTTGTACCTGCTCACTTTATCATAGTGTTTAAATGTATGGCACCAGATATGTCTGTTTCTTTTTCCTTGCTTTTTAGGTTGGGAGGGTAAACATAAAATGAAACCTTTGTCTTGTCCTGTAACGTGTTGTGAGTTCAATATAATGTTTATCCTGATTCGCTGCCAAACCTCCGGGTTGTCGGCTGAAGAGCTGTGTCATTTGATAATATAGTGGGTCTTATTCTTATGTTGCAGCCGGCCCCTGCGGTTGTTGGCCCGTGCTTGTAATTTTATTGAACTGTACAATAAAGGTTTAAAAAAAAGACCAAAAGCAGGCTTCATGGAGAAAGTATGCTGCATTCCTATAAACTCTCTCACTTTTAAGTCAGCCAAAAGCAAAATAAACATCAGGCTCCCATGAAAACACAGCTTGACATTTGGCCTCTGTCTTTAAATGGCCAGCAAATGTGACAAAAAAAGAACAAGATTTAAAGGCATGTTTACAACAGAAAACGAGTTAGTGGAAGAATACTGTGAACAAGGCATTAGCATGGGGAGGTACCAACTCAACCTGAACTACCTAAAGCAAATAAAGCCAGCAAATTGAAAGCCAAAAAATATAAGTTACAAACCTCAAAGCCAATAGCAAGCCATGGAAGCAGTGCATTCCCAGTCAACTTAAAAGTTCCCAAGATGTCTTTCGTATACCAACACAGCTACGCTGTCTTGTAGGTGGCAACGTAAAAATGCAGGGGATCGATCGATTGAACTCGGCAAATTAAAGGCCAATGTGTAAAGCTCAAATCCCAGGTAAGCTAATGAAAAAGTTATCATTCACCCCGACTTCCAGATTCATTGAACAACAATTCCTCTCTGTCATATAGTACTCAGGCCAGAAAAGAGCATGGAATCAGCAATAAGCTCCATCTCAGAGAAGCTTGAGAAATCTATTGGATAAACCCCTTGCCAGCATTAAACACAGTATTCCACCAAATACTGTTACAAAGAATAAAGGAGAGAGGAAGCAAAGGTACTGTCCTCGACAGGCTAAAATACTATCTCTCATTTCCACCTTTCCGCTCAGCACCATTCACCTCTAAGGTTGGTGATGCTCAAGAACGAAAAACTCCCTCCTCCTGTTTAATATATTCCTGTAACCACTCCATGTTCCAGTCAACTCCTTCAATTGTAGCTGCTTTCCCTATGCTGCTGAGACTACAATCATCTTAAAACTTGAAAAACCATCAGACCTCTGCCCCAGGGGATTACATTTTTGGCTGCAAACTAATGGATTCTAAAAATCCCAATGAAGGTAACTCAGCAAAAATGGAAATTCTTATTTGCACGGCACGATAGTATTACAACCCTCTCTCTGCACAGCCATCAGAACTAGGTCTGACACCAATCACATCAAAGGAGATTCACGCTGTGAGGCCATGCCCCTCCTCTCACCCTATAACAATGTGCATCTCTCAGACGTGCAGCGGACGAGCGCAGCGGGCGCACCTAAGGCAAGCCCGTCTGAGCCCGTCCGCGGCGGACGGGCTCAGGGGCACAGCACTATGCCCATTTTGTTTCTTATCCCCCCAAAACACTGTGTGCACACCAAGGCCCTTGGGACTTGAATCAAGCAGCGTTGGGGCATATCATGGATGCCGGGATTTTAAGTGCTCATCCCCTACCTTCTGTACCACCCAATTTGCCTTCACTAGCCCGACCTTCCACCTGCCTCAGTTCTTCCACTTCTCAAGCAAGTGACACACCGACCATCTCGGCCTTCCTATTAAATACTCGGTCGGCTGTAAAACACCATCTCAACCTGTTCATTTTCTTGGACACTCAAAAACCTAACCTACTGTTCCTCACGGACTCCCTGCCCAACTTACTTGCGGCCCTGCCCTCTTCGTACTATGCTCTTCGGGCAGATCGGTCTCCCGGCAAAGCAGGGGGGGAGTGGCTCTGATTATCCGCTCTGACTTACATTTTCAATCATTATCCTACCCACCAATCCCAGCAGTGGACTACTTAGTTGTACGTTCTAACTCCTTTCAGACACCTATCACTTGTGTTTTGATGTATCGCCCTCCCAAAAATATGCCGCACTTTCTTCCAGCTTTCCAGGACTTGCTAGCTACATTAGCTGTGAACAACTCGGCGGTTCTGGTACTTGGAAACTTCAACTTTTGGCCATCTGATCCGGCTGAAGACGCCCCTTCCAGAGACTTCACGGAATCACTTCACATTTTGAATTTTATATCACATATTCATACCCCAACCCACGTTCAGGGTCACATTTCGGACCAAGTTTGGTCCCTCAATATCCCTATCCATGCTCCTTCTGTCACCCCCTGTCTGTGGTCTGACCATCACTTGATTTCCTTTTCCTTGGACTTAAGCCTGACCACAAAACACCCCCTGCCCAAGAACACCTGGGCTCGTAATTGGGGCAAAGTTGATATTCCATCGCTCTGCTCCTCTCTAATAGCCTCTAGTTCAGCCACAGAGGAACTGGCCACACTGCTTCAAGCAGAAACTCTAAATAAATGGTTGTCCAATGCCTGTGATCAGGTGGCCCCCCTAAGACGCATTAGGGTAAGACGTGCCCATGCCGTCAACAAATGGTTCAGCCCGGAGCTCAAGGAGAAAAAACTGGCTGTCCACCGAGCAGAACGTGCTTGGAGACACACTTATTGCACTGCCTCTAAATCATTGTACTCCTCCATACAGGCTGAGTACAAGAAAGCCATCCTAGAAGCTAAAACCAGCTATTTCTCGAACAAGATCCTCCGGGCAGAGAACCAACCCAGAGAAATCTTCGCCGTAGTCTTTGAATTGGCCTCTTCGGACAGGACCACCTCCAAGCTGGTACCTTCCCAGCCCCTGTGTGACTCGCTGAATTATTTTTTTATTAACAAAATCGCAGACATTAAGACCAAACTTCCTCCTCCTTCCCCAGCCTTTTTGAACCCCGACCCACCACCCAATACCTATCACCTTGATCATATAACTCCCCTGTCTAAAACAATTTTTCTCTCTTTGCTCCCTTGCGTCAAGTCTGGATCCCCTTCCGACATCTGCCCAGCTTACATCTTGCACAACATCTTCCTGACCTGCCCTTCCCCTCCTCTTACCTTTCTCAATGAGACCCTCAAGTCAGGAATTGTCCCTCCTTGTCACAAATCAGCCACCATCATCCCAATCTTAAAAAAACCAGGCGCAGATTCAACAGCGCTAGCAAACTATCGGCCCATTTCCCTTCTTCCTTACTTGGCCAAAGTCCTCAAACACCACGCCACTAAAGTCCTCAGTTCTTTCATCGAGGACAGCCGTTATCTTGCACCGTGCCAAGCAGGGTTCCGCCCTCTCCATTCCACCGTAAAGTGGTGGTATCCGTCACAGACACACTCAGAGATGGGCTAGACGCTAACCTTCCACAGGCACTGGTTCTTTTCGACTTGTCGGCTGCCTTCGACACGGTGGACCATACCATCCTTCTTTCCCGTGTCGAGGCGGCAGGCATCGGAGGCTCTGCCCTGGCCTGACTCAGCTCATTTCTGAGCGACCGTTCACAGGCAGTCCATCTGGCGAATTTTTCCTCCCAGGCCAGCAAAGTGCAATGTGGCGTCCCCCAGGGAACTTCTCTCTCCGCCCTTCTTTTTAACTTGTATATCTTTCCACTTATTTCTGCCCTGCAGAGGATGGAGGTCACGGTGTTTAATTACGCCGATGACCTCCAGCTCATTTTTAACCTCTCTGATTCTCCTGATTCTATTTATAATTTCCAGTCGGTGATGGTCTTTATCAGGGATTGGATGAGCTTTAACCATCTCAAGCTCAACCCTGATAAGACCGAGCTTCTCCTCACTGGCGGTAAACTCAACCCTTGGTCTTCTATTTTTTGGCCCCCTTCTTTTGGTCGCCCCCTCTCCTTCTCCCTCCGTTAAGACACTGGGGATTACCCTCAACCAACATCTCACCTTACACTCCCAGATCAGCACGGTGGTTTCCTCTTGTTTTTTTATTCTGCGCACCATTCGAAAGATTTCACGTTTTTTTTCCTTTTCAGCTCTTAAATTGATCCTGATGGCTATGGTCCTTTCCCGTTTAGATTACGGCAACGGTCTGTACAATGGCGCCCCCGCGTACGCCATCCGGCGGCTCCAACTTGTGCAGAACCAAGCTGTCCGCTTGGTCTACGGCTAACCTAAATCACACCACATTACACCCCTTCTAAGATCCCTCCATTGGCTCCCTATCAGAGAAAGGGCCCTTTTTAAGATGGGATGCATTACGTTCCAGGCCCTTGCGGGAACAGCCCCGTCTTTTATCAAGCCCAAAATCGAACCCTACATCCCCAGCAGACAACTGCGTTCCTCCTCTTTGTCCCTCTTGGTGGTGCCCAGGTTCAAGAAGAGTAGAATGGGAGGCTCTAAGTTCTCTGTCCTTGCTCCGCAATTTTGGTACTCTTTACCTCTCCTACTGAGATCAATACCATCCTACCTGGAGTTTCGCAGCACCCTGAAAACTACTCTGTTTTCACAGGCTTTTAAAATCTAAACCGCTTTGCCATCTAACTCAGGATTCCTCCTCAACAGCGCCATGAAACCGCCTCGTGAACGAGCGCTCAATAAATACCTTTAAACTCAAATTCAACACTGCTGTGAGCAAGGACTCCGAACTCTGACTCAAAACACAAGTTAACACAGTAAACAGGAGTGCTTCCTTGACAATGAGAATGTCCTGGCATATCATCCTTTTTTCCGCCCTATCACACAAGTTTTGAGCTTCAAATGCTATAGTGTTAAGGAGAATGAACGTTATACCACACTCAAACTAAATTGGAATGCTGCAATACATTTAGAACGTGGCAGTTAAAGAACTCCTAAACTTGAGCTGGTGGGACCTATTAACCCTGCCTTCTTCAAACCCATACAGTAATTACTATTAGCAAGAAGATTCTCCTACACCGCACTTTGAGACAGAATCAACCTTCCTCTCCTAGTCAAAACTCAAATCGTACCAGGAAAGCAGAAACCTCAGATCCAAAATGGCTTCACTCTTGATGAATCTCTCCTTTGAAAAGCAGGCACTGAAAGAAGTGCCTTCTCTCTTCAGACATGCAAGCTCCGGCTAAAGCTCCAAAACAAACAACCAAACAATGACCATCAACAGCCACCTAAAAATTCAGAAAGTCATTAAAGACCTGGCTGTTGATTAAATCTTGATTCAACAATAATAGAGACTATAAAGCAGATAGTTTGTATACACAGCATGTAAAACTATTCCTAACATCCTTTTCGCTTACTGCTCCATATATAAGGTGACAACACATGCTGCAGCATCATAACTGGTGCACATCTTCAGGTCTCATGCATTACGTCAGAAAACTCCACTCATGGGTGATTCTTCAAAAGACACCTCCTTCCAAGCTGTGTTTAATTTGAGCTGGTTGCTGCAGGTGGGACCTGCATACAATCCTTTTTAGGGACCAGTACTTATTTTTCCCAACAAACTGATCCAGAGCAAGAGAAAGGAAAAAACAAAAACTGGGCAAAGGAAGAGAAAAACGTATAAGCTGCGGCAAAGGTAACAAGCAGTGATGAAAAAGAACCTGCAAAAGTGAGAAAACGAGGCAGGGGTATTGGCAGCCCTATGTTTGATAGAACTGGCTGCAGGCATCTGAACAAACTTTGGACCCAGCATTTATTTATTTATTTTACAAATTAAGTACTGCTTCCAAGCATATACAACAAGTTAATTAGTTACTTAACCAACCATAAAGCACTTTGGAGCCCCATCAAGGGTAAGAAACCTATACAGAAATGCACAATAACAAGATTCACAAAACTCTGAATCTGAACCCCCAGGCTCGCTGGTCATCTGGTCTTCACATTTCTAAACCAGCCACTAGAAATTGGGATGATGCACTAAGTCTAGTCCATCAGGTAGGTTACTGAGGATTGAGAAAATGAGTAAGAGGAGGAAAGGGTCTATGTGTACAATTTCCCATTGCATCTCAAGAAAGAGCGGAAGCATCCTGCACTTGGGCACACCATACAGACCTTTGTCTCCGACCTCAAATTCTTACTGCTTCCAGACCACCCCAGCCAGCCAGCCATTTGAGAAAGGAGAAGAGATCTCAGGCAGTCACCCATATCCACCCTCCCCGTAACGTATTTCCAAATCCTACATGTGGGAGAGAACGAGAGAGATGTCTTCACAGGAGTAGAGTTGGCGGGTTGAAAGAGTTCTGAGGAGGGTCAGAAGGTAGCATGACACGACTCTTGGTCACTTTTTTCAATATTGCTAATATTACAAGTCTGCCTTCTCAGATTCACCTTCCAAAAGCACCTCTCATCAAGCCTTTTCGTTTATTGCCAACAACTCCACTCTTCCTGGATGGGGAGCCGACGGTGCTCAGAACAAATGGACAAACAACTGACACACTAAACCACAACTTGTATCTGTCGTGTAGATGGTAGCCCCTGGGCCCACAGAGGCCAAGTGTTGGAGGGAATTTTAAGGTGGGTTTTACCACATAATTTAGCGCAAACATGTGCTATCTAAGATATTAACACATCAAAGGGGATGGGATGGACACCTCACTGCTCAATTCAACCATATCTGCCATTTTAAACCATAATGATCATCTAAGAATGCGTGCTCACTGGGAGAGTGCCTAGCCCTGGCACACTAGTGAACAAACCAACAGTGTGGGGCGACTTTTCACCCCATTTCCCAATCGCACAGCTAAAATTGTGAATTCACAATTATGTTCCAAAATTATCCTCTATTATATTCCGTTTAGTCCAATATTTTATTCCAGTTCCTGTCCCATGTACTCTGTTTTTCGTTCTTTTAAACGCCACATGCAGGAAATCATGCTGCTTTCAAACGCTTCCAGTATTCAAGCTGTGCCCATCCGGACCTCATTCAAGAACACAATGACAACATGATTGGTCTGAAGCAGTTATCTTTATTTCCACCGAATGCGTTCCGGGCTTTATGACTCCTTCTTCTGGGGTAACTGTAAAACTGCTTCACATGCTTATCCCAGCCTCCATTGCACTTTCTCTGCAGTGGAGGCTGGGATAAGCATGTGAAGCAGTTTTACAGTAGAGAAAAATCCTAATTTTAAGACTTTCAGTATTCACAGAAGGCATTTAGGAGTCCTAAAGTTCGGAGTCCTAACTTTACTACTCCTACTCCTGAACTGAGAAAAATCCTAACTTTAGGACTTTCGGTATTCACAGAAGGTCTTTAGGAGTCCTAAAGTTAGGACTCCTAACTTCTGTGAATACCGAAATGAGTAAGTGACTTCTGTGAATACCAAAATGAGTAAGTGCCTTCTGAGAATATGAAAATGGTAGTAAGTTTAGGATTTTGTCTTAAGTTAGTTCTGTGAATCGGGCCCAAAGTATGTTAAAAAACCTATCCAACTCCAGAAGATGCCTACCTAAGAGAAAGTGCTGGATAGTGTTCAGGTTAAAATAACTATTCCAACTCCAAAAGTTGCTTGCCTAAGAGAAAGTGCTGGATAGTGTTTAGGTAAAAAAAATATTCCAACTCCAAAAGATATTTGCCGAAGAGAAAGTGCTGGATAGTGTTCAGGTTAAAATAACTATTCCAACTCCAAAATACACTTGCCTAAGAGAAAGTGCTGGATACTACTTCAGTTAAAATGAATATTCCAACTCCAAAAGGGGCTCCTTTCAGAAAATGTGCAGGAAAGCAGTATGTTAAAATTACTATTCCTACTCCAAAGGGTCTTTGCCTCAGAAAAAATGTTGGATAGGGTTTAGGTTAAAATAACTATTCCAACTTCAAAAGACACTTGCCTAAGAGAAAGTGCTGGACATTGTGTAGGTTACAATAACTATTTCAACTCCAAAATATGCTTGTCTAACATAAAGTGCTGGATAGTGCTTAGGTTAAAATGACAATTCCAACTCCAAGAGGTGCTTGTTTGTAAAAATATGCAGAATACCAGTATTTTTAAATTACTATTCCTACTCCGAAGGTTGTTTGCCTCAGAGAAAATGCGGAATAGTGTTTAGGTTAAAGTAACTATTCCAACTACAAAATTCACTTGCCTGAGAGGAAGTACTGGATAGTGTGTATGTTAAAATACCTTTACAAACTCCAAAAGATGCTTGCCTAATAGAAAGTGCTGGATAGTGCTTAGAGTAAAATTACTATTCCAACTCCAAAAGGTGCTTGATTGTAAAAATATGCAGGATAGTAGTATGTTAAAATTACTATTCCTACTCCAAAGAGTGTTTGCCTCAGAAAAATTGCTGGATAGTGTTTAGGTTAAAATAACTATTCCAACTCCAAACTACATTGCGTGAGAGAAAGTGCTGGACAGAGTGTAGGTTAAAATAACTATTCCAACTCCAAAAGTTGCTTGCCTAAGAGAAAGTGCTGGATAGTGTTCAGGTTAAAATAACGATTCCAACTCCATAAATTGCTTGCCTAAGAGAAAGTGCTGATAGTGTTTAGGTTAAAATAAATATTCCAACTCCAAAAGTTGCTTGCCTAAGAGAAAGTGCTGGATAGAGTTCAGGTTAAAATAACTATCCAACTCCAAAAGTTGCTTGCCTAAGAGAAAGTGCTGGATAGTATTTAGGTTAAAATAAATAATCCAACTCTAAAGGGGGCTCCATTCAGAAAATGTGCAGGAAAGCAGTATGTTAAAATTACTATTCCTATTCCAAAGGGTCCTTGCCTCAGAAAAAATGCTGGATAGAGTTTAGGTTAAAATAACTATTCCAACTAAAAAAAAACACTTGCCTAAGAGAAAGTGCTGGATAGTATTTAGGTTAAAATAAATATTCCAACTCTAAAGGGGGCTCCATTCAGAAAATGTGCAGGAAAGCAGTATGTTAAAATTACTATTCCTATTCCAAAGGGTCCTTGCCTCAGAAAAAATGCTGGATAGAGATTAGGTTAAAATAACTATTCCAACTCCAAAAAAACACTTGCCTAAGAGAAAGTGCTGGACAGTGTGTAGTTTACAATAACTATTACAACTCCAAAAGATGCATGTCTAACAGAAAGTGTTGGATAGTGCTTAGGTTAAAATGACTATTCCAACTCCAAGAGGTGCTTGATTGTAAAAATATGCAGGATAATAGTATGTTTAAATTACTATTCCTAGTCGGAGGGTGTTTGCCTCAGAGAAAATGCTGGATAGTGTTTAGGTTAAAATAACTATTCCAACTACAAAACGCACTTGCCTGAGAGAAAGTACTGGATAGTGTGTATGTTAAAGTAACTAAACCAACTCCAAAGATGCTTGCCTAATAGAAAGTGCTGGATAGTGAATAGATAAATATTACTATTCCAACTCCAATAGGTGCTTGACTGTAAAAATATGCAGGATAGTAGTATGTTAACATTACTATTCCTACTCCAACGTGTGTTTGCTCAGAGAAAGTACTGGATAGTGTGTATGTGAAAAATCTAAACCAACTCCAAAAGATGCTTCCCTAATAGAAAATGCTGGCTAGTGCTTAGATTAAAATTACTATCTCAACTCCAAAAGGTGCTTGATTATAATAATATGCAGGATAGTAGTATGTTAAAATTACTATTCCTACTACAAAGGGTGTTGGCCTAAAAAAAATGCTAGATAGTGTTTAGGATAAAATAACTATTCCAACTCCAAACAACACTTGCCTGAGAGAAAGTGCTGGACAGTGTTCAGGTTAAAATAACGATTCCAACTCCAAAAATTGCTTGCCTAAGAGAAAGTGCTGATAGTGTTTAGGTTAAAATAAATATTCCAACTCCAAAAGTTGCTTGCCTAAGAGAAAGTGCTGGATAGAGTTCAGGTTAAAATAACTATCCAACTCCAAAATTTGCTTGCCTAAGAGAAAGTGCTGGATAGTATTTAGGTTAAAATAAATATTCCAACTCTAAAGGGGGCTCCATTCAGAAAATGTGCAGGAAAGCAGTATGTTAAAATTACTATTCCTATTCCAAAGGGTCCTTGCCTCAGAAAAAATGCTGGATAGAGTTTAGGTTAAAATAACTATTCCAACTCCGATTCACAGAACTGACTTAAGACAAAATCCTAAACTTACTACCATTTTCGTATTCACAGAAGGCACTTACTCATTTTGGTATTCACAGAAGGCACTTACTCATTTCGGTATTCACAGAAGTTAGGAGTCCTAACTTTAGGACTCTTAAATGCCTTCTGTGAATACCGAAAGTCTTAAAGTTAGGATTTTTCTCAATTTAGTAGTAGTAAAGTTAGGACTCCTAACTTTAGGACTCCTAAATGCCTTCTGAGAATACTGAAAGTCTTAAAATTAGGATTTTTATCAATGTAGTAGTAGTAAAGTTAGGACTCCTAACTTTTGGACTCCTAAATGCCTTCTGTGAATACCAAAAGTCCTAAAATTAGGGTTTTTCTCAGTTTAGTATTAGTAAAGTTAGGACTCCTTACTTTAGAACTCCTAAATGCCTGCTGTGAATACAGAAAGTCTTAAAATTAGGATTTATCTCAATTTAGTAGTAGTAAAGTTAGGACTCGTAACTTTCGGACTCCTAAATGCCTTCTGTGAATACCAAAAGTCCTAAAATTAGGGCTTTTCTCAGTTTAGTATTAGTAAAGTTAGGACTCCTTACTTTAGAACTCCTAAATGCCTGCTGTGAATACAGAAAGTTTTAAAATTAGGATTTATCTCAATTTAGTAGTAGTAAAGTTAGGACTCGTAACTTTCGGACTCCTAAATGCCTTCTGTGAATACTGAAAGTCTCAAAATTAGGATTTTTCTTAACTTTACTACTACTAAACTGAGAAAAATCCTAAGTTTCAGACTTTCGGTATTCACAGAAGGCATTTAGGAGTCCTAAAGTTAGGAGTCCTAACTTACTACTCCTGAACTGAGAAAAATCCTAACTTTAGTACTTTCGGTATTCACAGAAGGCCTTTAGGAGTCCAAAAGTTAGGACTCCTAACTTCTGTGAGTACCGAAATGAGTACGTGTCTTCTGTGAATACCAAAATGAGTAAGTGCCTTCTGTGAATATGAAAATGGTAGTACGTTTAGGATTTTGTCTTAAGTTAGTTCTGTGAATCAGGCCCAAAGTATGTTAAAATAACTATCCAACTCCAGAAGATGCTTACCTAAGAGAAAGTGCTGGATAGTGTTCAGGTTAAAATAACTATTCCAACTCAAAAAGTTGCTTGCCTAAGAGAAAGTGCTGGATAGTGTTTAGGTAAAATAAATATTCCAACTCCAAAGATATTTGCCTAAGAGAAAGTGCTGGATAGTGTTCAGGTTAAAATAACTATTCAAACTCCAAAATACACTGGCCTAAGAGAAAGTGCTGGATACTACTTCAGTAAAAATAAATATTCCAACTCCAAAAGGGGCTCCTTTCAGAAAATGTGCAGGAAAGCAGTATGTTAAAATTACTATTCCTACTCCAAATGGTCTTTTCCTCAGAAAAAATGCTGGATAGGGTTTAGGTTAAAATAACTATTCCAACTCCAAAAGACACTTGCCTAAGAGAAAGTGCTGGACATTGTGTAGTTTACAATAACTATTCCAACTCCAAAAGATGCTTGCCTTACAGAAAGTGCTGGATAGTGCTTAGGTTAAAATGACAATTCCAACACCAAGAGGTGCTTGATTGTAAAAATATGCAGAATACCAGTATTTTTAAATTACTATTCCTACTCCGAAGGGTGTTTGCCTCAGAGAAAATGCTGGATAGTGTTTAGGTTAAAGTAACTATTCCAACTACAAAACGCACTAGCCTCAGAGAAAGTACTGGATAGTGTGTATGTTAAAATACCTATACAAACTCCAAAAGATGCTTGCCGAATAGAAAGTGCTGGATAGTGCTCAAATTAAAATTACTATTCCAACTCCAAGAGGTGCTTGAATGTAAAAATATGCAGGATAGTAGTATGTTAAAATTACTATTCCTACTCCAAAGGGTGTTTGCCTCAGAGAAAATGCTGGATAGTATTTAGGTTAAAATAACTATTCCAATGCCAAAATACACTCACCTAAGAGAAAGTGCTGGTCAGCGTGTAGGTTAAAATAACTATTCCAACTCCAAAAGATGTTTGCCTAATAGAAAGGGCTGGATAGTGCTTAGAGTAAAATTACTATTCCAACTCCAAAAGGTGCTTGATTGTAAAAATATGTAGGATAGTAGTATGTTAAAATTACTATTCCTACTCCAAAGAGTGTTTGCCTCAGAAAAAATGCTGGATAGTGTTTAGGTTAAAATAACTATTCCAACTCCAAACTACATTGCCTAAGAGAAAGTGCTGGACAGAGTGTAGGTTAAAATAACTATCCAACTCCAATAGATGCTTTCCTGAGAGAAAGTGCTGGATAGTGTTCAGATTAACATAACGATTCCAACTCAAAACATTGCTTGCCTAAGAGAAAGTGCTGGATAGTGTTTAGGTTAAAATAAATATTCCAACTCCAAAAGATACTTGCCTAAGAGAAAGTGCTGGATAGTGTTCAGGTAAAACAACTATTCCAAGCTCAAAAGACACTTGCCTAAAAGAAAGTGCTGGATACTCCTTCAGTTAAAATAAATATTCCAACTCCAAAAGGGGCTCCATTCAGAAAATGTTCAGGAAAGCAGTATGTTAAAATTACTATTCCTACTCCAAAGGGTCCTTGCCTCAGAAAAAATGCTGGATAGAGTTTTGGTTAAAATAACTATTCCAACTCCAAAAGACACTTGCCTAAGAGAAAGTGCTGGACTGTGTGTAGGTTACAATAACTATTCGAACTCCAAAAGATGCATGCCTAACAGAAAGTGCTGGATAGTGCTTAGGTTAAAATGACAATTCCAACTCCAAGAGGTGCTTGATTGTAAAAATATGCAGAAAACCAGTATTTTTAAATTACTATTCCTACTCCGAAGGGTGTTTGCCTCAGAGAAAATACAGGATAGTGTTTAGGTTAAAGTAACTATTCTAACTACAAAACGCACTTGCCTGAGAGAAAGTACTGGATAGTGTGTATGTTAAAATACCTATACAAACTCCAAAAGATGCTTTCCTAATAGAAAGTGCTGGATAGTGCTTAAATAAAATTACTAATCCAACTCCAAGAGGTGCTTAAATTTAAAAATATGCAGGATAGTAGTATATTAAAATTACTATTCCGACTCCAAATGGTGTTTGCCTCAGAGAACATGCTGGATAGTATTTAGGTTAAAAAAACTATTCCAAAGCCAAAAAACACTTGCCTAAGAGAAAGTGCTGGTCAGTGTGTAGGTTAAAATACCTATTCCAACTCCAAAAGATGTTTGCCTAATAGAAAGGGCTGTATAGTGCTTAGATTATAATATTTGTATTCCAACTCCAAAAGGTACTTGACTGTAAAAATATGCAGGATAGTAGTATGTTAAAATTACAATTCCTACTCCAAAGGGTGTTTGCCTCAGAGAGCATGCTGGATAGTATTTAGGTTACAAAAACACTATTCCAATGCCAAAATACACTTGCCTAAGAGAAAATGCTGGTCAATGTATAGGTTAGAATACCTATTCCAACTCCAAAAGATGTTTGCCTAATAGAAAGGACTGGATAGTGCTTAGATTAAAATTACTATTCCAACTCCAAAAGGTGCTTGATTGTAAAAATATTCAGGATAGTAATATGTTAAAATTACTATTCCTACTCCAAAGAGTGTTTGCCTCAGGAAAAATGCTGGATAGTGTCTAGGTTACAATAACTATTCCAACTCCAAAAGATGCTCGCCGAAGAGAAAGTGCTGGATAGTGTTCAGGTTAAAATAACGATTCCAACTCCAAAAATTGCTTGCCTGAGAAAAAGTGCTGGATAGTGTTTAGATTAAAATAAATATTCCAACTTCAAAAGATACTTGCCTAAGAGAAAGTGCTGGATAGTGTTCAGGTTAAAACAACTATTACAAGTCCAAAAGACACTTGCGTAAAAGAAAGTTCTGGATACTCCTTCAGTTAAAATAAATATTCCAACTTCAAAAGGGGCCCCATTCAGTAAATGTTCAGGAAAGCAGTATGGTAAAATTACTATTCCAACTCCAAAGGGTCATTGCCTCATAAAAAAACTCCTGAATAGAGTTTAGGTTAAAATAACTATTCCAACTGCAAAAGACACTTGCATAAGAAAAGTGCTGGATAGTGCTTAGGTTAAAATGACTATTCCAACTCCAAGAGGTGTTTGATTGTAAAAAATATGCAGGGTACTAGTATGTTCAAATTACTATTGCTACTCCGAAGGGTGTTTGCTTCAGAGAAAATGCTGGATAGTGTTTAGGTTAAAATAACTATTCTAACTACAAAACGCACTTGCCTGAGAGAAAGTACTGGATAGTGTGTATGTTAAAATAACTATACCAACTTCAAAAGATGCTTGCCTAATAGAAAGTGCTGGATAGTTGCTTAAATTAAAATTACTATTCCAACTCCAAGAGGTGCTTGATTGTGAAAATATGCAGGATAGTAGTATATTAAAATTACTATTCATACTCCAAATGGTGTTTGCCTCAGAGAACATGCTGGATAGTATTTAGGTTAAAAAAACTATTCCAAAGCCAAAAAACACTTGCCTAAGAGAAAGTGCTGGTCAGTGTGTAGGTTAAAATACCTATTCCAACTCCAAAAGATGTTTGCCTAATAGAAAGGGCTGTATAGTGCTTAGATTATAATATTTGTATTCCAACTCCAAAAGGTACTTGATTGTAAAAATATGCAGGATAGTAGTATGTTAAAATTACAATTCCTACTCCAAAGGGTGTTTGCCTCAGAGAGCATGCTGGATAGTATTTAGGTTACAAAAACACTATTCCAATGCCAAAATACACTTGCCTAAGAGAAAATGCTGGTCAATGTATAGGTTAGAATACCTATTCCAACTCCAAAAGATGTTTGCCTAATAGAAAGGACTGGATAGTGCTTAGATTAAAATTACTATTCCAACTCCAAAAGGTGCTTGATTGTAAAAATATTCAGGATAGTAATATGTTAAAATTACTATTCCTACTCCAAAGAGTGTTTGCCTCAGGAAAAATGCTGGATAGTGTCTAGGTTACAATAACTATTCCAACTCCAAAAGATGCTCGCCGAAGAGAAAGTGCTGGATAGAGTTCAGGTTAAAATAACGATTCCAACTCCAAAAATTGCTTGCCTGAGAAAAAGTGCTGGATAGTGTTTAGATTAAAATAAATATTCCAACTTCAAAAGATACTTGCCTAAGAGAAAGTGCTGGATAGTGTTCAGGTTAAAACAACTATTCCAAGTCCAAAAGACACTTGCCTAAAAGAAAGTTCTGGATACTCCTTCAGTTAAAATAAATATTCCAACTTCAAAAGGGGCCCCATTCAGTAAATGTTCAGGAAAGCAGTATGGTAAAATTACTATTCCAACTCCAAAGGGTCCTTGCCTCATAAAAAACTCCTGAATAGAGTTTAGGTTAAAATAACTATTCCAACTGCAAAAGACACTTGCATAAGAAAAGTGCTGGATAGTGCTTAGGTTAAAATGACTATTCCAACTCCAAGAGGTGTTTGATTGTAAAAATATGCAGGGTACTAGTATGTTCAAATTACTATTGCTACTCCGAAGGGTGTTTGCTTCAGAGAAAATGCTGGATAGTGTTTAGGTTAAAATAACTATTCTAACTACAAAACGCACTTGCCTGAGAGAAAGTACTGGATAGTGTGTATGTTAAAATAACTATACCAACTTCAAAAGATGCTTGCCTAATAGAAAGTGCTGGATAGTTGCTTAAATTAAAATTACTATTCCAACTCCAAGAGGTGCTTGATTGTGAAAATATGCAGGATAGTAGTATATTAAAATTACTATTCATACTCCAAATGGTGTTTGCCTCAGAGAACATGCTGGATAGTATTTAGGTTAAAAAAACTATTCCAAAGCCAAAAAACACTTGCCTAAGAGAAAGTGCTGGTCAGTGTGTAGGTTAAAATACCTATTCCAACTCCAAAAGATGTTTGCCTAATAGAAAGGGCTGTATAGTGCTTAGATTATAATATTTGTATTCCAACTCCAAAAGGTACTTGATTGTAAAAATATGCAGGATAGTAGTATGTTAAAATTACAATTCCTACTCCAAAGGGTGTTTGCCTCAGAGAGCATGCTGGATAGTATTTAGGTTACAAAAACACTATTCCAATGCCAAAATACACTTGCCTAAGAGAAAATGCTGGTCAATGTATAGGTTAGAATACCTATTCCAACTCCAAAAGATGTTTGCCTAATAGAAAGGACTGGATAGTGCTTAGATTAAAATTACTATTCCAACTCCAAAAGGTGCTTGATTGTAAAAATATTCAGGATAGTAATATGTTAAAATTACTATTCCTACTCCAAAGAGTGTTTGCCTCAGGAAAAATGCTGGATAGTGTCTAGGTTACAATAACTATTCCAACTCCAAAAGATGCTCGCCGAAGAGAAAGTGCTGGATAGAGTTCAGGTTAAAATAACGATTCCAACTCCAAAAATTGCTTGCCTGAGAAAAAGTGCTGGATAGTGTTTAGATTAAAATAAATATTCCAACTTCAAAAGATACTTGCCTAAGAGAAAGTGCTGGATAGTGTTCAGGTTAAAACAACTATTCCAAGTCCAAAAGACACTTGCCTAAAAGAAAGTTCTGGATACTCCTTCAGTTAAAATAAATATTCCAACTTCAAAAGGGGCCCCATTCAGTAAATGTTCAGGAAAGCAGTATGGTAAAATTACTATTCCAACTCCAAAGGGTCCTTGCCTCATAAAAAACTCCTGAATAGAGTTTAGGTTAAAATAACTATTCCAACTGCAAAAGACACTTGCATAAGAAAAGTGCTGGATAGTGCTTAGGTTAAAATGACTATTCCAACTCCAAGAGGTGTTTGATTGTAAAAATATGCAGGGTACTAGTATGTTCAAATTACTATTGCTACTCCGAAGGGTGTTTGCTTCAGAGAAAATGCTGGATAGTGTTTAGGTTAAAATAACTATTCTAACTACAAAACGCACTTGCCTGAGAGAAAGTACTGGATAGTGTGTATGTTAAAATAACTATACCAACTTCAAAAGATGCTTGCCTAATAGAAAGTGCTGGATAGTTGCTTAAATTAAAATTACTATTCCAACTCCAAGAGGTGCTTGATTGTGAAAATATGCAGGATAGTAGTATGTTAAAATTACTATTCTACTCCAAAGGGTGTTTGCCTCAGAGAACATGCTGGATAGTATTTAGGTTAAAAAACACGATTCCTATTCCAAAATACACTTGCCTAAGAGAAAGTGCTTATCAGTGTGTAGGTTAAAATAACTATTCCAACTCCAAAAGATGTTTGCCTAATAGAAAGGGCTGGCTAGTGCTTAGATTAAAATTACTATTTTAACTCCAAAAGGTGCTTGATTGTAAGCAGGATAGTAATATGCTAAAATTACTATTCCAACTCCAAAGGGTGTTTGCCTCAGAGAAAATGCTGGATAGTGTTTCAGTTAAAATGACTATTCTAACAAAAATACACTTGCCTAAGAGAAAGTGCTGGACAGTGTATACAATAATTATTCTAACTCCAAAAGATGCTTGCCTAATGGAAAGTGTTGGATAGTGCTTAGGGTAAAATAAATATTTCAACTCCAAAAGATGTCAGATTCCTAAAAGGTGCATAATACAACTATATTTACCTTCCAATACCTAATCAAAAATATGCTTAACTCAAAAAAAAGTGGATAGTGATGAGATTAAAAGAAACAATCTTACTCCAAAAGCTGCTTCTATAAAAAAAAACATGCATAATGTTAAAATGTTTAATCTCCTCTTCACACTTTAATTTTCTTTTTATATCAACAGATTACTACAATACATCCTCAAAGGAAAACAACAACTCAACAAAGAAATTGCAAACTACACTGCACAACAGAAAATTCATATTACAAGGTAATGCTCTCACATACAACTAAGTAAGAAAATTAAATGCTGGATAGTGATTAGATTAAAACAAATATTCTTACTCCAAGAATGGAACCTGGGAATCCCTGGTACGGAACCTGGGAATCCCTGGTCGGCCACTCTTAATGAGGCACAGGACCTTCTCAATCTTGCCACCGAGTCTTGGGACCCAGAACACGTAAATTACACTACCATTAAAAACGCAATTAAAAAACAAGTACGCGCACGTTTGCGGGAACTGGACTTGGAGTCACTGGCAAAAAGAGATTTCCATGAGTCCCTATGCCTGCCGCATCCTGTGCATAACCCCAAACACCATCTTACACTGGCCGTGGGCCGTGTAGGCCTTCACAAGATTTTAGGCTACAGACTACACACCCTGCCCCTAAAAGAACTATATGCTTTTGAACAGGCTGGATCAGGAGCTGGGGAATGCAGGCTCTGCAAGTACAAATGAGTCATTGGCCCATCTTCTATTTTGTTGCCCGGACCTGCGTACGGCTCGCAGTCTTTACCTTAGGCCCATCTTAAGACAAATGGGGATACGCACTGTAAAGGAGGCGATCTACCAACTATATACACTGACAATGGTAAAACAGAGGGCCTCTTTTGGAAAGTTTATCCATCAGACACGGTCCAAGCTGATGGCTACCCAGGGCACACACGAATAGAGACTTTGCAGACGCACGTCGGGCTGTCTCCCATGAACACTATTCCCCGTGCCCATCAGCACCCTGGGAACTACCAAAAAGACTCGCTCGCTGACACACTTCCGGTTTTAACTTTTGCAATTTTGTATCCTGGTTTTTAATGTAATGGTTTTGAGTAACCAAACAATAAAGTATTCATTCATTCATTCATTCATGCATTCATTCATACTCCAAGAACAGCTTTTTTTCAGAAAACATGCAAAATTAAAAAAAGTTACAACTACTATTCTTACTCTAATTTTCTTTTTATATCAACAGATTACTTCAATTCAACATCTGAAGTCAAAAAGATCACAACAAAGAAATAACAAAATACACTGCACAGCAGCAAAACCATATACCAAGGTAATTCTTTCAAATATAACACACTTTATAAAAAAAACGAAAAACAAACACAAAACACATTATCAAAATAAAATACTAACCTTGTGAATTTATCTCTTTCAGCTTTCAAACTTTAAAATACGAAAAAACAAAACAAAAGCAAGGTAATTAACACATCACTAATTATTATCATTTTAAAACTATACAGAAATTATATTCCAGAAATTAATATGTTCTCTTCCACAAAAAAATATAACTTATAAATAAATCTATTATCCTTGATTATAAATGTTCACAGAAAAACATAAAGGTAAGTATACCATGAAAAATGTTGTTTTATATAATAATAAAACAGAATAGTACTTCTCCTTAACCAAAGAAATGCCATTATATTTCACAGATCTTATGTAAACAACAATTCAAACATTGACATTATTTTTCTTTCATCTTTTAGAGACCACAAAACAACCACAAAAAACTAAATAATGGAATAAACAACCAAAACTATTTTCTAAAGGTAAAATAACAAAAACACAAACCAACTAATCTAAACAACTATGTTAACCTCACAAGGAAACTTCAACAATAAAATACAAATACCTAATAAAAGTCTATAACTTTTTGAAACGCAAACAACAACAGCTAATTTGGCAAAAGTAAAGAACATTACAAGATCTAATAGAAAGGTAAGAAAATGTAATGTATTTCCCTATACAACTAACTAATGTTTCTCCCTCCCAATAAAGCAGGATTGTTGATATCCAAATACAACACAAATTAGAGATGCATCAAATGAAAAACAATAACAAAATATTGCAAATGCATACATTGTCAACTGTGAAAAATATATAAACATACTTTCATTTTCCCTCTAAACAGGTATACCTCACTAATTTTAAAATAAATAACATTAATGTTTTTTTCTTCTCCTTTCAGGAAAAAAAAGGCAGCTCCATCCAAAGAAGCTAATTACCTACAAAGCAAATGAGGAAACAGACTACTGAACTATAGTGGGTATGTTTATTGTAAGGAGAGACTATCTCAACCCAGATATCATTGGAGGTGTGTGCAATATTACTCAACCCATTGCACAGGCAGAGCGGTTACCCTTGGTGACACTGTTTTAAAAACCACAGACCATAACCACTCTGCCTCTGAAATGGAGATTGAAGTTTGCGAAAGAATAAATGAAATTAAAGATATTGCATCCACCTCCAATGAACCCTGTGGTTCACTTTTAAGGGAGGTATCACAACAAATACCCACATATGTTGTAAGTAGTATGCCCACAATACCTAATTTGAGAAGAATTATACAACGTCAAAAACAGACAAGTAACCCACAAAGAGTAAAACCCCAAACATACTCAGACATTATAATTCCACCTGAACTCTCTATTACTTCTTCAAATGAACCTTTCCTACTGCATGATAATAAAAACCCTCCAAAAATAATATTAATTTTCAGCACAGCAAAAAATGTAGTATAATTAGAAACCAGTGATATTTGGATGATGGATGGAACATTTAAAAGCACGCCCCATCCGTTCAACCAAATATACACTGTCCACGCATACATTAACATTACAGTAATTCCCTTAATATACAGTTTACTACCTGATAAACAATCCTCAACATACACTGAATTTCTATCAGTGATGACATCAAAAACATCTCACAAAAGCCCTAGAAAAGTAATAATTGACTTTGAAATTTCTATGAATATGCAATCCAATCATAAGGCAAGTCCAAATACTTTTTGAAATGCTTTGAAATCCAAAATGAGGAAACCCAAGAAAAAAATCATGAACAGTACGTTTTTTGTAAATATAAAAAAATGCCAACATTTTCCAAAAAACAATCTATCAAAACCAAAAATCCTGTAGAAATTAAGGGGGTCATTAGGATGGAGGGCGGACAAACGGGACCGCCCGCTATAAGGGCGGGGGTCCCGTGGAGGCAATTAGGATGTGCCTGCCACAATGTTGGGCGCATCCTGCATTAATGGCATTGTGGCAGGTGGTGCACTGAGCACTGCCCACCACAATGCCAGGAATATAAACAAAGGAAGGGGTTTGGCCCTGAGGGTTAGAGGGTAGGTAGGGCCATGAACTATAAAAATAATGAAAATTGACCTATGCCTCTATTATTTTAACACATTATTGATGTGAAACAAGATAAACAGAACCTTATAAGTTTATCCTGGCAATTACGTATGCCTTTTATTTATTCCATTTAAATAAAGTTTTTTGGGTCGTGAATTTGCAAAAAAAGAGTACATTATCAACTAGACAGTATGCCAAACTATTATGATACAGCGTGAACACAGACATAAATTATACAGTGTAAGCACAAACATAGATTATACTATACATATATCTACGTGTTAAACAACTAAATGCATCTACAAGCAAAATGGTTGCAATGAAAATCATTAATGTATACATGATTAATCATTCCTATTCAGTTCATTCAAGGGTGAACGGATCCTTGACGCGTTTCAAGTCCTGGTATTTTAATTACGGGGCTCTCTTCAGGGCAGGATAAATCATTTCCATAGGAGACTGTTTTTTTAGTGGAATTCCTCAATCCGCTTAAAGAAGTAATTATACATAAATTTCATCATTGGAGGCAACGTACCTTCGGGTTTGCCAAAGTAGCGCTGGCCTACTTAATGTCGTAAAAGCTGTGGGTACCGTTCTGCAACAAAATATAGTGTTTTTGAATCAACTCGTTCATGTGTCATTATTATAAATTCTTATACAATATGGGGCATGATGGCAAGGAACAGGTTAAATATGAATTACTTTGTCGGGTTAATGTTGGGTGATGTATGTCTTAATCACCAGTACGAAGCGTTCAAAAGACTAGCTTCACAGGGCGTGTAAGTGTCCATAGCGGGAACTACAGTGAAGGTCGCCGCTGTCCTGGGGGGGCGCTAGAGGGCGCACTGCGGGATGGCTGGCTGAACTGTCGGCTCCGCCGGGCGGACGCGTTATTACCGGCCCTTTCACCCGTCCCAACAGCCGATACACCCGACCACAACACAAAATCGGATGTCGGAAGGTATAGCCGACGTGCTGGTGCGGAGATGGTAGCTGCCGGACTGACACACCGCGAGTAATCAGCGGAAAAGCGGAGAACTCCCGGAGCTCGTTCAAAATGGCCGCTCCAAGTCCTCGCCGGCGCTGACGGAGAGCTTCGCCTGCCCGCCACCGTGAGTTATGACACGAACGTAGATGGGAAGACTGGCGAGGTGGAGGGTACAGCGGAGCTGCGGCGCTGCAATAACGAGCCTCTACGGAGTACAACGCAGCAAAGAGCGGTGCGTTCCAGCAAACCCAAAATGGCGGCGGCGCTGAAACGCACGGGACCGGCACCGTTACCCGCCTCAGGGGCAGGCGAAAAGTGACCACGGAACCCGACAGCACACCAGCGGGAAGCGGAATGCACGCACGCGGGGAGCGCCTGCTGATGGACTGCTCCGATTAGAATCGGAACGCTGCCCAACCTGTACTACGCGCCACACGGCTGTACACACGCAAGTAGGGGGAGACAGGCACCGGAGGCACGAGACCGCAAGGGGACCCCCGTGAGACGCTGACATCGCGAGTAGCACCCCACAGCAGAACGACACCCAGAGGTCCAGGAGGGAACCTGCTACAACCGCCAGCCCTACCCACCCCACGACGGGGCGGCGACCACAGCGACGCTCCTGACCACCACACGGGTCGATGAGTAGACGCACCTCAAGGTGGGGGGCCCAGACACCAGCGGGACAAAGTACTCGTACGACCTGCGACTCGCACACGACGGACCTCACCCCGCCTTGCAGGCAGCGGAGCATGGGAAAACCGGACAAACAGCAGTCCAAGCTCCCCTTTGAAGCGCGGAAGCAGCCAAAAAACGCGGCGACCACTCCTGAAGCCGAAGGCGACGGGGTATTGGCAGAGGGGTCGGCCATGGAATCAGTGCTCCGCGCAATCCAGCAGAGCCTACAAGAAATGAACGGTAAACTTGATAATGTGGTACAGCGGGTGGATAGCATGGCGGCCAAAATAGAACAACACGATGGGCGGCTAACAGAGGCGGAACAGCGTATCTCCGACATAGAGGATGAGAATAAAGCCGCAGCGAAGAAACACGAGGGGCTAGAGAAAACGGTGGAGATATTGCGAGCGAAGGTGGAGGACCAGGAAGCGAGGTCCAGGCGAAACAACCTCCGAATCTCAGGCCTGCCGGAATCCACCAACACTGGAAAGATGGAAACCTACATCGAATCACTCCTGAAAGAACTGTTTGGCGCGGACAAACTGTCGCCGGTGTTCCTGATCGAGAGAGCCCATCGTTCCCTGGCACCTGTTCCGAAGCCGGGAGCTCCCCCAAGAATGATCATAGCACGAACACTCAACTACAGGGACAGGGACGTAGTCCTTCGACTCGCCAGGGAAATGGGTACGATCACACATCAGGGGAACACTCTGGAGTTTTACCCCGACCATACCATGGCGGTACAGCAGGCGCGGAAAGAGTTCGCACCGATCAAGAAGAAGCTGCGGGACCTGGGACTGGAGTACGCGATGCTGTACCCTGCGAAACTGAAAGTCACGAACTTGGGCAAGCCGGTTATTTTGACATCAGTCCAGGCGGCTTATGATTTCGTCAAGCAGCAAGGGAAACGACGGAAAGAACAGAACAGGGCGGAATCGACCAGCGATGTGGAATAACAGGAGCAGCGAACAAGATACTTGGATGCGTTCAGATGCAGGCGGAAGAATGCGTTGGTCATCAGGTGTTTTGGGGCGGCCAGCGCTGACCCGCTTTGGGGTTCTTGACCGACATGAGAGGAACTAGAGGGCCAGCGAACTAGTTGACCGGACAGGAGACCCTGAGGCACACTACCACACAGTGAGTATGTACACGACTGGTGAGCGCTGATGAACGCACTGTGACACTGAAAGGGCAGGTGTCCGCAAGGCCGAATTGGTAATGACTGTGTTATCGAGGCCGCGAACGCAAGCAGGCCTCTATGCCGGACGCTGTTGCCAACACTGCCTCGAACTTATTAGGGCGAGAAACACTGGGAAATGGCAGCACGCACGGCTTACTGTTACCGGAAGCCGCACCTCTCCCTCGAATGGCGGGTGAGGGGAAAATGGGTGAAAGAAATTGCACACGGCATTGCAGTCGTTAGAAGCGTCCGCCCACGTCCACCACGTGGATGGAGTTGTGTGTATCTGGCGACACCCCCAAGAGGGTGCGCCCCATACTGAGTTTTCGAAAGAAAGTTATGTTTGTTAAGGGATGGCTTTGGCAAAGTTTGGGGGCTGAAGTGGGTGGGGGGCTAGAGGGGGGAAAGGGAATGTCCGAATCACTAATTCTGTGTCTGAGAAGCATGGCGAACTCCTTGACCGTACCAGAACACACAGGTATTAACCTCTATTTCACTAACTGGGCGGGCGAAATGCATCATGAGATCCACTATGTACTGTCCACTTACTGCCGTACAAGACAGTCCCACTTAAGTCGATATGTTATGATGGGCACGGGAACAAATGTCGAGAGTTAAGGAATTGGCTCTACTCACATGGAATGTCAGGGGGCTGGGCACCCCGAAGAAAATCAGACAAATGTTTGCCTATCTAGACAGGTTACATGTAGACTTAGTGTTCTTGCAAGAAACACATATGAGCCCCACTCACGCACCTACCCTGGGAAACAGGTGGGCGGAATCGGTAACAAGCTCGAACTACTCCACTTACTCCAGGGGAGTCAGTATCCTCATACGTAAAGGGACTCACTTTGACATCACAAGTGTCGACAGGGATCAGGAAGGTAGAAGTGTAATGGTAGAAGGGAAACTCAGGGGACAGAAGATCCTACTACTGAACACTTACGGTCCCAATGTGGATGACCCTGGGTTCTTCAGGCGCCAATGGCAGAAACTTTCAGAAAGAAATGCAGACCATGTGCTATGGGGGGGAGACTTCAATGTGACACTACAAGACCACTTAGACAGGGCGGCACACACCACTGAGCACCATGGCAATGCACGTCATATGCTGGGGCAGGCGATGGAGGACCTTCAACTGACTGACATTTGGAGGGATGGCAACCCCGGGATCACGGCAGCGACTCACATCAATGCAGCAAACAATAGTTGGGCACGACTAGACTACTGGCTGGGCACACGAGAAATGCTGTCTTGGGTCAAACACATTACGCACCCACCCAGGACACTGTCAGACCACAACCCAGTTCTGCTGAAGATCGAGATTCCGCACTACGAACCACCGCCATTCACTTGGCGTTTTAATGCGACGGCCCTGAAGGATCCACTGTACGCCACCACTATACACACAGCGATCGTAGACTACTTTGAATTAAATGGCCCGACAACTGACGACCCAAGTCTGCTGTGGGAGGCCTTCAAAGCCACGCTCAGGGGGGTATGCATCAGCACGTCCTCAGGCATACTTAAGGACATCAGGCAGCAACTTAGAACTCGCGAAGAGGCGATACAAGAGCTGGAGCGCAGATACACACACACAGGGGACACTGCGATCCTGGGTAACATACAAACACTACTGACTGAACACAGACAGTTTGCCTCGGACGAACTCCGATATGCCACAAAAAGGACCACGGCTAGGCGCTATGGAGAGGGAGGCCGTCCAGGCAAGGCACTAGCAGACAAGATCTGTTCAGGGCGGGCCCCTCAAAATATAACGGCCATCAGTAGGGACACGGGGGAAATGGCGACTAGTATCCAGGAGATACTGAAGGAATTTATGGCACATTACAGCGCCCTGTATGCGGCACGACCCTCGCCCACACAAACAGAGCTACTGGCGTACATGGAAGATGTTGAATTGGCATGGCTGTCCGATGGCCACAGGGCCTACTTGGCGCGGCCTGTGACGGTGGAAGAGGTAACAGACACTATCAAGCGGCTGCCGAACAACAAAGCGCCAGGTCCTGACGGCTATGTGTCAGAATTCTACAAGGAATTTGTTGACCTGCTTGCTCCCCATTTGGTGAGACTGTATGGCGCGTCCCATGAGGCCCAAACTCTCCCTGCATCCATGAGGGAGGCCTTGCTGGTAGCTCTCCTAAAGCCGGGCAAGGACGAAAACAAATGCGACTCATACCGCCCTCTGTCCTTACTGAATGTAGACACTAAAATAATCGCCAGTCTACTTGCCGAAAGACTTAAACCACTTATGCCTCTCTTAATCAGGCCGGACCAATCTGGGTTTATTCCTGACAGAGCTACAACACACAACACTCGCACCCTATTCGCACTGTCACACTACTTGTCCCCTGACACGAAAGCAGTAGCAGTGCTTCTTGACGCTGCCAAGGCGTTTGACACAATAGGCTGGCCTTTCATTCAGGCAATTCTGGTGCGCATGGGGTTCCCCCTGATGTTCCTTGGGTGGATATCAATGTTATACACCAACCTTTCGGCAAGAATCCGCATAAATAGGCATACCTCAGAGACTATTCAGATATGCAGAGGCACTAGGCAGGGCTGCCCACTATCACCAATGCTTTTTGCGCTGGTACTGGAACCGTTGGCCTGTAAAATTAGGCAGCACCATCACTACTCGGCCATACAGATGCCATCACGCCCCATTCACATATCGCTGTACGCCGATGACATGGTGCTTTATGTCAAGGAGCCGGCGCTAAACCTGAATCCACTACTGA
This sequence comes from Lissotriton vulgaris, assembly GCF_964263255.1. Taxonomy (NCBI): domain Eukaryota; kingdom Metazoa; phylum Chordata; class Amphibia; order Caudata; family Salamandridae; genus Lissotriton; species Lissotriton vulgaris. The sequence goes on from NC_141694.1 coordinate 1,325,953,938, forward strand.
GGGAGTACATTAAGTTCGGGGCCCACTCAGGATTACAGATAAACTGGGACAAATCACTCATCATAGCACTTACTGACAGCACGCGACCTACGCCCCTAGATTACCCACTTGAATGGCAGGACGACCCTACAAAATACCTGGGAGTCTGGTTTCACAGGGACCCCGAAGTAGTAATTCGCACGAACTATGGGCGAGCAATTGCGTCCCTGGAGGATAACGTAAAGCGTTGGAACAAACTCCCGCTATCCCTAGCGGACCGGGCCGCCATAGTGAAAATGGTGCTCCTACCCAAGTTTCTGTACCTTTTCAATAATATCCCAATCAAGCCGCCAGCGGCAGTGTTTCGACACATCAACACCTTGGTCGTTAGTCTGCTCTGGGCCGGGAAGCAAGCTCGCATGGAATTGCACACGATGACACTTCCATATGCGAAAGGGGGATTCAAGGTGCCAGACTTTTACCTGTACTACCTATGCGCCCAGGCGCAATTTGCGCATTACTGGCACCACGAGGTTCCCTTCCTCACACATGTTGCGGTGGAGGAAGGCGACGCCCAACCGATACCACTGGCAAACATATTGTTACACAAACGCCCCAGACTGCACGAACGAGATATAAACACTGTAGACGCCACAACGGAGGCGTGGAGGCTGATGGGCAAGGCAGCTAACGCACTCCCACTGTACGCTCCAGCTCTTCCGCTGGCTCACCACCCACATATTTCTGTCACACACGAACCAGCAGGCGTGAATCTATTGAAGTGGGCAGGTATAGACAAAATGGGAGACCTATACCAGAACGGAGCGTTCCAACCATTAGATGCATTACAATACATCAGTAACCCGTCCCCACTATTCAAGTTCAACTACTATAGGCTGCAGAGGGCCCTACAGGAACACTACCCAGCACACCCAGAGGAACCGCCATCACTAGCGCCCCTGCAACTCCTACTCACCACACCCACGGCATCACACCTAGTGTCCAAACTATACACGAGCCTACAGGGAGCGATAGGCGGGGGAACTGATAAGGCTAGACAGAGGTGGAGTGAAAGCCTAGTAACACCACTCACTGAGGAAGAATGGGCGTCTGCTTGTATGCTGACCAACTTGCTGACACCGAATGGAAACCTGCGGCTAATACATTACAAATATTTGCATCAAGTGTACTACACGCCTCAAAAACTATTCAGGTATGGGTTGCAGGAGGACTCCAGATGTAAGAGGTGTAAACAAGAGGGGGCAGATTTCATGCACCTCGCGTGGCATTGCCGTAAAGTAGCGGGCTACTGGGAGCAGATAATGCGAACACTGAATGAGATGTTGGGTACCTCCCTGCTATGTGAAGCCAGGATTTGCCTCTTAGGTATCGAGCCACAGCTCAGGGCACGGAAACGTAAGTTCTGCGCAGTGGCGTTACTGTTGGCCAAACGAAGGGTGTCCCTGCACTGGAATAGTAGTAGAAGCCCCACACTTAAAAGCTGGCTGGAGGACATAGCATACTGCCATGATACGCTGCTCACGTATGAAGAAGAACTCCCAGCCAGTTCTAGGCCCAGGGACTATTGGGAATACTACAGGGAATATGTAACGCAGCACGGGGCGGAACGTGAAGTGAGTGATGACAATTAGGTCCATCACGCGGAGGGGTGTAACATTTACTCTACAGCGTTAGGTAGCTTTAGCGTGATTACACTTCAGAGAATGTTATGCTTGGGTTCCTGCGCTATGTTATCATAATGGTGAAGTGCTTGACATGCAACAAGGGGGTTATACTAAGGTACACAAAGACGAGACACGGATCGGGAGGGAGGATGCTGTGACACAGAATATTTAATGTCAATGGACACTACTGAGTTCGGTTCATGAACAGTTAAATTGAGTAAAGTTGGGAGAAAACTGTACCAAAAAAGTAAGAACACTGGCATTGTGACGAACGATCTTAGCACTGGGCACTACCAGTATGCCTGCATTACAACACGCCGCCGGTCCTTGGGATGTCGGCTGATGGGCTGTGTATTTTGTTTCCTTTTTATTGTATTAATACCCAGCGAGCCCACTCGGGCACACATGCGAACAGCCGGCCAAAGATGGTTGTAGGCGCAACAAGTGTATGTTATTACATGTCAATTAAGTGCAAATAAACTTCTTACACCAAAAAAAAAAAAAAAAAAAAAAAAAAAGGTCGCCGCTGTCCTCCGATTTATTTATTTTAGCGCTAGCTCGAGAAAGAGGGGGAAAAAAAGTTTGTATTAAACCCTCTGTGCACTTTCAGTGTGACGAGTGCCAGCTGGCCACACGTTATCTCAGTTTCCTCACCTTTCAGTAAAGATAAGCTAGATTCCTCATGGCGTCTCCTCCAGTGCGGTCTGTGTGGACCCGCTGTTCGTTTGTTTGTAATTTTGAACGGGTGGGAGACGTAGTGTCATGTGTTCCACGCGTTCTACCAAGCAGAACAGGAAGCTCCCTCTATTGTTTATGATGCTTTATGGGTAATGTATTTTATGTTTAAAGTGATAGCCTGTTCCCTATAATTTAAAAGGGTTATCATTGTGCAAAATTCAAGTTTTTCAAAGTGGAACACACTCAGGGGATGGCCACAGATGGCTGTGGGGACAATTACTTTTTGATTGCGTGCAAGGTATCTAAGGGTCCCACACTGTTTGTCCTACTATGATTGTCAATGACCCTTTAACGTGTATCATATCTTGGTAGTTTAGTCTGCCCTGTTCCCTGATGCACTGGGCCAGGGACAGACTGATTTGCATATAGCCAGGTTCTGAGCTGGGATGGTGCAGTTAGATAAATAACGGTGATGGATCAAGCCCTGATCTTTGGACTGGGTAAGAGTGGTCTGCTTAATTCAGACACTCTGTTCATCACCACCCCCTTTTCTGAATCGAGTTCTTCAAGATGATCTGCCTGAACTTGTTAGTATGTGACCCAAACGTTGTCACACAGACAAGTTTGTCCAACTCACCCTTTTCTTTGATCTGCAGAAGGTTATCTCAAGGGGTACATTTTGCCCGGTTTTTCGAATGTTTTAACAGTTTTTTTGGGTACCCTCTTTTCTCCATTTCTGTACAAAAAGACATTGCATGAGTCTCAAAGTCTGCCACATCCGTACAGTTCCTCCTTATCCTTAACAGTTGTCCATACGGAAGATTCTCTTTTAGACACTGTGGATGTGAGCTCCTGTAGTGGAGTATGGTATTTCTATCCGTCTCCTTTTTATATAGAGAGGTAATCAGCTTTTGTTCCCTGGTGCCTACTGAGACGTCAAGGAAAGTCATATTAGTTTTACTGGACTGAATGGAAAATTTTATGTCCATATGTCTGGAGTTTAACCAGTCAAAAAAGTGGTCCACTCCGTCTGGCTCCCCCTGCCACAGGAGCCAGACATCGTCGATGTACCTGAACCATTGTTGTATGTGGCTTAAGAATGAGTTATTCTTATATATGAATCTTTCTTCATATTGCGCCATGTACAGTACTGTCCTTACGCGCCGGAGATGGCAGTACTGTACATGGCGCAATATGAAGAAAGATTCATATGTAAGAATAACCCATTCTTAAGCCACATACAACAATAGTTCAGGTACATCGACGATGTCTGGCTCCTGTGTATAGTATAATCTATGTTTGTGCTTACATTGTATAATTTATGTTTGTGTTCAATCTGTATCATAATAATTTGGCATACTGTCTAGTTGATAATGTACTCTTTTTTTGCATATTCACGACCAAAAAAACTTTATTTAAATTGAATAAATAAAAGGCATAAGTAATTGCCAGGATAAACTTATAAGGTTCTGTTTATCTTGTTTCACATCAATAATGTGTTGAAATAATTAGAGGCATAGGTACATTTTCTCTATTTTTATTTTTTACAATGCCAGGAAGGCATGTCGTGCACTTCCTTGAACAACATGGCAGGCACTTCGCAGTACCTGCCATGTTGTGCATGGAACTGCAAGGGGGTACCATAGGTACCCCCATGTGCACCACCCACCCCCCAGAGTCCCTGGGGGCCCACAACGGGGCCCGCAGTCTATTTCTGCATGCCTTTACGTGGCGGCAAAGCCACCACGGAAAGGCATGTTACCGCACCCATGGTAATACAGCTGGCGGTGTACAACAGACACCACCACCAGTTTAAACCCTTTTCTGCCCGGTCAACGAGTTGACCTGGAGGAAAAGTGGTGGACGGTCTTTCCGCCGGCCGCGGTCCCCCGCCATAGTAATATGGTGGAGGAAATGGGTGGCGGTCAGGGTCACATCACGGGCGGATCGCCACCACCATGTGGGCGGTGGCAATCCAACCGTGATCATAATGGGCCCCTAAGTTATTAGCACATCCAAAAGATATTACATTTTAAACAGTGTATAAATACATCTAGCCGCGAATATAATAAAAATATGTTACTTATTAAACAATGTACCTCTAAACAAATAAAGTATACATTTTCAAACACTTTTGTTAAATTAACTACTTCATATGTATAACATAAAGTACTTAAATAACAAAAACGATTCTAGAAAAAAACAAGACCCGATGTGGGCCTACTACTGCAACATGTAATAGCGGGAATCAATTCGTGAAAACACAACAAACCTACGTTAAAAGCATTTACTAACCAAATATACCTCCCTCCTCTTTCCGTACAATAAATAAATGTATCTTACCTTAACGCAGCTCTCCCTTACATATGTTCTCTCGAGCGACGCTCTCCATAATGATGAAAGTCACGTCTACGCGTCATCATCACATATTTCTTTGAAAATGAAAAAAAAACTATTTCTCTCATTGAATCCAATGAAAAAGTGTGAGAAACTTATTAAAAAGTGTATTTTAAAATGTTACAATACTGAATAAAATGTAAAAATAATTGTGTTAAATATTATTAAATATAACTGATGTGTTTATATTTTTTCTGAATTTATTACAAATATGCTAAAAATGTGTAATAATCAATAAACAATTTAAATAAAAGTTACCTGTTTTCTATTTCTATATTAATGTTCATTGTAAATTAAAATGCAAAATGTATTTTGTGTTATTGAAAATGTGTTATATATATATATATATATACACAATATATTTATGTATTTTATTAATTATTTACATATGCTTTACATTGTTAGATATATATTTACTTTAATCAATAACAACTTTTTACCTTACAAATAAATACATAATATAAAATTATTTAAAAATCTAAATATTTATAAATGTGTTTTTTTAAATAAAGTGAATATCAAAAATTTATTTTTAAACTAAAACTTAAATATCAACCTACATAATTATTACCTGAGTAATTTTTTTATAACATAACTAATATTAAATATTTCTATAAATACATCCATATTAATTTTAACAGTAGAATTTTTATTAATACCGGAGTATTAATTTACAAAAAATGTAGCCTACACCTTAAAAATAATTTACAAATGTTCCCCTATAAATAATATATTTCCTAACTAAAATATTATTTGAATATCAATGTATTATTTTATTAATAAAAAAGCTAAATATTTTAACACGTCTTTTTCTAAAATAAACTATATATCAAAATAATTAATTTTTAACCTAAACACGCCCCTTCTCCTCACAGAGCAGCAGAGCAGGACAGTAGAGCCGCCACCGCCAGCCGTGCCGCACCGCCCAGCCCCGCTGAAACGAGAGCTGCTGACAGCCCCAGATAGCCAGGGTGAGCGGAGAAGCCGTGGCGGACGATCTGAGGGGCAAAAACGGTAAATATCCGCGGCTGGAGACCCGCTGAGAGCCGCGAGTTGCGGGTGAGCGGGAGCTGAAGCAGGGTAGTGCGGAAGCCACGCCCGAGACCCGCGGCTGCAGCAGGACTCAGGAGAGAGCGGCACGAGACCTGCAGCTGCGGCAGGACGAGCAGGAGAGGAGAGAACAGCGTGCGGTGAGCCCGGTGAACCGGGTAACCAGGCATACAGTATTCCGGCTGTCCAACCGGCACCACAGTCACAGTCAGCCGCAGCCGCAGCCCCAGCGAGGGTGCTGCCTGGGTGGGGGCAAGAGGTGTGCAACCTACAACCAACAACCAACTAGCTAGCCAACCAACAGCAGCGCCGCCCCCATGGAACCGCCGGTGGACATCGTGACCCAGGTACCAACCACAAGTTGATCAAGTACAAGGGGGTGACTGGGGCAGTACTGAAAGAACAGAGGGGTTGAATAGGGCTCAGGGGGCACCCCTCTTGTTCCCACCCCCCCTCGCATTTCAAGGATACCAAGTGAAGGGAAGGAGGGTAAAAAAAAAGGTGAAATAAATAAAAGAGAAAGAAGAAATAGAGAGAGTTAAAAACTAAGAGTAGTCACTCCCACTCCTCTTCTTCTCCTCTCTCTGGTTAAATCATAATGCGGTCCGGAAGGCTGATAAAAGAGACCAGAAAAAAACACAAGAAGTTGAACAAGGAATCTATAGATCCGCTACAGGAATTGGAGCTAGCGCAACCCCAACCCCCGGCATCACCTCTATCACCAACCCACCTGCAGAATCTCGAATGCAGACCTGTCTCTATAGACTGTATTACCAAGACTGAAACGACCCAAACGCCCCCAACCCAACAGCATAACACGCCGGAAGAAACAACTAATGTAAAAAAGAGGACCCTCAGAGACGTCTTTAAGAAACAAGAAACTAAAGTTCAAGTCTCAACCAATCCCATGGAAATATTGTCACGACCTACAGAGTTGCCTCAAACTACCCCCAACACTGATCCAGTCCAGATCAAAGTACAGGCCTTGATTCATGAACAGTTGCAAAACCAGGCCATCACCACATCCTCAGATGGTCATTTAACAAGGGAAGCATCATCTATACCTGGGAAAAACAGGCCAAGGCCAGACACCAGGTCAGGAAATATATCACCGCTTTCACAACAAGTGCAACAACCTAATAAGGATCAGTGTTGATCACCAATAACCATCTCAAGCGATGACTCTCCTTTTTACCCCAGATTACCTATACAGCAGGAAATCAATCCATACAGTATGGGTTCCTTTGTAAACAAAATAGAATCTACCCCCAAGCAGTTCAATGAACCAGAACTCTTCCAGGTAACATTAAGCCGTTAACTCCAATGACGCCACCCGTCTTTGTCCATCACGAATCTCCCAAAATAAATTTAGGTGAGCTCAACACCATTCTCTTTTGGACCTATCCTTTTTTAAACAGACCTTAATGAAACAAAAGCCGCAACAGAAGCCCATGACCCAGCAGTGTTTGAATCTACCATCATCTGGCCTCAGCTTTTACAAACATTACAATCCACAGTGTCCGCACTAAATTATCATTCAGATAAACTTGACTTACAAGTTGAACTTCTAAACACACTAGCAGTATATACGGCAGGGATCGACAACAAAATAGAAGGCTTGAACACCCTAATAACCAAAGCACAATCTAAAGTCAACCTGACCCAAGCGATATGCTGCTGTTCGTCAATAATCGATAGTCTGTCTACACTTCCGCATTTCCTCGCCCTGGTTCTGACAGAAATAAAGAAATTACCATCAGGTTCACAAGTTCAATGACATCCGCCATGTCTACACCCAACTAATGTAACCACCCAGTTAGTCAACCACGGAAGCATACATCATAATAATCTCTGCAAAAATCATAAGGCCTCTTCAGCAAAAATCGACATTCGATCAACAGATGCCCCAGTAGTAGCTCCGTCCTTAGACAATCGAGATAAACGAGTGGTACCCAAGGAGTACGGCATCTTTCTACCAACCAAATCAAAGAAGAAAAACAATACCACGTTGAAAATAGACAAACCATTCACATCCGAGTTAGTGCAAATTGTCGACACCAGAGAGGCCGGCCCAGGAACGGGATCTATGAATAAATCCCCCCAAAAACAACATCTGAGCAAAAGAGAAAGGAAGAGATTACGGAAAAAACGCAACAAACATAGTGCAGCGATTCAAAACATAACCAGGGAGCCACTACGTATTGAAAAGGGTAAGACACGATCTAGCTCAACTAGCACCGCAAGCTCCGATAGCACCTTCAATTCGCCACAAAAATCATCAACACAAATATTTACAGCCATAACTGACAAGGTGCTAACAGCTCCCGTCATTAGCAAAAAACACAAGGAACCATCCGGGCTCAGGAGAGAAGTTCCAGCAAAGCCTTTACAGCCCTCGACCTTGGACGAGCCGGGAAAGGTCACGAAGTTAGAAACATTCTCCTACGTCGTCAAGACTGGACCAGATGACCCGATAGTCCTAACGAATATGGTAAGCGCACCAAAGGTAAACCAAGATAAGGAAACCATAGAACAGCACACCAACGAGTATAGGTCAAGAGGCAAGGCAAGAGGCAAGGAGAACATCCACATAACATTATTCAAGAATCGGGATGCATTACAAACGGGCAAGTTCTTACCCAATAAAGTTGATCATGAACCTTGAGGCGAAGATGGGGGAAATAAGCAACAATCGCCCCACATTCAAAGGAGAATCGACCCATCGCAAATCATGGTCGAAGACATTCATAAGACCCCCGGCGAATATGTGGGACACAAGCAACAATCGCCCTATATCCAAAGGAGAATTGACCCATCTCAAATTACGGTCGAAGACAACCATAAGACCTCTGACCAGGATCCTCCATCAAATAATTTAAAAAACAAACTGCTACTTGTCCCTGAATATCACAGCCAAGGACCACATGACATCCTGAACAGAGGGAACATCCTGAAACTTTTTAAATGTATCCCTGAATTGATTCACATTGAATCCAACGAAATAATCTCAATTGAGTTTAAACCGAACAGAAGCAATCAGTTTGCAGAACCAACGTTAATTACTTTTTCAACTGCAGCACTCATGGAAGAAGTAATATCAAGGTCAGCCCTATTCAACAAATGGGGCATTAAAGTAGTCCCCCAAACTGAACCACGGTACCCTTCGGTCCTCGTAAAACCCCCGGCCATACCAGATAAACAGGGTCCACGATCCTTCTCAATTTAAAGATCAGCCAAAGGCCGATCCCCAGTAAAGGCGACCCACCCAAAAATTAAGGAGGCAAAAACCACAGTGACTGACTGGGCCTGGCTTCCGGCGGCCTTGGATGGCGGAAACTACAATTGAACCCAACTCGGTCTCTCAGTGTGTTCATGGAACATCAATGTCCTCCTTCCAAAACTTCAATCCCCAGATGTGATAAGGTTTTTTAAAAATCACGAGGTCATACTACTGCAGGAAACATGGTCTTTGATCAGCCTCTAAATAGAAGGATACCGGAAGTATAGAACACATGATCAGAGGCTGCACAAGTCCGGTCGACCCAGCGGTGGCCTCTCAATTTACATTTCAGCAAAGTTAAATGTTAATATAACACAATTGACATTTGAAAAAGACTGGATTTCTGGCGTACTGATTAACAACTCCACATACACCGAATAACTGATTCTGATCAATATTTACATTTCACCAAGTGCCAGGGAGAAAAAAACTAAGTTTAACCATCTAATCCAGGTTTTGTGTAACATACAAAGTAACTACCAAAGGCTAGCCTGCATAGTATCCGGTGACTACAACACAAATCTTTTTCAAGAAGTCCTGGAAGAGTATGACGTACCGTGGCCAGACACCCTGGAACAAATAAAACCCGCAGGCAATAAATACAGCAAACTAGGCGAATATATGGAGCTACAACTCATTGCTTTGGGTAACACAATCTTAAATGGTCGCTTTCCCAAGGACAATCCTCCTAACTGGACAAGATCAAACGGTCAAATACATTCCTTTCTAGATTACACCATTTGCAGCAAGGGAATCCTCCCCTTTATCGATAATTACACCACAGCTGTTCGAGGAGACAGTGACCACCGCCCCCAAGTAACCACCCTGTCATTTCACTTAACACATCACACCGCGACCAGCCAGACTACAGAAGGTAATTATACTGAAAATCTTAAAAGGCTCAAATGGACTGATTCAACCGTACGAGCAATAATGATCCAATGTAGAGCCCAGCAAGATTCTATGAGTATTGCCACACTTCGGCCCACTACATCATGGGAGGTCTTCTCCCGGGTACTGCTTAAGAAATTCCCACGTACTACCCGAAAAACTGAAAAAGGAAATCAGGCAATAATAACAGGCGAAATCAGGAAATTAAAATCAGCACGTAATAGTGCCTTAAGACAGGCACGCAGGCTTCCAGGGGAAGATTATAATCTAAACAATTTCAAGCAAGCTCAAAAAGCACTCTGACACGCAATATTTATCGAGAAAAAGAAACGTTCTGAGCAGTTCTGGGTAAAACTGATATATGCAAGCAAAAATGATAATTCAAAGTCCTATTGGTCAATTGTTAATTCTAAAATACATAAACAAGGAGGACAAAGCAGCGCTAACATCTCTGAAACTGGATGGGTGTCCTACCGAACAACTCATTTTGATGATCCAGAAAAAGATGCCCCATTGGTTAGACCACCAGCCATGGCTCTACAACCCAAAATATGCCAATTATTAGGCATAATGGATGTGAAGACACCAGGAATCCACTCCGACTTATACACAAGGGCACCATTGACAACCGATATGAAATTTCTTCCTCAGCCCATAGAAACATCACAAAGTGCTCCGACAACTCTGGAAATCATCACGGAAAAATTGCCGAATTATAACTGAGGGCCGCTTAGACGGAGCGCCAGGGCCAAACGGTTTACCCCAGTCTCTGTTCAAACAGGACATAGAATTCTGGGCCAATAAGTTGGCACCTCTTTTTTCCTATTGCTGGGTTAACTAGGTTTTACCGAAATCGTGGCAAGGAGCCATCATATATCCAATTTATACAGGCGGCAAGAGATCGGACCTGTAAAACTATAGGATGATCACCCTACTGGACGTGGAATCGAGATACTACGCTAAAATGCTCCTTCAAGACCTGGCGTCCTGGGCCGCAAAAAAACATCTCATACCCTTCAACCAGACAGGATTTGTGAAAAAATCAGGCACCATAACAAACTTGCTCGCAATCTCTGTCCTGCTAGACAAAGTAGCTACCTTAGGAACGCTAATGCACGGCTGTTTCGTCGATTTTAAGGCCGCCTTCAACCGCGTTCCCAGAAGCAGATTGTGGCTCAAACTGCAGAAATGGGAGATTCCACCACCGTTACTACAAGCCATAATCGAGCTACATTCCAACACATGGATTCGTATAAAACTTGGGGATTGATCACACATTTCAAGAAAAATACAAACAACCCGCGGAGTGAAGCAGGGGGTGTGTACTGGCGCCCCTACTTTTCAACCTCTTCATTTCCGATCTGTCAGAGTTACCTGACAAAGTTAACTCTCATCCTCCAAAACTCGCTGGGGCAAGAGTCAGTAACTTACTGTACGCGGACGATATGGTTCTGCTTAGTCACACCAGGGTGGGCCTGCAGAGACTACTTGATCAGCTGTCCTTATACACCACCGAAAATGATCTGGAACTGAATCTAACCAAGACAAAGGCAATCACCTTTGGGCAAAGGAAATATCAAGGTGGCGGATGGCAATACAATGGCAAAAGCGTTGACAGAGCCCTTTCTTATAAGTATCTGGGGGTTCACCTGGACAGAAGGGGAGCATTCTCTAAACATAGAGACGAGGTAGAAGCTAAAGCCCTGACAATCCAGGTGGCTTTTAAGACTCTTGCAAGACAACTGTCAGGTCCTATTCTAACCCCACTTATAACTGTAATGAAGGCAAAAATCATCAATTTCCTCACCTACAGCCAGGAGATCATGCAAGGGAAAGACAACAGTCATGTGAACAAAACAAGAATATTCAAACAGGTATTGGGCTTACCTAAATCTTCCTCCCCCACCCAAATACGTCTTGAGTTTGGTCTTCAAGACCACCAAGCAATAGGGCGTGGAGCGTACATTAGGTTGTGCAACAAGTTGCGTAGCTCCAGAGAAGGAAGCCTGGAGGCCCTTTTGTGGCTGGAAATCTCAGCTGGTCAAATTGGTAGCTCATACCGGCGCTACTTGCAAGATTCTTTAAAACTCCTCGACACAGAAGAAATCTGGACCTCCAATCCATCGCAGCAGGCACTTAAAACCCATATCAAAAGAAACGTCTGCCTCTGGTCCTTTCACTCGTACAGAGCCCAACTGGTTCAACGTAAGCACGCCTGGACAACTGTATCAGGATTTAAGCCAGGGATTATGGCACCACATCTGTCATGTTCGTACTCACAGCTGTGGAAAAAAAGATTTTTGGCCCTCAGAATGGGTGAATGGCCATTCCTGTATCACCTGCCAAGATGGCGCTGTGCAAATCCCAATGTAACGTGCAGGGGCTGCAGGAGCAGTACAGAAACAATCGAGCACGTGGTATGTCTTTGTCCTGCAGTTCATGACGATCGAAAGAAATTGTTAAAGAGCGAAAGGAACAAACTTGGTATCCGTACGCGCCGTCAAGCCATTCTTGCATCAATGAACCCGGATAATCCACAGCTTAACATCAAGTTCACCAAGTTTGTTACAGGAACAGCAAGAACATTTACAAACAGCGAGACCCTGTAAGCCATCAATGGTTAACCATCAAAAGACAGACGAAGCCCTGCGCTCCAGTCGTACTCTTTTCCGATTTGCATAGCCCTCTGTACTATACAAGAGTAGCTGACAACGGCCCTGGCGTACGGGTTGACTTGTCTTCCTGTGCATCCCAGGAATCCTTTGAAACACTGTATGCAGGGGGTTTATTACATAAATGGATTACAACCCCAGGATCCTCACCAGAAACACTGAACTATATTATTAAAGTTATTATTTGTTCCTTCTTAATAGCAAATGTCTGCCTGTGGTTAGAGTGGATGAAAAACTAGAACGGATAATCATGGTTTACAACTGCTTTTCTAAATAGGTTTTTAGGATTTTAAATCATTTTCTGATGAATTTTATCTTTCATTCCCATTGTGATGGTACAAATGTAAATATTTCAATAATTATTCTTGATATATGTTTTATAATGCTCGCATGTTCACCATTGTAATGATTTGTATTAATCAAACAATAAAGTATACTAACCTAAAAAATAAATATTTACCTAGATAATTAATACCGGAATCCTTTTTATACCATAATTAATATTAAACATGTCTATAAATACATCCATATCAATTATAATAGTAGCAGTATTCTTAATTCCTGAGTATTAATTTACTAAAATATTTAGCCTACACCTTAAAAATAAATTTTAAAATATTACTCTAAAAATAATATATTTACCAAGTAAATTAATATCTAGAATTTATTTTTTACTATAACAATAAAATGATTTCTAAAAAAATCCATATTCATTTTTACTGTAGCATTAATATTAATACCTGAGTATTCATTTACTCATAAATAACTATTACCAAATATATAAATATATTTTTATATTTTGTAAATAAATCAAACTTACATTTTTCAACATCGATCATATAAAAGTTATAACAAAAACTTACTATACTATATTTACCAATGCGTTGTAAAAGCATGCGTTGTACCTACATGTGCGTATTTATAGTATGCGTTGTAAATTCCTGCGATGTAACTGTTCCTGCATTGTAACAGTTGTGTTGTAAAGGCATTGCGTTGTAATGCCTGCGTTGTAAAGGATGTTTCCCCTCTTCTCCTGCAGGCTGTAATGCAGCCTGCGTGGAGAAGAAGCCCAGGCCCCCCATTCCCTGGTTGAGCGTCGAACCAGGATGCTCAAAACCAGTCACAACGCTGCATTGCAGCATTGTGATTGGTCAATGGTGCCTGGGTGTCTACCAATCACAACGCTGAACCCCTCCCGTCCCACGTAACCCCCCCCCCCCCCCCCCCCAGCACGACTGCGATCTGCCCACCTTGCCACCCTCGAGCCATGCTGCCGCCCCTGCAGGGTGAAGCAAAGAGAAAGGAGGATGAAATCCGGAGAGGGAAAGGACAGACAGAAAGAAATAAGGGTGAGGTGGGGAGAGCAGAAGATATAAAGCACTCAGTAATAAACCTCTTGAAATACACATTTAAAATGAGTCGGCAGAAACCAGCAGCAGGTATGAGATGCAGCTCACCTCCGTACAAGGCCATCCGGCATGCCCAGACCCAGCTCTCAGACACCTGGGAGACTTTGGAAAAACGTACTTATCTTTATGGCCCACCCATGCTTCTCTATGACTATCCCAGATCCCAACTCCTGCAACAGGGCTTGCACCCCTTAGGGGCTGGGTTTAGGGGAGGCAGTAAGGACTGGGCACTAGCATATGGTGGCTGAGTTCAGGTGACGTGGGAGAGACAGGCCACAATTATAAAGGGTGTGAGATCAGAGCATTACAAACCCTCCATCTCAAGGAGCTGGGGGTTAGATGTGCATGAAGAAGTAGAGCTGTAGTCTAAGAAGGTGGAATCAGAGGGGGCAGAATTTGAAGGAAGCTGGGCTCAGAGTATGCGGGCAACATCCATCCCAAGGGGGCTAGGGCCAGAGGATACAGGAAGTACAGTGACACTTTATCCTAGGAGCCGAGGTCAGAGAACGCAGGTAAGAATGCCTCTTACACAGGGACGCAGCCCATTATTATGTGGTGTCAGGGATATACGGCAGGGGATCGCATGGTCCACTGTCACATGGGTGGAGTTGGAGGGCGCAGGAATGGTGGACCGTAGGTGTGACTAAGAGGACTCATAGCCAGCTATCGAACAGAGAGCTAGGCCCAGACAAATGACTGAATCCAACAGTGGGGATGGGAGGTGTCCTCCTGGGTGAGATGTTCTGTAACTGCATGTGACTGAGGTCACGCGCCTTGGTTGCCCCGACTCTCCACCCCCTCACCCCGCCACCCCTTCAAGATCGCTGAGGTGAAACCAGCGAGCCCAAGATCACAAAGTGTAGACATGGAGCGTCCATGTTCTTCATCACATGTTGTTCAGGAGACTATCACACCCTCAGGTACAATACTCCCCTGACACCTCTGCATCCAGGGATCCCCACTACTGCATGATAATAGCTGTTTGCGATGCAGGGACGTATCTTCGGACGGGGGGTGTGGGGGGGTGGGCGGGGAATATTACACCTCCACTGATAAATGTATTTTCTAATGAATAGTTGGGAACAGACACTTTTTGAATTATTTAGTCGATATCTGTGTCATTAATGTATCATCACTCATATTTCCTTCAAAAATGATGGCATTGGTATTTGTAAAAAAAACACTAATCTGTTTTATATTATATTATTGTTTTAGAATTAATTTCAGGTACTGATGTCTTGCAGATTCTTGGGCTGCATCTTCATCAATTTACTCTCTCATTAAATTGCCATTGAAAATCTCTCTCTGAAGCTAGAAAAATATGTTTTATGTTGGCGTTATTAAACAATACATTAAAGTACCATCACAGACATCTGCTCATTGAGGCATCCTCTTGTCTCCTATTACCCAGAGAAAAAGAATGAGTTTGCATAAACTGGGTTTATTTGAATTTATGTGTGTGTTTATCAAACTCCTACTTTTCACATTTTTTTTTGATATTGCATGTAAATGCATGGTTGGTTGAATATAAAGCAGTACTTTTCGGACAGAGATTCGTATAGTCCTTTGGACTAACTTCCAAGACACTGGGACCACCAAACATTTAGGCCCAGAATTATTAAAGTTTTGCGCATGCGCACATGCAACACAAAATGTCATGAACGACAGAATCAATCAACTTTCCCGTACTGAAGAAACCCTCTGTGAATGCAAAGCTAAATGGCACTGTATCGTCATGGACGTCATTTAAAGCTCGCCAGGGGTGGCAGCTGTGACCCGCGGCTTTCTTAGTGCGCCCCCGGGCACTACATTTGCGACTTCTCGCCTTAGTGTTGGCAAAGGCAATGCCAAGAACAGAAGGTAAACAGTGCACTGTTTACTTTCTGCAGCTCTAACTGTGATCTGGCACATTAAACAGCTAAATTCAGCAGTGCAATATATAATTCCAGTATACATTTTAAAAAATGAGTGTAAAAACAAACATTAGTAAATATTTGTAAACGCGATATGGCAGATTGTTAACATGTGGAAAATTATATAATTCAGTAAAGTAATAATGACTTACCAGTACGGAAAATATAACGTATTTATGCTAATGAATAACTTAAGAACAGCACAACACAGAGCATTGCCAGTCACACACCAGTTACCTCTCCTACATTTGTCTTCATGCTTGCTTTTGACCCTCTTCAGCACTACACTGCCTTTTAGATAGATTTACACTATAAAAGTACCACATAGTTACATACATATATGCATACATGTATACATACGTACATACATACATACAAGTCAATAACATAGTCCACATTCAATATATGGTTACATGAAGTAATACAGGTGGACAGAACAACGATTGTTTTTTAAACCTTTTGGTTCGTCGACTGTAATTTACCAGTACTTTTCATACTTGGGGTATACACTAAGTGGACCGCCAACGTACCACTATTTTGGGGAAAGCCACGCCTGGACCTAGGAGGCTCCGCTGGGGACTACAATTCCCATCAACGCCTGCTCACGCCCATTGCCCAAAATGAACAGACCAACACATTATCAGTATAGCAAAAAAGGCCACTTTATTAAGATCAGGTAAAGTCTCTGAAATAAAGAGTATTGCTAATTTTATTCTGTATACACAATTTGGTAAAATGGACCAAAACCTTACAATTCATTACTTAAATGTCGAACTTTCTGACCAAAGCCATCAATATATATATATATTTGTAACTTTTTCCAAAAAACCTTGCTTTATTACCTTTCTTTCAGCAACCCAAAGGATGGGTAAGCCTGCTCCAGAATTAAATTCGCCCTTCAAACCCATCTCCCAGAGTCACCTGTCTAATAGTGGCATGAAATTTATTATTATTTTTTTTTTTTTGGGGGTGGGCGGGTGGGATTTTTCCGCCAAAAAAACCTCTCCAACCCTCCTGCCTGCCTCTTCAAACAAGTAACTTGCGCCTAATGCGCAGTTAACGACGCTCTCAGCGCGAGCGCCGCTGTCCTCTCGCCTCCTGCCACTCGAGCTACCCAGCCCGTTCCATTCGGGTAAAAAACCCCAGGGGGAGACTGCTTCCGCTACGCTCCCCCTGGGGCCCCCATTGCGCTCATAAGCGCCACGTCGACCATTCGGTCCCCTGTGGACCACCAACGGACCGCTGTTTTGGGGAAAGCTGTGCCTGACCGAGGAGGCTCCGCTGGGGACTGAAATTCCCATCTTCCCCTGCTCTCGCCTGTTGCGCTCATGAGCGCGACATCGACCCTCAGGGTGGGAAAAACCCGGGCAAAGGGCGGGGACATCCACGCCTGTCGGAGCCCGGAGGAGGCTGGGCCCCCTCTGACTTCTCTGATTCCAGCTGCCTATACAGCCCAGACCTCAGCCTGCAGATGGGGAAACAGAAGTCTACTTCTGCTACGCATGGAAGTGAGCCCACTAACACTTTAGACTCTTTCCTTCTAAGTCTTCCGATGCACTGGGTAAGGAGATATATATTGTCGAGCGCAGACTGTCCATGGGGGACCCGGGGGCTCCTGACCAATCAAATGAGGCCTTATCTAGCGAGTTGCTACCCGTAACTGCAGGTGACCCCCAAACTCAACCTCTAAGCCAGCTATTACTTGCTCAAAGCACCTGATTCTCCAAACAGAAATTACAGTTCTTTCACCTCCGGGTCCTTTGGCACCACCATTAAAGAAGAAAAAAGGGAGGAGAAGAACCATGCCAACTTCTGCTGCCCTGCAAGCCTCCAAGGTGACCTCTCCACCTCCTTCGGATGTTCTGATCTGAAAAATCGAACAGTCAATCGCATTTCTATTACAACCTTTCTTAGACAGACTATCCAGAATTGAGGCCAACATTGCGACTCTATGCTCAGTAAGGGATGATCCCGCTTACTCTAGTTTGATGGCCCGCGGCGCTGAGCAAATTCTTCATAATTACGTAACTGCCACATACCTGCATCCCCCTAATAACTGTATGGTTAACCTGGGTTTATCGAGAGTGGGTGGCGGTGGTAGGAGCAAAGGCTCTCACCCAGAAGGTACGACATTTAGAGACCTTACAAGCCCAACACAATCCCCGATGCAGCGAACCGATCACCTAACACCTAAACCTGTCTCCGTAAAATTCATCGCCGCACAGCCTCAGGGGTCTTCTTATGCCCTTCCACTGTCAACCACTAGACCTTCTGGAGAATATGCATTGGAAAGGGGGGCAAAATAGATGGCCACACAAGACTTGCCCTTCCTCCCGTAGCTTGTCCCTACGTGATAATTTTGGCAAATGTTACACAGTACTCAAAAGGAAACTACAGACCAACTTATTCTCAAAGCATGCCAATGGATCTGCAAACAAGAGGGTAGGCGGGGGAGATACTTTCCCAAATTCTAATGGCAAGAAGAATGATCTGGGTGAGGGACTCAAAGAAATCTATCCAGGGGGACTGTGTGGTGGTTAATTTTAACTCGCACCATCTGGTTCAGCAATTTCTCAACTTGTTCCCCACAGTACCATCACTGAATACTCATATGTTTGTGTTACTGCTGGACTTTTTCTATAAACAAGCTAGGATCAGTCTCCGGGGGCAAGACCCTGTGCCCCCCCTCTACCAGTCTCACCCACTTTGAGCCCCAATACCTTCCATCAGGACAACCCTTCATCCCCTCCCCCACTCTCAGTCGATTCAGTGTTTTAACAGACCTAGAAGGCTGCGATTGACAGAGGAAGAACAGGAGAACTCCCACTCCTGTTCCAAGCCGCAATATATCAGCGTTAGAAAACCCCTGGCAAGTTACTGTAACACACACTCAGATCGATCATGCCAAACTAATCATTACGAATATTGCCGGCCTGAGTTCCAAACTGTCCAATCCTTCTTGGTTAACAATTGTTACCACTTATGGCCTGATATGGTTCCAAGAAACGTGGGAAATCAGTCCTAATAATCTGGATGGCTATCGCTTTTTCCATACCCCTGCTCTTCTGGCAAACTCAGGCCTTGCCAGGAGTGGGACTCTGACCCTGTTGAAAAATACTGCAAAACTGAAAGTCTTGTCATTTCACAACGATTCTCCTTCTTATCGACTTTTACACCTGAATGGCCAGGTGGTAACCCAGTCATCTTAATTGTCTTTTATAATAATAATTTCACCAGCGACATCTAGAAGGCCATCGACCTACTGGTAGGGGAAATCAATGTACTTTTTAATACATTCAAACAGTTTCTAAATATTCTATGGGTGGGTGATTTTACCGTGCACAGTTGCCCCTTTTTAAATAAAGCAGTATGTGGTATAACCAATGAGATAGGTGAGCCTATACCCCATTCTACATACAACCCTTATGGAGATGCTCTGAATAGATTTCTTGTTATCAACGATTTAGAAGTCCGGATCGGGATCGATTCTAGCTCAGGCATGCTACAAAATACATTTGGCTTACCCACTCAGGGATCAACCATGGATTTTTTGATGGTTTTGTTTCCTTTAAAAAAATGTATTTGTAATGTTCAAATAAAGTAGGTCATTAGGATGATAGGCAAACTTAGTCCGCCCGCCATCTTATCGGATAATGGGACCGCCCGCCATAAGGGCGGGGGTCCCGTGGGGGGTATTAGGATGTGCCTGACACAGTGGCGGGCGCATCCTGCTTTTTTAACATTGTGGTGGGCGGTGCTCTCATCACCGCCCGCCACAATGCCAAAAATGCATGTATGCATTTGCATACACAAAGCGGCAGGCACCGCGCGGTTCCTGCCGCATTGCTTATGCAAATGCAGGGGGGTACCACAGGTACCCCCCATATGCACCCCCCACCTCGCCTTCACCACAGGGGCCCGCAGGGGGCCCCCGAAGTGAGGACCGCCTGCCTTTCTGTGACGGACAGGCATCTGTTTCAGCCCATACTAATATGGCTGGTGGTGTCTGATAGACACCGCCACCATATTAAACCTCTTCCGCCCCGGTCGCAAGGCAACCGGGGCGGAAAAGCGGCGGACGGTCTTTTCGTCCACCGCAGTCCCCCCCGCCATAGTAATATGGCGGGGGGAATGGGTGGCGGGCGGGCAAGGATGTCGGGCGGATCGCCACCGCCCTCATTGGCAGTGGCGATCCGCCCGACATCCTAATGGGCCCCTAAGTCTCTTAACTTTAGTGATCATGCTGCCATTAATTTTTTTTATTTTTTTTAAAAAAAATGTTTAACTTTATTTTTGTGCAGGCATAAAAAGAATACAGGTGTATCAAGCTCACATTAGCACGTCAAACTTACATTATAGCTCCAATCCACAGCCTTCACGCCCACATCCCTGGGGCCGGGCGGCAACACCATTCTCGTCAATTAGTGTATAATTATTCTAAGGCTTACGAGCTCTTCATGTAACCCCCCAATCCTGCTTTTGTTTTTCTCCCACAACTCCTCCCCCCCTCCCACCCATACATATCTACAAACTGGTAGCTTTTCCCCCTCAAAGGGGTGACAGTCAGATCACATTTCCATCAATCTATGTGTCACTTATCCATCAGTTCCATTTGTGCATAATATACTGTTGCTTGTCTCCCCACCCATGTCTCTGTATAGCACCTCATATGTTTGGTGTCTCTGGATTCTCAGTGTCCCAGTCTTCTTTAGGGCACTTATCGCTATCAGGTGGTCTCCTACTCCTGTCTCCGCCGTCTATCCCTCTATGGGTCACCTTCTATTGCCCCACTTCTAGGCCATGGTATTGTCTCCATTTATTCCATACCTTTCGGAATTTTTTGGGACAGCCTCTAGCTTTGTATGTCACTCGTTCTGCTGCCATATAGAGGTCTAGCCCTCTCCTCCACTCCTCTATTTCCGGCCTCTCCGCCACCCCCCAGTATTTCGCAATGTCCCTTTTCGCCACTACTAGTGCCAGCACCAGGAAAATGATATGCGGGCGTGGCAGGTCTACTTCAGTCACCATTCCTAGTAGCGCCAGTTTCGGGTCCAGTGTTAGCTCTATTCCCAGTACCTCCCCCAATTCAGTGAAGATGTGAGACCAATATATTTGTATTTTTTCACATGACCAGATAGTGTGGTAGAAATCCCCCTGTTCGGATCTGCATCGAAGACATGTGGCGTCTGTTATCCTACCTATCTTGAGGAGACGCCTCCTATCGAAATATGTCCTGTGCAGCACATTTAATTGGATCAGCCTCAGCCGTGACTTAATGGCCACTTCTCAGGGGTGCATCAGTATCAGCTCCCAGTCTAAGTCCTCTAATTCCCCCACTTCCGCCTCCCATACTCCTCTGAGTTTCGCCAGATTTCCCAACATATTATTTGTGAGTGTTTTGTATGTGAGGGATACTGCCTGGTGTACCATCTGTTCCTGTAGGAGTCTCCCTTCTAGAGGTGAATATTCCGGTATATCCTGTAGTGATATCTTCTGTGCTTTCCAGGCATGTACTAGCTGCAAGTGTTTATATTGTTGTGTGTGGTGTAATCCAAACTCCGCCTGTAGCATCGCGAATGTCTTCAGCTCACCTTTCCTTATCACATCCCCAATAGTAGATATCCCTATGTCATCCCACCTTTGGAAGCCTTTTAGTTTTTGAAATTCTGTGAACCATTTGCAGTGCCATAGTGGTGTCTGACGTGTTGGTCTCTCCTCCCACCCCGTGGATCTCGTGGCCCGTGTCCATGCTCGTATCGTGATCATAGTAGCGGGCAAGAGCGTTCTCCCTGCCTTCCCCCCATACAGATAGTGAAGTACATTGTGTGTGGACAATTTATGCCTTTCCAACGCATACGTCGGGTGGTCCGCTGGTGCATGTAACCAGTCATTTATGGGGGTCAGTAGTATGCCTCTAGGTTCGGCAACGAAATCCCTCCACTATATTGGTGTCGTTGGAGTGTCTGGAGTGCGATGCGTGGTTGTTTGCCTAACCATAGGAATGATCGCAGGTCTGCGTGGATTTTGGTGATAGTGTTAGTCGGGAGCGGATAGTACTCATTTTGAAGTGCGTAGAGGAACTTGGGTAAGGTAATCATTTTATACATCGCCGCCCTTCCCAGTAGGATGAGCGGTAACTGTCTCCATCTCGTCATGTCTTCTACTGCCTCTTTCATTATTCGTTCCACATTTTTCTGGAACGAGATCTTCTTGTCCAGGGTGATATAGATCCCAAGGTACTGGAATCCCTCCGAAGTGGTGAGTAGGCGGTCCGGTAGCACTACTCCCTGCACTGCTCCCCGTGGCGTGTACAGGACTGATTTATGCCAGTTGATGGTGTGGCCCGCCATTGCCCCAAAGCCCTCTAACTCTCTGAACAACGTCCCTACTGAGACCTCGGGGTTCGTAATATATAACAATACATCGTCGGCATATAATGACATTTTTTCCTGGGTACCCCCTAACTCACTCCACGTGAAGCCATGGATCTCCGGGTTTTGTCGAATTTTGGCTGCCAATATTTCTATTGTGAGTGTGAAGAGTAGAGGTGACAGCGGGCATCCTTGTCTGGTGCCTCTCTCTACTCGGAATTCGCACGATAAGCATCCATTCACTCGTACCCGTGTCTTCGGTGCAGTGTACAGCAGCCCTATCCAGTTCTGAAAGTGTGGACCAAAACCAAACCGCCACAATACTGCCATGAGAAAGGGCCAGTGTACTGCGTCGAACGCTTTTTCAGCGTCCAAGGACATGAACCAGTCCTATCTTTTACTTCTTGGAGCCAGTTGTGTGTCCGTCGGAGGTTGAGCTTTGTCGCTCTATCCGGCAAAAACCCGGATTGGTCTGTGTGTACAAGGTCTGGAATGACTGTCCGTAGGCGCGCCGCTAGAATCGTAGCCAGCACCTTCACGATCATGCTGCCATTATTGGTGTCCTGGAATGGGAAGGAGTTCATTCGAAGCAGACGACCCTGTCAAACCCACAATAGCAAGAAATAATGGGATTATCCTTAAATGGGCTACAATAGACAAAGTAAAAATTGATCCAGTCGTGGCTGGAAATAGGATAAATGACATCATGATCTGCCTAGAACTGGAATCTGATCCCACTCAAGTAATCACGGCCTTTGAACAGATATTACTCAATATCAAAACCATCCTAACCAGAAAAAATCTTACTGCCAATACGTTAGGCCCAAGATGGTATGACCAAGCTGCACTAAATCCCTACCAAACTTACATCAGGCCGTCAGATCCACAGCTAGAGACTTGGAACTGGTTAACTTCTTCGTCTCCGGTATAAAGAGGCAAGGAGGATTATAATTAAAACTCTTAAGGAAAAAGCATTGGAACAATGGTAACAAGCCACCACCTCAAATAAAGCTAGGGACTTTTGGAGAGTTATTAACGCTCCCTTTCTCAAACCATCCACTGGTCTGAGTTTAGACTGCCATGTGGACGAGGAATCTTGGGTTGCATTCTTCTCCTCAATATTCGATTCAAAAGCTGAGGGAACGATTATGCAGTGGGCAGTCATTACTTTCCCTACCAAGCCTTTCCTAATTTTCAACCATCATGAGATCAGAGAGGCCCTTATGGAGTGCTCCAGTAACAGAGCTCCCAGCCCGGCTGGTACTCCAATAGATTTTTTTCTTGGACCAGCCGTATTGATGGGGACTGGTAGTGATAAATGTTTTAAACGCAGTCGACATTGTGGGTTCACAGGACTCATGGTCGAAATCATTTTTAATTCCAATCCATTTGAAAGAAGATAAATCCGAGGCCAAAAACTACAGACCGATCTCCCTCCTGGACAGCACAGCTAAACTCATGGGTCGAGTCCTACTGAATAGATTAGAGGAATGGGCTACCCGCAATAATGTCTTGATCCCGGTGCAATACGGTTTCAAAAAGGGGAAAGGTACCCAGAATCAATGCCTCAACTTAAGACTGTTAATTGCCAAGTATACTCAAGCCAAGCAAGGCAAGTTATACTTGGCATTTATGGACTTATCCGCAGCTTTTGGCTGTGTTGCCCATCACTACCCATGGATGAATATGAAACAATGGGCATCGATTAGACAATTATCTTTTTTATAAGGCAGCTCTATTCATCGGCCTTGGCCTGCGTCCGTTAAGGGTCGCTGGGAGAAGGCACTAGGTCGTTCCCAATCAACAAGGGAGTCCGACAGGGTTGTCTACTTGCCCCATTTCTTTTTTCCATCTATACCAATGGGGTGGACACACCCCTGTAGGACTCAACCCTGTATATTTCTAAGATCAATATTATGGACTCCCCAATTCTCCTTTACGCAGATGATGCAGTGTTAATTGTCCATACGGGCCTAGCCCTACAGAAACTACAGGAGGTTTACATGAATTATATGCGCAATCTGGATCTAAAAACGAATAGGGCAAACCCCTTTATCTTAATTACCGGCCGTAAAGATAGTAAGGTTCCACATTTTTACATAGCCGGAAAGAAAGTTGCCCAAATGGATACTTTCTCTTGTCTAGGGGTAACATTCGAAAGACAACTAAATTCGTCCAATTTGATTACCACAAGGGGCTTATCGCTAGGAAAAAATAATATTGCCCTACACTCTTTTACAAAACAACTGGGAGAGAAACCCCTTGATATAGTTAAAAAAAGTTTACACTGCCAAATCTGTCTCAGTAGCAAAGTATGGGGCAGGCATCTGAGGATATTTTAACTCCTCTGCTATCCAGACTATGGAGGATATTTTCTGGAAGAAACTAGTACGCCTCCCTGTACGCTGGTCCAATTTCATTAGTCATGCAGAACTAGATGTTCCATACATTAATGATACAATTAGCCTATCCCCAATCATTCTATGGCATTCTATCTGGAGAAGCGAATCTGTCAACCTAACTCAGAAACTAAAAGAAGACTGTCTCTCTCTTTCTAGAATATGTCCAGAGGACCCCATTGATCACATATATTAAAAATAATCTTTCCTCCCTTGGCCTAGAGCACTTTTTTGTTTGTCTTGCCAATCAATTGCTTTTCCATCTCTAAAAAGGAGATCAAGACCTGATTTTTTAAACAAAGGGCAAATGAGAGATTTAAAACAAACTGTTTAAAGGCATCAGTGATATCCTATTTGGATGGACCGATTAACCAGGAAGGGACAGCCTTATACTTACTTACTGTGACAATCCCTCGCCACAGATTTATTTTACTAAGGTTTCGTCTGAATTTACCCCTTGTATGTTGGCCTATCCATCGGGAATGTTTCCCATACATGATCTCCCCATTGCCCCTGCGACAGAGTTTCCACCCAATCAAATTTGCATATTTTTTTTTCTTTCGCAAATTTTACGTGGAACACCATAAGAGGTTCCTATTGCCACTCATAATTAAATATAATTTCACACAGTGCTGCCCAGGAAGGTATTTTCTACAATCACTGCCTAATCACCTTGTTTGTTACTCTGTGGAGTCTTTTTTACTTCTTTCCTGGAAGACCAGGCGATTGCACAATACTCATGTGTAAATTGTATGTTTACTCTCTTTTTAACGGTTGTTTTTATTTGTAATTTTTAATATTTTGCACAATGATGGATTTTTTTTTAACAATTCTTTTTATTAAATAAAGCATCAGCCAAAATCACATCACAGAGGTATTGTCATAGCATAGAGAACACAGAGGGGGCACAGGAAATTCAAGTATACACATGATCATGAATCCTGTCCTCAAGAGGTGAAGCCACCGGGGGATCCGAATCTCCAGGTAGTGCCGCCCAGAGTGAATGGCGGATTTGCGCATAACGGATGTATTCAGAACCCGTCAATTCGTATTCCGCCTGTAGTTCCTCAAATGTTTTGATTTTCCCCTTTCCCCAGACAGCCCCAATGGTGGAAATCCTGATAAGGTCCCACTTATCGAATCCTTTTGTCCTCCAGAGCTAACCTAGTTTCTCCGAATCGAAGAGTGGGGTGGCCCTAGTCACTGTATCTTTCCATCCCAGGGATTTAGTGACATCATGCCAGATCCGAACAGCATGCTTGGTCGGCCCCGCCAAACCCAGTTTCGTCAGCATTGAGTACAGTGCCCTGTTGTACCTCCCCCTGGGAAGGAGCCACTTATCCGTGGCATAACCCAGGTCTGCGACCGCATCATATGTGCCATGATTGATAGCGGCCAGTTGAGAAGCCCAATAGTACAGTTTGATATAAGGGAGAGCGATGCCCCCGTCATACCAAGGAAGTGGGAGCTTAGCCAAAGCAATAGGGTCCTACCCTCCCACAGTAGACTACTGACCTCACAAAAATAGCTAGCTGGCACCACATCAAGAGTGTTATGAAGAGCATAAGGGAAGCGGGGCAGCGCCATCATTTTGAAGAGGGCTGCCCGACCCAACAGTGATAGGGGGAGTCTTCTCCAATGTGCGATATCACTCCGAAGTCTCTGCAGAGGGGGAAGAAGGTTATGGTCATACCTAGCCGCCGGGTCAAGAGAAATGTAAATTCATTCAGAGATACTGGAACTCCTCTGTATTAATTTGTGTAGGACAGTGCCGAGGAGGGACCGAAAGGTCACCACTCAGCACAAAGAGCAAGGATTTCCCCCAATTAATGGAAAGTCCTGAATTTCTCCCGAAAGATGCCAAGACTTGGCAAACCACAATAAGGGATTTCATAGGAGAGGTGAGATATAGCAGAATATCATCTGCGTATAAGGAAATACGGGTTCCGTGCAGGCAGAGGAACAGAGGACCAATGCTTAAATCTTCATTTGATAATTTCGAAATACACTACTGCAAAAAAGGGGTCAATTTTTGTTGCTTTTATGGACCTGTCCACGGCCTTTGATTTGGTTAATAGAGCCCGGCTGTGGACCATGTTGTTAAAATTGGGTCTCGATCCTCCCCTTGTATATTTTTTGGCAGAACTACACAAGGACTTAAAAGCTTCTATTAGAATGGACCAAGAAGGTAATCGTACAGCTTGGTTCAAATCAAGTAGGGGCGTGCGGCAGGGCTGCATTCTTGCTCCCATGCTGTTCACTCTTTATATAAATTCACTTGAGAAGACTCTTTTAACTGCAACCTTGGACACTCCGTGTGCAGGGGATACTCGTATCCCTGTTCTCCTGTACGCGGATGACGCAGCTCTGATAGCTCGGACCCATTTAGGTTTGCAAAGACTTTTAAATGCTTTTAATGATTTTATGTCTTCACTTGACTTGGTGATAAACAACTCCAAATCTCACGTCATGGCTTTTGGGGCTGTCAAAAATAATTCTAAACAGTTCTACTGCAATGGTGACGTGATCACTAATGTCAAAATTTTTACTTACCTGGGTGTAATCTTCGACACCAAGGGTAGCTGGGCTCCCCAAATCATAGCTAAAACTAAAGCAGTTAGGAGCTCGGCTAATGCTATTTTAAGTTTTTCCAGGAGACTGGGTGGGAAGCCAACTGGTGCTTTAGTAAACTTGTATAGGGCGAAATCTGTGGCAATAGCCAGGTATGGCTCAGGTCTGTGGGGTTATGTGAATGGCGAAACTATTCAAAGGGAAGAAAACAAGTTCCTTCGATCCATTTTAGGGCTTCCCCAATCTACAGCCACGTTTTCAGTTCACCAGGAACTTGGTCTAGGGTATATTTCTGACACCCTTTTAATGGCTCCTATTTTGCTATGGATAAGGACCTGGACCAATAACAATCTAGGTTTGAATCACAAAATACTGATGGACTGTTTAAAATTGGACAATTCTAAAAATATTGCTTGGCTATCATACATTCAAAAGTGTTCTTCGGACCTTGGTCGTCCCGATATTTTGCGGTCCCTCAAGGTCTAAAGAAATCTGATCTAGATTGGGTTAAGCTCAACTTTACCAAATTAAAAAATGTGGAGAGGGAGGAACGCCAACTGACTAAACCCACGGTCAGAGCCCATTTCCTGACCATTACCTGCCTTACTATACAACCGTACCTTACCATCATCAACATCCCCTTTCACAGGTGGCTTCTGGTTAAACTTCGGTTTAATCAGATTTATACGGTCCTTTGTGATAGTCAAGGCTGGCATAAGGAGGAGGACGCCCCAGTCTGTAATTGCGACAATTTTTCAACGCAAGATAATATGCACTTTATGTTGTTCTGTCATTTTTTTACTGTGCCCAGACAGAAATACCTGGTTCCATTACTGAAGGATAAAACCTTCCATCAGGCAAAACCTGCCCTCCTGTATCTCCAATTATTGGACTCTGCTTTGGCTATGTTTAGCGTGGCCAATTATCTTGTTTCTGCTGTTAGGATCAGGAGGAGAAGACTCAAAATGTGATACAAGGGTTTTGCTCGGAAGGATGAAATGGATAATGTTTTTTGTACTTGTAAATTTTTTAGCTAAATATTTATTCCTTCTTAGCTGTATTTTAAATTGTGAATATATTAATTACTATTGATGTTTTTTAATTGTTTTTAAACTGTGAATATACAAATACTATTGATCCATTGATCTTTGTAATTTCTCATGAATTTGTATTGCCCCTTTTTTTGTGATTGTAGAATGCTTTTATGATTTTTAACTAAATCGAATAAAGTGGTTTTGACTTGACTTGACTTGACTATAAGGAAATACGATCCTCCCATTCCAAGGACCACCTCAAGCCGCGGTAAGATGTTTCCCAATGATGGATTTTTTAATGGACGTTTTTAACTGCTTTTCTGTACTTTTATGATCTTATTACATAAGAATCGAATAAAGTGATGTGACTGACTGACTGACACTAGGGAAACAAATAAACTATGGAAGCTTGTGGTACAAATAATTTGGCTTTCCTGCATTGTGGAGTTTTTGTTGCTCTATAGTCTCCTCTTCCTACAAACACATATCGTAAAATAAAAAATACAAATGTGTAATGTTCCTTTCATGTCAGCAGGCAAGTCCTATGTAAAATGAAGGTGGCTATAAAATAGCCATGTATCTGTGTTAGTAACTATTTTCCCTTGAATTAAGATAATTGTGTCAAGAGTAGTTATTGAGTACAAAATACACACGACACCTCTTAGTTGCTTTTGACCATCGCTGTAAAGCTAAATTGCATTTAGCATCCAGAAACACTGCATTATTTGAGATTGCATGGCCATTGATGTCATCGGTTGCAATACAATGCTTTGTCATTCCGTGCAATGAAGCTGATTTTCACCCAGCATTGCATTACACGAGTGGGGGTAAAAAGTTAAAAATACCTAGACAGTAGGAAAAAATATAAATTATTTCCCCTGTCCAGTGCAGTTAAAATATGGGGAAATTAGGGACCTTAACGCCAACTATGTGCCTAGGTTCCACTGGTCGACATGTTTCTAGCCCTACCCAAGGCTATTCTTCAGGACCAAAGATGAAAGAATTCCCTGGTACCACTCTTATTGTTAGTAATAAATATAATATTTATAAATAAAAAAATGTATACAGCACGCACTAGTGTTGAAATCACCATAGATAGATTATCAAATTAATGTTGCCTCTTAATTGCAACATGAGACCATACAGGGAAAGGGACTCCTGTAGTCACACTTGCCTCAAGGCTACTCCCTCGCTTCAAGGTGAGTGCTCGTCCAGGTCTCTGACGATGACACGGTGGGCACTCACTTTATTTCTCCATATTTTAACTGTACCGGACAGGGGTAATAATAAAGATTTTTTGCTACTGTCTAGGTATTTTAAAACTTTTTTCCCCCACTCAGACCTCCACACTTCATCCACACATAGTACCAACTTTTGTGTTCCTACGTCTCGGTAGGTCGAAGCATGCCTGTTCCGCAACGGGACGGGAAGAACCCGATGATGAAGCATGCCACTAAGGGGCAACCCTGGTGGGTAAGGGTTGGTTAAGAAAAACACAGGGGCATATTATCAAGGGGGTTTATCTCCGCTTTTTTGGCTTTAAAAGCCAAGAAAGCAGAGATAAAATTATCTCCCTATTACCTAGCTGTCGCTAACACCAGTTAGTGACAGCTAGTAGGAGATAGCGACCATCTTGGGCCTCGCTTTGCATGTCAGTGATATTTATCACTAATGACATGCAAAGTGGGCGTGCCAAGATGTTAGCGACTGGAAACAGTCGCTAACATCGCTATCTCCTATTACCAACTTTTGGAGATATTCGCGCTAAGCGCGAATATCTCCAAAAGCTAACACCTGCCCTGAGCAGTTCTTAGCCATGTTATCCAATGGGAGGTGGATAACATGGATAAGAGCATTTGCTCGGTAATGCATGAATATCGCTGACTTTTCAGCGATATTCATGCATTTCGGCCGATTTTTATCGCTTAGGAGATAAACCTTGATAATATCAAGGCTCCTAAGCGATAAAAATCGTCGCTACACGGCGATAAAATTATTGTCGCTAAGCCAACCTAGCGATAATTATCGCTAGTTGTTGGTAATATGCCCCACATTGTTTCCCTTAGAAAAAGACCAGATACATCTAAGTGGAAAGAAAGCAGACCCATTGCAAAACAGAGGGACTCTGTATGTTTATTATACTTTTAGATTATTTTGAGACTACTTTCCTAGTTTAGTTTGAAACACACTCCTAGCACAGTTTGAGCAACACAGTACATTGGTAAACAGGTTAACTCTCGAGAAGACACTGAGGCCTAGATGTAGGTAATTATATTTTACCACTTCTTAAATACCGAATTTTACCGATTCAGTATTTAAGAAGTGGTAAAATAGAGGGGGGGGGATGTAGGTATTACAGAATCGGAAAATACCGAATTGTTAAGATTCGGTATTTACCGATTCTGTAAATACCGATTCGTTAATGCCCATTGATTCCTATGGGCATTGAAGCCCATAGGAATCAATGGGCATTACCGAATCGGTATTTACCGATTCAGTAAATACCGATTCCAGCAAGGGTGCAGGGTGTGTCACTTTGACACCCTCTAGCACCCCAAATACAGGCATGTGTGCCATGTGGCACACAGACATGCCCTAAGGGCATGTCTGTCTGTCACATGGCATAGGTGTGCATGCACACATGTGCATGCACACCTGGATTCAGTATTTTACCACCCAATTGGATTGGGTGGTAAAATACCGATTCTGAAAGGCCTTTGGGACTCAGAAGAGTCCCACCTACATCTAGGTGTTACCGAATCGGTAAAAATACCGATTCGGTATTTTACCGATTCGGTAAATTTACCGAATCGGTAAAATTGGCCCCCTACATCCCAAAAACTAATTTACCGGTCGGTAACGGCCGAAATCGGCCGGTAAATGGCCACCTACATCTGGCCCTAAGTTACTTTTTGTTGCAGAAAGACAGAAAACCTACCATTTAGTCCTTTGGAAGAAATTTAGTGTAAGATTTGCAAGTAAGTAAATGGTTTCTCAGTTGTTGTTTTGGAGGGTAGAACCAAGGTTCCCCAAGGTTCAGGTTGGCACTCAAGGGGCACCACAAGCGGCATTTGGGCGGCCGGGTGCTGAGTGCAGAATGCCAATGTTAGCCAATGGGGCTAAGGGGCACCTCAGTTGGGGGCTGCTCACAGGCAGGCCACTCGGTCTTGGGAGTCAAGCTCCTAGGGTTACGGTTAGGGCAAAGGGAGGCCCCGGTTGGCACCAATTCCACACCGCCAGCGGCACAGGGCGGCCATTTTCAGGGTGCTCAGGAGGTGTCGGGAGCCAAATGCGTTTCAATGGAGGACGTCAGTTGTAGAAAAGGACTACAGGCTGGAGTCAGAAGAGTGGATTAAGGGAACCGATGACTGGACAATAAAGAGTTGCTGGATACCAGGACACCGTCGGTGGGCCCCTCAGATCTCAGGAGCCGCGGGTGCAGGGTCTCTTTTCGTGTCGGGTTCTTCTCACCGGTTTTGGTTTGGGGGAATCTTCAGGATGAGGCTGCAGGCATCATGGAGAAGGTCAGTGGAGGTGGTTCAATGCTGGAACACAGGTCAGGATCACCAGGGAGACCTAGCTGGGGTCTGGGGCCACTCAGGCGTCGGGTGCAGAGTGGTCAAGACTTGTGGATCTGGCTGGATCTGGAATCCTGGCTTGGGTTGGGTTTGGACAAATCTGGTGTCTATGGGAGATAGGAGTTCTTTGGAAAGGCAGGGCAGGTCCCAGTGGTTCTTGGAAGCTGCTGGCTGCAGGACATGCCAGGTTCAACTCGCAGGGGTTCAGAGCAGGAGACAGGCCTGTAGAGCTAGGACCAAAGCAGTTGTCGTCATCCTCCTCTTCAGCAGGATGGCTCTTTGGCCCTTCTTTTTCTTTGCACAACAAATTTGAAGAGGCAAGGGTTAGGGGTGCCCCTAAATACCACCCTAAATACTAGATTATGGGGTGTTTCAGGGGTGTACAGGTTGGGACCAATGGGCCCCTTCCCTGGGGTGTTTACACCCCCAGTATTCCACCCTCCAGTGGGAGGGGACATATACCTCTTCCTGATTGGAGGGGTCCCCATCATCAAGATAGGGACTGAGAGGTGGCCTTCACTTCGTCTCGACACCAGAGGGGTGGGACTGGCAAAGGTGGGCACACCTCCCTTCCTGGCTAGGTATTCCTGCCGGTTCTCGAGCCCAAAATGGGTTCATAACCAGTGGGAGACAGTTGCTGATAGCAGCAAATGGCTAGGGCCAGCTAACAAAGGTGGCAGGCCTTTGAAGCTCCCTCTTCAAGAACCCTGGCCATTTTGTGGGAGAATGCATGACACTTCTGCCCAGGATGTGCTTTGTTTCCAGACCCAGAGAGCAGAGGGCTTTCTACCCAGGGGTCCCGAAACCTGTCTGGTAGTGGCAGATGGCTGGAAGTCAGTCAGAAACCACACCAGAGTTGGTAGTTTTTCAGAGGGCATCTCTAAGATGCCCTCTGTGTATATTTTTAATTAAATCCAACACTGGCATCAGTGTGGGTTTAACGTGCTGGGGAAGTTTGATACTAAACTTCTCAGACTTTAATAAAGCCATCATTGAGCTATAGAGTTTGTGTTAGCAAACTCCGAGCCCATGCATTTACAAATGGCTTCACTGCACTTACAATGTTTGTGAATGGCATAGACACTGTAGGGGCAGATTGCTCTTGCAGCTATGCCCTCACTTGGGTATAGTGCACCCTTACTTTAGGGCTGTAAGGCCTGCTAGAGTTGCAACTTACCCATCCCACAGGCAGTGTTGTTGGGCATGGCACACTTGGATGTGTGCCATGTCGACTCTTTAGTTTGGTGTGCACCAAAACACCCATTCTGCATTGGCAGGGTGGGGGTGTTAAGGTGAGGGGTCTCATAGGGTAGCATAATACATGTTGCAGCCCTCAGAGGCCCTCTCTGGTCACAAGGCATTTAGTGTGAGGGGTACCTTTTACAAGAGACTTATATGTTGCCCTGAGGTTTTGCCAATTGTGGGTACGACAGCACAGTTTTAGGAAAGAACACAGGTGGTGGGGCCTGGTTATCAGGTTCCTAGCACACTCAGTCAAGTTGGCATCAGGTATCTGGCACAGAGTTAGGGGGTAACCATACAAAAAGGGGCACTTTCCTAGAGAAGGGATAACTGTTTCATGCTTGGTGTCTCTGGAATCCTTATTTAAAATCCTAACTTATGGTGAAGTCGGATTTTAAATGACAATTCTGAAAATGGCACTTTTAGAAATTTCTGATTTTGTAGCCTTATCTATTTGGGGTCTGCAGCCTGTCGCTGGCCACACAACAAGGTGTAGTTGGCAGTTTGGGATTTGTGTATTCCTCCTAGACAACCACACACAATGTGAGCTTTAGTATGACTGAATGGGCCATAACTACAGGACAGGAGGGAGGAGCGGGGCCAAGCCACACATACACCTGAATAGGCTCTGTCCTGTCTCCACACAAAAGGCTTAAGGGCCATTCATTGTCACTTTCGCCAGCTTGGAGACATAGAAGAGAGGCAAGAAATTCCATGCACTTCAAAGGCACTGTTTAGCAGCATCTCCCACATTCCAGAAGTAGGGCACAAGTGTATAAAAGGACTTCAGACACCACCATTTCAGAACACTTTTGGACCTGTGGATACTCTGCCAAGAAGGACTGCTGTGCTACTATAAGGATTGTTACTCTGCTGGCTTGCTGCTCTACAGTAACTGCCGCCCTGTTGTGCTGCACTGCTGCCTGCTGTCCTCTTACCTGGTAAAGAAGAACTGTACCTGCAACTTCATCTTGAACCATGACCCCAGAGTGACTCAAAGGGCTAGCCTGCTGGCCTCCTGATCTGAGCCTCAGGGACATAACTGGCTTCCCAACAGCTCCTGAACCTATCTTCAGTGAGTCTCTGACCCCCAATAGGTGCCCATCAGATCCTGGACACCTGGTGTGGCTTTTGAGCGCTTAAATGCAAGCTTTTCGGCTCTTCGTGACCATGAACGGGCCTGTTCACACCGGAGCCACGTAGCTCTCACAGAAAATCCAATCGAGCAACGGTAAGCCTGTTTCTTCACAGAGCAGCATCGCCAGCCCAAGAGAGACTGCCAATGCTAAGATACAGCCTGCCCATCTGCGATGCCTAGCCTGCTCTTCACGATAGGCCGACTGCTGCCCGCAACTCTCTCCTTGCTCCTCACAATCCTTCGCAACGTGAATGGGGCTCTTGGCGCCAAACTTGAGAAGGTAAACTTTAGTGGGACAAATCTGAAACTTCTTCAACCCGCGCTCTCCCGAGATTGGCCTGAAATTTCGACTTTGACACGGTCTAGCGCAATCACATAGCTGCAGCTAGCGTGTTCCGTTTCTAGGTGCTATTTTATAGTTTATTATTTGAAAATCCATAACTCCGGTTCTACTGATTAGAATTTTTGTGTTTTTTTTTCATTTATTAAATTTTGCTCTATATGTCTTACCTGGAGTGTGATCTTTTTGTGTGGTGTTTTCACTATGTTTACTTTCTGAAGTGTTGCACAAATACTTTACACATTGCCTCTAGGTTGAGCACATGTTAATTGGGGTTTTCTTTTTCCTTTCCCTGACTAGGATTGTGGTTTCTGCCTGACCAGGGCTCAAACCCTAGCCAACTTGTAACTCAGGGTCTCATTTCTGAAAAGTGTTGCATCTCTGGGGAAAAACAGTGGTGCAACACTTTTCATAGCGCCATTGTTGCGACACCATGGATGTGCCATTGCTACACTATGGTGCTCCATGTTGCAGGATTGGACAGACACATCAGGAATCCTGACTTATCTGGTGGCGCAGTAATGACAAATTGCTGGAGTGTGTTGGTAAACTGAAGTAACTCCAGAAATGTGTCATTACACATGGGGCGAGTCCCATGTAAAAGGTCATGCGTCACTCCTTATGCCTGCTTGAAGCAGGCGTAGGGATTCTGATGGAGTCAAGTCGTAGGAGCGGCGCAGTGAAATCTGATAGACTTCACTCTGCCACATCTACTGGGCTTTGTTACGGAAGAACGTCCACCCAGCATACTTTATATCTGATGCAGGTATAATGTAGTGCACAGCTTTACAAAATGACGCGATTGCCTAGATGCGTCACTATGTAAATAGGGCGCAGTGTAGCGCATTGTTTACGCTGCCACAGCGTCTCAAAAAAGTGGCAAACCCTCATAAATAAGGCCTCCAATTTTTAACAGCGAGGACGTCTATTGCAGCCCTGCTGTTTTAAAAGTGACCCACAGCAAGGGCTAAGAGGGACAGGGGCTATTCCAGAACCACATACTAGCACCTCCCAGTGGCTGAAGAACCCTGTGGGACAAGTATGGAGGAGTTGTAGAGGCCTAAGAGTTTAAGGGATCGACCCAGCATTTGGAAATGCAATATATTGACACTCCAGAACAAAGGCTGCTCAATGAACTTAACCTAGCCCAAATGCAGTTACAAGACACACTGCTTGAGGAAGCCAAAGCTGTCTGGCTGGCCTCGCAATCACATATTACCGATAGGGGGACAAAGCCAGTAAACTGCAACAATATCTCTCCTACAACTGTGCACACCATGAGCAAGTCCAATACCTTCCTGATCTAGTGTGGCACATAGTCACTGGAGATAAAGCATCGCCTGCCAATTTGAACAATACTATGTGGATGCCCATTGTGACACTCCACCGGAGACATTGATTCGCAGCTTTACCTCAGACTTGCATCTTCGGACCCTCTCCGACTCCAAGAGGCAGACGCTGGAGGCAGACCTCTCAAGTGGAGAGCCTGCTGTGGCCTTGGGCCTGCTCCAATCCGGTAAAACACAAGGCCGCAACTAGTTCCCTGGTGAGATTTTGCACAAATTGGGTGATCCCCTATGTGATGTCCTAAAGAAGTATTAAAAAATAATCAATTGCCTAAATAATTCTGGAGGGCAGAAGTTGTGATCCTCAAACCAGGGAAACTCTCAGACATATTTTCCTCTTATTGCCCTAGCTCCCTCCTGAACACAGAAGTCAAGATCATTGTCAAGCCACTAGCTGATCAATTGGGCAGAGTCATCCCCTCACTAATTCACCTAGATCAAGCAGGCTTCATGCCCAAACAGGCCACTCAACATAAAATTAGACAACTATATAATGCCGTAGCCCTAGCAGACAGACTAATTCGACAAGCAACAATATTTCTGGAGTACATGGAAAAAGTTTTTGAGTCTCTTAGCTGGATCTACCTATTTACCCCCCTTCAAAGCCTCGCCTCTGGCCCTAAATTAATTACTTATGTCAAACTCCTATACACCGACCTGAAAGCATAAGTTAGGGTGAACATTGTGACATCTGATCCATTCTGCGTAGAGAGGGGCACACAGTGGGGGTGCCGCTGTCCCCCTTTCTGTTTGCCATTGGCTTCAAATCAGAGCGCGAATGGTGGGATTTTAATGAAGACCAGAACTCTCAGACAGAAACTCCAAATGTGTGGATGACACATTCTTCTTCTTACTAACCCTGAAACCTAGGGTCCTCGGGTGCACTAGATCCTTCGAATATTTGAAGACAAATCTGGCCTATCTATTAATTTGACCAAATCCTCCATTTTACCAATCCCTACCCACATGCAAATTCTACATTTGGCATCTGGCAAACCCGTAGCTTCACAATGTTTTCTATACCTAGGGGTATACATTAAACTTGACACCACAACTGCCTGGACAGTGAACATCCACTCCCCTACTAGACAGATTAGCAGATAACATTAGAGCTTGGCCCAGGCTTCTGCTCTCTCTTCTGGGGCACTCAACCATATTTAAAATGGTCTCACTCTCCTACGTCCTGTATCAGTTACAAAACACCCCACACACACTACCTAATTCCTTCTTCTGGAAAGTCCACTACATGTGCCATAGATTGTTATGGAATCAGGGTCTCCCCCACATTGCCCTTGCCAAGTGCTTTTAATCCACATACGAATGGAGCATCGCAGCATCTGACATTGAAACATATTTTAGGGCCTCTCATTTGGGGGTTTTTAATGAGTGGTGGTACGACATGGGAAGCCGACCCACCCATGCCCTTCAAGGCAAATCTATACATTTGTTATATGGGGAAGGATTCCACCTGCACTCCCCCAGGCCACAATGGTCGTGATCCGGGCATGGAGAACTGCCCTGAAAGCAAAAGCATGGAACAAGAAACTCACCGGACAGATACCACTATGGGAATGAACTACCCTACACCAGGTGGTAGCGCTGGAGGGTTTTCACAAGTTGGATACCATTGGCATCTGCACCCTAGGGACCTGATGACAGGTAATACACTTAAAGCATACCAGACTTTACAGGGTGAATACTCTTTGCATCACACACAATTCTACCAATATCTGCAGCTACAATACACTCTCACACCACACATCACAGGGTACCAAAATCTTCTTGAGTTTAATCTCTTGGAGGCCAAACTGCTCCTAGGGGAATTAGGAGACCCCAAAATACTGCAGGGCTATCCTTCCTTGATTCATATTTTTCCAAAGACCTTCACAACATTACGGGATGCCTGGTGTAGGAAGCCGGCTCTGTATATATAATATACCAAAGTAAGCAATAGTGTGCACAGAGTCCAGCGGAACCCCAAAGGTAGGCAGAGGTTAAAGTAGATAGTACCTTACTCTCTATGGGCCCGATGTAGGTAAATCCCATTTACCGAATTTGAAATACCGAATTTTACCGATTCGGTATTTCAAAATCGGTAAATGGGATGTAGGTCCCAACATCTGGAATCGTTACCGATTCCTTACAAATTCGGTATTTACCGATTCGGTAAATACCGAATCGGTATTTGCTATTGAATCCTATGGGCCTTTGAAGCCCATAGGATTAAAGTCAAATACCGAATCGGTATTTACCGAATCGGTAAATACCGAATTTGGCAAGGGTGCAGGGGGTGTCACTTTGACACCCTCTAGCACCCCCAAAACGGGCATGTGTGCAATGTGGCACACAGACATGCCCTAAGGGCACGTCTGTCTGTCACATGGCACATGTGTACATGCACAGATGTGCATGTACACAGGAATCGGTATTTTCCCATGGATTTGTATTCCATGGTAAAATACAGATTCTGTAAGCCATGTGCTGATGGAACATTGGCTACCTACATTGCATTTTCGGTAATTTTACCGAATCGTTATCATTACCGAATCGGTAATTATTACCGATTCGGTAAATTTACCGATTCGGTAATGATAACGATTCGGTAAAATTACTGAAAATGTGCCCTTACATCTCGATAGCCCTTTACCGATCGGAAACGGCCGAAAATCGGTATTTTCGGCCGATTCCGATCGGTAAAGGGCTACCTACATCGGGCCCCATATGTGGTAGTGTGGGTGAGCACTAACACCTTATCAGAGGGTAGTGCTAAGCATTTATTGTACACACTCAGGCAAGAAAGTATTTCACACACTCAAGTACTGAACTATGACCAATTTGTTTTGTATAAAAAAATTATTTAGTTATAGTTATTTTCTAGAACCAAGCCAGGTCTGGTACAGGTGTGTATAAACATACTTTGCAAGAATATGCAGTTTAAGAACAGCCTGAATGCAGTAGAATGCAATGAATTAGTTACAGAATAATTACTTCGTACTTGTAAATAGTCGGTATTATTTTTCAGTTACTTTTCTTACACAGCCAGGTATCTCTAGATAGTAGGCTGGTGCGTTTCCTAGAAGAAGGAAAAGGAAGTAATGTGCTTTGCAATATAAGTACAGGTTTGCAGTATTACTCACAATACAAACTTGGTCCTGGAAAAACAGAACTGGGATAACGGGTCCGTGGGTAAGATTCAGTCAGATGGGCACTCAAGTCGCACCACCAGCGGCACAGAGGCGGCCGGGTGCAGAGTGCAGAGACCACAAGTTAGCCAACGGGCTAAGCACCGTTGTGGGCTTGGGGACTGTGGCGAGAAGGCTATCAGTTTGGGATAACAAAAGTTCCTGGGGTCGAGGTCAGCATTGTAGGGTCCCATGGCCAACACAAGAACTGCACCACCAGTCAGTTAGGGTGTCGCCTTCAGTCGCAGTTGAGGGGACCTTTCAGATACTGGCTACAGATTTGGTTTAGGAGCTTGTGACGGTTTACGGGACACTAGGATCCAGGCTAGGATACCTCCTGCGGATATTGGGTCATTTGGGCTCGGGCGCCTGGAGCGGAGTGTTGGGGACTCACAGAATCGGCCAGAGTCAGAGTTGGTTGGTTTTGAGCAAGTCTGGTGCTCACCGGAGACAGAGTCAGTTTGGTTGCGAAGGCACACCGAGGTTCTGCAAGGAGAGTCTGCAGTTGGGACAGGCCGGTAGGGCTGGGCCAAGTCAGTGGGTGTCCTCTTCTTCCTTTCTCTGTGCCCCTGTTCGCTCCTTCTTCTTCTGGTTTCTTCTGATCTGTTTTTGGAGTTTCTTTTGAATAGAGCTGCTGTTCACAGGAGATCCAGTGTTTGTGGATGGCAGTCAGTCCTCCCAGGGGTTCTGGAGGTTGTTGGTTGCAGGACAAGGTGACTTTTGGTGCAGGATCTCTGGAAACTGCAGATGGGCCTGTAGCTGGGGCCAAGTCAGTTCCTCTCTGCAGTCTCTTCTTCTTGGCGTCTTCTTTCGTCCTTCTTCTTCGTAGGGTGAGGTAATTTGCCTTCTTGACTGCCTCCTAAATACTGTATTTATGGGCATTTTAGGGGTCTTGAGGTATCCAATAGGCTACGGACCTTAGGATGCCTACACCTTGCTGTGATCACCCCACGTGGGGGAGTGGGCACACTCCCTAATCCTGATTGGAGAGCGACTGCCATCCAAGATGACGGGCACCGAAGAGTGAGCTTTACCTCACCTCCCCCACCTGAGGGGTGGGGTTGGCAGAGGTGGGCACACCTTCTGGGCTGCTCTAATTTTTCCCGCCTCTCTTCCTACCGAAAAGGGGGTGAGACAGGAAGGGGGCTTGCTACTGAGAGCAGGAGAGGCTGAGGGTCGCGTTACTAAGGCGGCAGGGACTTTGAAGCTCCCCTGCCACAGATGGCTCTTACTGACCTGGGGGTGGTGGGACCACCTCTGCCCTGGAAAGGCTTTGTTTCTAGGCTCAGGGTGCGACAGCTCCCACCCGGGGGTCCAGAAATATGTCTCATGGTGGCAGGCTGGTGTGCACCAGTCAGGGAATCCATCAGAGGCTGGTCGTTTTTCAGGGGCATCTCTAAGATTCCCTCTGAGTGCATATTATAATACATCCCACACAGGCATCAGTGTGGGTTTATTATTCTGAGAAGTAGGCTACCAAACTACCCAGAATTCAGTAAAGCCAATAAGGTGCTGTGAAGTTCGTAATGACAAACTCCCAGACCATATACTCTTTATGGCTTTACTGCACTTACAATGTCTAAGAATGGACTCAGACACTGTAGGGGTTCAGTGCTCATTCAAATGCACCCTCACCAGTGCACCCAGCTAGGGGGGTGTTTTACCTATACCATAGGCAGTGGGTTGCAGACATGACACACAGTGTGATGTGTTGACTCTTCACTTTTTTATCTGCACTAAAACACCCTGTCTGCAATGGCAGTGTGTGATTGTTAAGGTACAGGAACTCTTCATGTAGCACAATATGTGCAGCAGCCCTTAGAGGGCTTCCTTGGTCACAGTGCCGTTGGTACCCATGGTACCTTTTACAAAGGATTTATATGTGGCCAGAGAGGTGCCAATTGGGGGTATAAAGGTAGAGTTTTGGGAAAGAACACAGGCACTGGCAACCTGATTGGAAAGATCCAGGACACATCAAGTCAAAGTGCATCAGAAATCTGGCAACAAAATGGGGGGGTTACTGCAACAGAATCCCACTCTCCAACACCTGGGAATGAGACCTAGGCACCCTGGCTGACAAAGACTGGGCTGAGGCCAGGGCATCCCTGAGATATGATGCAAAGCGGCTTCACTTCCTACAGTTTAAATATATTTACTGAAGTTACCTTAGGAGGTACAGACTTAGGAAGATGGTTTGATCGCCTCCCCCTTCTGCCTAGGATGCAAGACACAAGAGGGGTCTTTCTGCAAACCACCTGGGGGTGCACAAAACTACACATATACTGGGAGTGAGTCCTTTCCTGCCTAGATCAAGCACTGGAACAATCCACACCGCGCAACTCTAAATTGATCTCTAATTGATCTGATTATGGAGCACTACAAGCTAGGTCTGACTGTGGTGAAGTGTGATATCACACACCACTGGAAGCCAGAGGATCCACCCTCGCTCTTGTGATGGAAGAAGGGAATGGACTGGTGGCAGACCACAGAACAACTAGTCTTTGAGGCTAGAGGGTGCCCCAGGAAATACAAAAAGGTTTGGAGCGCCTGGGCAGACTATAGAGACATTACAATCACAAGGAGAAGCTCTCACATTACGAACATAGAGAAAAAAATGTGAACATACATGGGCTCAGTGCTGCAATGTATGACTGGTGCTCATATTTATATGTAATTCCTGGGGAGGGGTGTCTGGGGAGGAGGTCACCTCTGTTGTACTGTTGACATGTTGTAGCTCATCACATTTACTTGAAAAATCAATAAAAAATGTGTCAATATAAAAAGAAGACATAGCGGCATCCCGGGATAAAGTCAATGAATGACAGCTGATCCTGGAGGCCTTGGCAAGACCAGCGAGAACTGCACTTAGAGAGGCCTGTAGCACTGCACTTAACATGCCTCCCAAAGAAACAAAAATAAAAGCAAGAAAGATCCATTTGACTTTTTCTCTCCCACAATGCTTTTGGGGCATAGGGATAGCGATAGGGAGTTGATGGACACAGTCACTGGGCCTGATGCTTGGAAGTCCAGAAGAGAATGTAATCCTGTCAGCCCTAAGAGACCTGCAGTAAACCTCATCGGATATCAAGAAGGCAACCACTATAGGAACCACAGTGGCCTCATTGACCAGCAGCTGTACTAAACAGACTGTACAGTACTGAAAACTAATATAAGGATAGGAAAGCTGGAGGCCTCAATGGCAGTGCTGCAGGATGACAACAAGAAGCTCGGAGGATTCAAGGACTACACCGTTCAACTTCTAGTTCACATGAAGGCCCAAAGTAAATTCCTGGGAGGCTAGGTCTGTGCATCTAACATCTACCTTCTGGGAGTTGCCAGACACCTGGCAGGGAAGCCATAAAAACTGGTATCAAGGGGATTTTGAATTCCTACGTAGGAGGGCTCCAGCGTTATAGTAGGGAAGGCATACCAGCTGTCCACAAAGAAAACAGGAGGTACCAAGGAATCCAATGGAACTGGTATAGTGGAACTTTGAGTTCCATATTTTCAGAAGGGCAATCAACTCGCAAGACTACCACCAGAGATGGTAAGCAAATTTAGATTTTTCTGGATTACAATTGACAGAGGAGGTGACAGAGAGCAGCAGACAGAGATTGCAGGTCATCAAGAAGGAGCTGCTTATGTTAGGCCTGCAGACATCTCTTTGGCACCGTGACAAAATAGACGCAAAGCCTGAGGGTAAATCCCAGGTTTTCAAACAGATTAAAGCAAAAGAGACCTTCCCACAAGCAAAGGAAAATGAGCATGAATAACTTTGGCAGGATATGAGCTAGGTGCTGTTACATTCGACTAGACCTTATCTGGCATTGGCATACTTGTATCATGCCAATGGGGCAGAGATTGAGGGAATCCTTTCAGTTTGAGACTGATTGTGATCCTTGGTTAGGATGAGGTTCTCCTTTCTATTTCCTGCGCCACCTCTCCCATGTGCACACATCACTCATCGAACTCAGGGGCAGATTTACAAGCCCCTTGTGACCCTTTTACGCCGCCGTTGCGTCCCTTTTGTGACGCAGCGGCGGCATAAGCAATGCGCCACTATGTGACATATTTACAACGTGACGCATCTAATGAGATGCTTCATGTTGTAAAGCCCTGCGCTACATTATATCTGCGTCAGGTATAATGTATGCAGGGGGGGGCGTTCCGTCGCAAGGATGCCCCGTAAAAGTGACGTAGTTGAATCTACAAGATTTCACTGAGTCACTTCTACATCCCCGCTGCATCAAAACCATTCGCCTGCTTGTAGCAGGCGTAAGGAGTGACGCAGCACAGCAAGTATAGGGCACCCCTGAGTAGTGCTGGAGTTGCGTCACGCTTTCGACACAACTCCAGCACTGCGTCACCTTTACGCCATCAGATGCGTCATGCATCTCTATCTTTGCGTCAAGGTGCCTCGCAATGTAAATGCGGCGCATCCATGGTGGCGCAAGGGGTTTCAACCGTCATGCAAAATAACTGGTGCATCCCTGCTGATATGCAAGGATGCGCCAGTTATTGTAAATCTGACCCTCAGTTCCTATAGGAGGTGTGTCAGAGTGGGAATACAGTGGGAGAACCGGTGATAACACATATTATATTCAGTTTTGTTTATCCCTCTGTACTTTTTTGGAGCCCGTAGTTTAAGCGCACTACTAATGTACCTACTCCTAACCTGAAGTACACTGTTCACACACCTTACCAGTGCACCTCAGTCATCGGGTGCATTTAAAATGTAGAGGCAGCTTTACCATTGGTATTCAGTCTTCAAAACACAACTCTGGCCTTATATGAGTACGAGCTCTGGGGGCCCTAAGAGTGAGCAGGAAAGACTAGAAACTGAGGGTGAGCAAGAGCCTCAAGGAATTGAATTTAAGCAGTAGCCTTGAGGACTTAAATTGAGCATGACCCTTGCTGGGGACCAGGGCCGGACTGGGAACAAAAACCGGCCCTGGCACACTACTCAGCTGGCCCCCCCTTGGGTGAGGGGGAGTGCAGGTGAGCAGTTTGCGAGGGCCGGTTTCGGCCGATTTTGTTACAGGGGGACTATATTGCCGACCTACGGTAACAAAAAAGGTCCCCAGGGGCCCAAAATCGGCCCCCACCCTAGAGGCCCACCGGGGAAATGCCTGGTGCCCGCTATGGCCAGTCCGGCCCTGCTGGGGACTCTGTGCGGGAGTAGGACCCCTTGGGACCCAGGGTTTACCTTAAGCTTTAAAGATCTAGTGGTGAGTGGGTTCCTGAGAGCATTGGAGTGATCAGAGCACCAGCAGAGCTGAAGGTAAATAAAAGACTCATGGAACCACGTGGCCCATAATGATCTAGGTCAGAGTAAGCAGCATCTACAAGGCCTAAGGAGGAACAAAGCAATCAGAGGACCTTAGAGTGAGAAGTATTCCACGAG
This sequence comes from Lissotriton vulgaris, assembly GCF_964263255.1. NCBI lineage: Eukaryota > Metazoa > Chordata > Amphibia > Caudata > Salamandridae > Lissotriton > Lissotriton vulgaris. The sequence goes on from NC_141694.1 coordinate 1,325,998,497, forward strand.
CACCCAGGAGAGCAGTAACCTCCTGGGACCTCTCTGTGAGCAGGAGCCTCACGGATCCAAGTGTGAGTAAGTAAGTAACTGGACCCACCAGTGGAAATAAGCTTAAGGGTTCTGAGTGTAACTGCATTCTTTGGGAACTAACTGAGGATGAGCTAGAGCCTTGAGGCGTGAGCATTTATATTTCACCCACTACCTCAAATGGTCTCTTGGTGCTGCTTTAGTACAGGCAGGGGCCACTGATCCTTGTGGGTGCACTGAAGTTTCAACACGAAGAGTGAGTATGATCCTGTGGAGAACTGCTGGTCACTTGAAGTAAGGATATTTAAGGGTGAACAGTAACATTAGAGGCTTGTGGCAGACAAGCAGTGGCGGGCGGCACAGGTAAACGTGGTGGAGCAGGGCGGGGTGGGGCGGGGTAGGGGGTATTTTAGTCAACAGACGACGGAATAGCTATAATAAAATAAATATATAATAACTATTCTGTCATCGGTCCTCTCTCCCCCCGCTGTGCCCTGCTCTGCCCCACCCCACCGCAGTTACCTGTGCCAGCCGCCGCTACAGACAAGACATTCAGGAATCACAAATTGAGCACAGGCTACAGGACCTAACTCTGAGCAGGAAATTCTTGGACCTCAGAGTGAGAACAAGATTTAAAGCCCTGGAGATGAGCACCAGGAAACACGTGGGTCTGCTGCAGTGGAATAATTTTGTTTTCAATCTTGACGAATGTTATTGGCCCTATAAGCTTTAAAACACTTTTATTGCCACAAATGTTTGCCAACGTTAGCTCCAGGACCGGAATGGCCGTAGCAGGCACCAAGCATTTCCCCGTTGGGCCAGAGGGGTGGAGGACAGTTTTGTGCCTGCGGGGACAGCTTTTCTTACTAGGGGCTGGTTTTTCAGCAGTTCTGCAATATCGACCCCCTGTAAGAAAAGCGGGAGAGGTGCTTTTTGCTAGTATCATCCCCCCAAGGGCCGGTGGAGCAGCAACCTGCTAGGGCTAGTTGCTGTTCCCAGTCCGGCACTAATTCCCTGATTAGATCCACAATCCTAACCAAGCTGTGCTTTGCAAAAAGTAGTAATGTGGTCATAGTCCAACCCTACCCTGGGACTGCTTATATCACAGTTACAGACTAGTGTGCACGGATGTGTACGTTTTTGTACTGAGGACATCAAGCGTTTCAGCGCTTTGCAAGAGGTACTTCAAGATAGGTATGAGTGAGATAAATATGTCATTCTTCGAGCTGTGGGAGCACGCATTGCTCTGTAGTTAGATTGAAAGGCTGCGTGCCACTTTGGTTCCACCACTTTGGTTGTACCGGGACATCGAGGTGGAAGTGAAGGGCGGTTTGGGGGCCAGCCGAACACAGTGAGGTCTGCCCCCCCGGATAGATAGGGAGGGGGTGGGGCAGGCCGAGTAGCAGCCATTTTGTAGGTTTTGGGCTACATTGAGAATAGCCTAATTTTAGCCCAATTTCATATGTAGCCCAATGGGTTTAAGGGGCGTTTTCGCACTCCCCCAGCCACCATTTTAGGTTTAGTGACCCGGTGGCTGGGAGCGCTGTAGTGTTTAGCGTTTTTGTCTTTGGGCCTTGTTGGTTTGTGGTAGTAGGTTGTGGCAGAGTAGTTGTTATTAGGTATTTAGGAGGAATTTGAAGAGTATGGCTACTGAGGACAATCGCGTGCTGGAGGCGGTGCAATTGTTGAGCGAGGCTGGCCGGCTGGATCTCCTCATGCTGGAGGCCTCTGGAGGTGCGTGCCCGGTGAGGCGCACGTCAGCGGGTGCAGTGGCCGCCATGCTGGCTTGCTCGTCTCCCCAGAAAGCTCGCAAGGGGAAGGTGAATGCTGAGGGACGCGCATGTGCCATGTGCGTGGCCCTAGTTTGTTAACCCTGCGTCTCATGAGGGCGGGATGGGCGACTGCGGTGCTTGTGGAGAGGGGCACGGTGGGGGAGTGTGTCCCGCGTCTCCCCGTCCAAGTCTCGGGAGTCCGCGGGCTGCTCGTATTTGAGGAGAGCGGCCCCGCACGGGAGCGGGAACTGGAGCCTTTGGTATTTGAAGTGGCTCTGGCACGTAGAGGCAGGAGCGGGGGGTGGGAGCGGGCACGTGGGATCAGGGGGGGCGATACAGGGCAGCAGTTAGAAGGAGAATATGAAGCCCTTGCACCCGTACAGGCCGCGGGGCAGCTGGGGGGGGTGGGTCCAAGGGTAGGCCGGTTACGAAAGGCCTGCATAAGGTATCTGAGGTAGGACCCCAGGTCGCTGCAATAGATATGGTCTTGGGGTAGGGGGCAGACAGACAACTAGTGGGAGGGCGTTGATGAAGGAGCATGAGGTGCTGGGGCAGGCCAATCCGGTGGTGCAGGGGACGGTGGTAGGGGGTGGGGTAGGAGACTTGGGGAGTTCGGGGGTGTGCCCTGAGAAGGAGGAGGTGGTGGGGGAAGCGGGAGGGAGTGGCTCCTGGGTTGTGGAGGAGGGGGAGGTGGAGGGGGAGGTTTCCTCTATCGATTTGGAGTCAGAAAGGAGCAAAAGGGATTGGGGAGGCCTGGATATTTTCTCCTCGTGGACGGAAGAGGTTTGGGGGACAATGGGGGTGAGCCAGCTAGAGGGGCGCCGTTTGTGGGTCAGGTCAGGGGGTTTCGGAGGGGAGGATGGGAGCAATCAGGGGCTTGAGTTAGCGGGGGAAAAAGGGGGCCTTGTGGGGGGGGTATTGGGGGGTAGAGGCCGGGCCGAGTTGGGCCAGGGGGCATGGCGCAGCATGTTGGGAGTGGAGTGATGGGGAGGGGAGGTGGATCAGTGGGAGGGAGAGGAGACCGTGGACCTGAATGTGGTAGGGCGGGTGTGGGCTGCCAGCACTTTGGGGGCAGGCAGGAAGAGGAGTTGGGATGGGAGAGAGAAGAGGGATAGGCCCAGCACACCAGATCATTCATTTTTCTTTCAGGCAGTGGAGCAGCATGGGCCACCAGACTTGGCAGGGCTGGGAGCGGCCCGATTGCGCCAAGGCAAAGGGAGGGTGGAGCCTCATGCAGCGTACCCAGTACCGGCGGGGGATCATGACATGGCTGGCATAAGTAGGCCCCTGGCTGGCTCGCCAGCCCCAACGCCCACTGGGCCTCAAAGGTCCAGGTGACATTGTGGACGACGGAGCTCCAAGGATTGACATTTGAGTAGTGTGAGGAGGGTGCAGTCTGCTACTCTGACTGAGAAAGCCTGGAGTTCCAGAGAGGAGGAACTAGATTATGAGGAAGACAGCATGGAGGAGGGAGAGTTGAGGGACATGGACGATGAGGGAGAGGGGGGCTGAATAACACTGTGTCTAGTGTTTTCCAGGTGTCATGACGCCAAGCTGAGCCCACTGTTGGACAATGCGTTGGGAGGAGCGGTCGGCTGCATTGCCAAAGTGGACAGAAGGACGACGTGCGGAATCATTAGAGCCGGGTAAACAGGCTGGGGGATTGCGATCCCTAATGGTGTAAGTGGGTGTGGGAGGGAGAGACAAAGAGGGGGGAAAAGGGGGTAGGTTGCGGAAGGGAAAGTATGTGCTGGATGTGGGAGTAGGTACAGATGACTCAGGTAAGGGGTCAGGGAGTGTGAGAGGCGGGGCTGCGAAGGGGGTGTGGGTACAGAGGACGCGGGCAAGGCATCCAGGAGCACAGGGGACAGCGTGACTGACAAAAAAGAGATGGTAGCAATAATAGTAGTGGAGCCCAAGACCAAATTAGAAAGTAAAGAATTAATGATAAACAGGTTGCCTTTCATTGGCGTCACTAAGCTGTTGGACGCGCATTTAATGCTGGCATTGAAAGAATGGATATGGAAGGGTGAATATGTAGAGATGCTTAAGCTTCTGCACAGAGAGGTTAGGGCAAAAGAAGGGTCCAAGGAGGAGGGGTACGAATTGGCCAAGAGGCCAAAAGAACCGCTCCCAATTGAGAATTGGACAGCGGCATTCTTAATATATGCGAGTGTGTACTGCAAAAAATACCTGGAGAGGTGTGTTGCCATGTTCAACTACATGGATGTGATCAGGAAGACCTAGATTGCAGGGGTTGGGTACGCATGGGCCCAATACGACGAAGAATTCAGAGCATTCATTGCGTGGGACATGGAGGGAAAATGGGGTGAATTGGATACAGACTAATGGCAACACACGATGGGGCTGTCCGGAGCGGAAAAAACTATCTTCACGGCCAGCCGCCTCCCACTCATGTGTTGGCCCCTTCATGGGTCCCCACGCAGGGTGGGTGGCACAGGAATAGGACAGTCAGGAACAAAAGGGGCCTGCTGGAATTTTAACAAGGGAATGTTCACTCTGGAGTACTGGAAATTCAGGGATGACTGCTCGAATTGCGGAGGCAGACATGCATTAGTCAATTGCTTTGGGGGAGGACAGGGGCAGCAACAGGGAAACCAGTAGTGGCAGTCAGGGGGGGGGTTTAGGATGTGGGACAACAGTAGCAGCCTTTCACGGGTGGGTGAGGGGCTAAGGGGCATGGACCAAAAGGCTTGTTCTTCGGTTAGAACAGACATATTGATTGCAGCCCTGCAGAGTTATAGTAACCAAGAGGCTACAGAATGCTTGCGGACTGGATTTCAAGATGGTTTTCGACTTGGGTATGGGAGACCTAGGACGAGAAGGTGGGCAGACAATTTATAGTCAGCGAAAGCACATCCGGAAATAGTGCAAGAAAAATTGGATAAAGAGGTGCGTGAGGTCCGCATGGTGGACCCTTTGAGGATTGGTCACTGGAAAATTTGATTGTGTCACCCATAGGAGTGGTGCCGAAAAAGGAACAAGGGCTGTTCCATTTAATGCAACATTTTTCAGTGCCAAAAGTAGGCTCGTTAAATGATTTCATTGACGAAAGTGAGGCTACTGTGTCCTATTCATCAGTTGATGTGGCCATGTCACTGGTTGTGACCGCGGGCGCAATGGCGATGATTGCAAAGTGCAACATAAAGTCAGTTTTCCGGTTGCTTCCAGTCCATCCAAATGATTGGGATCTTCTGGGTATCCATTTCAATGGTAAATGGTACGTAGACAAAGCATTACCGAAGGGGTTGTTCTATGTCTTGCGCCCTTTTTGAGTGCTTCAGCACGTTCCTTCAATGGTTGTTTTCAGAACGGACTGGTCACCAAGGAGTAACACACTACCTGGATGATTTTTTCTTTGTGGGCACCTCAGACTCCACAGACTGCCAGAAGGCGCTGGACAGTTTCAATGAGATCATGAGGGAACTTGGGGTGCCGTTGGCACCGGTAAAGACTATGGACTCTCAATTGATGGAGGCATGCCTTCCTGAGGACAAAAAGCAGCAAATGTTGGGGCTGCTGGCGACAATGTTGTCGAAAAGTAAGGTCAATGTGAAAGAGATTCAGGTGCTGTTGGGTCACCTCAATTTTGCTTGTAGAGTGGTGAGAGTAGGGAGGACATTTTGCATGCGACTGGGCAGGGTGCTAGCAGGACAGAGAGCTCCTCATCATCATGTGTGGCTATCTGTGGGAGTGAGAGAAGACTTGCAAATGTGGCAATTTTTCTTGCAGAATTTCAATGGCATTCCACTGATGCTGGAGGGTGACATGGTGTGGGATGTCCAGATATTTTCAGACGCCGCAGGTAGCAAGGGTTTTGGCCTCCACTGGAAAGGGATATGGTGTGCAGAGCAGTGCCCGACAGAATGGTGGGGGCGTAGGAGTATAGCCTTTTTAGAATTCTTCCCACTGGTGGTAGCAGTCACACTATGGGGCGAACAGTTGGCACACAGGAAGGTAACTTTCAAAATTGACAACATGGCGGTTGTGCAAATTGTGAACAGGCAGTCGGCCAGGGATGAACATGTTTTGAAATTACTGAGAGAGTTTGGTTTGGGCTGCTTACGTCATGATATTGCTTTTCAAGCAGTGCACGTGCCAGGAGCGGACAATGACATAGCGGATGCTTTGTCTCGTTCACAGTGGGGGAGATTCTGTGGGCTAGCCAAGGACGCAGACAGGACCCCGACCAGCATGTCACAGCATTTGTGGTATGTAGGCAACACAGGATGTTGCAGCTGGTTTTAGGGTCCCTTGCTCAATCCACGAAGACAGCGTACAGGACAGCATGGGAGGAATTTTTGCTCCCAGGTGCTAGGCGGCGGGACTTCCCGGCTCTTATAAGGGAGGACGTGATACAGTTCATCCTAGATCTGATTGATAAAGGACTTTCTAAGGGTATGATTGCGGGTAAACTGGCGGGGATTGTATTTGTAGGGAAATTGTTGTGGGGTTATGCGCCATCCACAGGAGAAATCGGGATGCGGATGCTGGAGTGTTGGGCCCGGGAATGTGGCAGTGCAAGCAGGGTTAGGAACCCCATGTTTTGGGAATTGTTAGGGAGGGTTCTTCAGACTTTGCCAGGGTTATGTACCGATGGATATGAGGTGTGTCTTTTCTCCACACTGATGGTGCAGATGTTTTTTCGGGCCTTTCGGGTCTCAGAAATGTTAGGAACGAAATCTGGAGAAGGGCTTCTTTGGGATGTGTGGAAAATGACAATGTGTATGTACATAAGCGGCGTTCATTTGTGTTCACCATACCCCTCGCTGTAAGCAGAACGAATACCGCGAAACACTGACCGCATCATCCCGCCAGCGTAGGCCCATGCACGCACGCACACGCAAGCCATTTTAGGCACCATGACCTTCCTGCCCGTTTGCTAAGTCCCAGACCATAAAACCCCCCCTACGCGGCCCTGCTCTAAGAGTGACACCCCTGCTTGACCCACACCCCCCCCCTGCATTTCCTCCCAGGAACACCCTTCCCCTCTTCTGACGACCCCCCCAGCTACACCTGGCCTCTCGACCCGGTCCCAAGTCATAAGACCAAGCCTCGTGGATGTACACCCCCCCCTTTATTGCCCAGCATACCAAAACGTGATACACCAACCGAAGTGCCCGATCTTATCGCCTGCCCAACCTTTGATCTGATCACCCCCTCTTGCCCTTGTGTCCTGTTGGAATGTCCGGCTGCGAGATCACAATCACTTGTTACATTCGGGAGGGGGAACGACATCCGAGCGACTGGTATGGGAATAGGCCTGAAGCTGGGATTCCAAACATGCCTTTGCGTACTTCAAAGTGTCTTTATTGCAATAAGGAATGTTTGTGCATCATAAACCTGTGTATAAAAGACGAAGCCTCAGAGAAACTTGTTAGAGCACCTCCTGAAGACACTGTGTTCGCGTCCGAAATGACAGGCTCTCCTCATGAGAAATAAAACTCTGTTCTTGTGTTCCTGCTTTCAGCGTCCGTCTCTTTATTTGGTAACCATTCAAGATGGGAACTAAGAGGCGTCTTGCGCCAGCAGCCTGGGCATCGGTTGCAATCTGGGCTGCATTTTCCTCAATTGGCGTCCCAACGCGGGGCCCATCAGCGACATAAGGTCCGGTAAGAGAGGTCCAGACGATGGGGTGAACATCTAAACGATTGGAGTATACCTGCCTTGAGAGGGCCCTCGTCCGGCTGCCGATCGAATGAACTTCACCGATTCCGAACGGACCTCTCTCAAGCGACCTACTGTCCTGACTGGAATCCCACAGGAATGCTGCGGTAAAAACATGGAGTAAGAGAACGATCGGGCGCTGGAAAGGGAAGGCGAAGAACTGTCCACAGTCCGGTCCGGGTAAGGTTAAGTAGGACGTCTTTACGTCTGATTGATAGGATGGCTTTATCCATCTGATTGACTGATTGTTTGTATTGGAATCGGTGTCTAAATACTGGTATTGTTCATTGATTGGTTCATTTAGCCTTGGTTGCTATTTGAAGTATTGGTTCTCTTTGAGACATTCTCTGTTTGCAAACAGCGACGAATAGGAACGTTTCTCTCTCTTTGCAAATAGTGAAGGATAGGTAATGCGGACTTTTGTCCCCCGTTGTAATCCGTCATGCCAGTCTTTCTCCCCACTGATTGTTTGTTATTGATTTTTTATTGATTATCGCTCTTTTGAGATATTCCCTGTCTACAAACAGAGAAGAATAGGAATATTCTGTCTCCCTTTGCAGACGGTGAAGGATAGGTAATGCGGACTTTTGTCCCCCGTTGTAATCCGTCATGCCTGTTTTTCTCCCCACTGATTGATTGATTGTCTGGACATTTATTGTTCAAGGAATAGTTCTTTTGAGGTATTCTCTGTTTGCAAATAACGTAGAGTAGAAATATTCTGTCTAGTCTTTGCAAGTAGTGAAGGGTAGGTAATGCGGACCTTTGTCCCCCGTTGTAATCTGTCATGCCTATCTACTCCCCACTGATTGGTAAACTAGTTCCACCCGGACCATTTATTAGAGGTAGATCATCTGGCTCAACCGGAGGACACCCCTAATAAAAAGGACATATGTAAAATACGAAGTAATCGCCGTATCCTGTTAACAGAAACTTTAGCATGAAACACACTAGAAAAGGAAGGAAAAAGAAATCGAGCAAAATCAGTAGGCCACTGATGAGTTTTTGACTTCGCTAGAAATAAGAAACATTAGAAATAGCCCGCAATAAGAAACATGAAAGTGGTGAGAGAAGCCAAGCTTGACATCACGGCAGCCACGAGGTAGCTAGGCTCCGCCGCCCCTCACTGCTCCAAACATGTCTGTCCCACAGCCCGCCACGCCCAATAACGGTAACATGAGATAGATACAAGTCAGCAGATACCTACCCCCATTCCGGAAACTCCCGAAGTGCAACAGGTCCACGGTTACGCCCATCCGGAAGACGAGGCCTCGACACGTGCAGGGCGGGGCCCGGCTAACCGCCATCAGCCGGAGAGGTCGTGGGATGGTCGGCCCGGAATGTACTGGTCCTCCCATCCTCTTCTGGCGCCTTGCAGGCCACGGGGGGGGATGTCTTGCTTATGCCTCCGACCCCCCCCTCTTATCGCCTGGTCCGGCCATCACGAATGTCCGCGCCGGGAAACGGCGTGGGGTGCGCTGGGAGGGAGAGGCGGCGCGGACGAGCCTCTCCCACCTCCCCAGGTGGAGGCTCCCAGCTGCACCCCCAACGCTCCACTCACCCGACAAGGGTTCGTCCACTCTTGCGGTGTAGCGGCGCTCCACTCACCCGACAAGGGTTCGTCCACTCTTGCGGTGTATCGGCGCTCCACTCACCCAGCGGGGTCTCGTCCACTGTTGCGGTGCAACGACGCTTCGCCCGAACCAGCCGAGTTCATGAAGTGGGCGGTCGACTCTGCAGGATTGGGCCCGGCGTGAGAGGATGGCCCGGTCGCTTGTCAGCTAGAAAATGAGTCCCACGTCCAGAAGCGTTCCCCTCAACTTTGAAGATTCTATGAGAACCGCGGGGGCCCCTGACCCCCCCCCCCGCGGGCCCCCCGATGGGGAATGACTGCCATGATCACCCACGGAACGACCAAGACGTAGCCACGAGACGTTGGCGCTCCCATGCTGGCGCCAGCCTCAGTTCAAATGACCAAAATCCTGCGGACTACCAATTTGATCAAGTTCCGGTGGGACACCAGTATGACCCGGTAGGAAAGATTGTTGCCTCCCTCCCCCTTTTGACTGATGGTTCATATCGCCAGTCCCTTCTGTTGCCCTTTTACGAAAACTATTTGGACTGCCGAAAGAGGTTCTGGTCCAACCACGAGTTGGTGGAGACATTTTGACTATACTTGGATATGCCTGACCTCACCCAAAATGGCGCCGGTACAAATGAAACTCGCAACTCCTTGTTGTGTCCCGGTTGCTCAGCCTTGATATCATGAGATATGTATGCAGTTTTTAGCACATGGCAGGAGGGTATGGGTACTGATTATATGTTCGGGCAATGAATTGATATGGGATGGGTACTGATTGAACATCCGGACAATAAATTGATGTTAAGTTTTGGCGCATCATGTTATTGAAAGTTCGAATTTTCGACACTTATGGTACTTGCTCACAATGAATTTTCGATATGATTTTATTGCACTTGTCGCACTTTTATTATGAAATCAATGACCACCGACTCCGTTACGGTTTCCACGAATAAATATCCCCTCATGCACAGTTCCAGTCTGCTCCGTGGCCGGCCCACGTGGTTGTAGGCCCGTATTTGTGCACCAACATTTTTAATTAAAGGTTTTTGAAAAAGCAAACATAGTTGTAGCGCTTAAACTGGTAAGTTTCGAATAAATGGCCACTGTTTCCGATATAAGTAAAATACAGGTGAAATGAAGCAGCTCGATTAGTTAAAGGTTAAAAAATATAGTACACAGAAATATTGCAAATATGAATGGTCCAGGTTTGTTGTATGTGTTTTTCATTTTTGTGCAACATAAAGCAATCGATAAAGATTCTGGTATTTAGCCTCTACTTTATATGCCACATGTATCAGGGAAGTTGTTTTAGATGCCCCTAAGCCACTCCGAAGGATTGCCACCAGGCCCCTCTAGTACGAACGAAAACGACCCTGTACCACTGTAGACCATCCCTCTTCCTCGGAGGAGAACATGAGTTCACCCCCACTCTACACCGACTGCCCTTTTGTTTTGACCCTTCCCTGCACACGACCTGAAATGCCATGCTTAAGCGATCTATGCAAATACACAGACCATCAATAATTATCTCTCCCGCACTACCGGTCCCTCTGGGCTTAAACGCCGAGATGGTAGGGACTACATCCCGTGGAGATAGGTCGAGTATGTGGTAAGTAAAAGCATTTTTGGGTTATGCGCGCTGATGTGTTTTAAAACGCTGCCCCCGCCCCTTCTTTCCGCAGGTCACATCGGAACGTCGATTAAAGTACGGAGAAGTGATGATCGAACGGCCGATGGAATGGGGAAAAGGGGTCCGAACATGGTGCCTATACATGACGAACAAACAAAGATATAGCACTCCCTTACTTAGAAATGACCATTTCTCTCTCTGAACCCAGCGACTGGGAGGGTGGCCTGAAGCAGAAACTTGACGGGTTATTACAGTATGACAAAATATGACTCCAACCGGCACCCCAAATAATGCAACCAAGAATGATGTGCACCAATGAATAAATTCATACGTTTAACTAAATAGGGAAAGGTTAAGGAATATTCCGGGGTGAGGTCTACCCAAGTACCCTCCGCCTGGAAGACTAGGAAGGTTGCCAATGTTTAAGACTTACCACCTCCTTCTTGCACCCTCATAGACATGAAACTCGAAGCTGTCCCATTGTTCTCCTGACTGACACCCTCCGTTGCCCCAGCCTGGGAACCCATTCGCTAAAAATGATTCAAAGATCCCACCGTGAGTATTAGCCCGACCAGGTTAATTCCCGACCAATTGGCAGAGGTGTAAGTATTTGCAACCGAGGCCACCCGCAAAGGCAGCCAACGATAAGAAAGAAGAAAAAGGTAAAAAGCTCAGTCCCCAGATGGATTAAGTAGGATACTAAGAATGCGCAGCATCCGGGTAGAACTCTTTTCGGTCAGAAACTGTTCTATATTTCGTCTTGGATTTTTGTATGTAATACATGTACTGTCTCCCCTGCCTGAATTTGTGTGTGCGTAATGTATGGATCTACGTCGTCCCTCAGCCTGTGTTTCTCTATAACTTGGCCCCTGCTATTCTGTGTTGTGTGCGCACTAAATGGCCTATTATTGTACACGTTTCTCTCTCTCTCTCTCTCTCTCTCTCTCTCTCTCCATGTCGTACGTGTACCGAATAGTTCGTTTAGAATGCGGACGACTCTCTCTCTCTGAGGGTCCCCCTGTTCCCTCTTCCTTTGTGTGGTAACATTGTGCCCCGCCGGCACCAGCCTAATTGGTTTTTGAACACAAAGGTGTTCGGGAAAAATTGACAGGAACTAAAACGATTGTAACTTGCCATATTACTACCTCTCCTTTCTGCAAAATGATGGAACTTGAATTGGCAAAGAAGGAAAGGACAGGTAAGACGACTGATGTCCCCTAATCTGGCCTTTTTATAGGGGGACTATACGTCAATGGCCTTCTGTTTTCAGTCCGTTAGAAACACAATCCCCAATGCCCAGATTGCCCTACCTCTTTGCACCCAAGTACGGATGTCCAAAGCATCCTCGCTTCTCCCGATTGGCCCCAGCTCCATATCAGCTGTCCCCGAAGTATAACTGAGGACCCTGATTAACCGTCGCTCTCCGAGAAAAGAATGTTTAGCCTCTGTCCCCCTCTCATGATGATAGCACTTCCCCCTGTTTTCAAGAGTTAGCCGGCCCTGAAGGAAGATATAAGACTGTCAGGACTCGGGTTAGAAAAGCGAGTCTCTACCGAAGGCCAATTTCGAGTTTGATAGAATATGCAGTCGATAGGAGTCTGACTTCTCTCCATATACGCCATGAATGAACACCAACTAGACTTAGTACAAACTCAGTAGAAATGCCCACCTACATACTCCATAGTGATGACTTCTGACCGTGACCGATGAACGTATCCCCAACTACTTAGGATTGGGGACGGAAAAGAAATGTATACATGTCTTCTCCTGCCGCTTCTCTAAAGCTTGTTTTGTACTCATTCAAGGATACACAATCACCGGAGGAGAGGGGTCGGATGTGACGCTCAGCCTGGCCACAGATCATGAAGCACATGTGACCTCGACCAAAGGTGGAGCCGCAGAGCAATGAGACGCGGGACGAGGCACCACTCTCAAACACGGAAAATAAAAGGATGAAGGGCTGCCTTGAAGCCCTCTGTTTGCCGACCCACTTGTGCCAGAAGTCCCCCGCCCCTCTGAGCCAGATCAATGGGCCTGCCTGCTCGTTATCCTTTGCTCCCTTGGTTTGTCTCAAAGATCTGATCCCACTCCGCCCTCTCTTCTCTCGACTATCCAACAACACCCCCTTTTTCCACATGAATTTTGACTCAGAAAAGAAGAACAGCATTTAGGTAGAATAGGGTTTTGCCACGGAAGGAGAAAAGAAGTGCAGGTGCCCAGCATGGGGCACCCTTAAAGAGATTAGTTAGGAAACAGGACTGTGGTCTAACAGCAGAGGAAAAATCGCACCCTGCAACGTGTAAGGTTGGATCCGAGCTGGACCTATAGCTCCACCGCCGGTGCTCAACGGACACCAACGGAAAAAGACGGACTACTAGAGCCTAGCAGTGATGGCTCGCTGCTAAAAAGACACTGTGACGAAGACATCCCCCCCCTTTTTTTCTTTGACTGATTGCTTGTATTGAACTGAATTCCTCCCTCAACCACTTTGCATTGCTTTCAACATGTTTTATCAGTCATTTTTTGTACGTTGATACCACCGGAGAGAAAGTCAGAACATGGTTCTATAATGTGTCGGAACTTTTTCTTGATTGACCCCGACTGAGTAGTATACCGATCTCTAGACTTGTATGTATAACCCAACAAATGTAACCTCATATGTACTGCATCTCGTCTATTGCATCGACTGCACATGGTTATACGCAATCCGCCAGTATTGACAAACGCTATTTCATTGACCACACATGGCTATATGTACACCCCGTCAGTTAGGATAAACACGGAAATGAACTAACTTATGTTAAAAAGCGGCGACTGTGGAAAATGACAATGTGTATGTACATAAGCGGCATTCATTTGTGTCACCATACCCCTCGCTGTAAGCAGAATGAATACCGCGAAACACTGACCGCATCATCCCGCCAGCGTAGGCCCATGCACGCACGCACACAACAGCCATTTTAGGCACCATGACCTTCCTGCCAGTTTGCTAAGTCCCAGACCATAAAACCCCCCTACGCGGCCCTGCTCTAAGAGTGACACCCCTGCTTGACCCACACCCCCCACCCCTGCATTTCCTCCCAGGAACACCCTTCCCCTCTTCTGACGACCCCCCCAGCTACACCTGGCCTCTCGACCCGGTCCCAAGTCATAAGACCAAGCCTCGTGGATGTACAACCCCCCCCTTTATTGCCCGGCATAACAAAACGTGATACACCAACCGAAGTGCCCGATCTTATCGCCTGCCCAACCTTTGATCTGATCACCCCCTCTTGCCCTCGTGTCCTGTTGGAATGTCGGGCTGCGAGATCACAATCACTTGTTACATTCGGGAGGGGGAACGACATCCGAGCGACTGGTATGGGAATAGGCCTGAAGCTGGGATTCCAAACATGCCTTTGCGTACTTCAAAGTGTCTTTATTGCAATAAGGAATGTTTGTGCATCATAAACCTGTGTATAAAAGACGAAGCCTCAGAGAAACTTGTTAGAGCACCTCCTGAAGACACTGTGTTCGTGTCCGAAATGACAGGCTCTCCTCATGAGAAATAAAACTCTGTTCTTGTGTTCCTGCTTTCAGCGCCCGTCTCTTTATTTGGTAACCGTTCAAGATGGGAACTAAGAGGCGTCTTGCGCCAGCAGCCTGGGTATCGGTTGCAATCTGGGCTGCATTTTCCTCAGATGAGGTGTCCCCTTACAGGGATACGATTAGCATTTGGCTGCAAAATCTAAAACAGATCAGAGGGGAAGGGGTAATGGGTGTCTTTGCAGATTGCCGAACTGCAGCCGACTTGCCCGCGAAGGTGGGAAATGAGGTGGAGGAACCTTGCTCACGGCTCGGTTGGTTTGGTTTTCGTACATGCAAATGGGTGGAGTGCAATAGCTTCCCAGATTTTAGCGGTTTTGAGGAAAGCACTTGAGGAGCTGGGGATTGCTGGCAAGGCTTTTGGGACACATTCTTTCAGGATTGGGGCAGCGTCTGAGGTGAGCAACAGAGGCTGTGGGCAAGGGTACATCATGAAGTTGAATAGATGGTCTTCAAATTTCTATCAGCGCTATATGCGCAGTGCATCCGGGGGAAATAGCGCGGTTTTGTTGTTTCTCCTGCTCTTTCCATTTTTCTCATTTCTGGTTAGGTGATGGGTCCCCTCACCAGGGAGATGTGGTACATTCCTTTGTGAAATGGGCACAGGTCCAGGCCCGTGCCAGTTATTTTGGGGAAAATTTGGGGTTTAATAAAGACTTGTTAAAAGTTTATGGAGGGGCAGGGGGGGCATGCGATGGAAGGAGTTGTTGGAGTTTCTGAATGGCGTCTTGGTAGCTGGTAGGTGCCCCGACGTGCTGGTGATCCATCTTGGGGAGAATGACATGGTCAAGGAAACAGGTTTAACTTTAATGAGGCGCATGAAGCGGGTTTTGTCTTTGATAAAGCAGCAGCGGTCGAGTTGTGCTGTTATTTGGACAGAATTTGTTCCTCCTAGGGTCTGAAGAGGAGAGGGTAAGGCCAGGAGAAAGCTCAACACTGAAATGTGACGGCATCTGGGTTTTTCTAGGATTGTTCATAGGGACATTAAGTACGATACACTGGGATTCTTCAGGGGAGATGGAGTTCATTTATCCAAGTTGGGCATGGATTTGTACTTACTGGAAATCGAGGTCCTGGCCAAGTTGTTGAATGTGCAACAACGCTAATGGGTCATACCTAGGAGGCAGTGGGGCATGAAAATGGGGAGGCTGCATTTCCGCCTACTCTCCGACCTTTTCCTGGGTGGCGGGGTTGTTGAAAGTTGGCCAAGATTGTCAGAATTGTTTAGTTAAGTGTTGGTAATTTGTGAGCAGGGGCAGGGAAAGGGTAACCAGATAGGCTAAGTTTAGACTAGATGTTTGTTTGTGATAGTTGCACAAATGCAGGGGTTTGGATCATTAGAGGAAAGGATTTGTAACTGCAATATTGTGTAAGATTGTGTAATATGGTTGTTATGTAATGTTATTTTGTATCCGGCAGGGTGGGGGATTTAATGTGGGGATCGTAAGGGGCGGACAAGGGTCAGGTAATTTATGTACAGTGTGGTTTTAGTTTTGTAAGGCAGTTGCCAGTGTTAATAAATTGTTGTTTGCACCTGTTTCAATAAAGCAGCCTTTTACACACACAAAAATTGGTCTCAGTTTGGCTTGCCCCCTCCCTCCCAAAGGCTGTTTCTTGATATTTTTTAGAGTGGGGAGGGGGTCCTGCAGTGTTTAGGGGAGAGTAGGAGACTGTATGGTTGTGTCAAAGTGATATTGAGGGGGCTATTGCAGTGAACATTTTGTAACAAGGAGGTTCATGCGCCGAGTATGGCTATAATGCCATTTCAACCTTCCGATGTAGACAAAGTGAGAACCCATATGTTCTAATTGATCTGTTACTACAGCACCTAAGTAACGCTTTAGTGCTTTAACAAAATAGTTAGCTAAATTTGGCATTCATTTCCAGCAATTGTTCAGTACAGTCCATCATTATGGGAAGCATTTTTACATTAAAAATACATTTGGTTTGATTTTTCCATTTAGGAAGCTGGCTTTTTCTCATTTTGCACGCATTTTCTCCTTTTCTTCTCCTGTGTTCTACTTGCTTTTTTTATGGCTTTTTATTTCAGGTGCCCCTTGTTATCCAACATTGATTCCAGATGTAGATACATTGGCAAAGTAAATTGTAAATTTGGTCTACTTAATGAAACACTGGAGGAACCCCATGGTGCATGACAAATCAAAATATATGTGGATTGGAATCTCCCCAAGCCATGCCTAGTATTCTTCTAGCAATAATAAATATCATAAAATAGTCTCTCAGTCTCTCACATAAGTTTACAATCTACATCCAGATTGATTTGTTTGACCCATATCAAAAAATATATGCTAGGTCACATCAATTAAAAGAAAGCAATTGAAAGTTACCAGAAGGTAAGTTAGCAGTACAAAAACATATCGGTGTTGGGGTTCTCACCACCATGATCATGAGTGATGGAATGTAAGTAGAGAACTGTTCAATAGGTTTGTAGGCCCAGGCAAGTAAACACTTTTTTATTTAAGATGAGACAAGAAGTAATATATCAATTTCATGCAATGGGAGAGGGTGTCTGCATTGGCCGAAAGCCAAGATGGTCTTGCATCCTTGCAGCTTCTAAATGGTGTTTGAGTCCTCTGCACTCTACGACTCCAGCAAGGAGCCTATCGCTAACTGGTCCTACACAGTAGCCATTTGAAGCTGCAACTGGCATTCCATCCAACTGGATACCGTTTGTAGCCCCATTCCTATTCCTTGTTTGGTGTGGTGTGGTGCCTGCAGTTCATGGAGGGACATGGTGACAATGGTGGTGTTTCCTGGCTGAGACTCTATTGTGAAGAGACTTGGGCAACACCAGTGTGCTAGGAAGTTTGGGGACTCAGGTGGAGGAGGCATGAACAACACAGTGGCCGGAAGCTGAGCAGGTAGGATCTGTCTTCAAATGTGATACCTGTTTGATCCATCAATGACAAATACTGGTATCCATGAGATGCCATCAGAGTTCATGCAGTCCCAAATTGACGTCCAATACTGCCCATCCTATGAAACCCGTTAGTAGGAAATGTTGCGTCACAGACCCAGACTCTGGGTTAATACCTTAAAGGTCAGTTGGATTTTTTAAAATTCTCGTTCACACCAATCTTTAGCAGACCACCAACGTGGCTGAGTAGAAGAAATATTGGAAATACTATTTTAAATTGCATAATGGTACTCATAACAAGATGCAGCGAGAAGCTTCAGTGGATTTTACATGAAAGTATGACTTAAATGCACTGACTAAGCAAACTCTAAAAACACTACATGAAGAGGTGGTGTTGAAGCCCAACAAAACAGAAAAAAGGGGAATGGTGGGAATTATAATTTAAATGGCCTTGCTGGCATTGTACACCTTATGGGACAGGACCAAAAAGGTTTGGGGGCACAAATCAGAAACTGGTCAAAAGATTGACAGCACCTGTAAGAAAATCTGGATGATTGATGGTGTCACTAGAGGCGAAGCTTGAACTTCTTGAGATTTTGCAGAGGAGATGCAACTCAGGGCTTTGGGGTACTGCTACAGTTCACAACTGAATCACTGGCTGCAGAGATGATTCAAGTGATGATGGAGCATCTGGGAGCAACACTGTTGAGGCCTTCATCTATGTTTTCACCTAAAGACTGCAGCAACTGTACAAATACGGGTAAAGACCATGCCAATGTGAGGAGTGCTTTATAGTCGGTTAAATGTAAGTATAGGACTCTATGAGTATTAGGTGAGACAGTGGTGCAGCTCAAGAGAACAGGCCCCTATTTCAGGAAAATGGTATACTGCTGACTGTTACAAAGTCATATCAGCCAAACGGCTGACAGCATCAGTTGGCTTCTTGGTGAGGCTGAGGGTGGCGCAACAAGGAGAATCATACTTTTTTTACAACTAGTGTCTTTCAATGCCTTTCTAGAAAATCTGAATGCAGAATCTTTATGACTGTAGAAATCTATGCTCACTCGTGTTCAGCTTATGACACTTTGTGTGGTTTTGGAGATTGTGGAGTTTTATTTGATATGATTCATTTTTTCTTGCTTTGTATCTCTAATCCCTCTTTTTTGGTATGACCTGGGAGTGTTGTGTAGAAAATACAATAATGGACCCCAAAGCCTATCTACCACTCTCCACCTAATAAAAAACTACTGGGCTGAGTTGGGATTTAATTCAAGTCTACAGAGGCTTGTGGCGTGGAAATTGGAATAGGTAGTAGAAGAGAAACAGAATGGATGTGGGTGGTTTGTCTACCAGAGTTTCCATATTGTATAAGTCACTCTCTCACTCTCTCTCTCATGAATGACAGAATGGTGACAGTTACACACACCTATGGATCAGCGAATCTGGCTACAATGAAAAAAGTGCACAATTAAGAATATAGACGGGTGCGTATGATCACAAAGTAGAGGCCCAACCCCTATACGATTTACCTGATCGTGCAAAAGTCATAACTGTTGAAAAACCCATGTAGTACTTGGAGATCTTCACTGATCTTGTACCAGAAGATGCTGTCGGAGAAAGTATGATGTTGGATTGAGTTCAGGTATTAAAGATTCAATGTGGAGAAAATACAAAGCAAGTAAGAACAAGCATTTGCAATGCAATTGGTCTTGCCTTTGGGACCTTACATGTATTTAGCTATGCAGCACATTAGCCTGGGTGCTTAAACATCTTCTGTTCCTTAACATGGAGGGAAAGTAAGCACCAAACTGCGTGACACGCCAGGTATGGGAACACATGGAGAGAAATATTACCTTTCAGCGGAAAATGGTATAGTCCAAAGCTCTGTTTTTAATATAAAATCAGGGCCTTCTGTGGTCATTTCACTGATAATACAAGATTTGAAAAAAATATTATTGTACGTGTGCTCGTGGAAGACAATTTCTATGGACTGGAATCTAGAGAATGCTAAAGTGGTTCTGGTATTTTACTGACCTCTGCTGGTCGTTTTCTATCAAGACAGTTAAATAGAGGCAGTTGAACAGAAAAAAAAGTCCCTAAGCAGAAGCACACAAGTCCTAGGGCTGATCTCCAGAGCCCACAAAGTACATATACATATAAGTATATATTAAAGTATATACAAGAGTTCTCGAATACTCAACCTATAAAGGAAACAGGAAGGGGCCATATTACGAGTACGGTGGTTCTGTCAATCAATCAATCAATCAATCAAGGCATTTATAGAGCGCACTACTCACCCGGTGGGTTTCAAGGTGCTTGGGGGGGGGGGGGGGGGGGGGGCCGCTACTGCTCGAACAGCCAGGTCTTGAGCTTCTTCCTGAAGGAGAGGTGATCTTGGGTCAGGCGAAGGTCGGTCGGGAGGGTGTTCCAGGTCTTGGCGGCCAGGTAGGAGAAGAACCTTCCTCCTGCTGTCGTTCTTTGGATGCGGGTGACGGCGGCGAGGGCGTGATTGGTCGATCAGAGGTGGCGTTTGGGAGCGTAGAAGTTGAGGCGGTTGTTGAGGTAGCTCGGGCCTTGGTCGTGTAGGGCTTTGTGTGCGTGGGTGAGGAGATGGAAGGTGATTCTCTTGTTGACGGGGAGCCAGTGCAGGTCTCTCAGATGTCCGGAGATGTGGCTGCGTCTGGGTACGTCGAGGATGAGTCTGGCTGAGGGGTTCTGGATTCGCTGGAGTCTCTTCTGGAGCTTGGCGGTGGTTCCGGCGTAGAAGGCGTTGCCGTAGTCCAGTCGGCTGGTGACGAGGGCCTGGGTGACCGTCTTCCTGGTCTCGGTGGGGATCCACCGGAAGATCTTCCGTAGCATGCGCAGGATGTTGAAACAGGACGAGGAGACGGCGTTGACTTGTCTGGTCATGGAGAGCGAGGAGTCCAGGATGAAACCCAGGTTGCGTGCGTGGTCTGTCGGTTTGGGTGCGGTGCCCAGGGCGGGGGGCCACCAGGAGTCGTCCCAGGCGGAGGGCGAGGAGCCCAGGATGAGGACTTCCGTCTTGTCTGAGTTCAGTTTCAGGCGGCTGGTCGTCATCCACTCGGCTACGTCTTTCATCCCTTCGTGGAGGTTGGTTCTGGCGGCGGCGGGGTCGTTGGTCAGGGAGAGGATCAGCTGGGTGTCGTCGGCGTAGGAGAAGATGTTGAGGTTGTGTTGGCGTGCGATGGCCGCAAGGGGGCTCATGTAGACGTTGAAGAGGGTGGGGCTGAGCGAGGAGTCCTGAGGAACGCTGCAGATGACTTCCGTGGCTGCAGATCTGAACGGTGGTAGGCGGACTCTCTGTGTCCTTCCAGCGAGGAAGGAGATGATCCACTCCAGTGCCTTCTCCTGGATTCCGATGTTGCTGAGGCGCTGTATTAGGGTGCGGTGGCAAACAGTGTCGAACGCCGCGGAGAGGTTTAGGAGGATGAGGGCCGCTGTTTCTCCGTTGTCCAGCAGGGCTCGGATGTCATCGGTGGCAGCGATGAGGGCGGTCTCGGTGCTGTGGTTGGCTCGGAAGCCAGACTGTGAGGGGTCGAGTGATCCATTTGTCTCGAGGAAGGCGGCCAGATGCTTGTTGACGGTCTTCTCGATGACTTTGGCTGGAAACAGGAGGAGCGAGATGGGGCGGTAATTCTTGAGTTCGGTGGGGTCCGCTGTTGGTTTCTTTAGTAGAGCGCTGAGTTCGGCATGCTTCCAGCTCTCAGGTAAGGTGGCGGTGTCAAAGGAGGTGTTGATGATGTCCCGTAGGCGGGGTGCGATGACAGCGTCGGCCTTGTTGAAGACGTGGTGGGGGCAGGGGTCGGTCGGAGATCCGGAGTGGATAGAGTTCATCGTGCGGATGGTGTCTTCTGTGTTGATATGGGTCCAAGCGCTGAGGGTGGTGGTGGGGGGCATTGGAGCGGTCGTGGGGAGCGTTGTTTGTGGGCTGAAGCTGTTGTGTATGTCAGCGATCTTGTTGTGGAAGTAAGAGGCGAGGGAGTTGCAGAGGTCTTGCGACGGGGTGATGTCGTTGTTTCCGGCGTTGGGGTTGGAGAGCTCTATCACGATGTAGAAGAGTTCCTTGCAGTTGTGTGCGTTGTTGTCCAGCCGGTCCTTGAATGCTGTTTTCTTGGTGGCGTGGATCAGTTGATGGTGTTTCCGGGTGGCGAGCTTGAGGGTGGTCATGTTGTCCGGTGTTGGCTCCCTTCTCCAGGCCTTCTCGAGGGCTCGGCAGTTCTTCTTGGAGCTCTTGAGTTCGTCGGTGAACCATGGGGCCTTCTTGCTGCCGGGTCTGCTAGGCGGGGTCCTCAGTGGGGCGAGGTCGTCGGCGCAGTTGCTGATCCACTTCGTGAGGTTGTCGGCGGCCTGGCTGGGGTTCTCTGAGCTGGCGGGAGGGTGCTGGCTCAGGGAAGCGGCGAGCTGGTCTGCTGTGATCTTGTTTCAGTTTCTTCGAGCAACCTGTTGCTGGTGGTGGTGGATCGTGGATCTTTTGAAGGTGAAGTGGACGCAGATGTGGTCCGTCCAGTGGAGTCCGGTGGCGTGGCTGAAGACGATGTCCTTGCTGGATGAGAAGACAGCGTCGAGTGTGTGTCTGGCGAGGTGGGTGGGGGTGGTCACCAGCTGCTTGAGTCCGAGGATGGCGAGGTTGTCAAGCAGGGTGGTGGTGTTGCGGTCGTTGTTGTTCTCCAGGTGGAAGTTGATGTCCCCCAGGAGGATGTAGTCAGCGGAGGGGAGGGCGTGCGGGCTGATGAAGTCGGCGATGTCTTCGCTGAATTGTGTGCGTGGTCCCGGGGGTCGGTAGATGAGGGTGCCTCTGAGGGTGGTTTTGGGGTCCGTGTGGATCTGGAAGTGCAGGTGTTCGGCGGTTGTCAGGGTGTCGTCGGTGTTGGTCTTGATGCAGATGGTGTCCCTGTAGATGATGGCGATGCCTCCTCCAGTCTGGTTGTCGCGGTCTCTTCGGGAGATCTTGTAGCCCTCTGGGATGGCGATGGCGATGTCGGGCGCTGAGGAGTCGTTCATCCAGGTTTCCGTGAGGAAGGCGACGTCAGGAGCTGTGGTGTCGAGGAGGTTCCAGAGTTCGATGGAGTGTCTGTGGACGGAGCGGGTGTTGAGCAGGATGCACTTGAGGTGGTTGCTGCTGGTGTTCGGCTTGGCGGGTGCTGGTGCGGGGCAGGTCCGGATGCAGGTGAACTTGCAGGCGTGGCAGCTGAAGGGTCCGTGGGTTCGTCTCGGGGTGGCTCGGTAGCATCCCGGGATTCGGCCGGTGTTGAGTGCGTTGAGGGTGGCGGCGTCGTAGGTCCGGCGGGTGGGCTGGTGTCTGCGGGGCCCAGGGGTCCTGGCACTGGACGCGGTCCAGGCGCGGACGGGCGCAGACGGGCTTACCTTTGGCGCACCTTCGGCGCTAAATTGGTGCTCCCGCTGCGCGCGTCCGCTGCGCGGTCGCTCTGGGGGCGTCATAAGAAGGGAGCCGGGAGGAAGGGTCCGCTGGGAGGCGGGGAGCGCGGGGACCAATCGGCAGGCGGGGGGCGGGTTCGCGTCTTGAACGGCGGGAAAAGCTGGGGGCTCGGCTGGCGGCCCTCCGGCGGCTGGGGCGTGGGATCGGCTTCAGGCGTCAGGCAACAGGCAGCAGGTATGGAGGAGCAGTCAGGGGGCGAGGGGGCGACCAGGCCGTGGTGGGCGCAGTGGTCGCTGTCGACCACCGTACTCATGGTGGTGGTCCCACCACCGCCACCACTGCTGGTCTGCCTGCAGTATTTTGAGGGTGGGGGTCAGATCACTACAGGACAGCCATGTCTGCCGGGAATCAGAATCCAGCTGAAGTAGCATAGCGGTCAGGAGCAGTAATATGGAGCACCACCAAGCATATTGCAAGTTGCCTATCCACTACTCATTTCATGGTAGTGACCCTATGGAAAGGGTAGCAGAGAGGCAACTCAGGGGATTCTAACAGGTCCCCCTGCCACTCCTGGGGCTGGGGTGCATGCAGGGGGTACATGTTGTGCCCCCTGGAATTTCACCCCGTTCCTGTACACAATATGGTGCATTCCACACTATGCAGGAGTGTGCAGTCAGCGCTCTCACAGCAGCGGTTTGCATGTTAGGATCTCCTATGAGCCTAACAGACCACTGCCATGAGAACGCTGCAACACCGCATGTCTTCCCGCCTGCCATGGATTAGACTCACAATCTGGCTGGATAGTGCACTACGGGCTTCGCAGTCCTCCTGTCGACGGGGGTGGTGTCGGGCAGACAGGAGGACTGCCTAACTTGTAATCAGGCCTTTAGTCAAAACAAAAGTGCAGTGCACTCAAATACTGAGAGTATAGGAGCCATACATCCAAGCAGTTGTGAGGCAACCTGTTCCAGATACCTTGCTATTTAAATAGTCCTCTATGCAGTTGATGAGGCTGGGTTCTCATGCTCTACTTACTCTAGAACCCTCGGCTGATAGACTGTTGGTGTCTGCCTGGAAGTGTAGAGGGGAGAAATAACTGTTCCCATCAAACCCGGAAGCACCATGATTTATGACTCCGAAGAATCACAGACTTCAGGTTCTAAGTTTAGTGGATTTATTACAAAGCCAAAAATAACTGGACATACAAGCACCTCAAGATGAGGTTGTAAAAATACATTGGAACTTATACAATGCCAAATCTATGGGCAACTCTCAATCTTTGGATCATGAACAGGATGATGAATTCCAAGACCAGGACACAGGCAATAAGTGCCACCATGTCCAGATCAGACTTCATTGAATGTTTGTAAGTAAAAAACGTTAGTCTATCCCTACACTACTACTAACGTGACATCCCTATTTAGCATACTCCAGGCAAGTTAGAAAAATGTGTCAGTGCGTGAAGACTTCCTAAGAAGTACACTCCCGTTGTATGGGTCAAGTAGCCAAAGGCTACAGAGCTCTTTCTAAGATGCTCCTTCCTCTTACGCAATCTCCTCTCCTGCCTCACCCCCCGGGTCACTGTCCCTAATTCACACACCAAAATCTCTGATCATGCCCACTGCTCGTCATCCGATCACTTCATCCAGCTGGGCACTCCTAACAGGTGATTTTGTTATTTTGTTATTTTGTTATTGCGGGTTTATATGGCGCCAAGTCACCTGCAGGTCTCAGGGCGCTTATACCACATGTCATAACAACCAAGGAACTGAGAAGGGTAGAGGAAAGGACAGGAATTACGCTAGGTTGTATGCTGTTCTGAAAAGGTTGGTTTTCAGGGCTTTCCTGAAACAGAGCAGATTACCCTCCTTACGGAGTGCTCCATTTAGTTTTGATGCTCCATTTAGTTTTGATACTCATAGCTCCTGGCTCGATGACCTTGATCCCCAGGCCTTCTCAAGTGAGAAAGAACACAGTCTCACGTTAGCAGCACTTCTTGTGTGAATGTATCATCCCCTCCCCTGAGCCTAACTCCGAAAACAAAAAGTCGTGTTTCTAACCAGTAAAGACAGGGTTTCTCCACCTGCAACAGAAACATGAGAAACAAACAAGTCTAACTTGCACATGAAATTCAACTATTTGAACGTTACATGTGCACATCAAATGCGTGAATAAGTGCAAGCATCTAGCACAATTTCTACACAGTAATGTTTTGAACTAAACTCACATATACTTCAACGCTAATTTCTTCACGTTTATGTGAAAAATACACCTAGCACTTCAAATTCCTTATTATTACTGTACACGTTCTACTATCACAGGTTAATACGACAAAAGAATACATCTAGGTGCAAACTACTCATGATTATAATGCACCCCTACAAATGAAAGAGCACCATCCCGCTCAATCAGCCCACCTCTGATGGCAAGTGTCATCATAACCATCTATAACTCCCTGCATAGAGAACCGATCTAAACAGAAGTTGTAGCCAGCTTTCCATGACTGACATTTTCTAGACTTTTGAGATTCTCAAAGTCACTGTCCTAGTCTCTCCATTCTCCTCTCTCGCTCCTTAAGAGATCTCTCAGCCTGTCATTCCATGTGCCATTTGTAGGTCCTTACCACTCCAATATAGAGAATCCTGCAAACCACCACTATGAGGATTGACTTCATGATTATAAACAAGAATTCCCTTACCAAGATTTGCAAACCAACTTCCAACCCTTCCAAGTCCTTTTCCAACCTTATCCCAAATGCCTTATGTTGCCAAGTCATGGACCTCATGATGATCTCAGTGATGTTACTGATATACTTCCTAAGATCCTTACTATGGTCTGGGATATAAGTACAGCACTGTTAGACCATCAACCTTTTACAGACCCTGCACTCTTTTGCCAATAATAAGTCCTCAGCATGACGGTTCTGCATCACCATAGCTCTTATCGGCACCATCTCTCCATCTACAAGAAACAGCGACTGGGCTGTGTTTGCTAACAACTTATCCACAATAGTGGACACCTTCTAATCTTTATATCATTCAAGACCACTCCCAAACTTGGTAGCATTGTTCCAAATACATCTCCAACAATCTCTCCCACACTTGCACCTCGTTTCTCCCTATGATGCACTACACCTTCCACCGGTCCCAAATCCTCATTGTGATAAATCTTGGGAAACACAACAGCCACATAACATGTGCCCTACAAATTCAATGGCAACCGCACATATGCATTCTTCCCACACACAAAATACACATTGGGTACCACTTGCACCGCTTCCTGCAAGAACTTCTTTTCAGTAGCTTCAATTGTGAAAATATGATCACACACACTTTGCCCAACACAGTTTTTATCATAATAAGTTTTAACTTGCCTAATGCAAAGTTTTCCCTCGCTACTCAAAATCAAAAGATATTGGACAATAGCTCCTCTTTGCCTTGTGTGCTAACTCCTCTGTGGTCCACTCAAATTTCCCCTCTCTTCTATTAAATTTTACAGCTAGTTGTCTATGCCTACTTTCTACCTGATCTATAAATTTCTTTTCTATCTCCGTTGGGAGGCACGTCAAATAATGATGATGAGCATAAGCTGTTTCTAGGTTAACAGTAGGTATGAAATATTTCCCGACTCTTGCTTCCTGTTTGTAATAATCATACTTATTCAAGTGCTTGAGAGCTGGAACTTCCGAAAGCACTGTATCGTAGTTGGAGAAATAGTACTCATAGTGACCCTTACCATAAAACATACTGTTAGAAATGGGATTTCTGGTTGGCTAAGGCTTGCGCCAAAGCCAGGCAGAGACCACCACTCTATTCAGGGCAAGGGAAATACACGCCAAGATAACCCCTACTGACCCCCTTGGTAGCTTGGCACGAGCAGTCAGGCTTATCCCGGAGGCAATGTGTAAAGCGTTTGCGCAACACACACACACAGCAGCAACACACTAGGCACTCCACAAAAAGGAACTCCACACAAGGTTATATATGAAAATAGACTTTGTATTACCATAAACACATTAGATCATAATCACACATATAAACTGTGCCAACTGGCACTGGGCAGTATTTACAGGGGATTATTTACACATGACAGGGCCAATTGGGCCACTGTCAGAGCAATCACAAATCACCAATTGTAAATGTAACACAACTAATAAATGTAGAGCACAGCCAGAAACTACTGGTAAAAGTTAGGAACACATAACGCAATAATCATCACCTTAGGCATAGATCACACAGGGAAACATGAACTCACTAGCATAAACCATGCTAGGTAAAACAACCTCCTAATCATAAAACACTGGTAGAGGTGTAAAGTAGGATGCATACCCACATTATGCATAAATCACATTAGGCAATTATCATCATGAACACAGTAAGCAATCACCTTGCGCAAGAATCACAGAAGTTACTGACCCCAGGCCAACTGGCCTTCCACGGGGCTCAAACTCTCTTTGTCCCACAAAGTCAGGGCAGGCTGCACATGCAGCAAAATAAGAGTGAGCCAGAGTTTGGGGCCTAAACGTGGCAGCTGCCCACTACTTGCTGGGCAGCTGGGTAATCACACAAGAGGGACACTGGCACTTCGCGTAACCCATGTATCAGAACTGCGTAACGTTGCAGCTGTCCTCTGCGAGCGGGGCAGCTGGGAGAAATAGGGCATGGGCACCTCGATGCCCTCACGTTTTAAGCCCACAGGCTCTAAAACAAATATGCCCCACTAGAACAGGAAGAACGGGCACAGGTAGGCGGGCCCCATTCTGGGACTAAAACTCGCTATGCCCCAAAAAGGTTGCAGTTGCCCACTGTCACGCGGGGCAACTGTAGAGTGGTCTTGCCAATACGCTGAAGAACACAGGCTCTCCATGGAGATCAGCAACTATAGGAGGCCCAACGTTACAGCGGCCCGCAACTGTGTCGCCGCTGTGAGCCAAACGAGTACCAGGCTCAACTGTGTCTGGGGGGCCCTACTCACGCGGCTCACCTGGTGCCAATCGCGGCGCTGGTTGGGCTCAGAGGCCCCACTCACCGAGAGTACTGCAGGACTCTGACACCTCCTTCTCCGGCGCCGGTCACAGGACCCGCGGTCTCCGCTCTTCGTTGCGGACTGCGCGGGCCGGTAGGCAGTGGGGGCAGGCACCAACAATGTGCCTCCGGCCCCACTCCGCCTCACTTCCTAGGTCGCTGCGGCACTTGTGGGGCTCTTCCTCCCACCGGGGAGCTCCACGCCCACTACCGGCCGTAACTCCGCCCCCAACCAGGCAAAAGCGGCTTCACTTCCGGGTCGCACTGGGAGCAGCCCTGCAACGTCTCCTTGATGCGGCAATGCGGGGTGGGCACCAGTAGAAACACACGAGCAGTGGGCTGGGCACCCACTGCGAATTGGGCATAAGTGCGGGGTGGGCACCCGCTGATAATTCAAAATAATCACCACAGGCTGCCGAAATGCGGCTAATTAACGGGGGCAGCGCGGGGGTGAAATCCCTTGAGTTGCAGCTTCGCGCTGCGGCCACTAGTGCTCTGTGAATCAAAAAGTGAAGAGCACTCAGGACTGGGACGATGTAGCGCTCCTCAACAAAATGACAAACCAAGCGCTATTTAAAATAAAGGAAAAAGCGCTCCCAGCACTAGAAGTGAAGTCCTAAGTCCAGGGGGGAAAGAGTGGAGCTCTCTGGCCAGCAGTCAAGAGCAAAGCGCTCTTTCAAAGTGAGGCAAAGTTCAGGGAAAGTCTTTAAGAATGCAGGGGGGGCAAAGGCTGGACCCAGGGGCCAGCTCACAGGGCCATCCAGCAGGGAGGAAGTTCCCAGTGACGGTTCCTCCTGGCGCCCAGCAGCAGCAGCAGCAGGCCCCCCTCAAGTCAGGAACAAGAGAACCACATACAGGGGGTCACAGCCCTTTCTTATATACACATTCCCTTTGTCTCCTAGCACAGGGTTTAGGGAAAACCAGATGCAACTGGTTTGGGAGCACTTGAGCATGTTGTTGTGCTCAGCTCCTCAGCTTCTATTCACAGGATGGGCCAGGCACATCCGACGCACCACTGGGGGCAGAGCCAGCATTGTGGAGGGAAGGCACTGCCCTATTCAGGTCCCAGGTGCAACTCCTCCCTCCCATCTACATGCAGATCTCCCTATTCACCACCGGGCAGACCCGTCCTGGCTCCTGGAGCCAAGCACACAAGCCAGCCCCTTTCACTCACAAGCCAGACAGTCAATTCACTTTCACTGCACACAGAATAGCCAACTTCTAAAAGTGGCACTTCTACACTAGACACATTAAATCTGCGCACACCGTCTTGCAGCATTTAATCTCACAAGTTCGCACATACCAAACTCACCCCTGCACCCCTCTCACATCAGGAACTATCATGGACACACATATCCCCCATGCATTCCTATGAAAGGGCCGGCCAATCTCACCACACGCACTCAGAGAGCGAATGCATTTTACACTGGGCCACACTGCTAAAGTGCGCAGAAGTCCAAAGCAACTAACATCAGGTCATATTTAAAAGCAAAAAGTTTAGGGGTGAACCTGCCAAAAGGGGCAAGTCCAACACATACTAATTAATAAACTGCATGCAATTCCATAGGTCAGTGGCACGTGATGGTAATGAATACCCTTCTCCACTGACGCAGGCAACTGCATGCACCCATAACAATCTCTCACATCCATTTTATTCACATATTCATATAGCAGCTTTGCATAGACATTCTGGGCAGATTTACGAGTTCTGGTGCATCTCTGCAAATCAGCAGGGTTACAATGTGGCGCACCGTGGTGCAAGGATAGGGTGATGCGTGTTGCATCCTGTGGTGTAAGGGCGGTGCATAGCTGGAGTCGTGTCACAAGCGCGACGTGGCTCCAGCAATGCTCAGGGGCGTACTATGCCTAACATTCTGCATCACTCCTAACGCCTGCTTCAAGCAGGCGCAGGGTTTTGATGCAGCATGGACGTAAAAGTGACTCGTAGATTTCACTGCGTCACTTTCACGAGGCGGTCCTGTGACAAAACTCCCACCCTGCGCCAAACGCCCACATGAAACCTAACGCAGGTTTCATGTGGCGCAGGGCTTTACAACATGACGCATCTCCCTAGATGCATCAAGTTGTAAATAAGGCGCAACGTGGTGCATGGTTTATGCTGCTGCTGCATCACAGAAGTGACGGCAGCGTAAATGTGGCACATGGGGCTTGTAATCTGCCCCTTAGTGTATAATCACCCTTAGACAAGTCTATGTGTAAAATGTGAGTAGTTTGATCTAGCATAGCTTTACCTGCTCTTAAAATTACCTCTATTGTGCTAGAAGTTGCAGGTGTGGATGTCCCTTGCATTCCCACCCCATTGACTTCTGGATCGAGTGAAACTTTTACAGAAACTATAATAACTGCTGGTATTACCATTATCACTCCCACTATGAGTGTGCCTATTACACACTTTGCTCTACAATTCGAATTTCCAGACTCGTTTTTAACTGAGTTCGGTTCCGCACAGCAAGAGGATTCAACACAAATTTTCTTGCTCTGCCTCTGATTGCTGTTCAACAAATTTCATGCACATCTCATAGGAGTCCTGGAAATCAGTTCACAGTTCGTTTTAAATTTATTTACACAGTTCAACAGACTTCCTTAGCCCTCTTTCTTCTTCTACTAAAATCCCTAATTTTTTCTACTTCTACTCAGGGCTAGGTTATCTTCTTTAAAGCAAACATTATTTACATCTACAGTTGAGTTAACAGTCTCTCACTAGCTCAGACCCAATTTCAGCAATAACATGGTGTAAAATTTCAAGACAAACTGCTGCAACTTAAAAAATGTTATAGAGTTTGATATAGCGTAAACTAGACCCGAATTGGGTATCAGCGCACATTACATGACCACCAGTTTCATTACAGAAGGACACATATTGAGCGTTGTTGCTGAGACTCGAACCCGGTTCCCCAGCTTTGAGGTCGACCGCTCTAGCCGTAAGGCTACATCCTCTCCCCTAAACTTCTTGGGCCGGTGGCTGATATCCAAAAGTGGTAAAGGACAGATCTCGCAAAACCAAAACGCTCACACCACTCGGCATCGGAGGCCTTGGTACATTCACCGTCAACACTCCAAAGGCTTCTATTCCAGGAACCAAGAGTTCAATTTCAATGATCAGTTGCCGATCCCTGCTGACCACTCATGAAGACCTCATTCTCCCGGTCCCCACTGCTCCCTGCATCTGTAACAAGATAGATCCACTCTGGGGCAATGTACCTCTAGCAAGGTACCCTTGCTTTTCTTGATCTCCTTAGGCCCTCTTGTCCGTGTTCTGTGTCACTTAGCTCTGATACAGACTTTTCAGACACAGGAGTGAGATCTCTCTAAGAGGCCAATCTCAGGTTCTGCCTCTTTTGTCTCACAGGCCACTATTCTCTTGCAAACTCTGTTCTCCTTCTCTGCACCCAATTAACTTCCACACCAGCTCTTCCAGATGAGTCTGACTCTGTACCGCTTGCAATGTTACTGTCTCCCTCAGAGTCATACCTGGGCCTTGTGTAGCGTGACCCCCCTCAGCTCGCTCTAGTGTGTGACCAGCAACCCCCTCAGCTTGGCTTGTCCTCTCCAGTGGCCTCACAACCATGGCAGGATTTCCTTCTGGGAGAGGATCTGTTTCTTTCAGGGGTCCTGAAACTCTGCAGGTGTGTGAGGCGTGGATACAGTTCGGCAAGTCTCCACACTTCTCAGCAGTATTGGTCACCAGAATCACGTGGTAAGGACCTCTCCAACGAGCATCGAGGCAGCTCTTTCTCACATGCTTTCGAACAAGTATCCAGTCACCTGGACACAGGTCGGGGCAGAGGTCTTTCGAGGTAGGGGCAGTTGCAGCTTCAACCTGGTGAGACACAGAATGGAGAAGAATCAGCCAGTCCTTTGCAATTATCAAGGATTAAATCATCAGTGAAGTTTATCAATGCTGTAGATGACACTCCTGGCAACTGCATCGCCCTCCTTATCAGGATATCGTGTGACAAGAGTCCTGTCGTCCTATCGGGGATGCAATGAACATTCATCAGTACTAAAGGCAATGCATCAGACCATTTCAGGGACGTGGACGAATAGACCTTTGCCATCCACATCTTGAGAGTCCAGTTAATCTGTTCCACAAGGCCAGATGCCTCGTGCCTGTAGCTACAATGCAGTCTCCAATCAACTTGTAAGGCAGTACAAAGCAGCTTCATTATCTCACTACAAGTGAGTTCCTCTATCTGACTCCAATGAGGTTGGACATCCGAAACGTGGTATAAGCTCTCTAAGTAGCAGCTTTGCCACTGTGAGTCTATCATGCCTTCTCTTTGGATATGCTTCGACCCACCAAGAGAAAACACACACTACCACTAGAATGTACCTTAGTCCATTGCACCTAGGCATTTTTATGAAGTCAAGCTGAATCCTGTTGAAGGGACCTCCAGATCTCTCAATGTGACTCAATGCAACCACTGTCTTCTTCACAGCATTCATTTGTTCACACATAACACACCTGTGACACACTGCTTCAGCAAATGCACAAAACCGTGGATTGAATAACGGCTGTCAGAACACTCGCACCATGGCTTCTCTTCCAATATGAACTGCACCATGAATCTGCCTCGCCCTTGAGCTCAATAAATCATCTGGCAACACTGCTAGGTGCATTCATTTTCATGAGCGCCTCAGTGCGGTCTGGTGACACCTTCCTCTTGCCTTTCTCAATGCGATGACCCAAATACTGGACTTCACTGACCTTACTGCACTCGACCGAACACGCCCTCTTGAAGAGTCTGCAGTAGCTTTCAATGGAGTGCTAGCTTCTATAGGCTCCAAAAATGGGCCATTACCATTCACATTACCATTCCCTCCAATATAGATTCTTCCTCCTACTCCTGACTGCAACTGGCTACCGTTCCCCCCTCCTTTGGGTTTTTTACTGACACTATGGACCCAATGTTAACCGTTACCGTAACTCCATGCACCTCTGTTCTTCTTGGTGCTGACGTCCGTGTTCCTTCCATTCCTGTTGAAATCTTTCCCAGTACTCTTGCACTAGGGCTTGTCTGTGGCTCTCCTGTCTTCTCTGTGAGTACTCGTTTTCCCTCCTCTGAGTCTCAGCTGTATAGAGGAGGACGTTCTGCTAGCAATCTATCTAGCAAGCTGTCATCAGTATCACTATTGTCCTCTTCCTTCCTCTTTCGGGCATCTCCGGTGTTTACTAATAATGGAAAAAGCCTCTCTCCCGCGATTGTGTCTACTCGCCACTTTTTCAACTGAGCGTCCCATTGCGCATCCTGATAAGCCTTCATCGCACTTTTCACCCTTCCCTGACTTCGCCCTCTAATCTTTGCCTGTGCTGCTCTCATCCATGCATCTAATGCCTCGAACTGTGTTGGTCTAGGGGGAGGTCGCAATGAAGCCATCACTCCCCTCAACTGATACAGCACCTCTAATCTGCATGAACCATAACGTGGAAAGGCCAAATCTCCCTCTTTTTCAGTCATTTTTTCCAATTTGAAGCCAAACTATGTATGGAGTCCTACCTTTGTGGCCATATAATGTGCTGGGATATCCTCAGGTGGTGCTTCCTCACCCACTCTAGTCACTACTCCTCTATCTCTCCTACAAAGATCTCGTAACACTCTAAAGCATTGCATGATTAAATCAAAATTCTTTTCTCCACAAGATGTTTTTGTTTCCACTTCCTGATGACAATCCAACACTCCCAGCGCGGCTTTACACCAACCGACCTATTGTAGCGCAGCACACTTCGATGTCCCTCTTCCTCCTCACACAACAGTTCACCCTCCTTTACAATCTCTTTCTACACATTCACGCACTTCACTCATAGAATCTAGCAACTGTCTGTCCACCAACGACCGGACAGTTACATATCCGACTGTCCATGAAACGACCCGACAGTCTTGAGTAATTGTCTGCCTCACCTCTAGTAGCTACATGTCCACAAAACAACTGTGCAGCTACATCTCAGACTGTCTGTCCACAAAACGACCGGACAGTCATATAAATAGAATTAATAGGATCCAACCTCTCAAGACCATTCACACACAGTGACCCACAACCTGCGTCAGCCACTCAAATCGCTGTGGTCCTCCTCTGTTCACTAGCTTCCCACACGATTCTAACTAGCTCACTCACACACATTCCATATCTCCAAACAGGTCGTCAATTGCACTTCACGACTCCCATAATCACTGGTCAGATATTTACATCACTCTGTACCTTACATCACTTTCTACGTAGGATGGGCCTGGCCCACATGATGTTAGTGGGCTGGCACAGTCAGTGTAGGTCATGACCAGGGCTGAGGTTAGTCATCAGATGACGACAAAAGTGTGTATCCATGCTTTAGTTGCGCATAGCATGTGACATGGACACATGTAATATGTTGACTCTTGATGAAGGCTTGTGCTAGATGTCAACGTAATGTGTATCAAGCTGACAGTTATCCTTAAACTTCCAGTTACAATATGTTTCTGACTCTATTGCATCCATACAGGGCAACGCCCATCAGAAGAAGACCATTTGGATAGCTATCGCCCGGAAGGTGCGGACCCTGAGCTCTACAACTGGAGTAGTGCCCACTGCTGGAAGAGGTGAGAGGACCTGCAGTGCTGTACCGGAAGATCTTGGAGGTTCAGCTGGGGACGTCCTCCCAACATGGAAGTAGTATGCACCGGCCCCTGATTCCCCTGATGGCCGTCATGCTGGTGGTGGCCTACTCAGACATTGATTGACAGTTGAGGGCCCAACACCAGCAACAAGGGGTTGTGTCCTGGCCTGAGTCATACATGTCATTTTGCCTACTTTGCGTGTTACAGACAGGCATTTCACCAACCATATTGGTGGTGGCCCATGTGCCACAAACAAGATGAGTCATTGTTAGTGTAAGTAGTGTATAGTAGGTGCATGCTGCTGTGCTTTGTATATTGTCCTTCCGAGCTGGATGATGGCAGAGTCCTGTCCACATCCAATTCTCTCCTTTTGAGTAGACACCTGGTTGAGTGAAGTGAGTAGTCATCTCATGTTCTTAGTAAATCTGGGTGACAATTGTAACACACAGGAAACTGGTCTTGCTTGTGTGAGGGGTGATGTACTCTCACTACTGTCTCTCATGTGAGGGTGGCCCTATTGAATGTGACATGACATAGATTCCACATTACATGCAGTAACTGTACAATAGTTCCCATTTGTAAGTACTGGTCATACACTAAAATGAAATTGGAAACATCACTGGTGGCATCAGCATTAGAGCCTACATGCTAGCCAGTGTGCATTTGCCAGTTGATGGTTCACCTGCAATAGTGTTTTCAATTCACTCATTCACTGACTGGCGACATGCATGAGGGATTGAGATGTAGAACTCTGGGACCCTATGTCAGTGTTTACACTGAGCCTTGAAAGGCAATCTGAGTATACAATGCCATAGTGGTGTGATGTGCCAGCCAATTGGGACCCTAGTGACCCCACATCTTCATGTCATAGATGTTCAGGATACCCAAAACCTTCAAAGGTGTATTGGCTTGTGGATATACAATCTATGACAGGTGTCATCACTTGCACCAAGCAAGACTGGGGATGGTCATATGGCGATATGGAGTATTGTGCTGTGTTAATTCAGAGTATCTATCCCCCAAATGTTTTGGACCTCAATATTTTCATGGAACATTATCTGTTAAATGTGAATCATAGCTAAACTACATGTGTCCAGCTTTTATTTGACTTTTCAGATAGTGTACATATGATGTAGTTTGGAGTGCAAAGTGTCATCAGTGTGCAATGAGCATTTGAATGTGACACGATGTCTGCCACAACAGTTAGTGATGCCACATTGGTGTTCAGTTTGACCTTCATGATATCATGATGTGTTATGAGTAATAGTTAGATTTGTTTTATTTTGGGCCTTGTGTTAGCATTGTATAAATCTCACACTTGGATCCATCCAATTTGGTTACATCTCTTTGAAATGGTATACAACAAGTGCCAAAGTATGCAAGGTGATCAACAATCCTAGTATGGGCACACGGATGGAGTGTAGAGAATTCCATCAATGCGTTTGGGCCTGTCTGTTGTTATGACATGAGTGAACCCAACTGTTTGCAGGTTATGTAGTATGCAGGCATGTGCTCATGCTAAATGTATGGAGTGAACCCTGAAGGTAGTGTGATATGAGGACTTCTTCACTGTTTTTTGTGGATTTGTGATCGTCAGGTGTGGAAATGCAGTTGTAATAAACACATGTTCCATGTCATTTCAAATCCAGGGCAAGCAGGGGAGAAGGGGCCAACATCTCTGAGGAAACAGCTTGTGACTGCGTTTCCGGATGCTAGGCCTCAGATATGGAGGTGCCTGGTGACCAGGAGGTGTGGGGAGTGCCCCAGAGGACATCAGCCAAGGCTCATCATCATCTCAGTCATCCTCTGGTGGAAACTTCCAAGTGGTGGTGAACCCAACTAGATCGGTTCCATCTTCATCCTTGTTCATCACTCGCAGTTCTATCACCACCCTCCCTTTTGTCCCCCGACAAATTGGA
Organism: Lissotriton vulgaris; assembly: GCF_964263255.1. Taxonomy (NCBI): domain Eukaryota; kingdom Metazoa; phylum Chordata; class Amphibia; order Caudata; family Salamandridae; genus Lissotriton; species Lissotriton vulgaris. Next base: position 1,326,034,599 of record NC_141694.1, read on the forward strand.
TGTTCCCGCTCCTTTCTTAGCAGTCTCCTTCACTCCAGGCAACTCAGCTCCTGCCACTGTTAGCCCCGCTGCCCTGAGTGAGGAGGCTATTGACCTCCTGAGTGTCAGACTGCAGGGGTGAATGCCATCCAAGGGCAAAGCACCCAGTTGACCCTGAAGGTTGCCTACCTGGAAGGCATTCACACTGCCCTGTCGGCCCTACATAGATCTTTTCAGGCTCTGACCTCCTCCCTCATGGCAGCCCTCCACCCATCCCATCCTTCCATTTCCTTCCTGGCCCTTCGCCAACCACATTCCATCTTCAAATTTCTATTCCAAGCACACTCACACCTAAGCATGCACACACTATATCAGACACAAGCACCCTACACAAACGCAAGACTTCACAAAAACTCAAACATACATGCGCACAGCAGACACTCATCTGCCTCACCACCCCCACCAGACAACACAGCACCACAGGCCCCCAGGCACCACAGCAACACATATAGAGCCCCCCACAGACACAACCATACCCGCAGATGTCACAGCAACACACACAGATCCCTCCACAGACACAACCATACCCGCAGACACCACAGCAACACACACTGACTCCTCCTCAGACACAGCCATGCCCGCAGACATCACAACAACAGCAACACACCCGTCCACTACACCAAGCGCATCCACATAACTCCCATCATAAAAATGCAATCTCTCACAGTCACCCCCACAACAGACACCACACAGCACACAGCAGACCAACATCACACTTCCACTCACTCTTCCTTCCAATCCGAACTCCATCCTGAACACCCTACCCGTTTTCCGATGAATCTCTCTTGTTTGCCCTTGCCCATGCCCCTCTTCAACCTACCCCCTCCAAAAGACCCACACGCTCCCTTCCCAAGTACCATCTACGAGGTGTCTGCTATACCCAGTGAATTCCCCTTTGTGAGGAAGTTCCCTGCCAGTGTCAGTAAGGGCAAATTTGGTGTCTCAGCCTTGTTCTTGCTGTGGCGTGAATAACAAAATGGACAGGCCGTTGGCCTTTGTTTTTCATCCATGGAATACAACTTTCGAAATTTGAAAGATATTATTCCTGCTGTTACTTTTCTAACTATTTGATGTAATTGTAGTTAGTGATGTGTGAATACAGTTGTGTTGTTTTCAGCCCTGATTTCTGATCCAGTTGAAGTGGTTAGTATGATGTGCCCTTGGAGCCAGTTCTGGATGGATGTCTATGTGGTATGGCATTTAAATGGGGCAGACATTGGATTGAGTGACATGTTATGTGGTAAGTATTTCAGCCTGGCCTGGCCACTCTCAACATCATTTATGTTACACTTCTCCTTATGATGTAGGTTGGATATGTGTTTGATGTTGAAGTTATATATTTGTGTATTCACACATGGAGGGTGTCCAGTTGTCATACCTTTGTGGAGGTCTGCATGGACATGTGTCCATTTTGCTGTGTGTACCTTACAGATACTTCATCTAGATGTGTGTCATATCCTGATAGTGCTGTGTTTGCTTTCATAATTTGCACTTGCCCATTGCAGACATATACATGGCACTCGGTTCTACTATTGGTTTCCCCTGATATGCTTTTGTTCCCATGTCCAGTGCACATGGAGTTTGTCAGACATGTGCAAACTATACTGTGCCCAAGCCTTTCAAGGTTCACCCTGATAGAGGCATAGCTATCCTGTTGAAAGTGTTTCTATTGTGCCCTTAGAATGGTTCTTACACTGATTGTACGTAATCCCTTTTTAAAAAGTATATATTTTTATTGGGATTGTGGTACAATAGAAGGACATATAAAAGATTCATACAATATTACAACAAAGATCATAGCTCACTCCATAAGGTTAATAAATTACACAAGATCTGCAATAAAACCTAATCAGGGGGGGAATAAAAAGTTAGTGTTAAAAACATTACAGTAGAAAAAGCCCATCCGATCTTGCGGCAACAGCTGGGTGGCAAAAAGTGCCCAAATTAACTTCAAGCAACCTCATACTCTAGCCGCCCTCCAGTTTGTGATCGGGGCCCAGAGGCGTTCACCCATCTCACGTTTCCTGATTCCTTTCAATTCATAAAGACATGACTCAATATTATGAATCCCCAACAATCTGGAGAGCCACATCTGGAAGGACGGGGCAACCGCATCCTTCCAGCCTGCGGAAATCAGGATCCGGAGTACTTCAACTGATATAAAAACTAAAGCCTCTTCATCCTTCCCCAGGCTCAACTTTGAATCAGTGCCGAGCAACATCAATGTAGGGGATAGATCGATGACATGACCTAGCAGCCCCTCCCAGACTTTCATTATCTCGCTCTTGATAGAATCCAGCCGATTGCAATGAGAGAACATATGTACTATATCTGCTTGACCTTCGTTGCATCTGGGGCAGCTATAATTTTCCCTTAATCCCCAAGCAAATAGCTTTGCAGGTGTATGGTACAAGTTAAATATAGTTTTGAAATGTTGCGCCCGAAGATTGGAAGCTCTAAATACCTGTTTATTCAATAAGAGGTCCAGGTCCAGATCCACGTCTGGATCCCCCAATTTTGAAGCCCAGGTAGATTCCATCTTCTCAATGTCATCCTGAATTCTCTCAACTAAGCAATTATAGACAATCTCGATCTTTTTACAGCCTCTTACTAATATCTCAATCAAGGGGAAATCGACCGTAGCCGGCCCCCTGGGTCTTATTTAAGCATGAGCGAATTTTGCGGATCTCGCGTTCGCGAATTTTGCGGATTCGCAATCCGCAAAATCCGCGAATTCCCGCGAATTTGCGGATTTTTTTTTTTTTTGTTCGCCCGTGTTTCTGCCAGTTTGCGAGGGTTTTGTACACTTTCGCAAATTGCGAACTTACCTGTCGGGTCGCAAGTTTCGCGAACTTGTTGTTTCTACGTGTCCAGCCTGTTTGGGACACTCTTCTTCATCACTGCCACTCTCTGTCACCACTGCCACTCTCTGACTACTCATGCCACCCTCTGGCCCACCCATGCCACCCTCTGTTTCATCACCACACCCTCTGGTTGTCCAGTGTACATTATTTTCGGCAAAGCAAAGCACACCTTCCCTGCCTCAAGTGACCTGAATTAATTTGGGGCTGATTAACGTGTCACAGAATATTTTTTTAGCTGGCACCTGCTTCCTTAGTGCGCCCTGATTAGTGATCTTTTGCACTTGCTAAGTGCTTTCATTGTTGCAAAATTAGTTACAACACCTGCCCTGCCCCAACTGACAATAATGAATTAGGGGCTGATTAATGGATTTTAACTTCCAGCCTGGCTCCTGCTTGTCTCCCTTAGCTGTAATTCAGGACCTTTGTGGCATATGTGTAACTATTCTGAGGTTCAGAGCAGGGTCACATAATAGTTTCAACTGGCAACTGAACTCTAGAGGGGCCCCTCAGGAAGCACTACAGGAAATGGCTACTAATGATGAGCCTGAACTTTTGAACCTGGTAAGTAGTTACTTTCAGTTTTGCTAAGATCGTATTTCTGCAATTTTGCACTTATTCGCGGGGCGCGAACTCACGCGAACTCACGCGAACAGTGCGAGCAGTGCGATCAAAATCCGCTGCTCGCGGATTTGCGGATTTTGCGGGAGATTCGCAAATCTCGCGGATTGCGGATTTCCCGAAAATCCGCAAAATCCGCGAGCGGAACGGATTTTCCGCCCATGCCTAGTCTTATTGCCCCCATAGTGCGAGCTATTTGGGCTTATAAGAGCCAGTGGTTCCCTGGGATGCCAAATCTATCCTGCAATATCTCGAACCCCAATATCTTATTACCCTCCAGAATGTCTCCCAAAGTATTGTTCCCCCTTCCCTTCCAGGTCTGAAAGTTTCTATCGGTTTTCAATTGGGGAAAAATATTGGGGTTACACAAATGTAGATAAGGGTTCAATTTTGGGACATTGAAAAATTTCAGGATAGATTTCCAAGCCAGCCAAGCATCATACAAAGTCTTTAAACGTGCTTTCTTATAGAATCGCCGTTCTATCTCGCAAAGCAGAAGACCATGTGCCTTGCAACCCAACAGCATCCTAAAAATCGGGGGCGGACTCTGTCCTACTACGGCCTCGGTCCCTATGTCGATATCAGACTGAACTAGAATGGACATATGAGTCAAGAGGCAAGACCAATAATATAGTCTTAAATTGGGGAGGGCCCTCCCTCCCTTTTCCCTAGGAAGCGACATAAGATTGGTGGAACGCCTGATCCTACTGTATTGCCAAACAAATCCTATAATGGTGGATTCCAAATTTTTCATTATTTTTTCCTCTATTAATAATGGAATGGCACGAAACAGATGCAGCACTCTGGGAAAATTAGCATTTTTAGGGCGTTCACTCTTCCTACCAAAGAAAGATGCAACACATCTATTCTCTTGAGTTCTGTTTCAATGGCCTTTATAAGTGGGGGGGGGTAATTCTCCTCGACTATTCTTTCCACCGATGCGTTAATCTTGACCCCTAAGTACGTGGCAGAGTCCACAAATCGATAATCAGATTTAATAATATTCTTAGAGCATATGATCTGCGTTTTGGTTTCATTTAATAAGTAGCCAGACTCCATGCCAAAAACTTTGGCCATCTGTCCTAAAATAGGGAGAGCCTGCTGTGGAGTGGTGGTAATCACAGCAAGATCATCGGCGTACGTCAAAATTTTGTTAGAATAGCCGTTATAAATCACCGGGGTTATCCCTGGGCATGCTAATATCTCCTGGATAAGGGGGCCAATGTACAGAGCAAAGAGAATCGGGGAGCAAGGGCAACCCTGTCGCGTCCCTCTCTTGATGTTGATTACCCCTGATTTCTCACCCATAACCATTACCCTTGCTACCGGATCAACGTACATTGCCCTAAGAGCTCCAATAATTTTGGGGCCGAAACCTCTCCCAGCCAAAACACCCCAGAGAAAGCTCCAGGCGAGGCGGTCAAAGGCTTTCTCTGCGTCGAGCAGGATCATGGCCATCTCTCTCCCCACGGCAGCCTGGGAGTCAAACAATGCAATTGCCCTATTTATATGGTGTGTTGTTCCCGGACCAGGGACAAACCCATGCTGCCATGGGGATACGAGATTGCCAATGACCCTGCTCAGCCTTTTAGCCCAAATTTTGGAATATAATTTTGTATCTGAATTTATCAGTGTTATAGGGCGGTAAGATCCTGGTTTTTCCATCGGCTTCCCCTTCTTATGGAAAATTATGATGTTAGTTTCCTTCCAGGAATCCGGAACCACTCCTGAATACAAAACCCCGTTAAATAAGTCTACTAAGAGTGGGGAAATTTCGGCTTTAATAGCTTTGTAGACTTCGAGGGGGATCCCGTCTGGGCCTGACGCCTTTCCCGGGGCTAATTCCCTCAATGCTGCTATGACCTCATTTGATGTAATATCCTTATCTAATTCCTCTTTAATTGCTTCATCTAGTTGAGGGCCCCTACCTCGGCATTCCTCCCCCGGGTTTCTACCTGGCGCTTCGAATTCATAAAGCCTCTGGTAGAAATTCTCAAAAACCTTGATAATATCTTTCACATCGGTGTATTCGTTCCCATCTTCTTCAATACTGGCAATAACATTCTTAGCCTTTTCCTGCCTTAAAAGGAGGGCAAGAGCTCTCCCTGCTTGCTCCCCGGTTTCATATCTTTTGGCCCTAGCGGTCTGGAACTCCCCTATAGCCTTCTTGGTTACCTCTTTTTGGAGTGCTGCTTTCACTGCTAAGAGTGCATTTTGGCTCTCAATGCTCTCCCCTCCGGTGGCTATATCCCTTACATGCTGTTCTTCCACTCTCCCAAGTTTCATCATTAAGGCGTCCACCTCGCCCCTATCTTCCCTTCTAAGCCTTGCAGAACAGCTGATGGTCTCCCCCCTTAAGGCCGCCTTGAATGTTTCCCATACCATATTCCGAGAGGTGCTGTATCTGTTTGCTGCAAAAAATTCTGTAAACCATTTTTTAAGGTGGTCAGTAAATTTTTTATTGGCAAGTCATTTTTTCTCAAAGGACCAGGGATTTCTTTTCCTTTCCATGCTACCCCAATCATAAGTTAGTATTAGAGGGTTATGATCTGAGACTAGTCTGGGGAGTTTTGTGATACCAACTTTTAATAGTTCGGATGAAGAGATAAGGAAATAGTCCAGCTTAATGGAACAGGCGTCACTCCTCTTTTGCTGCTTCATACACCTGGCACAGACCTTACTGTCCCTGGTTTGAGGTGTAATAAATGCAACAGCAGTAACAGAAAGTAAGCAAAGAATCATAGCCCTGTTTACTTGTAGTTTCCATAACTTAAACCTAGCTTGGCTATTCAGTAGCAATTAGGATCCTGGTGGGAACACAAAGTGGAACAAAGGGGTCACATTTTAAACATCGATGGGGGTCAAAGTGTGCAGGACGTCACTACTGATGCCTCGGTCATTTAAATGGCACTGGCTGACATCAGTTTGTGCATAAGGCTGAAGAGTCCTCTCTACTGTGAGGATGCTAATAATGTGCAGTTGCAACTATAAATAGGCACTGCCCATAAACACTGACCAGCATCTTCAAGCGAGGGAACCAGGTAAATTCTCCTTTTCTGCTTGTTTTACACCCGGATTACACACGCCTTGCATTATGATCACTCATCCTCTATTGCGAAATGCTTTTAAAACTGAAATGCTTAAGGTTCTGTCTTCCAATTACCGAAGGGATAAATCTTCCTCAGCCGTGTAGTAAGTACATTTATCTACGGCTGGAAACAGAGTGAAATCATTGCTATGGAAATTAAATTCATTTTTGTCCGATAATGGTTTTTTTTTTTCAGTCAATCAAATCCACTTAAAACGAAAGAAAAAATGATTTGTTGTTTTGCTTCTCTAAAAGTAGGAAAACATTATGCAATTTAAAGCAGGCTGAAAATTAGAAAAATCAGTAATGAGATGATGTATCTAAGTTAGTGTTGTGGCATACATCCCAACCCTTGCAGAACATAATTTTAGAGGGGAAAGTTTCAAGAAAGGCAAAAATGTGCTTCCCATTTCGTGGTTGGATTTTTCAGACATTTCGGTTTGCACTACCAGTCAAACAACTGCCACATTACTGATTAGGTGTATACTTTGGTGCAAATTAATAATTAGGCTACTTAAGATCTTGGCAAGATTGGTGGTATATAAAGAGCAAAACAGTTAGGAACATTTAGGGGTATATTTACAAGCTCCTATTGCCACAGGAACGTCAGTTTTACTGACGTTCCTGTGGCGACATGTGCTTCGCCTTTTTACAAGGCAACGTTAACCACTTAATGTGCCTTAACGCTAACTTGTAAATAAAGCCCCCTTTCGTGCTATACATAGCGTTAAAGGGGTTGGCAATGGGTGTTACGGGGGTGGTCCACCGCAACACCCATTGATTTTGACGCTGTCTCATATTTATGAGGGCAGCGTAAATATGGGACAGCGCCAAATTAAGACGAGACAAAACCTGGTCTTAAAGAGGCGCAATGAAGAGAAATGTTTCATTTCTCCTAGTTTCTGCTGGTTCTATGTGTGCTGCGTTGTGCAGCACACATAGAAACAGCAAAAGGCCATTGATTGTTTATGTGCAGGAAGGTCTCCCTTCCTGCACATGCACAATCAATAAAAAAATGACGGGCCTTATTATCAAGGGCTGTAGAAGGTCGAAGACTGTTCGCAGCAGGGTTTGGTCACCTGTGGTGGGGTTGGGTGCCTGCAATGGCTGGGAACATTGGCTGGCCACATGCATTGCTTAGAAGTACTTATGTACAACCCATTGAATGTCCCCTTCAAGAAAAATTGCACAAAGTTACACATACTGCTACTTAGCATTACTTTGGTCAACTTTCCAAACTAAACCTTGATTTATATTGGAAAGTAATAATGACCGCAGCATTTTGCACTGGGTTTATGTTACAATAGTAACACATAGCCTATGCAAAGTGTTGGTAAATCTTGGCCATGTTTGTACACTGCACAATATTGTGCCAAACAAAATTAAATATGCAGTTTAAAATATATTCATGTAATTATCATTTATTTTCCAGCCAAAGCAGGTGGTTCTGAAAAATAGTTTTGTTTTTTTGTTGCTTTTTTAACAATTTTATTTTTCTATCTTTTTTTTGTTTTAGGGATTCAATTAAACTTTTTTAGAAACCAGGGAATCTAAACTTGGATCAGAAAAATAAAAAAATAAAAAAATTTTTTTTTGCAGTTTGCTTTTTTGAGCAGTCAACAGTTGGTTTTGAGCTGCTGTATTCTGTTCTACAATAGAGACTATTGTAGCATATTTCGTGCAATGCAAAGCAATATCAGTATATAATGGGTTTGTGTCTTGGGCGAGGGTGCGAAAAACTTCCCCTGAACGAGATTCAAATGGCTAGAGAGCCTGGAGTGAAGCAAATGATACCGAGGCTCCCTCATCTTTGTTACATCTTCACTTGGCAGCACTGTACTAAGTGATGTTCCAAGCATTATGGTATTTTCTCATTCCGCATTATGGTATTTTCTCTTTCAATACCCTCTGAAAGGGTACTTCTTTCCAGTACCCTGGGAAATTCTCAATGGCTGAGGTTGCATGTTATACTACTTTTGCTGACACTTTTTTCACTTCTAGAGGGATGAGCAATATATTTTTTTAGAGTTTTATATAGTGCAAACTTGACCCAAAGATATCAGGTGTCAGAGCTCTTTTCATGAGCACCAGTTTTGTTACAGATGGACACATTCATTGGGTTGAGCAGTCAAGACCTCTTGTATATACTTTAGTATAGATGGAGCAAGGCGGAAACAAAACATTTTGTATACCCCTTGTGAAGTTACTTCTCCATAACAGTAATATGCATTAATCGTGTGATTTTGAAATTAACCAACATAGAATAGAATGCACCTACACAAATACACGTGGGATACTAAATTGCATGTAATTGAAAATTGTAATCTACTAATTTGTAATGTATTTTGTCCTAAAAATTACGCATTTGTCATAATCTAAATGAAAATTGCATGAATGTGCTTTCTGTCTGTTTATTTGTGGCATAAATCATGAAGATTGGCATATATGTTGCTTAAAGCTAGGTAACTACTAACTGGGATACTATTAGTAGGGGGAGGTAAACAGAAGGGCTTCATTTCTCAAATTTATATTTATTTGTGTTTGTTTCTATAATAGTTCCTAAAATGTGGCCTAAGTGGCCCATACAAAATGGAGGCTGACTGCGACTCCGAGTTTGCGAAGAAGTACGCGCGTGCAATTTTGTAAAGGGTGAGGAGCGAGCAGCCTGTGCCTGTACAAAATGGGTCAAGGACAGTGTGGCCTGCATCTTGGAATGGATGCCAACTTTTTCGAATGTCAGCATCTTGAACGTGGGAATGAGGCATCGAATAACAAATTAATAGACACAAGTGGAAGAGGCATGACATGAACAATGGGCTTACTATTTTTTTCAATTATAACGATGACTCTGTGGAAATTGAACAATAATGTGATGAGGTGATGCTCATCCACCCCTCAACTGACCAATCACGGACAGTCAAAGACCCCAAAGTTATTCATTTTAAATCGATAAGTTAGTAAAAAAGGGTATAAAAGAGGACATTTGGGACGATGAAGGAAGCTTGCTTTTCCGATGTTATCTTTGCACCCCGACATGCTGCCGGTCTGCGCAACTTTTTCTATGGCACAGGGACTTTGACATTTTCCCAAACTTTAACTTTTGAATGGGTGCAGAGTCCTATGAGAAGGGAACATCGAGAGAGATAGAGAGGTATTCTGTCTTTATGCTGATGTCTGCGTTTCCAAACTTTGGTAATATAAAAAAAACTTTTCTTATTTCTTAAACTGTCATGCTAATAAATGAAATGTTTTGAATCTTAAATTTTTCTTCTAGGTTATTGATGTTTGAAATACATTTTCTTTGAGAATAAAAGATAGAGGTCATGCTAGGAGATCTAGTCTCTGAATAAAAATTAAATAAATGGAGAATTAAGCTGGTCTTGTTGTCCTTTAGTTACATTTTACTAGCTGATCCATTGACAAATAATGGTGGAGTGTTTTAAATGTTTTCCTGAAATTAAAACCATGGTACTAGAAGTTAAATTCCAGATGTAAATAATGAATAAAGTTTAGTTTTAGACACTCCGCTATAATCCAGCAGCTCTCCTATGGTCTTCACCAAATTCTCGGATCAGGGTAAATGTGTCTATGAATGATTTGCAGAGTTATGGGCCCACTGATGTGTAACTTGTGATTAGCTCCTTGGGTTAAGGTGATGGTTTTACAGAGAATTTCTGGAGGCGCACTGCATCAGTTAAATATGTGGTAGCAGAGGATGGTTGCTATAGGTTGACTAGGATATATTATGTATAGAATATAGGGGCATATTACCAACAACTAGCGATAATTATCGCTATGTTGGTTTAGCATCAATATTTTTATCGCCGAGCTGCGGCGATTTTTATCGCTTAGGAGCCTTGCTATTATCAAGGTTTATCTCCTAAGTGATAAAAATCAGCCGAAACGCATGAATATTGCTGTAAAGTCAGCGATATTCATGCATTACCGAGCAAATGCTCTTAGCCATGTTATCCACCTACCATTGGATAACATGGGTAAGAACTGCTCAGGGGCAGGTGTTAGCTTTTGGAGATATTCGCAACACTTAAGGGAATCCATTCTCCTCTTGAACAAGAACTGGCTCCAAATCATAGCTCAAGCCAATGAGCCTGATACCACTATCACTGGCAGAATAGTACACCTTAATTTGAGATTCATTTGTGTTCAGTTAAGCCACCTCTGCACAACCTTGTGAAACAACGAGGCCACTGGCGTCACGGGAGGGGGTCCAGATTGGGCCTGTGACCCAGGTCTGTTTAACCTGACCCCCCCTTGTGCCTCAGCCCTACAGCACTTGAATGCGCCACGAGGCAACAAAGAAAACACTGCAGCTTTGCCGCATGTTCATTTGTCCATTTACCTTTAACTGAAAAGTAGCGCAGTATTGCTTAACCTCATCGATGCTCAGGACGGCTCCCGGCCGTCATGAGTCATGGTAGTCGTGTGCTCATGACGGCTGGGAGCCGTCCGACCGTTGCCGCTCCCCCCACGCGCAGTTAATTCCCCACCTGTGCGGGTGAATTAATTGGTGGGCGGAGTTTGGATGGCTCCCGGACGACATGAGTACACACCTATTGTGACTCATGACGGCCGGGAGACGCCCAGCCCCGCCCACTCTCGCCCCGCAGAGGAATTTGCTGTGCGGCGAAGGGGTTAAAGGAAGTGGCTATTTACCCAGATGCTGGTCATATGGTACATAATCTTTGCTATTTACAGTCACAGCTGTTGCTAAAATTCAGCGGGGGATGGGTGGCAGGGCAGCAGCAGTGATGGCATCGGGGGGAGGGTTGAATAGAAAAAAACTTGCCTGGTCCTGCTCCCTCCTCACGCTTCTCCTGCTGCTCCCGACAGTCCTTAGAACAGATTCCACAACCAATTCAGACACTGCTCTAATAGTGCAAGAGCAGCCCCCGGATTGGCCTGAGTGGGCTGCTTAGTCGCTCTGCTCAGGCACAGGGAGTCTGGCACGTTTCTCCACCCGGCTGTAGAATACAGCTGGGTTAGAGAAACTTAACTGCGCATCTCTGTTTGGCCGGACAGACACGTGATCTTAGAAGTACACAGACACTCCTCCCTGTGACCCCAGCCCCACCCTGCCATACACACGCTGGCTCGGCCAGCAGCTGAAAAATAAAACAATATTAAAATATAATTGTCTTTTTCAGCTGCTGGCTCTGAACCAGTGGGGCAATGCTCCTCTGCCATTGTGGAGAAGTCTCTGCTGGCTATTTGCCCAGCAGCTGGCAAAATAGTATGTAATCTCTGAAGTTTAGCCGGCCACAGGCTAAATAGTAGAGATGATATACAATTTGACCAGTGGACAAATAAATAGTGTGAAGGAGGACTTTATATAGCCAGTCATGAAGAAAAAAGGGACTCCAAGCACTGGTCGGGTGGTGGCTTTCTAGCAATGGGGATGCAGCATGTGTGAAGCATTTGAAAGTAAGTGCATATACAAATGTACAATGGTTTGTAGAAAGGTAAGTACATGAATTAAGCTAAGCTGTTTGCATATGAAACAAGCATTGGAAATGCAATAGGTCTCGGATTTATTTGAGTTAGAGCTAATGGCATTGTAAATGACAATGTCTTTTAGCCATGTATTATGGAGTGTATGCATGTGGTGTGTAATGGAATTATGTGGTTTGGATTGGAATTGTTCACTCTGCACTCTCACACACTCACCACTCTGCACTCACCACTCACTACTCTGCACTCACCACTCACTACTCTGCACTCACCACTCACCACTCTGCACTCACTACTCACTACTCTGCACTCACTACTCTGCACTCACTACTCTGCACTCACTACTCACTACTCTGCACTCACTACTCTGCACTCACTACTCACTACTCTGCACTCACTACTCACTACTCTGCACTCACTACTCTGCACTCACCACTCACTACTCCGCACTCACCACTCACTACTCTGCACTCACCACTCACTACTCTGCACTCACCACTCACTACTCTGCACTCACCACTCACCACTCTGCACTCACTACTCACTACTCTGCACTCACTACTCTGCACTCACTACTCTGCACTCACTACTCACTACTCTGCACTCACTACTCTGCACTCACTACTCACTACTCTGCACTCACTACTCACTACTCTGCACTCACTACTCTGCACTCACCACTCACTACTCCGCACTCACCACTCACTACTCTGCACTCACCACTCACTACTCTGCACTCACCACTCACCACTCTGCACTCACCACTCTGCACTCACTGCTCTGCACTCACTACTCTGCACTCACTACTCTGCACTCACTACTCACTACTCTGCACTCACTACTCACTACTCTGCACTCACTACTCAGCACTCACTACTCTGCACTCACCACTCACTACTCTGCACTCACCACTCACTACTCTGCACTCACCACTCACTACTCTGCACTCACCACTCTGCACTCACCACTCTGCACCCACCACTCACTACTCACTACTCTGCACTCACTACTCACTACTCTGCACTCACTACTCACTACTCTGCACTCACTACTCTGCACTCACCACTCACTACTCTGCACTCACCACTCACTACTCTGCACTCACCACTCACCACTCTGCACTCACCACTCTGCACTCACCACTCACCACTCTGCACTCACCACTCTGCACTCACCACTCTGCACTCACCACTCACCACTCTGCACTCATCACTCTGCACTCACTACTCTGCACTCACTACTCACTACTCTGCACTCACTACTCACTACTCTGCACTCACTACTCACTACTCACTACTCTGCACTCACTACTCACTACTCTGCACTCACCACTCTGCACTCACTACTCTGCACTCACCACTCACCACTCTGCACTCACCACTCTGCACTCACTACTCTGCACTCACTACTCTGCACTCACTACTCACTACTCTGCACTCACTACTCACTACTCTGCACTCACTACTCACTACTCTGCACTCACTACTCACTACTCTGCACTCACTACTCTGCACTCACTCACTACTCACTACTCTGCACTCACTACTCTGCACTCACTCACTACTCTGCACTCACTACTCTGCACTCACTCACTACTCACTACTCTGCACGCACTACTCACTACTCTGTACTCACTACTCTGCACTCACTACTCTGCACTCACTACTCTGTACACACTACTCTGCACTCACTACTCACTACTCTGCACTCACTACTCTGCACTCACTCACTACTCACTACTCTGCACTCACTACTCTGCACTCATTCACTACTCACTACTCTGCATTCACTCACTACTCACTACTCACTACTCTGCACTCACTACTCTGTACTCGCTCACTATTCACTACTCTGCACTCACTACTCTGCACTCACTCACTACTCACTACTCTGCACGCAATACTCACTACTCTGTACTCACTACTCTGCACTCACTACTCTGCACTCACTACTCTGCACTCACTGCTCTGCACTCACTGCTCTGCACTCACTACTCTGCACTCACTACTCTGCACTCACTACTCACTACTCTGCACTCACTACTCTGCACTCACTCACTACTCACTACTCTGTACTCACTACTCTGCACTCACTCACTAGTCACTACTCTGCACTCACTCACTACTCTGCACGCACTACTCACTACTCTGCACTCACTCACTACTCACTACTCTGCACTCACTCACTACTCACTACTCTGCACTCACTCACTACTCTGCACGCACTACTCACTACTCTGCGCGCACTACTCACTACTCTGCACTCACTACTCACTACTCTGCACTCACTACTCTGCACTCACTACTCTGCACTCACTACTTTGCACTCACTACTTTGCACTCATTACTCTGCACTCACTACTCACTACTCTGCACTCACTACTCACTACTCTGCACTCACTACTCACTACTCTGCACTCACCACTCACCACTCACCACTCAGCACTCTGCACTCACCACTCTGCACTCACTACTCCCTACTCTGCACTCACCACTCTGCACTCACCACTCTGCACTCACTACTCTGCACTCACTACTCACTACTCTGCACTCACCACTCTGCACTCACTACTCACTACTCTGCACTCACTACTCACTACTCTGCACTCACTACTCACTACTCTGCACTCACTACTCAGCACTCACTACTCTGCACTCACTACTCTGCACTCACCACTCTGCACGCACTACTCCCTACTCTGCACTCACTACTCACTACTCTGCACTCACTACTCTGCACTCACTACTCACTACTCTGCACTCACCACTCTGCACTCACTACTCACTACTCTGCACTCACTACTCACTACTCTGCACTCACTACTCTGCACTCACTACTCTGCACTCACTACTTTGCACTCACTACTCACTACTCTGCACTCACTACTCTGCACTCACTACTCTGCACTCACTACTCTGCACTCACTACTTTGCACTCACTACTCTGCACTCACTACTCTGCACTCACCACTCTGCACTCACTACTCTGCACTCACTACTCTGCACTCACTACTCACTACTCTGCACTCACTACTCACTACTCTGCACTCACTACTCTGCACTCACTACTCACTACTCTGCACTCACCACTCTGCACTCACCACTCTGTACTCACCACTCACTACTCACCACTCACTACTCACCACTCTGCACTCACTACTCACTACTCTGAAAGCAGGCAAGGCTACTGATTAATTTTACACTGGTCACGGTTAACACTCTTTTCTAGAAGAGAATAGACACGTTTATCTTGGTGGGTTGAATTAAAAAAAAACACATGGTGTCCAATAAAGAATAGGTGATCAGTAACGTGCACGCTCAGAGAGCAGACTGTACTGAATGTTCTGTGTACATTAGCAGAATCCTTCAAAGCACATCTGACATCATTCTTTGCTCCCGCCATTCCGGTACTTTACACTGCAAACACTCCCGCAAGTCCATGCAATTAGAGGACATAACATTCTGAGCAAGCACCTACCTCTCAGTGCCCTCACTGCCTTGCGAAACTTCGCGATGCCGGCCAGGAAGAGAGCAGTGATCGGCGCGCGGCGGGCACGCTGGCGCCGTGAGCGTGCGCGCGACTGAATCCGCGCGTGGCCAGCACTTGTCGCACCTCTCCCATTGAGAATGCTGGGCGCGTGCCCAGCTCTTGTCTCCTTTCGTCGGCTTTGGAGACTGAAACGATTGCAATAATTCTCTGCCGAGAACGCGCTTTCAGCGCGTCTCTAGGCCGAGACCTAATAAACATTTATGTTATATATTAAATGTAGGAATCATGGTTCTATTTCAGGAGATGCAGGAAATGGCAGACATATACTTTTCACTCCAGTGTAGGAGTATTTGGCTATCTGCAAAGAATAATGAATATCGTTTCAAGCATGTTCCATGAATTTTTTATTCGCTCATGCGCACACATTATTTTGTTTTTTAATATTCATAATCTAATTTTTGATAATTTTTCAGGGTTAAGCTCTTTTGGGGCTTCTTGTGGAAGGCCTTGAGCTAGCTGTAGGCCTCTTTTTAAGGAGGATTTTACTTGCTTAGAATTTCAGACTTGGTAATACCACAACAGTTGACAAGAATCAGCAAGCAGGAGGTGCAGAGATATAGGTGGTAACTGGGCCCCAGAGGAAGGGACACATACAGTATCCAATTGATTATTTGGGCACATTTATTTGGGATATTTGAGGTAAACTGAATGAGACTCAGTCATAGAGCTGCTGTGGCATGGAGGAGTGAAAGCAGGAGATAGGAAAGTCATGCATCTGGCAAATATTTCGGTGGTGTTCACGCAGCTGTCTGCGAATAAACACACTTTGTCATACTTTTGACCCTGTAGGGTCAAAAGCGCCAGGATACTATTTTTTAGTAATAGAGCGTGTTATAAAAGCCTTTAATAATAATAAATAATAATAATAATAATAATAATAATAGGGTGGGTTTCAGGCATAGATGCTTATTGATCCCATTCCATTACGGCCCTTCAGCCATGCTTAACCTTATCGCCTTGACAGTGCTGTCTCAGCAAAAGAAATCAAGGAGCCAATCAAAATCTGAGTTAAAGGCTTGGAGACTGTAAATGACTAAAGTAACTGTGGAGCAGACTAGGGGGGTACCAAGACCAGAATGAGAAGAAGGAGGATATGTAACAGGGGATCTGGACCCAATGGACAAGAGCCCAGATAAACAGAAGGACCAGGTATAAAAGGCTCTGGACCATATTGACTAGGAAGTACTGAGTGCACATACCAGGACAGAGGGATGAGGATGACTAGGGTGAGGCATAGCAGACCAAGGTAAACAGTCCAAAGAAGACCAGTACAAGTAGACAAATGCAAAGACAGATCAAAGACAAGGTGGGCTAGGACCACAGAGATCAGATCAAGAAGGACCAAGGTGCCAGAGCGAATGGACCAGGCCCGGATAGACCACAACTAGAAAAAAAACAGCCCTAGAAGAACCTTGAGAACCTAGATTAGAATGACCAGGACGGATATAAAGGACCCGGAAGTCCACACCCAGTCGGACCAGGATCAGAAGGTCCATGAGGATCAAGGGTCACACTCAGGGGGATCCTAAACCAGGGTGACAAGGACTACATGAACCAGAGTGACCCACAACATGGGACCGAGGAGGACCAGTGGCAGAGGGATGAGAAAGACAACACCCATGAGGATCATCACTAGGAGGACCATGATGGAGGGGATCAGGGTCAGAAGGACAAAAACACGGTGGAACAAGAAAACCAGGATAACAGAACGACTAGTAGGACTACAATGGAGCAGGAGGACTGAGGGACCAGAGAGCTAGGGAACGCAAAACCAGTGGGACCAGCTCAAGAAGACCAGCTACATGAGGAAAAGGAGAACCAGAACTAAGACCAGAACCACCCGGACCAGGCTAACCAGGAGCAGAAGGATTAGGAACAGGCACACCAGGATCTTAGATATACTAGGGGAACAGAACTAGGGAGATTGAAGGATAACAATTAGCGTGAGGGAGGTGAAAAGGTCCAGAACCTGGAGCCTGTGAAACAGAAGGCCCTTGATATACAAAGGTTTTTAACTGGCACAAATGGGTTTTAGACCCGTTTGCGCCCGCAAAAAACCAGTGGCCCATGTACTACTCGCAAAATAGGATTAGCGAATCGCTATCAGGAAGGGGCGTTCCAAGGGAGTCCCTTCCTAATAGCGACTCCTTAAGCTATGTATGAATGTTTTGAGACCACAATTGCAGTCGAAAAACACTTGCAGCCTACCACCCATCTCAGAAGGGTGGTAAATCACTTACAAACGGGAAGGGACCCCTTGCCCTTTGTGAATGCATGCACAAATATTTTTTAAGGGCAGGCAATGGTCCCAAGGACCACTGGCGGCCCTAAAAAAAGCCAATGAAATTTTTTTTAAATGCATACCGTTTTCCTTTAAGGAAAACTGGATGCATTTTAAAAAAAGAAACAGCTTTATTTAAAAACAGTCCCAGACATGGAGGTCTGCTGACCCAGCAGGCCACCATCTCTGGGAGTGCCAGCCATTCCCAATGGGGTCGCAAATTGCGACAGCCTCATTAATATGCATGAGGCATGCAATTTGCGACCCCATTGGGAATCGCAAACAGTGTCTCAGACACAATTGTGCATCGTACATCTGGCCCTAGCTGCAGGAGCACATGGATATGACGGACAGACACACCCGTTCGTACAAGGCTAGGACATTCTAAAGATGACATTAACCACAGGTCAATAAACATCAGATCTAGGAAAGGCTAGGATGATCTGTAGTGCGCCAGGACAAGTTATTTCAAGGGCAATGGCCAGTAGTTCTATGAAACTTTGATAAGCAGGGAAGGTACTAGGAAGACCAGGGGGATCGGTACCATGGGCCCGGAAAACCAGTGCAAGGTGAACTAGGTAAACTAAAAGGATCATGA
Source organism: Lissotriton vulgaris (assembly GCF_964263255.1). NCBI lineage: Eukaryota > Metazoa > Chordata > Amphibia > Caudata > Salamandridae > Lissotriton > Lissotriton vulgaris. The sequence continues at coordinate 1,326,053,105 of NC_141694.1, forward strand.
TGAAGCGGACCTGAAACACGTCTAAGAGGGCCATGAATATCAGAACATAGGAGACAACAGTTCAGATTACAAAGTCGAACCGAACAATCATTACAGGTAGCAGGACCAGGATGAGGAGGATCATATGTAAGGACTCCAATCAGAATCTGGAAGACCAAGGGGAATGGATAATCGTGAACAGGAAGACCAGATCGAAAATGACTAGACTCAGGAAGACAGGAGTAAGGAGAACCTAAATCAAGAGGGCCAGGATCAACGGCTGCACTACCAGTAAGACTAAGAGCATATGAAACAGATCACAGTGGACCAGGACAACACAAACTATGGTGACAAAGATTAATAGGATGAGGACTTGAGAGGCCAGATGGATCGGGACCTGCGGTACTAGTGTTCAAGGTGAGGGGAATAAGGAAAAGATGACATATGCCAAGAGGATTAGAATATAACAGAGTTGTGAGCCTAAATGAGGAAACCAAGAAGGAACATTGTTGCCAATAGGTAACATTTATGATAACAAGCACACGAGGGCAAGAAGAACCAGGCAACCAGGACCAAGGAAACCAAGACTAGGATGTCTGCTGGACCAGGTCAAGGAGAACCAGACCCAGGAGAAACCACACTACTAGAACCAGGGACAAGAGGATCAGGGACACTAATCTTGAGTAGAACACAGTTTTCTAAAAACTAAAATAGCACAGCCATGGACAGTAGTGTAAGGGAGAAGGGACCAGAGATACAGTCAACCAAGCCAGAAAGAAACGTTCTAAGAGGACTAGAATAGAAAGGACTCGGGGGATCAGGAAGATCAGGGCAAAGAGGATCAGCACCTTGAGTACCAGATCCAGAAGGATCAGGGTGAGGAGGGAATGAATTTGGATTAGGACCAGAGACATGAGGACCAGATGACCACACCCTGCAGGTCCAGGCCACAGGGTAGGAACAAGATCACAAGGAAGATGAGTATCGAACAGAACGGCCCAGGAAGACCTGAGCAAGGAGTACTACCATCAGTTGGTGTAGAAGCATGAGGACAAGGAGAAGGAGGATCAGGTCTAGATCTTGGAAAACTAGGAAGATTAGGAGTACAAGGATTATGGTAAATAGGACCATGGGACCAGAATAAGCAAGGAAGATGAGAGAAACTTTACAGAGGATACCAAGAGGACCAGAGCCACAAGGAAGACTAGGACCAGAGCAAGTAGGATAAGGCAGATCAGCATCTAGCAGACTATGAAAAAGCCCAGATGTGCGCGGGGGCCAATGACAAGGTCTCATAGTACCACGAAGAGCTGAAAGACTCGGACCTCGAGTTAGCTGGACTAGGGTGACTTACAGCATTAGGGTGGTCTTCCCCCAACATTTTGCCTGCCTCTCTCCATTTTCTGACCTCATTTTTGCTGGCCTTAGGACTCTGTGCACTTTACTACTGCTAACCAGTGCTAAAGTGCATGTGCTTTCTCCCATAAATATGGTAACTTTTTCTTATACTCAAATGGCATATTTAGTTTAGTTATGAGTCCTTAGTAAAGTGAAATACATGTCCCCAGGGCCTGCAGCACTCATTGTGCCACCCACTTTATAGCTCTGAATCCATGGCTCAGTCCTGTCGTTGTAGAGCCTATATGTGCAGTTTACATTGCCACTTCAACCTGGCAAGATAAACCTGTTGCCAGGTGTAAACCTTCCCTTTGTATACATATAAGTTACCCATAAGGTAGACCCTGCCCGGCTCACAGGGCAGGGTGCAATTTACCTAAAAAGCAGGGCATTTACTTGGTAGTTAAAAACCTCCAAATTCGATTTTCACTATTGTAAGGCCTATCTCTGCCATGGGATAAAATTGGGATTACCTCATTACATCTTTTAAATGTAATTCCTAATTGTGAAGTGATAGACTGTTCAAGTTGGGTGAGAGATGGACTTTGTCTATTCCCTCTAAACATCCACACACAAAGGTAGTCTTGATGGACCTTCCTGGCAGATGTAAGAGATGAGCTGAGTACAGCCTCACACTTACACCTGGATAGGTTGTGGCTATCCACACACAAAGGGCAGCATATCCCCCACCATAGTGAGTCCAGAGCCAGGGCAGGAAGGGAGAACCTCTATTCACTTCAAAGCTTCCTTTTTTTTATTCTCAAGAAGAAGTATAGTCAAACAAAGAGACACCATAAAGTACAAGGTGGAAATTCACCTAAAATATTTCAAAACCATATACGCATATGACAATCAGTAAACTATAAACATGCACTTAGATAAAAGTTATGAGCAAACAGACTAATGTCAGAAAAATGATAACCCCCCTTTTTACTATACGGCTCTTCCAAGCAGCTCCATATGGACCTATACTTTTGCATGGCCTGAATACCCCTTGCTTTAGCAAGTGCTTTTTCTCTTTCCCTCATTTCTTTAATAATTAGCCACCATTCCATCTCAGTGGGGGGTTTGGGGGAAATGCAAGCTCTAGCTATCGCCAGCCGGGTGGCAAACAGCATAATAACTATTATAGATCTATACCGTCCATAGTCTTCCTTGCATCCTAACATCTTCTCAGTTGTCGAGAGTATGAAGTCACCCCCAAGTCTAAGTTTGATTACTGCTGATACCTTATCCCAAAAAAGATTTAAAGTGGGACATATAGCGAACATGTGAATTATGACGGCGACGTATAGTCCGCATTTAGAACAGTTATGACGCGTCCCTCCATGAGTGTCTCCCCATCCAACCTCACCTTGAGACCATCTAACAATCCTCTCAGGGGTGTAATAAAGTAAAATAAAGTGTCCAGAATTGCTGCATTCGTAAATTCACTGAGTGCACAGAGCAGGCAAAAGTATCAAAAGCTATCTTAATATTTTCTATAGAAATATTTTCACCCAAAATATCGCTCCATCTGGAGGCTAGTTTCTCACAACCCTATGCACTTCAAAGCTTCCTTTGAAGTCTCCCCTACTTCAAAGGCCCAATTGGGTATAAGTACCGTACCTCTGACACCAGAACTTCAGTACACTTCTAGACCTCTGAAGACTCTGCCAGGAAGAAGAACTGCTGTGCTGCTGAAAGGACTGTCTCTCTGCTGGACAGCTGCTTTGCTAGAGTCTTTCCTTGCTGAGCTGCCCTGCTGCTCTTCTGCCTGGGTGAGAAGGACTGGCTTTGCATCACTAGAACCCAGAGTGACTCTAAGGTGTGGGGTGTGCACGTTTGTGCTGGTCGGCTAGTATTGCTGCAAAAGGTGCATCAGCTCAATTATACCAGCCCAATCAATATTCAACAAGGAGACAGCACAGTGATCCAATAAATGAAGTACTTCTCCTTACATAAGTTGGCACAGCCCCTCAATTAATTCTAGAAAAAATGTTTCCAGTATGGCTTTTGGGTGAGCTGCATGCAGTTCTACTATTTTTTAAGTCTCACTACAACTAAGCAGATTGTACCACCACTTTCAAGCCAAGGATGTCTATTTATGAAGGAAAATCAGCAGAGCCAAAGGTATAATGGCTGGGAGACGCACAAAGGTGGGGAAAGAATCCTCCAGAAGAATTTGTGCGGTGAGCAAGATGCCAGACAAAAGACAAACACTTTCAGTCAACCAAGAAGCAAAAAGAAAAAAAAATATTTAGGGCATTAATTGTAGTTGGGAATGCCAGGGTTAGTCTCTAAAGTTAAAAGCGGAAGGCAAGAAGCATATTCAAGAGGAACAGGAACTAGCCGGGTCTGGTGGCTCAGTGGACTAATGCATCCACTGCAGGGGCCAGTGTTCGACCTCATGGTCACAGGTCCAAATCCTGTCGGGTCCACTCAGCCTTTCATCCATCTGAGGTTGATAAAAGGAGTACCATTGAGTTGGCATACAATAAACATCTGTTATTCAGTGTCAAGATAACCCGTTTGGGGTGAACGTGCGCTTTACAAATACACATGTTAGATGAATTTCTGAATCAATTCATGTATGTGGTATTCACAAGCACAGTACATCTGCGGCTGCATGACAGAAATAGATGAAGGGGAGGACAATATTCCATCAATTGAAAATAGTCCATCTTAGACTGGGAACACCTGTGTGGCTTAGGCTAGTGGGATAGGTGATATACACTGTATGATTCTGAGTGATCTTAGAGCAGTACTTACAGCTAACAAAAGAAGTTGAAGGAGGCAGGTTTATAAGTAAAAAATGGAGATGACCAGATGTACTCCCCCTCAGCAAAAGAGGAAGCTTTATAAATAAATAAGAGAGGCAACGAACACAGCCTATTATTTTTTTTTTTACACCAAATTTTATTGTTGATAGACACCGCCTGCCCAGGTGGTACCAGTCCAGCATTTGTATACATCTCGGCAATGGTAAATATGTCAACATTTACGTTATACAATTGCCACAGTATGGAATATGCTATACAATGAATTAAACGCAAACATTTTTTTTAAATAAAAACATCAATGTCACAAGGTCCATATGTAACTTGTTGTAAAGAGTTGTCGGTCGTAGCATGAGCATACAGACATTATCGTTGACAAATACTCAACATTTGATCATTGTGGCAGATCTTCATTATGTATCGTAGGATACATAGGTTCAAGATAAAGACCTCGATAATCAGCCCAACACTTCTAAATCTTCGGGTGTTTCTGGGGACATCCCTGGGCTAAGAAAACGGTAGCTCCAACCCCATAAAAAAATCAAGGCCCCGTTTCCAGGCCCGACTGATGACGGCGAAGTCGCCTTCCAATTCTTGGCAATGTCGCGCTTGCCGAGAGTGAGCCCCAAGAAGAGCAGATACGTCTTGTATCTATCGCCACCAATGCCCACCGTAATGTGAAGCAGAGCTGATTATTAATTAAACAAGCAATATAAATTATAACTCGTAGGTACTTGTTAAAGTGTTAGTTATGTCTGTTTTTTATTCGTTAAATTTCTTCATCCACACTACAAACATGCAGCCAACGTGTTTCACCTTACAAAGGCTTTCCCGCAATTAGTCCTCACATTCACTCATAGGGGCAGATTTACAAGAAAGTGATGCATCTGTATAGATGCGTCACTTTCCCTTCGCCATCATGCACAACCTTTGCGACAGCATGGATGTGCCGTATTTACAATACGGCGGACCATGACGCAAAGATTGCCAGATTCAGAAGTTCTGACGCATCTGTTGGTGGAAAAGTCATGCAATGCTGGAGTGGTGTCGCAAGCACGATGCAACTTCAGCAATGTGTGTTGCTGCCTATTCCGAATACACTGTGTCGCTCCCTACGCCTGCTCCAAGGAGGCACAAGGTTTTGAAGCAGAGGTGACCTAAAAGTCACGCTGTGAAATCTTGTAAATTTCACTGCATCACTTTTCCGAGGCTTTCCTGCGTGGGAACGCCTACCCTGCATACATTCTACCTGACGCAGGTATAATGTCAAGCAGGGCTTTACAACGTGACACATCTCCCTAGATGCGTCACGTTGTAAATGGGCCGCAACTTTTATACCGCTGCTGCGTCACAAAAGTGACGCAACAACGGCACAAAAGTGACGCAAAGGGATTGTAAATCTGCCCAATAATATCTTGTCTACAAGCGGATTTTCAAAAGTGCATAATGGCAACCAAGGGAGCCTTGATCCGAAGCTCAAGAGGTCTGTGAAATTCTGACTGAATGTGAGGACTGACGGCAGGCTCACATCACAGTGTGTTTTTCGACTCCAAGACATTTCAGGTTGTCATGTAGGAACATTTCCAATGAAACATACTCATTATCTGCAACGAGGGATTACATTTACTTATACTGGAACATTGCTTTTTGCAGTTTGCAAGTGTTTGTGGAACCGGCGGATTACATTTTTGACCATGTGGAAGCCTTTGTAAGGTGAGATGCATTGGCTGTATGTTTGTAGTGTAGATGAAGAAACTTAGGGCCAGATGTAGGTAATTCCGATTTACCGACTCTTAAATACCGAATCATACCGATTCGGTATTTCGGAGCCGGTAAATCGGAAGGGGGCAGATGTAGGTAATTCTAAATTGAGATTTACCAAATCTGTATGATTCGGTATTTACCGATTAGGTAAATACCGAATCGGTTTTGCCCATTGATTCCAATGGGCCTTGAAGCCCATAGGAATCAATGGGCAATACCGATTCGGTATTTACCGAATCGGTAAATCCCGAATCCAGCAAGGGTGCAGGGGGTGTCACTTTGACACCCTATAGCACCCCAAGTACAGGCTTGTGTGCCATGTGGCACACATACATGCCCTAAGGGCATGTCTGTGTGTCACATGGCACAGGTGTACATGCACAGATGTGCTGTACACCTGAATTCGGTATTTTACCACCCAATTGGATTGATTGGTAAAATACCGAATTCTGAAGGCCTGTAGCACTGTAAACAGTGCTACCTACATCTGGAATTTACCGAATCGGTCAAATTACTGATTCGGTATTTTACAGAATCGGTAAATTTACAGATTCAGTAAATTTACCGAATCTGTAAAATGAAGGGCCCTACATCTCAAAATCCAATTACCGGTCGGTAACGGCCGAATTCGGCCGTTACCGACCGGTAATTGGCGACCTACATCTGGCCCTTCATGAATAACGAAAGAAAAAAACTACCACTTTGACAAGGACCTATGAGTTATGATTTATGTTGATTGTTAGTTTACACTCAAATATGTTTGTTGCCTCTCTTGTTTATGCAAAAAACTTTGGATTTTATGGTCAATAAGTATCTGTCCATTACAGGTGGGCAACGTGGGAGCATCGTTACAATGATTACTCCAGGTAGTGGGGCATTGGGTTCCCTTTTTCCTTTTGTTCGAAAGAGGAAGCTGCAAGGAGGCTGGCAGTGTATCAACCAGGGCATCTGTTGAAAGCAAGTTATAACAAAACATATGTAATACTGGCGAATACTGACTGTCACAACCATCCCAGGCTACCAGGTACAAGCTCGGCAGGCCTTAAATCAGAAACCCATTATGGATAGCATCAGATTCTCATTGGGGTGGGAGAGGTTTTGTGGTGGTTTGTCCCTGGCAGCAAGTGGATGCCACATGTAGGCAAAACACTGCAGGCCTGCTCTGCTCCTGCCCAAAAACATTTGATGGTTTCTAAAGCAGAGTAGCACTGTGAAGAATATACTCCAGTTCTTTCTGCTCATGCATACTGGTCTGAGACACCTAGCAGAATCACACATGCTAAAGAATGCTGATTCACTGTATCCTACTCAGGGAGATACCGGCAGGTACCATACCACATGCTGTATTACAGTATACACTATGGAAAAGACCGGACCAGTTGTCAAATGTTCCGCCCTGTCCAATTATAATGGAGGCATGAGCCTTCAATTGTCCTCCGTAATTCTTCCTATCAAACCTGCTGCCTACAACTGCTGAGCCACCCTGCTGCCTGCTGTTCTTCTGCCTGGGTGCGAAGGACTGGACCTGTATCACTTGAACCCAGAGCGACTCCAAGGGCTTGCTGGCTAGCCCCCTGTTCTAAGTCTCAGGGACATCAAAGACTTCATCTCATCCTGGTATATCACCCGGTCTTTGATTTCTGCAAGTATTGCCCTGCCAAGTGGTGTCAACCCAGTCCTGGGTCCTTGGAAGTGTGTATAAAGTGCTGCTACAATCAGAACCCACGAATCCTTGTCAGAACCAATGCTTCTCCTGCTTTGCATGGGTTGGAACCAGTGCAACCTTGTCGAAGTGTGAAACGGAGCCCGTGCATCACACTTGGAACCAGCACATCGCCTTCGGAATTGATGCATCGCCTTCTGCGCGAGCAGTAGCCGTGCTTAACTTTCAGAACCAATGCCTCACACTCAGAATCTTGACACATCTCACCCACTGCATGGCTCGACAACCATGCATCACTTTGGCTGCACCTCACATCTTCTTCAATGGTGATAGATGCCAAGTTCAAGGTACTGTTGTTCAGTGGGATTAAGTGGGCCCTTGTATTCGACCTGAGCTCCATCAAGGTTGGCCTGAACCTATGATTTTACCCGGGCTGGTGCAACCAGATATCCCATTTAAGAGTTTATTGCTTCTAAGTGCTGTTTTATATTTATTTTTTTTAAATTCCGTCGCAAGGAGTTACAGATAAGTCAGTATTTCTGATGTATCTGTAGGCTCAAAAATGACGCATTGCTGGAGTGTGTCACAAAAGTGATGCAACTCCAGTAATGGGTCATTACACATGGGCAAGTCCCATGTGAAATGCCTTACAAAGGAGGAGGGTTGAACCCATGCAGTCACGGGGACCTGGGCGTCGTGTGGTAAATGTAAAGAGAGGGTCCCCGTAAGGAGAACGTGTTAACACACAGTAACACAATTGCCAAATTAAACAAAGCAGATTCAAATAAAGGTCAAAATAATTCTTGTATGAATGTTGTCATTTATTTAACAACACTACGTTTGACTTAGTGAAGCATTTTACAATCACTTTAGAAAGATTGAAAATTTGAAAAAGCCCCAAGTTGGGAGAGGAAGGGGAAGGAAGGAGTGGTGCTCAAAGGCTGTGAAAAAGTTAGGGAAAGTACACAGACTTAAACAGGAGGTAAGTATATACAAACTTCAAATCAGGAATTGGAATTATTCCAAAAACCAACAGCCTATATAAATTATGGCAAATGTTGAAAATTCGACTGAGGACATTCTACGGTCACGTATATAGTTTAGTGTAATCCAAGGGATGTGCCGGACGTCCAAAATTTAGAGTCGTCGACGTTTCGACCCCTATATGTAGGCTAAATTAAGTCCTTTTCCGGGGTCTTCATCAGGACAATAGCTGTGGGGGAAGGGACGTAGTGGGGCCGTCCTGTCTGTAAAATTAAAAAGCCAGTATCAGAAGGTTTGAATTAGCTCGACATAACAGTCAGTGTCCTGTAAACCATAATGGTTGGTTAATCAAGGCAAAATACACCATGGAGTCCGGGTCACTGGGGCCTCAGGACAAAAGGAACTAGGAGCGGAGTACGCAATAAATCATGCTCAGGCTCAATAGTATGGATCTTAATTGCAGAAGAAAACAGTAACCAACAGGAAGTTTAAAAGACATATACAGTAAAATACATTCTCTGAGGTGGAGACTCACTTGGAGGTAGAGGAGAATCAGAACAATAAGCAATCCAATTGATTATAAATTGAACCACAGATGTTCATTACTAAGGGTGTGTAGTGGTAAATTACCGTTACACGGACTAGGATCTGAAAATTAAATTGACTACAGGGCCAAATTTTGAATTTCGATTAGCAAGGGCAAGTATGGTCAACTAAAAAGAGGTAACATTATACCTTTAGTTTTGTAGACCTGACACCATAAAGATATATCAGCGAAGTCAAGTGCTGCCACGACTTGTGGGCGGCGTGCTAGTCTGCTTCTGATCTGTCTGGCGACTGCCAAATCTAGATGAAACCAAGAAGGTCTATACATTAGAGTTTATACAATTCTCTAGGTAGACTGAAAGACATCAGAAATTAAGGCACCCTTGGTGCTAAAAAGTCGAATATCGTGATGGTTCAAGATGGAGAACACTATTAAGGTTAAGGGACACATGCGGTCAAACTTGTTTATACAGCTTAACCCAAAAGTCATACCTTTAATTGGCGACTTGATGCACAATGGGTATATCCACGAGGATGGTTGCAGTTAATTTAGGTGTATTCACGTTTGAGCGCTGTAACACAATGAGGGCAATTATTGTGGGTGACAGATTCAGAAGGAAAAACAACTTTAAGTCAAAAGAGGTTACTGACTTGTGTGGGTCCACGCAGCTCTTAGGTGGAAAGAAAACGGCAGGTCCCGGCGGCAACCGCCATGTTAAAAGTTGCCGACTTGGTGCTGTCACGAGCGAATCCTAAGGGTGAAAAAGGATCGTGATGAGGGAAACGTGTGCCCGTTTCTACAGGAGCTACTTAGGTGGGGGCGCAATGGATTGACACTTACTTGCAGCAAGTTAACCGATGCGCGATCCCTTCAGTACAACTCGTGTCCACAGAACTCCGTCAAACACTACGCGGAGTTAGGGGCGGGGCCTCTAAGTGACCGGGATAGTGGATATAGAAAAAATACTACGGCGTATCACTGGAGAAATTAAATAAAACATTATTCAGTAAAATCGTCTTCTGAATAAAACAATACTCAGTAAAATTGGTCGCAATGATTGTTTGGACCCAAATTAATTGTCAGATGGTGCAAGCTATGATTGTTTAAAACTTGCATTACTTCTCCATGAGTACTGGATATTTGGACCAGGGATAAATGTCAGGAATTGCCATAAGATTCTTGCATGTTTCAAACTTAAGTGTGTGTGCGGGCACAATACAGTGTGTGTGAATAAAATATTAAATTGAAGCATCTCATGCATCTATTAGAATGTATGGCTAAGCAAGCACAAGGCATGTGAATATAATGTTAAATTGAAGCATCTCATGCATATATTAGAATATATGACTAGGTTACATAATCAGAAGTCATAGTACATAACGCTCACGCACTTCCCAAACATGGGAGTGTAGGCGAGCATGCACATTATAGAAAGGGATCGTTTAATATGAGAAAGCAAAATATGTTAAACTCGTGCACCTCTCAAACATGATGGTGTAAACGAATGAGCCATGGGTGCAACAGATCAAAAAGCCATAGTACATAGTGCTCACGCACTTACCAAACATGGGAGTGTAGGCGAGCAAACACCTTACTGAAAAGGGGTCATATTAGATGAAAGAGCATTGAATAACTCATACACCTCTCAAGCATGAGGGTGTAGACGATTGAACCTTGGGTACAAAATTACATCATCTCAATGCTGCCAATTGCGCAAGACTGCTGTCCTGCTCGTTCAGCCCATTTTTAATTGAGTCCAGGAGGGACATCCATTTGCATTCTCGTAAATTCAGGACAGATGCGAGATTCCCACCTCTCCTACCCAGGGATACCTTCTCAATTACCAACCATTTTAAATCTGACACTATATGTCCTGTGCTCTGCCAATGATCCACCAAAGGGGCACCTAGGACCTTGCATCGTAGCCTGCTACAGTCTGAAAAAATGCGAGACTTGATTTTTTGCTGGGTTTGTCCAACATAAACTTGGTTGCACGGACATGTTATAATGTAGATCACACTGCTTGTGTTGCAGTTGGTATGATGTTTTAATGTAAAGACCTTATCGCCATGTGTGAAGGTTTTAGTCTGGATGGTGGCCTCACAAGCTGTACAAGTGCCACATCTAAAGTGACCAATCACTGGTGGTAAGTTCCATAGGCTTGTAAGTGTGGGGGGGTTTTCAGGTTCCAAATATGAATGTACCACCATGTCTCGAATATTTTTTGACCTTTTGAAGGAATGAAGGGGGAGCTGTGGTTGATCAATCTCACCAGCTACAAGAGGCCAATTCTTGTTAATGATTTGTTTCACTTCGTTGCTTCTTGTGGTGAACGTGGTGACACAAATCATCCGATTCAACTCAGTGACATCACGGGATTCAGGATTCAGCAAGTTCACTCGCGGGTTGTACCAGGCTCGTTTTCTAGCACGTCTAACCATACGAGCAGGGTAGCCACGTGATATGAGGCGCTCTTTTAGGATCTCAGACTCCTTGATATAGTTGGTGCGTGTAGAACAGTTTCTCCTAATTCTGAGAAACTGGCCAACAGGTAGGTTGTCTCTGAGGCCTCTCGGATGGTGGCTTCCATACTGTAACAGAGAGTTCCGCTCTGTTGGCTTTCTGAAGAGTGTGGTCAGCAGGTGATCGTTCTCCACATAAATGGAGATATCCAAAAAGGGTATGGATTTGTTACTTGATTCCAAGGTGAATTGGATATTAGAGTTCCGCTGGTTCAGCCAAACATGGTACTCCTTAAGTTGGTCCCCCTTCATTCCTTCAAAAGGTCAAAAAATATTCGAGACATGGTGGTACATTCATATTTGGAACCTGAAAACCCCCCCACACTTACAAGCCTATGGAACTTACCACCAGTGATTGGTCACTTTAGATGTGGCACTTGTACAGCTTGTGAGGCCACCATCCAGACTAAAACCTTCGCACATGGCGATAAGGTCTTTACATTAAAACATCATACCAACTGCAACACAAGCAGTGTGATCTACATTATAACATGTCCGTGCAACCAAGTTTATGTTGGACAAACCCAGCAAAAAATCAAGTCTCGCATTTTTTCAGACTGTAGCAGGCTACGATGCAAGGTCCTAGGTGCCCCTTTGGTGGATCATTGGCAGAGCACAGGACATATAGTGTCAGATTTTAAATGGTTGGTAATTGAGAAGGTATCCCTGGGTAGGAGAGGTGGGAATCTCGCATCTGTCCTGAATTTACGAGAATGCAAATGGATGTCCCTCCTGGACTCAATTAAAAATGGGCTGAACGAGCAGGACAGCAGTCTTGCGCAATTGGCAGCATTGAGATGATGTAATTTTGTACCCAAGGTTCAATCGTCTACACCCTCATGCTTGAGAGGTGTATGAGTTATTCAATGCTCTTTCATCTAATATGACCCCTTTTCAGTAAGGTCTTTGCTCGCCTACACTCCCATGTTTGGTAAGTGCGTGAGCGCTATGTACTATGACTTTTTGATCTGTTGCACCCATGGCTCATTCGTTTACACCATCATGTTTGAGAGGTGCACGAGTTTAACATCTTTTGCTTTCTCATATTAAACGATCCCTTTCTATAATGTGCATGCTCGCCTACACTCCCATGTTTGGGAAGTGCGTGAGCGTTATGTACTATGACTTCTGATTATGTAACCTAGTCATATATTCTAATATATGCATGAGATGCTTCAATTTAACATTATATTCACATGCCTTGTGCTTGCTTAGCCATACATTCTAATAGATGCATGAGATGCTTCAATTTAATATTTTATTCACACACACTGTATTGTGCCCGTACACACACTTAAGTTTGAAACATGCAAGAATCTTATGGCAATTCCTGACATTTATCCCTGGTCCAAATATCCAGTACTCATGGAGAAGTAATGCAAGTTTTAAACAATCATAGCTTGCACCATCTGACAATTAATTTGGGTCCAAACAATCATTGCGACCAATTTTACTGAGTATTGTTTTATTCAGAAGACGATTTTACTGAATAATGTTTTATTTAATTTCTCCAGTGATACGCCGTAGTATTTTTTCTATATCCACTATCCCGGTCACTTAGAGGCCCCGCCCCTAACCGGGCGTAGTGTTTGACGGAGTTCTGTGGACACGAGTTGTACTGAAGGGATCGCGCATCGGTTAACTTGCTGCAAGTAAGTGTCAATCCATTGCGCCCCCACCTAAGTAGCTCCTGTAGAAACGGGCACACGTTTCCCTCATCACGATCCTTTTTCACCTTTAGGATTCGCTCGTGACAGCACCAAGTCGGCAACTTTTAACATGGCGGTTGCCGCCGGGACCTGCCGTTTTCTTTCCACCTAAGAGCTGCGTGGACCCACACAAGTCAGTAACCTCTTTTGACTTAAAGTTGTTTTTCCTTCTGAATCTGTCACCCACAATAATTGCCCTCATTGTGTTACAGCGCTCAAACGTGAATACACCTAAATTAACTGCAACCATCCTCGTGGATATACCCATTGTGCATCAAGTCGCCAATTAAAGGTATGACTTTTGGGTTAAGCTGTATAAACAAGTTTGACCGCATGTGTCCCTTAACCTTAATAGTGTTCTCCATCTTGAACCATCACGATATTCGACTTTTTAGCACCAAGGGTGCCTTAATTTCTGATGTCTTTCAGTCTACCTAGAGAATTGTATAAACTCTAATGTATAGACCTTCTTGGTTTCATCTAGATTTGGCAGTTGCCAGACAGATCAGAAGCAGACTAGCACTTCGCTGATATATCTTTATGGTGTCAGGTCTACAAAACTAAAGGTATAATGTTACCTCTTTTTAGTTGACCATACTTGCCCTTGCTAATCGAAATTCAAAATTTGGCCCTGTAGTCAATTTAATTTTCAGATCCTAGTCCGTGTAACGGTAATTTACCACTACACACCCTTAGTAATGAACATCTGTGGTTCAATTTATAATCAATTGGATTGCTTATTGTTCTGATTCTCCTCTACCTCCAAGTGAGTCTCCACCTCAGAGAATGTATTTTACTGTATATGTCTTTTAAACTTCCTGTTGGTTACTGTTTTCTTCTGCAATTAAGATCCATACTATTGAGCCTGAGCATGATTTATTGCGTACTCCGCTCCTAGTTCCTTTTGTCCTGAGGCCCCAGTGACCCGGACTCCATGGTGTATTTTGCCTTGATTAACCAACCATTATGGTTTACAGGACACTGACTGTTATGTCCAGCTAATTCAAACCTTCTGATACTGGCTTTTTAATTTTACAGACAGGACAGCCCCACTACGTCCCTTCCCCCACTGCTATTGTCCTGATGAAGACCCCAGAAAAGGACTTAATTTAGCCTACATATAGGGGTCGAAACGTCGACGACTCTTAATTTTGGACGTCTGGCACATCCCTTGGATTACACTAAACTATATACGTGACCGTAGAATGTCCTCAGTCGAATTTTCAACATTTGCCATAATTTATATAGGCTGTTGGTTTTTGGAATAATTCCAATTCCTGATTTGAAGTTTGTATATACTTACCTCCTGTTTAAGTCTGTGTACTTTCCCTAACTTTTTCACAGCCTTTGAGCACCACTCCTTCCTTCCCCTTCCTCTCCCAACTTGGGTCTTTTTCAAATTTTCAATCTTTCTAAAGTGATTGTAAAATGCTTCACTAAGTCAAACGTAGTGTTGTTAAATAAATGACAACATTCATACAAGAATTATTTTGACCTTTATTTGAATCTGCTTTGTTTAATTTGGCAATTGTGTTACTGTGTGTTAACACGTTCTCCTTACGGGGACCCTCTCTTTACATTTACCATGTGAAATGCCGGCATCAGTCTTATACCTGCCATTAGGCAGGTGTAAAATGTTGACGCATTTACGTCCTAGAATTGGTGCAGTGAAATCTTATAGATCTCACTGTGTCACTTCAACGACCCTTCTTGCGTCGGAACGCCCCCCTGCATACATTATACCTGGCACAGGTATAATGTGGCGCAGGTATTTACAAAGTGGCACATCTATCTAGATGTGTCACTTTGTAAATATGGTGCAACAAGGCTAATCTTTTACGCCACTGGTGCGTCACAAAAAGTGAAGGACTGTCGGCGCAAAAGTGATGTAAGGGTTCATAAATAAGCCCCACAATTTCCAACAGTGAGGAAGATCAGGATGACCAGAACAACCAGAGTCAAGAAGACTAAGGGGGCTGTACCTGGATGTCCAGGAGGACCAGAACCAAAATGACAAGACTCAGAAGGGCCCAGACAAAGAGAACCAGGCACAGATCATTGGGTGCAGTGGCAGAAGGTTCATGAGGACAAGAGGTAGGCCTAAAAAGATCAGGATGATCCAAACCAGAAAAAATAACTTGAAAGCATAAAAAGCTTTGGGACCTTTAGACCTAGAAGTAGGGGTGGGCATAACTTTAATAATTTTCTGTAGCGTTATTACACAGAATTACAGCAGAACTATGTGTTGTTATGAGAGGTGTAACCCAGAGGTCAGCAATATTTTCTAAGCTAAAAATCCACCCTTACATCTGAAAGGGACCCAAGGATGCATTTTGAGCTAAGAAAATCGAACAGAACAAGAACAGTAGCAGACAGCAGCTGTTTACACTCACTAAGTTAGTTGTTCCTATGCTTGCATAGCAGGATTTGTGTCCCAAATTGCTCAGTATTACGCGTGAAGGCATAATCGTGCAATTTTTGGTCATTTCACACCACGGGGCATATCAGCAACAGACGGCGATAAATATGGCAAAGCACGCCTAGCACTTTTATATTAATCTAATCTCCGTCTATCGCTGGAATTTATCACCCGGTTAGCGCGTTATCAACAACGCGTCACTCCAGGGCAAAAATATTCCAGCGATGTACAGGAAAATAGGCCAACATCGCTGGAAAACCAGCAATGTTGCACTCAAAATAGCGGTAGCCCTAGTGATACGACCCTGTGGTCGTATCACCATAATCCACCTCCCATGTTAGGTATGCCTTAGTCAGGAATTTAACAGACGTTAAATTCCTTCCCTAAGGCATAGTTAACGTGATGATTATTATCGCTAAGACTCTTTGCTGATATCGCGAAGCAGCCTTAGCGATAATTTCCCATGTAGTATTCCCAGCCACGCAAACTTTGCATCTTATTAGCGGGGTTTCTCTCTGAGATGCCAGGCGTTGGGAATTCGGCCGCTAACATGCGCTAATGCATGTTAGCGTTGCCTTGTTGATAGGACGTTAAAATTATCGCCGCTTTAGTGGCAAAAAGTACCGCTAAAGCGGCGATAATGCCCTTGATGATATGCCCCCACAAGAGTAATGAGGAATTACCTAGATTACTCTGATTACTATGGCATGAATATCATTTTGTCCAGGCCTACTTATTAGTTGGCGCTTGCATCAAAGTCAGTTTTAGAACTAAGGACCACATGCTGCAAATTATAGAGTTTGTGACTACAAAAGAAGTGCTTATCACCTTCTAAAAAACTATTTTATGAGTTGGAAAATTGTTTAAAATTGTAAAAGGCACTTTCGCAACTATTTCTAAATTGCAAATAGGAAGGAATATGCAAGAGAGTTCCACCTCCCCTTACCAATTCAGAAAGGAATTTATTCACTGTTTAGAACTGCATTTGCTCTCACAAACCATTGATGAGCCAACGACCCTCTAGTTAGGAAGGTAACTAACTTGCAAAGTGGTAGGGCTTTGTTGCATATTACTAATAGCCTCTTTTATCTCCTTCGGTGTGATTGATTCAAAGAGTGCCCTATGTTTCTCTTCTTCACGCCATTCCAGCATGACTGCATCTAGGTAGACACTGAGAACTATAATGTCTGGCTGGTTTGTGCAGGAGTATAGGGAGGTGCACTAGTTAATAAATGCTGCCAAAATGCCTTTTGTTATTGTACTACCGTACCATCATCCTCCTCTGTCTGTATAATGTCATTTGCCAACGACTGCGGGTGAACGAGAACTGCCAATATATGCCTTGGTCAGTCTCCCTCCCATTAACTTCTACATTGTGCATATTTGCCTAGTATCTAGTTTCGCTCAGTTTCAGGTCATGGTGGCATATTATAAAGGAGGTTTATCACCGCTTTTTTGGCTTTAAAAGCCAAGAAAGCGGAGATAAAATTATCTCCCTATTACCTAGCTGTCGCTAACATCAGTTAGCGACAGCTAGTAGGAGATAGTGACCATCTTGGGACCCGCTTTGCATGTCAGTGATATTTATCACTAATGACATGCAAAGTGGGCGTGCCAAGATGTTAGCGACTGGAAACAGTCGCTAACATCGCTATCTCCAAAAGCTAACACTTGCCCCTGAGCAGCTCTTAGCCATGTTATCCAATGGTAGGTGGATAACATGGCTAAGAGCATTAGCCCGGTAATGCATGAATATCATTGACTTTTCAACGATATTCATGCATTTCGGCCGATTTTTATCGCTTGGGAGATATACCTTGATAATAGCAAGGTTCCTAAGCGATAAAAATTGCCGCAGCTCGGCGATAAAAATATCGCCGCTAAACCAACATAGTGATAATTATCGCTAGTTGTTGCTAATATGCCCCATGGTTATTTGTCTATTTTACTTTGAGTGTTTGTATTTCTTTCTCCGGCATGGTGAGCCTACTTCGGATAGATTTCAATATGCCATCACCTTTGGAAATACACTCTCACTGCACAACAACTTTAAATGCTTCCTAGAGTGTGGAACAGATGTCCACAGAAAGACAGGTATTGTTTAGGTATGTCTGTATGGACTGCCATATCTCATCCCAAAAAACAGCATTCAGGACAATGTCTGGCTAGAATCTACACGGTATTCGCAGTTCACCTGGTGCATGCATTTTAGCATAGGAGGGAGTGATCTGAGTATGTTCTGGGGAGGTGTGCAATGGATTCCTTCCACCCATTAATATCTCGTGAGGAAGTGTATACTCTTTGATGGGGATGTAGGTGGCGCCAAATGTCAACCAGTTCGTATTTACCCATAATGATAGTTAGTATTTCTCTGGATTTTGGGATTCTCTGGGAGCTGTCTCTTGAACTATCTAAAGTGGGGTGGAGTGTAACATTAAAATCACCACCATAGATAGTTGTGAGGTTTTCTACAGCATACATCAGGTTAGCACTAGGGATGGGCGGCACCCGCGGAATATCACTCCACAGAATTTTGTAGAGTTAAATAAAAATTCTGCGAATTTCCACCAATGGTTGGAAATATTCACGTAGCACTGCTCATTCAGTGATTTTGCGCTAATAGTTCATTGTGCACAGAAAATTCATCGCCAATGACACCACGCGGTGCGCAAGAGGATACAGCCTTTTGAGTTGATTTTGTTGCCGCTATTCTGGACAACAAGCTAAACATGACGACTCAGGCCAACTTCGTCTTCTCCTCCTGCTTCTTCATCCTTGTAGGAAGCTGACTTTTTATGTAGTATACTCAAATGAGGTACACTATGTAGAAAGTCCAGACGACCTTATTTTGCTTTTAGGGCTTAAATTAATAATCCCAAATGCTGCCTTTATGCTAATGTGGGCGAACAGTTTATGTTTATCAGAAGGTAGGGTTAATGTATTTGTTGTTAACACACAGTCAGTAAATGAGACACACACGCAAGGAGAAACTCAAGACCAATTTAGAATAATAACAAGTATTTTTATTTTTGTTTTAACACCAATAAATTCGTAAATGTGTAAGCACTTTTCGTAAAAACAATTTTGTCATGTAAGTAAAAATGTCACTTAAATGCGTTTTTACGTAGTAATGCTTTCATATGGAGAAAAAGACATATACTGCATACATTTCTCAAGAGTTCCCTTTAGGACTTAAGGTGCTAGGGGGCCAGGGTTCTAAGTACCACCAGCAGTTCGAGTTTACATGCCCTGGAGTGACTGATTGCAGAGTCGCTGGACGGGATGTTAGCCTTGCGCGCTACACTGTAGGAAAAGAGGGGGCCACCTAGAAGCAGCCTGCAGAGGGAGACTTGGGGACAAGTCCAAGAACTCCCAATGGGGGGCTCGGTTTGTGGGGATCTTGGGAGCAGGGGGCACCGACAGTTGCTGTGGACCCGGGCTGGGGAGCTTGGGTGCAGAAGGTTCTAATTGGCTGGTGCCTATGTGTCAAAGGCACACATGGGCCTCTGTAAGACCTACAAAGGGGTACATAAACAAACAGCTGAGCCACTCTCAGTGCTGGCCTCTGTGTTTCTAACTCTCCTCATCGGCTGCTTAGTCTTTGCAGTGTTGGAGTCTGAACTGGACTCAAACAAGCTTTGGTAGCTTTAAAATGTCTGGTACATCAGGTATTGGTGCAGGGAGGATTCAGTTGGTCTTGGTATCTTCTCACTAGATCGAGAGATTAATATGACCTCTTAGAGCACAGGGACCTCTTGCTAGGTGGCTGCTACATCGGGGGACTCAGTAAATAGCAGAACAGTAAACTGGACATTGTGGTCAGTGCCTGCAGGCTGTAGGTAAGTGGCTCCTCCACTTCTAGAGGGGTGCTGACAGCTTGGGCAAGTGATGGAGACTCTCCAAGGCTTTTGGAGGACACAGAGCTGCAGGATGAGTCGGGTTGTCATAATTGTTGTGACAGGAGCAGGTAGGCAGGCACGGCCTGGCGTCAATGTCCAACAGCAGGCCGCAGTTCTTGCTTCTTTGGCTCTTCTTTGACCTTTTCTTTCTTCAGTCAATCAAATCAGTCAGTCAAATCTAGGTTCCTAGTGCAAGGAGGCCACCTAAATACTCCATTTAAGGGTGTTAAAGGGATTAAAAGTTAGTAGCCAATGGACTATTTACCCTTGAGTTCACCACACCCCCTGTATGATCACTTCCTTTGAGGAGACGGCATATTCCTGTCCCATAATCCCTAATTCCACCAAAATCAAAATTGTGGTACCCTTCTTTCGTGAGGCACATCAGGCAGCCCACCTTAGGGGAGTGACTGGCCTGGTAGTGCACCATGGCATAGCTAATTTCCCACCTGTCCTGGTGCCAAATGGTTCTCACGGCAGGGGGTGGCATTTCCCAGGTCTAGGGAAACCAGAGGTTGCATATGAAAGGTGGCAAAGGTTTTGAAGTCCCTGGCCTATGTATGCAGATTCACTAGCCGTCTTGCTGGAGGAGGTGTGAACACCTTCTGTCTGAGTAGGCATTGTTTCTGGCCTCAAAGACCGTGGGCTCCCACCTGCATGGGGTCAGAAAAATGTGTGTAGTGTCAGGCTGGATGATATCTATCAGCCAGCCCACTAAGAGGCTGGTAGATTTTCAGGGGGCAACTCTAAGGTGCCCTCTGGGTGCACATTTAAAAAAAATCCACTACTGGCATTAGCATGGATTTATTAAGACAAGGTGTTTGATACTAAAACTATGGGTTTCAGTGAAGCCATCATGTAGGTGGGAAACTAGTAATGACCAGTGCCAAGTACATATACTTAAGATGGCTTTCCTGCTCAATTGTACTCTTGAACTATCAAGCAATTGAACTAGATAGATGATGCAGATATGTCCTTACATGTACTATAATGCACCCCATTTTAGAGCTGTAAGGTCTGCTGTAGGGGTAACTTACATTTATTGCATGCAGTCTCTGAGGGCATGGCACACAGGGTGTGTGCCAAGTCATGTTTTCCATTTTGTCTGCACCATTTCACACAGCCTGAAATGGAAGGCTGCACAAGTTTGGTGGTGGGTCTCCTAGTGGCAGATTGCATGCTGCAGCCCTTAGGGACCCTTTTTAGTACCCATGTCCTAGTTACCAGGGTACTATATACCAGGGACTTACAGGGGTGCTAAGGGTCTTGCCAATTGGGGAACTGAACAATTGCACTGTTAGCATGTTTTAGGGAACGAAAACTCACACTTGGGACCTGTATGGCAGGAACCTAGTGCACTTCAATCAAAATTGCATCAGATACCAGGCAAAAAGTGGGGCTGACCATGTCAAAAATAGGCACTTTCCTCCAATCCTCCTCATCCTTTATAAGACATTAAAAAGGCTACCCCAAAGCTCAAAAATCACCATTATCCAGGCCCTCATCTCCAGCCAACTGGACTACAACAACTCTATGCAGGAATCGCACCTCACCTCCTCTGGTGATAACAGACCATATGGAAATGCTGGAAATTGTGCTAGGGGAAGTCAAATCTCACTTGCATCCACTTGCAGCTCGCATTTATGGAGCCTTGTGGGAGAAAAACAACCACCATATGGAAACTGGAGGCATTTTTCCAGAACTCTGCATTACAAGAGTAACGCAGAGTCAGCAAATTTCGCCAATTCGCTCACAGAATTAAGTTTTCCGCTCTGGGCTAGTTAGAACATGATAGAAAAAGTCTGATTGTAATGATTCGATGTGAAAGTATTTATTGATGTTATTGTATATAGATCGTGAGAGACTTTGAGTCATTAAGAATCCGCCCTCTGGATCTGCTTCTGTACAAATATGCTTGAAGGGCACCCCTTCTTTCTTAATATAGTGACTCTATTGTCGTATTTTGAATATGTAGAAAAGTATCTGCACGCCCCCCAATTAAGTACTGTTGTAGCTGTACTGCTGCTGTGCAAATCAGTTTTCTACAGATATCATATATTGATCTGGTGACTGTTGGTGTAGGCAAAGACTTGCCTAGTTTTTCAGCAGTTGCTTAATCCCTGAATGTCCCACAAGAGTAGTCTAAGAGGAAAGGGGGGTGGCTCTATATCATTTCCTGCCCTCACATCAGTATTGTTTTTTAAAGTTTTATATAGAGCGAACTTGACCGAGGGTGTCATAGCGCTTTACATGTGCACCAGTTACATTACAGACGAACACATTCATTTTTGGTAGGCACGGGGAGATTAAGTGATTTACCCAGATTCACAGGATGTCTCTGCCGAGACGCAAACCTGGCTCCTCAGCTTCTAGGTCCACCACTCTGGCCGTTAGGCCACATCTTCTTCCAATTGAGGGCCTTATTTATTTGTTTTTGCCGTAAAGCAGTGCAGCAGGCCTTGCTGCTGTGCTGCCCTATGGTAAAAGAAAAGGGCAGGAAAGAGCCGTATCTAGTAGATATGGCACATTCCTGTTCTTTTCCCCTGAGCCGGCGCACAATAGGCTGCCGTGCGCCAACGCAGGCACCTTTGAACCATGGTGAAAACCGGCCTGCGTTTCGGGGAAGATTATTTTTGTGCAAGAAGGTAAATCTTCCTGCACAAAAACAATCACAAGTGCCTTTTTCCGCTTTCTATGTGTGTTGCAGGATGTAGCACATTTAGAAAGAGGTAAACCGAGGAGAATTAAAGATATTTCTCCTCGTTGCGCCTCCCTTATAGGTTTTTGGCACTGCCTCAGACTTAAGATTTCTGGTAAATCTAGCGCAGTGTCAAAAAGCTATGGATGTTGCTGGAAACGCCCCCAGCAACACCCATGGAACGCTCTTTCAGGCGTTTTTTTTGCGTGTAAGGGGCACATATTTATAAGGCCACGAAAAGCACATTGCGCCACCAGAACGTCAAAAAAGTGAAGTTTCAGCAGTGCAAAAGTGCCCGTAGGTTATGAGGCCCTGAGAATCTAATCATTCGCAGTGGGGCAGCTTCTCAGTTTTGCTTCTGTACAACTCCTGGTCCCATCTTGCCACATTATCTGAGGCTTGCACATTATAATTCCCCACCAAAACTGGATTCAAACTTTCTTTTTATTTTTTTTTTTTATATTTATTAAATTTTTCATAAAATTTTTCCACACATTCCAGCGTATGTTTACAGCACCTTCCAATTTCATATGTTTACAGCACATTCCAGTTTCACAGGTGGTTATATATACAATTCATTGTTTATACAATTTTTATATCACAAGCAGATGTAATAATGTAAAACAAAACATTTCCCCGTATTTTCTTATACTATTCTAGGTTTATCCTACTGGATTTCCACATCGTAATGGGTTGCCATATTTTTTTTCCTAATGCCTTAGCCCTTCTGCCTTTCCTATTGTATATTGCCTTTTCTAGATTATAGATATTAAGAAGGGAGGCCATCCACTCTGAAAATAGTGGGGGAGCCTTATTCAACCAATTCCTTGCGACACAGATGCGGAGCACTGCAATTGCAACAAAAATAAACTCAACCGGGATAGCATCTTCCGTGCTTACCACCCCCAAAATAATTAATTCATCTACTAGTTTAATCTTGATATTGAGTATTTTATCAAGAAACTCTTCTATAGCTTTCTTCAAGGTAAATAATTGTGGGCACTGTGAGAACATGTGTACAATATCTGCCCCACTCGCGTTGCAACGCGGGCATGTTATTCCTGTTGTCCCTCCCCACTGGGCAATTCTCTCCGGTGTATGATAGAGTGAGAACACTGTTTTGAAGTGCTGTGATTGGAGGGTTGCCGAGCATAGCACTGTTCTACCCAAATCCAATGACTCCTGAAAAGTTTCTGAGCCTGATCCCAACTTTTCAATCCATTTCTGTGAAAATTTTTCCCTATCATCTGGTTTGCTTTCTTTCAATTCTATATAAAGGTGCCTTATCGTACATTTGACAGTTGTTTCGATATAATCCATCATTTTGCATTGTCCCATCCCTACCGGGCCACCTTGTTTTTGTATTAGAAAGCTCCTAACTTGGAGGTATTTATAAAAACTATTTTGCTCTAATCCAAATTTTGCTTTAAGTACCCCAAACAGCTCTATATTACCCTGTCTATCCAGTAAATTCCCTATTTGTACTATGCCTTTATTATACCAGTCATGCATAGTAGCGTCTTTAAAAATCTCCCTCGGCAGTGAACTGTTTGTGTATAGTCTTGTATAGTGGTTAAATCTACCTAGCCCAAGTTTTTTAGCCACCCCTTTCCACACCCTATATACTGCCTTCAGAGTCTTAAATCTTGTATGCTTGAAATACGTGAATTCAGTTGTATTTAGGAATCCATTCTCTACTTCTTCACCTAATAATAAGGCATAAACATTGGGTAATCCTGTGTCAGTGCCCGGCAGTTGTTCTAAACCTCCCCCACCTATTAACACCTTACTATACTGTAATACTGTGGCCCAATAGTAAAGCCTAAAATCCGGTGCCCCCCAGCCCCCTTTTTCTCTATCCATTGTTAAGTGTCTATAGGCTCTTCTTGTTTTTCCCTTAACCCAAATGAATTTATTCAAAATTGATTCTAATTTACTAAACCAAACATTTTCAAAAAATAAGGGGATGGATCTGAATAAATACAGAACTTTGGGGAATGTTATCATTTTAATGACATTAATTCGGCCCATTAAAGTCAGATGTAAGTTGTTCATTCTTTCTGTGTTTATTTTAATTTTTCCCAGCAGCGGACTCATATTGATTTCTACTAATCTGTCTAATTCAGTTGTGATCTTCACCCCTAAATATGTCACTACAGGTGTTATTCTTATATCTTGATAGTTTACCCGGTTGTTTTGTATTATTTGTGTTTTTCCTTTATTTAAAGAATAACCAGAAAATATGCCAAACAATACAGCCTCCTGTTCAATTTCTATTATAGCTGACCCTGGGTCTGGTGTGACCACTGCCACGTCATCTGCGTATGCAAGTGTCTTATATGCCTGGCCGTGAATTTCAATCGGGAGGATTTTAGGGTTTCCTTCCAGTCTTCGCAGAAAAGAATCTAAATATAAGGCAAATAGGAGTGGTGAAGCGGGGCAACCCTGTCTTGTGCCTCGCTTTATACATATTTCCTCTGTATACCCTCTATTAATCCTCACCCTAGCTGTAGGAGCTATATAAAGTGCTTTTATTGCCTCTATATAGCCTGCTCCTATCCCAAACCACTCCAAGGCTTTCCACATATAGCCCCAGGATACCCTGTCAAAGGCCTTCTCCGCATCCAAGAAGATGGCCGAGGCAGGATCTCCTGCGGCTCCTGTGACATCCAAAATGGTAATCATCCTCCTTGTGTATTCCGTGGTCCCTTTACCCGGTATGAAACCGTGTTGCGTTGTATATACCAACCCCTCAATTACCCTGCTAAGCCTTTGTGAGAGAGCCTTAGAGTATATTTTTGCGTCCGCATTCATAAGGGTAATTGGTCTATAGGATCCAGGATCCAGATGTGGTTTATTCTTTTTCAGAATAACTACGATACTTGCGCCGGCCCATGATTGTGGCGTATTTTCCCTTGTCTGTGCATGCCTCAGAATTTCTAACATATCTACTCCCAATGTGTCCCAAAACGTCCTGTAAAATTCTGCCGGAATTTGGTCAGGTCCCGCGGCCTTTCCCGAGGGAAGTTTCGATACTGCATTATGTATTTCACCCAATGTTAATGGTGTTTCCATGGCCTCTTTATCTTCTATTGTCAATTCCTTGTGAGGGATTCCCGCCAAGTACTCCGCTATTTCCTCTTCCTTACTATCCACATCCTGGTCATACAGTTCTGAATAAAATTCTCTAAACGCCTCCCTCACATCTTCCACCTTAGTTACTATCCCCCCCTTTTATTTTTGATTTCTTTGATTTCCCCAGCTGCCAGATCTTGTCTAGTGCGCACTGCCAACATATGCCCGACCCTCTCGTTGAATTCATAGCACCTTTCCTTTTTTGCTAAATAATTAGCTGCTGCTTTATTAGCCAATCTCTCCCCAGTCTCTGCCTTTTTCAATTCTATTTCTAATAGGGTCTGCTCCAGAGGTTCCTGATTCGTGACCAACTGAATGAGTTTTTGTTCTAAGTTCTTTAACTCCTGTAGCCTACTAACTAACTCCATTTTCTCTTTTTTACTCCTGTACAGAGTGTAGGCCAGCGTTTCCCCCCTTATCCCAGCTTTGAATGCATCCCAGACCATGCCTGAAGCTGCCGTGCCTCTGTTTACCTCCCAGAACTGTGTAATCCATGTCTTCATTCTACTGATATAGTCCTCCTCCTTGAGCAGCCCCCTTTCGAATGTCCAATTGTATTCCTTGCGACTAGTGCTGTGATTTTGGGAGATAGTCAACACCAATGGGTTGTGGTCTGAGGAGACCCGTGGTATCATCTCTATCTTCACTTCTGGAACTAAGGGGCTAGAGACTAAGAAATAATCTAGTCTGGCTATGCTTTTATGGGGGGCGGAATAGAAAGTGCTACCTGTCCCCATAGGGTTATATGCCGTCCATACATCTACTAATGCATTATTATTCATTAGGTTGACAATGGCCTTTCTTGTTCTCTTCTTGCGATCTCCCTTCATCCCCCCTCCCAACATACCCAATCCTGTTAACCCATTGACATTAAAATCTCCACACAAGATTATCGGTTCAGGCCATAATGACAGTTCAGTATCTAATAACTCAAATATGTCCGGTTCATCTTCATTAGAGCCATATACAGAAACAATTGTGTAACAGCATCCACCTATCTCTCCTTCTATCATTACCCATCTACCGTTAACATCTTCCTTCTTTCTCTTTACTACCATTAGTCCTTTTCTTGCCAGTATAGCCACTCCTTTTGTTTTAACATCTTGCAGAGTGTGTGCTATAACTTCGAACCCTAGCTGATCTATAAGATACCTATCACTCCCTCTCACATGCGTTTCCTGAAGACATATAAGATCTAATTTTAATAGTCTACACATGGCCGCTACTTTCTGCCTTTTCCCACCATCATTCAAACCACAAATGTTAATCGTAGCAATTCTTACTGCCATCTGCTTTTAAAGAAGAGCCCACAAGCTAATTCCTCTAGATTTTTTACTGCCACCTTTGCGTGTCTGTATAACTTCTTATTTTGTGCTGAATATATCCATACCTGTTTACCACCACCGTGCTGCCTCCCCCCCCTCCCCCACCCCCCCCTGTCCCCCCTCCCCTTCCTAACCCCCCCCCTGTTACGGGCAAATAGGTCAATACTGACCTATGTGTGGCTGCTCGCTGCAGTAGTGTCGCTTCCCTTCTCCCTCCCTAGTAACCCGTGTTATCCTATACAGTATACAAAATGCCTACTGTTTTCCACATGCATCTTATGCTGGTTCTGATTCCCTACTCTTCCTATCTTTCTGAGACTCTGTAATTTCAGCAAGATACTCGCCCGCCTTTACTTCCGAGAAGAACATCCGGGTACGGCCATTTGTAACAACCTTTAGCTTGGATGGATACATCAAGTAAGCTTCGGAACCCTGTCATTGGAACGGAGTGATAAGCTGTCTAAGTTTCCACCTCCTTTCCACGGTCGTGTGACAAAAGTCCGGTCTCGTGAAGAATGTAATCCCTTCAACTGATTTTTTCCTGTCTGGCCTCGCAGTCTTCAAAATTTCCTGCCTAGCCAAAAAATTCCCAAAAAAGACAAGCATAGCCCTAGGAAGACCATTTTGACCGCTGCCTCTTCCTGCCTTCTGTGTCAGTGGGAATCTGTGTGCTCTCTGCACTTCCAGATCCCACTGCCACTGTGCCTCCGGGTAAGCATCTTTTAGTAGTTTAATCATAAACCCCCTCGGGTCTTTTCCTTCAAGTCCTTCCTCTAGGCCCAGAAAGCGTAGGTTATTCCTCCTTTGTCGATTCTCAAAATCTTCCAGTTTCCACTGCAAGTCCTCAATCACCTTCCCTTGCTCAGTTCTTACACTCTGCCAATCTGCGACTTCATCCTCAAGCCTTCCAATTCTTTCTTCAACTTGTTCCACTCTGCCTTCCACTTCCACATATTTCCTATTCATTTTCCTGATGCTTGTTTGTATTTTCTTAGTGTCCTGCCTTGCACGTCTGCTTTCTAAGCGGGCTTCTAAGTGCATTTGCTTCAACATAGAAAACATACCATCCAAAGTAGCTTGAGGTGGGGCATCATTCAGGTCATTTAAGGGGTAACTCTCAGACGCAGCACCCAGATCTTGCTCCTGATACATTTTGGAAGCACTACCATAGTCCCATAGCAGTTTCCGATTTGTACTTGTTGCTGCTCTGTCCATCTCTCTATCACGCCTTATCATAGTTCTTCTTCTTCTCTTTTGTGTTTCCTTGTCTCTGCGTTCACTAGATAGAGATTTTCCTGACTCTGACCCTGATGAGAGATCTGTGGTCGAAACCTCCTCCTCTGACCCCAATAATGAAGAATCAGACCCCTCAGTCACTGAGTAGAATTTTTCCCCTTCTGGAGAGCGTAATCCCCTCCCTTTGGCCCCTTTTGTATAACTCTGAACACTCTGAATACTTTTCATGCTCCCCCAGTTCGATTGTGCCATTACAGTCCTATCCACAGGTGTTGGCACTAGTTCTACTTCCAACAGAGCCTCAAGCATTTGAGCATTATTGCTATTAGTGTTATTAGTGTTGTTATCAAGTTTTACCGTTTCAGCCTGCTCTTGCTCCTTTGACTGCCCATTGCTAGGCTTGCAGGTACTGTTGCTGTTGTTCATCGTCATCTCCTTGCTGGCTTCGCTGCCTGCACTGTTGCTCCTGTCACTCCTGTGTTTGTTAGCGCTAGCGTTCTCGCCAGCCTTCTCCGCTCGTTGTGCAGCTCCCGACTGAAGCGTAGGCGTCTCAGCCCCTGGTTGCCTAGCAACCACCGTGTTTGCGTCCTCGCGGTCGGCGAGCTCGGTTTCCGCGTTTGGGTTTATGTTTACTCCTGGAGCACCGCCGGCTGCCGATACTGATTGCTGCTGCTTGCCTGCAAATGCCTCGGTGACCGTGGGCTGCCGCAAGTCTCTGCTGGAGGTGGGTGCAGTGCTCGCGGCGGTCATATGTTTTGCTGCTCCGCTCTCCGAATGAGAGCGCCTCTGTTGTGCCTGCCCCTTGCCTCCAGGAGTCTCCGTTGTTGTTGCTTGGTTAGGTGCTTTGGCCTCCGCCTTAGCATCGGCTTTTTCTTTCTCCTTTACGGATTTCTCGCTTTTCTTGGGCTGGAACTTTTGTGTAGCGCCGCTCAGGGTATTAGCTGTTGTTGCACGTTTATTCTGCGTAGTTTTTGGTATCGTGCCTGTGCGATGTGCCATTCTTACGGCTGCAGTGACACCATAAACCAACGATTTCTTGAGATGCTTGAAGCAGAAAGATCCCAGGGTTGTAAGCACCTTTTGTAGTGCTTTAGTGCCTGTACCTGTGGCTCCTTTAGTAGCTCCTTTCGCTCGCAGTATACCTTGGAGAATCAGCATAATTTACTCTCACGTCCAGCCATTTAATCCCTGGGGCAGGGAGAAGGGATTACTGCGACTGCTCTCTACCACAGCATGGCGGCCATCTTGCCCCCCCCTCAAAACTGGATTCAAACTTTCTAATGGCATTCCCTATTGCAATTCCATGAACCAAGCAAACTGCCTGGGGGTGAGGCAGGAACATTTCTATTTAAAGATGAGGTGAAAGTCCCCCATTATGATTAAGGCTCCCAGTTTTCCATTTTTACAGATAAATACCGACAGAAAACAGTGTGTTTCCTATCTGTATTTATTTTTAAAAGCAGAAAAATACTGAAAATTGTGATCTTGTGAGGGACTATCCATACTGTCTTTCATGGGCTCCAAGCAAACGCTGAACAGATATTCAGCATAGAGAGTTAAACCCAGGATGAGATTTCCTTAAATACAGGCATATGTTAACATCTATTTGTAGTATAATGCTAATATGTACATGTGTGTGTAGTTGTATGTTATATGTGCATCTTTATTAGCTAAAACGCGTCAGGCATCCACGTATGAGTGCACATATAAGAGTTAAATAAATGTGGTAATATACCATTTTGCGACTCCATTTATTCTAAAAAACAAAATACATATGAATGAATACCAATAAGATGGTCAAAAATAAATATGGCTAAATACAGATGGAAATGCTAAAAAATAAATACCATAAAACCGGAAGCCCTAATTATGATCTGTATCTCCATATGCATATATATATATAGATACATATATGAAAACACCTGCAGTCTTCACGAATGACCTTTGTAGGGGGCCTCACCAGTTTTATCTGCAGTCCAACGTGTGCCCCGCTCCCCAAAACGTACTTCAAGAGACTCCACTGAGCTGCGCAGCCGTAAGTGGCAAAGGTCAGGGATGGAGAATGTTTATGCTGCCCCAGCCCACTTACCATCAGCACTTCCGTTCTTTCAATGTCAGTGTGAATAAGCTCTCGCTTGCCAGGGCAGGGTCCAGGGTGTGAAAGTGACAGGGTGCCCGAGTAAAGCAGCTGTGAAGATGTGTACTAGCACACAAATGGTGCTTGGAAAGGAGAGCTGGCCATCTGAGCACTTTCACCTTCTAAATCTGGGCACCGACAGGTTGGCTGGGTAGTGCATTGCTTTGTACTAGTATATACACAGGAATATCCATACCCCTTGTGAGGGTACGAGAGCAGCATACCAACCAGGGCTCGAGTTGGGGTACCACGCGGGTGGACGGAGTCCCCCCACTTATTTTACCGGGAGCTCGATAACTGGAGCAAACGGAGCCACACCTTCACTCTTTGGCCTGTCTGGGGCAAGATCGGAGCCCATTCAGAATGCTGCTCACGCGCTGGCTTCTCTGATGCAATCGCATCTCAGGGGTGAGCGAGGGGAGGCAATGAGTCTGATGGTGCAAGCCACTTTTCGTGATGTTACTTCCTGTTGTGACGTCAGCGTCCCCCCACTTCTTTTATAGGACTTGAGCCCGGATACCAACAGGAGGCTTTGACTGGAGAGCAGTGTAAATTGCACTCTTGTCAGATATCCAAGGAATAGCAGGTGGGCACTGGCAGTCTCTGATGGAATGAAAGTGTGCTCTGATGTGCTGCCGGGGTAAGACAGTTGTGCAAATGTATACTCTGATCAGGCCACCTTGGATTCGGACACGTGCACTGCCAAATCGAGTGGGTACGACAGATCTGCAACTTTACTTGATGCATTGATAGATTGTCTACGAATGAACTGTAATTACTGACAGTCAAGAACAATTGACTTTGCCAATGCTTGTTCAATTCTTTCGTCTGTGTTCAGCTCAAAAGTTGGCCTGGGAGCGGAATTTCAAATACGCCTGAGTAATCAGAGTAAATTCTGTAATTTCTCGTTACTCTTCGATGTAGAAAACTGACAACACCATTACTTCTGCTCCTGGAATTAAGAGTCATTTGGGGGATAAAAAAGACCACCAAAAGAGCACATTTAGCCAGCGGGAGCGGTTGCTCGCACTCGCCATGCTTGCTCTGCTGCATTTAGTGATATTTCTTAGCGCAAAATGCATTCTCACGCCCATTTTGGACGCGAGAGGGCATTTTTGCACTAAGAAATACCACCAAATGCAGAATTACTCTTCTCATGCAATTATGCGTATACTTAGATGATTATGCTTCAGTGAATTAAACGAGTTACGCCCAACCCTATCAGGTTTTCGAAGACAGATGGGAAAGTAGGAGAACACTGGAAGTGAGAATAAAAATATACTTTACAAAACAAACTAAATATGTTGTTCGCCATAGGGATCACCACACGAAATGAGAGTGTTTAAAAGGAGGCCAGGTGTACATTACACGTTAAGTTGTATTTTTTTAAGTTTAATTCGGGATCCAAATGGTTGCAATTTTCCTGTGGTAAAACCCCGCCTAAACGCCCGCCCACCCGGTCTCTGGCATCTCACTTCCTGCCAGGTTCCAAAGGAAAACGTCTGCGCTCCGCCGCACGTGCTCTTCTCGTCCTTAGATGTCGTGTGTGTGGGCTGGATGAGCAGAGGGGTGTCATTGCTGTGCGTCCTGGTCGAAGTTTGAGGCCTAGTTTTTACGTAGAGGGATTCCTAAATTAAGGTTATGGTTAAATCTGCAGGTATTTATAGCGACACTAAACACGTGGAAACATTTAAGAACACACACAACCCGCACAAAGTGACGTCAGTCGTGCTTCGGTTGCTTTTCTTTGCTGGAAATGCCCCGCTGCGGGCGATATTAAGGTTACGCTTTTCTCATTATGACCTTAGATGTTTGTTTGTTTAAAGGAAGCAGTGGTGAAGAGACACAGTGGTCATTTACAATTGTAGGGAATTTTGTTTGTGGTCCCTCGCTCCGCTTTTATACTTCCTGCTGGGCATAAGAAGGTGCTGTGAGCTCTGGGCTTTATTATGTTTCTCATTAGTTCAGAAAGGGCTCAGTAACAGCTTCAAGGAACCAATGACAGGAATAAGGGGCATGAAACATTTTAGGTTTTACAAGTATTCCAGGGCCTCCACTCCACCAGCAGAGTCTCAAGGGAGGCAGAGAAGTCCACTGGCACCCCTGGGTCTGGAGAGACCAAGGGATGAGGAGGAGGAAGGGTGGAGGTTCTCTTGCACCACCGACCACCGCCTTCCCTATCAGAACTGGTCTACGTAGGCCTGCACTTACGGGGAGATGCAGGGTGCTCAGATGAGTGGTCCTCACAGAGCTATGTTTGAGTGGTGCTGGCCCTGCTCTCCAGATTTGAGAGTGGACAGCGGGGCTTTAGATTGAGATGGAGGGGGATGCTCAGAGGGTGGTTGATGTGTGGTGCTGGACTTGAGGTATTGGATTTTTTTTAATTTTTGGGTAAGGGCCAGCCAATGTCAATAGCAGTGGTGGCAAGTGGTAGGTATGTTTTTTTTTATTTGAGTCAGGAAGGGGAGATTAATACAGATTTTCTTGGGGGTGCCTGGCAGGACACCAGGTATTTAAATATTTTTGGTAGGTAAGGAAGAAAGCAGAATAAGCAAAGCAATGTATGAGGTTGAGGGCCGTTAACAACCAGTATAGCCTGAGGTCCAAGGGCTATAAGGCTTTTAGATTAGTCAACTCACTGAGGGTAGAATGTTCTAAATTAAAAAGGGAGAAACAGGAAGACACACATTGGAAGGTTGGAGCAGGAGGTTTATACCAGGCTGCATCTACTCCACTGTCTTCAATGGAGCTCTCCATATTCTAGGTTATTTTAACATTAAATTAAATTTATATATTTAAAAAAAGTAAAAATAAATGAATTCATTTTAACATTATTTCCTACAGGTTCTATTTTAAGTCCATGTCTCTGTTATCTTCTATTAGAGGGTGATGCAGTACCAGTGGGTGGCAATTTGCAGTGCTTGACTGTTAGGTCTGAGACGGAGTACATTTAAGACTGTTATATGTCCTTCTTGGCTATAGTAACTATAGAAGTGCAGTTTGAGAGTAGCAATAGACTTAGTAAGTAAATGCATGTCTCTCCCTAAACCCCTCCTTAATTGTCCCTTAATCACACCTTGACCCTCATAAATCACGTCTGTTTTCAAGCCACTAATCCCAGCCCGCTCACATTTACTACTAAAACAAAGCTCATGGTCAGAGAACTCTGCAGTCAGGGCAGAGATCTCTGCACATAAAATGCAGGAGAGGCAGAGGAAGAGACCTTGTATGTAGGTTTGTGATTACCATTTTCTAGTATTACGTAGTACTATCGTAGTACTACTAAACATACGACAAAACACATTTTGTGAGCAGGCCTGCAAGATGATCCTTTTTCTTAATTCGGGTGGGTGAGGCTGAGATAACACACAAGCCGCCACAGCCACAGCAACAAGCAACGCAGCTACAGGAGCCACTAGAGCCCCAACTGAGTCATAAAATGACAACAAGACACGACACCTGAACGGCACTCTACCTACTCCTCCCACCCTGTGCTTCTCTACTCTCTCTCTTCTTAGCCACTGAGGGAGCTGGGAACCAACAACCGCGCAAGAGACAATCGAACAGTGATGGGGAGGGAGGGGGGGGAGGGGGGGGACCGAAAGGCTACCCACAAGAGAGCACGTACGCACTGCCAGAACTGAGCAGCCACAGTCAGAAGTATGAAATGCCAAGATGATGGACTTATGTTACTTTTGATTTTACTCCACCCCCCCCCCCCGAGGGCGTTTTCTTTTTCCATCTGTCTGTTACTCAAATTACTCACCATGTATATGTCACATGTAAATATAATTTTCAATAAAAAATTTACTGAAATGAAAAAAAAAAGCGCATGGCACAGATAATTTTAAACTTTCAATATGTTCAATATAAATGTTCAATAGCGTAGTAGTGGGAGGTGAACAATGTTGCTAATGGCTTCCAATGGCTCTTTTACCCCATTGCAGCTAATCTCATGAGGGGAAGATTGTGTGTATAGACAAATATAACATACAATTATACATGGGTAACTTTTATGAAGGGGATTCTGAGATTCTTAGTGCCATGAAAGATAACAAAAGCTTACTTTTAGAAAGTATTTGAGGTCACTCAAAACCCCTCAAAGAAAAACAACCTTTTGGTACCCATCT
Source organism: Lissotriton vulgaris (assembly GCF_964263255.1). Taxonomy (NCBI): domain Eukaryota; kingdom Metazoa; phylum Chordata; class Amphibia; order Caudata; family Salamandridae; genus Lissotriton; species Lissotriton vulgaris. Next base: position 1,326,087,409 of record NC_141694.1, read on the forward strand.
ATTGATCTATATATAGTGGTGTGGCGTGAGATCGGAGAAACTGCCAAAGCTCTGGGCCATATTCACAAAGGGAAATGTGCATGTGTATGTGTATGAATGTGTAGATCTCCTCACATGTTGATCTACCCATAAACGTACGACCACATTTACAATAAGTTGACCGAACGCAGCGCAGCAAGTAAAGCTGTTGTGCTGCATTGTGTCAAGGGGATAGAGCAGAACTGCGCCATGTCTAGTAAGTAGTACTCTCTGCCTGCATTAGCACACTTTTGACAGCCTGAAACAGAACCTGCCTGAGCACTGCTGGCCTCTGCAAGAGTGAGTCCCTTAGCCCCAAGAGGCACCTCCCCAGCTCATTGGCCCTTGGTTGGCATCCAAGTGCACTCCTCCTCGGAAAAAGGAGAACTCCTGAAGTGTTTAGCTCTTTGTGACTAAGATCAGGACTGTTCTTGCCAAGATCTTGCTGCTTGTGATGACCACCAATGTGAAGCTCCGGTGGACCTGACTATTCGCACTACAGCAACCGCATCATGAGATCTAAGCTTTGTGCTGTAGCATTGACAGATCACAGTGATATCCAACTCAAAGCTCCAGCAAATGACCATCCACGATGCCCACCACCGTGAAATTCACTCTTCGTGCCGGATTTGAGAAGGTAACTTTTTCATCTGGACTAGCCAGGTCATTGTATTTGGCCCATACTCCATCACAGATTGCCTGAAATTGTGACTTTCACAGTGTCTAGCACAGCCTGATAAACATGAGTGGAGCTTTGTGATTTTAGGTGGTAGACATACCTAAAATCTCAAAAATTGCGTATCTCTGGTTCTATTGATTGGATTTTTGTTCTTTTGGTGTCAAAAATACATAAAATGTTACTCTATTTATCTAAGTTGGAGTGCGATTTGTTTCTTACACTTTATTACTGTCTGTTGCAGTGTAAATACTTTGCACATCACCTTTAAGTTTAGGCTGACGGCTTGTGTGCCAATCTACCAGAAGGTTAAGCACAGGTTTTGGGGTTCACACTGACTGGGATTGTGGTTGTTGCTTGAGAAGCGTTTCTTTCCCCTCATCCAATAACCCAATTTTCACAAGTAGAATGTTAGCCCAGATCAGACTCCAGAAACCAATCCTATTTATTGCCACCTTTTCGGAATCCCAAGATTGGTATGCAATCCTACCAGAGCTAGCAGTGCTTGGCCATTCCTCATTCTGTCCTTTCCCGATCTTCTCCTCAATTCACAAAGTCAAATGCGGAGTCTGTTCCTGAATCAAACATGAAATATGACAGCTTGAAAAATATTGACCGGCCTGGGGAACCCCCGAAAATTTGGCAGAGGCTGCAAAATACATATGAAACTGTGGGGCCCCAGGAACCTCTAATGACTTTTACTCAGCCTGGACCGTTTGGTCAAGCTGGTGCCTAGGAAAGTTTGACAATCCCATTTTAGAAGAGGTGCCTGTTACAACCCACCTTGGTACATTCCGTTCACCCCTTCTCCCTGACCCCTGTTGGGTTCTCCCGTTCTGAAGCTCAGTGTAGAATGTTGAGGTGTTCTCCAGTGAGGAGAGTGAATGGCCAATAAAAGAGTAATACTTCCAGCTGTGTCCTGTGTCTTCAGTACATGCTTACTTCTAACACTGGCGAAGGAACTGTGCAGGGGGCAGTAGTGGCCATCTCCCCTTTGTGTGCTCTCTCCACACACAGAATCATACAAGTACTTTGATTTAAGGACAATTTCGAGTCTGGCGTACAAGATTTCAGCAGGTGTCAGGATCGCATTTGGACCTGTCTAAACGTAAGCTGACTTTCATTTTAGCTACGAGCGTTTACTGTGGGAGTGCAGTTTAAGTAACAGAAGAGACTTAAAGAGAGCGGATGGTGTGTCTTTTAAGAAGCCTACCCACTCTGAGTGGAACGTGTGCATCCAGGCGTGGATATTTCCCCCTGTAATTTACACGTACCTTGCTGTTGCTGAGGACCGGCGTTAGCAGAGTGTCAGCGTGAAGTCTACTTGTGGTTACCGGTACAGCGCTGTCGGCAAGGGTCCACACCAGGGCATTCTGTCTTTGACCTGGTCGCTTACGAAGCTTGTACCTCAAGACCGTGACGATTGTGAGAGAAACTGTTGCCGGAGAGAGCAGTGTTTGGGCAGAGCAGCGCCTCGCAAGCTTAAACCGGCCATCCCCGTCAGTGTCCCTGGAGGCCGACTACGGACGAGGCTCATATCGATGTGAGAAGAACTTGTGCCTGAGAGAGCAGTGTCTGCGCACAGCGGTGCCTCTGAAGTTTAGCCCGCCCATCCCTGTCAGTGTCCCTGGAGGCCGACTTCATCCGGGGCCTGGCGGTGTCTCTGGACGGCGCCTGCGTGTTTTTCCTCAGATCGCGCTCTGAGGAGGCTGTCCGTGTGCCTGGTTTCCGCCGGGGAAACAGTGCCGGCGCACCAAGTGTAAAGGGCCGGAACCCAGCGTCTGCATCCGGAATCAAGTTTACACTGGGAAATTTAGGGAGAAGCAACTTGTCTCTCACTAGCAACATTTTTACAAGGATCTCCACATAGTCGGCGGAGAGTGGGGTCACAAAGAAAAGGAACATTAGTAAGAGCTGCGCACTGCTTGTGAAGCGTCTGACTGTTGGTGCTCCGCACCGTTTGCAAGCGTCTGACTGTTGGTGTTATAATAGTTGCTGAACTCACCCAAACCTTCTATCTTGTCTTTCTTTCGCAGTGGTTTACTGTTCATGTGTTGGCCATATTTTGATGAGGGACAGTGAATATTGAGGAAAGAGAAGTGTGCCTGTTTCAGTTGTTTTTGCATGCTGGGGCTATTCCTTTCCTAGGTTACATTTTCCCCCTTGTGGTGCAGACCTTGGTCAAAACTCCTGGTCCACTATGGCAGCAGCAAGCATGAACCAACCCCCGCCCTTTCTTAATGACATAGGGGAACCTGAGATAAGCTGGAAGGAATGGGTGAAGCTTTTTGAGTCCTACCTTATAGCAATTGGGGGACAAAGGTTCAACTCTGTAAGGAAACAACATATCCTACTCCATAATCTGGGTGTTCAAGGGAGTAAAGTATATGAAAACCTACCCGTACCAGAGAGGGATGAGAATGCTGTGGGGGAAGTTGATGTGTTTGTGCAGACCATGGAAAAGTTAGAGAAACATTTTGGGGATAGAATCAACGTGGTCCTGGAGCGCCATAAATTCTTTAAAAGATGTCAAGGGAAACAGGAGTCAGTACAGAATTATATCGCAGTTTTGTGGGAACTGACACAGCTATGTGAGTTTGGGGATCTCACAGATTCCCTAATAAGAGATCAATTGGTGAGGTGCACCAATAATCCACGCATCCAGGAGAAACTATTAGCTAAAAATCCAGTGCTAAAAGAAGCTATTGAAATAGCCAAGTCAGTGGAACACACAGCAAGGTGTGTTAAAGAAATTAAACCAGAAGGGGAGTTAGTGGCTACCATAAGTGATACAGAGGAGAGATTAGATGTGTACAAGATGAGGTTTAAAGAAAATACCAGTACCAAGGTAGAGCACAGAGAGAAGGGTCCTAAGTGTTACCGATGTGGCAGTAACAACCATTTTGCAACCTATTTCCAATGCACAGCCAGGTATGTCACTTGTAAGAAATGCAATAGGAGGGGGCATTTTGCCAGAGTGTGCCGTGATGGAGAGTTACACTCAAGAGATAACGAAAGAGGTACTGAGAGGGGTGCTAATAAAGAAGTAAAATGTATTGAACAGAAAATGGAAAAGTTTATTTTGCAGGTAAAGGATGTTGATGACACCGTAAATTCCATTTATCCAAAATGCGATGTACTAGTTAATGATGAAATGTTTGCAGATTCCTGTTCTCCGTTCACTTTGATTAATAAGGATGACTATGTGTCCATGGGGAAAAATAAGATTAGTGATCTAAAAAATCCTGATGTCTCTCCTTCAGGATACAATAAGGGCAATATACCCTTGCTGGGGATGAAGGATGTGCGGCTGCAATTTAAAGATAGGAAATCCTATGGGACAATATATGTAGTCAAGTCTTGTTCAAACCTTTTGGGATGGGTTCATCAAAAGGAGTTGGGAATCATACTGGACCCTAACAGTGCGGAACAAGTCTTGCTTACAGAAAAGTTTCCGGGAAGTGAAAAGATCTGTGAAGAATTCAAACAGCTTTTCAAAGAGGAGCTAGGGTGCCTGCACAATTTCCAACATAGAATTAAACTAAAGCACAATGCCAAACCTGTGGTGCATGGCCTGCGCACCGTGCCCCTTAGACCAAAAGAGCCTCTAGAAAACAAACTGCGCAAGTTGTGTGACTTGGACATTATTCAACCCATTGGCTGCTCCGAGTGGTTGGCCCCAATTGTTCTCGCAGCCAAATCCAACGGTGAAGGCATCCGCCTCTGTGTGGATTTGCGCAGTTTAAATGACTGCATCTGGGTTGAGAGACACCCTTTGCCAGTCATAAATGAGATGTTAGTCACCATGGGCCCTGCAAAATACTTCAGTGTAATAGATCTATCCATGGCGTACCACCAGATCGAATTGCATCCGGACTCAAGGCCACTCACAGCGTTCATTATGCCTTTCGGAGCTTTTATGTTTAAAAGGATGCCGTTTGGCCTTGCGTCAGCAGCGGCCATTTTCCAAAGAGTCATGCAGAAGATCCTTGAAGGCGTAGAACACACCATGTGTTTCCAAGATGACATCTTGGTATATGGAAAAGATTCAGAAGAACATGATAATGTGCTAAGGCAAGTCTTTAAAAAACTCATGGATGCAGGTCTAACAGTCAAAAAGGAAAAGTGCAGAATAAAAGTGCAACAAGTCGAATATCTGGGCCATTCCATCACAGAACAAGGGTTCAGACCAAAGGGAAGTTTAATTCGTGCAGTGAAGGAGGCTCCAAGTCCACGTAACAAAGAAGAACTCAAATCCTTTTTAGGGCTCATGGAGTATATGTCCAAGTACGTGGACAATTTTGCTACTAAGTGCGAGCCCATGAGAGAGATGTTAAAAAAAGAAAAGGAATTTGTGTGGAGTGAGGAGCAGGAGGCGGTTGCAAATGCTCTAAAGGAGGATCTAATCAACTCCCCAGCGCTTGGTACGTTTTATTCAACTAAAAAAACCATTCTCGCAACAGATGCATCAAACTATGGATTGGGTGCCACCCTAGTCCAGAAAGATGGTGGTGAGGAAAAAGTCATTGCCTATGCGTCCAGGAGCCTTTCTCCACCAGAGAAAAACTACTCTGTAATCGAACGAGAAGCCCTGGCGTTTTTTTGGGCGGTCAGGCATTTCAAATTTTTTCTATGGGGTTTGAGGTTCACGATACGGATGGACCACAAGCCCCTCACGTATATATTTTCGGTAAAAGGTCTGGAAAATTGCACCCCACGCATCAGCAGGTGGATTCTGGGTCTAGAACATTTTAATTTCAAGATCGAACATGTGCCGGGCAAGGAAAATACAATAGCAGATTTTCTCTCGAGATCACCTTTACCAGAGGAGGAAGAACCTGAGGAGGCTCTGGACAGCCCGATAATGATGGTGGATTTTCCTGCCATTACAGAGAAAGAGTGGGAGGACAGTATGAAGGAAGATAAAGAACTTAAGGTGTTATTGTAGCAAGTCAAGAAAGGATGGCCCAACAAGAAAAGAGACGTTGAAGCAGAACTAGAAGAGTTTTGGGAAGTCCGGAATGAATTGAGTGTCATTGGAGGGAAAGTGTACCATATTAACAGAGTAATTCCACCCAGAGAACTAAGGAAGAGAGTCATAGACTTGGCGCACGAAGGTCACCTTGGGCGAAGTGCCACAAAGGCCAGAGTAAGAACACATTTTTGGTTTCCAAAAATGGACACCATGACGGAGGAAGCTGTGAAAGAGTGTGGGGCATGCGCTAAAAGTGACAAGTCAAATATAATACACAAGTCTCCACTTTCTCCAGTAAGTGTTCCAACCAAGCCATGGAGCAAGTTTGAATTAGACCTCATTGGACCTATGCAAAATCTAGGTGTGCAAAAAAGGTTCATGTTGGTTCTGATTGACTATACTTCACACTGGGTAAAGCAAAAATTTGGGCACAACATCAACACCAAATCAGTGATCCAATTTCTCAAAGAAGTGTTTTGGGAAGAAGGTATACCCTCCACATTAGTTACCGACAATGGGGTACAATTCACCTCCGAGGAAATGCAAAGTTTTCTGGAAATTTCAGGCATCAGACATGAAACCACAGCCCTTTATTGCCCCAAAGCTAATGGCATGGTGGAGAGAGCTAATAGGGTCATCAAAGAGAATATCCAGCTGGCTACTTTAAATGGACAAGATGTTGAGAATTGTTTGAGGGAATGTCTGTGGGCTTACCACACTTCGCCCAATAGAATAACTGGGGTCTCTCCTTTTGTGTCTTTACGTGGGAGGGAGCCTAGTACCAAGTTTAACCCCAGTTGGTTAAATGGGGGCGATGTCAGAGATGTAGATTGGGAGGAGGCAGGAGAGAAAGTCAAACAACATCAAACTAAGTACAAACAGTGGTATGATAAGAAACATGGTGTGAAGGTTCAAAGGTGGGAAGTGGGGGACATGGCACAAGCCAGAAGGAACACTAAATTGGGAACTGACATCAGCAAGTTCTACTCCCCAGCAGGATTGTCAAAGTGTTAAAAAATGTTGTACAGTTTGAAAATGGTCAAAGGTGGAGTTTTGACAACATTGTAAAAGTGCAGTCATAACCTTTTCCTTCCTAGGAACATCTGTTATTCCCCTTTGGGGAGCCGACCGTTTTGTTGTGAACCTATACCTGTGGTACGCTTTGTGGGTACTCATTATAAGGAAGGGAGATGTGTTACAACCCACCTTGGTACATTCCGTTCACCCCTTCTCCCTGACCCCTGTTGGGTTCTCCCGTTCTGAAGCTCAGTGTAGAATGTTGAGGTGTTCTCCAGCGAGGAGAGTGGATGGCCAATGAAAGAGTAATACTTCCAGCTGTGTCCTGTTTCTTCAGTACATGCTTACTTCTAACAGTGCCCTTGTTTGATTTTTTATATCTTCTCTGGCCAGTTAAGGTAAAATGTATAGAACGTATAAGACGGTTAATACATATCATTCAGTGTTTTCTATGCAGCATTTACCTGTAACAGGTAAGCTAATGAACAGATACCCCCGCGCCTAGTAGAGGGGCACCCTTAGTTGCGCCATGTGACTGAGCCCCCTACGGTTTGAGTAAGAAAGGGGTGTATCATGTGGAAGGACGAGACGTCATCAGAGCGCGCAGGGAGAGATATTTAAGGCTGCACCCTGGAACAGTCGGCCTCTTTGTCCCCTTAGACCTCCGGCAAGCTGCAGAAGCACGTCATCAATGTTGAGCGAGGATTCCAGTGTGCAGTGTGCAGTGTGGCCCAGGAGGTTTGGGGGGGGCCTAGGCGTAGTGTTTAATAGTTCCAGGTTATGCTTTGGAGTTTAGTATTCACATTGTATGTCCTATCGGCGCCTGGAGGAATGTAGCATGGTGAATTCGGGGGAGCCTGGCGTAGTTTCGGTAGTGGTTGTTGATTCTTTTATGGGTCCATAAGCTAATTTTATGCAGTAATGTAAGTGAGCCCGTGCACACGTAGTGCATGGTTGCTATTTTGGCAATGTCGGCGAGCCCGTAGTGGATATTGGCAGGAGGGACGCTTTGCAGGGTATATGTTTGGCCTGAACTGTTGTTATGTGGATTGTCGAGGGGTATGTGCAGGAAGGAAGGGTCGGCAATGGGTGGCACCGTACACACGAGGCGGGGCCAGCGAACACGCACTGCTGAGAGCTGTGCAGCGGGTGCCTGCGTGCAGGAGGTTGCATGTTTTTCAGCTAGTGCCTGCATTTGAGAGGTAGCCATTTTGCCAGGCACTACGCAGACGGTGTGTGTGTTTTCTCAGGCATGTTTGTGCTGATGTGTTAGTCCTTGCACAAACCCTCTCTTTGGGTGGCCAAGGACACGTGTACATGCCAGTTCCTTCAAACTGCGACGTGAGCGTAGTATGAGCTTGGTATGTTCTCGCAGGCACCGCACAGGAGCAAGCCTCTGAGAAACTGGGTGGCAAGTTTATCTGGTGCGTGCGCCTTCCCTTTGGGGGGCCCTGAGTGCCTTCTGCCCCTACCGCTCCAATAAAGTGTAGCAGATTTGAGTTGCGCATGCGGGTACAGGTTTTGATGAGTGGCGAAAACTAGCGAAGTTCTTGCCATTACCCGCGTGGTGGTGCACGGTTTAGGATTTCTTTGTGGGTGATACCGGCCCATGATGGGTGGAGGTCTGGAGGATCAACGTAGGTGGTCGCCGCGCGAGGCAATGTGTGTGCCACGTTCAACTAGTGGGTTGTACCTGCAGCATTGGGGATGTGTAAGTGCTATGTTATTAGTGTAATTATATGTAAGCGCTACTTTAATAGTTTAAGTATTGTCTGCCCTGTGGAATTCAGCGATGCGGTTAAACCTGTGGAAGAATGGGACCGTCCCTTTATGAAGAAGGGGCATGGCTCATGGGGCGCGGCAGTCGTCTTTCCTCCGGGGTCTCGGGTAGTCTCAGTGGACAGCATGGTTAATGTGGGATTGCTGTAAATGATTAAGGTACATTCGGTCGCAATGTGAAAAACGAAAGACCTATAACGGGTGTTTTATTGTGGGGCTCTCTGATGTGGCCGCGCGGGTGTGAGGCCGCTCCCAGGGAGCGGGTTGGCAGCTCAGCAGGGGCATTTATTAAAATGTGCGCACCCGTTTGTGGCAGGGGGTGCGGCCCAGTGGGCAGGGCAGTCGGCTTTGTTCCGGGGGGTGACCCTGGTTTGGTTTTCAGCGCAAGGGGAACTGTATGTCCTTCATTCAAACAATGTGTACTGTTTTTCAGGTGTAATACCATTGGTTATGCGATAGCAGAGTCAATGCTCATCTGGGGCCAATTAATTGGGAGTATTGTGATTGTGTTCTTACCTGGCTTTTCGTGTGGTTATGGTGCAATTCCCGCAAGCAGCGCTTCCAGCGCGGGGGAGTTGAAGGGGCCTCACGTCCTGGCTAACGTCTAGCCGAATAATTTTAAACTGCGCAGGGTTCCTCAATATTTTGATGAATGCTAGGTGCGCAGAGGGTATAGAGTCAAAATATCGAGTTTTTATTATCGACTAGACATAATATCGAGTAAAAAATATAGAATAGACATACTATCGACTAGACAGAATATAGACTACCAAAATATCGACAAGAAAATTTCAATATCGAATAGAATGGACATAATATTGAATCAAAAATATACAATGGACATATTATCGACTAGACAGAATATAGACAACAAAAATATCGAATTTAAGGTAAGTTAATATTCATTTTTAATTTTTGTGTAATATAATTGTGTAGCGGGTTGTGGGTTTATAGGGGAATAGGGTGGGAAGTAATTTAATTATAATTAATTAAATATGTTATTTTATTTATTGGTATTTATTTAGAATTAATTTTTATTTAATTATTAATTGGTAATTAATTTTAAATGCTTAATCGATAAATATGTTAATTTTAGTAATTTATTTTCTGTAGCGGGTTGTGGGTTTATAGGGGAATAGGGCGGGAAGTAATTTAATTGTAATTAATTAAATATGTTATTTTATTTATTGGTATTTATTTAGAAAATATTGCTAATTATTAATTGGTAATTAATTAAAACATGATTGTAATTAATTTTAATTGATTAATTGATAAATATGTTATTTGAGTAATTTATTTTCTGTAGCGGGTTGTGGGTTTATAGGGGAATAGGGTGGGAAGTAATTTAATTTTAATTATTTAAATATGTTATTTTATTTATTGGTATTTATTTAAAAGTAATTGTTAATTAATTATTAATTGGTAATTAATTAAAATATAATTGGTAATTATTTTAATTGATTAATTGATAAATATGTTAATTTTAGTAATTTATTTTCTGTAGCGGGTTGTGGTTTTATAGGGGAATAGGGTGTTAAGTAATTTAATTATAATTAATAAAACATGTTATTTTATTTATTATTATTTATTTAGAATTAATTGTTAATTAATTATTAATTGCTAATTAATTAAAATCTAATTTGTAATTTATTGTAATTGATTAATTGATAAATATGTTACTTTTATTACATTATTTTCTGTAGTGGGTAGTGTGTTTATAGGGGAATAGCTTGGGAAGTAATTTAATTGTAAGTAATTACATTTTTTAAATATTTGTTTTTGTGTCAATTTTTTTTTATTTTTATATTGTAAATTAATGTATTGGTAATTGGTAAATACTTAGTATTAGTAGGTAATTAGTATTATTAGTTAATTTTTATTTTTAATTTTAATTGATTAATTAATACATTTTATAAAATTGTAAAATATTTTAATTATGTTGTAATTGGTATTAATATTTATGTTATTTATATTTATATATGAAGCATTTACTTTCCCTACTATTGCACTCACTGGAGTGGGAATAGTAATTTTTAACCCTACGCTATCCAACGCTTTCCATACTGTTGCACTCTCTGGAGTAGGAATAGTAATTTTTATCTCTACGCTATCCAAAGCTTTCCCTACTGTTGCACTCACTGGAGTGGGAATAGTAATTTTTACCCCTACGCTATCCAACACTTTCCCTACTGTTGCACTCTCTGCAGTGGGAATAGTTATTTTTACCCCTACGCTATCCAACACTTTCTCTACTGTTGCACTCTCTGGAGTGGGAATAGTAATTTTTGGGAAACATCCTTTACGACGCAACTTTTACCACGCATTGCCTTTACAACGCAGGTTTTTCAACGCAAGTCATTACAACAAATTGCGCTGGGGGGGTGCTCTAGGATAGGTAATAGTTTAATTTACTATCCAACACCTTCCCTACAATCCACGGAGACTGGATTTGGAATAGTAAATTAAACTATTCGCTATCCAGCACCCCCCAACGCAAGTCGTTGTAACGACTTGCGTTGAAAAACCTGAGTTGTAAAAGCATGCGTGGTAAAAGCATGCGTTGTAACAACGTACATCCGTAATTTTTACACCTACGCTATCCAACGCTTTCCCTACTGTTGCTCTTTCTGGAGTGGTAATAGTCATTTTTACCCTCTCACTATCCAACGCTTGCCCTTCTGTTGCACTCTCTGGAGTGGTAATAGTAATTATTACCCCTACGCTATCCAACGCTTGCCCTACTGTTGCACTCACTGGAGTTGGAATAGTAATTTTTACCCCTACGCTATCCAACGCTTTCCCTACTGTTGCACTCACTGAAGTGGGAATAGTAATTTTTACCCCTAAGCTATCCAATGCTTTCCCTACTGTTGTGCTCACTTGAGTGGGAATAGTCATTTTTACCCCTACGCTATCCAACGCTTTCCCTACTGTTGCGCTCTCTGGAGTGGGAATAGTAATTTTTACCCCTACGCTATCCAACGCTTTGCCTACTGTTGCACTCTCTGGAGTGGGAATAGTAAATTTAACCCTCTCGCTATCCTACGGAAAAAAAAAATATATATATATATATATATATATATATATATATATATATATATATATATATATATATATATATATATATATATATATATATATATATATATATATATATATATATATATATATATCTATATATATATATATATTATATATATGTGTGTTTTAAAATAACATTTTTTATTTTTTAAGTTACATTAATTATTTATTAATTTTAAGTTTATTTAAGTATTTTAAGTATGTTTAAATTAATTATATTATTTTATATTAGTTTTAAATTACTTTTAAGATATTTAAAAAATTCGATATTTTGACTGTCTATATTTTTTCCTATAGATATTTTGGAGTCGATATTTTTGTACTTACGTGTTTGTAGATAGGAAGTTGATATTATTCTATAATTTTACCTCGATATTTTGGCAAGTCGATATTTTGACTGTCGATATTCTGTCAGTGATCTAGCGCAGAGTTATCATTAATTGGTCACCTAAATGGGCCTTTCTTCTCTGCTAACGCTTAACTGGATAAGGGCAAACTGCATAAGCACATGCAAACTACTCTGGGTCCCTATTAGGTCAGCAGCATTAAGCACATGCAAACTGCGCAGAGGGCTCATTATTCAGATACACGTAAACTGCTCTGGGTGCCTATTAGGTCAGCAGCATCTATTGTAACTTCGAGGGGAATTTTTCCTTGGTTGGTTATTTACTAGTCAGTGCACAAATCAGGGGTCCATTTTGGTTGGTGAAAGGGTGGTCGCCTGGGGCGGTAATCAGCTGTGGGCTGGCAGTTTACCGAGCAGAGTTTGCACGCTATTAGGCAAAAAGTTGTATCTGGTTAGTAGGTTCGAGGCACGGCGCCAGAGCAATATCGCCTACCGGGCACCCAGATTATTGGGGGGCGGGGCGTCAGTTTTCTTCAGTTTTATCCTAACATGAGGCTCTAGTAAATAATATTTTTGCATTGCGTATAATTTTTCTCATGTTCGCTAGGTTCACCAGACTACATGAAACTAGATTACTGCTGCACGCTTAGGGCAGTGCCACATAATTACCCAGAACATGCAGCATTTCCATAGGTGGAAACAGTGTGGATTGGCACAGCAACTAGCTGTACCAGTAGCCATGACCAGAGAGGCCGGAGTAACAGGGCCAACATGGGGCTATAGTACTGTGGTACACAGGGCAGTTCCACATAATTAACGAGAACATTATGCATTCCGGTGGGCTAAAACGGTGTGGGTGGCACATCGGCTACCTGTAACAGCAGCCATGCCCAGAGGCCGGAGTCATCTGGGGGTTGGTCGTACAGTGGTTGAAAATCGCAATACAGTGGGGGCCGTAGTTACCAGGTTGGTGATACAAGCAATGGTGCGGGTATGTGTGTAACCCTGGGCAAGTCAATATCAAAGACAGTACCATACCCCAGCAGTTCTAGAGGGTGAGTGGCTGGGTGGTTTATTTACACATCTGTGAAGCAAAAGCTGCATGGCATGCAGTAGATAATAAAAGGTGAATGGTTAAATGTATAGGAAACTATTCAAATACTGCAAGGCATGCAGCAGATAATCAAAGGCAAATTGTTTAATGCTAAGGAAACGCGGGGCAGGTGCCAGAAAGTAGGCAGCACCCCAATACCTAGCGCCCCTGGCACTAATAGTATATCAGTGGGCAGCTAGAGCTGCTAGTTTGCAAGCCAGTAACTCCACAAATAAATGTCTTGGGTGTTGTAACCAGTGCTCTTCTAACTCTTCCCAGGTGAAAAATTAGTGCACTCAGGGTGGTCGCTTTTACTCAGGATGGTTTATCAGCAACATTACAAGAACCACTTTCATCAACGGTGTGCCAGTTCAAGCTAGTGCAACCTTGTGGTGCGCACGGGTGACCACACACACATGCGTTCTCTCTCTCAAACAGCAGCGCTTCATTCAGGAAGGGCCACTACAGGGCTGGCAATTTCTATTGAACCTCAATTCCGTGCACCTTCTTTATTATTCCGTTGCTTAAGCTCTAAAAGTGGTTTATGCCACTGGTTGCGCATTTCAGAGGGACAAGACGTTGCTGATGGACTAGAGATTCACGCTTTGATCTGGTGACTCAACAAGCAAATAGTTTTGGGGTAAGGTAACTAGTGCTCATGTAAATCGCACTAAGTTGCCACTATATATATATATAAACTTACACATACAGGGATTATCTCACAACTGCATTTTCAAAATCATCCCCACAAGGGTTAAGATGTAATTGACAGTGTTATGCAGGATTTTCTTTTCCTTCCAACTGGCAGCAGTCCTCTGTGACGGTGGCTTGGCGCACCTCGGGGAAGGAATGCAAGTTAAGAGTTCATCTCATAATGACTTTGCTATCCTTTGACTGAAGGAATTTAAAGGGAGGGCTCGGCGGAACAATGTCCGCATAATTGGTGTTCCGGAACAGGCGGAGGAACAAGCGGCTGACCTTTTTGTTGAGGACCTTATCATTAAACATCTAGCCCCCAAGGGACTGAGCACGTTTTTTACTGTGGAACGGGCCCATAGGATCCCGGGTGGCAGACCGAAGGTGGGAGCCCCGCCGAGGCCTATGATAGCACGGATTTTCAATTTTCGGGACAGAGATGCTTTCCTACAGGCTTTGAGGGCGGGTGGACCCTTGAAGTTCGAGAACTCTTCTATCAGCTTCTACCCGGACTTCACGCAGGCGGTCCAGAAACAGAGGCTCAGTTTTCTGGGAGTAAAAAGAAGACTTCGAGATATGGGACTCAAATATGCCATGCTTTTCCCGGCCACGCTGAGGATCGAATACAACAAACTGGTTCAATTCTTTGATAAGCCCGAGGTGGTAGCCGACTGGTTGGACACTCTGCCGGCCCGACAGGAATCAGAGAGTCAGCCTGGTGGAGCAGAGGGAGGACTTGGGATGCAGGAATGAGTGCCATTTGTCCGGTTTCTGGGGACATTTGTGGGATTGCTACTGTGATGGATCCTATTAATGATGTGCATCTGATTGTGGTTTGAACGGGGGGTTGCGGGAATATCGGTGGGTCTTTCTCCTTCTCAGCTTTACTTCTTGTAGTTTAGTTTAGATGTGGGGGCGACAGGCACACTGTGAGTTGGGGTGGCTCTCTAGTCGTATACAGGGGTGCAGGTGGGGGGGTGTTGTAATGGGTTGTTTTAGTGGGGGTGGGGGGTGTTTGTGTTCTGGTTGCTGTTTTTGCAAGGGGCTCTATTGCTGGACTTTTTTATTCATGTGCTGGACTCTGCTTGGGGCTGGATCCTCTTTCTCTTTCATGATGGGGGTAGGGGGTTGAGGTTAATGAGTTGGAATGTTAACGGGCTGGGGGATAAGATTAAGCGTGGGGTAGTACTGCAGCTCCTGAAACATCACTCCCCTGATATTGTTCTACTGCAGGAGACCCACTTGGCAGGGAATACATGTCATGCCATGAACAGGAAGGGGTATCGTCTAGTTGCCCATGCCGGGTTCACCTCTGGGTCCAGGGGTGTTGAAATTCTTATTAAGAACGCTTTCCCACTTGAGATAAACTCCACGGTCCTTGATGATAGGGGACGCTATGTGGCTATTTTGGGACGGTGGGAGGGCTGCATGCTTTCCCTGGTCTCTGTTTATGTCCCTCCTGGCCTACAATCCACTACCTTTGCTGATTTGGGATGGGTTTTGCTTGATCTCCCCGGTGGGTCTCTGATACTTGGTGGGGATTTCAACGCTGTGGTTTCCGGTTTGCTCTATAGACACCCCCCTAGGGATCTACGGGGGGCACTTGGATAGCTACCTGACTTCATGGACACTCTAGGCCTGGTGGACTGCTGGAGATTGCTTCACTCTGATCAGCGGCAGTATACGTTTCACTCGGGCGCCCATGGTAGCCTCTCTAGGATTGATTATGTGTTGGTGCTGGCTGCACAGGCGTTTTGTATTAAAGAGATCAGGAATATGGCCCCGGGTATTTCCGATCACTTCCCGCTGTGGCTTCGGTTAGAATTAACATCGGGTGCAGAGGGGCGGGTATCCCCGATTAACCCTTGGTATCTTCGCAATCCCAAGACCCGCAGTGAACTTGTAAAGGCTTTGGATCACTATTTTCGGGAGAATGAAGGTTCGGTTTCCTCCGCGGTCTCCTTATGGGAAGCGTTTAAGGCTGTTATTAGGGGTCAAGCCCTGTCATTGATTGCTGGAGTCAAGAAGCAGAAAGAGGAAGAAGTGGTAAAGATTGAGACTGAGATCGCTGACTTGGAACTAGCGCTAGAACGGGAGGTGACCCGTTCTGGATTGCATGTTCTGCAATTGAAGCAGCTGGAATATAAGATGTTGGTGACGGAGGCTGCGAAAGCTCTTAGTCGGGAACAACAGGGGCGTCTTTATGATGTTGGAGACAAGGCAGGCATGTTGATAGCATGGTTGGGTGGAAAGGTTAGAGCGAGTCGTGTGGTACCGGAGATTGTGACAGTGAGTGGAGCTATTGTGATAGACCCACAAGAGATAGTGGCGTGTTTTGCGGATCATTTTCATACTGTGTACTCTTCCGTGTCTGATAGGCTGGAGAAGGACTCGTGCTTATTGTTACGAGATATTGCCCTACCGTGTCTCTCTGTGGAAGACAGGTAACTTATGGATGGTACAATTACTGCTGATGAGGTGGCGTTAGCTATGCTTTCCCTACGTTCCGGTAAAGCGATGGGTCCCAATGGTCTGCCGATAGAATTGTACAAGCTCCGACCTGACAAGATTGCTCTATATTTAAGGGACATGTTCCTAGAGTCCCAGGACCGTGGTTTTCTCCCTCGTGACCAGAGGTTAGCGACGATAGTTGTAATACACAAGGAAGGGAAACCGAGGAATAGGTGTGCCTCGTACAGACCGATTTCTCTGTTAAATGCCGAACCTAAAATTCTTGCCAAGCTACTGGCTAATAGATTGATCAAAACTATTAGTGCTCTAATCCATCCGGATCAGTCTGGTTTTATCCCGCATAGATACACAGCATTGAACCTTCGGCGCTTGCACGGAGTTCTCGCGAGGGCCGCGACGTTGCGTGAGTCGGCCATTTTGGCATCTTTGGACGCCACTATGGCGTTCGATACTGTGGAATGGCCGTATTTGTGGGCGGTGCTGGCTAAATTCGGTTTTGGATCGGATTTTATCGGTTGGGTTCGGCTTCTTTATGCGGACCCCCTCACACAGATTGTGGTTAATGGTCGTGTTTCGGCTCCATTTTGTCTCGGTCGGGGTACCCATAAGGGTTGCCCGCTCTCCCCCCTTTTGTTCGCACTGGCCATGGAGCCCCTCGCTGCCTGGATCCGTTGGGAGCCCTCCATGATGGGTATTTACTGGTCTCCGGATACAAAGATCGCATCTCCCTATATGCAGACGACATCCTGCTTTACTTGACTTCCCCTAGGAAGTCTTTGATAGTTTTGTGTGACGTTTTGACTTCCATCGGTAACAACTCGGGCCTGATTATCAACTGTAAATGTAAATGTAAATGTATGAAGCTTATATAGCGCATGACTTACCCTGGGGCATCTCCACGCTTGCTTAGGGAACCCGTCCTGGTATTCCCCTGTGAGATAACCCTGGCAGGGTATCCACAAGGTGAAAGCCAGGCATCCCACCGCGAGGGGCCGATGTGGAGATTAAGCAAGCTATTGCCCAGAGTCGCAGAGTGTGAACCCGTGAGTCGAGAAGGCACCGGAGCGAGAATTAACGAGTCCGTGGAATTATTGAGCCCAAGACCCGCCGAGGCGGGGAATTGAACCCTGGTCCAGGGCCGAACTCAAGCTCCAGGTCTGCCGCCTCTAACCCCTGAGCCACACTTCTCAACTGAGCTAAATCCTATCTTTACGTCCTCTGTGGTGATACTCCTGTTTTGCCGCGTAACTGTCCCATTCGGATAGCGCAAGAGGGGTTTAAATATCTTGGTATTTATGTTTCGATGGACCCCCGGGTTCGATATGAGCAAAACCTTCACCCTCCCTTGAATCGGTTGAAGCGAGATGTTGCGTGCGGGCGGAAGGTTCCGCTTTCCTTGCTTAGGCGAGTGGCCCTTTTTAAGATGATGTCTCTTCCTCGTTTTTTGTATGCCCTTCAGAACACGCTTGACATAGTTCCTGCTAGTTATTTTTGGATAGTTGAGGGTTTACAGAGGAAACTGTTGTGGGATGGCAGGCCCCGTATCGCGATTGCCAAATTGACACTCCCGTGGTACGACAGGGGTATTGCTCTTCCCGACATCAAAAGGTACTATTGGGCATCGAAGTTAGGGGCCATCAACCATGGTATGTATGGCCCGAGTTAAAACCCTGGTTTCGCCATGGATCGGTGGTTACTTTACGGGGGCAACAATTATAGGGCGCTATATTATAAATCGGTGGTGAGGTCTTTGTTGGGTCCGACGAGGGCAGCTGTTCAGGTCTGGTAGGATGCCACTAGTGCGTTAGGCTGGAAAGATCGCTTGACCTTGGCGACCCTGCTTTTCGGATCTGATAGGTTTGGCAAATTGTGGAACACTAGGGGGTTCGACAAGTGGGATCTTATTGGCATTAATAAGGTGGGAGACCTCAGGGCCAAGGGACAGGTAAAGTTGTTTGCGGCCCTGCAGGTTGAGTTTGAATTGGGTGGGTCTGAGTATTTCCGTTATGCTCAGGTTCGTCATGCATTGACTTAGGTCTTCCCGGTTGGGGAGGAGATACCGGAATCTTCCCCAGTGGAGGACCGAATGTTGGATGGTCATATACCGGACGGTACCATCTCCCTGTGTATAAGAAATTGATCAATCATAGGGCAGACCTACTGTTGAAATTGCGAGATCAGTGGACCTGTGACGGCCTTTAGCTTAATGATGAGGACGGGCAGTCGGCGATCTCCTCCCCCAAGGAGGTCGCGATTCCGGCACGACTCAGATTAGTTCAACTCAAAATATTACACAGAGTATATGTCACGGGTCCCCGTCTGAATCGCATGGGCTTTTCTGAAGAGGTTCTGTGCCAACAGGGTTGCGGGCAGCTGGGTACGATTCACCACATTATCTGGGAGTGCAGGGAAGTTGCTGTTTATTGGAGGAAGATTAACAAGGTCATTCAGGAGGTCACGGGGGTGGCTCTCTTGCCAGAAGCTAGGCGCTTCTTGCTAAATGTCTGGGAGCTCACCGACCATAACGTGGCTCAAACTCAATGGGTGGCCCTAGGGGCTATGATCGCCAAACGTAATATTGCACAGTTATGGGGATCCCAGAGGCCCCCTACCCTCGAGGTGTGGATGGAAACCATGGATTGGTGCATGTTTAGGGAAAAAACTGTATACCTGGCTCGGGGTCGTCCCCGAAAGTGGCACAAAGTATGGGGTCCTTGGAACTGGTATAGAGGTGACATATGTGTACCACCGGCGACGCCTGTCCTTGATGTCCCGCTTTCCCCCTGACCCCGCATTACTTCTTGATTGCTTTAAGGTTTTTGATGCTCCCTCCTCTCCTCCCCCCCTTCAATGTGTCGATTATTCCATTGTCGATATAATGATGTTCCACCTTTGCGCAGTCTATGCACTTCATGTAATTTGTTGCTGCCTTGCTTGTTTTTTCTAATAAAAAGAAATATAAAAAAAAAGAGTTCATCTCATAACACGTAGCGATTTATTTGGGTCATCAGCCACAGGTTATGTGGGGAATTGTCAGCAATGTGCGCAGCTGTGTGGAGAGCTTGGCGGGATAAGTCGGTCAAGTTCCATTGTAAGGTCAAGCGCAAGTGCTGGTGAAATGTTGTGCCTAATGTTCTTATCACCGTTGACATGCTGTTGCCGCTAAAGTGTATGGCCAAAACTGAGGCTCAAGTAATGTCGTGCCTGATTTACTTAATGTCTTTGACAGGTTGATGCGGCTAAAGCATAATGCGGTCAATAATGTATTTATCCAAATAGGTTGGTTTTCTCCTATTGGACTATGATTAATTACCTGGTTTGAAGTGAATAAAAGGCTACGCCCTAGACAACATGCAATGACTCTGAGAGTTATTGGGCATAGCGGGGTAGAACAATGTTGGAAATGGTGAAGGGTTAATGTCACGCATGTCACAAAATCAGGATTAAAAAAGCCAGAAGTTTTCTTTGCATTCTTTTACATATGTTAAAATAAATGTCAATCGGAGTATATTGTCTAGTTTAGACAGCAAGTGTTCTTACATCAAACAAACATATCTTAATTATCTAGACAGAAAATTAACATGCTTGGAAATAGCATTAGCATCCGCAATTGACTGTACTTGGGATTAGGAAGTTTACAAACATGTACACGATTCAATAGATGACGAATCAATGGATTTTCGTTTACAACCAAAGCAAACGTCTTAAGGTTTATGAATAGAAAATGTGTCATCTGAGAAAGTTCTCTGTTTCACAACTTCTAATTTAATTCAGAAAACTCTTCAAATGTGTACTTTAGGACAATTGATAAAATGTGTTATGCTCTTGATGGGTATTGACACTGCCATTATTGATGCTGTTCCTCAAGGGGAGCATTGGCTTCTATGGCCTTATGGGCAGGGTCATAGTTGGACGATATTTTCAGATCTGCAGACTGGCCATATGATAGTACATTCTGCACCTTTTATTGTAAACGGCAGCTGCTTCATTGCTTGTGGTTACGGTATATAAAAAACATAACAAGAGCTTCCCATCTTGACATCAAATGTAGATTTGCCTAGTTTCTTAATGAAGGAAATTCTAAATTGTATTAATGACACAGAGGCACGTATTATCTCACCCCTTGATTTCTGTTCTCTTTCTTACTGCTATGTATTCAGCATCAGTCAACCACGCCACCCTCAGTTCTTAGAAGATATTTGGATTTGTCTTATGACTAAGGACTTTGCAGAGTTGTCTCAAGAATCTTTTACGTCATTGTTGGCTGCTTCCATTGCTTTTCATATTCTTTCATTATTCTACAATACTTAGTTTCTCATACACAAGAAAAGAGGACTGCTTGCTGTCATTTAAAAGTGTTGAACTTATCTCTGATTGATGTACTGCATTTTCTTATGAGAACTGTAGTTTCTGTCTGTTTTTCTTGGCTGCTGCTATTTGAAGCTTGGAAACGACGCATAATACTCACCTCTGTGTTTTTATTAAAATGTATTAAATTGTAGATGTTCCTTCCTTAAGACTCTTGGAAAATCTACCTTATCATCTGCACTGCTGGCTGTGAGATGTAAATTAAAATCCCTTCTGACTAAGAATGTATTTCCATTATAATCATCATGTAAAGTGTCTATGTTTTCAATGAATTGCTTGACATCAGCTTTTTTTTATATGAGCAGCCATATTTAAAAATAATAATTCGGTATGTGAGTGCCCTTCTGCTTGTGTAAACTCAATTGGCTCAATCATGTTTGTGCTTATATGCTGTAACTTTATGTCTTTGGAATTACAACATATATTGCGCCGGTTTAGTATGTCAAAGGTACACCGCATCTTATATTGAATTCTGGATCCTATCTTTTACTCTGATCAGACTTTCAAGGACTCAACTACTGCGATAGTGTTCAACGGCTGATATGAACCGACTTGCAATTTTAGTTGTACATTAACATATTTTAGACGAGTGGCCAAGTTTACAGGGGCAGCTCCTCCGCTGAGAACGAGCATCATTGCCCTACTACTCTCAGGGTAGAAAAAAAAATGATAATAACCTTGTTATTATCATGTTATTTTTCTTTGCTAAGGGGCTGGGTTAGTGTGGGACTGGGCTGGTGGCAGAGGGGCAGGAGTGGCGTGCCCACACTAAGGGCTCATTACAATGTCGGTTGGAAAGGCTCTGAATGGCATATGGATTTTCCTAAACCACGTAGGAACCCATCATAATTGGTTGGTCTGAAACATTTCCGACCGTTTATGATGGAAAGGTAACTATTCTGTAATTACGAATCGTTTCTGACAGGCGTTCGGAAACTCAAAGTCGGTCGAAGCCGAATCATACAGCTCTAGGGACCGAGTTTCCAACCAAAGTATTATGATGTCGGATTCAGACAGCCTTTCCGACTCGGACCATCTGACATGTAAAGGGTGTGGGAAACTGAACTTGGGGACCCCTAGCAGGCCCCTCTTCATCCTGAGGCCTCCGGTTGGGTGCTGTGGGGGGACCCCCCTGTAGAACCATGTACAGTGTGACAGGCACCATGGGGTGCCTGACACAGGGTGCAAGGTTTTACAAACCACCCTTTTTTTTAAATAACTTTTTATTCGTTTTGACAAAAAAACAAAGAAAACAAATCGACATTGATATTGTTCATTACATACATGATTGAATATGGCAAATAAGTACCACCCCTTTTTTTAATTAAAGTCAATGGGAGACTTTCCGAACAGTGTTCGGAAGTATCATAATCGGTCGGTCGAAACCTCCAACTGCGAGTCAGTTGGAACAGATTCCGACAAGGAACCGAGAGGTTTAGTTTCTGACCGACATCGTTATCAGACCCTAAGTGTGCATGACTGCTTGGATGTTTATGCATGTTTATGTAAATGTTAACAATAATTATTGACAGTGTTAGTTCTGTGCATACTAGTTCCATTGTCAATGTTTTTGTCAATTTTTTTTATTTCAGCTCATTTTTAGTTGTAGGTAAATAAAGATTTGATGATAATTACATATTTAATCTGCCTCACAGATGCCACTTTCTTACTTTCTTGTAAGTGAAAATTCAACATTTTTCAAAGCCATGAAAGGAAATACAGTCTAATGCCCAGGTTTCATGGAAGCAAAGAACATTCTGTTTATTTAAAAATTCCAATACACCATTCTCTCTCTGTGTATTCATTTGAGCTCTTACATACCATGACCAGATTGGGAAGTTATCAAGCTCAACTTTTCAGTCCAGCATTCTTTGTTTAAATCACATGCTTGGTCTACAATGGACTTTTATAAACAGATACCCATTCAAAATTTTTGGGAGGTAATCCACCAGCTTAGCCAACCTCAGTCTTTTGGTTCTAGTCTTTTAAATTTGAAACATAGCAATGCTGTCTGTGTCCAGTCTGTGCAAGCATTGGTCCTCTTTGTACATTGTTTGATAGATGGAAATATTGCTAAGAAATGCACTAATTTGGGTCCAAGTCTTTCACACTGTGATTTTCATTTTTGTTTCGCATAAAGAAATCAGCTACACTCCAAATCGGTATTCGTAGGAAATCGGTGAGAAGAGGCATTCTTTTTAAAGTGGTTTGGGTTCTCGGCAAGATTACATATAAACGCCGAAAATATGAGACAAATAAATATGGGCATTCCTTTATGGCATTATGACACCCCCTTTTCCACAAATGAACAGGGGATTGACTCAAAAATTGACTGTGCAAGCATCAACTTTTTGGCCCAAACATTTGAATTGATTGCACTATATAAAACTCGATTTACACATGTTGATTGCTGTAGCATATGTTTGTACTTTATTATAACTCACTAATCAAAAGCTTGCAGAAGACAATGTCAGCTTGGCAGTTTGGCCTAAAGGTCACTCTATTTGTGGAATGTGTGGTGCTGTGCATACAATATCAGGTTTAACAGCAGTCTAGGACTCGGTATGAGTTCCCTAGATAATGCTGTGTTTACTGGGTATCCCAAGGTATATCTAAGAGCATTAAATAAGATAGCTGTAATTCAATGTGCTTAGAAGTACCATGGAACATTTCAAGGTACTTTAGAAGTAGCAAGGTATACTTTCAGCCCCACCATTCTCTGCAGCAGAACTTCTTTATAAATTAGGGAGGCATGTTTCATTGTACAGCCAAATGCATTGCCATTTGCGAATATCCCATTGACTTGCAGTTGTGATATTTTTGATGCTGTTTCATGTTACAGTGACGTCAGAGTGGTTCAAGGAGGTTCACGTGATATATTTGCTGGACTTCTTTGCTGCTTATTGCTGTGGCATTACCCCCATTGAGTCATTTCCTATTACACTATTAGTACTGTCAATTTAAACTAATATCATGTCTACAAGCCACCCTAGGGATGTTAATGAGAAATAAACATTTGTCCTTACTTGGGTGATCGAGCCTTCTTAAGGAGAAGGGATGCAACATTGGAGGAAGCCAGCCCCAAACAATGTGCTGAATTATGGACGCTCCTACTGTCCTGTTTACCAGAAATCCATGGTTTGGGACTCTAACAAGCTGTTTATTGGCATTAGTTAAGCAGATTAGTTGCTTGGTGAGGGTGTGTTGCATCACTCCTACAAAATAGGTATATGACTGTCTCCCCTTTTCTTCCATTTATGACTTCTGTGAGTGGAGACAACACACTGAGGGGCTGAATAGGATCCGATCGTACCCACACATAACTGTGAGGACAGGGTCAGGATAAGCATATCTGTGCATTTGGGGAAGATCTCCGATGGAGGCCACCATATTTCACTCTCCCGAAGCCACGGCAGTACTGTTATTCCAGCGCTCAATGGGCCCGATTCACTGAACTAACTTAAGACAAAATCCTAAACTTACTACTTTTGGTATTCACAGAAGTTAGGATTTTGTCTTAAGTTTGTCTTAAAACAGACTTAAGACAGACTTAAGACAAAATCCTAACTTAAGTCTGTCTTAAGTCTGTCTTAAGACAAACGCAAGACAAAATCCTAACTTCTGTGAATACCAAAAGTAGTAAGTTTAGGATTTTGTCTTAAGTTAGTTCTGTGAATCGGGCCCAATATATTTATTAACTTTTCTTTGATAGCTGGTGAGTAAATGCTGACAAGTCAATGGGGTTCCATCTTTTGACGTCAAAGTGATACCCATAGTATGGTAATCTAGGCACATCACCTCCGACAGTTGTCAGAGCTTGTGTACAGTCTGGGGAAAACTATTGGGAATTACTTGAATAGTTTTCTAGAGCTTTAATTTGCCTGGGAAGTTATTGGTATGAATCTCGGTAAGGAAATAGCAGTCGTGATTTTGGCTCAACCAAGCATCTGTCCTTATGGAGTCAGGCAGGTTTCCGAGAAAAGGACACTGCAATAACAACCAATGTTTGGAAGCACGTTTTTAGATCACTTTTGAGGTTGAGGCATGATGTTAGTCATAAATCTCTAGTTGTTTTTGATATCGGAGCCAATTAGAGATAGCAGTGGACATTTGAGGTCTCATCTGAAGTTTAAATATCCTGGAGCAGGAGCTGCCATGCAATTACAAGAATTTGTAAAGGAACAAGTCGTCCCTTCAAATAATTTTGGAACTAAATATTAACATAGAAGATAATTTCTATGTAAACACACTTTCAAAATGAAAAAATGCAAGTATTTATCCAATCACATAACACAAAACAACAAAATAAAAAAAAAGTTATTTTACAGCTCAGACATTTATGAAGGGACTGTAAAAATAAAAATTATTTTGTCACAATTGCTAAAAGTACCAATACTATCAATTTATAGAACCAAGACATTTGTGATAGTTATGGTACTGTATGCCAACGGCGTTTCCATCTCACTTAGAGATATGGGGATCATCATCAGGACTCAATTTATTTACCTGAGACAAAAAAATGCCTGTAGGAAAATGGAAAGAAAATAAGCACAGTTGACCAGAAGAGAGGGGAATGAGGGGGAAGGAAGGGGAAAATAAAGGCTTTTAATGATCAATGAAATGGATTTTGAAGATCTCTCATGCCATGCATGTACATGCTTTGGTGTTGTGCATCATACCAGCGAAAAGGCGTTACAAGAAGTATGCTGAAAAATCGTTGCACTGGTGACTGGTGTGAAAACTGAGTGGTTTTAGAAAGGGGGGAAAATTGCTTAATTGTATATAGCAAGGAATTAGTTAAGTAAAAATTAAACTGACCAAACATCAACCACGGTTGAGGTGATGAGTTCCTGAAGCAAATAGTGGTGAGTCCGTAGTAGGAAACTAAGGAGATTGGAATGTCGATAAGAAGGAGCACTTGACAAGGCAGTAAGAATTTGTGTAATAACTTGACATAAACATACTGCTGCAAAGTTAAGTTAGAGCACTTCAGAATAAGGTACAAAAATGGCAGAATATGGTCAGCTAACTTTTCAGTTTTCCTTGTTGTTCCCCACTCACTTCATCATAAACCTTTATTCGGTTAATCCAAACCATCAAAGTATACACAATCAATAAATAACAAACAATGGCTAAAAAGATCTTACCCCATTTACACATATAAAAACAACATATTAAAATTTCCATAAGACAGTTTAAGAAAAAAATAACACTTCAATCAGTACCATACTTTTGAACAGTTAAAGTGCTTTGTGCCGGATACGATCAAGCATCATACTAAAAAGTTCCTAAAAGCAGCATCCAAGCTACCCTGGGATTAATTGCATCTCTGGTAGTATAAAAAACACTCAAACAATCTAGGTCATAAACTTCTGTCGCCTATACCAAACATTCAATAAAAACCTACTTACAGCAAAAACAATGGGATTTGATGTATCGGTCTATAAAATCCTCAGAGCAACCCGGTAATGCCTAATTTTCAGGTTACAGCAAACAGGTCGAATCCACCTTCTACAATGAAAGTGGTATTCATTGCAAAAGAACACTTCTTTCTTTTGTTTTTTTGTGTTAGGTGATTGAATAAATACTTGCATTTTTGCAATTTGAAATTGTGTTGGCATAGAACTTATTTATCTCCTATGTTTAATATTTAATTCTGAAACTGTTTGAAGGGACCACTTGTTCCTTTACAAATACTTGTACCCATGATCCCTTACATAGCCCTGAGTTCCCTTGTTTAAGAAAACACATGGAATAACAAAAAGGCAGCTCAAGCTAATGGGGCCTAGCATCAGGGCTGGACTGGGGACAGAAACCGGCCCTGGCAAACTGCTCAGCTGCCCCTCCTCCCGGGGTGAGGGGGAGTGCAGCCGAACAGTTTGCAAGGGCTGGTTCTGGCCGATTTTGTTACCGGGCCGATATTGCCGACCCCTGATAACAAAAACGATCCCCATGGGCCCAAAACCGACCCCCACCCTAGCAGCCTACCAGGGAAATTCCCGGTGCCCGATATGGCCAATCCGACCCTGCCTAGCATTGCCCGCATCGCATGACCATATGATTATTCATATTGGGTCAATTATACAGCTCCGTTATATGCAGGCATTGATGCACACATTTTTTGCTGGGTTCCCACCCTGTTCTAATGCCTCAGTTTCTCTGCAGACAACCTGTAGGTTGGAATTTAAGTCCTTAGTTAGTGTACCCGAGGAGGTGACAGGGGCTTAGTTTCCTTAGACATTCTAGCCCACAACTGGCCTGCTGTAGACAAGTGGGCTAGGCTATGTCGAAGCAAATAAGTAAATGACTGTGATGCAAATGCACGCCATGCTCAGCAATGTTTTCTGGCAGATCAGTTACAACTGGGATTTCCCTAGTCAATCAGTGGTTTTATATACCCGGCAACTTAGTCAGTTGGCAGAGTCAACAGTACCCAGTGGGGGAACCTGTAGGTAACTCAAATCGCATACTGGTGTTGGATAGCGGAGTAGTAAAAATTACTATTCCCACTCCAGTGCGTGCAACAGTAGGGAAGGTGTTGGATAGCAGAGGCTTAAAGATTACTATTCCCACTTCAACGAGTGCAACAGTAGAGAAAGTGTTGGATGATGGAGGGGTAAAAATGACTATTCCCACTCCAGTGAGTGCAACAGTAGGGAAAGGGTTGGATAGAGGAGGATTAAAATTTCCTATTCCCACTCTAGTCAGTGCAACTGTAGGGAAAGTGTTGGGTAGCAGAGGGGCAAAAATGACTATTCCCACTCCAGTGAGTGCAACAGGAGGGAAAGTGTTGGATAGCGGAGGGGTAAACATACCTATTCCCACTCCAATGAGTGCAACAGTAGGGAAAGTATTGGATAGCGGAGGGATAAAAATTACTATTCCCACTCCAGTCTGTGCAACAGTAGGGAAAGGGTTGGATAGTGGATGATTACAATTTCCTATTCCCACTCCAGTCAGTGCAACAGAAGGGAAAGTGTTGGGTAGTGGAGGGTTAAAAATGACTATTCCCACTCCAATGAGTGCAAAGGTAGGGAAAGTGTTGGATAGGTGAGGGGTAAAATTTACTATTCCCTCTTCAGTCAGTGCAACAGTAAGGAAAGTATTGGATAGTGGAGGGGTAAACAGTACTATTACCATTCCAGTGAGTGCAACAGTAGGGAAACTGTTGCAAAGCGGAGGGTTACAAAATACTATTCCCACTCCAGTGAGTGTAACAGTAAGGAAAGTATTGGATAGCGCAGGGGTAAAACTTACTATTCCCACTCTAATGAATGCAATAGTAGGGAAAGTGTAGGATAGCGGAGGAGTAAAAATTACTATTCCCAATCCGGTGAGTGCAAGAGTAGGGAAACTGTTGGATAGTGGAGGGAT
Organism: Lissotriton vulgaris; assembly: GCF_964263255.1. Taxonomy (NCBI): domain Eukaryota; kingdom Metazoa; phylum Chordata; class Amphibia; order Caudata; family Salamandridae; genus Lissotriton; species Lissotriton vulgaris. The sequence continues at coordinate 1,326,115,304 of NC_141694.1, forward strand.
AACATGTACTATTCCCACTCCAATGAGTGCAATAGTAGGGAAAGTGTTGGATAGCGGAGGGGTACAAATTACTATTCCCACTTCTGTGAGTGCAACAGTAGGGAAAGTGTTGGATAGTGGAAGGATAAAATGTACTATTCCCACTCTAGTCATTGCAACAGTAGGGAAAGTGTTGGATTGCGGGGGGTAAAAATTGGTATTCCAGTCAGTTCAAAATAAAAAACAAACAAAGTATCAACAGCAAATATTTAAAAAAACTAAATTAAAAAAGAAAATATATATATATATATATATATATATATATATATATATATTATATATATATATATATGTTACAAATTAAATATATATTTAATATTAAAAATAAAAAAAACATATAATGTTAAATACATATGGCAAATATCTACAAATATTATCTTAAAGAAAATAAAAAAATATTTTCAAACAAATAAATATTTTAATTAGAAATTATTTAGAAACAAAAACATGAATTATTACATAAATTTAGTTTATTTACTTCCTACACTATAACAACACACAATTCCCAAACCACATCTAAATAAAAAAATGTACTTCCATTATTAACATAATTAATTATCAATTAAATAAATATTACTAAATAAAAACAAATTAAAACACATACAAATTAATTACCTTCCCCCCTTTCCCCTATAATCTCCACAATCCACAGCTCAAATTAAACTGTAAAAAAATTAATTCACAATGAAATACATTTTTCAATTTAAAAACTAATAGTATTTAACAACTAATTATAAAGTAAGACAAATTAATTTACTCACCCCTTTACCCCTATAAAACCAAAACCCACACACAAAAAAATTAAACAATTATGCTAATTAATTATCAATTAATATTAATGATCAACTAAATATTAATAGATTAAACATAAATTACTTCCCACCCTTTACCCCTATAAAGCCACCAACTCACACCTAAAATGTATTCCACAATTCCACATATAATTTTTAATTAATTAATCTATATTAATTAACAACTAATTATTAATTAATTAAAATATTACTTCCCACCCTTTACCCATCTAAACCCCACAAACCACACCTAAAACCAATTACACAATTACCATAATTAATTATCAATTAATTAATTAATTTTAATTGACAACCAATACTAAATAATTAAACATAAATTACTTTCCACAATTAACACAATAACATCTCAATTAAATAAATATGAATAAATAAAAAATAATCATTCATTTACTATAATTAAATTACTTCCCACCCTGTTCCCCTATAAACCCACCACCCGCTATGGAACTAATAAACACAAAATTTTATTAAAATAAAATTGATAACAATTAAAATTGTAACACATATATTAAAAGCCATAAACAATACTTATACAAAAAATACATCACATTCATTTAAAATATATACTAAAATATATAACGCTAAATAAAAATTCAATATTTTAAACAAGTATATTTTTGCAAATGATATTAATGATTTTAATATTTTTTAAAACGATATTTCTTTCCTTAAAATTGATTTTCTTGACCACAATATTCTTGATGCCGATATTTCTGTGTCACTATATTTACAACTCGATATTTGTGTAAGTCGATATTTCTAACTCAATCTTTTGTCTAAATACCCTTGTAGGTCGATATTCTGGGGGGAGGGGTCGATATATTCAATAGTACAATCCTGTGGAGGTAATTCAGTTCGTATGGCTGCAAAACAAACCAGAACTAGAACCCTAAACTTCTAGCAGATAGAACTTATACCTTCAGACATCAGAGAAATACACATATACCCAATTTGTATTGCTAATTGTGTGAATGAGGGATATCTACTTTTTTAATTCCTTAACTGAGGTGAGAACCAATAATCTTTTGCAATTCATGCATTTATATTAGTGTTTTATTTTTATTTTTCTGACAGTTTCTGTCCCCATTAAATTCCGGCACTTGTGTCCGATACACGAGGTGTGATGTTCCTTCTAAGGGCCTGATTCTGATGCGGTTAGGAAAACATTCCCACCTAGGGCGTGATTCTGATCCGGTTAGGAAGGCCTCCTAATGGCATTTGCTCCTTCCAAATCGGATCGGGAATGACCCAGGGCCCAATTATGATGCGGTTAGGAACATATACTCCCATTGAAGTCAATGGGAGTCTAACCAAATCGTACCTAGAAGCATCCGGATGCATTGTACTCCGTCGATCGGACTCTCCCGATCCAAGTGGGTTGGAAACCATTTCGAAACCGATTCAGTCGGGAAGCTTTCCAACCCGCATCAGAATCAGGCCCTTACTGTTCATTGTGGAGATCCATTGAGGTGATTATTCAGCCTCTTTTTATTAATATTGTCTTTCTATTCACAGTTTTCATTTCACTATTTCTATTAGAATTCCCGAGTTTTGGTCCTTCCTTTTATAGTTCTCTTATTTTTATTGCTTTGAAAATCACAATTTCCGACTTTTTTGTCACGCTTTCGGTACTGAGTACAATTTTAAATTATCCATTGTATTTCCATGTATATAATTCATTTTTGTAGAAAAGAAAGTGGACGCTCTCATATTTGAAGTTCTTGTCCTGAAGATGACCCCTAAAGTACCCGTGGGTCGAAACGCTGTTGACGCTTGGAACGTTGCCTAAATAAGAGAGGACACAATTGTTATATTGTGTATTTTTATATCTGTTGTTTTGTTGTGTTTTTTCTCTGCCATTGTTTGTTCAGTTGACACTCGTGAGTGTTCACACTTTTATCATTGTTTTTTTAACTGTATGACCACCATTAATATTTTGTTCATCTTTTGTTTGATTGAAATGTAAATTGATACTTGTATAGCGCACTACTCACCCGCAAGGGTCTCAAGGCACTTGTACGAATACCGCTGTGGAACCCATCCTGGCTTTCCCTGTGAGGCATCCACTCCTGGGCACCCCCAAGGTGGAGGCCAGGCATCCTTAGCGTTGTGGGGGCCATTGTGGAGATTAAGCAAGCTATTGCCCAGAGTTGCAGAGTGGGACTTCATGATTGGAATAGGCACCGAGGCAAGAATTATCAGGTCCGTGGAATTTTTTTGAGCCCAAGACCCGCCGAGGCGGGGAATTGAACCCTGGTCCCGGGCCAGACCTCTGCATCAGGGTCTGCCGCTCTAACCATTGAGCCACACTTCTCCACTGAACCTACATTAAATATTATTTTGGTAAATGGTTATTGTGAAACTTAGCACTGGTTTTTCCTCTGTTTAATTAACTTCTGTTTATTTTACTTTCTTTTTTTTAGCTCATGAACCGCTGTTTGGAATACAGTATATATTGCCCCAGGTTCTTATTCTAGGGTTGCCCTTGTTTGTAAATCACTAATTAAAGTGGGCACCTTGCACCAGTCCAAACAACCCTTATGGTGATTTAAGAGGTCAAAGATAACCTTTGAAAGCTATCCAAGTGGTAGCTGTGGAGAGCAGCCTTCAGGCTTAGTCTTGAAGGAATGTTAAGCAGCATGTTTTTGTCAGAATGCAACCTTATTGTATTGGTTAAATGAAAGGAGAACCACACAGTAGTTATAAAAATATGTATTTATTATTATAACACACCTTGACCTCCTCAAAGTATCTTTTGCATGCAGATAAACACAAAGCACACAATACTGTTGTACAGAAACAAACGTAAATAGCACTCATAAGCAGTGGGCTCCACGGGGATACCAAACCCTATACTAAAATAGTGGTATAAGAACCACAAATCAAGTAAAGACAGGGTCTAGAGGTTGTAGAATTGCTGGGACTCCAAGGAACCACCCACGGTGAGTAAGTAGGGATGCCACAGAGGACAGTGCAGTGTGAGAACACAACTGTGTGCTGCGTACAATTCAATGGGAGAGTCACAGTTGCAGTTTTAGTGTTTAAGGACCCTTCCCAGTGGATTATGAGGAAACCCTTTGTAACATAGAAGGTTGGAGAGCCACCCCACTTGTGGATACTGAAGTGCCAAAGTTACTTATCCCAGGAAAGCTAGGTGCATAGGGTCGAAGTGGCATCAGAAACCAGCTTTGTTCTCAATTGGAGTCTTCAAAGAAATGCCACTGCTGGAAAGAAGAAAAGTGTCCAATGGAACTCACAATTGGATTCTTGAAGGACCTGAAAGCAGAGAGGACAGAGTCTGGGTCACTCAGGAGTGACCAGGGGCTCGGAAGACATCTGCCCACCGATGTCAGGTGCTTCAGGTGCATAAAAGGAGACCTTGACTCTGCAGCCACGGGAACCAGGAGATGTCAAAGATGACCAGGAGCCGGATACAAGCTGTCCCACAAAGGATTGCTGAGGGGTCGGTGTCTGGCGGGAACATCAATAAGCCTTGGCAGCGGCAACCCACAAAGAAGGTCACGGTCACCACATCAAGAGAAGTCAGGGCAGGCATAGAGCAACCAGGAGAGCCCAAGAAAATCAGTGTTGTCCCTCAAATGGACCCACAAGCCAAAGGCACAGGAGTCGAGAGGGGACCTCTAGCGGTTTCACAAAACAACAGCTTGAAGGGCACAGATTGCGAGGAGGCCAAAGCTCTTTGTACACAATATGCACAGAGGTTTGAGCTATCAACAGCCCAATGCACTTAGTTGGGGAACACCAACAAGCATATGCAATTGCAAAAGTACGCAGTGCACAGGGGTTCAGATAATGCAATCCCACGATGGATACTGGCCTCAAACTCAGTGAGAGGGCAGCTCAACCTCAGGAAACATAGGAACCCACCTCCTGTGTTGCTGGAGCCTTTGGAGTCTGCAGGAGCTCAGGATCAGAAGACCAGTCAGTAGCATTACAGTGCCTGTGAATGCAGGGGATTGACTCCTTCACCCCAAGGAAGATACTTTGGATGTCCTTGATGCTCCACAGGTCCTGCACGGAGCCTGTATGGTGCACAGTCAAAGACGATGGTTTAGACAGAGAGGGGGGGGGCAAAGTCGGGCCCAATCGGAGTCCAGTGAAGTCCAGAGTGTCCATACAGTCAAAGTTCAGTGATTTCTTGTTCAGAATCGTATCAACGTCGAATCTAGGGTCCTACAGCCAGGTAAGCCCTTTTGTACCCATAGGCGATAGTTGGACAGATTCAGGGTACGCTCACAGGAGAGGGTCAGGACAGCAGGGAGGAAATTCCCCTGTCCTTTGGCCAGTTTCGCACCAGAGCAGGAGCCAATGGCTCCCAGGACTGGTTTGAACTGGACTACACAGGGACACCAAGTGTGCCCCAGATGCAGACTTTCAGGAACTTTGGAAGTGCACCCACCCAGCCCCAATAGCTAAATCCTGTCTAAGAGGTGGTCGCACCTCCCTGTGACAGGATGCCTATTGTCCTGCCTTCCCCTGCTCGAGCTTGACTAAGCAACAGGAGGTCAGAAATGTGTCTCTGGTCCGCAGCAACCATTTTGTGCTGTCCAGGAAAGAGAAGGCTGGTACCGGAAACCCCAGTGACCCCGTGAAGCCCACTTCAGAAGGGTGGAATCATATCTCCCATACCGGTTACCGGTGTGGAGGTATTATTCCAAGGTGTTTGATACCAAACACAACATGTTTTGCTTCAGCCGTTTTCGAGATAGCATTTTCTGCGAGAATATAAATCCCCTCCTCCTATATGTCTGGCTGTGTCACAGACATCCCAGGAGAATGGTCTCCGAAGGCTGCAGAGGGACTCTGCTCATGCAGGGGCACCCTCTCACGTAGAACCCAGCACCCTGCCTTCAGGATTGTCAAGGCCTGCTATAGGGGTGACTTATAAGTTTTAAGTGTAGTGACCTATACATATAGGAAACCTATATCAAAAGTAAGTGGTGCAAGCACCAGCTTACACAGGCTGCAATGGCAGGCCTGTAGTTCCATTTTGCATTGCCTCTTATGGGTGGCATAATACATGCTTCAGCCCATGGGAGGCCTCTGGATTACCTATTGCCAGGGTACATGTGTACCATATACTGGGGACTGACAAGGGTACCCCAGTATCCAATCTGGAGTGTACCTAAGTACATACATAACATTTTAAGGAGAACGCAGATAGACTGGGGTCCTTATTAGCAGGTTAGTCAAAAACTGTGGAACATCAAGCAAAAAGTGGGGGGAAACCATAAGAAGCAGATCCTACTTTCCTACACCTTTTTTCAAGCTAACTTTAGTAAAATAAAATGTGCACCCGACATGCAGATAAATGTATGCACAAACCAATTAAATCATAGAAAGGTAACTTAAGTAAGGAAAATCGATTACATATGTGATGAAACTATATATAAGAACTACATTTTCCTTGTTGACCTAAACGTTAATATGCACACGTTTGGAAATCTCTAACACTCTACAATGAAACATTTCTAAAGTACAGTTGAATACTTTACTTTCATGAATGTCGTTAGGACAAACTGAACATAATAAATGATAAATGCACATAAGTATATCACGTTTCTGTGACGTGTAGGGGTGGAGCTAAGATTACGCTGCTCCACTATCAATCCAATCCTTTAATGGCACAGGCCTGCCACAGAGCTGGTGCACGGCACATGCAGTGAAGGTCTGAGGCCCGCTGTAGGCCAATTTTCATCCTTTCTATGTGATTCACGGTGAGTCAGGCACACACAAAGCACCTCGACCATGTTTATGAGATGGGTGCAGTGCACTAGGCACAGCTGATTTGGTTGTGCTGGTTTCAGACATCTGGTGCATGGAAAAGCAGAAACGTAGTCTGAGAGCAGTGCAACACTAAGACATCGTTGTGCAACGACCTTATCCTGTTGGGAACAATAACGGAAATCAAAACCGGGTGTGCTGATTCTAAAAGCATAGGGAATAAAACAAAGATACATGTTATGAAAAGAACTTCAAAATGCACGCTGTACTTGGCGGTTTTAATAACAGTAGCTGGCCTTTCTTTTGTGGCAGTGTTAAAAGCACATCACAGTGTGCGGCTGACCTTAAAACCATTACACAGTAAAACAGTTGTTCTAAACATTTTGTTAAACCCCTTATGCTGTGTGGGTCGGGCCTGCACACTTTGGGCTAACCACAAACTGGGAATAGCATTTAAATATCCTACTTTCTAATGAAAATATTAAAATGAATTGCCAGATGTCCTAAGTTCCACAATACCTGTTCTGCTTTTCGGAGAAAATGGCATTTCTTGGAGGAAAGAGGATTATTTGTGCTGGTCCCTGTGAGGACCCCTTTGACAGTGTTTATTATCTTATTGCACTATTTCTTGTGCTTGCGATCAAGAATAAGACGTCAGTCATAAAATCATTCACTGACAATGTGTACTGTAGGATGTATAAATTGCATGCTAAGATGGCGGCGTCTATCTCAGGTCCCTACCAAGGTCCAAATAATGTCACCGTGATGCTGAGGTTTGCATGAGTACCTCCTGCTCATCAGACAATTGAATGACAGATTTCATCAGCTACAGAATGCTGCCCTCCCCCTGATCTGAAAAAGAGCTATGCTTCAATGCCACCTCTGCCTTCCCTTCACGACTACCCCGCCCCTGTCTGCCATTTTGTAACCACAGCAACACATTGGACGAGGTTCACTCCTCCAAACAGGCTGGCTAGTGTTTAGTGTCCTAATGACGGACAACGCTGAAAAACACAAATGACTGCAGGTACTCACCTGATGGTTGTGAACAGCAGGCAAGGCTGATCTGCTAATGGACATCATTTTGTAGTGGAACCGGCAATTTTTACTGGTTTGTGATCACCGAGGCTCCCGGAAACATATTTTCTGAAACAGCATTAAGCATCAAATTGAGGTACCATGAAAGGCATATAAGTAAGATTCGATGTGCCTCACTTACGAGAAAATGAGGCAGCTTGGAGCTGCAAGCCATTTTGCTGCGCTGAGCCTCGCCATTTTCAAAGCACACGGATGCGTCGTATTAACAACAATACGAAGCATCCGTGTGCTTTCCCCTGCGCTGGCCCACAATTGGCTGCCATGCACCAGCGCAGGCACCCTTGCGTCATTTTGTAAGGGGGCCTACGTTGTGGGGATGATTGTTTTTGTGCAGGAAGGGACACCTAGCCTTTTCCTGAGCACTCCAGTATGGATACTCTAAAACTCTTCATTGGGCACTAAAGGAAATTGGAAAAGAAGTGTTCTGGCATTACTGTCTCCTACCTACACTCTCTCCACTACTAACCTGCCTGTCAATGGCAACCTCTCAGTCAGTCCTCAGCAATCACATTTATGCAGGGATGGTTCAGTGCTTCTGCCAAATATATGCAATCAATATGTCATTAGTCAATAGCTTTTACCTACTAGGACTGCGCAGAGCCTTTACATGGGCAACACTGCCCATTTACCACAAATGACTGACTGTCATGCATCTGTCTCTCAGTGGGTACTTCAGAGTATAGAATGAACTATCCCCAACTTATTATGAATAAAATACTATTTGTGCATCTGACAACAGCAAGCCATGATAATTATACATCTGCACGACCTCTGAGGCAACAGGTTCAATATTGATAGTTATATTGCAGCGAGCGATGAACAAACCTTCATTAGGCAAATTCCTTCCACTTATATCCTCCTGTTAAATCGCTGATGTCTGAAGAAATAGTAGACTTTGGCACCCTTGGGGTCTTTGGCCGGCTAGCATAGATAAGATTCATTGGGGCAGATGTATCATCATGGCAGTTTGCGAGTCCTTAATAGCGAATTTTAGCGATTCGCTATAAAGACTCACGAAATGCAATGTATGTTGGTTTCGCAATAATAATTGTGATTCCTGCATATTCCTTAATTGTGAATCGCAAATTGCGATTCGCAATTAGGAAATACCTTCCCATTCATTCCCATGGGCCTAGAGGCCCATAGGAATGAATGGGAAGACATTTGCAATTTGTGAGTATCCAATAGGTACTCACAAATTGCGAATGCAATACAAGTGTGCCAAAAGGACACCCTGTTGCACCCCTGAAGTATGCATGTGTGCACATGTGGTGCACATACATCCTCTAAGGGCATGTATGTGCCCCACATGGCACTTTGAAAAATGCAAAAAAGTGCATTTTTCTAGGAAATCGCAAATTACCACCAACTTGAAGTTGGTGGTTATTTGCAATTTCTTAAGGCAAAATCGCACAACTTGGTTGCTTCCAGAATTGTATTTAAGGAATCGCACTATGTGATTCCTTAAATGCCTTCGCAAACTGGGGAATCGCAAATTTTGCAATTCCTTATTTTGCGATGGCCTTTTGGGAGGATACATCCCAAAAGGCTTTTTCCCATTCGCAAACGGGCTGATTCTGAGAACGAGAAAAAGCCTTCATACATCTGGCCCATTGAGAGCTGTCCCGATCAGTCAGCTACAATATCTAGCTGCCAAATGAAACTTCAGTTTCAGAAGGTCCCAAAAATATACACTGTCAAAAAAAGCAGCAGGATTGTCAGAAAATAAGCTCCAATATTGTGGAGCTTTGAGCCATACGTCTTTTCATAAACTCCACCATGCGGAAACTTAAAAGGCTGAGGAACATTTTCTTCCATCAATAATAAAAGAAGCAGCAATAATCAGAAGATCAAAAGAATGGAACACATCTCACCAATAATGTAAGAGATAGAATAGCAATGTCTCTCTTTCAGAAGTCTAATACACTTTTGGAAAATAGAAACAGAGCATACAGCATCAGACAATATGGCATGTTTTAATGTTTCCAGAGTTTGCTACTAAAACATCTGGCTCTCCAATCAGAAACCATCTCTAGTCACAACAGGCACATATGTTGGTGATTCTTTTATTTCTGAAGGCACCATGACCATAAGTCCCATAAGGAACAGGGTCAAGACTGTTTTGCATATGGCTGGGTCTGAACTTGTTTGGCAAAGTTTGCTAAAGAACGATGATGGATTAAACCCAGATCTGTGACTGGGGGGTGTCTGAAAAGTTTCAGTGCTCCGTCCATCATCTTCTTGTGTTTGCATCATTACGGGTGGCAGAGTTTCTTATGCTTGTTTAATGACTTAGTCAGAGATCACAGGTTGTGTATTCATGTTACAGGTGATACTAGTTGTACTAGTAGTTGTCTATAAAATCTATCAAGATCTATTAAATTCCTTTTAATACTAGTAAGGAAACAGGAGCAGAATCTAGTGACACCGATGGAAATAATAGGAGTGCGTCATATAGGCCGCAGGGAGATGGTCGACCGAGTACAAAAAGAGTGAGGACGTCACAAAAGAGACACGTTCACTACGCACACTGGAAGAGGGTATGCTGGAGAAAGACTGTTGTTGAACCTGAGCGTAATAGTCTCAGCCACTAAGTACCAAAATGTAAAAACAAATGTGCCAGATGGGAATCTATCTACTTTACCGTCAGGCTAGACAATACGTTGAAAGATGTAACATGCAACTGTAATGCCTGGTTATGATGTAAATTGTTTTATTTTTCCTGTTCTATAAACTTCAATAACAATTTTTTTAAATACCTTTAATACTGTTTTTGCCAAAATGGCCAACATAATTGAATCATCAAATGATTTCAAGAACTACAGGAAATCACATGCGCTTACCAAAGCCCATAAATAACCAAGACCTCTGACCTCTAAAGACCGCATGAGCTCACAGTAGAAACAATGGTGCTTTCATTATTTATATGTTAGTGAGCTTCACCTTCTAAGCACACACTGCTGCAGTCCAACCAGACAGCATTGTTTCTTTTAGAATGATTAAAATGTGAGGATCACCCTGCATTGTATGGTTAAATATCATGTTGCCTGCCATATGATACAGAATTGCCCAAGGTCATGACAAAATTTTTTTATGGGCAACTCCACAAAAAGATGTCCCTGGAAGAGTCAGTATAATGTCCATCAGCCTAAACCTTGCACTCTAATCTTTTGTAAGCTCTTGATTCAGATGCAAATAGCACAGAGATTCTATTACAGGACCGGAGGCATCAGATTATGCTTCTCAAACTTTACTGCATCAACACAGCAGCCAATGAAAATGTATTATTTTCGCAACAAACAATAAATTACTACATTTCCCATGAACACCATGGTTATAGGCACGCCCCCATAGTCCATAAGAACCATCTGCGTGCGTTACACATCCTCTTTCTTTGCTGCTCAAGTCAGAGTTAAGTGCACCACCCCTGGGTCCCCTCACTCTGCTTGTGTTTGGGTTGTTCCTTTGGGGTTAAATGTGTTGATTTACTATGTGTGTATGATTGAGCCATAGCTCCGTATTGAATTGTTTTATTTCGGTTGCACTTGTTTTGCACTTTCTCTGTCAGTTACGAACCACTTCAGAGCCGTTGATTTTGGACGTCAGTCCTTCGGTCCTCGCGCTTCTGGCGTTCAGGACAACGGTCTTTGGCCGGCAAGGGGGCTGCCGCTCTTACGCATACGAGCCTGTTCCCGTCAGCCGCAAGGCATGCAGAGGCTTCCCTCGTACGCCCTGGCGCTTCTCCGGGTGGCTCTCGGTCGACGCGCGCTACCTCCACGCTACCAATTTGGGCTCTTTGGGCGGTTTTGGTAGCGTTTGGGCGGCGCGCCTCGTTCTGATTCCTTGGCTTTCTGCGAACGCATTGCTCACGCGTTCCACACACCGGCAGGTCCCCCTTGTGTGATCGCCAGCGCTCTTGAGCCTGTTGGTTGTAAAATCTGCGAGGCCCAGGGTGTGCACACGCTCTCGGAATCAAGGGCCCAGGTCTTTGACCTTTGACTACAGCTGTGCTGAGGGGGTTTGGGAAACGTTGCCGTCGAATTAATTCAAGTGTGCCCGGGCTGACCCCCCCGTTAACCCCCTTTGTTCGTCAGTCGGCCGGTGTTCCCTTGCGATGGAGGGCTGGGTTCGCTACCCAGATGAGGAACATCAGGATGAGGAGGAGATTGTGGACGGACAGCGTGAAGCTGTTCTGGAGGACAATATCGTGAAAGCTCTGGATGCCTCGGTCCAGGCTTCGGTTTCGAAAGCTATGGAGACGCAAGTCCCACAGACAGTGCATCAGGCGCTTGCAGAGGCTATGCGCCCTATTCGGAAACAACTCGAAGGTTTTGCTAAACGCCATGGCTAAGGGAAGAAGAAGAAGCAGAAATCTAAACACGCAGCCACTTCTTACGAGACGAGCTCGGCGGGTCAGCAGTGGCCGCATGCTCAGTCTCTGGCTTCCCTGCCAGCGAAATGGCCATCCGTGGGCGGAAAAGCCAAGTCTAAACGCCCGCTGCCTGTGGATACGGACACAGCTACCACAAACACGGACACGGGCACCGACACCGACACCTCCGAGGAACGGCCTCCTCCTTTTAAGAAGCCCAGATCCGAACCGAATCCGGCGGAGGAGAGAATCGGGACATTCAACATTGACCCGGCGGATATCATCCACCCCCGGTCCTCGGACTGGATCCCTCCCCCAGCGGTCGCTGAATATCTTCACGAGAACCTCCGCAAGCCTTTCAGCAGGGAGGTCCGTAATCGTTTACGGTTGGAGTGTCCCCGGCCTGAGATTCAAGATGGTGTCGCTGACACTCCGGAGATAGACGCGAGCATGCTCACGTTCTTGCGTAAATTCTCCAAGGATCCGAAGAGAGGGTTAGATAGGGCCTGGCGAGGCTGCCAGGACAAGATGTTGGACGTCGTGGGACCGCTGGCGAAAATTCTAGAAATGGCACTGAAGGCCAAGGAGGGTCCGGACGCAGTGGATCCGTACATTCTGGCGGGCTGGGCCCAGCGCGCCATTTGCCTCGTGGGCAACGCAAACTGCGCCATATCTTCCGAGAGGCGGAAATCCCTACTCCTAAGGATGGACAGCAACCTCACGGAGCTGGCAGAAGCGGAACCCGGACCCCTGGCGGGGGGTTTCCTCTTTGGCGACAAGTTCGTGAAGGACGTTACTAAATATGTCGGCACCTTCACCGCCCTTGACAAAGCCCAGAGCGGTATCAAGCGAGCCCTGAGCCAGGGGGTTTTCAACAGGGCCGGACGAGGCGGGGGCCGCTCGTCAGGCCGAGGATTCCAGCAAGGCTCCCAACGTGGAGACTTTGGCCGTGGCCGTGGAGAGTGGGACTCCACCCGCGGTGGGACTTTCTATCCTTCCAAGCGCAGATTCTCGAAGGGCCGTTTCCAGTCGGGAAACACCAGGGCCAACTTCAAGTCCAGTCAGAACTCCGGTGAGTGTTCCAGACCTTTCTATTCTTCCATTGGGGGGAAGAACGCAGCATTGCATGGCGCAATGGCGAGCTTTGACGCAAGATGCATGGGTACTGCAAACGGTTCAGGGGTTCCATCTGGAATTTTATTCCCGCCCAGTGCAGGGCTCCCCCCCCCCGCCTCTCCATTTTTCCCTACAAGATCACAATTTCATAACCGAAGAGGTGGAAGAGTTGCTGAAGAAAGGGGCAATCGCCAAGGTTCAGAGAGGCCCTCGGTCCTTCTTCAGCAACGTCTTCCTTGTCCAAAAGAAAGGAGGCGGAAACAGATTGGTTCTCAACCTCAGGGATTTCAACCAATACCTTACCTACAATCATTTCAAAATGGAGGGGATTCACCTCCTGGCAGATTTGCTGCAGGAAGGGGATTGGTTCGTCCGCCTGGACCTCAAAGACGCTTATCTGTCTCTCCCGATTTTCCCACCGCATCGCAGGTTTCTGCAATTCATTTGGGGTGACCAATGTTACGAGTACTTGGCTCTTCCCTTCGGTCTCTCCTCGGTTCCATGGTGCTTCACAAAGGTGATGAAACCGGTGGTCCCCTTCCTCAGGGAAAGAGGGGTTTGACTGATCATCTATCTAGACGATATTTTAATCATGGCGCAGGATCGACTCTGTCTCCTGCGGCATCTGAACATGACCATGTCTTTACTCCAGAACTTGGGTTTTGTAGTAAACTCAAAGAAATCGGTACTGGTTCCGACACAATCGGTGGACTTTCTGGGTTTCACAATAGATTTGCTGTCGGCTCAACTATCCCTTCCACATTCCAAATTGCGGGATTTGAAATCAGAGATACGGAAGTTGTTAGACAGTCAGATAGTGACTCTCAGGACGCTGGCCAGAGTAGTGGGCATTCTGGCATCGTCCATTCAAGCTATCTTTCCAGGGCCGTTACATTACAGAGCCCTCCAGAGGCTCAAGATACAACATCTTCGGAGGGGCCTCTCATACACAGACTCGGTACCTCTCTCGGACGAAGTACGGACAGAATTACAGTGGTGGTTAATGTTGTATCTTAGCAATGATGTCATTGTCTCATGGTCACTGTGCTCACTGGATTCCAGAGTGTGGAATCCAGGGAGCAGATCAGAGATGCACAGTTACTGAGGAAGTTGGTCCTTGAATGCTCCTGGGGTTGTTGATCAAATAAACTACTTTTCTACTACTCTCAACCACTGTCTCCAAGTCATTTCAGTGGCGACGAGGATGGGATCCAGTTAAAGAAGAAAATTTGACTTGGATTGAAGATTTCCTGACTTGGTTGAAGATCTTCCTACAAACTGAAGATTTCTCCACACAACCCCAGGAAGCCTGAACATTTATAAAAGTTTCAAGGTACCTTTATTATACGTTGTCGTTTTGAAACGAATAGACTCTTGTTTTGCGCTAAATTTGGATTTTTTTTTTATTGAGATTATTTAAATCCAATTTTTGAACTGTTTTTGGCATGTCGACATAGCGCGCAGCATCGTAATTTTAATGCCATTTTAATTACGGAGGATCGTTTTCCCCTTTATCACCTTAAAGACTTCAACACTGTTGTTTATTTTGAATGATGCCGCCATGTTAACAACTTCGTTTTACTTACTTCGTTTCTTCTTTTAAAAAATGCCGCCGTGTTGATTCCTGTCTTCGCGTGCACATCGCGCTGCCACATCAGCGCGTCCAACATCAATCACTGTGTCATCGCGTTGTTACATCAGCGCGTCTAACGCTCTGACATCAGCCACCTGCATCATCACGTCTGACGCTTCACGTCTGACGCTCCGGTAGCGGCCATCTTGAATAACCATAGCAACGGATGCTATTTCTATCGTAAGCAATACAGACGTCGGATATAAACAAACAAGGCCATTTTCACTCGTCGGACACAATTTCCTTCGGCAAGTCTACAATTTATTACTTCTAAAAACATAACTTAATATAATTATACGTCCTTCAATAAACAGTTCATTCTTTGTACACATTTTTCTACGAGGTGAACTTAGAACATGAGATTAATTTTAAACAACAGTGTATACTTAATGAAATAAACGCCTGACAACAGTTTTCAAGCAAATACCAGCTATTGACAACGGTGACTACATTAATTATTTTAGTTTATTTATTTACAAACTACTTTGACAACGGTGACTACATTAATTATTTTAGTTTATTATTTTCATTGCACTTACAAAGTATTATTCTAATATTTATAATTTTAATTTAGTCATTATGGATGTTTCATCTTCTGTAGTTGCTCCTCCCAAGTTCTTGCAGTCTCCTGGTCCTCCTTCTATGAATTGGGAAGATTGGTCAGAATCCTTTGAAACTTATTTAGAGGCCATAGGCGGCGATGTATTTTTACCTTCTAGAAAATTAGCATTACTTAAACACAATTTAGGTGTTGAAGGCAGAAAAGTTTTAAAAACTTTACCTGTAACAAATCGTGTTGTTTCAACGGTTATTGACAATGATGAAACAAGTGAAACTAGTGAAACCAGTTCTAATGATACAGCTATTGATGTATTTTCTGATGCTTTAAAAGCATTAGAAGAAAATTATGGGAAGAAAACGAGTATTGTAGTTGAAAGACACAAATTTTTCTCTAGAGCACAACTAGCTGGTGAAAATGTGCAACAATATGTGGCATGTTTAAGAACCTTAGCCATTACCTGTAAGTTCAAAGACTTACACGAAGAAATAATAAGAGATCAGTTCATAAATAGAATTAAAAACATCAAAATTCAAGAACGTTTACTTGAGCTAAAAAATCCATCTCTACAAAAAACTCTTGACACTGCTAGGAAAATGGAGAATACGTCCCATTATGTCAAAGAGTTAAGCTCTAAAGATGAATCTAGTAATGTTAATGCTGTATCTACAGGTTACAGAAAATCTCATTATAAAAGCGATAACAAGGAAGTTAAACCTAGTTTTTCTAAAAATAAATCTAGTTTTACCAAAAGAGTTTGTTACAGATGTGGTAGTCAGAAACACACTGCTGATTTCATTAAATGTCCTGCTAGTAAAGTTACATGCAGTAAATGCAAAAAAATTGGTCATTTTGCCAAATGGTGTAGAACTGGCGATTACAGTAATTGGAAGCGTTCTGTAAACCTTGTAGAATCTCATATTGACAGTGATGAAGAAGTATTTGATGGCAATGAGAATGATATTGAAGTGATGATGTTGCAAGATGATTTTGTTAATGATATCTCAGAAGATTATTGTCCCCCTAAATGTGAAGTACTGATAAATGATGTCTATATGATGCTCTGGGCAGATTCATGTTCGCCGTACACCATCATTGATAAAAACATGTGGTAAAATGGAAACAAGTACACCTTAATAACATCTGATGCACGACCTAAAGGTTACTGTGGTGTTAGATTACCTGTTGTGGGCTATTTTAATGCCAAAGTAACTTTCAAAGGTAGATCATGTTCAACTAAAGTTTATGTTGTCGAACAAGGACGTGCTTTATTGAGTTGGAAAGATCTTAAAAAAATGGAGTTAGTACTAAATCCCAATCATCCTGACCAAGTAGTTTTAGCTAATGTCTATCTCGAACATGTATTGGTAACTAATGAAGATTCATCTTCTAAATGGGAATCTGTTTTTCCCAAATTATTTAGCAAGGAGCTAGGATGTTTAACCAAATTCGAACACAAGATCATTTTAAAAGCAGACAATACTCCATCTGTCCATAAAGTAAGAAATGTACCATTCGCTCTACGGAATCCCTTGAATGATGAATTAAATAGATTGTGTGATGCCAAGGTAATAGAACCTATTGAAGCTTCAAATTGGCTTAGTCCCATCGTTTTGGCTCGCAAACCCAATGGAAAAATTAGGATGTGTGTGGACCTGAGGGACTTGAATAAAAATATTTGGGTTGATAGATATCCGCTGCCACACATCAATGAAATGATTTCAAGCATTAAAGATGCCATGTATTTCTCGTCGATTGATTTGTCAAATGCGTACCACCAAATCAAATTACATTCTGACTCCAGGCATTTAACATCTTTCATTACACCTGAGGGTGCCTTTCAATATCTCAGAATGCCATTCGGATTGGCATCTGCATCATCAGTTTTTCAGAGAGTCATGTGCAGTATTCTAAAGGGTGTATTGAATGTGAGAATTTTTCAAGACGATGTTCTTATTTGGGGGAAAGATGTACCTTCTCATGATCAAGCAGTACACGGTGTGCTGCAGAAATTACAGGATGCTGGTCTAACTGTATGTGGTGAAAAGTGCAAGTTTGGAGTGAAAGAAATTGATTATCTAGGTCATACTATTTCCAACGAAGGGGTTAAACCTAAAATGAAATTATTAGATGCCATTGAAAAAGCACCCCACCCCATTAATAAAGATCAGTTACGATCATTTTTGGGACTTGCGGAATACTATTCTAAGTTTGTTCCAAACTTTGCTGACAAAGTGTATAATTTAAGATTGTTAATGAAAAAAGGCGTTTCTTTTGCATGGTCAACCTTGTGCCAACAGGCTTTTGAGAACATCAAAAAAGACATCACAAAAGCTGTAGCTCTTAAACCTTATGACCCTGATCATATCTCTATAATTGTTGTGGACTCAAGTGCTTATGGTTTAGGTGCTGTCCTCATGCAAAAGCACAATGGGGCTGAACGAATTATAGCGTTTGCATCTCGCACACTTAAGGGCGCTGAACCTTCATACTCCGTAATTGAAAAGGAGGCTTTAGCATGTTGGTGGGGCGTAGACCATTTTAAAACTTTTATTTGGGGCACTTGTTTTGAATTAAGAACAGATCACCGTCCTCTTATTGACATCTTCACAACAAAAGGTGCTTCAAGAGCCACTCCCAGAATAGCGAAATGGTTATATAGATTACAGGGGTACAATTTTGAAATAAATTATGTTCCTGGTCATAAAAACATTAATGCAGACTGTTTATCACGTCTTCCCTTGCCATGTGATAAAGATGATACTTCTGAGGATAAAGATGAATGGTTAGTTGCCAGCATCGAAGAATCTTGTAATAATGCAATCAGTGAACAAGAATGGGTTCAAGCTGTGACTGATGACACTTTACTACAACAAATCATTAATAACTTACATGTTGGTGTAGATCTGTCATCCTTGGATAAGTCCATTTTGGCCGATTTCAAGATGGTTTGGCCAGAATTATCTTTTTATGATGGCATTCTTAGGAGGGGCGACAGATTAGTTGTACCTGCACTTCTGCGTGACAAACTATTGAGTTTATTACATGAAGGACATAGTGGAATGACTAGCATGAAGAAGAGAGCAAGGAATGATTTTTGGTGGGCTGGAATGGACAAGGACATAGACAGGTGCGTTAGGAATTGTCTAGCATGTATGTCTAGTGACAAATCTCACAAATCACAAGAAACCACTATTTCGGCAACTCCTTTTCCTGAAAAGCCTTGGGATAAAGTTGCTATTGATATTTGTGGTCCATTCCATGTCAAAGGAATAGAAAATAAGTTTGCAATTGTCTTAATGGATTTTCACTCTAAATGGCCTGAAGTGGCTTTTGTAAAGGATATCAAATCTTCCAACATTATCGAATTTTGCGAAGGTATTTTCCGAAGGGAAGGGTACCCTAGCACTATTTTATCAGATAATGGCCCGCAATTTATAGCCGAGGAGTTTTCCGCTTATCTTAAAAAAGTGGGAGTAAAACACATTACCACCTCTGTATATAATCCTAGAGAAAATGGTTTAATAGAAAGATTCAACCGGGTGTTGAAGGAATGCATCCAACTCGCTAGCAACAATAATGATAACTGTAAGGATGCTGTCAAGGAGATGTTATGGTGTTACAGAAATACTCCCCACACAGCCACGGGAATATCTCAGTTTTCTTTATTAAAAGGGCGTGAGGCTGGATCTAAAGTTAAACCTGTATGGATGTCTAAAAATATTTCGAAAGTGACGGATGGTAAGAACCTTGCATCTAAGGTTCGACTATATCAAAATAAATATGTTCAAAAGCATAATTCAAAGATCAATTGCAAGGCTAATGCATTTAGGGTTGGGGACTGGGTACGCTCCCAATTAATGAGCAATCGGAAACCTGGTTCCTCTAAATGGTCTAAACCTAAACAAATTATTTGTGTAACAGGCAACATAGTGAAGTTAGATGATGGTAAACAGTGGAATGTAAGGAGCATTACAAGATGTAATGACCTAGAGTGCAAACAAATGAGTGGTCTGGTAGACAGTTCTCCAAAAACATCTGTGGAAAAAGGAGATGATGTACCCATTTCTATGTCTGTATCTACTAGGCCTAAGTGTAAACCAGTTTGGATGAAGGATTACATCTGTCCTTGATTGTGTATTGCTTATATGCTTCGGTATGTAATGTGTTCCTTGTTTTTGTTGTTAGTTTTGTTATTTTATAGAAAGGGAGATATGTTGTATCTTAGCAATGATGTCATTGTCTCATGGTCACTGTGCTCACTGGATTCCAGAGTGTGGAATCCAGGGAGCAGATCAGAGATGCACAGTTACTGAGGAAGTTGGTCCTTGAATGCTCCTGGGGTTGTTGATCAAATAAACTACTTTTCTACTACTCTCAACCACTGTCTCCAAGTAATTTCAGTTAAGTCACGTGGATGCCTGGAATGGCAGGGCGATTTTCGGGTCACAACCAGATGTTGTGATCGAGTCCGACGCCAGCAGGTGGGGCTGGGGCGCGCGCTGTGGAGAAATTTCTACAGGCGGCAGATGGTCGGCGCAAGAACTGGAAATGCACATAAATTGTCTGGAACTGTTAGCGGGGTCGTTTGCGATTCGCACTTTGTCCCCGAAACAGACGTCTTGTTGCATCCTCCTCCGCTTGGACAATGTGTCGGCGGTGAGGTATATCAACAAGCTGGGCGGCACGAGGTCGTCGATGCTTGTTCAAACAGCCAAGGACTTTTGGCATTATTGTCTCCAGAACCAGATTTCGGTGGTGGCGGAATATATTCCGGGCCAGGCCAATCAAGTAGCGGATTGGAACTCCAGACATCTCAGGGATTACAGCGAGTGGAAGCTGCTCCCTCGTGTCTTTCGGTGGCTCCAGGCCACGTGGGGCCCGTTTCAGACGGACCTGTTTGCCTCCAGGCTCTCGTTTCAGATTCACCGGTTCTTCAGCTGGAGACCGGACCCGATGGCGGCGGCAACGGACGCCTTTCTCCAGGACTGGTCTCAGGGGACGCAGTATGCGTTTCCTCCATTCCTCATGATACCCAGGGTAATGACTCAGGTAATCAGACAGAAGGCGGAGATAGTCATGGTGACTCCGTGGTGGACGTCTCAGGCTTGGTTTCCCAAGCTCTTGCAGTGGAGCTGCGATTGCCCGCGGATGCTTCCGGACTCGAAATGGTTGCTGCAGGGCCCTCAGCAGGAACAGCACCCGTTGCTTCTGGAAGGCAAGCTGTCGCTGATGGCATGGAGGCTTTCCGGGAACAGTGGCAGTTGCCGGGAATTTCGAACGAAACTGCTGAATTTATCAGGCAGGCATGGGCGCCTTCCACCAGGAAACGTTATTCCTCAGCCTGGAAAAACTGGGTGGATTGGTGCGTGGGACGACGTTTGGATCCCGTGGGGGTAGAGTTGCCCCAGGTTCTGAATTTTCTGACGGAAAAGGCCGGACCGGGTTTAGCTTACAGGTCGGTTAATAAATTTCGGTCGGCAATTTCGGCGGGGCATGCCCAGATAGACGGGAAACCGGCTGGCATGCACCCGATGGTATGCAAGCTGTTAAAAGGCATCAGGGCGGCCAAGCCGCCCGTGCCCAAATATACAGGTTTGTGGGATGTATCCTTAGTGCTTTCGTTATTCAATACGTGGCCGAGTAATGCTCTTCTTTCCAGAAAGCAGCTATCGGCAAAAATGGCTATGTTATTGTGTTTATCGTCTTGCAGACGGTCTTCGGATGTGAGAGCGCTCGACGTAACAGGTAGAGTGTTCACCCCGGAGGGGGTTTCCTTTCATATTACAGGTCGCACTAAAACTTTGTCACGTCACATTTCATATAATGCTTTCCCTTCAAATGACAAATTGTGTGTGGTTCATTGCTTGAAAGCTTACGAGGAATGTACTAAGGCCTTGAGGCCGCAGGGTTGTAAGCAATTGTTGATTGCCATTCAGAAACCCTTCAAACCTGTGGCTGCTGCCACGATTGCTAGATGGCTTCGTTATGTGATGGCCGAAGCTGGTGTAGATACTAGAATATTTGGTGCTCATTCTGTTAGAGGCGCAATGGCGTCGAAATCGTTTGGGTTGGGATCGAGTATCCAAGATATTATGCGTTGTGCTGATTGGTCATCTGAATCGACTTTTAAAACCTTTTACTATAAGCCGGTGGGAGATATTACTTCTGTTGTCTTTAATCAAGCTTTAAACCAAGCATAATCTGAAGCCCCCGGTCCTGTAATAGAATCAAAAATTTGCTAGCATTCGCGCCAAGAATTTTCAATTCTATTAAGGACACGGAGGCGAGGATTATCCCACCCGGCTTAATGTTGTATATCATACGCCCACCCTGTATTTCAGTGATTACGGTGGTGTTATCCTTTTTTCCAGGAGCTGAGAAAAAGTCGGATTAAGGGACGATGGACGTCAAGCTGTTGGGCTGAAGTTATTTTTCCAAGTTGGAGTTCGTGTTGGTTCAGACAATGGACTTTCGCCTCAAAGAAAGAGGATGTGTAACGCACACAGAGGGTTCTTATGGACTATGGGGGCGTGCCTATAACCATGGTGTTCATGGGAAATGTAGTAATTTATTGTTTGCTGCGAAAATAATACATTTTCATTGGCTGCTGTGTTGATGCAGTAAAGTTTGAGAAGCATAATCCTCGCCTCCGTGTCCTTAATAGAATTGAAAATTCTTGGTGCGAATGCTAGCAAATTTTTGATTCGGCAATGAGGGTGATTCGGGTGCTTTATAAGATACAAATAATGATAATAATACCTCTCCCTAACTGTAGCACCTCTGTAGCGCAGAGATACTCCTATTCAGGCGCTTTATAAGGTACAAACAATAATGATAAATTTAAAGTGCTGATGAAAGTGCTCAAGAAACCTAAACACTACATCAGGATTGTAACACTTACTTCAACCCTGTTGTTGATCAGACGTCCAACTCTCACTATGTATCATCCAAAGCCATGACGACAATCTGCGAAATATTAAAAAACAACGTTTTTTTCTTGCAAGCAGTCAACCATGACAATCTTAAGAGTGCTTTTTTATTAATTCCTCATCTGTCACATTTCAGAATTTACCATTGGTTTATGTGTGAAGACAGGCTGGTCTCAGCAGAAAACAATTTGTATTGTACTTGATCTCAACCAAGTTGGTTAGAAATCTTCACAATGGTGCCAGAAACATCCTTCTCTCTACAGCGAAGACTTCATTACCCATTTTCCAAAGCGTTCTTCACTAACCTTACAAAGACTGACATTCCCTCAAAAATTATTTAGAATACCTAAAAACTTGATCTCTGTTATGAAGGGGAAACAACATTTCCTATGCAATCATTACATCACACTACACTTACAACATAGTCATTACATCGCAACATCCTTTACAATGCATGTCACTATAACGCTGGCATTACAACGCATGATACTACATCGCATGACACTACATCACATGTCACTGCAAAGCAGGCATTACAACGCATAGCATTACAACGCATACCATTACAATGCATAGTACCCCTACACCATCCAAAACTTACCCCACTGTTGCACACCCTGGAGTTAGAATAGTAATTTTTACCTCTACACTATCCAACACTTACCCTACGGTTGCACCCCCTGGAGTTAGAATAGTAATTTGTACCCCTACACTATCCAACACTTACCCTACTGTTGCACCCCCTGGAGTTAGAATAGTAATGTTTACCCCCATACTATCCAATACTTACCCTAATTGCAATGTAATGGTATGCGTTGTAATGGTATGTATTGTAAAGGTATAATGCGATGTAATGGAATGCGTTGTAAAGGTAGTTTCTAAAAATGCGATGTAGTGTCATGCGATGTAATGGAGTGCGTTGCAAAGGATGTTGCGATGTAAAAACTGCGTTGTAAAGGCATGCGTTGTAAATGTATGTGTTGTAACGTCATACATTCGTGGTGAAGAGATCAACTTATCAACTACTAGTAAAGGGAATTTCTGAGCTACCACTAAATCCGTCTTATTAAGATTGAAGAACTAGAAATTAAACACGGGGACTTCAGCAAATTGATAAAGTGCAAAATTAATTTTACTTTTAGAAGGTGCACCCTCACTGGGACCACTACCTGCCCTTAAAAAAGTAAATAAAAATGTTTAAAAAATAACTGCTTTATTTAAAAGCAGTCCCAGACATGGAGGTTTGCTGACCACAGCAGGCCACCATCCCTGGCAGTGCCAGCCATTCCCAATGGGGTGGCAAATTGCGACAGCCTCATTAATATGCATGAGGCATTCAATTTGCGACCCCATTGGGAATCGCAAACAGTGTCTCAGACACTGTTGTACATTGGCAATTGCAAATCGAAAATTGTGTCTTGCAATTTGGCGCAATTTGCAAGTTGCAATTGCCAGTGGTCGTACATCTGGCCCTTAGTCTGAAAGCTCTTCATTGACTTCCCATCATGATCAGATAGGTGGAGGAACATGGCGGCATCAGGCTGACGGCTGCTGCGGGGCTCCCCACTCTGAAAACATCACGGGCAGTCTATTGGACGGAATTTTCCCCACGAAGGAGCTGAACGCCCCGAAACTATGCGGTGAGGATTGGGGGCATCTTTTTTCTTGAAGCGCTTGGGCATTACTGAAGTTTCTCCCCCCGTTTGTGTCTTTTCATTTTCTCCTGAGGTCGGGCGGCGAGCGCTCTAGGGCACTAGGACCCAGCGGAATGCTTGAGCGGTGCTACGCCAGGAAACGGGCGACGGGACAGCTGAGTCCCGTTACAAGCTGGACATGGAAGTTTGCTGCTGCACGTTTCGAGTCTGTTGAGGACAAGCTAGAACAACGAGAGATTCAAGACAGCAGAAGGAGTCTTTGGCTTCGCTCCAGGGGAGCGCTTATCTCCCGCTTTAGAGGCCCGGTGTGCTAGGGTCTTTCTGCAGTCCAGACAGCTCGAACCAGCGGTAAGGAGGTTCCTGGAGGGGCGGTCTGCATGGAGGCTGATACACCGATAGCAGTCTCAACTATATCTCTCCAGAGTGGTAGCAGTAAAGCAGATAAGGTTACCAGGGGCTGTAGTGCAGAGGAGGGGGCGTCCTCAATACTGGGGGCTCCCACTGCCGATTTTCACCAATCTGAGGGGTCTGCACTTAAAGGAAGAGTCGGAGAGATAAGGAATAGATACCAGCTTAGGTCTAAGCAGGACCTGAGGAGGCAGGGGGTCTGGGACCCTGCAGAGATAGCTGAGAGAGGGGGGCCAACGACTTTGTCTCCCTATAAACAGAAGAAGAAGGGGGGAGTAAAGAAAGGTGCTGCCAAGGTAGTTAAGCAACTCCAGGCGCAGAAAAGCACTCCCTCGCTTAAAAGCTATTTTAAGATAATGGGGCAAACGGTAAACTCATCAAAGGCCCAGGAGATAAATCAGGAGTAAAGCTGGGAGTAAAAGTACCTGACATCGAGTCTGCAGAAAAAGAAGGTGAGGGGATAGTAGAGGTAGAGGCAGAAGCAGTAGAAGATGGGGGTACTTCTCAACCAGATAAAGTGCCTACCTCCCCCATTTTACCCCTGCAGAATAGGTACATAGCATTGGAGCTGGTCTCTCATGATGAGGATTCAGAGATCTTGGCACTCTCCAACCCGGAACGTGACCCTATTCTTAGTGCTCCATCAGTAGATCCGCAGGGGCCTTCTGCTCTAATTGCTCCAGTAGCCTTGGTGAGTTTAACTCCTGCCTTATTTACAGCTCAGTCCTCACCGAGCTCTGTGGCCCATTCATCCTCTCTAGCTCCCCACATAGTTCTAACCGAGCCTCCATCTCAGTCTTCTCCTCCTACTACCAGTGTCATACACAGCTCTGCCCCACACACCAGCGACATGCCCGCTGAGGTTGAGATCGAGAGGGACAGACTTGGTTTTTTATTCCAAACACTTAGGGAGGACTTGCTGGACAAGTTTGAGATCTCCGAGAGCAACCAAAGGGGGTTGCATGACAGATTCGATGCATTAGAGGCTAAGCTAGAAGGAATAGCGGCCCGAACCAGCGCGCTGGAGAGTAAAGTCACCACGCTCTCAGAAACATCAACAGGGAACTCCAAGGACATAGATGCTCTTAAAGCACAAAATCGAACTCTTATGATGGACATGGAGAGAATGGAAACGCAAAGTCGGCGGAATAATCTCAGAATCCTTAAAATACCTGAAGGGGCTGAAGTTGAGGACATTAACCCCATGCATGCTCATGACGGAGCCGCTCCGTCATGAGCCGCGGTTGCGCTGTGCTCATGACGGAGCGGTTCCTTCATGGCCCTGCCGGCGCGCCTGCGCGGCGCTGATTTCGCGCCTGCGCGGCGCGTTCTATTGAGCGGGCGGAACCATGACGGAACCGCTCCGTCATGAGCACAGCGCAACCGCGGCTCGTGACGGAGCGGCTCCGTCACTAGCATGCCAGAGCCGCTCGCCCCCCCCCCCCCCCCCCCCCAGCGCTGCGGCGGAATTGCCGCCGCAGCGAAGGGGTTAAGGGATTTGTGTGCAGGCTACTACGAGAGGACATTCTAAAGGATCGGTTGGATATTGACCTAGAAGCTGAGATTCAGCGGGTGCATAGAGACCCCTTTAGGTTGTATCCGGACCGTAAAGCGCCCAGGAAGATTTTGGTATACTTTCAAACATACAGGGTCAAAGAACTGATTCTCAGTAGATGTCTTGCACGTTCTTCTCTCCATTATCATGCCAACCCCTATCAAATCAGATCCGACATAGGGGGAAAGACGGCTCAAAGGCAGTGGGAGTTGGGCTCCAGGATCCTAGAACTTTGTTCCCTGGGAGCCCAAGTCCAAATGAAATTCCCCGCTCTACTTAAGATCATGTGGAATAATAAAATGTTCACTTGTAACCACCCAGAGGAAGTGGACGAACTGCTATTAAAAATGAGGAAATAGTTTGTTTCATGTTGCATTTAGGTGCAAGGTTACAAAAAAAAAAAAATTAAGGAGTTGCTCGTACTACATGCCCATAACTAGTAGATGGATAATAGAATGAGATAGATTCACTCCTCCACATGATAAAGTTTGTTAATTGGAAGATAATGAAATAAATAAATAAAAAAATCTTTGAAAACAATAAAATAATAAACTACATTAATAACATTGGTAGGAATGCAGAAAGGGAACGTAAAAGGGGGAGGATTTAACACTGAGCACGGGGAAAAATTTCATATCTCTTTTTATTTTTATTTAGGGTGGTGTTTCAAGGGTGTGGGGTCCCCTAAGGCGTGTCCACGCCAGTCAGGATGGGAGGGTTCCTCGGGGGGCAGGAAGGGTGGGACCATGTCCTCATATGCCATAAGTCCTTATGCTCCTAAGTTTGAATCTGAACATAGGCCACTATGGGCTTTAGGTTATGGTTTTATTAGATAATGGCCCTTAGTATGGCATCTAGTAGTAAATTCCTTTCCTGGAATCTGAATGGTATAGGAAGCCGGAAAAAACAGCTTCAAGGTGATTTTTTGGTACATAGGACTATGTATGGTATTGGGTCAAGCTACCTTGCCCAAAAATCCAACTGGTACCAACCTAACAGGATGCTCAGATCAGAAACTAAATTGCTCCTCACCCCCTTAGGATTCATACCGCTAGAAATGGAAGAAGACCCTTTTCTCATTTGGCTCCTGATTTTTGGAATGAAGTCCCACTGCAGCTCCGCATGCCTACGTATAATAAGCAGTTCCGCAGGAGGCTTAAAACACTGCTCTTTTGACTACCTTCCTCCTTTTGTCAGTCGTCTCTTCTGCCTGCCTTTATGTTGAATATGTTGAATTTTTTTGTTGTAAATAACAAGACATTACATAAAACCTGTTATAATATTGTAATATTATGTACACTAAAAGTGGTATGTGTATATATATATATATATAAAAATTCAACATATTTCACATTACACATATGATATATTTCTGGTGTACATGCATTTTCCTTTATAGTTATACAGCTTTTTAAAAACAAATGATATGTTCATGTTTAACAAATAAATATTTTTTTCACATATTTACGTTTTCAAACTTTAGAAGAAATGTAAAGTAACTAAGAAAATTTATTATTTTTATGAGTATCTTTTCTATGCAAATTACATTTTTTTATATTTGGTAAACATAAAAATGGATCCAACATTTTTAACGTTATTCATTATTTTATAAACATTAGGAAATAAAATAAATGTTTAACTACATTGATTGCGGTGGGATGTAAGTATTTTTTTAGTTTCGATTTCTGTGTTATTTCTACTTTTAACATTTTTTTTTAGCCTTTGTCATTTTGAGCTGTTTGTGGAGTTTATGCTTGTGGTTTCCGGTTTCCAGTTTGTGGTGCAGGTAACACTATTTTACACTTATTTTCTGAGGGTGTGGAGGTTTTGGGAAGTATTATTAGTTAGTCCACCTAGCCTTTTTTAGTGAACACAACTAGAGCAGAACCAGCTACTTGATGCCTCCCAATCCTGTTTCGGCAGCAATCAAGGCACCAAAACTGCCCTGTTTGCAGCCACCAATGACATCCAAAACCTCCTTGACCTAGGACAAACAGCAGCTCTGATCCTCCTCAACCTCTCAGCAGCCTTTGACACCATATTCCACCATGTGATGATCAAAAAACTCCACCACATCGGTGATCAAGGGGACATGCTCAGATGGATCACCTCCTTCCTCACTGTAAAGACCCAGTGGATCCACCCACCTCCTTTCACATATATATATATATAAATATATATATATATATATATATATATATATATATATATATATATATATATATATATATATATATATATATATATATATATATATATATATATATATATATATATATATATCCAGGAAGACACTGTCTCTTTCCTTCACACGACAGAAAGTCAAAGCCCAATTTTGCTTGTTAAGTGATTTTATTCGGCAACAACACCCAACGCGTTTCGCAGCCTTCGCCGCTTGCTCACGAGTGACAGGTTGTGTTCTTACAAATAAAGATATATACAAAAAAGAAAACGGAAACTTAGTCATGTGACCTATTCATGTGACATTTCAACAGTGAAAATATACTCTCTCATCAGACATTACCTCATGTCTTATTTTACACTACATTACATGATTAATGTAACATCATTAACGTTTTACATTTGTATAGTGATTCGGGTTATTTTAGCCATTAGCGGGACAAAAACGCTTGATGACGCGTTTGCAGGACTACATTACCCATAGTTCATTTTGGTTGTAATCCATATTTGCTCAATTGATTGCATTGAACAATATTCATTGTTCAATTCTTACTGTGTTTACAGGCCTTGCACTTGCCACAAATATAAAATCCCTGTATAGGATTTATTTTGGGTGATACTCTTGGCAAGTTCGCTGGGCTTACCAAGTCCCTTATTGATCTCCCTTTTCTAAAAGTGATTTGTGGGGACTCGTTCACTGATTTTCCTATATCGAGGTCTGTCTGTAAAATGCTCCAGTGTTTTTCCAGGCATTTTCTCACCTCATAGGCCTTGTTGCTGTACGTGGTTACAAATCTAACCTTCTCACTGCCTTGTATTGATTCCTCTCTAGGCTCACCTACCAACAGTTCGTCCCTAGTTCTTATTCTTACTTTAGAACAGGCTGTGGATATGCATTGGTCACTGTATCCTCTTTCTTTAAATCTCATTGTCATAACTTTACATTCCTTCTCGTACCCCTCAACTGTACTGCAATTACGTTTTGCACGCAATAGTTCTCCGTACGGGATACTCTGGATAAGACTGGCTAAGAGCCAACACACATTTGCAAACATGGTGGTAATTATTGCCCACTGGGGCCCTATTGCACGTCTTTGTAAACTTAAATGATCCGTAGCAATGGACATTTTACTAAATGACGGAATTCAGTAAATGAACGTGTTAATGGAAAACGCGTGAAATTAGATTATGAATATTGTTCAATGCAATCAATTGAGCAAATATGGATTACAACCAAAATGAACTATGGGTAATGTAGTCCTGCAAACGCGTCATCAAGCGTTTTTGTCCCGCTAATGGCTAAAATAACCCGAATCACTATACAAATGTAAAACGTTAATGATGTTACATTAATCATGTAATGTAGTGTAAAATAAGACATGAGGTAATGTCTGATGAGAGAGTATATTTTCACTGTTGAAATGTCACATGAATAGGTCACATGACTAAGTTTCCGTTTTCTTTTTTGTATATATATCTTTATTTGTAAGAACACAACCTGTCACTCGTGAGCAAGCGGCGAAGGCTGCAAAACGCGTTGGGTGTTGTTGCCGAATAAAATCACTTAACAAGCAAAATTGGGCTTTGACTTTCTGTTGTGTGAAGGAAAGAGACAGTGTCTTCCTGGATCTAAAGGGGTAGGACGAAACCCCATCGAGGCCCGCCATTGTCAAAGCGGCGCTGGCAGAACTTCGTCATCATTGTGGAATATATATATATATATATATATATATATATATATATATATATATATATATATATATATATATATATATATATATATATATATATATATATATATTACCTACTGGCTATCGCCAGTAGGTATATATAGTTAGAATTTTTTCCCTATGGGACTTTTGAAAATTCTATGTCTAATAACTTTGGCGTTTGTGGACGGAATCGGCTGAAATTTTCAGGAAAATGGCACATTTTGTTTCTGAGCAGCCCCTGAAAATTGTGGGGTTTCGTCAAGGGGGGGCTGAGAAAAAAGGGGGGTCCCAAAACGCGTTTTTTGCATTGAGTTTTCCATAGGGCGGTTGGACTCACTTTTAGCTCGAACGGCTGAATGGATTTGCACGAAACTTGGCAAAATTGTAGGGACTGTTAGCCCGATGTGCCTTTGCTAGGTCTCAATATATGTGCTCCAGTAGTTTTTGAGAAATTAACGTTCAAACCAAGATATATATCTGTAACAGCGCTCTGGGCAGCGATCCGGTCCGCTTACTTTTCGCTTATCGGAACTTTGCGCGCAGAAAGCTGATTGGCTCTCCGGTGTCTGTCAACATTCTAAACAGTCCGGAGCGGACGCCATCTTGTCTCTCGGTAGGATCGAGAGAGAAGAAGAGGTGGAAAACGAAGGGGGAATTTAATGAAAGGGGGCAAGGTATCCCCCTCTTGACCCCCTAGGAATGTTGTTGGGGTTATTAAAGGGTCCCGTGGGGGGAAAAAAAAAAAAATGATTTTTCACGGTAGAAGCGCGGCCGCGAACTGGTAGCGAAACGGGAATTCGCCATTTTGTGCTTCGTAAATTAAATTACTAGTTATAAGTGGGTGCGGAAGACGTATCCTAATCCCCTATGTTTCCTGAGGGTGGGTGAGGAGGCTGATATATGTTGATACATCTCTTCCAGCGGCTGTGCGTGAGCTTTTTTTTTTTTTTTGCTGCGTGACAGTCCGGAGCGGAATGTTGTTGGGGTTATTAAAGGGTCCCGTGGGGAAAATAAAAAAAAAATGATTTTTCACGGTAGAAGCGCTTCACGGGCCGCGAACTGGGCCGCAAACTGGTAGCGAAACGGGAATTCGCCATTTTGTGCTTCGTTAATTAAAGTACTAGGTATAAGGGGGTGCGGGAGACATATCCTATTCCCCTATGTTTCCTGAGGGTGGCTGAGGAGGCTGATATATGTTGATATATCTCTTCCAGCGGCTGCGCCATCTTGCCTTTTTTCGAATGCCACAATTTTGTCGTGCACGGCAGCCATTTTAGATGCCAGGCTGGTTCCAGGCTATCACCTAACCCTGCGGATGTAGTTTATGGCCCCAGCTGTAGAGAATTCAGACATGCCAATCCTCCTGATTCAGGCGTGTGAGTACTGATTTCAGTGCTAGTCTCCCGCCTCCCGATTTCTGCAAGCAAAAACCCGGGGGCATATTACGAACAACTAGCGATAATTTTTGTCTATAACTTGTTTAGAGACAAAAATTATCGCCGCACATCGGCGATTTTTATCGCAGATAAACCTTGCTATTATCGCAGAAAAGTCAGCGATATTCATGTATTATCGACCTAATGCTCTTAGCCATGTTATCCACCTCCCATTGGATAACATGGCTAAGAACTGCTCAGGGCAGGTGTTAGATTTTGGAGATATTCGCGCTTAGCGCGAATATCTCCAAAAGTTGGTAATAGGAGATAGCGATGTTAGGGACTGTTTCCAGTCGCTAACATCTTGGCACGCCACTTTGCATGTCATTAGTGATAAGTATCACTGACATGCAAAGCGGGGCCCAAGATGGTCGCTATCTCCTTTTAGCTGTCACTAACTGGTGTTAGCGACAGCTTGATAATAGGGAAATAATTTTATCTCCGCTTTCATGGTTTTTAAAGCCAAAAAAGCGGAGATAAACCCCCTTGATAATATGCCCCACGATTCCTTGGGGGTTTCAGCTGACAGGGCTTGGTATTGTGTTACATGGTAATTTTTCCATGAAACGTCAGAGGGTCGATGTAGGGGTTCTAGAAGAGGTGATAAACCATTTAAGCCTCATGAACAAGCGCATGGTCTTTTAAAGATTTGTGAAGTACTCGGGGCGGCGGTGTGTGTGTGCCCTCTTTCAGGAGCGGGCGGGGGGGCACTGCCAGCAACTTGCCAGGTCAGGTAGTGTTCAACACGTGCATCACCCTTTCTCTGCCTGCTATTGCGCTCCATGCTTCGGAAAGGTAAGAAAAAGAACGTGCATTTGAGTTTGAAATGTCCGATCCTGCAGCAGCACACTTCCAAAGCCCACACATGACAATAACCCGAATCAAGGCCCCATTCACCCGTTTTAAAAAAAATAGATAACACTCCAACAAAGTAAGGTTATAAAACTTTATTAACTACTAACTTTAACAAACGGAACAAAAACTAAAAACATTTAAACATTTCTCCACACAAAAAGCAACAATGGTTAGAAGCGGTCTTTTGTGCGAATAGTCCCAAGGCAGCACAACGTGCAGAGTTCTGGACGGCACCCAGGTGATGTCGCCTGGGTGCCGCACTGGTTTAGGGATCCTACAATGCTGCTCCGAAAATTGGCGTGGGGCGTCCCGGGTGGGGCGGGAGGAGGCCTCGTCAGTAGCGGTCTGTTGTGCGAATAGTCCCAAGGCAGCACAACGTGCAGAGTTCTGGACGGCACCCAGGTGATGTCGCCTGGGTGCCGCACTGGTTTAGGGATCCTACAATGCAGCACAGAAAAACAGCGTGGGGCGTCCCGGGTGGTGCGGGGGGAGGCCTCGTCAGTAGCGGTCTGTGTCCAGTGTCACATGGCTGACACAACATGTACGACAGGCACCCAGGTGATGTCCAGTAAACTGCCGCACTGGTTTTGGTATCCTACAATGCTGCTCCGAAAATTGGCGTGCGGCGGCCCGGGGGGGGGCGTGGGGGAGCCGGCGTGAACGGGCCTCCCCAGGTGGCGGCCATCTAGCTGAGTTGCGCTCGCTCTTGCGGCCACAGCGTCTCGCTCACCATGTTGTTGAGTTGCTCCCACTCTTGCAGTGCAGCGATAGGCGGCTGCCACATGGCTCTTAAAATGGCGGACGGCTCCTCGGTTTTGGGCCTGGTCCACTGAAATGGCCCTGGGACACTTTGGAACTCGGACGCTTGCCTGCTAGGGCTTGGGCTCCATTCTCGAAAAGCGTCCCCTCAGCCGTGAAGATTGTATAAAAGTCTTGGGGGCCCCCGACTCCCGCAGACTTCCGGTGGGGAGCGGCTGCCATGATTGCTCGCGGAATGACCACGACGGAGCCACGAGATGGTGGTGCTCTCATGCTGACGCCAGCTTCAGTCTGAATGATCCAGAAACAAGGTGGGGCTTTCATCGTTTGGGAAAAAAAAATGTTCTAAACCAATGAAAAGTGTTATTTTTAGGTCATATGACCAAGCCTTCCATCTTTAGGAAACCAAAAGTAAAATGAACCAATGAAAAGTTTTATAAACAAGTCACATGACCTGTTATGCGACATAGGGCTACAAAAAGCGTAGAAAATCCGTTGGCACGTGAGGCGGCGTCAGTAGCGGACCGATGTGCGAATAGGCCGAAGGCAGCACAACGCGCCGAGATCCGGATGGCACCGAGGTGGTGTCCAGCAAATTGCCGCACTGGTGTGGCCATCCTACAATGCTGCGCCGAAAGACGGCGTGTCCAGCTGAATTGCGGTCACTGTTGCGGTACAGTGACTCGAACGCGCCGAGATCCGGATGGCGCCGAGGTGGTGTCCAGCAAATTGCCGTACTGGTGTGGCCATCCTACAATGCTGCGCCGAAAGACGGCGTGTTCAGCTGAGTTCCGGTCACTCTTCCGGCACAGTGACTCGAACGCGCTGAGATCCGGATGGCACCGAGGTGGTGTCCAGCAAGTGGCTGCACTGGTGTGGCCATCCTACAATGCTGCGCCGGAAGTCGGCGTGGGGTGCCCCGTTGGCTTATGAGGTGATGTCAGTAGTGGACTGATGTGTGAATAGGTCGGAACCAGCACAAGGCGCCAAGATCCGAATGGCAAGTCCTGGATGTTGAGTGCCTCAGTTGAGATTTCTGAGCAGTGCTTGTAGGACTGTCTGAAGCTTATTTGCACCTGCTGCAGCTTCACTAGGTCCGGCGGAACTTTTTGCCTTTTCCTTTCTGCTTCTTTTCCTACAATGCGTTTCTTCTGAAGACACGACCAGGTCCCTGAATGTGTGCAGGGGGACGCTATTGATTGAATGAACGCGCCGAGATCTGGATGGCACCGAGGTGGTGTCCAGCAAATTGCCGCACTGGTGTGGCCATCCTACAATGCTGCGCCGAAAGTCGGCGTGGGGTGCCCCGTTGGTTTATGAGGTGATGTCAGTAGCGGACCGATGTATGAATAGGTCGGAACCAGCACAAGGCGCCCTGCACTGTTGAGCCTTTTTCAATGTCTGATTTTTGTTGTTTCCCCTCCATCAAAAACAAAACAAAAATACAAGGCGCCAAGATCCGAATGGCAAGTCCTGGATGTTGAGTGCCTCAGTTGAGAGTTCTGAGCAGTGCTTGTAAGACTGTCTGAAGCTTATTTGCACCTGCTGCAGCTTCACTAGGTCCGGCGGAACTTTTTTCCTTTTCCTTTCTGCTTCTTTTCCTACAATGCGTTTCATCTGAAGACACGACCAGGTCCCTGAATGTGTGCAGGGGGACGCTATTGATTGAATGAAAATGGCGGCTTGACACAAAGCTGACTCAAGCGTTACTGTTGGTGCTATACAGACAAAAATTGGTTTTCAGTTTGTACATTCTTCAGGTTTTTTTTTTCCATCCAAGTCTGATTGAGAGTTTGTAGAAAAATGGCTTCAGATTTTCCACATACTACTCTTCAACATTCTTCCTAAATGTAACAATGTGAAACTCACTAGGAGAACGGCTGTTTCTGTTTCCTTTCAAAATGCTGCCACCAATATTTTCTGAATGGAAGACACCATCTTGTAGCATAAAGGGCCGAAAGGGGTTCTGGTCTGGCCGATGGTTGGTGGAGACATTTTGACTATATCTTGGACCTGCCCGGCCTCGCCCAAAATGGCGCCGGTATAAATGGGACTCGTAACTCTTTGCCCGCAAATGTATATCTAGAAAATGTTATTGTAAGTGGCCCTGTCGTATTTTAATTACAAAATGTACGTCCACCGATTCCGCAACTGTTAGACACCTTTGTTCTTGTCACCTAATGGCCCGCTCGTTACGTTCTTCTACAGTGTAAATGTCTCCTCATCATATACGATTTCAGTTTGCTCCGTGGCCGGCCCACGTGGTTATAGGCCCGTATTTGTATACTGACATTTTCACAATAAAGGTTTTTAAAACAAAACACGGTAGTAGTATTTTCATTTGTAAAGTTTTTACTTTTAGTGACTGTTTTCGAATCAGTAAAAGGCAAGTGAAATAAAGCAGTCCAATTACATGACGGATAAAAGGTATAATATGTAGGAACGCAGTAAAGATAAATGGTCAAGGGCAGTTGTGTTTTTCATGTCTGCAACATAAAGTGATCGATAAGAATCTGATAATCAGGCGTATCGGCGACTAAGACAGCAGGCCGAATCTCTTTTACTCAACGGCTCCGTCATGGAAGGAAGAAACGCCCTCTTTCTCGAAAAAGGAATATATTTTACTTGCAAGACAGTTGTAAATTTTCCGGGAAAGTACATTAGCCTGGAATATTATAACATATGTTTGAAAAAAAAATATTGTTCGAAAATAATAAAAAGCGTAATTTTTAGGTCATATGACCAAGCTTTTCATCATTAAATTAACAAAAGTAAAATGAACCAATGAAAAGTTTTATTAACAAGTCACATGACCTGTTATGCTTACGTTACGCGCTGCGCGCCGCGCCTCGGATCACTTCCGGGTGCGCTAACGCGGCGTGTCATAAAACGCATTACGCGACAACGTAGGTCAAGAATATAGTCTAAATGTCTCCACCAACCAGCGTTCAGAACACAACCCCTTTCAGCAGTCCAAAAAGTTCTGTTAAATGACAACAGAGGGGACAGGCAACAAGAACCATCAGTCAAAGAGGGGAGGGCAAGTTCTTCTCTTCCGGGTCATGTTGGGGCGCTACCGGAACTGATCGAATTGGTAGTCTACAGTGTTTCTGGATGTTTCAGACTAAAGCTGGCGTCAGCATGAGACCACTACCATCTCGTAGCTCCGTCGTGGCCATTCCACGAGCAATCATGGCAGCCGCTCCCCACCAGAAGCCTGCGGGAGTCGGAGGCCCCCAAGACTTTTGTAGAATCTTCATGGCTGAGGGGACGGTTTTCGAGAATGGGACCCAAGCCCTAGCAGACAAGCGTCCGAGTTCCAAGGTGTCCCAGGGCCATTTTAGTGGACCAGGCCCAAAACCGAAGAGCCGGCCGCCATTTTGAGAGTCCTGTGGCAGCCGCCTATCGCTGCACCGCAAGAGCGGGCGCATCTCAACTACATGGTGAGCGAGACGCTGTAGTCGCAAGAGCGGGCGGAAAACAGCTGAATGGCGGAAGAGGCACAGTGTAGCAAAAGCGGGCGGAATGGCAACTAAAACGATAAAGGGGCGCCCCACTACAGCTTGTCTTCAGGTCAAACGGATTGTGGGACAAGGTCCAGAATTGAAGAGTCATCAAAAGGCAAAAAGTTCCGCCGGACCCCGGGAGCCGGCCGCCTATGTCGGGGGCGATCTCAGGCTACACCAGTGCTATAAGACTTGGGGAGGGTGTCGGAGCCAAGCGTCTTCTCCGAGTCCATGGCCATCACACCGCCCCTCAGGGGCCTCCGTCAAGCTGTTTAGGAAGGTAACATATCACATTGTTTTCTAATGCAGTCAGGTCCACAAACGACACTCACTTACTTTGAGAATAGTTAAGCTGCAGTAGGTGGAAATAAGCTTCAGACAGTGTTACAAGCGCTGCTCAGAACTCTTAACTATGGCACCCAACATCCAGAACTTATGCTATTTGAGAATGGTAGTGACATCGAAGCATCTCAGGGACCAAAACCATTAACGTACTTTCACGTATGAAAATCTTACTTGGGGAGGGGGCAGGAGCGAAGCGCCCCCTCCCAGTCAGCGCCACCACACCGTATGTTGAAAATCTGAAGCCATCGTTCTACAAAGTCAACCAAACTTGGATTGAAAAATCTAGAAAAATGTACAAACTGAAAACCAGTTTTGGTCTGCATAGCATCAGTAACAACGCTTGAGTCAGCTTTGTGTCAAGCCGCCATTTTGATTCAACAAAGCACAGGCATTGAAAAAGGCTGAAATTCAGAACTCTAAACTATGGCACCCAACATCCAGGAGCTTGCTATCCGGATCTTGGAGCCTTGTGCTGTTTTCGATCTATTCACACATCGGTCCACTACTGACATCATCTTATAAACCAACGTTATGTAAATAGTTTTTTAATAAAATGTTTTACCCTGTTTCTTTGCTGGTGTGTTGTCTATATTTTTAATATTTGCATAGGGTTTGTCATTATTTTGTGCGGGATGGGTGATGGAGCCGAGCTGTCTTGCAGCCCTCATGGTGTGGAGCTCAGTTCATCTCACTATTTTCGTATTTCTCAAGAAGGGTTGTTCCTAATATTTCTATTTTAGCGAGGTCAAAAAGAGATCCAATTAGTGGCCTACTGATTTTGTTCGATTACTTTTATTTTTTTACACGATTTTTCACTATCTGCAAAGACTAAACAGAGTATTGCGACTTTGTGCTTGTTTGTAAATAGAGAATGATCCAAAGAGAACCAATTCTAAAACAGTAAATGCTTGGACAACAATCAATCAAATGGAGAGACAAGGAGGCACGACGGATTACAACGGGGGTAAAGGCCTGCGTTAACTACCCTTCAGTATCTGCAAAGAGAGAGTACTACTAAGGCAAAAGAGGGGAGGGGGGGGGGGGGGCAGCGTTCAAAGCACATCAGCGTGCATAAATACGAAAATGTTTTTATCTATCACGTACTTGACATTTTAAAGCTTTTCATATTTGCTATTAAAAAACCAATGAAATTCACAGAAAAAACCATAGGTTATAGTGGATATATAGTTAGGAATTTGCATTTACAAAACCTTGAAAATTCAATGAAAAAACCATAGGTTATAGGCCATATATAGTTAGGAATTAGCATTTACAAAACCTTATTTTACTCGCATAAAACCATTGAAATTCCATATATAGTTAGCTAACTATAAGCGCTAACTATATATCGCGCACCCGCAATCCACTGCTGATGATGTCACATATTACATCATTCATGACATGGTCAGTGACATCACTGATGACATCACTGATGACATCTCAAATGACATCACTGATGACAACTCAAATGATATCAATGATGACATCTCAAATGACATCACTGATGACAACTCAAATGACATCACTGATGACATCTCATTTGTCATCACTGATCACATCACTCATGTGATAATACAATGAACCTCTTCAGACTCTAATATAACCTTACATACACTCAGTATAAACAGACACTCACAGACTGTCACTCATCCATGGAGTTACTCACACACCTAGTCAGTCATGCAAAGAATCAATCACACCTCCATTTCCTCAACTATACAGTTATACACATCTTACTTATTCAAACATATAATAACACATATTTACTCTCTTATATAATCCCTGATACAAGCTCACAGTGATCGATACAGCCACTCACACATTCACTGGCTCTTATGTTCAGTTATTTATATATCTCAACTCTCACATGTATTGTGTTTTACATACGTACTTACTTGCACATGTAGCAATGAGAAATCCATTCACTCACCAACACACCCATGCACAGTCAACCGCCCATATAGCTGTTTCCACGTGCACTTTTGAAACCATACATCTAGTGAATCAACTGCTCACACATCTATGCACAGAGTCACGCACCTCCCAGCCACCCACACACACACTCAGCCTCCCATTCAAATATTTGGGCAACCAATCAATAACCCATATGGCCACTCTTATAGCTACTGATCAACACATGCAGCAGCTTACACAACAACAAACATACTGATGCACGAATTAAGACAGTTTAGTCACTAACCCATGTACTCAGTGAGACACATTTAATCACTCACTCATACAGTCAGTCATGCACCTACTAAATTCTTCATCCAGACACTTATACATCCACTCATTCTTCAATATGTGAAACATATTTAAACTTTACAGACACATACAATCACTGGATGTTGTGATCAGTGATGTCATCAGTGATGTCACTGACCATGTCATGAATGATGTAATATGTGACATCATCAGCAGTGGATTGCGGGTGCGCGATATATAGTTAGCGCTTATAGTTAGCTAACTATATATGGAATTTCAATGGTTTTATGCGAGTAAAATAAGGTTTTGTAAATGCTAATTCCTAACTATATATGGCCTATAACCTATGGTTTTTTCATTGAATATATATATATATATATATATATGATGTTAGGAAATGTATGCAAAAATAAAATGTAAAAAATGATACCGAACAAAACATATACAAGTAAATAACAATTTGTAATATACATTTCTTTAACTTTTTAGGTACAAAGAAAGAAATACAAACAAATGCTAACTATTTATGGATATCACATTTATTAATGCCTCGCCAAACCTAACTATATTTTAAAAAAAGTGTTTGTGTTTTGGAGGAGTGGCCAAAATGTATTATTCCCTCGCCAAACTTACCTGCATTGGGAAAAATGGACTATGAGGGGGTAAGATTTACTGTTCCCACTCCATAAGTAGCCACATTTAGGGGAGTGTTGGACTTTGCAGGACCAGGTTTCCTATTCCCACTTCAAATGTAACTATACTGGGACAAGTGCTGAACTTTGGGGCAGAAGGATGTCAGATTTACTGTTCCACATCCAAACTTAACCACACTGGGGAAAGTGTTGGGCTTTGGGGGTTTGTAATTAAATGTACTAAATTGGAAGTGTTAACAAAACACAAACATTCATAAACAATTATAACCAAAAAAGTACACAAGCAAATCTTCACATTAAGCAAAATTAAAAAAGGGCATAAATAGTAAATGTAGAAAGGAAATTAAAAAAATACATGTTACAGCAACACCATTATTTTAACCCAAATATCTTACATAAATTCAAATCAAATATATACAATTATAAAGACAATCTTTACAATAATCCACTCTTAAAAATTACATTAAATGTAGATTTGGAAAGAAACAAAATGCAAAATTAATGTGCAAAATACACCTAAAAGATGTATATTACAATCATATAACACAACTGTATTTTGAACAATAATATTACAATATAGTCCAAAAACAATATTCTTACCTGTAATATTCTGTTTTACAATATTCTTAACTTCACCATATTTATGACACAATATGTGATTCGATCGCTTGTTCCAGCATCATGCCACCGAGCTCAAGGAGTCTGCCTGGAGTGCCTTCAGTTGGAAAATGTAGGGTATTAGTTACCTCAGC
Source organism: Lissotriton vulgaris (assembly GCF_964263255.1). NCBI lineage: Eukaryota > Metazoa > Chordata > Amphibia > Caudata > Salamandridae > Lissotriton > Lissotriton vulgaris. The sequence continues at coordinate 1,326,155,632 of NC_141694.1, forward strand.
TAAACAGAATGTTTTATTCTGCAAAACTTTCAGCTGCACTATAACTGTAAAAACACTTACTAAGATTTTGCCTTAGGGTTTCGTCCCTTTTTTGGTGAAGTCCCTGACACAAAATCTAGTTTGGAATTTACAAAGTCACGCAAAGCCCAATAATCTTGGGTGGAGCATGGGCACTACCATGCATCCAGGGGTGACTCCTCCATTAGGGCGCAGGAGCTTCGCCCCACTGCTCTCTTGCAGTGCCAGAGGCAGAAACATAAAATGGTAAAACCACCATTTCATATTTCTGCTTCTCGCACTGCGAGAAAGCATAAGGGTTTGGTTGGGAGCGGACAGTTGGGTGCGTCTGCTCTATGGGTAAGGGAGAAGTGGCTTGCCCACTGCTGAGGTCGCTGACTGTGATGCTAGGCAGCCACTCGTGACTTGGAGAGTTAGGAATGCTAGGACAGAGCATAACTGAGCTATATTGTGGTAAATATAGTGTAGTTTTGTTCTCTCCCTTTCAAGTAACACTGTACAGCAACTTTCCTGTATTGCATGAAAGGGAGAGAGCAGGGCAGTAGGATATCTATTAAAATATGGCATTGCTTTTCAATTCCCAAGATTTGGCACACTTTCTGGCTCTCGAGCACCACACACACATACACACCTTTGAGTGAGTCTAGCATGGGGTTTGTACTGAAAGGGTATCTTTAACTCCAAATTACAATGTTTAGATTTACTTTTTAAGTTTCCTACTTTATATTGTGCTGTACAGTACAACACATGTGCAAAGTTGAGAAGGTTTGCTGAAAAAGGAATATTTTTTCCTTCTTAATGTAATTTCATGGATCACATCCCTGTCTAAAAATGTTAGCAGACAGGGTTTTGCATCAAAAACCATGAATGGTTGTATGGGACAGCCTTGTACGGCTCATGGAATCCTGCCTTGGCAAAAAGTAGCACAACATAGTGAATAGCGCTACTTGCATTATTTTCCAGCAATTTTCCAGCTCAAAACAAGGGAAAGTAAATTCTAAATCAACAATATGTACAAGTTAGCATCATGTTTAGTGACTTTCCACCAGCTCAGAGTATTGATAAATATTTTCTGTGGGCTAAACTATGGACTTATTGCTGCTACACAACATACTTTATGTTAGTGCATGTAGAATACATCTTTCAAATGCCTTCGGAGGCAGCACTACTTTATGTACCAATTGTGTTCCTTATATTATTGAACATCAGGCGGCTGATTCACAAATATTTTACTATTGTATATTCTCATACTACTGGTAGTTGGCTCATGGATTCAATGAGCAAGTCAGTCCCAATCAAATCTAGTAAACCCATGTGTTTAAATTATTAGATATTCACTAAATAAAATACTATAATAAAGCAAATGAGATCAAAAATATCTACATATTAATTAACATATCCTTAAAATAAAACACTACCTGCTTAATGCCTTGACAAACCTCACAATCCCCCCCAAAATATTAGTTAAAAAAATCAATTTACGGGAGCATGGCTTGAAGCCCACGGGTAATGGCGGCATCCGGGTAGACCTCCGGGACCCGATACAAATGCAAATGTTTTACAGCACTCCCAGGGGCTCAATTCAGTTCTGTGCAAGCGCATGAAGATGTGGTGAGACCCGGGAATGTTCCTTCACGGCTGCAGCTTCGGTAATTAGTGCAAATCGTTTACTGCTACGACGGCTTCAATCTCTTCCAAATGCCGGCCGCCATGTTGTCTGCCACGCTGACACTCGCAAAGCAGATCTCCCTTCAGAATTAAGGGACTTTCCTCAGTAAGGAGCTTATTTCTCCAAGTTTTCTTCAGACTTTTCATTTTTTCACAATTGCCTGCTGCTTCTGCACTTTTCAATCTGCTCAGCTCAATATAGACCCAGGCATTGCTTTATTATGCTGTCTATCTGACTTTACCTATTTTGTTTCTATACTTAGAGGATTTCTTTTGAGTATTTTCCTCCTTTATGGGCAGTTTCTTTATGCTCTGCATAAATATATTTGTAGTATTTGCCTCATTGCTTATTATCCCATAGCAAGTATATATGTTACAGTCAAAGTGTGAAATCCCGGTGTTGTATAGAATGCCTAGGTAACGTATAGAATGGCTGATGGTTTTTGGCAAACTATGAAATATAAGTTTTTTGTGAAAATGTTACATACTTTTCCTAGGCATTCTATAAAATTCCTAGGCATAATACAGAATGACCAGTACCATTTACGCAAAGTGTTAAAAGGCCACAAGATGAAATTCCTAGGCATTCGGCAAAGTGCGAAATCCCGGTATTGTATAGAATACCTAGGTAATGTATAGAATGCCTGATGGCTTAGAGGCAAACTAGGAAATATAAGTTTTTTGTGAAAATTTTACATACTTTTCCTAGGAATTCGATACAATTCCTAGGCATTATACAGAATGACCAGTACCATTTACGCAAAGTGTTAAAAGGGCACAAGATGAGAAGCCTTTATTAATTAATACGCATTTGAAACTGAAAGAACAAAACTACGAAATAAAGCACAGGATATTCTTACCGGAAAACAATGAAAGCAGAACTGAGATTGAAGTACTTGTTACACTAAGAAAGGCCGGAGTAACACGTGGAATTGTACTCACTTTTATTCTTCACACAAAAACTCCTATTTTGGCACTTTGATCTTGTACATACATTTCACGACTTAAAGAAGAATGCGAACATAATATTGTTACCGGTGAAACGCAAAGCAGAACTGGCATGACCTACTTGTTGCAGCAGGGAAGGCTAGAGTGACATTTCGAATTGCACTTACTTTTCTTTTTCACACAAAGGCACCTCATATTTTGGCATTTCATCTTGCACATACTCCTGACGAATCCTTGGCCGCTTCCTGTGGACTGAGAAGTAGCTGCAGATCGGAGAGGTATTTCGTGGTCAGGAACGTCTTCAATTCTCATTAAGTTCTTTGGATATACGGTGAATTGTGATCTGGCGTAGAGTTGCTTCAAGATTACTTGTGCAGTTCCAAGTTGGTAAAAGTCATCTTCCGTCACGTTCATAACAACTGCCAAGAGATTGCGTGAGTCACACCGCCCTTTGTCGACGTCGGGAATCGGAACTCGCACAGTGGCACCCAAATGCACAGGAGGAATGTTTTTGTCAGAATCCCTTTTCATGTTTTTAGCCTGAATCTCAAGGTTCGATTTCGATTCCATTTTACTTTGGATAGCTTTCTCAATATTGAAGCAAACATTGCACAAAATGCTAACCCCATAACCTTCTACTTCGTTGCCGTCATCGTCTTTAGGAGAATGTCCACAGATGGCATGAACGTTTTGGCCACACTTTCGACATGTATGAGCACCGCTGGTTTCTTTTAAGCAGACGCAACAGATAGCGGAAGAAGAAGGATTTTCGGTAACCACGGAAATAACCATGGCTTTATCACTGTTTTGGTTTCCTCCAACATGGATTGCATTCTCAGCTATGTCTTCTGCAGGGAGCTGTGCCTCTTGCATTGATTCATCTCATCTTTCTTCCTGCTCTTGTGTTGTTTGTACGCTCTCTATTATTTTTCAAGCTCTTCCTCAGTCTCTATGTCTTGTAAAACGTCGTCAGATAGGGACGACGTAGAGAGACCTACTCTAGCTTTGCAGCCGAACAGAGCTTCGTATGGTGACCTCTTAATCCCAGAATGAAAAGCTCTGTTCTTCATAAGTTTGACGAACTGCATTCCCTCACTCCAGCAGCTAGTTTTTTCATCTTGCATCCAAGCACACAACATATTTTCAATGTCCTGATTAGCTCTTTCGACGCTCCCCTGTCTTTGTGAGTGGCGCGGCTTACCATGGACGATCTTCAAGGTGGGCCAATACTCCTTTAGGCTGCGTACCACATTGTTTGAAAATTCCCTACCGCTATCGGACTGTAGAATCGTTGGAGCACAAAGCAACGTAAATATGTCGACGAGCTTATAGGCTACTTATTCTGCTCTCTTTGATTTCAGAGCCCTGAGAACTACAAACTTAGTGAGATCTTCTTGGTACACCATTAAAAACTTGTACTCTCTGTCAGGATGGGACTGAAAATCGATGAGATCGACCTGACAAAGGGCGTTGAATTCAGAAAAAAAACATTGGCTTGACCACAACACCTTTTCTAACACATTTTGGCTTCTTCTGGCAAGGCTCACAAAGGTGAATGTACAGCTCAATATCATGACGGGTAATGTTCTGATACTTGGGTGAAAGTTCTTTCAACATCCTGCCCCGTCCTCCATGACCGATAGCCAAATGGGCCTTATGGAGTATGTCAAATAACTCGGAGTCCGCGACGTAACACTGAATAGCACTCGTACCTTCTTTAACCCTTTCGATGCTGATGACGAGCTCAGCTCGTCATCACCCACGGGTGTCGTGTGCTGATGACGAGCTGAGCTCGTCATGAAACATGTAAAATATGAATGTCCAGCACAGCGCGAAAATCCCCGCAGCAGCCATGTGGTTAACAGGATAGATCAACTTAGTCGTATTCTCGACCATCATTACGTCATAGATTTTCACCAGCCAATAGTCCTGTGGTTCCTTCTAAATGGTCGTCTTAGCCTTTTTCACATCGTCCACTAACTTTTGGTAACTTGTTTCGGTTAGAAAAACACCGTTTTTAGCAGCATTGGCTCTTACTTGAGATAATTCATTGCAGAACCGTCGTTGCATGTCAGCATGGCTTGATTCCTGTCTTGGCATACACTCCCTTCCGACATGGTGATACAAGAACAACAGGAAAGGATGACGGCAGAGCATCTGTGGAACCTCAGCCGGATGCTATACACGACCTCTGACCCTGCTTGCAGGCAGGTCGCTCCCCACACCACCGCACGGTTGCCAGCTGCTCTTTGCCTGGTTTCTTGTGCTGTCTGTGCCCCTCGCTTGCTGGCAACTTGTGCTGTCTCTGCCCCTCGCTTGCTGATAACCTGTTCTGTCTCTGCCCCTCGCTTGCTGATAACTTGTGCTGTCTCTAGGATTAGGTGTATTATATACTTTGCCGGCAGACAATCCGGCAAAGTATACAATGCCTAGGCAATGTATAAAATATCAATCATTTCATACTTTGACGTTCGATTTTCAGGCATTCTGTACATTTCCTAGCCTTTATATAGAATGCCGGATTGCACACATTGCCGGGCGAGAATAAAATGGTGGGATTAGGAGTATTATATACTTTGCCAGCAGACAATCCGGCAAAGTATAGAATGCCTAGACAATGTATAAAATATCACTCATTTCATACTTTGACGTTCGATTTTCAGGCATTTTCAGGCATTCTATACATTACCTAGGCATTCTATGGAATGCAGGATTTCACACTTTGACTGTAACATATATATGGGATGTTTGAAAAAGGCAAACACCTCTTTTTCTTTTCTGCTTATAAATTCATCAAGAATTCCACCATTTTCTCACAATTTTCAAACATGGAGTACTCTTTGGTTGCGATATATATGGGTAGCTCCGCACATGGTTCCAGTGGCACCTCTGTTTCTACTCTTCATCAACAGGTCGAAAATTTGAGGAACAGAAGCAGAAGGAACAATCTGCGTCTTTGAAGGACGTGAAGGATCGGAGGGCTCTTACCCTATATCTTTTCTACGGACCTTTCGTCCCAAGCTTCTGAAATTACCCGAAGATACTCATCTTAATATTCAAAGGGCTCATAGGTTGGGTGATCAGTCAGCATCTGTCGCCCAGGCAGGTAACCCTAGGGGTGTTATCATGTATTTTCTTGAATGCACTGATCTTCTCAAAGCCCTTGCCTCTGTTAAGTCTTTAAAGCGTATTTGTTGGTCAGGGAAACCCTTTATTTTTCTCCCAAGACTATGCCAAATCTACTTCTGACAGGCGCAATGAATTCCTTAATTTGAGACCAGATCTTTGTCTACTTGGAGCCCATTTTGACCTATTTCAACCCTGCAATTTAAAATTACGTACAAAAAAGACTACAACATATGACAAACCCGGTCAGACTGAAGAGCTTCATCAATGCATGCAAAATTGAAAATATGGACACCTCAGGTCCCCGCACCTCTTAAATGTTACTCCTTTATGTTATTCTGTTTTCTCTCAGGAAACTTTGACATAGATCGTTGATCATTATAAAATTTGCCCTGTTGTAATATAGTCAATTTTTTGCTGTTACTTATTGATACTCAGGAGCTTTTCTATCCTTCATCATTTTCAAAGTTGTATTATGCTTAATATTAAGTATTAATACTTTTGCTTTTGCTGATCTATTATGGTTACCTTTTACTACATTTCTATCCTCACACTCATCTTTCGCATAACACCCATTTTTATTCTATTCATTTACTCCTCCTTTCTTCTTTCTCTCTTCTCCCCTCTTTTTTCCTTCTTCCCCTTTTCTTCTGCTCTTTTCTTTCCTCTATGTCTCTATAAAAAAACACATTAACAAAACATTTTTTTCTTATGGAACACATTCTTTTATTACGATGATATATCTCTTTACCCATATTACTCCTCTCCTCTTACATTACTTCTTTTTTATTATACTATTTGCCAATGTTATTATGTATTATTCTTGTTCCAAAATATTTTACTAGCCTTTGTATATAGGTTGTTTTTTTACATTTATTTCCAGTTATGTAATGTTTTAACTCTGTGTTCATTCACTCAATCAAAATTATTTAAAAAAAAGAAAAGATCTTTGATCATTATATAATTTGTCCTGTTGTAATATAGTCAATTTTTTGCTGTGTATTATTGATATTCAGGAGCTGTTCTCTCCTTTATCATAGTTGTATTATGCTTAATATTAAGTATTAATCCTTTTGCTTCTCTTACAAGTATCTCATTCATGTTTGTGGTGTTCCCCATAATATGTATTATGTGATGTGCTCCTCTCGTCCTCTTCCTGTGAACTCCAGAGGAACCATCTATCCCATGTGGCCACATACCCCTCCTACTTTTCATTGGATACTGCTCTTCATAGGTATGCTGTAACCACCCTTGTTTTTTTTTATGTTGTATTTTTTCTTGTTTTATGGATTGATTTCTCTCGCGTAACATTTCTTTATCGTATTGTTCTATTACTCTTTTCATCTCTCCATCTCATCCATGTTCATACTTTCAGTCATTCCAGGCTCTACGGTTTTTTGGTATTTATATCTCATGATATGGTCTACACTTTTTCCTCTTCATGTTTGGTATGATTTATTGTACTTTGTTACTTCTCAAAATCTATTTATGTCTTTAACTGTTGTTTCCTGGAATGTCAGGTGTCTAAACTCTCCCACTAAAAGACAACATGTTTTGTCACGCTTGGCGCATTTGGGTGCCAGTATACCTTTAATCCAGGATTCACATCTTACTGAAAAAGAAGCTTTAAAACTAAAAAGAGGTTGGGTGGGTGATGTATTTTTCTCCCCAGGTGATGGTAAAAGAAACAGAGTTATTACCTTATGCCATAAATCGTTATGTGCTAAACTAATTTCCTAGGATTCTGATGATGTAGGCGGAAGGTTGTATACTAAATTGTCAATCAGGAAGGTTCCAGGCTCTTTGTTAAATATCTACTCCCCTACAGTTTGTGACTCCCATTTTTGGTCTGACCTAAATCAGGTTTTTGTTAAATATCCTGAAGAGAATTTTATTCTAGCTGGTGACTGTAACCAGATAGTTGACCCTTTTATAGATCGCAACTCCACGGTTACCTTCATACCAAAAAAAGCCCATAAACTTTTTGTTCACACTATTTGTAGGAAGGTGGAAATCTGACTATATGGTTACCCCTACTTTTTGCCAGGTCTTTTGCTGGTGTTCGACTTAGTTGGACTGGGACCCTGCTATTCAGGGCCCCAGTCTATTTGTTTTCTATATAAAATGGACTCCATGTACTTTAAGTACATACCAGATTGTTTACTGGGTCACCCTTGTGAGCCCCTGTATATGATACCTTAGGTACTCAGGGTATATGTGCACCCTAGGCCTACCCGGGGCTGCAGCATGTATTGTGCCACCCCTGGTTAGCCTTCCAAACTGACACCACAGGTCTGTACTGACAGCCTGGGTAAGGTGGTGTAATCACCCCTTACTTAGATATAGTATATCTATATCTACCTTATATATAGACACATAGTAACCTATAAGTCACTCCTATGGCAGGCCTTGACAATCCAGGAAGCAGAGTGCTTGGTTATGTGTGAGAGGGTGCCCTAGCATGAGCTGAGCCCCTCTGCAGGTTTTGGAACCATTTCCTTATAGCTGTTCTATGATATAGCCATACCATATACTCTTAAGTGCATTATAATCCTTGCGGTTAATGCTAACTTTTGTTTGGGTTTATCAAAACATGTCATGTAAGGTGTCAAACACTTTGGAATACTACCCCCACCAGTTCTTGCGGCTAGGGTAGCATTCCACCCTTCTAGAGGGAGAAGACATGTAGTTACTGTTAAACCCGGTTAAAGTTAAACTGAGACCCAGCATCACAAAATGGATTCTGCTGCCACTGACAAGAGTCTGCCCTCCTGCTGCTGGATGAAACTCCGGCAGGGGAGGCCTGGACAATAGGTTTCCTGCCCATTGAGGTGCTAGCACCTCCCCAGACAGGCTTTAGTGTATTGGGGCAAGTTGGGTTGCATTCAGTGAATGCTTTTCAGACACTGCTTGGGGCACACAAGGTGCTCCATGCAGTTACCAGTTCAAACCGGTTGTTGGGGCGCTCATCCCCAGCTTTGGCACGAAACTGGACAAAGGGAAAGGGGTGTAACCACCCCCTCCCCAGGTCCATCCATAGGAGGGGCCTTAGAGTTAGTCCAACGCCTAAACCTGCTATAAGTATAGAACCCCAGCTCCTAGGACTTTAGATTACCCAGTACGAAACTCTGCAACATATATCCTGGACCTTCGACATACAATATCGACTGGAAGATGGAAGAAATCTCCCTTGTGGTCAAGGAGTGACCACCCTTTCTAAACAGGCACCAACAGCATCTTTGCCATTCTGCATTTTTGAGGCTCCCGCCAGATCCTGAAGAATCTGTGACACAGGACATAGACTCCCAAACATGATACTGACCTGCGCTCCCAGCAAAACTGAGACCTGTGGCAGAAACGAAAGACGTGAGATCGGAACTCCTGGACATCCTGCATTTCTGCTACTGCACCTACTTCCTGAGGTATCCCGAAGTTGTGCATTGGATATTTAAAGCACCGGCCCCGAGCACCTTTTGCCCTGAAGATAAGAGGCCCACACTCCATGAGTGTCCCGTGAGCCGGCTTTGTGCATTTCAGCTTGATGTGTCTTTGTGGTTCCTAGTCCATTGACTAGTGAGCCCCCACGAAGACCAATCTTCACTTTCTTTAGCTTTCCTGAGTGCTCCAGGCTTGCTCCAACTCATCTTCAAAGGAGGAGTTCCTCAGACCTTGCTGGTCTGCACCGAAGCCCATCTTGGCTGGCATCTTCCTATCGCCATCCTGGTCACTGGCTAGTGACCCAGACTCTGTCTCCTCTGTTTTCAAGTTCTTCACATCTCCGATCCACCCTTGGATCCACCCGGACACTTTTCCTCTGGTCGCCTGCAGCACTTCTTCGCAGCTCTCCATTGGAATCGATGACGAAACCCAACACCAAAAGACACCTATGCACCCAACTTCCCTGGGTGAGGTAACATGAGTACTCTGGTGCTCCCATGGGTCTGGACTCTCGAAGTGTCCTATTCTAAAAGGGTTCCATGGTAGTTCATCTAGAAGTACCCTTAAACTGTAACTTTGTAACTTGTTCGTTCTCCATAGAAAGTCAACGGTAACCCACGGCTGTGTTTAGACACTGCACGCGTCTCCCGTGGGCCTCCTACATCCTAACCTTTAGTGGTTCTAGGCAGCCCCAGTGATTCTACAGGCCCCAGGCCTGATTTCTAATTCTCACGTGGTTCTTATACCACTATTTTAGTATATGGTTTGTGAGGCCCCTAGGGCATAATGTATACTGTGCAACTTATCGTTTGCTAATTAAGTTCCAGAGGGGTTGTGTTTAGAATAAATACATATATATTTGGTATATACCTTGTGTGGTGTGCTTTCATATGATCATTCAAGAGATTATAATTGGTAGAACAACTTGCTTAACTTGTCTCCAAGTCTTAGCCTGAAGGCTGCTCTCCATAGCTACCACTAGGATAGCTTTCTGTAAGGTTGACTTTCTAACCTACCATCAATGAGGGTCTTTTGGACTGGTGCAATGTGCTCACTAGAATAGTGGACAGCATATACCAGGCTAACTTCCTACACTATTAAGCAAAGGAAGCTTGTTGATGCCTGGCGTCTTTGTAATCCTACTTTAAGCAAATACACATATTTTTCCCTAGCCCAACAAACCCAATCTTGTATTGATCACTTTTTTGTATACCACAATATCTTGCAGTCTCAACGTTATTCTGATATTGGATCAATCCTAATTTCTGACCAGGCCCCTGTTTCCCTCCAATTGGATCTACCTTCCTGCTCTCGTACCCCTTGCAGATGGCATTTTAATAATTCTCTTCTATTAGATCCCAAATTCACCTCCTCTTTTGAGTTATTTTTTCAGGAGTATTTTCACCTCAATCAAACAGCTAGTCTTTCCTTTCATATTATTTTGAATGCTTTTAAAGCGACACCATCTGATTTTATTATTTCCTATGTTGCTAAGAAACGGATGGCATCACCTGTTAATGCTACTGACCTTTTGGCCCAGATAAAGAGACTGGAACACTTGTTTTATACTTCTAAGTCAAAATATTGTCTCTCTGAACTCAGCTTCAGTTTAACAAAGAATCCACAGATAATGCATCTTTGTATTTACTCAAATCAAGTGCAAAATATAATGGGGGTCAGAATAGGGCAGATAAATTATTGGCGAATTACCTTAAAGTTGAGAACAACAGATTTAGCATCGAATCAATTATTGATGCAACTCAAACATTGAAGTATAAGGATTCTAAGATTCTGGATAAATTTGTGCGATATTATGAACCCTTGTATACACCCGAGAATGTAAGTTCTGACCTTAATATCTCTCCATATTTCTCATCTATTCACAGGCCACCAGACAAATGTGTTGATCGTTCATCGCTAGAAGTTGATATTTCACAGCCTGAATTGCACAATGCACTAAACACACTAAAAAGGGATAGGGCCCCTGTCCCTGATGGCTTTACTGCTGAATTTTATTCTTATTTTTCTAAATTTTTCCTTCCCAAACTGCATTCCCTCATAACCTCTTTTTCCCTGCCTGGTTCTTCTGGTTCTTTTCTGGATGCTTTAATTTGTCTTATCCCCAAAGAAGGTAAAGTCCTCAGGCCCATCTCCTTAGTCAATGTTGACTATTAAATATTTTCTAAAGCCTTAGATTTGAGACGTGATTCGTACCTCCTGGATCTGCTTGATAAGGAGCAATCATGTTTCGTTAAAGGTCTTTGTTTATCTGATAATACTTGTCAATTGTTTTATGTTCTTTCCAAATCGTCTCTTAAATCTGAATCCATTCTGGCAATCGCTTTAGTTGCAGAGAAAGTATGTTTACTGGCCTTTTCTCTTCCAAGCTCCCTCATCTCTCTTCTATATTCTGCCCCAAGAGAGGCTATCTGCAAATGTCCTCGTTTCTTCCTGTTTCTCCTTGAGAAAAGCAGTACGTCAAAGTTGTCTGCTTTCTCCTTTCCTTTTTAACTTAGCACTTGAGCCTTTTCTTTTCTGTTTAAGACAAAATCAGGAGATTAGTGAATTTCCCTTTAATGGCTTGCAGACCAAACACAGCTTTTGCTGATGATGTTCTGGTGTTCCTTTCCCTTCCCCTCTCATCATTGCCAGCTTTTTTTTTAGGAAGTTGCCTCATATGATAATGTTTCTGGTTATAAATTGAATAATGAGAAGTGTGAGATATTGTCCTTGACTAAATTCACATTCAAAGAAGATTTTGCTATATCCAAATTCATGGAATCTTACCCACATTAAATATCTTGGTTTGTGGTTTACTCCCTCTATTTCTACCTCAGTTTCTCTAAATTTGGAAACATGTGTAAATAAATTAACCACTTTAACTAACAGATGCCACCTTCTTCACCTCACTTGGTGGGGTCGTTTTGATACTACCAAAATGATGCTCAGCTCCATTGTATTGTTTACTATATCAAATCTCTTGGTGACCATACATTGTAAACACGTCAAGAAGATTAATTCTATCCTCCTCATTTAATTTCTTTGGAGTCATACATTTTTTTAACCTGCCCAAAGTCAGAAGATGGAGTTAAATTCCTGGACTTTTCTAATTATCATAAGGCTTTCCTGTTGCGTCAGTCATCTAGATGGCATTCTGATCGTTATCAATATGCCCGCAGTGGGTAGATGTGGAAAGGTCTTTTCTCCTCCCTTTTTCCTTCAAGGAATATTTATCCTTTACTCGCAAACCACAGTCCCTTTCTATGCCTATTCTTAAACACTCATGTAGATTACTGGATTCCACTCTCCATAACTCTCCTACAGAGACACATACTTTTCTTAACTCTACCATTTGGCATTATAAAAATATATTAGTTAATAATAAATCCACTTATTGGAAATCTTGGAGAAACAAGGGTATAATTTGGATCCACCAACTCTTTGAACGTGATGTTTTTTTAATCTTTCTCCCCAATTTGTCATCAGTTTGATTTACCTTCATCATTTGAGCGCAAATACAAAATATTATGTAATGCTCAGTCTACTGCTTATGAACGTATTCAATTTTCTCTTCCCTTAGTTTCATCTTCTACTAACTTTTGCTCTATTCTGTTGTACTCCTCCCCAAGAGCATCTTCCATGTATTCATATTTACTCCCCCCGGCTTCTAATAGGACTAAATTGAAGGTGAAATTGGCTTGATAATCCGATTTTGAGGTTAATTGGTCAATTTCTTTCTGGGCAAAAATCTGGAATAAAATCAGGAAGTCCTCCAGAGCATCAAGTTTTTTTCGAGTTTTATTTTAAATTTGCTATAAACCTCAGCTGAGGTCAACAAATACACAGACAGAGTTTTAAAACATTTATTATGACACCTATAGCATCGGCTTTAAGCATTTATAATGTTAAAACATTTCACCATTATTTTTTAAGACAGCTTTAAGATAAAACTCATTTTTTTTTTTTTGAAATATATTTTTATTGCAGGAATTAGCAAAATGTTACATATACGACCAGCATTATAAATCCAATAAAATCAATGAACTGCATCCCACCCACCCCCCGCAGCATGTTTTCATATACAATCATTTAGCCCACAGCCCAAAGGTCAGGCGACAAAATCCAGTGGGGGCTCAGCAGGAAAGCAAAGCTGGTCCGGATAATCCACTGTCCGTCATCTGCTTTTCTAAACAAGCCCATAAAACCCAAAAGAAAATCCCTCCCACAAAACACTAAATTCCAAAGTAATCCCTCCCCAACCCAACCCCGCCATCAGTGTATGGTAGCAGCCGCAGTAGGATTCATGAGAGGACCCAAGAGGAGAGTGTCAGAGACAGAAATCGCAATCGCCTATCGGGACTCGGGGCGCGCCGCACTCTCGCTTTTCAGAGTCGCTGGGGGCGCAATAGTCCCTGAGGGCCTGCACTAGTGTCTCCCATTCTAGCGCTGCCTCCTGTGCCTTTTCGTTATGTTGTCTCCCAGCTAGTTGGTATCTCAGCGTGCTTTCTCCCGCCGCCCACTTCAAGAGTTCGCTGTGCCACCTGCTCCCAGTCGGACCAGCTCGTGCCTTCCAGTTCCTGGTCACCTCTCGTTTAGCCAGGAGAAGCCCCAAATCAATGAATTTACTGGAGATTTTGTTTTTGGGGGTATGTGGAAACCAATGCAAGAGTCCCACCGCCGCATCGATCGATAGGGGTCTCCCCGTCACCTCCGTCAGGGTCTTCCCCACTTCCACCCAGTAGGAGGACAATCCCGGGCAGGCCCACAACATATGAAGGAGGTCTGCCTCCGGCGCCGGGCATCTGGGGCAGGTCGCCGAGCCCGTGGCGAAGTACTGTTGGATTTTCGCCGGGGTCAAGTATGCCCGATGGAGTACATAATAGTGGACCAACTGAAAACGGGCGTGGCGCGTCCCCTTCCAAGCCCGCCGCACGAGTTGAGACCAGGTCGTCTCCGGGATCTCCTTGCCTATGTCTGCCTCCCAACGGGCTCTCAAGGTCGTAAGGGGGGTCAGCCCTTCATTGATCAGTCTACCGTAGAGGCAAGTGACCGCCTTCACCGTGCCCACAGACATCATGACGTATTGGCACACCGGAGACGTAGGAGGTTCCTCCTGTCCGCCTTTCCAGTGCGCCTGGATCGCTCGGACCAGGGCCGAGTGCAATAGGAAGTCTCCGCGGGGAATCCCGAAGCGGTCAATGAGCTCCTGAAAGGGCAAGAGCACCCCAGCCTCATAAAGATCCCCCACCAACTGCAGCCCCGCGTCCTCCCAGTCCGCCAACCGTGACCAATCACCGCCATGGGGCAAGGCCGTCAACATCCCTAAAGGTATTTCAGGCGCATACGGTGTTCGCAATTGGCCCCGGGCGTGGGCTCGGTTCCAACACAGGCGAATGGTCTTCTCCTCCAGCGTCAGGTCCTGCAAGGCCAAACGTTGGCGTAGAGCTATGAAGGAGAGAACATGCCTGGCCATCCCCATACCTCTCCTGTCCTCCGGGCCCCGGAATTCCCTGGCAATCTCCTGGGTGAGGGTCTGGAGCTGTGCCGCCAGATAGTATTTCTCAAAGTCCGGCACCGCGAGCCCACCCTTGGCTTTCGGCCTCATCAGGGTTTTAAGGGCCACTCTTCGGCGGCCCGAGCCCCAGAGGAATCCGACTATCATTGACCGTAGGAGCCTATAAATGTGGACGGCGGGATCCAAATCGGTAGCGCCCGGAAATAATACAGCAACCGGGGAAGAGCTACCATTTTGAGGAGAGCGACCCGCCCCGCCAGCGAAAGAGGCAGCGTAGCCCAGAAGTCCATATTACCCCGTAGCGCTCGACTGCATCTGGTAATGTTCCCGTCCAGGAGGTCAGATGGTTCATGATAGATATACACTCCCAGGTACCTGAAGCAGTCAGGTTCCCATCTAATCTCTCTATTGAGGACTGGGCTAGGGGTGCCTCTGCGAACCGGGAAAAGGCATGTCTTAGCCCAATTCACCCGGAGGCCCGAGACCTCCCCAAACGCCGTGAGCGCCGTCGCAGCTCCATGTAGGGCTACAACTGGGTCCTCAAGGAAGAGCAACAGGTCGTCGGCATATAACGAAATGTAGTGCGGGCCCGAAGGTGTCCAGAAGCCATTGTAATGAGCCCCCGATCGGAGTAGCAGTGCGAGAGGCTCCACCGCCAGCGCGAAGAGAAGCGGGGATAACGAGCAGCCCTGTCTCGTGCCTCTTTCCACCGGGTACTGTGAGGAAATTAACGGACCCGCCCGAACCCTGGCCGATACGGAGGTATACAAGACCGCGGTCCATCTGATGAAACCCTCGCCGAGGCCGAACCGCCGCAACACAGTGTGCAGGTAGTCCCATTCCAGGCTATCAAATGCCTTCTCTAAATCTACCGATAGGACCACCGGGCACGGAGCGTCCACGAGCGGTTCACCCAGCAAGCGGAACAGCCTATGGATGTTCATGGTCGTGTTGCGCTTGGGGATGAACCCAGCCTGGTCTTCATGTACCAGGGAGCTCATGTGGCCCAGCAGTCTCGAGGCCAAGATGCTGCTCAGAATCTTATAATCGACCGTCAGCATCGATAAGGGACGGTAGGACGCCGGATCGGCCGAGTCCCGTCCCGGCTTGAGGAGGGGAACCACCAGGGCCTCGCGCATCGAGCCGGGGAGTCGGCCAAGCCTCTTCGCCTCTCTATATACGATCACCAGTCTCGGAGCTAGGAGGTCGGCATAGGCCGCGTAAAATTCCACAGGAAGACCGTCTAGACCCGGGGTCTTATTCCGCGCCATCTTTTTAATGGCGCTGCGGATCTCCCCCAGTTCAATATCGTACCCCAGGGCTTTCGCCACGTCAGGCTCCACCGCTGGGAGCTCCAGGGGCCTCAGATAGTCCTCGAGAAGGTCAGGGTCTTTGGCAGCACGACTGCGATATAGCTGATCGTAGTAGTGCCGGTAGCAGCTTAGAATCTCCGGTTGGGTGTGCACCATGGTCCCGTCCGCCATGCGCATGGACGTCGTCAGTGAGGTCTGGCGCGTAGGGTTAGCCAGCCATGCCAGCAATGCGCTTGATCTATCCCCTTCTGCGAGGGACCGAACCGTATAGGCCTTGTAGTCGAAGCAGCGCAGCCGCTCGACCTCTGCCACCACCGCCTCCTTCGCCTCTGCCGTGCGTCCCTGAAGTTCAGGGTGCCCGGGGCGGCGGAGTTCCAACTCATGAAGCCTCCGATCAGCCACATCTAAGTCATCAAGGATAACCCGCCTCATACCTACCTTCTTGGTGATGCAATAACCCCTCACCACCACCTTAAAAGCGTCCCATTCCAGTGCTCTCGAGCTCGCAGTGCCCCTGTTGGACGCGAAATACTCCTCGATCTTATCTCCTAAGTTCGCTTTGAACACAGTGTCCTCGAGGATCTCAGGACGTAACTTCCAGGTGGGCACCGCCGGCGCCCCCGGAAACCAGCGAAGGGCCAGCAGGAGGGGGTTATGGTCCGAGATGGTCCTAGTCAAGTATTCGGAACGGATCGCCGCTGAAACCAGTTCAGTCGAGCCAAGAAACCCGTCCAACCTAACGTGCAACTCGTGTAGGCCCGAAAAGTAGGAGTAGTCTCTAGCGTCGGGGTGTTGCGCTCTCCAAATATCCGTCAGACCCCAACGTATCTGCCAGTCCCTACGACCTTTAGCCACCCGGCGGACCGGGGAGTCAGGGAGGGGCGGATGCGAGCGATCGGTCTCCACATCCACTACCGAATTGAAATCCCCACCGAGCAGGAGGGGCCCCGTGAAAAAGTGGGCCAACGAGCCCGATAACCTAGAAAGGAAGGCAATCTGGTCCATGTTAGGTGCGTATACACAGCAAACGTTCAGGTCCCTCCCCCCCAGAGTGCCCGAGATGGCCACGTAGCGCCCCTCTGGATCTACCACTGAGTTTGTGACCTGGAAGGGAACCCCAGCTCTAATCCAAATTAGCGCCCCCCTGGCATACGCGGAGTACGACGTGTAGAAGACCTGCCCCCTCCACCTACGCTGTAGCGCCGCCCCTTCCGCCTTGTTCAGATGGGTCTCCTGCAGCAGCGCCATTTGTATTCCCCTACGCACTAAATAAGCATGGACTTTGTGCCGCCTAGACATGGTATGAAGCCCCCGCACGTTCCAAGTAATACATTTCACATTAGCAACGTCAGCCATTGTCCCATACTGTTTGTGCAAAGTCTCCCCATCTGGGTCCCAACAAAGAGCGAACAACAATCAACCCAGCACTGATGGCGGCCATTTCCCCCAACCAAAACTCAACAACTCTTATTCTAACCAAACCCCTGCCCACCCTTCCCAGAACAGGACCCAAATAGCTCCATCTAGTTCCCATCCAAACCATGCCCTCAGAAAACCCTTCGTCCCCAACTAATCCTACGGTCGCCACCGTAGGAAGGCCTTAAGGGCCAGGTGCGGGCTGGGTGGTGGCAGTGCGCCCTCGATGCCCTGGCTACCAGGACTAAAGCAAGCCCAAAACAGTATCGGTAACCCTCGGGGCAAAAGCAAGGCACCCCACCCCCGCTTCTCCGGAGATCATGCTGAACCATCGGCTCCCGCCACCCCCGCTACGGGCCCCCACCCAAAAGGATGCAGCTCCCCCCGTCAACCCTGTCCATCCAGAAGGTCCTCAACCGATTTCGGCGTGATCACCGGTGTGTTGATGCTATCTGTCACCGAGTCCTCCGAGTCCGTCGATGCCCCCTCGTCACCAGGGTTCTCTTCTTCTGCAATGGTATCATCTCGTGAACCAGACAGCGCAGACAACACCTCTAGTACTCCCTTCCGCTCCGTCGATGTCTCCGCAGTTGAAGGGCCGCCCGACCGGCCCCGGCGACTCCGTATCCTCTTAGATCGCCGTCGCTGTCCCGGCTCCACCGCTGGCTGAGATGCGGAGGCGAAACCATCTTTCCCAGCTCTATAGAGTTCAAGCCAGTTACAGACATCCTCCGGGGTATCAAAAAATTGAGTCTTGTCATCGACAATGATGCGGAGCTTTGCAGGAAATAGGAGCGAGTATTGGATGCCCTCGCTCCGGAGCTCGCGCTTGACCGCCAAGAATGAAAACCGCCTGCGTTGGGTTTCATAGGTGTAATCCGGGAAGATGTTCACCTGGCTGTTCTCCACCTTGAATGGGCCATTATGTCTAGCGGCATTGAGGATGAGGTCCCTGTCGCGAAAATGCAGTAGGCGCGCCACCACCGGACGCGGTGCACGGCCCTGTTGCGGTGGCCTTGCTGGGACTCTATGAGCTCGTTCAAGGGTGTAGAAAGAGGATAAGCCCTCCGGGGCCACCGTGTCTCGGAGCCAGGCTTCCAAGTAGGCCACCATGTCGCCATCTTCGATCTTCTCCGGCAGGCCTACCACTCAGATGTTGTTGCGCCTGTTACGGCCTTCCGCATCCTCCGCTCGCTGCTCCAGGGCAGAAATCCGGGATAGGGCATCTTTCATTGTCGCGGCCAAGGATCGCTGCGCCGGCTCCAAGGTTTTCACTGAGCCTTCCACTTCTTTGACCCTGTCCGACAGCTTGCCGTGATCCGCCCTAAGGAGGCCCAGGCTCGTCGCCACCTGGGCAATGTCCTGCTGAAGGGCCGAGCGTGTGGTCGCAATCGCCTCCAGGACGCGGTCAAACTGTTGCTGCAACGGCGCACCACCAGCACTTCCCGGGTCTCCATGGCCCTCCTTGTCCGGGGTCTCCGAGTCAGAGGCGGCCGGGGTAGTCCCCTTGGCTCCTCTCGGCTTCCCCATGTCGCGGGAAGCGCACAGTGTGGACTCAGGTAAAGAGGCCACCGAGTGCGGGCGTCGTCTATAACTCTCCCGATTGCTGGCCCTCAGGTTGAGGGCTGGTGATCCTCTTCTCCAGGGCCAGGTGGACCTCCACAGTTTCGGCTCGCGCCACCACCGCGTCGTCGGAGAGCACTGAGGAGGAGGCGGAGACACTCGGCGCCAGGCCGGGCAGGCCCGTCTGGTTAACGAGGACCCAGAGCGAGGGCCACCCACACCACCAGAGACTTTGTGGCGCCAGGGGGTTGTGCTTCCCATGGGATCGGGTCGATCGGGGGGATGCAGCCAAGTGCTGCGTCAGGGGTCGGCACCACCGTCAGGACCTCCAGGCGTCCGTGTGCCGGGGTTCACTATGGTAGGGGCATCCGACCATCCAGGCGCAATCACCAATGCCAGAGTCTCATCAGGTCAAAGCCCAGTTCCTCACTTTCCAGGAAGACAAAAGAGCGGAGGGCACGCTGTAACCAGCGACGTTCCTCCAGTCTAATGGTCCCGTCCGAGGGGACAATGGGGTCCGGGCGCCATGTTGGGTCGCTCTCCTCGGGACCACAAACTTCGAGTTTCGGGCGGATCACCATCCGTCCAGGCTGCGCCAGGTGCCTCAGTAGGGTCCAGTCGGGCCGAACAACGATTTGCGGGGGCTAGGGTGCCCCGCGGCCTCCGATTAACAGGATAATCCCGGGCTCAGTCCCGGAGCCGAGCTCTCAGGCGACCATCGCCATCGGCGCCCAAGCCACGCCCGTTTAAGATAAAACTCATTTAATAATTATAAGACTAATAACAGATAAATTAATTTGTTTTTCCAGAGATTAGAAAAATCTTATGAAAAAGTGACGTTGTATCTGAGACTGATAGGCCATAATGTCAGCTTTAAATATTTATAATTCTAAAACATTATCATCATGAACTTTAAAACAACTTTAGAAAACTCTTTAAAAATGTATACAGTGATAACAAGAGGATTCATCCGGTGGTGATTTGCAGCACTTAATTAGGCTTTGTATAGAGGAAACATTATATCTGATACTTATTGGCCTTAAATACCTCCTCCATTCTTCTCTTAGAGCTGGGTTGGGGAAAACAGATAATACAAGATTTCGATCTTGCATTCCTCCCCTACACAAATCACACAGCCCATTTATGTTTTCAGAATTATTCCACTTTGCTATATATACTTTCAAAGGGAAGATTTCCAACCTCAGTAAAAGAATACAGCTAGGGACTCTGTGATCTAATGAGAAGAATGTGTATTTCTCTGGAGATTTATAGTCTATAGTTTTTATACATTCTATATAGTGTTTTTAAGTGAAGACAATGTTCTAATTCCAGGTTGAAACTTAATCTTGGGATCATATTCTTTCAAAAGAGCTTCAAAAGTGCCGGTGTGCAAGTTTTTAAAAGTGCTACTGTGCAGTGAGACAGACTAAAAGCTATATTAAGATTCTTATTAAAAGTGTATTGTGACGACTTTTTTCTAAAAGTTTCCAATTTTAAAATAGTCAGCGTGTAAAAAGATGATATGCCCATCTTATATTCGAGATAGCCCTTGCGTATATGCTGGATAAGGAGAGTTTGAGGCGTAATGCTTGGGCAGGGACAGCTTGATTTACTTTTTTCAGTTTCCGTAGAACATTTCCTTCTCTTATTTTTTACAGATTTCCAGGTTTTTATGTGTACATGCTCTAGGCCATACATTAAGATGGGGGGATTTTCATACGATAGACCTCCAACAGAGGTTGGAAATGTCTATTTCCGGAAGAGGAGTATAGCTTCAGCATTGCACCTATATGGGCGTCTGCCTTTCGACCTATGTGATGTAGGTGGGATGAGTTCTGTCGAGTTTGTGTATTCTTTGACAGACTCTAGTGGTTTTCCCCCCAATGTCCAATTATAAGGTAGTAATCGCTTTTTTCCCATAAAAAGTCGAGAGCAGCAATCCCTCCTCTTTATATATAACTGACTTTTACTAACTCCTGCCCGTCTGCACACAATGCACCCAGCTATGACAGGTGCTTGTTGGACATGCTCTTTCCCACAGGCGGATTTAAAACATCTATTTTTTACATGCCCTTCTGTGGTACATTTTTGGACAAATGTTCGGGTTCAAGTTTATTCAATATTTCACACTACAATTCCCTTTTCTTTTTCTGCAATTTTTCTTAGTAGCATCTCTGAGGCTTGGCTCTCAGCCACGTGCGACACTCGTATTTTGGATCTTTTATTGGCAGTGGCGTTCCAACAAATCCCCAAGCATTGGAAAGATTTTACCAAATAATAATTTCAAGCCTAGTGGTATACGGTGTGATATAATAATAATTTGGACACAAACTTTGTTTCTCCTATGTCTCTAGCGCTGAAATGTCATATTTTGTGGTTTCCCATCACATGGTTTTTAGATGATAGTGCAAGACATTCCTATGCATGCACACCTGCCCAACAAGAAGTTCTTCAACCTACCTGACTTTCCTTCCATCTTCACTCAGTTAATTAATTATCGTTATCATAACTGTTATTTTAATTCATATGTAATTGTCTGTATATTGCCTATGCTAATCACCTTTTTTTTATTTTGACCATGCATAATTGTTCTCTTTTATAGATGATCTATATTGTGGTAGAGATGTCTGACTAATCTTTTTTCACTTGTTCTGTATTTCTTTCTTAATGTTGTGCTTTATTACATTCTTAAGAGACTAATTTTAAACTTTTTAAAAATGCATTTAAAAATTGAATAAACTAATGACAATTTAAATGAATAGTTTGATTAAATAAATACATGTTTTATAAACTAAATACTCTCATCACTATCCCAATAAAACCACATTGCAAAAAAATAAAAATAAAAACCCATTACAATTAGATAACAATAAATTAACAAGTATTTAGCACTATAATGCAATAAAAAAGACACATGACATAGTACATAAAAATGATGTTATGTACCAAAATATTGTAGTTTAAATTATTTTAAACATCAATATTTTTAAAAATAAAACAATCTGTACACTTACCCACAATATTTTGGCCCTGACAATAGTTTGAATAGTATATTAAGGTCAAACGATATTGTGGAGTTGATGTTCATGTACTACATAAACTGTGAATTTGATATCAATGTCCTAGTTTAATGCTAGAATTTATTGTGACATTATTTTATATGATTCATATATCAGAGTATTTTACTTTTCTTTTTCATTGTACTGCTAATTACATTGTCTTTTATGTATGCGTTTATTACGTTCTAAACAAGCAGGCTACCCACAAATATTAACCAAGCTCATTACTGTATACTTAAGTTCTGATTACAAGTAATGAAGATTTTTCTCATGTATTGGGAAATGACTGTGTGGAATAAGTGAAACCGGGCCAGACGCTGAATTCCCACCTCATGAAGGACTAACGCCCCGTTTATTTGCTTGAGGTAAATGAGAGAGGCGGGCCAGTGCCAGATAGAGATTGGGGCGAGAAAGGAGGGTGGCAGAGGGAAAGGGTGTATGTGATCTATCAGAGAGGCACATGCATGCTTTGTTGGTGCCATAAGTTAGGGGTAAACTTGGGTCAGGCCAAAGTTGATTTTACTGGCCAGATTTCCTGGCTGGCAAATTGGGGGCAGTGTTCCATCATCCAGGAAAACCAGGTGCAGGAACACTGGGCCAGTAATAACTGCTGCGTGATCTCCCACCGGGGAATACTACTCTGCCCAGTTTGTAATCAGCCCAATTACATGTTGTTTGCATATTTTGAATATACAATTGAATTCTTGTTCTTATTATTGTTGATGCCAATGAGAACTAAGGGCAAGATTCCCAGAACTAACTTAAGACAAAATCCTAAACGTTCTACCATTTTGGTATTCATAGAAGGCACTTACTCATTTTGGTATTCACAGAAGGCACTTACTCATTTTGGTATTCACAGAAGGCACTTACTCATCAATGAGAAAGTGCCTTCTGTGAATACCAAAATGAGTAAGTGCCTTCTGTGAATACCAAAATGAGTAAATGGTAGTAAGTTTAGGATGTTGTCTTAAGTTAGTTTTGTGAATCGAACCCTTACTGTCTGAACTGCAGGTGGTGCAGCATTCTGTATCCATACTTGTGTGCGTTCTTCCATGTGGTTCTCCCTCTGCTACAAGGCTACGCTTTCTGCATTGGCTACCTATTAGGAAAAGGCTAATCTTTAGGATGTGCTGACAACTCATAAATCCTTGAATGGCAATGCCACAACTTACCTACAAAATAGACTCAGAAACCATCTACCAACCAAATTACTGAGATCCACCCACAAAGCCTTGATTCAAATTTCACGGATCCCTACCTCTAGATTTGGTGGTAGGTCTTTTTCCTACCTGACAACCTTTAACAGGAATAAACTTCCCCTACCAATCTGTATGTGTAGAGCTAGGAAAGTTTTAAAAGCTCCTAAAAACATGGCTGTTTTAGTTAGTCTTAATTAGCCTTATAGTTCAGCAGAAGCATCAAGATATTCATTCAGGGATAATGTGTTGCTCATTACTAAGAGATGCTAACATAACATTACAATTAGAGAAATATAATTTCTATTTTTCTGCACTGATTGTCATTTTCATTATGCTACATATGACTATTTTGATCACATTAGGGGATATACACATAAGCTGAGGATTCCCTCACGCTATAGCACATCTTTAGTTTTCCCAAACTATAAGCAAATTATAGATCCCTGGGCTCCACAATCTCCATTCTACTCAAATTCAAATTCAAATTTATTTATTATGTTTTGGCTCTCAACGAGGGCCACATAAAATACACAGTACAAATTACATACAAGAGAAAAAATTCAATTCGACAATCACAAGACAAATTGCATCCATTGGCAATAGACAAGAATGATCAACACCAAACACCTCCATATCTCATTAATAAATAGCTAGAAAACCTTTAAAAAAATTAAAAATATGGAAGCAAAACATTTCATTTGGGGGGCAATACAAAGCTTGCAGAAAGATGTTTACATTGGAAATGCCTAGTTGGAGACATATTGGCTTTAACCATTTCAACCGCAATGAGCGGAGTGCAGGGCATATCAGCAGCACATGAGTTCGATCCTGTACACTCATATTACAAAGATTACACATCGGAGAGGATCCATACCATTTGAATAAGAGTAAATTTAGAGGCAATAGATCATATCTTAAAAGAAACCATAATCCTCGGACACCATGTGGAATATTCCATGTGGCATAGGGTTGGGCAAACTTCATAGAATAAGAATTAAGAAGGAGATCACAACCCCCTTTTTCTTGTAATACATTCTTATCTGTTTGAAAACAGAGTTCCCACGATGCCTGTTTCAGCAAGGTTTTTAGCTGAGCCGGCGAATGTAAGAATAAAACACTTTCATCTAACTCTAGAAGTGACACAGCTCTTCTAAAGTTCCTTACTATTTGAGAGAACTCTTTAAAGTTGCCCAACAATTCTCCTTTGAGAAGAGCTCTCAGCGATCCCGGTTCTGCTCTGGCCAAGCATGCCACCCATCTTACCAAAGCACATAGTCCCTGAACCCAGCTGCTCCTGAGGCCAAAATCGAGCCTACATGCGGCCAGGGAGCATGCGGTGTTGAGGGTAGATAAGGATCTTAGGAGTTTCCCTTCAATTGTGTGGCAGAAACCCCAGTGCTTCAGCTCCACAAGTTCTATTCCATATAATATCGTAGCAGGAATCTTTGCTCTATACACCTCAAGTAGACAGGAGAAGTGTCTTTTACCAGTGGCGAGATAAGGGGAATTCAAACCTTTGCCATGAGCGAGGGCTTTACGTGAACTATGCTCGATATGGGGCTTCTCACTCAAATTGGCCGCAATTATTTTACCCAAAAAAGTATAGGATTTGACTACCTCTAATTTCTGGCCACCTGTAGACCATCCAAAGTTTTCAGATCGGCACTTCTTTTTGCCTGCAATACACATAATTTTACTTTTAGATGTATTAATCTTCATAAAATGAGAGTCAGCAAATGCATGTAAAGCCTGCAGACGATTAGCCAGGCCCTTAGGTGTTACATCTAGGACGAGGATATCGTCAGCGTACATCAGACAAGAGATAGGGAACCCCCCCACCACTGGAGCTATGCCCACACAAGCAGACAAGGAAGCAGGGAGATCTACAGTATACAGGGAAAACAATAATGGAGCCAAAAGGCAGCCTTGTTTAAGGCTGTTCAAAGATGGAATTAATTGCGAGAGACCCCTTTCTCTACCTTGGAGCACACGACACCAAGTATCCATATGGAGAGCACTACAAGATCCAATAAGTAAGATAGTAAACCTAGTGCTGCTAATTTTCTCCACAGCGTACGACGATCTACTTTGTCGAACGCTGTGGAGAAATCAATAAACGCAGCAAACACCACCCCCCCTCGCATATGGGTGTATTTGTCCGAGATCACCTGTAGGGCGGTGAGATTATCTAATGTTCCGTGCCCCCTACAGAAACCAGTTTGTTCTAATGGTAAGATGTTATTCTCTTCGACCCATTCGTTAAGTAATGTTAGAATACATTTTGCAAAAACCTTACCGATTGAGTCGAGGAGAGCTATCAGACGGTAATTCATGGGGTTGTCCCTAGCTCCCTTCTTAAAAATTGGGATCAATATACTTCCCCTCCAAGAAGCAGGAACCATTTTAGTGACAAAGCACGATCTAAACAATGGATAGAGTATCTTACTCCATAAAGAGGGCTCCTGCTTCAGAACCGTCATAGGTAGCTCGTCAGGTCCCATTGCTCCGGAGGAGCGCATGTTCTTTATGGCCATTTCTATGGTTTTCTCTGTTGGGAAGTTAATAGGACCATCGGATGTTTGAACAAGCTCACTATCTTCAACCAATGTGTCATTCCCAGCATACAGCTTCAAAATAAAAGAGGACCATACCTCTTCAGAAATAGGGATGGGGAGAGGACTAGTTCTGGCACCACATCCCTTACCAACTATAGACCAAAATTCTCTAGCCTTACCATGCACAACGGCTTACCTTAAGTTTATCCATACAGAATCTTCCTTCTCTTTTTTAAGTTTCAATTTCAATCTAGTTCTCCTTCTTTTTAACATCGATATTTTATTTGCTAGTTCACCAGATCTACATAAAAATTGCTCCCGCACTAGTTTATTTATTTCCTTATTCAGGGAACGCAATACACTAGGATAAACTACCTTTTTCCTAGAACAACTAGCCTTTTTCACATCCAAGATGATCTTCCTCATAAATTTTTCAAAGTTTACAATTTCGGAACCCAGCCAATCGCTTAATTTTAATATGGTTTTGCATAGAATATCCTGCACACCTATAATGGCAGTTGGATTCCAAAAGCATCTACCCGAAGATCCATGGAAATTACCACCTTTATTATTAAGGGACCAAGATTCAGTGGGAGGAGGTTTTAAAGAGATAGTTATACTGATCATACTGTGGTCACTCCAAGCTGTTGGGGATACCATTAGATCCTGAACAAGCGGAAAGATACCATAATCGGAGATCACATAATCAAGTATTGAGATGCTAAAGGGGGACCTATGAGTAAATTTCGCAGGCACATCAGAGGGGAATCTCCCATTTAGAATAAGCCCCTCGACTGCCGACAGTTCTTCCAAAAGAATCTTCCCTCTTTTATTAGTTTTTATTTTATCTGGGAAGAGAGATTGTGGAATAAAATAGGCCTCTTCTTTAGCTTTGTTTCTAAATAAATTTAAACTAGAATTAGAGATTTTACAGTTCAAATCTCCGACAAGTATGACTTCAGGTAGAGGATGAACCTCTTTAATCTGTCTGATATACTGAAACACTTGCTTCAATAAAATGTTAAAAACACTCTTCGGGAGGAATGTAAGCATTAATGATTACAACAGAGAACTTATTTGCAGAGCTAGGGAGATTAGTTATTGTTATAGCTTGGAAGAGATTAGTTGGGTTAATATAGTGAGAGAATCTCCACTGCAGTTTGTTAGACAAGAAACAAGCAATTCCCCCTTTAGCGTGGCCTTTCTTGGAGGGAGCAGCCGGCGCTTCCAACACATAGTAATCCTTCCCTGCATAAATGTTATTAGCACACCATGTTTCTTGGATGCAGATCACGTTTGCTTCCAGCGAGAGTAAAAACTCTAGTTTCTCTCGACTATTATATATCCAGGCTGCATTCCAAGAAATAATTTTCAAATTATTGTTAAAGGTGCTGGAATAATTTGGGATTATCTGTGATCTTATTAGATAGGGCACTAGGCAGCCAATTCCACCGTTGATTATCCTCTGATGGAAAAGAATTCTGAATTAGTGGAGGGGGCAATACCTGGGAAACCGAACGTTTGCCCTTAGAAACCCAAATCTTTAAATCATTAAAGGGAGAAGGGGCCCCATCTTGTTTATCACCCCTTTGGGCCAACCCATGAGATGGATTGGCTTTTCCTAGAGTGAAAATAGGCAAAACGTCAATTCCTCTACATTGGAAATTCTCAGCTTGTTGTAATATAAGATTTACAATAATTTTAGAATGAAATTTGATCCTTATTCGTGTCACACTACCTCCACCTAACAGAGTAACTAACTCAATGTCACTTGATTGTATAAGGTGAAGACTTTCCAAGTCTTTAAAACATTTGAGCAACCATGATCTGTTTAAGGGCAAGTCAGCATCAAATAAAGGCAAAAAGTCCAAAACCAAAGTGTCCACATAAGACATTGATACTTTTGCCTGGTAGGAAAAATGGGGACATACACCATCCTCTTCTAAAAGTGAAAAAGAAGAAGCCAAAGGGATGAGGGCCCCAAGTACGGCCGTGATAGGTCTCATCACCTCTGCCACTGGGGGGGCGATCAACCCATGTCCACCATTCTGAGGTAGGTCCTCCACAGCCATAGGAAGAGTGTTGAATATGACCTTTGGTCCACAGTCGGAGCGGCGGGTTTCAACAACCGGGCTCGTGGCCACAGGGTTAGACTCACTAACATTATCTTCATTATCAGTTAAAGCAATTGGATCTTGGAAGATTATCCGCCTCTGTCTTTTCTTCCTATATTTGCGCACAGGTTTCCTTTTTTTTCATTTATTATTTCTATGTTTGCCGATTTTTTCCTTTTCCTCTTTCTCATCATCATGTTGCCCATTTTTGTCAGGGATGAATATTGGAAATAATTGTTGTACCACTTTTAAGTCTGGAACAGACAGGTTTTCTTCCTCAATTTCAAATTCTGAGATCTTTACACAGTTAGCTGCCGCAGTAATCGGAAGGACCGTGGCATCGTTTTCCTGAACTGCTGCTGTAGACTTTATACCAGAATTTCCTGCAGGAACATTTACATACCCCATTGCCTTGCTAATACCGGCCTCAGCTGGAGGGTCAGTACTCTTTTCAGGTACTTTTAGCAGCAACGTATTCAATATTTGTGTGACAGAATCCAAGATACAGTCCGAGCTACCCACAAATTTGCCCAAAGTAATAATATAGAGGCCAGTAAATGTTCCAGGGCAATCAAAGATTCAGATATAGGTTTTTCGCCTGCAGCAACAGAAGGACAAATTCCGGATAGATTAAGCTCAGGGCTCTTGGAGACGTTTAGCAATGCGGACATGTCCTGCACATTTATTGAAGGAGTGCTGCTATACAACAATAGCCCAGAAGGAGTAGCACCCACTGAAGACTTAATGGCTTCTGGAGATTTCAAACTACCGGCATCCAAGTAACGACCACAAAGTTCTAGGTCAATGGTTGACAATGAGGAATCACCTCCTGACCGAACATAAGGAGCAGAGGCTTGTAGGACTGGTAAGTTGTTAGCTTGTTCTCCCTCAGCAGTTTGAACATGGAGCTTGATATCGCTATCAAATTCGGAATGTACAAGGCAAGTCCTCGCAGCAGTTTCTAATTGGGATGGGTCTCTCGCAAACAAATGGGGGACCGAATTGTCTACCACTTTTGTCGGTCCCACATGCGAAACTGTAACAGAGCCTTCTATTTCATCAACTGGTAAATTCTTATCCACTGGTTTTTCCCACAGTTTAAAGAGCTGACATTGACCCTTCAGTAGAGGGTTATTGACTGATTTATTTCTTAGGGGGTTGGATTTTGTTTTGGCGCATGACCTTCCCCCCAATGTTCTCCCAGAGCGAAGTTTCTTCGTCATCCTCCCCTGCAATTATACAAATTAAGCCGTTTAAAGAAATTAAACTCCACAAAGAGTGTGATTAAGAACGTGAATTGACCATAAAATAAATATAGCAATGGAGGAAAGTCTGGTGTTACATTCCAGTCAGTGTCAAAGGAGTAGGTCGCCGATTTTAAACCTCACGAGACGCCACTTCACTTGGAAAAGCAACACATATATTAAAATGCAAATGTTAATAACGTGGCCCAGCCCAGCCTACCTCAGTCACCGAGGGCCACAGAGGGCCCGCCCTTTGCCCGGGCTTCGCTCCGCGCTTTGCCCCGCGCGCGTCCCGCTAGCGCGTCAATGTCTGTCTCTAAATAGCGGGAGGGGGCGGGAAGAGGGCCAGCTGCGGCGAGTTAGGAGCGCAGCGCCCGCTGGTCCTCGCAGTCCCTGATGCAATGGGAGTCCCTCGGCGGTCGCCTCTTGGCTCAGGCAATCCGGCAAAGTAAATACCACGAGCGGCTCCCGCGAAGCGGGGGCCGTGAGGCATGGGGCGTGAGGCAGCAAAATGCAGATTAAAGCACCCGGTAGCAATCGGTGAAGTCACTATGAGCAGGCACACGGAGTGCGACCAGCCCTCCGCTCTTCAAGTCCAGGCGGGAGGGGGCGAGAAGAGGGCCAGCTGCGGCAAGTTAGGAACGCAGCGCCCGCTGGTCCTCGCAGTCCCTGATGCAATGGGAGTCCCTCGGCGGTCGCCTCTTGGCTCAGGCAATCCGGCAAAGTAAATACCTCGAGCGGCCCCCGCGAAGCGGTGGCCGCAAGGCGTGGGGCATGAGGCAGCAAAATGCAGATTAAAGCACCCGGTAGCAATCGGTGAAGTCACTATGAGCAGGCACATTCTACTCTTATACTCAGTATCCCTGGTTTATAGGGTATCTCTGCATATGCAAACTGGATACGCACACCTTCCAGATAGCAAAAGCATAAACTAAACCTTCTTTTGAAGAAAAAGAACCAGAGAAGGAATGACAAATCATCTGTGCCCTATGAAACTGAATGAAATCTACCGAACCCAGAGATGCAAATTATTACATCGAGGAAAAGACCATAAAAAAGTTACTATCCACATTGGATTGGAAGACGGCATATGAAGAGAGAACAAGACTACAGGCCAACACCATTTCGAAAGAAAAAAATCTCTTCAAGAAAAATGGCGAAATAATAAAATAGCAAAATTGGTAGAAAAGATAGTGACTGCAGATTCCTCTGCTATCATTCTCAAAGTTCCTTAAATGGGGGGCTAGCTGCAAAATAAAGGGGAAGAGTAGGAATTAGTCATTTCTGCTTCCCCATGTCCTCCAGACGAATCAAACCATCAAAGGCAATCCTCTAAAAAACGGCTGCACCACTTGGTAAACACCACACCAGCAACCAATCAGAAATCTTCCCAGATTTCTGCACACTAATTCACAGTCATTTTACTATGCCACATTCAGTATTAGTGCTACCGTAAGCAATCTTCAATTGATTGCACTGCATATGCATACATTATGTGGCGTTCCTTCTCATACTCGTGGTTTTGCCAAGTGCATGACAGGAATTACCCTAATGCCAACAATATGGAGGGCTGCTCCAGACTGATAATACTGTAGCAATGCAAAGTCTATGCTGTGTCTCGGGCTAAGGGAAATTGCCTGAGGGAAACCGAGGTTGGAAAAGAAAGGCTATCTCTTGGGTTGAAAAAAACCCTTTGCTTTAGGAAACAATCCTAAGCCTTTTTGTCTGCTAAAAGAAATTGATATGGGCCTTTTGGAGGCTCACTGACTGCATACAGCATTGGAATTAGATTGACAGTTTTGGAAACAAGAACAAATCTCACACTCATACAAAATGTGGAAAGAAATAAAAAAACAGGATTAAGGATTAAAAGCTGCAACAATGCCTCAGAATAAAGCAAGCCACCACAAGCATTACATTCACAAAAATAAATGGCAAATAAATGGTAAAAATGGCCAGGCATGTTAATCACACTTGTTTCATGCTGAGCATTCCATGACTTCCAGGCAGTGAAGCCATGTTATCTTACTTCACTCGTTTCCAGCATGCTCATATATGGTTGGTGCCTTTACCTTAATGCTGATTTAGCACTCATGTTTATAGGGTGTGGGGTGACACTCATGCTTCAAGTCTCATTGGGACACCTGTACGTAAGTGGATTTCTCGCAAGTCATTGATAAACAAGATTGTCCATGTCACTTATTTTACCTGCCATTTCCCCGCCAGCCAGGAACCATTGGAGGCTGGTTTTTGGAAGGCTGGGATCCCCGGCCTACCCTTCTATCACTTTTTCCAGCTGAACGAGGTTAATGGCAGCAGACACAGTGGGGGTTTTAGTCCAGAGAGAGATCAGAGAGAAAAAAAAGAGAGATTAAAAACATTGAGCAAATGGATGGATGGAAAGGGAGTATTAGAATGAAAGAAGGGAGCGGTTCTGGTTTGAACCTTTTTGTAGACTCACTGTTGGTTACGGGACCGAACCTGAAAATAAAGGCCTATAGTCAACACAGAACACCACATTTCTTTATCAAGGCTTTCCACACACTCTGGCAGCATAAAGCTGAGCACTATGTAGGACAACACGAAAGACAGCTACTCGCAACCCACTGCGCCTAGTAAGTTGTTACTTCCGCTTCCCTGCCTAGTAGTAGTCGCAGTAGTTCTGTGGTCCATATAAAGCAAAAACCTGAATACTAGCTATTAAAGGATCCTGAAAAGTATACAGCACAACAGAAACCAAAAAGTACAGCAATAATGAGATGACAATCTAAAAAGTTACTAAAAACAATTGCACAATTTACACAATTTAATACTCCATAGGAAAAAAGTGCAACGTGCAAAAGCAGCCAATAACAAGTCTGATAGAGGACAGGAAGTAGTTCTACAGAATTACTCTTTACATAGTTTTACATGGCTTTGTGAATCGCCCGAACCATCTATATCCCTAGTAGTACCAGCGCATTGAGGGTACAGTCTTTCCTATTTGTACTAATTGTATATTAATATTCTCAGAAGAGTACGCAAAAAAGAATACTAAACAAGTACCTACTCCAAATTGTCTTTGTGACTAATCACAGGAGTATTCTTCTTTTTAGCTGTAGCTCCCAGCAGACATCTCGCTATGCTCAGCAGCGGCTCCTCCGCTAGGCAGCAGACAGAAACCGGAAAAATAAAATGATTATAAAACCATTTTATTATCATTTTCTTTTATTTATTCTGCTGCTGGCACCCAAGTCTGGGCGGGGCCATGAGGAGTTCAGGGGGAGTAGTACACACTGTAAAGTGCGCGTGAGGGTTTGTTGGCTGTTTAATACCGTCCAAGCCGTCATGCGCACATTGATCTCTTTCCACCCGAGCTGTGTTAAATTGTTGGGTGGAGTAAAGACACAGGCTCCCAGTCCCTGAGCGAGCGTTAAACAAGCCTGCTCAGGCCAATCAATGTGCTGCTCTCATGAGAGCAGCGTCTAGATTGGCGTCTAGGAGTCTGCGCAATGTGCAGGGACCCAAGGAGAAGAATCCCTAGACAGCGGCTGTAAGCACAGCAGCAGGTAAGTGTTTTTTAATTAATTTATTATATTACCCTTGCCCCCACACATCGCCCCTTCCCCCACCCCAACCTACCACTTGTTAAGAAAGTGAGCCGCTACTGACTATGCTATCTAGTGAGGCTTTGGGAAATAGCTTCAATTCAATGTATTGAGCAAAAGCTATAGTTTACAAATAACTTGGAATTGGTACTTACCCAATTTAATCACTTTAATTAATTCATGAATTAATTCTACTCAGCCGATTGAACATTTTAAATTGTGGTTGTAAATGTAAATGCTCACTTTAAAGTTACGATTTTGATAGTCTTTGTAATAGCATGCAAACAGAGCTAGTCATGCAACAACTTTTGGATTTTTGAGATATTTTGTAAGGACGGTTGTGTACGAATGGAAAGAGCACTTGGATCAAAGGCAAATGTATTTACATTTTGATAGTCTGAGGGCAAAATTGCTACACAAAGATACATTAGGCACACAAAAACACTGATACTGCACTGTGCTAGGAGCCAAGAGTAAAGGTTAGACAAAACAATAAAAAGATACCTAGATGGTGGTTACAATGGTCTCAGCCTGATGGACAGAAAAGGGCATACGCCTGCAATATTTTATTATTTTTGCTGAAATAAATTCTCAATTTGAGTGATATTTTATATTAATAAAAAACAGTTTTCTGTGAATCTTTCTGTTTTATGATGCATAGATGGAAATAACAAAACAAATTTGGGGAAGTGATAACCTTGAATATTGTATGGCATGGACTTGAATATGCCTGGTCCTCAAGTAGGAGAGTGAAATTGCAAGCATGCATTGGCAAAGGCAATAGGTTTCACCTTTCAATGGTGTTACCCCGCCTTTGACTTTGCAATGCTTTTTCTTTATACTATTCAGCATCAATAAAAATGATACAATACGTGCATGCTGATGTGAAATAGCATTGGCAAATCAAAAAGAAATGACAGCTGCAAAGTGAACTTTTCTACATGCATCGCCATGCATGCGCACATATGCGTCATGAAGCAATGTCAATTTTTTTTACTTATAATTTACCATTCCAAGATGGAGGATGGTAATCTTTCAGCAGTGAATTTAAGACTATGCATGAAAAATCATCAAAGGAAAAGGAATGACCATGTAGGAAGTTACAGCTGCCGGCCCTCCAAAAAGGACAAAAGTACACATAAAAAAAATACATAAAGATAATATATAGAAGCATTGGAAAACTGAAAGATTGGATCAGATTGTGGGGGGGCCAAGACAATGCTGAAGAGTGGTGGAATAAGTTTGGTGAGGAGGAGCATTTTGGTGTTGAAGGTGTAAAAAGCCATGGGAGAGGTGGGGTAGCAACGGGTTAGCTAGAGAGGAGATGAGGTGGAGGATCATAGCGAGCACGGGGCAGAGATTTGAGTGGGAAGCGGAATGGCGAGAGAGAGAGCAAGAAAAAACATGCACTGTAATGGGCTGCTGAAAAATTGAAAACGTTTCTTGAATTTAAGCTGTGGAATAATGCAAGTCCTCCAATCAAGAGAATGATAAAGATGCTATGCTCCAGGGAAGGGACAAGCAAAAAGAGGAAGGGAAGACATTTGATTGGATAAGAAACAAGCAAATCAGATTGACAAGAAGGCCAATCATATAGGTAAATAATGGGCTGACAGTATTCCCAGTGTAAGTATTGTTATAGTACCCAATAGGTCTTTAACAATAAACAGCCAAGAGTTTTTAGTAGGCGAAATCTAAAAATTACCAGACCACGTAGAGTGAAAAGAACTTGAGATTGCATGTTTGTACTAAACCAGCACATCATCTAATCGCCAACTTGGCATAATAATACAAACTTCCTTTAACGGAGTAGATGCGTGAATTAGTTGCAAATTGGTGTATGTGATGGTTTGCAATGGTGTGTGGCCTTACAAAAATGTACAGGACATCGGTCTTTCCAAAGAATTTTTATAGTTCTGAAAATATCTAGGGGGCCACACACAATTAAACCTACAAAAATATCAACAACGTTTTTTCACGTTAGCACTTCATAATCATAAGACCTTTCTGGCCACTAATATGTGTTAAATTAATTCTCAGGTTAGTAGTGTTCAATGTATCCCCATGTATCAAACTAGTTTGCATTCACACGGCCTGTGATGCGCTACATCCAGGCTTGGTGGGTACCAAAATAAAGATTTGCAAATTCCTGTGACAAAAAATCCTTTTTGTGCATCTGCTGCTTGAAATGTATGCGACCTGGGCCATGAGTATTGAACCATTAAGCCACCTTTCTAGTATAAAGAAACCTTCATCAGAGACATCGCAGAAGCTGATTTGACCAGATTTGCTGTTTCTTTTTTTTTTAATGATATGGATTATTCTGATGAAGAAGCTAGCTTCCTCGCAGTCCTCTGATGAAAACACAGACCGGGCTTCTTAAGACCACAGGGCAGATTTCTTTGCACATTTTTGTAAAGGCACCAGAAATCTTTCCATCCGAGGGTTTGAAGAAATGTGATTCATTCACCGAATCTAAACAGATCTCCATCCTTAAGACCGGGATCTTTCTGAAAACAATTATTCAAACGCGGCATCTGTTAATACTTAGAGGAGACACCCAACTTTTCAACAGATCGTTATCTCGAGGGAAGCAAAAGTGACATCAAAGTGGCCAAGAAGGACTTGTGCGGGCTGGATGTGACCTTACACCTTTCAATTAAAGACCCTGTCTTTGCTTAGTCACATTCTTCTGGAATTATATGAGTCTCATTCAGGCAATGGCATATTTGAGGCAAAAGGTCCAGTATGCAATAGAGTGGCCCCAGGGGATGTTAGCATCTGAGCGTAAGGGATGGAGTAGAGGCAGGACTTTGTGTGACAAGGTTATGGGATGGTTTGATAGGGGCAGAAGTGGCCATTTAGCCCAGTGGACCTCTCGGGGAAGTGAGGTATTAGTTGATTAGAATTAGGCCCCAGTGGATCTCACAGAACTTTACACCAGGGAAATTTTGCGGAGCTACCAAAAAACTGCCTGATTCAGCGGAAATTTGGCAACTGATGACAAAATGCTCCTCCTGCCGTTCGCTCTGTATTGTTTACACCAGTAGCATAGTCTGTGTTGGAAATCAGCACGAATGGCACCACATGGTGCGCAAAGGCATGGCCATTTTGTTTTATCTGCTTCTCCTCCTGGACTGCTTCTAATCCTACCTAATCCTCCCCATCCGATTATCCCAATCTTAATCCTACCTGTCATTTACTTTTTTTTAGCACTACCTGCCTTTCCATGTGTGTATTTATGTTACTGTATGTATATTTTGTGGCTTTTGATTCCCTTCTTTCTGTCTTCCTCCTCCTGTTCCTTCCTTTTTCCGCTATGGCAGAACCAGGCAGCAGCGGAGCCAGTGTCACCCACATCCTCTGTGGGCATCGCTGGCATGAAGAGGTGAAGCCCACCTAATTTAGCCCGCTCTTCTTTTGGGTACAGCACCACTTCACCCGAATGTTGGTGGCAGGCCCTGCAAGGGTTACGCCCCATGGGAGCGTCAACTCCTCTGGAGGAGAGAGCAGTGGAGCGTGCACTGCAGCACAGGGGTGCAGCGGACACAGCAGCAGCTGACGCATTGCTGGGCCGACATCATAGACCAAGAGCAGGACCTGCTCGACCTGCTAGGTGTGAAGGTTGCATGTCTCATGAGTAATAGTTACTTGCTCATACTCGTAGGTAATTTAAGTTTACATGATGTGATTAAATAGATAGATAGATAGATAGATAGATAGATAGATAGATAGATAGATAGATAGATAGATAGATAGATAGATAGATAGACAGACAGATAGATAGATAGATTATTTTTCTAATTGTGAAAATAAATAGATTTCACAATGGTAAATAGGTGCACATATTTATTTTTCACAATGGGAGTAAGTATATATATCAAACAAAAGGAGGTGATGGACGGAGCTCTGAAACTTTTCAGACACTCATCCCAAGTTACCATTAGATCTGGGTTGAATCCATCATCTTTCTTTAGCTCACTTCGCCACCCCAGTTCAGACCCACCCATATGCAAATCAGTCTTGACCCTGTTCCTCATGGGAACAGTCCAGCCCCAAATGTCAAGTCAGGCCTTCCCTGGACCGGAAACAAGCATCCTGGGATTGGTTTTGGGGTAACACCCCTCATCAGCCAGGCTAGCTTGAATCCAGTGGCAAAGTGAGCAAGGGACCCACGTCTGGGCATACCCAGCCAACTTAGGGTGAAAAAAGCAAACAGAAGGAGATGATGGACGGAGGGCTGAAACTTTCCAGACTCATCTCCAGTCACCATTAGATCTGGGTTGAATCTATCATCGTTCTTTATCTCACTTCGCCACCGTAGTTCAGGCCCAGCCATATGCAAATCAGTCTTGACCCTGTTCCTCATGGGACAGTCCAGCCCGAACTGCCAATCCAGGTCTTCGCTGGACCGGAAACTCAATCCTGTTTCAGGGTAACACTCCTCATCAGCCAGGCTGCTGTAGAATGGGACTTGCCACTCTGAGGAGGGAGTGGAATGGGGGAGGAATGGAGGTTTCAGACCTGGACCCATATTTCTAGCAGCCCAGTTGCAACATGCTGTGCATTGGCTGGATTGAGAGCCCAACTGGGAGAGATCCCCTCTGGAGGGCACTCATGACAGCCACCAACTTGGAATGTTGTTGATGAGGGTGGATATCTCATGAATTCCTGCATTTGATTGGTCTGATGGGTAGGCTGTGGGAACGTGTGGTGCAGCCAATAATAAGATGGGCGCCCATTGCACCTGACTTAGATCTATGGATAAAACGTCTCTTCTACCAGATTGCTCGACTAATGTTGGTCAAGAAATGTCAGAAAGGGGGATGCCCTATGCTATCTGACCTAAACCCAGACAGACAATTTTTACCGTACAGGGAGCGATGGAGTAATTTGTCTTAAACTCCAGACAATTCGTTCAATACGCTAAACTAGCAGCCAAATCGCGATTGCTTTGGCTGACGTTCCCTGATGCTCCAGAACCTACACATACATTAGTGACCATGCTGTCAATTGCAGGGGGACGCAGACTCATAACTCACTTATATTGCACACTGCATACTGATAGGCAAACAAAGCCACTGCATATAGAGGAATCGTGGCAACACTTCAATGATGAACCCATATCCCCTAAGGATTGGAGAAAAATACACGCTGGCATCCGAAGGGTGTTTGTGTGTGCTAGATTCAAGCAAATCCAGTATAGTATAGTACATATGACTTACTTATCTCCTAAAAGATTACACACCATTTATCCATCAAGGAACCCAGGTTGTCTTTTATGTGGAGTCGCAGAAGTGGATTTTCTCCATATGGTTTGGCTCTGCCTGGTTATAGTCTCCTACTGGCTTGAACTATTGGCCCAGCTTCAGATAGCAACAGAATGGGTTGTCCCACACACAGTCAAGGTGTGTGTGCTAGGGCTCCTCCCTGAAAGTCCAAAACATCGGCTAAATAGGCGCTTTACAATTCTGGGCCTTAAGGTGGGTAAAAGGCGCTCATCAATTTAGAGGCTTAGCAGGTGAACCCAGATAAGAGAAGCTTGGAAGAAAGAATGACTGGAATGGGTGGGGCCAAAGGAGGTACATATGGGAAGGACCAGGAGGGATGAGAAAGCACAGGATGCCCTATTGGCCTGGAGTGCAATGATACAGGCACTTCTGGAGCCCCTAGTGAGGATCACTCTGCCTCCCACCAGCTAAGTGGGCTGTTGAGTTGAATGCAAGGTGGGTTGGGGTTGTCTGGCATGACTATGTTTGACGGGTTTCTTATACCTGGGCTACAAACAGCAGTCAGGACTTCACACAAGATGTACCCAATTGAATCCATGAAAGCTACAGGGGGTGGGTTTGGGTGGGAGGGTTTTTGTTAACACCAGAAGGGTTGTCTGGTGATAGTTATGCTTGTTTGAATCATGACATGTTGTTTCTGCTTTTCCTGATCCCCAATGGGATATTATACTAAGCAATATCACTACTGATTGAAATGAAGGACTGACAGACTTCCATATTCTATTAATGTATGCTGTGATACGATGTGTGCTATAACAGATTCTGTATGTACATGGCAAATATCAATAAAGAAATATATTTAAAAAATTGAAATTTCAAAGTAACAGTTTGCAAACTAATGTAGTCTATGATACCTGCAATCTCATTGGTACACGTGGACAATGTGCATTAAAAGTTTATTTAAACCCATTGGTTCCTGTAAACAATTTAACATCATCACAATCTGTAAAGTTTTTAAGACCGACATACCATCACAATTCAATAATGAATTTAACATTTAAGTTGTAAAATTAACCCACTTTTAAAACTGCATACACATTTCCTAAAATGTAACACTATATGATGTCCAAAACCAAGTACACACAAGTGTGACATTGATCCACATTCGGTCCATCACCTGTTTTGTTTGCAAAACCAAGTACACTGCAAGTGCTTTTCTGGGAAAATTGCTTAATCTCCCCATGCCTAACAAAAAGAATGAATGAAATTCATGCACTGACTATTCATCCATTGCATGTGGGACTTGGGAGTAACATTCATCGCATGTGTGGCCTACAATGCGCTTGCATACATTGAACACATAACTCATGCTTCATCAATCAGATACCTACATGCCCATCTGCATGCACACCAGAGTTGTTTTAAGGATTTGGGCTGGCCTGGGCAAAGCATAGTTTGGGGTACATTGTCCAGAATAGGTTTGTATTTTACTACCCATTTTCTGCTAATTCAAGCCGTATGATGCCAAGCAAAATTAAATAATACATTAAAGGTTGAAGTTGGATAAATAGACAGCTAGAGAGGAATTTCACCAGAGGCCCCTTGAAAGCCAGGGGCCTGGGCAATTGCCTACTATGTCCATGGTTTAAATGCACAGGTGCATTCAAAGGCTTCATTTAATGACTTCAACATTCACAGACCTACAATGACGGAAAATGACTCTATAGAATGACTTCAGCACTGCGAATGTCAAACCATGCTTGCTCTGGTGCAACACATTGTTAAAAGGTTGGCCAATGAACAGCTCCCACAGCCACCAGCTTGTATGAACAAGCATTTACAATGCAATGGTTTTGCCTTTGTTAAAGTTAGAGCTATTGGCATTGCTCTTGACATTATTTTTATTTATGTTTTTTTTAACAAATAAATGGCATTGTCATTTACAATAGCAGGGCAGTGCACAGGGAAGAGGGGGCGAGGAGAGACGAAGGAGAGCTGCGGGCTCAGAGAAGGGGGGCGAGGAGAGATGAAGGAGAGCTGCGGGCTCAGGGAAGGGGGGGCGAAGAGAGACGAAGGAGAGCTGCGGGCTCTTGTTGTAATGCTTGCATGGATGAGTTGGTGGATGCATGGATGGGTGCATGCATGGATGGGTGTATGGATGGGTGTATGGATAGATGCATGGATGGGTGGATGGATAGATGCATATATACAGCCAATCCCTCAACAATTTATGCAATCCACCAACCCATCCAACCAACAACCCATCCATGCATCCACCCATACATCCATGCATCATGCATACCTCCATCCATCATGCATCCATCCACCCACTGCGTCCCACTCCAACGCCTCTAAATATAACTCATTTTTTCTGTATATAGAGATGACTGTATTCACTAGTATATGCAGTAGACCTTTCTACTCTAACATTCCTATGTGACTCTTGCAGTACATCTATTCATATCCCTTCCATATGTATATAGAGATATAACGAGAGTCAACAGTCTCTTCTTTGTGTGACTACATCTAGTACATTTCAATTGTTTTCCTGTTTGTATCTTTCACTTAAAGCATGTAAATCAAAGGCCTTAGGTTTGGCAACTGGTTCTTATGTAAAGCGCTCCGACACCTTCGGGTAAAGTTCGCGCTACATAAAATCACATTAAATAAAAGTTTACCCTACAAATCCAACCATCCATTTGTGCCTAGGCTTACATTTTACGGCCTCGAAGCACACAGAGAAGGGACTGTTTACTAAGTCGAGGCTTTGTAGGGTGAATGGCAGGGGACAGTTTTAGGCG
Organism: Lissotriton vulgaris; assembly: GCF_964263255.1. Lineage (NCBI taxonomy): Eukaryota > Metazoa > Chordata > Amphibia > Caudata > Salamandridae > Lissotriton > Lissotriton vulgaris. The sequence continues at coordinate 1,326,196,430 of NC_141694.1, forward strand.
CCAAGGGAGGGTAGGGAGCAGAGTCAGAGTACTTCACGGAGGTAGGGGGCAGTTTTTTATGGTTCAGGGCAGGGGGATGCGGTACTTTTTGGAGCATGGCCTTATTTTCAAGGGCTAAGTTCAGGTGGAGGAACGGCACAAAACACCAGGCAGACAGAGGGAAGAAGGACACAAAAACGAGGGGCGCTGATTGTAACGGAGGGCAGAACGGCACAAAACACCAGGCAGACAGAGGGAAGAAGGGACACAAAAACGAGGGGCGATGATTCTAACGGAGGGCAGAACGGCACAAATCACGAGGCAGACAGACACAAAAATGAGGGGGGGATGATTCTAAGGGTTGGCAGAACGGCACAAAACACTAGGCAGACGGAAGGCAGAAGGACACAAAATCGAGGGGGGGGATGATTGTAACGAAGGGCAGAACGGCACAGACACACCTGACACCACACTTCACATTCCAGAATACCTTAGAAGGACACACAATGAGATGGACACAAAGCAGAGGACAACACCAGACCCATCAGTGAAATCATTGCAAAACAGGACACTTAGTTAATAAATCATGTTAAGGACATGTACCATATCCTGCAAAGTAATCATAAGGTCAAAATCTAGAACCCAGCCAAGCCATCGTCATAAAACCACATTCAATGCAGAGAATCCACTTAAATTCCCTTTAAGAACCCACCTAGCAAACATCCTAATAGCAAGCCGCAGAACCAGCCAGGTAATCATCCACATGACAAGCACGGGAATCAGGCCCACCGTGATCTGTAGCACTAGAACCCAAACAATCACCCCAGTTACAAGTCAAAGCAGGCTCTTAACAAAAATGCGGCCGTCGTTGGAGCCCCCCCTCTGGGGGCTCGACATCACCAAGGTGCCCGCTGATCCCCTCTGGGCTCTCTGTAAATGAAAATGCCCCCGGAGCCTGTCACTAGGCTCTTAAAACAAACAATGCCCCACGTTGGCGGAGCGGCCCGCTGCCACAGGGCCGCTCGTCTGCTGCCGTTACGATGGAGTTCCGCTCGGGGGACTCAGGAAGAAAAGGGGCCTCCTGTGGGAGCGGCCCTCTGACCAGACGGTGCCGCTCACCTTGCCTGCCAACACTGTGCCTCTCGCAGGCACCACAGCGTCACCAGAGCTCCCCCCAGCCCATATCACTCACCGGGCGTTCTCCTCGGGGACTTCGCTCCTCTCCTCGGCCGCTTCTTCTCCCTGCAGCCTTCCAAGCAGGCGGGGCTCCACCGCGACACGGGAGCCTCGCAGGACCTTGGTAGTGACTTCGCCGGTTTCCCTCTCCACACTAGTGTTGGGTTCTGCATGCCTTAGGTGCATACTGTAGCCAATCAGAAACCCCATTTCTCACACTAAGCTACTGTGGGGCGCATGAAGCAGTTTGCAGTAATGTCATGCCACAAGCAGTGCCATTCTTACCTAGCTCCAGTGCTTGTGTAAAGTAGTTTTAATCGCTTATTAACACCACAAGCGCCGTTTAGAACGTCATATGCCCTAGTTCTAGCCCGCTCACCTACCCCATGCAGCTACCCACCAACCCCTCCCTTCCATAACACTCACCTCCCACTAGCCCCAATACTCCACCAGTGTGATGGAGATATTCAGTGGGTGATTCAGGAGAGTTGTGGGAGGTGCTTTGTTGACTCTAGAGATGCCCGAAGAGGTTCTGCTAGGGAGACTACCTTATAGGCATAAAAGGGGGGCCACCGCTCCCGAATTCAGCGATAACGAGGGAGCTAAATACAATTCCGCCCAAGCCAGGTCACTACCGAACAAAGGACGACTCTGGTGTATGGCCAGCGGCGGAGGGGAGCAGCTGGCCAGTAATGTCTGCCCGCATAGTGGTTAGGGGTGAAACTTGTGAACGTTTTTCACATCATGTCGTCCCTCGCACTGACTAGCAGAAACTGCAGGCCAAGTCGAAAATTACATGTACTAGTGTTTGCGTGGATGTGGCATCATCACTGCCAGCGACGGGCAGTGCCGCGAGTATCATACTTCGTGGTGGCAGTACAGGGTGCCAACTCGAGGCAGGAAGGGGCGGCGCTTCTGAACACTGCTCCAGGCAGTGAAACCTGGCCTGCCTCACCTGCCCAGCAGCTTTCTCGAGTTACAGTACCCAGAGGGGGCGCCCTGTGCTCTTGTTCGAAGCTGGGACGTCAGAAAGGGGTGGGTGGGGGCGATAAGCGCCTGTCAGCAGACCGTCACAGCGCCATGATTCTCCGCCAGACAGATGAAGGCGCAGCCAGGGAATAAGAGGGCTGAGAGTACCAGGGTTGTGCCACACGAGGCCCTATCCATGCACCTAGAGGCCACTGATGCTGATAACCGGACACCTCAGCCTGGGTATACTTCTAGGCAGTATTTAATTTGTGAAAGAAAGTGCCGGTACCCAAAGCTCTGCTGAGAAGCCGGCGGTATTCAACATAAGCACAGGGAATACCAAGGCTGATAGTCTCATCCGCTACCACACACGCCCATGCATTTCTCGCTCTTACAGGCTTTTCCCTTTGAGAGAGGGAAAGGTTGCAGAACCATCCCCGATTTTCTGATCTGTGCACGTTTCTCCTTTCTTGCACCTACTCATCCATCCACTCAGCCTCCACCTATTCATCCATCCGCTCACACATCCATCCGCTCACACATCCATCCGCTCACACATCCATCCGCTCACTCATCAATCTGCTCATCCTTCCACCCACCCATCCGCCCGCTCATCCTTCCAACTACTCATCCATCCACTCATCCTTCCACCTACTCATCCATCCATCCACCCACTCATCCATCCGCTCATCCTTCCACCTACTCATCCATCCGCTCACTCATCCATCCGCCCACTCATCCATCCGCCCACTCATCCTTCCACCCACTCATCCTTCCACCCACTCATCCATCCGCTCATCCTTCCACCCACACATCCATCCGCTCATCCTTCCACCCACGCATCCATCCGCTCATCCTTCCACCTACTCATCCATCCGCTCATCCTTCCACCTACTCATCCATCCACCCACTCATCCTTCCACCTACTCATCCATCTACTCATCCTTCCAACCACTCATCCATCCGTTCATCCTTCCACCTACTCATCCTTCCATCCACCCGTTCATCCTTCCACCCACTTATTCATCCGCTCATCCTCCCACCCATTTATCCATCCGCTCATCCTCCCACCCACTCACCCATCCGCTCATTCTTCCCGCCACTCATCTATCAAAGCATGCGCCGTTCATCCATCCATTCATCAGCTCACGTGTCCATCCCTCCATCCTTCTGCTGCCTGCCTCTGGGAAGAGTCCAAGCCCGGGCATGTCCACCTCCCCGTTCCTCTTGCACAGCCCCCCTCTGTTTTCGCTCTTCTCGCAGTGGGCGGCTCCAGGCCCTCGCACTAATTTGCTGTTTAGGCTGAGAGCGCCGGGGGTAATGAGGGGGCGTGAGAGGCGCCTTCATTACTGCGGCGCTTTGTAATATGTGCTCATGTACACGCGCTCATACATGCGCGGATGTTTATGTACACGCGCTTATACGTGCGCTCATGTTTTCTTTTGAGTCTGACTTCATGCGCACACGTTCTGTTAGGTGCGCATGAAGTCTAATGTAATTGTTATTATGTTTTAAACAATGCACTCCCGTGGTGTTCTATCTGTTTACTTGAATAAACCTGAATTTCATCTTTAACGCCCCAGCTGGATTATTTCAATTGTAAACAACACCTCTTTACACGCTTCCACGCGGGTGCAGCGGGGAGCGGTGCCTCGTGGCTGCATGTCTTGGGAGATCTCAGCAGTGCAGATGGGGCTGGACCAGCCCCAGGGCCGGCAGCACCCCCTGGGCAGGTGCGAGGGAGCGTGCGATCTCACCGGGGCCGGAGTACACACAGGAACAAGGCACCCAGGCTATATCCGTCCACGCGCTGCCCCCGGGGGATGTCTTGTGCGATACAGCAGTGTCCCGGGGGCAAGCGCGCACGCCCCCCCCACACACACTGGCCCCTGGTGTTCGCACCCTCTTCCTGCTATTCCTGGAAAGCAGTGGCGCAGAAGGGCTTCAGGTAGATCCGTCTACCTACTGACAGCTGCCACGTGACCTCATGTCATATGCGTGACACCTTCAGCCAGTCCCGATTTTCACCCAACAGCGCTTTCTTTGCATTCTTGGGCATCTAGGCACAGTCCTGAAACTCCGAGCCTCAGAATGGAAAGTGTTGGGCAGGACATTCAGAACTGCTCGAAGTAAACACTTGATAAATATGGCAAGTGTACAGGTATGTGGGAAGCATCAAGCATGGGTGAAGTAATTACAGACATGTCAAACTGTGGGAGCTCACGTGCTCGCTCTTCCTATAAATACAGTTCTCATATCCCCATGGAATTATCTGTGTATTACTGTTTTATTGCTAAAGAACATATCCGAGAAGTTAGACATCTGATGTGAGTGCATTAACCCCTTCCCTGCTGGCCCGATTCCGCCCCCGTGCGGTAAACAAACGAACAGGGGCGGGCCATGACGAACCCCAGCCGTCATCAGCACACGAGCACCGTAGTGCATGACGGCTGGGGTTCGTCACCAGCATGGAAGGGGTTAATAAACCAAGCTTTCCTATCGGAACAATTTATTTACCACTGTTTTACTTGTGTGTATTACTCATTTTATATAGTTACCCGTAAATGAAATGCCTAGAATAGAATTACAGTGCATTTTGTTATTTTAGCCACATCTCTGACCTCCCTTCCAGAGTCCTCCCCCGTCGTACTCACCATTGCCGTTACCAATACCCTTTAGATTCGACTGCTGATCTCAACCCCCTGCTTGTTTACTTATGAGACGTGGAAAAGGTGCCATTCGCATCGGTTATTTCCAAACGCTAGTGCACCCCGTGATTAGCAGGCAAGTAGTGGTGTACAGACCTACTGCCTTGTGTAAGTATATGTACAATTGAATAGAGTAAAAGGTGACATTAAAGTTGTTTGGGCTTTGCTGTCAGACCGAAAGCCTTTACTGGTTTCCACAAAGAAGGCAATTACAACTACCTGCGTTGCAATCACTGACAGTCACCCGAGGACAGATCTGACACCGCCGTACTCTAACGAACCTAGCCCCACACCAGTACTGTGTTTAGAAAAGGCCAGGCCGCAATCCTACCGTTACGTCCATAAATCGGGTAACATGAGCCTTGTAAGCAAGACTGCTTGAGAAATGTAAATAAAACAAACAGTACCTAGGAGAACTTTAAAACAGGCAAAGGGCCGGAGGCGCTGCTTCTCGCACAACTGCCTGGTTGGAAATGGATCCCTGGTGGTAGGTATTGAGCTCTCCTCACCTGCTGCCTCTGCTGATGACACGAAGATGAAGTCCCCGTTGTGAGGTGGGTATGCAGGGGGCTGCATGATGTCCTCGGGCTCCACGGCCCCTCTCTACAGCTGGGGGCTCGTCTGCCTCCCTGGCCCTGCCTCTGTTTTCCGCCTGCGTTTTCGTGTCCACGTAGCGACAATATATTTGGCTTCCTAGTAGTATATAAAGGTATTTTGGATGATGAGAGATTTAGCATATGTATTATAGCCTTTTGATAATTAGTTATAATGTGATAGATATTTTTAACATACACTATTCCTGCATTGATCTATGTAAAGCGAAAAGAAAAAAAATCACCTTTCATCACACATTGGATTCCTTTATACTGACTTATTCTTTGCTATGTACTTCACCCGTTCCGATGTGCGACTGTATGCACCACTTAAAGGTGGTCGCGCTCATACGCTACATGAATCGCGCTGTCCGTTTTCCATTTCACTGGCGACCGAGTGTCACTCACGTTATTCATGATTATGTGTGCCTTCAAAATCAGCGTGCTTCTTGTTTGAAAAAAAGTTTCTTTTTGATAGCTCGGACCTTTACGAAAGTGACTTTGTCAGCGAGTCATCACTTGTCTGTTCGTCACAATATAAACAAATTCTTTGTGGCGGTCTTGAGCAGGAAGGCGGGTGCCGGCTCAATGCCGGACCAGATTCAGGGGCGTTCCTGAGGGCTTTTGGCTGACGTAGCGTGACGTCGCCAAAAGCCAAAAATTCTCGGGAACGCCCCCGAATCTGGTCCGGGATTGACGGACAGAGCCGTCTCCCAATGGCTAGCCTCCATTTATGGAGCTAGCCAATGGGAGAGTGGGGACGGTCCAGTCCCCACACACAGAAATCATTAAGTTTTTCCTAGCGCATGCGTACTTCGTACGCATTGGCTAGGCAAAACCTAAAAAGAGAAAATGTATCTTTCTATCATTAGCATACGCCTAGTGCTGCAGCAGTGATCCGGCATAAGATGCAATAATTGTTATACCCCATAAAATCTGACACCAATGTGGTAGGAATTTATTGGAGCCAATAAGTATAGCAAAGGGCTTCCGCAGTCATGGCGGCACTGGGGGCGGATTCTCCGAAATGAGAATTCTCATTGCTGAGACTCAACCCCCAATGCAGAGACTCCGCCACGAGTGAGGAGACCCGTTGTGAATCAGGCCATGTGAATTATGCTTGCAACAGGGCTTAGAATGCTCATTTTGGTGCTGTTCCGGTATTTACTTGACATTTTTCTCCAGTAAATTTCAACAGGTTTGACCTGGTGTCCAGGTGTTTGCTGCAAACCTCAGAACTCGGGTATACACGGTAACAGTAAGCACTGCATAAGCACCGCATACCCCAGAGTTTTCCGGGCACTCGTAATGAGGACCTAAGTGTCTGCACTACCTCCAGCGACACACCTTGAGCACTGAGGTCAGGTTTTGGATGAGGACAAACAATTGAATATTTCAGCAAACTACAGAAAGGGGTTTGTATGCAGGACTGCAGAATTATAAGTTATCTTCCAAAAGCACAAGGACAATATTGCATTCAGTGGTTTGTGTTTTTGGGTTAATAATAATAACAAAATGTCAAAATGCTTCTGGATGCAACATTGTTACTTACTATAAGTGAAATTAGCCAGAGTTCAGGGAGCAACAGTTGTGCAAAGTGGGACAACACTAACCAAGTGTTTGGTTCAAGTGCCAAGTTCTCCACCACTATCTTAATGACAACACTTATGCACTGATTACAAGAAGGGGGCTAACTTTCAATCTCTGTGAAAACAGATGTTTGAAAAGGGCCTGTAACTTAGAGTTCTGTGATAAACATCACACCTCAGCTGTTTTTCCCTGAAAGATTTTGGCAGGCCAGACCTACTGACTAGAAGGCAACACGTTTGGAAATCAGTATTATAAGAACAATTCTGAATTTTCTATCCTATTTCGAAGTGTAAAACTCAGTTGTTTTAAATACCTCCTACCTAGGGGGCGGAGCTTGCCGGCGTCTATGGTGGACGTGTGAGCGCTGGGCTCCTCGCCTTTGCCCCATTAATATCCTGCAAAACCATCCTTGAAAGTGCCTAGCCTGGCCCCAACGACTCTGTGCACCCCCCAGCAGCCCCCGGGAGTTCGAGGTGGGGACTTGGAGGCCCGTCCGACTGTGACTCGGAACGCCCCAGGTGGAAGGCTCTGACCGCGGCGGACCAGGCCTGAATCCGCGGCCTGTCCTGAGTCACCAGCCGAGCGACGTCACACGATGTGCGGCTGGAGCTGAGCTGCAAGTGCCGGGGGCACTGACCTCTCGGCGGAACCCGGGACACTCCGGAGCGGTGGCCAGTGTTTCCCCCCCTGAGACGGCGGTGCCTCGGAAGTGGAGTTTTATTGCGAGCGGAACCCTCGCTGGCCGCTTTACAGCAGAGACGTGCTGAGGATCTGGGAGCACCTCGGGGGACTGACTCTGGTGGACCTCCCCTGCCCGGTTCGCCATTGGCGGGAGAACAGGCGGCGAGGGGGCATACGCAGCAGGCGGGGGCCCTGCTAGAAGAGTGTGACCCAGGACACAGCGGCGCCAGCGAGTACAGCGGGGGGACCTGCTGCGATCTCCGCTGCAGTCCTGCGCGCCAACAGTGAGTAGCTGCGCGGCCCGGCGGCTCGGCGGAGCATCAGATTGGGACAGCGCCCATTGCGACCCCGTCATTGTGCCCTGTACACGACCAAGGACACGGTAGAGAACGATGCAGTGAGTGCGTTTGGGGGCAGCCCCCGATAGTGGCCTGTTCCGCACGCCCAGCCCTTGCGGCAGCCGCCATCTTGAAGCCCGGTTGCACTAGGAGCAGAGCTAATGCGGGGGTGATTGCGGCCTGCGACTGTGGCTGGGTGCAAAAATATTGACTTGCAGCGGCGCAGGGTTGTATTGACCTTGGCAGCGGTGGTGACAGCGGTGACTGATACTGCAGGCCCAGACGAGGGCGGCTTGACCCCTGGGAAATCGAGGAGTTGTGGGAGCCCTGCACATAGACAGTCTCCGAGCCAGGCTGGGTCCCTTGCGTGAGGAGTTCGGTGCAGAGGGGCTGTGTCGCATGTTATGGACGCCGCGTGCCTGGTGGGGGAGCATCACGGCTGACTGCTGCTTTGCGCCATTTTGGTGAAGCGGGGTACAGGATCACAGGAGCGGCCGGGCCCACTTCTGGGGGCTCACCCGTGTGGTCTGGTCTCGGGCGCGGTGAGCGTGTAGGACACCGAAGCACGCGGAACAACACTAGAGCACTCTCACTGGGTGCGGGCGCCAGCGGGACAGAGCGCTTTGATGTCCAGCAGAATAGCCATGGGTAAAAATGACCGAACGCAGGCCAAACTCATCTTTGAGCAGCGTCGGACCAAGGGGACGGAGATGCCAGCTACAGAGGCGTCCCCGAGGGGTGCCACCTCTGATGGGTCTGTGGGCGCTGATATCCGAGAACTGCTGGTATCCATGGAAAAAGGGCTACAAGACAGTATAGCGTCCATTGGAACTAAAATCGACGCCCTGACATATCGCATGGATCGCATGTCGGAACGTGTCGACAAGCATGCTGAACGTCTTGACATGGCGGAAAGACGATTGACAGAGGCGGAGGAGGCGCAGACGGAGTGGGACAAAGACCGTAAGCAGTTCGGCAGACTTCTGCAGGTGATTCAAGACAAGTCAGAAGATTTGGAGGCGAGGTCACGGAGATCCAACATTCGCATCACGGGAGTGGCGGAGACCACACAGACTGGCAAAATGGAGCTATTCGTGGAGAAACTCCTGAAGGTGCTACTTGGAGAGGAGGCCTTTTCACCCATGTTTATAGTTGAGAGGGCCCACCGCACCCTGGGACCTAAACCGAAGCCAGGCGCTTTCCCCCGTCCCATAATAGCGAAACTTCTGAACTATCGAGATAGGGGCACGTTGCTCCGCTTGGCCAGGGACAAAGGCAAGCTGCAGTATGAAGGCATGGATATCTCACTTTACCCGGACTGCACTGCTAGGGTACAGGAGGAAAGGAGGCAATTTGCTCCTTACAAAAAACAGCTGCACGAATTGGGATTGGACTATGCCATGATGTACCCGGCGAAGCTCCGGATCAAAAGACAGGGACACTCACATTTCTTTACGGACCCCAGGGAACTCCAGAAATCTTTGAAGGAATGGTCCAGAAAGCGCAGGAATGGACAGAGGAACGATCGAGACAACACCAATGTTTCCTCGCAAATGGATGAGCAAGACTGAATGTACAGTGTCAGTGTGCCATGGGCACAACTCTGTAATGATTGGATCATTTCCCTCTTGTGGGCTCACGCATCACCCGGAGAAGTGGGCTGCAGAGCTGATCCGCACTGACGGCTCCCAATGGACTGTGCCCTGGAGGAGCCCGGTGGGCGTCCTGGTGGGTGAGACCGCTTTGCTGTATCTCTGTATTTGGGTGAGCCGGGAGGGTTCCTCACTGTGAGCTGCTGCCTCACGCCAAGGATTACGTTAATTGGGGATGTGGTTCGGGAAGCAGAGGACCCTGAGTGGCCCCGTGTTACAAGAAAAGGGGGGTAGAAAATACACTTGGACTTACTGATCTGGGCCTCGTTTATGGCACTGAAATTTCAGCTGGGGCTTGGCACAGGGGCGCGTCAGCTTTGTAGTGGTGTGCTGGTGGATAACTGCTTCTGGCTGGCAACGTCTGCCCTTGTGCTTTTGGCTTTAAGGCTCAGTTGGGAGTCAGTTAAGGGACTGTTTGAGTCTGTTTTTTCTGGGATGAAGGGGGGTGGTTATGGGCTCTGTCTGACCAGGTTGGGGGTGGTCGGCTGTGGGCGGGCTGGGGACTGTCTGGCCAGGTTGGGGGAGGCCGACTTTGGACGGGGGGGGGGAACCATGTTGAGGACTGTGATTGCTATTTTGACCATGGGGTTTTGAAACTAATGCCAAGCAATGTGTTGCCTGATTACAAGTCTAGAGGGAGAGTACGGCATGGTAATACAGTTATCTGCGACCTATGGTGGTCACTGTTGGGATGACTACTGCTAATGGAGGGGATGCCCCGCGCAATCTGCAGGAATTGAAGATGTTGACATGGAACGTGAGAGGGCTCAATGATTACCGTAAATTACGGAAGGTACTAAGTTACTTGCATAGACACCATGTTGACCTTGCTCTCCTCCAGGAGACTCACCTTCCACTTACTAGCAGGGGACTTGGGGGACACATTGTAGCTGCGGGGTTTACGACACACTCCAGAGGCGTACTTACCTGGGTCAGCCCTACCTCTCAACTAAAATTGGTTCCACTGGTGTCGGACCCGGAGGGTCGTTTTGTTATAACTAGGTGCGTGGGCAGGGGTCTTGATTTACTTGTGGTTAATGTTTACGGTCCAAATTATGATTGCCCTGACTTCTACACACAGCTGTCGACACAGTGCAGAACACACGTTTCCTCTAGAATGCTGTGGGGAGGTGATTTCAACTTTGTATTTGACCCTGACCTGGACAGGTCGGCGGGTCCTGCTCGGAGGCCTGTGGCCTCGGCCCTGCACATGAAGGCGGAACTGATTAAATTGGACCTGGTGGACGTGTGGAGAAGTAAGCACCCCACGAAAGGTGGTTTCACTCACTACTCTGCATTCCACAATATACACACCAGAATAGATTACTGGCTAGTGTCTCAGGCTCTAATAGATAGTATTAGGAGATGCGAAGTGCTCCCCTGTACCCTCTCGGATCACTCCCCCGTACTGCTGCACTTCGTGACCCCAAGGAAAACAATTCCCCCCTTTACCTGGAGATTCCCCCCTACTCCCTACTGGATGATGCTTTCCGGGGTGAACTGGCGGACGATATAGACACATTTTTTGAAACAAACATGGGGACTGTTGACAGTTTTCATACTTGTGGGACGCTTTTAAGGCCTACATCAGGGGTATGGCGATGTCCAAACACTCGAGTGTGCTTAAATCTATTAGACGAGACTTGAAACAGCTTGAATCCCAACTGTCCGAATTGGAGGGGCATCTACTGGGTGACCCTGATGCTAACACCGACTCCCAAATCAAACTCCTGCTGACGGAATACCATGAGCTAGCCGACAGGGAAGTGCAGCACATGGCCAAATACGCTACGGCGCGAACTTACGGGGAGGGGGAAAGACCGGGCGCGCTTCTAGCTAGAATGTTACGCAGTACCATGAAACCCCTGGTGGTGGACAAACTACACACGCCAGAGGGTGAGGTAATCTCGGACGAGGAGGAGATCCTCCAAACGTTTAGGCAGTACTATGCTGAGCTGTACATGTCCAGATCGCTGCGGGTCGAGGAGGAGATAGATGACTACCTCGAGCACATTGCCATGCCATTTTTGCCAGATTCAGACAGGGAATTCTTGATGTCTCCCATACCGGAGGACGAGATATTGGAGGCACTGGCGAGCATGCGATCAGGTAGTGCCCCGGGAGCGGACGGATTGACGGTTGGCTTTTATAAGTCATTTAAAGACAAGCTGGTCCCACACCTGATCACCCTCTTCGATTATATCTGCGAGGAGGATAGTATGCCCCACTCAATGAGGGAGGCCCTACTTGTCACCATCTTAAAGTCTGGGAAACCCCCGGAGTCCTGCAGTTCCTACAGGCCGCTCTCCCTGTTAAATGTGGACGCAAAACTCTTTGCTAAAGTACTGGCCACACGGTTGGCGCTCCTGGTGCCGGATCTGATAGCTCCTGAACAGGCAGGTTTCGTTCCCAATAGAAACCTGACATATAATATCCGCACAGTACTAGGGACAATGCAGCACGTGCGTTAGGAAAATACTGCCTTAACAGTTTTCCTGGATATGGAAAAGGCCTTCGACTCTGTGGAGTGGCCCTTCATGATCAGAGTTCTTAGGAAGTTGGGTCTGGGAGAACCATTCTTGCAGATACTGGGGGCCCTGTACTACCGGCCCACAGCGAGACTGAAGATAGGGGATAGAGTAACAGACCCGTTTGACATCAGCAGAGGTACCAGGCAGGGATGTCCCCTCTCGCCCCTTCTAAATGCGTTGGTTGCGGAGCCGTTGGCTTGTGCAATCAGAGAATATCACAGCTTGGAAGGTATTAGTTTTCCAACGTATAAAATAGGCATTTCAACGTGTGCTGATGATACTCTCCTATACGTCCGCGATCCGGAAACGAACCTCTCAGCCGTTCTACGAGAGGTTGTGCGTTTTGGCGCTCTCTCTGGACTGAAAGTGAACTGGGATAAGTCAATTGCCTTTCCACTGACACCCGTGACTCAGCCCTTTGAAATGGAGTATCCCCTGAAATGGACCACTGATTCAGTCAGATACCTAGGCATACATCTACACACTGACCCGGATGTTTTAGTTAGGGAAAATTATGGCGTGGCATACGCTAGACTGGTAGAGGATGTGGACGCATGGTGTAAACTTCCGCTGTCCCTAATGGGCAGAATAGCTATCATGAAAATGATAGTACTGCCTAGGTTCCTATTCCTCTTCAACAATATACCAGTGGTCCTGTCAAAAGCTTTCTTCAAACAACTTACGCAGGTGCTTACAAGGCTAGTATGGGGGGGTAAACAGCCTAGAGTTAAGTGGACGACGCTTCTGCTCCCTTGTGAAATGGGGGGGCTGGGGGCCCCTGATATGGAAAGATACTACCGTATTGCGCAAGCGGCCCATTTACACTTGTGGATCCACGGGGACCCTCGCATACCACATGTGACTTTAGAACGCTTGTTTGCGGAGCCTCTCCCCCTTCCGGCCACCATTTGTCTCCCGGAGGATCGTGCCATTGGCCAACTGGACTCCCTCAAGTCTACCAATCACACATGGCACGCGTTGACCCATGCGCGAGACTGTAGATTCTTGTATTCGCCACAAATGCAGATTGACTGGGTACTGTGGCTGGGTCCACTTAGGGAAAAGGGAGTGCTAGGACTCACGAAAATGGAAGATCTGTTTGCTGCAGGGGTCTCGAAGACCTGGGAACAGCTCTCCCCCACGCCGACAGGGTCCACGCTCCTACAGCGGTTTCAGTTCCATAGAGTCCGGAGTGCGTTCAAGGAAGTGTTGGGCCCTGAAATGGAGGAACCCCCGGAGGTTCCTGAGCTCACCTATGTTATTAAAACCGCGTCTTCCCGTAAATTAATCTCCAACCTGAACAAGCTGGGTGTTGCACACCAGCAGTTCCAGCATTCCAAGGCTAGAGAGGAGTGGCAAAGAGATTTGCAGTTGCCGATCGATGACGACATGTGGAGATACTGCTGCTCTAACACGAGAAGACTTTCCCTTAATGGAAGGCATAGACTGGTGCACTTTAAGTTTCTACAGCGGGTATACTATACACCGGAGAGGCTGCACCCGTACGGACTCAGGCAGTCGGCGGAGTGCGAACGATGCCAGGCGCCGGTTGCAGATTTTATCCACATGGCGTGGTATTGCCCTGGCATTCAGAGATTTTGGGCGGAAGTTTTCTCAGAGCTTAACACGATCCTGGGCTCGGAGCTGACTAATGGACAGGCGTTGGCGCTACTGGGGTACTCTAAGCCACTCCCGTCATCCCAGCGTCGTCTTGTAGATATGGCTCTACTGGTGGCCAGAAGGGTAGTAGCCCAGTGTTAGATGAGGGGGCCACTTCCCACCAAGAAGAGATGGGCGGGTGATTTACGCTACTGTTGCACTCAGTCAGAACTTTATAGCGAGCTACTCCCCCCTAGGAGTAGGCCCAAAAATTTCTGGGGTCTCTACCAGGCATACGTACAGCAGAGTGAGGAGGAGAACTCGGATGACGCCGAGGCACTGGACCTCCCGGAATCCCCAGAGGGTTAGGTGGAACAGTTGACATAGTTTCCTTCGGGGGGGGCAGCGGGGAGGGGGAGTGGGGTAGCTGGTAATAGCACGAGCAGAGTCCCTTCCAGGTAACCCAGGTCAAGGAGCAGGGATCCCGGGGCGATAGCTGTAGGCAGTGAAGTATGAACTTGCTGATAGCACCGATTGGAGTACGCTACTAGGAACATTATTGCTGGCACACGGGGAGGGTGTGGGTTAGTTGGGGTAGATAGTTTGTTTCTAGACCGTTTTCATATACCTAAGGTTTTGGGCACGAGTGAAAATCAGATACTTGCAAACACTCACGGACCTATATATTCTGCTGCATTGATGTGACTTAGCACTGTTGACTCTGGAAGTTTGCTGCACTGTACGCCGCCGGGCCCCCGGGATGCCGGCTAAATGGCTGTGTCCAACATACTTATGCTATGCAGTCAAGTTGCGTTGTTTTGACTAAACATACGAGAATGTGTGATATGCAATGCATGCTATGCTTCATGAAAAATAAAGGTCTTTAATAAAAAAAATTTAAAAAATTATCTCCGAAGGGGAAGATACCAAAAAAAAAAAATACCTCCTACCTAGGGTAACAGTGGGTGTGGTAAATATCTCACCCTAATCTGCAGAACTCAAAATCAAGTCCTAGTAACGAACACCTGTTAGGGATATTTACAACTTTGTATCTTACTGCACATATAACAGTACAAAGAGTGCAGTGTGGCACAGTGGGTGGAAAACGATGGTTTGGAGTACTACCCACAGTAATTGTCAGTGGTTTAGACTGTTTCTAAGCATTCTTTCCATCACTTGTGTGTGTTAGATCTAATGCCCAAAGTGGCCTATGCAGGCATGTCAACATTTTAGTCTAGAAAAGTGGGAGATTTCTCAAAATAAAATTGTGCGAATGTATTTCCCCCATTGACTTCTATAGGGGCCTGAATCAGGTTACTGTCATGTATGGGCTTTGCAAGCCTGCTGTTGCAGGATTAAATTTTAGAAACGCAAATTAGATTTTTTCTTTCTTACCTGTCGGAAGCACAGAGAAAGCGCTATGGCAGGCCTAGAGAGCATGCGGCAAGTGTTGTGTACTGGCCTGCAGAAGCAGGTGACTGACAGTGCATACATCGAGTTACACAATACCAGGCCCTGTCAGCTGGAGCCTCAGAGGAATCAGGTTTTTGAATGCAGGAACCGGGAGGCGGGAGAGTAG
This sequence comes from Lissotriton vulgaris, assembly GCF_964263255.1. Lineage (NCBI taxonomy): Eukaryota > Metazoa > Chordata > Amphibia > Caudata > Salamandridae > Lissotriton > Lissotriton vulgaris. The sequence goes on from NC_141694.1 coordinate 1,326,211,825, forward strand.
CCTTGAAATCACTAGTCTCCCGCTTGAATCCGGAGGGTTGGCGGTATGTCTATGGTATGCAGAGACATGGATCCAATGCTCGCTGTACAATAGGATCCAAGCTATACCTCACTGACTAGGCCTCACAAGGTTGAAACTGGTCTGTGATGCTTGTGTTGTCTTCTGAAGGGGTCCCCACCGAGCAGTTTGACATGGACTTTTCCCATAAGGAGCAGGGCCAGTTGTGATCTGCGAAGAGTGACACAGTAGGTGAAAACAATGCTTTGGAATGCTTCAAGAGTGATTGCCAGTGGTAGTTTAGATGGTTTGCAAGCATTCTTGCCCTCTACTTTTCTGTGCTTGACAATCCCAAACCCCTAACTTGGTATGCATTAGCTAAAAGTACACCGAACAAAAGAAACCCCACCAATGTGTATATTATCCATCACTAATACCCTTACATAGTCTCACAGGTTCCTTCTCACAAAATACCTTCTAACTAACTGCGCATATCAACATCTTAATTACTTCCTATGCAGCCACAGTCACTTCCACTTAATACTTCCCCCACCACCCACGCCTCAATCTTAGAAACTCCCCAAATCTTCTGTTTGTAGCATCTAGCTGCAAGTGTGTATTATATGTTGAAGGCTTGAATACCCTTTAGAAGCAACACTGCATTTTCCAATGCTGAATCACAGCATGGATTGATAGGTATGTTGCTCTGACTGGCACTCCATTCCACAGTCACAGCAAAACCCCTGACCTTGGCCAGGATACTGCTCTCCCAGGCACACAGCTCGACCTGCAGTGCCTCTGCTTCCTGCACCCTGCTGACCCTGGTTCGAGGCCGCGCATCCTAGCCTGCTTCTGTCGACCTCTGTAATCTTGCCTTATTTTTGCTTGTTGTTCACTGTTCCCTGCTTAATTTTTGTGCCAGTAATCTTGTGTTGTGCCCCCCTGCACGTTTTCACCACCCGTTATTTCCTCCCACCTTTTTTTCTCTGCTGCTGCTGCCCCCGCGGCCCCTCCACCCCACTTGTTCCCGCTCCCGCCTCCCAGCTGCGTCTCCCTCCCCCCCTATTTAATGGTGGCTACAGCATGCAGTGGGGATGCCGAAGGCGCACCAAAGACAAGCCCATCTTTGGCCACTACCCAACTGCGACCAGCGCCAGGAACCCTGGTTCTCCGCCCATCCACCGCTACAGCTAAGCAGCCCTCCTCACAATCAACCCCGGAAGAAGCAAAAACTGCCAGCTATCCACACCAAACACCATCTACAGCCAGTTTTCCTGCTGTCACTGCCGCCAGACCTTCATCACCCTACGGACCCCCACGAGCACCGCTCCCATGTCAGAAACCAACACCACCGGAGCCCAGAACTGCTTCCTCCTCAACGTGCGCTCCCTGGACAGACACGTAGTAGAAACCTGGGTCCTCCTCAAAACCTTCTCGCCAGACAGCGCCTTCTTCTCAGAAACCTGAAACAATGCCTCTTCTGCCCCTTACATCACAACTGCCATCCCCTGCCGGATACAAGATCCAAAGGAAGGACCGCCCCACCCACCCAGGAGGAGGACTCGCCATCGCACACAAGAGCTCCCTCCGACTCTCCACCGCCACCACGAATGACTCGTTCTCCACCACCGAACACCTCCTCTTCCAGATCCAGACCAGCCCTAGAATCACACTTTGCAGCACCCTCGCCTACAGACTCCCCCCCGGCAATCGCACCTTGTTCACCACCACCATCGCTGACCTTATCGCACCACATGCCATCGCCTCCATGGACTATGTACTCATTGGAGACCTGAACTTCCTTCTCGACAACTCCAGCGACCCCAACTCCAATACCCTCCTGGAACACCATGCCAACATCGGACTGAAACAGATCTTCACCATGCCTACCCACAAGACAGGACACCTCCTCAAACCCATCTTTGCAGGTGGGAAAAACATCTGCTTCAGCCCCACCAAGCAACCCCCATGGGCAAACCCCCACTGCGTACACTTCCTTGTCAGCAATCCCATGCCACCCAAACCGGCACCCCGCCCTCCACGAAGAAACTTTAGCAAAATCACAGAGGAGCAGATAAACTCCACCATCAACCGCGATGCCTCCATCACCTTGACCGACGCCAACCTCGCAGCCAAAGAGCTACACAGATGGATCTCCAACTGGGCAAACAAGATTGCACCCTTACGTAACCCAACAAACAGCTCCCCAGGAAGGCCACCTGGTTCACCGATGACCTTCAAGAATCCAGACGCTCCTGCAGATGGCTCTAGAAAATCTGGAGAAAAAGCAAAACAGGGGAAAATCGCTCCACCTACAAAAACACCATGACAGATTACCACCAACACATCAGACCCACCAAAAGGATCTTCATCCAGAACAAGATCCTCACCAACTCCAGCAACTCCAAGGAACTCCTAAGCATCATCCATGAATTCACCAAGCCCCCCAGCGTAACCACGGACATCACCCCTTCCCAGGACCTCTGCAACAAACTCAGCTCGTACTTCCAAGTGAAAATCAAGGGCCTCTACGACAACTTTAATGACCAGACACCTGCCTCCTAAACCACTCTGTACCCCAGCAACCCCAGCCATTCCACCATCTCCTCCTGGACCCCAGTCACCACCGAAGACACCACATCGACCATGAAAGGCATTCACTCAGGAGCCCCCACAGATCCCTGCCCCCACACATCTTCCACAGAAGCGCCACCACCATCGCTCCGCAATCACGACGCACCATCAATGCCACCTTCGAAACCAGCATCTTTCCCGATGACTGGAAACACGCAGAAGTCAGACCCCTGTGCAAGCAGCCCTAAGCGGGCCCAATCTCCCTCCTTCCCTTCGCGGCTAAAGTCACAGAGAAGATCGGCAATGCCAAAATAACAAAATAATTGAAGGAAACTCCATCCTCTGGATTCCAAGGCAACCGCAGCACCAAGACCTCACTACTCTCTGCCACAGACAACATCCGCACCCTCCTTGACCAAGGACACACCGCGGCCCTGATCCTACTCGACCTCTCTGCAGCCTTCGACACCATCTACCACCGCACACTCACTGCCAGACTCCACGACGCCAGCATACAGGGAACCGCCCTCGATTTGCTCCGGTCCTTCCACCCTTCCTCTCCGAACCAACTGAAATCAACCATGGAGTACCCCAAGAATTGTCACCCAGCCCTGCCCTTTTCAACAACTACATGGCTCCCCTCGCCTCCATCGTCAGACAGCATGAACTCAGAATAGTATCCTACGCCGACCACTCCCAGCTCATCCTCTTCCTCATCAAGGACCCCATCACCACCAAACTCAACTTCCAGGAAGGAATAAAGGACGTCACATCTTGGATGAGTAGCAGCTGCTTGAAACTCAACTCGGAGAAGACAGAGGTCCTCACCCTCAGACCTTCCCCCTCTGAGTGGGACAACACCTGGTGGGACACCGCCCTCGGCTGACCTCCCACCCTCATGGACCACACCTGAAACCTCGGCATCATACTCAACTCCTCCCTCTCAATGACCGGATAGGTCAACGCTGTCACCTCCACCTGCTTCAAAACCCTCTTCATCCTCCGAAAGACCTTCAAATGGATCCCCCCCCCCGAATCAAGGAAAACCTTCACCCACGCACTCATAACCAGCACACTGGACTACGGAAACGCCTTTTACGCCTGGATCAACAAATTTCTACTCTACAAACTCCAGACCATACAGAACACTGCAGCCAGACTCGTCCTCGGTGTCCCTTGACACGAACACATCACCCAACACCTGCGAAACCTCCACTGGCAACTTGTTGAAAAGAGAGTAGCGTTCAAAATACTCACCGATGCCAACAAATGCCTCCACAACACCAGTCCCCAATATCTCATTAAAAGGATCTCCTTCCACCTTACCAAGAGAAATCTCCGATCTGCCGACCTCACCGTTGCCGAACACCAGCGCATCCGCAGAGCACAAACAGGAGGAAGAACCTTCTCCTACATCGCGGCCAAGATCTGGAACGATCTCCCAATCAACATCAGATGCGCCCCCATCCTGCACATCTTCAGGAAGACCCTCAAGGCCTGGCTCTTCAAATAACCGGAGCTGCGCCACCCCCCTAGTGCCTTGAGACCCTCACGGGGGAGTAGGGCGGTTAACAAACCCCTGATTGATTGATTGATCATGAGGAGCTTGTTGTGCAATTGTCCCATGAGGAGGGGGGCAGTCACTGTAAGCTATCTAAATGCTCTAATGGCAAGTGAGGAAAGACCTTACCAACAAACAGAAAATATAATGGAAATGTGGGTTGCCTATATACAGTAGTTTGATGTTCTGCAGAAGTCTAGTACCTATCTGAGATGTTTCAATGCATGGGAAAAGTGAGATCTGTCCCTGGGCCCCCACCTTTCCCAGGGGCCCTCTCATTATGCCTTCAGGACATTCCCAGACTGCCCAGAGGTTTATATAATCAGTTTGCTTACTTACTTGTTTTAGACAGCCTGCACAGACCCCCTCCTGACGGCTACTGAGAGATAAAAATAAATGTCTATTCATTTCTGGATAGATTCAGCAAGCCCTTTAACCTTTCAAAATGTATAGACCCAGACCAACTGAACAGGCCTGTGACTGTATGCAGAATGAGCCACTTACTGCGCAGTAAAGATTGGCATTGTGTGCCACCTGTGTGAGTACGTTGTCCTTGTGGAGCTGCAGCCAGACCAGTTTGATTATAGAATACTGTCACCTGACTCAGAATATCAGTTTCATGCAGCACAGGCAGTGAAATAAACAAAAGCATGCATTAGCACTGCAAGTCTGAATGGCGCTGACAGCCAGCCTACGCCACACATTGGGAGTAGAAGACTTGGTTTAACCACTAGTGTTTTGGCTTTTCTGATGCCGGGCAGTTGCGATGAGGTGGGGTATGATGGTAGGCCATGTGTCAATGTGCAGTGCAAAGCGACATTATATGAGACATTATATGAACCCTCCAAAGTTGCACTGTTTGTGCAGTGCTGCTGCTAGGCTGCAGCAATCACATTGTGCAATCTGATTCAAATCCCTGTTCCTTAGAGAGAAAGGTTGAAGTACAGTAAACAAAAATCACACCCTCAATATGTACAAGCTCAAATGGAAACGCACAATTCCACTACACCACACACAGCAGGCTATTCAGGTCCCTTGGTTTTCTGCTTTTCAGGTGCCAGCCTGGTGTTCCAGCGTTGGGTCCAGATCTAGGTTGGCCAATGAAAAGGGTTGCCAGTGATCATCTGACCATAGTTGCCAAGGGCATGAATGAACTGAAAATAAATAATGCATTCAAGCAGTTCTGAGCAGGGGGCCCCTAATGACATTTGGCCTGTGCCCCCCCAAATCCTCAAGATGTTCCTGTGGATTCTGTCAACATTGTGCTCTACTCTGGGTGTTTCAAAACTCTATGGAATAGATGTGGACCCCATTTCCACAATTTTATTCCCACTGACCTCTCACTTGCTCACGGGCCATACCCCGGGCGGAAGTGTAGGAGAAACCTTTGTAGCCATAGCCAAAATCTATGTTTTGGATCTCCTTGATATTCATCCCAGGCCACATCAAATAAATGTACTCCAGGGGGCAGTTCTGGCCTCATGTATATTGGCAAAACTATTGTGCACACTCCATTAAAACAAAAGGGTAATGTCAAAATGCTTCTGGATGCAACAATGTTACTTACCACACACTGATTGTTGGACAGGCCTCGTGGCAGGCCCGACCCCTCCCCGCATGGCGGGTCACGGACTACTGCTACCCCTGTTCCCCGGACAAGAACAACACCTGCAACTCGCCGGGTCAACCCCCCAGCTCTTCCCCGACGGAACCCCGGCTCATAACCATAACATTCTCGGCTGGCCCGGGTCCCTTCCCGAACCACCGGCCCCGGCCCAGCCGCCATCTTGGCCCCGCCACGACCCGGCCTCGTGGCCACGGGTCGACCTCAGCCTCAGGCCCAGCCAAGCCCCGACATCGAGGCGCCCCCATCCACCCAGGGGGTAAAGAGACCACTTGGCGAGTCAATGGAAGAAGGAGTGTCGATGGCTCCCCTGCGCCAGGTTTCGATCGCCCCCAGCCTCCCTGGGCGCTGGCTCCACCCCCCTGCCGGGTGTCTGGACTCCCTCATCCCGGACCCCCCGACCTCCAAGTGCGAGGGTCCGGACATCAAAGGGCGCCAGACCTATTACTGGGGTAGCGCCAGAGCAGGAAACCAGTTGTATCCTGGAGTCGAGAGACACCGAGACAAACTCATCCTTGGAGGCCTGCTGGCGCTGCCACGGCTCCTCTTCGTGAACTATCTTTGAAGGCCTGCTGGCGCTGCCGCGGCTCATCCTTATCGTGAACCATCCTTGAAGGCCTGCTGGCGCTGCCGCAGCTCATCCTCTTCGTGAACTATCTTTGAAGGCCTGCTGGCGCTGCCGCGGCTCATCCTCATCGTGAACCATCCTTGAAGGCCTGCTGGCGCTGCCGCGGCTCATCCTCTTCGTGAACTATCTTTGAAGGCCTACTGGCGCTGCCGCGGCCCCTACTTGCGAACCCTCCAGCTCGAGGATTGTGAGCCATACACCAGCTACCCCGGTACCGGACCGGTACTGAGACTGTCCCGCTACCCCCTTTCCCAAGAGACTAGAATTGATGGGATCATCGTATCCTGGTCCTGCTGTATCGTCAAGTTAACCTGCCTACGATTACCTATAAAAGTGTACAGAACCTATCTTTGTGTGGCGTCCATCTGTGGGGGAAGTGGTTGCTCGTCCGTACGATTGAAGGAGAGGGCCCTCGCCAGGAGGCCTCTCCCCCTTGCTCGGCCGACCCTCCGGGTCCCCGTCTAACATTGGTGGCCAGCGGCGCGATCCGAGCCTACGCATAATCGTACGGAGAGTAACTCGCCCACGACGCACAGCAACAATGACGACGAAAGAAATGGGAACAACCGCAAAATTCCAGATGGAACGGCTGGAAGAATACAGCCACAAGGAATTAAAACAATTCTGCATAGACTTGGGCATCGCTACCACGGGACTGAGCACCAAAGATGACCTCAAGCATGCCTTGGAGTCGTGGGTGGAGACAGGAGTGCCCCCACCCCAAAACGAAAGCATTGAGACCCCAGAAACAATTACCACCCCCGTAGAAGAAAGAAGAGCGGGCCTCTCGTCCGAGGAGGCCCGAGAACGGGAGAGGAGCCGGCTCCACGAGTTGGAACTGGCTCGACTCCGCTTAGATGGAGAACTAAAACTGGCAGAACAAAAGATAACCCTCGAACACTTACGGCTCCGGGAAGAACGAGAAGAGAAAAAGAGCCAGAGGGAGCTGGAAGAGAAGAAACTAGCGTACGAGCACGAGCGCAATTTAAAAGAGCTAGAAATTCGACGACAAAACAGGGACCTCGGCGTCCCCGAGAACCAGAGCTCCGCTCCCCTTACGGACACCAAGGTCCACATTCGTCCGAGAATACTACCGGAACGACGATATCCAGCAATGGTTCAAGGCCTACGAGGTAGCCATGATCTCCCACCGAATTCCGCGAAAAGACTGGGGAGCCGGGTTGTGGGGGAGATTCGTCAACGAAGGAAGAGATGCCCTGCTACAACTCCCCGACGCCGAGATGACCTTCTACAAACACATGAAGGCTGCCCTTCTCACTCGCTATGGGCTCACCCCCGAGATGTACCGGCAGCGATTTCGAGACTGTAAAAGAATCCCCGGTACCACCTGGGTGGAATATGTGAACTTTTTTAGCTGAGCCTTAGAGGGTTGGATCAAAGGCAGCTAGGTCACCACCTACGAACAATTATTCGACCTCATCGTGTGGGAGCACCTCTCCAATAATTGCTTCGTGGAACTAAGGCAGCACCTCCTCGATAGCAAGCTGACCGAACTCCGGAAACTCGCCATCGAAGCGGATCAATGGGAGAGCACCCGGGTCCCCCGGAGTTGGCCGGGCGAACAAAACAGAGCCTCCCAAGGGCCCCACCGTCCACGAGGGGGAGGAGGAGGCCAGGGTGAGGTTCTTTGAATACTGAACCTGTGTTTAAAATATCATTATTCTGCTATGATTTTGATATCAGAGAAACGAAAATGGCAAGTTTTATATGTGTGTGTATTTTCATCACGATACAATGATGCATGCAGGAGTTATTGGCAAATTCATTCTGAGCCCACAGGTCCCATGTTGTGAACAGCAGCCATCTTAGGTGTTGCCCTTTACATAGGCATATACATGAGCCAATGATTCTGGTAGAGCAAGTATTAAAGGACACGTACCCCTTAGCTTGAGTTCTTCCTGACTCCCATTTGACCTGAACAGGCTGAATCTGCCTACGTGATGTTGGCCTCACCAAACCAGTCCATGCCCTCTAGTCAATCTATATTAAAGATCTGAGCAACTTGTTTTGTACATTGGCCTGAGCAAGATTAGAAGGCCGAATACAGTAGCCATGCCTGTTTATGACCCACAAGCATCCCTTATCCTACATTTCTATCTTCCACACCTTGCTCTGTTTCTCTGCTTCTGGGCTTTTACAATGGGGAGGTGACCGTTTATATGATGGGGAGGAAACCAGTTCTATTGTGAGTTTCTCCGGCCTGCACAGGAAAATATGTGAAGTTTGACATATGTTCATGATGGAAGATGGGTTGGACAGTTTGGGCAAGCAAACTGGTATTTGTAATTATAACATGCTTTGTTAGTAACATGGGAGTGACCTACAATGATGTGTTTCAAAGCAAGAATGTGAGCCTAGGGCCAAACTTTTTGTATAAAAAGCCTGCCTGAGAAAGCTGAGGCAGGCTCCCTCTTTCAGCTGTAAAACTACGGTTGGACGACGAAGCCTCATAATTAATTATAATAAAGATGTCTTTTAATTTTACAGATTGGCTGTCAATTCCTTTGCTGCTTTATTATGCAAACTGCTGGATAGCTCCCTGGTGGGGAGAGTGAGTCATTTTAGACTTTTCCTCAGTTGGCTGCCCAACTCGGAGCCTCATCATGAAGTGGTTATCTGGAGGAGTACTTTTATCAGAGGATGGAATTCTACTGGGGAAAGCAAGACAGAATTCTACTAAAAGAGGTACTCTGGGCACAGGGTTTCTGGGGGATTCTTTGTCTTTTGCGGCCCAGTATATTTTTAATTTTTCCGACTTAAGACTCTCCAAAAGATACCACTTCTGACTGAGGAACCTTTCTTTTTTTCTGGCGTAAGTATTTTTAAACAGACTGTTAGTGCAGTGGGGAATTGACAGTTACAATTTGGATAAATATTTGTGTATATGCAAATTGCAATTTGTATAGGCAGTTAATGAAGAGATATTTTCTCCATCTGTTTTAATTGAAGAATAAGTGGGTCGCTCCCAGTCCTTTGTGGTTCTGAGTCCTTAGTTATTTATTGGTCGCAGAAATGTGAAGCGGTCCTTAGTATTTATTGATACTCTTGGTTGCTTTTGTAGATTATCACTGGTTGCTTTTGTTAAGATAATCTTTGGTTTGGGTACCGGTACATTTGGTTCATTTGGTAGGGCTTTGGTTGCTGTGGTTCAGATTATCGCCGGTTGCTTTAGTTGGATAATCTTCCTCAGTATTGGTTCCTTAGTTTTATTTGAACACTGCAGTATTCAAAAACCGTGGGTCACGCACATTTGCGTGTATATCGTTTGAGATAGCCCCATGAAGTTTGAAACCCGACTAGTGAGCTCAGATGCCTGGTTGCGGTATTTTGTTTTGTATTAGTATTGACTAGGTTGCAACAAAGGATTCCCGGTTGGAGGATTCGCGTCTGATACCTCCGGTTGGAACTCCAATTTATGAGCTCTCTCTAAAAGGTCTGTGAGGCTGTCCCTTTTGCAGCCTCCTGGAAATCTGTTGAAGAATTTAAAAAAAAACAAAAAAATAGGAACTAAAACGTTTTTGTTGTAAATATGGTTTACAACTAGTATTGGCAGGTTATTTTTGAGCACAGTCTGTAGGCTGTTCCTTGTTCCTGTCCTAAGTGTTGACCTATGGGTTAAAATGTGTGTTTAAATGTCTATGTTGTTTGTGGGTTTTGTTGTAAATTGCGACGGCGCTATGTACAAGAAATGGTTAGAGCGCGCTGTTTTGTGTGTCCTGAGTGTTTGACCCCCCTTCTGTTTTGTGTCTGGAATGAGCTCAATGTATGTATGTGTATGGGTCACGTTCAATGGATGTAAATAAGGCTCCAAAGAAAAAAAAATGAAAAAACAAAATTGTCTGTTCTTTAGACGCACGGTGTTAGATGTTCACAGCCAAGTCTTTTCAGCTGCAGTATATCTAATAAGAATGTTCATTCAGCCAGCACCTCTCTAGTTAAACACGGGTGGTGGAATTTTGCAAACAGTCCTTTTTTTTAAATAAATGTGGCGCAGTAATCTCACGCAGTCCCAGTTAGGCAGCTGCGCCTAGGCTTGTGTGTTAATATGTATCTAAATAATAGGCAAGGGATGTAGTGAGCATTTTTTTATGTAGAACAGTCACAAATAGCAATAATTAGGTTTCATTAGGAGAAAATATTTGTTAATTATGAAAAATAATAATTAAAAACAAGTGCTACAAAAATCGTTTTTTAATATTTGTGAAGCTTAACACTCATACTATGACCCCCTAGCATTAAAATGTTTGATTTAAGTTATGTTGTACCACGAAAATGACCAAACACTTCTGTGCGCAATTTCCTTTACCCTAGGCGCAAACAAGCTCATTTCTATAAGGTATAAATAATTATTTTCAAATGTATGACTCATAAATTAGGTAGTAGACATTCTAGTAATACCCATTATGCAATAAAATTGTAGGATATTTATTTCTTAGTATCCAGAATACAAAAGTCGATTTTCAGATAAATAGACTGTTTTGAATGGTTTCAGGGCCCCTTTTTAAAGTGTCTCTTCAGTAAAATACATACATTTTGATCTTAATATATATGTTTGCAGGTTGTGCCTTCTTATGATTCAGCGAGTCAATGTGTCATAGAAATTGTTTTAAATATAGTGAAATATTGCAGGTTATGTAGAAGTGGTTAAACCTACTGGCCTTGTCAGCTTCAGTTACCATGGCAGAACCTGTATAATGTGTTCCAGCAGTAGCGGCCGAGATGTTATCTTGTAAGGCTGTCTTGTTGACATTTGTGACCTTTTAATTAGGGCCTCGCCTTTGGAATGCAGCATGACATGGTTAAACATGCCTCTGATGCTAACTTCAGCTGCCTCTTTGTATCATGTTCATAATTTAAAAGTGTCTTCTTAAAGTGTTACAAATTTGACATTAGCTGGGATGGGGTTTTTGTTTTTGAACTAAAATGAGCAAAGGATGCAGGGCCATGTACAGCAATGATGATTACATTTTAGCCAAAGAATAAATAATAGCTCCAGCATGTTCCTACAAAACGCTTGTTGTTCGGTAAATTATGTCATCAACACATTTGTCTCAAATTAGAAATACCGCAGGGCTGACACAGCATTGCATCCCGCTAATAATAATAAAAAGAACACTATTTAATTTGTAAAACTGCAGCCTCACTTGTCAGTACCCTGAAGGATTGTAGAGCCCACACGTGGTTTGCATAGCTCCCAGTTGCTTTCAAAATGCTGCACACAAGCGCTTTATATGAGATGTAGTTGATTGTATATGATTTAAATCTGTAACCTTCATTCATTGCAGGCTGGCTTGTTCTCATTTGCCGCATTCACATTACATCTGCGTTAAAAGCGCACATCTGAGATAATAAACAAATAGGAAAGGTATTCCTCATGCAAAATTGTAGCACCTGCACTTCATGTCTTACAAATTAAGCACTGTGTAAAATGAGGGAACATGATTTAAAAAGGGCAAATGCAAAAGTGATTTCTTTGAAAAAAAAATATCAAACATTCTGCTAAATGATCTGTAGAACTGGTATATGTGTGTCTCCATGCTAGGAACTACTTTTTTTTTAGTTAAGTTTATTTGACAAAAAGAAAAACGAAGTGTTACAATGAGTTTTAGATAGGCAATAAGTAGAAGCCCTTCCCCAAAATTCTGCAACTGAGAATGGGCGTTTTTGCAAGGTACATGGACAAAAAGTTACAGGTAAATAATGAGAAGTTTTTTTGTATGTCACATTGTGTCATGTTTTGTAGTCTGATAAAAAGGGTTATAATTGATATTGTATTATGAGAAATGTGTGTGTTGTGTATCTTTTCTGCTTCTTCCTACAGATAATTCATGGATTAATTCACAAGACACGTGAGTTGGCTGGTTGAAGAGAAATGTTTTTTTTGCGTAATTTCTTTATGAAAAAATGTGTGTGTTTATGTTTTATTTATACATTTGGTCCACTGAAACGCGTTATTTGACACAGCGACATTATATTTGACTGCAGAGTATCAATTACCTGATGCCCTGCTGTCAAAAGAAGGGTATAGGATTTTAGACTTGACAATTGAGATTGGGCTGCAGGTTTATAGTATACAGTACATGTGCCATGGTATTATGCATGACCGTTTATTCATATATGCAGTTTGTTTGTCTGGGCTGTTTTTCCTTGTGCTTGATATACAGCAAGTATATCTTATGGCTTGAGATGGCTTGATATGTGTATTTATTTTTTTAATGTTTTGTGTGTATGTTCTGTTCTATGGTGCTACTTTGAATTACAAGTTCCCCTGTGTTGTGAAGGAACACATATGACGATATGTGTTATTTCACAATAAATTGGATGAATATTGTATTAAGATAAATTTCACAGATATGGACCTCATACTGTGAGCGAGTAAGGCAGCAGTTTTTCCAGTGCATGCCTAAATTTGGCTGTAATGATTTTTAAGAAAACTAAAATGATATACTGGATCAAAGTGTGCCATCCGTTGTTAGTCACTTAACTGCCCTTTTTCCTTAAGGACAGGCAGCTCTGCATTTATGTATCCTTGATTGGGCCTAAGGATGGAATTATAGATCCGTGACTAAAGGTGGCCTAATTTCGATATCGCATTTTTTTTATCGCATTTTTTGATTCCTAAATAAGCCTATGGATTCATTTTTTTCCCTGAAGAGACAACTGAACATTAGTTAGAATTACCGTGTAGGGTATAGATTGTCAGCGGTAGAGTTAAATTACTGTAACATTGGTCTTTCATGTATCCCCGTGCTCTTGGTGCTGTGTCACATGCCTTAGACCACCCAAGCGAACTCTTGTCCTTCCTATAGATTTTTCTTTTTGCTCCTTACCTGACCAATGTTGCATCATGTTTAGTTATTGAAGATTTTAGTTGTGTTCTACTTCCATTTTCCCTTCTCCATCTTCCTTTCACCAGTCAGCCCATTTATTATTATGGGTGTATTGTTCATGTTCACACTTTTAGACTGCAGTGATTTATTAGGAACCCCCCTTATGCTACATACCATTCCCTTTTGTGTGACCAGACTGGTTCTCAAGAATTTTCTTTAGGCCTACTTCAAATGCCTTTTCAGACTGACTGTCAGGATAGTGATAGCCTGGTTAATTGACCCAATACAAGTTTTTCATCTCAATAGGAGATTTTTCATCTCAATAGGAGATATCTCAAGTTTACATTCTTTTTAGTACGGCATATTTTTAATGTCTATTTTTAATTTTTCAGTTCCCTTCTGTTTCTGCTGTTTCAATTTTTTAATAAGATGTGTTCTAATCATGCAGATACCAGGACTCTCTAGTTCTTGTCCTCTTGTCTGCACAGTTGATCATTAGCCTTTGTATTACATAGCGCATTTGATGCACATTGTTTAAAGAAGGGACTTCTTCATGTCCTTGATAATGTGTATTATGTCATTTCTCTATTTGAGATGTTCTAGATAAGGAGTTTAGGAACACCTAGGCTTCATCATTAAGGAGAATATGTATTTACCCCATTAAATAATGTACCCCATTAGACAATGCCACTGTGTGAGGGCATCCATTTAGGTTCCCATGACGTATTGCCACTCCTTTGCAGATTGCAGGCCACTTGCTTGCAGCCCTCTTGTCAAAAAGCCAACCCATTAACTGTTTTTGTATCTGACTTGAAGGAAACTAACAATTGTGTTACATTTCCTATATCACTAGGCTGCGGGATCTTCCAGAGTCAAAAAGGAAGAATGTTATCCTGCAGACCGGTGATCAAAAAAAAAAAGCCTGGTCCCCATCAGTGAGCATGGCAGACGACTACAGACTTCTTGGCCCTGAAATTCCTGACAGCAATCAGCAGCGTGAACAGCAATCAGCAGCGTGGGCAGTGGTCATCAGCATGGACAGCGATCATCAGCGTGCCTCCAGTGGTACCTCCAAAGCAAGCCATTTGTTTCATCAGAAGGCGTTGTAAAAAGAAAAGAAAAAAGGAGCTGATTTTCTGTTTTGCCTCAGAAGTTCAGTGCAAAGATGCGAAGGATCCCTGCTTTTGATGGCAGGACTGTCATCCACTTTGTGCAATTTGTTCAAACTGTCATGTGCTTGAACCTCTGGCAGTGCGCGGTCCCCTGACCCCCTTGGCCTGAGTTTTTGGCCTTTCCCCACACACACCTCTTTTCCCTTTGCTCCAGCAGAAAGGCAGTGCACCTGAGAATCCAAGTTTGGAAAAGGCACTACATTCCGGTGCCCATGAGAAGAGCAGCTTGATCGTCCTCTGACACTAAATGATGAGTGTTGGAGTCGGAAAGGAGCTACTGATCTTGAGAGGTTGTTTGTAAGTGGTGCTTGTTTCTGCACAAGATGTTTTGTGCCCTTGATCAATGAAGAGCACATTTCTTGAGGTGTCACAGAGAAGAGACACTGGTGCATTTGTTTTGAGACATTGAGACTTTGAATGAACTGTGGGTGTTCCAGGAGGGCACTCCTACTGAGCATGAAAAGGCCTGGATCGAGAGGCCCAACGCGGAAGAAGATGATGGAAGCGGATTTGATGGACAATAGAAGCCTTCCAAGAGGCTTATAACGGATTTTGGACACAGCTACTAATACAGACTGAGTAATTGCCTATGTAAGGGCAAAAGGGGCGTCGGGGCCGGGACACCGTCACGGTGCCCCCCACTAGCCACCCCCCGTCCCCGGCCGGAAGAGGAAGCCCTACGACGCGACCAGGATTCCGCTCCAACCTGGTCTGCCACAAATGCCAGCGGCCCGGCCATTACGCCAATGATCCAAACTGTCCGAGAAACCAGAATCCAGTGAACCGCCAGATCACCGCCGTCGCCCTCGGAGAAGAGCAAGGCGAAGAAGAAGCCGAAGAGTGCGAACACTACCAGCCCGAGTGGGAACCCGCCGCCATGTCCCTGGTATGTCTAGGGGAAAGGGACATGGTCCCGCGGGCCCCCATCCCAGCCAACACGCAGAAGTACAGCCAGTGGGTCACTATTAATGGACACCGGGCTGAAGCCCTCCGCGACACATGGGCCAGTGTCACCGCAGTCCGCTGCCATCTGGTGACACCCGATCAAATCCTGCCCAACGTACTTTGTCCAGTACGGTCTGCGGACAACTCCGAAAGCCTGTGCCAGATGGCCCGCGTCCCCTTTGAGTGGGGGGGAGTGTCGGGCATGCTGAAAGTGACCGTCCAAGACAATGCCCCCGTGGACTGCCTCCTGGGGAACGATCTTGAGAGCTCCCCCTGGACAGCCGTTGAGCGAAGAGAGCACCTGGGGATGCTTGGCCTCCCTGAATGGGTCTGCGCCACGACCCGATCCATGGCCGCCTGCGCCATCCCCACCACGGAAGAACATGAGTGGCCCGAACCTCCACCGCCGGTCGTCACAGAAGAAACCACCCCTGAGCCTGGTCCACCGGGGCCCAGCAACGAAGACCCTGACCCACTCCAAGACCTCCCGGAGCTGGCCCAGTGGCACCAAGAAGGTGGCCCCACTCAGGAACAGTTCTGCCAGGAACAAAGAGCGTGTCCCTCCCTCGAGGGGCTCCGACAGCAAGCCATAGCCCAGAGCACAGGGGATGCCTCGGGGGCCCACTGGATCTATTGGGACAACGGGCTCCTCTACAGTGAGCAAAAGATTGCCGAACTGGGCACCAGCCGGGTGCTGGTGGTCCCCCTCTGATTCAGAGACTTTCTCTTGAACCTGGCACACGATGTGCCTCTTGCCGGGCACCTGGGGCAGGACAAGACATACAGCCGCCTGGTGACCAATTTCTACTGGCCGAAAATGCGGAACGATGTAATGAACCACTGGCGGACCTGCCCCACCTGCCAGGCTGTTGGACAGGCCCCATGAAGGGCTCGCTCCCTCCCCGCACGACCAGGCCAGAGCCCGGTTCCCCAAGTGTTACCCGCCACCACTACCCGTTTTCCGTCCCCTCTGGGACCCCTGCCTCCGAACATCTCGACCTCGTGGGCCCGAGCTCCTACCGGCCTGCTCGCCCGACCTGGGCGCCATCTTGGACACAGCACCACGAGGCTGCGTGGCCTCCGATCGACCCTAACCCTGGGCCTGGCCAGGCCCCGACATCCCGGCACCACCATCCACCCAGGAGGTGAGCGGACTACTTGGCAGGTCAATGGGAGAAAGAGGTGTCGATGGCTATCCCCCGCCAAGGGCCGATCAACCCCAGCTCCCCCAGGCGCTGGCTCCACCCCCCTGCTGGGTGTCTGGACTCCCACATCCCGGACCTTCCGACCCCCAAGTGCGAGGGTCCGGGCATCAGAGGGCGCCAGACCTATAACTGGGGCAGCTCCAGAGCAGGAGGGCAGTTGTATCCTGGAGTCGAGAGACGCAGTGAAGAACTCATCCTTGACGGACTACTGGCGCTGCCGTAGCCCTGCCTTGCGAACTACCGTCCTGCCTGCTGGTGCTGCCGCAACTTTCTGAAACCTTCATCGTCGTCGGGACCTGCTGGCGTGGCCGCGGACCGTTTGTAACCACTACCTTCATCGGGACCAGCTGGCTCCGCCGCGGACCGTCGCCTTCAACCATCTCGGGACCTGCTGGCTCGGCCGCGGCCCGAACATCTAGAATGCCGAGCTCGAGGATTGAAAGCTATTTCATCTAGCCAATTGGTAACAAGACTGTCCCGCTACCCCCTTACCCAACCAAGAGACTAGAATAGAGGGGACCCCTGAGTCCAGACCTCCTTGTACCATTCCACCGTACTTAAAGAATCGCTTATAAAGTAACGTTGAACCTTATCCTTGTGTGGTGTACGTCTGTGGGGGGGAAGTTACTTGTCTGTACGATCGCTGGAGACGGCTCTCCCCGGAGACCTCTCCCTCTAACCTCGGCCGACCCTCCAGGTCCGTCTAACATTGGTGGCCAGCGGCGCGATCCGAATCACCGCATAATCGTACAGAGAGTAGCTCACCCCACGACGAAATCACCATGACAACCAAAGAAAGCGGATCCACCGAGAAATTCCAGATGGAGAAACTGGAAGAATATAGCCATCGTGAGTTGAAACAATTCTGCATTGAACTAGGTATCGCTACCACCGGTCTAAGTACTAAAGACGATTTCAAGCACGCCCTTGAGTCCTGGGCAGAAACCGGGGCCGTCAGACCCCCGGACCAAAATGTCGCAGCAGCAGAGAAAAACTCCACGGCTTCCGAGGAACAAAGAACGGGTCTCTCGCAAGATGAGATCCAAGAACGAGAAAAAACCCGACTACATGAACTAGAAATGGCCCGGCTCAAAATGGATGGTGAACTCAAGTTAGCCGAACAGAAACTAAACCTAGAACATCTGCGGCTCCGAGAAGAACGGGAAGAGAAGCAGAGACAAAGAGAGCTCGAGGAAAAGAGACTGGCGTATGAACATGAGCGCAAATTAGCTGAGATAGACTTACGCAAGCAGAACCAAGAATTAGGGGTGCCCGAGCAACCTCGCACCCCAGGGGCAACAGAGAAAAAGGTACACATCCCCAAGGATGTCGTTCGAGAATATTTTCGAGAGGACGACATCCAGCAATGGTTCAAGGCCTACGAGATCGCGATGACCTCCCACCGGATCGATCGAAGCGACTGGGGAGCCGGACTATGGGGGAGGTTCCTCAATGAGGGCCGCGATGCCCTGCTACAGCTCCCAGACCATCTGATGACATCCTATGACCACATGAAAGCTGCCCTGCTCACCCGCTATGGGCTCACACCCGAAATGTACCGCCAGAGGTTCCGAGACTGCACCCGGATCCCGGGTACAACGTGGGTGGAATACGTGAACTATTTCAGCCGAGCCTTCGAGGGTTGGATCAAGGGAAGCAACGTAACGACCTACGAACAACTCTTCAATCTCATGGTATGGGAGCATCTGTCAAACAACTGCTTCATCGAGCTCAGGCAGCACCTCCTCGACAGCAAATTGACTGATCCACGGCAGCTCGCCGCCGAGGCTGACCGGTGGGAAATCACCCGAGTGGGCCGGAATGGGTCCTATGAGCAGAACCGGAACCACCACGGTCAGCACCGTCCCCGAGGAGGAGGAGGGGGCCAAGGGCGAGGAAAGGACAACACTCCGGCCGCCCCCACTACCAGCACCCCACCCCCGGCCAACCGGGGCAACACCCCGGCGCGGCCGGGATACAGAGCCAATGTCACGTGTCACCGATGCCAGCGAGTCGGCCACTACGCAAACGACCCAAATTGTCCACAGAGCCAGACTCCGAGGCCCCGCCAGATGGCTGCCGCCGCCCTGGGGGAAGAGCAAATCTCCGAGGAACATGAAGAATATGAGCAAGAACACCAAGAATGGGAGCCAGCCGCCATGGCTCTAGCATGCTTAGGGGGAAGAGACATGGTCCCGCGGGTCCCCCTGCCCGCCAACACCCGGAAGTACAGTCAATGGGTGAGCATTAATGGACGCCGGGCCAAAGCCCTACGTGACACCGGGGCCAGTGTAACAGCCGTCCGCTGTCACCTGGTAACCCCAGAACAGATCCTGCCGAACATTCTCTGCCCTGTCCGGTCAGCCGACAATTCGGAGAGTCTATGTCGGATGGCTTGCGTCCCCTTCGAGTGGGGAGGAGTCTCCGGCATGTTGAAAGTAACGGTCCGAGATGACGCCCCCGTAGACTGTCTCCTGGGGAATGACCTTGAAAGCTCCCCGTGGGCCGCCGTAGAAAGGAGAGAGCACCTGGGGATCTTGAGCATCCCGGACTGGGCGTGCGTCACCACCCGGTCCATGGCCGCCCGTGCCATCCTCCGACCCGAAGAACCTGAGTGGCCGGCACCTCCTCCCCCGGTTGCGCCAGTAGAAGACGCCGACCGTGCAGTCCCCCCCGAACAACCTCCCGAGGGGCCCGTTCAGCCTCAGGACCTTTCCGGCCTGGATCAGTGGCATCAGGAGGGGGGGCCCACCCAGGAACAGTTTCGCCAAGAACAGAAGACCTGTCCCTCCCTCGAGGGACTCCGCCAACAAGCCCTCGCTCAGAGCGCAGGGGATACTTCCGGGACACATTGGGTCTATTGGGACAATGACCTGTTGTACAGCGAACAGAGAATCGCGGAGTTAGGGGCCAGTCGAGTACTAGTGGTGCCCCTCCGCTTTAGAGACTTCTTGCTGAACCTGGCCCACGATGTCCCCCTGGCTGGCCACCTGAGTCAAGATAAAACCTACAGTCGCCTGGTGACCCACTTTTTCTGGCCTAAAATGAGGAACGATGTAATCCAGCACTGCCGGTCTTGCCCCACGTGCCAAGCCAGTGGGAAGAGCGGCCGCAAGCTGAAAGCCCCCCTGCAACCATTTCCAGTGATCACCACCCCGTTCGAGAGGGTGGGGATAGACATTGTGGGGCCCCTCGACCCCCGTACAGCACAAGGACATCGGTTCATCCTGGTACTGGTGGACCACGCCACCCGCTACCCTGAGGCTGTTCCCCTGCGAACTGTGACAGCTCCGGTAGTCGGCCGGGCCCTGATGGGGATCTTCTCCCGTGTGGGCTTCCCCCGAGAAGTCGTCAGTGACCGGGGCACAAACTTTATTTCAAAATACATGAAGTCCCTCTGGCAACAGTGTGGGGTCACCTACCGATTCACGACCCCCTATCACCCTCAAGGAAACGGACTCGTTGAGCGGTTCAACCGCACGCTCAAAGGGATGATTGGGGGGTTGGAAGAGCCCCTCCGTCGCCAATGGGATGTGCTACTACCGTGCCTTCTCTTTGCCTACCGAGAAGTCCCCCAGAAGTCCCTCGGCTTCAGCCCGTTTGAACTCTTGTATGGACACCCGGTACGAGGGCCGCTCAGCCTAGTCAAAGAAGGCTGGGAAATGCCCCCTCTGAAGAACCCTCCCGATGTTTTCAAGTACCTCCTAACTCTCCGCAACCAGACCCGACGATTCAGAGAGATGGCAAAGGCAAACTTGGAGGCCAGTCAGGAGGACATGAAAAGGTGGTACGACCAAAATGCCTCCTCCATCGAATTTGAACCCGGCCAACAAGTATGGGTAATGTCCCCCACCGAACCATGCGCCCTGCAAGACAAATGGACGGGGCCCTTCAAAGTGATCGAGCGCAAGGGCCCTGTCACCTATCTCATCGATATGGAATCTTCACGGAACCCTCTCCGGGTTCTCCACGCTAATAGACTGAAACCCCATTTTGTGCACTCAGAACTCAGCCTCCTGATGGCAACAGACAATGGAGCCGAGGAGGACTCCGAACCCCTCCCTGACCTCCTACGGACTCGGGAGAAGGACGGCTCCGTGGATGGGGTCCGACTCTCGGAGGCCCTCACCCTGGAACAACGCCAGGGATGCCAAGACCTCCTGCTACAGTTCGCCAGCCTGTTCTCCCTCACCCCAGGGGTCACCCCCTGGTGCGTACACGACGTGGACACTGGGGACAGTCCCCCTATCCGCCACCGGGCCTACCGCGTACCAGATCGGGTACGGGCCTGTATCCAAAAGGAGGTGGCCCGGATGCTCACGCTCGGGGTCATCGAGCCCTCCGACAGCCCCTGGGCCAGCCCAGTAGTACTGGTCCCCAAAGCGGCCGCCCCCGGCACCACCCCAGAACTCCGGTTCTGCGTCGACTACCGGGGCTTGAATGCGGTCACCAGAACAGACGCACATCCCATTCCCCGGGCAGATGAACTAATCGACCGCATGGGAGCTGCCCGCTACCTCAGTATCTTCGACCTGACGGCGGGCTACTGGCAGATCGGCCTCACACCCCGGGCCCAAGAACGATCTGCCTTTTCCACTCCTGATGGACACTATCACTTCAAGGTCATGCCATTCGGCATGAAGAATGCCCCAGCAACGTTTCAGCGGCTAGTTAATCAGGTCCTGACGGGGCTTGAAGAATTCAGCGCCGCCTACCTGGACGATATCGCTGTATACAGCCACCACTGGTCCGACCACCTCCACCACCTCCGGGAGGTGCTACAGGCCCTTCAACGAGCCGGCCTCACGATCAAGGCCAGCAAATGCCAAATTGGCCAGGGGTCCGTGACCTATCTCGGACACCAGGTGGGAAGCGGTCTGGTGGCCCCTCTGCAACTCAAGATCGCTGCCATCCAATCTTGGCAGCCCCCCATCACCCAGACCGAGGTACGCGCCTTTTTGGGATTCACAGGTTACTACCGGCGGTTCGTGAGAGACTATGGCAGTATTGTGGGGCCCCTCACGGAACTCACATCCAAAAACCACCCAAAGAAGGTCAACTGGACCCCAGACTGTCAAGCGGCCTTCGAGAAGCTGAAGGCCGCCATGTGCTCCGCCCCGGTACTCCAGGCCCCCGACTACAGTTGGGAATTTATCGTCCAGACGGAGCCTCCGACCATGGCATTGGGGCAGTCCTTTCCCAGTTGAACACCGAAGGACTTGACCAGCCAGTGGCTTTTATCAGCCGGCGACTCCTGGCCCGAGAACAACGCTGGAGCACCATCGAGAGGGAGGCCTTCGCCGTGGTATGGGCCCTCAAAAAGCTCCGGCCCTACCTCTTCGGCACCCACTTCCGGGTACAGACCGATCATCGGCCCCTGCAGTGGCTAATGCAGATGCGGGGAGAAAACCCGAAACTACTACGCTGGTCCATCTCCCTGCAGGGGATGGACTTCACTGTGGAACATCGACCTGGGCAAGACCACGCCAACGCAGATGGCCTGTCACGCTTTTTCCGCCTCGACGAGGAGAGTCCCCAAGAGGATGGATGACTCTCCCCGCCTTCAGCTGGGGGGGACGCATGTTGGACAGGCCCCATGAAGGGCTCGCTCCCTCCCCGCACGACCAGGCCAGAGCCCGGTTCCCCAAGTGTTACCCGCCACCACTACCCGTTTTCCGTCCCCTCTGGGACCCCTGCCTCCGAACATCTCGACCTCGTGGGCCCGAGCTCCTACCGGCCTGCTCGCCCGACCTGGGCGCCATCTTGGACACAGCACCACGAGGCCGCGTGGCCTCCGATCGACCCTAACCCTGGGCCTGGCCAGGCCCCGACATCCCGGCACCACCATCCACCCAGGAGGTGAGCGGACTACTTGGCAGGTCAATGGGAGAAAGAGGTGTCGATGGCTATCCCCCGCCAAGGGCCGATCAACCCCAGCTCCCCCAGGCGCTGGCTCCACCCCCCTGCTGGGTGTCTGGACTCCCACATCCCGGACCTTCCGACCCCCAAGTGCGAGGGTCCGGAGATCAGAGGGCGCCAGACCTATAACTGGGGCAGCTCCAGAGCAGGAGGGCAGTTGTATCCTGGAGTCGAGAGGCGCAGTGAAGAACTCATCCTTGACGGACTACTGGCGTTGCCGTAGCCCTGCCTTGCGAACTACCGTCCTGCCTGCTGGCGCTGCTGCAACTTTCTGAAACCTTCATCGTCGTCGGGACCTGCTGGCGTGGCCGCGGACCGTTTGTAACCACTACCTTCATCGGGACCAGCTGGCTCCGACGCGGACCGTCGCCTTCAACCATCTCGGGACCTGCTGGCTCGGCCGCGGCCCGAACATCTAGAACGCCGAGCTCGAGGATTGAGAGCTATTTCATCTAGCCAATTGGTAACAAGACTGTTCCGCTACCCCCTTACCCAACCAAGAGACTAGAATAGAGGGGACCCCTGAGTCCAGACCTCCTTGTACCATTCCACCGTACTTAAAGAATCGCTTATAAAATAACGTTGAACCTTATCCTTGTGTGGTGTACGTCTGTGGGGGGGAAGTTACTTGTCTGTACGATCGCTGGAGACGGCTCTCCCCGGAGACCTCTCCCTCTAACCTCGGCCGACCCTCCAGGTCCGTCTAACACAGGCCAGCGGAAAGAGCGGCCGAAAACTGAAGGTCCCCCTGCAACCCTTTCCCATCGTCACCACTCCCTTTGAGCGTGTAGGGATCGACATTGTGGGGCCCCTGGAGCCCCGGACAGCACAAGGTCACCGGTTCATACTCGTCCTGGTGGACCATGCCACCCGCTATCCCGAGGCCATCCCTCTCCGGACCGTGACAGCGCCCCTGGTGGGCCGAGCACTGATGGGGATCTTCTCGCGGGTGGGCTTCCCCCAAGAGGTCGTCAGTGATCGGGGCACGAACTTTATCTCCAGATACATGAAGTCCCTATGGCAACAGTGTGGGGTCACCTACAAATTTACGACCCCCTATCACCCGCAAGGGAACGGACTAGTGGAACGATTCAATCGCACCCTCAAGGGTATGATTATGGGCCTGGAGGAGCCCCTACGCCGCCAATGGGACGTGCTGCTACCGTGCCTCCTGTTTGCCTACCGGGAGGTCCCTCAGAAGTCCCTGGGGTTCAGCCCCTTCGAGCTCCTGTATGGGCACCCCGTCCGGGACCCCCTCAGCCTGGTCAAGGAAGGGTGGGAGGTGACCCCCAGAAAACTCCTCCTGATGTGTACAAGTACCTCTTGACCCTCCGGAACCAGACTCGGCGGTTCAGGGAACTCGCCAAGGCCAACTTCGAAGCCAGCCAAGAAGACATGAAACGTTGGTACGATCAAAATGCCTCATCCATTGAGTTCGAGCCGGGACAACAGGTCTTGGTCATGGCCTCGGTCGAACCTTGCGCCATCCGGGACAAATTGATAGGACCCTTCAAGGTGGTGGAGCGCAAGGGCCCCGTCACCTACCTGGTGGACCTGGAGTCCCCCCGGAACCCTCTCCGGGTCCTCCATGCCAACAGACTCAAGCCTCACTTTGTACGCTCTGAACTTAGCCTCCTGATGGCTACCGACAGTGGGGCTGAAGAGGACTCTGAGCCCCTCCCCGACCTCCTGAGGACCCTCGAAAAAGACGGCTCCGATGCCCTGTCCCCAGCACAACGCAAAGACTGCCAAGACTTGCTACAGCAATTTGCCGACCTATTCTCCCTCATCCCTGGGGTCACCCCCTGGTGCCTCCATGATGTTGACACCGGGGATAGCCCCCCCTATCCGGCACAGGGCCTACAGAGTACCTGATCGAGTACGCGCCTGCATCCAGTCAGAAGTATCCAGGATGCTGGCCCTAGGAGTAATCGAGCCCTCCGACTGTCCCTGGGCCAGCCCAGTCGTGCTGGTCCCCAAGGCCGCCGTCCCTGGAGTCGCCCCAGAGCTCAGATTTTGTGTGGACTACCGGGGCTTGAACGCCGTCACCCGGACAGACGCTCACCCCATCCCCCGAGCGCATGAACTGATCGACCGCATGGGGGCCGCCCGCTACCTGAGCATCTTTGACTTGACCGCGGGCTATTGGCAGATCGGCCTCACCCCCGGTGCCCAGGAGCGATCCGCCTTCTCCACCCCGGATGGCCACTACCACTTCAAAGTGATGCCCTTCAGAATGAAAAACGCCCCCGCCACCTTCCAGAGGCTCGTACATAAGGTATTGGCGGGCTGGAGGAGTTCAGCGCCGCCTATCTGGACGATATTGCCGTGTACAGCCGCCAATGGGCAGAACACCTCCAACACCTCCGGGAGGTCCTGACCGCCCTCCGACGGGCAGGACTAACCATCAAGGCCAGCAAATGCCAAATCGGCCAAGGGACCGTGACCTACCTGGGGCACCAGGTGGGAAGTGGCCAGGTGGCCCCTCTCCAGCTCAAGATCGGTGCCATTCAGGCTTGGGAGCCCCCGGTAACCCAAACAGAGGTCCGCGCCTTCCTGGGGCTCACCGGATACTACCGGCGCTTCGTAAAAGACTATGGCAGCATTGTGGGGCCCCTCACAGAACTCACGTCCAAAAAGAACACCCCGAAAGTACACTGGACTCCTGAATGTCAGGCTGCCTTTGAGAACCTCAAATCCGCCATGTGCACCGCCCCTGTGCTCCAAGCCCCCGACTACAGCCGGGAATTTATAGTACAAACAGATGCCTCCGATCATGGTGTTGGGGCCGTCCTCTCCCAAATCAACACCGAGGGAGTTGACCAGCCAGTGGCCTTCATCAGCCGCCGCCTGCTGGCCCGAGAACAGCGCTGGAGCACCATAGAGCGAGAGGCCTTCGCCGTGTTGTGGGCCCTCAAGAAGCTCCGACCCTATCTCTTCGGTACCCACTTCCGGGTGCAAACAGACCACCATCCTCTGCAATGGCTGATGCAGATGCGGGGAGAAAACCCGAAGCTGTTGCGTTGGTCCATCTCCCTGCAAGGGATGGACTTCACTGTGGAGCATCGCCCAGGCCAAGATCATGCCAACGCAGACGGCCTGTCCCGCTTCTTCCGCCTCGGCGAGGAGATTATTCAAGAGGATGGGTGACTCTCCCTGCCTTCAGCTGGGGGGGACGCATGTTGGACAGGCCTTGTGGCAGGCCCGACCCCTCCCCGCATGGCGGGTCACGGACTACTGCTACCCCTGTTCCCCGGACAAGAACAACACCTGCAACCCGCCGGGTCAACCCCCCAGCTCTTCCCCGACGGAACCCCGGCTCATAACCATAACATTCTCGGCTGGCCCGGGTCCCTACCCGAACCACCGGCCCCGGCCCAGCCGCCATCTTGGACCCGCCACGACCAGGCCTCATGGCCACGGGTCGACCTCAGCCTCAGGCCCAGCCAAGACCCGACATCGAGGCGCCCCCATCCACCCAGGGGGTAAAGAGACCACTTGGCGAGTCAATGGAAGGAGTGTCGATGGCTCCCCTCCGCCAGGTTTCGATCGCCCCAGCCTCCCTGGGCGCTGGCTCCACCCCCCTGCTGGGTGTCTGGACTCCCTCATCCCGGACCCCCCGACCTCCAAGTGCGAGGGTCCGGACATCAAAGGGCGCCAGACCTATAACTGGGGTAGTGCCAGAGCAGGAAACCAGTTGTATCCTGGAGTCGAGAGACACCGAGACAAACTCTTCCTTGGAGGCCTGCTGGCGCTGCCGCGGCTCCTCTTCGTGAACTATCTTTGAAGGCCTGCTGGCGCTGCCGTGGCTCATCCTCATCGTGAACCATCCTTGAAGGCCTGCTGGCGCTGCCGCAGCTCATCCTCTTCGTTAACTATCTTTGAAGGCCTGCTGGCGCTGCCGCACTCATCCTCATCGTGAACCATCCTTGAAGGCCTGCTGGCGCTGCCGCGGCTCATCCTCTTCGTGAACTATCTTTGAAGGCCTGCTGGCGCTGCCGCGGCTCATCCTCATCGTGAACCATCCTTGAAGGCCTGCTGGCGCTGCCGCGGCTCATCCTCTTCGCGAACCATCTTTGAAGTCCTGCTGGCGCTGCAGCGGCCCCTACTTGCGAACTCTCCAGCTCGAGGATTGTGAGCTATACACCAGCTACCCCGGTACCGGACCGGTACTGAGACTGTCCCGCTACCCCCTTTCCCAAGAGACTAGAATTGACGGGATCATCGTATCCTGGTCCTGCTGTATCGTCAAGTTAACCTGCCTACGATTACCTAGAAAAGTGTACAGAACCTATCTTTGTGTGGCGTCCATCTGTGGGGGGAGTGGTTGCTTGTCCGTACGATTGAAGGAGAGGGCCCTCGCCAGGAGGCCTCTCCCCCTTGCTCGGCCGACCCTCCGGGTCCACGTCTAACACTGATGTAATCACCGAGCACGACTCACAGTCATCACACACCTCACACTTCAGGATCCCTTATATTGTGAAGATGTCCCTTATTCCTAAATCTACACTGGACCCTTCTTAAGCAGCTGTATCGAAATCTGACACCCCGTACAAACCCAATATTCTATTGTGATTTAGTTCAGTAGCATGTTAAAAATTATTGGATAATATAAGGAAGAACAAGCATTTACAATGCAACGGTTTCGCCTTTGGAAAAGTTAGAGCTATTGGCATTGTAAATGACAAAATTTGTATTTATGTGTTGGTTTTGAAAACAGATAAATAAATGCCATTGTCATTTACATTGCCAATAGCTTAATCTCTCGCAAATGTGAGACCTATTGTACCCTACGGACGAGCTCAGCAGACAGCAATTACTACCACACACACCCACCCAGAGCCACACACACACACCCAGAGCCAGCCACACACACCCAGAGCCAGCCACACACACAGAGACACACACACACACACACCCAGAGCCACACACACACACACACCCAGCCTAACACACACACACACAGAGCCCACAACACACACACACACAGAGCCCACCACAGACACACACAGCCCTATACACACACACACACACAGACACACACACACAGAGCCACACACACACACAATGAGAGACACACACACACACACACAGAGCCACACACAGACACACAACCCTACACACACAACACCAAACACACAACCCCTACACAAAACCCTGAGGTTCCGTGACGATTTGAACCCGTGTTTTCAATATTGTCGGAAATACATAATATTGGTATCAGCGAACCGCAAATGATCCATTTAGCATATCCTGGTGTTTTCGCTACGCTACGAGCAAGAGTACTCCTTTTATAGACACATTTCTGATCTACCCACGGCATCCATCTTAGATCATGGCAGCCATTTTGTGTTTCTTGCCCTCACATACGCAATAACCTCTGATCACTTCATTTCGATTAAGGACACGTAGCCTTAGCCGGAGATTCACCTCTCTAGTGGCACGTGCACCTTGGAACAGAACACGCTGTAGCTGCATGACTCGACAAAGGCTGCCTCCTCTGCCCGAGGCCAGCCCCACCGAACTGGTTCCCGTGTCCATTGTCCTGATCATGATTAGGCGGCCGAAGCCGGTAGCCTTGCCCATTTACAACCCACAAGCATCCCTTATCCCACTCTTCTATCTTCTGCACCTGGCTCTGTTCCTTTCCTTCTGGGCCTTTATTAGGGGGAGGTAACGAAATTTACGATGAGGCGGTCCGGGTATTGAATGAAAAGTTGACATGAGATTATGATGGAAAAGTGGGAACCCCTCATTCGTAAAGTTTTGACATCAGATATTGTCGACGATTCCTGTGCAACGCCAAATATTTATTGTTTAGGACACAAAGGTTTGGGAATGTACTAACATGTGAAGAATTTGCCTGAAGCCCAATTTTTAGTATATAAGGAGCAACCCTCTTTGTACAATTTGAACAGGCTCCTAGTTACTGCCCATGCGTAGTTTCTGTGACTTCTGTGTCCCTGCAGTAATAAACCTTTGGTCTTTGACGCCACCATCGAGAAGCCCGTGTTTCTGTTCATTTGTGCACCAAGGCAGGTGGAACTCCGGGGTCTTTGGGTGTTGTTCCCTGACACCTCTGGACGGAACCAAAAAGTCCAGAACTCCAATTGGCGCCCACGTGGGGCGACGTCATTTCGGTACCGGTCCAAAAGCCTGAAGAGTTCGAGAAGCTTCGTGTGAAGATTCCTGAGGGAGGCGCCCCACTTCATCGATCCCGGCATATCGCAAAAGTGGCCCGACGTTCTCTTCCACGAGGGTTCCCGTTCAGGACGGCTGCAGTGGTCCGTTGCCTTGACCGTCGCCCTGTCTTGGACTCGAGGTGCAGTCCTTAGTACAGCGAAACGTGACGGGTTTCTCCTTGGTGACGTCTTCAGTGCCTCAGTTAAGTATTTAGTGATAGCTAGCTAGTTACTTTGTGAGGGTTGTTAAAATCCTTGATCGGTTCTTGGTTTGGTTTGGTTTCATAAGATTATCACTGGTTGTTCTGGTTACGATAATCTATTTGGTTTAGTTTGGGTATCGATACATCAGTTCGTTTTGGTAGGCCTAAGTTCTTGGTTCAGGTGCACATATCTGTTTC
Organism: Lissotriton vulgaris; assembly: GCF_964263255.1. NCBI lineage: Eukaryota > Metazoa > Chordata > Amphibia > Caudata > Salamandridae > Lissotriton > Lissotriton vulgaris. Next base: position 1,326,240,884 of record NC_141694.1, read on the forward strand.
TTGTTTTGTTTGTTCTGTGTTCCGGATTGCAAAATGGTAAGTCGGAGAAACTGTATGTTGTCTTGTTTTAGTTGCAACAGTGACTCACGATTGGAGGACTCATGTCTGGTTCCTCCGATTGGGACTCCCCTATATGACTTGTATTGTAAACACGGTGTGGGTCCTATATCTTATAATGAGGTGTGGGTCCGTTACACTGAGAAAGATGGTGTCCTTAGTTGGCCACTGCATGGTAGTTTTGAACCCGAAATCCTTGACAACTTAGAAGCTAAATTGTTTAAGAAGAAAGCCCGGCCGGCAATGTTTGATTCTTTCCGTTATTGGCGAAAAGAATCTAAACAGAGAGAAATGAAAAGGTTAAAGAAAGAACAAAAAGAGCAAGAAGAGTTGACTCTGGAGCAAGCAGCTAAGCAGCTGCAAGTTAACGAGTCAGAGAAGGCCATAGAGGTGGCCATTAGAGAGCATAACTTAGCGATTGACAAGTGCTATCCTGCCTTGCCATCAAAAACAGCTAAGATACTAGAGGATTCTGAAAACGATCCTCTGTTGTCTTATTTGTTACGGTCACCTCCACCGTATGCACAAGGTGCTACGGCTCCACCGTTACCGAATGTACAATTGCCGGTTGCTGGACAACCTGGTATTCCTGCCCCTGCCCCTCAGAATCAAGCTCCTGTACCTCCTGTGGTCAATGTGAATGTTCCTACGGCTCCTCCTCCTCCTGGATTGCCGACTTCTATACCTGTATCTGTCTCGCTTACACCTACTGTTCCACAAACTATCTTTCTCGATACTTCTACTGTCCCGCTATCAGTTCCTACCTCTAGTGTGTTCTCTGCGTCTGCGAGTGTGTTGACTCCACTTTCTGTTCGTCGAAGAATCACTGATTCTGTATCTAACATTCTGTCTCCTTTATATAAAACCTTAATCAAGACTCCTACTTCTGACTCTGTTCAAAGACGTAGTCAGCTTCCGAGTACTGAGGAACGGGGAATTTTAGATTCCACGGCTCTCAGATGGATTTCGAAGAGTAGGAGATATAGTACGAGAGATGTGCTAGATACCTTTATGCAGTGGAAAGAACCAACGCAACGGTATGTCTTCGACGAGATGTGCTCGCTGCTACGTGAGGAGATAGAAGAAGATGAGGTTGAATCAAATCTAGAAGACTTAATTAAGGTTCAGAAAGAGTTTGCTGCAGGAATGATAGTAGGTGAAAATATAGAAGAAGCGATGGAACTGATTTTAAGTTATAGAAATGATCCATCACTTCGTTCACCAAGAGATTTAGAGAAAAGCAAGACGAAGCTAAGTCGCCAATATCCAATGAGGGAGGTTCCTCCAATTTGGCGCGAAGCTGTGCAAGCTGATCATAATAATGGTATTGTAGCTGCTCCAGCGCAATTCCAAAGAGTGTGGATACACATTCCATGGAAGCGAGCTGAAGTGCTAGCAGTGAAGCAGGCCTTACCAGATCCGCGTAAGAATCCTGCTGGATACTATAAGGAATTAACACAGACAGTTGAGGCTTGTATAATGAACTTAGCAGACATCGATATGTTATTTGGGAACGTAGTTCCGCAACCAATTTGGGCTAAAATTTGTAGAGAAAATCATCCAGTTGCCCTAGGTGGTGATTGGGCAGCTATTGTTGCAGCGGATGGTCAGCAAGTAGGTGGTGCAAAGCCTGAACCCCTAATTGCTAATCTTCCAGGTAGAATAATCGATCTAATGAAGACTCTGATGCCTGAATTGCGTGTTAATTGGGACAAGTTATCCGCATGCAGACAGAAGAAAGACGAGAGTGTCTCCGACTTCTTCACGAGGTTCGAAGAGACTTTTGTAGATCATAGTGGTCAGGATATGAGCACAGAAGGAGGACAAAGACTGTTTGTCGATAAATTTGTGCATAATTTGTTACCTGAGTTATGCAATAAATTAAAAGATTCCGAGAGTGCGTGGGCTGTTTCTACAACTGCGCAAATACTTGCGACTGCACAGTACTACGAAAATAGAGATAAAGAGGAAAAAGAAAAATCAGATAAGAAAACGAAGGATTTAAAAACTAAAGTTCTTTTGCAGCAGGCGTATCCGCCTCGCATGAATCAGAATAATACGCAACAGAACTCATATCAAAGAACAGATTATAGTTCACCGAGGCCTCAATATCAGTGGAACCAATGTGCGTACTGTAAGAAAGAGGGTCACTATAAAAATGAGTGTCCGATCTTAGCGCAAAATAATGCAGCAGCAGCTCAAAGAGGTCGTGGTGGTTTTGTGCAAAATTCTAGAGGTCGAGGGCGAGGTGCTATGCCTCCACAAACGAATGATCGTCCTTCCAATCACTTTGATCAACGAAATGGACAGTCTGCCCAGCAAAATAGATCTCAACAGTATCTTGTTGAAGACTATTGTGAAGTGGATGAGGGATTTCAGCAAAATGGGTACTAGGACAGCCATGGACAGAGAGAGGGAGTAGTATCAGTTCCAGTGGATCAGAGTGGGCCTTATGTCGCAGTAGCAACATCAGGTGTAGTCGAACCGTTTCTGTTGGATACTGGTGCAGCAAAAAGTTCTATCATTCATGCGAAACTCCCTGGCGCACCTTTGTCCGGCTCAACTAACGTCTCTGTAGGTTTTTCAGGCGCCCCTGTTTACAACCCGATATCTGGTCCTTTGTCTATTTCTGTTGGACCGTGTCAATTAAAAGCACCCCTGATTTTGACGACAGGTTGTAATGAAAATCTGCTTGGTTTAGACTTGTTAAAACGACTATATGCGACATTGTATTGTTCTCCGGAAGGAGTACAACTTACATTGGGTAAAAGAATTACCTCTCCGATGTACTTGTCAATGGATGCACTCCCGCCAGAGCTACGTTCACTCCCTGATTCTCTTTGGGCGACTGGTCCTAACGATGTAGGCCTTTTGGAAATTCCACCATATGTAGTCACTTTGAAAGCGAATGTAAAATTTCCAAGAATTCCTCAATATAAAATATCTAGTGAAGGTGAACGTGCACTTTTATTGATTGTGCAAGATTTGATTAAGAAAGGTGTGGTGGAAGAAACTAGAGGAAATGTCTGTAACAGTCCTGTATTACCGATTTTGAAACGAACTGATCCTACAAAGCCTCCAGTGTATAGGTTTGTTATCGACCTAAGAGAAGTTAATAAGATTGTAATTCCACAGTTTCCTGTAGTTCCAGACATTACTGCCTTGCTAACACTGATTCCTGCTACAGCTACTTGGTTTTCAGTCATTGACTTGAAGAATGCCTTTTTCAGCATTCCGATAGCCGAGGAAAGCAGAGATATTTTTGGTTTCTGTCTAGGAGGTCGAAGTTTCAGATTTAAACGCGCTCCACAAGGCTATTGTGAGAGCCCATCTATTTACAGTCAAGCATTAAAAAGTCAGTTAGATGCCTTTGTCCTTCCTCCAGGTTCTGCTCTAGTACAGTATGTAGACGATCTTCTAGTGGCTGCCGATGACAAGGAAACTTGCAAAGCAGCTACAATTTCGTTATTGCATCATTTGTCTAATTTGAATCACAAGGTATCACCTTCAAAAATGCAATACTGCTGCCAAGAAGTGACCTACCTAGGTCATCTCTTGTCAAAGGAGGGAAGGAAGTTGACCCCAGAAAGAATAAAAGCAATTACGCAGATGAGTGTTCCACGCACACAGAGAGAGGTACGTGCCTTCCTAGGTATTACCTCTTACTGTAGGCAGTGGATCCCAAATTTTTCTCTTTTAGCAAAACCATTGGTAGCTTTGACTGGGAAAAATGTTCCGAGTCCGGTGCCATGGTCTGATGAATGTCAAGAGAGTTTTACTGAATTACGAAAAGCACTGTGTTCAGCTCCTGTATTGGGTACACCTGATTACAGTAAGCCATTCACGCTCTATGTTCACGAGAGAGAAGGTTGCGCGTTAAGTGTTCTGACACAGAAATTTGGTGATAAACAACGCCCGTGTGCGTATTTTTCATCAACATTAGATCCGGTAGCTAGAGCGTTACCTAGTTGTTTGAGAGCTACAGCGGCAGCTGCGGCTTCCATTCGACAATCTGCTGGTTTGGTGATGAACAACATGCTAGTGGTCATGGTTCCTCATGCTGTGGATACACTCATGAACCGAACTAAGACACAACACCTTACCAGTGCGAGACTATCTGGTTACGAGCTGACATTACTAGCAAGTCATATTCAGATCAAAAGATGTAATGTATTGAATCCAGCAACGCTGTTGCCGACTGATCAAGAGTCGAGTGATTCTGAGCCACATGATTGTCGTTTTAAAACGGAGGAAGAGACAAAAGGACGTATTGACTTAAAGGATACTCCGTTATCCGATCCAGATGGCACGCTGTATGTGGACGGGTCATGTTTTAAATTGGAGAATGGTGATGTGACTGCTGCTTACGCAGTAACGACTTTGAGGACGATTGTGGAGACTGCAAGAGTGAGTCAGAATTCTGCCCAAGCTGCAGAATTAATAGCTCTAACAAGAGCGTGTGTTTTAGCTAAGGGAAAGAGAGTGAATGTGTTCACAGATAGTCAGTACGCATTTGGCGTGGCCCATAGTTTTGGCCGTTTGTGGAGAGAGAGAGGTTTCATTACGTCCCATGGGACTAAGATTCAACATGGTCAGCTAGTTAACGACTTGTTGGAATCTCTAACCTTACCGACTGAAGTTGCGATTGTGAAGTGCAGTGCTCATAAAGCAATCACGGATGATGTTGGTCGTGGGAATGCTTTTGCTGATGAGACTGCTAAACAGACAGCTAGAGACATGATGAGCAGAATGTATGTTGCTACGTCTGCGAGATGGATTGCTGACTCTGGAATGTGTGAGGATACAATGGAAAGTGTGAAAGAGATTCAGAAAGAGGCAACTGAGGAAGAAAAACGTGTATGGAGAGAAAGTACGGGCAAGATGGATTCAAATGGGTGTTGGATTGATCTGACGGAACAGCAGCGTTGGATGTTGCCTGATGCGTATGTGCTTGCAGTGGTGACAATGGCACATGGAGTAGCGCATATAAGTTCTAAAGGAATCTGTAAGATGTTGGCTCCAGTCTGGAAGAATGATGGGATCAGTAAGTGTGCAGAGAGAGTGGTGAAAAATTGTATGGTATGCCTGATGCATAATCCTGGCAAGGGAACTCCAACTCCTGCTGGTCACTTCGATCCTCCTTCCTGCCCCTTTGAAGTGATTCAGTTAGACTTCATTCACATGGATCGCTGTAATAATCTGAAATACGTCCTGGTGGTAGTCTGTGCTTTTTCCAGATGGATCGAAGCATACCCACTAAAGGACAACACTGCCCTATCAACTGCCAAAATTCTTCTCAAAGAATATTTCCCTAGATTTGGAATGCCACGGATTGTATGGTCAGATAATGGAAGTGAGTTTATAGGGAAAGTTATGCAGAGTGTGTGTGCCGGTCTAGGTCTGAAACAAAAGTTCCACAGTGCGAACCATCCCCAGTCTGCTGGTTTAGTGGAGGGTTACAATGGCACCCTCAAGCTGAAACTAGCTAAAATACAAGCATCCACAGGTTTACCCTGGCCAGACGCACTTCCTTTGGCTTTGCTATCAACGAGAGCAACTGTACATTCTAGAGTAGGGCTTAGCCCTTATGAGATAGTTTTTGGCCGCCCGGCAAATATTTGGGGTGTGCCGAGGCCTAAGGAGTTTTGTTCTCTAGAATATCCTATGTTGATAGACTACCTTTACGACTTGACTGCTAAATTGAGTCTTATTCACCAACAGGTTTTCGATGCTTTGCCAAAGCCTCCGGAGAGTCCAGGGCATCAGCTGAAACCAGGAGATCTTGTGGTTATCAGGAATTTCGCGAGGACGAAGAACCTTCAGCCGAGATTCGTCGGCCCCTTCCAGGTCCTACTTGTAACAAGAACAGCAGTTCGTGTGGCTGGTCGCAAGCATTGGGTGCACGCATCCCACGTAAAGCGTGTACCTTTGCCACTTCCTTACGACGACTGGGTGAAGAAGGGAATTGGTTCCTCCGAATTTGAAAGCACGCCAAAGTTCATCCCTTTCAGCGATGCCGAATTGATCACGGACACTCCAAGCTCTGACTCTCCTCCTGAAAAGACTCCTTTGAACTCTGAACATTTGTCCTCTGCATCAGAAAAAACTCTGCCATCTGCGAACTTGAACACTGCAACAGCTACCAGTGAAACGCTATTTGCCGATCAGACAGTACCTGCGAAGCAAAGATATAATTTACGAAACCGTAAAATGGACAAATAAAGCAGGCAACTGCCCATTGTGATATTTTGAAATTTTGAACTTTTGCCTTCAGCCAGGAAGTTTGCTATTGTTTTATTGTTTTTAAAATTGCCTTGCCGTCTGGGTAGCCGTAGGGTCGTGGCTGTGTGCCTAGTTGAATCTGCGGGGGTCTGACACAAGGTCGATCTTTCTGTTGGTTCTGGGAACTCCCAGAGCTGATAGAGGCATTTTCATCTACGTACACATCATCAGTGGTCGCGAGCGGATTGTAGAAGATGGAGCTTCCTGCGCTGCAACGAGATAATGTGATTTATGTTCACAGAAACAGACTTTACAGAATTCTTCACAGCAAATGCTTTTTAATACAATGTGCCATTACATTTTTGATTGTTTTGATAACATTGGTGGGTGGAATCGTCTTCGGTATAAATTTGATTTTTGTGCCAGTTACTACAGTACCTTCCCTTGATCCTGCTATTTCTACTGTTTCTTCTATACACTCTTTTCACTCGTTTCCCGAACATGAGCAAGCTCGACGCTCAGAATTCATTAACAACACTTTTGTACAGCTCTTGCACCAACACCAACTGGTAGTTAACACTACAGACTGCTGGGTGTGTGGCTTGATACCCCACACTATGGATAAAGGTATTCCCTATCTGGTTTTGCCTTTCAGCTACAATGGATCATTTCAGGCCCTTCAAACCATCTTTGCTTATGCCCTTGAAACCTATCCTCCACGTCCACCACGTTCCACTAAATATAACTCTGCCAACAAAGCTTTAGTCCAGGGAATTATTGACATGATCAAGGACGTCAATAATACTCCATCATACCCTAGAGACGAATTGCGAGTATATTTAAGTTGGAATACTTCAGAGTATCGCCTTAGTTTAGGAGAAAGCAAGCGTAAAAGCTCAACTCCAATCTGGGTCGTACCTCACCGAGGTCAGGTCTGTTTGCAAGGTAATGGGAGAAATCCGAGAGCTCAGCTAGGGAGGAGTGAGTGCGTAGAGACTTATGTGTTTCCGGCTAACTCTTCCCCGGCCTTTCTTACTGCTAGGGGTACCTACTTCATCTGTCGAGACCGAGCCTATACATGGTTGCCTGCCGACTTTTCAGGTTCATGTTACATTGCTCGATTGTTGCCCCCAACATACACTGCTTCATCTGATTATCACAGGACCAGAGTAGCGAGAGGTGTCTTCAGCAAGGAAGATACTGCTGGTCAGGAAGCTGGAGACTTCTTCAAAGGCTTCCTTCCGTTCTGGGGGCCTATGGCCAATAGTAGAAACATACGTCAGCTAACACGGGTAGTTGAATCTACTATTACCGAAACTGCTGGTGCCCTTAGCAATTTGACAGCTGAGCTTCAGGCGGATAGACTCATGACGTTGCAGAACCGTATGGTTCTAGACGTTATCCTTGCAGATCGAGGTGGGGTATGCAGAATGATCCAATCGAGCTGCTGTGTCTTTATTCCTAATAATGCTCCAACAGTCTATGAGGCGATCTCTAAGCTACACAAGATTTCCGACTCTATTCACGTAGACAAGGGAAACTGGTCCTTCATGGAGTGGTTTTGGACTCTGATCTCAGCGTGGGGATGGAAGGTTCTAATGGTCATTGGTGTCATCTTAGTATTCCTATTCTCATGCTGCCTGATTATCCAGTGTGGTCCTGCTTTGTGTAGTCTTTGTGCTGCAGCCTGTTTTAGAAAACCACCTGCGTTTGGAGAAAAGGCACGAGAAAGGATGATGATACAACAGCATGTCATTGACCTGATGAGCATAGAATTAGATTCTGACATAGATTGAGTAATTGCCTATGTAAGGGCAAAAGGAGGTCTGAGGTTCCGTGACGATTTGAACCCGTGTTTTCAATATTGTCGGAAATACATAATATTGCTATCAGCGAACCGCAAATGATCCATTTAGCATATCCTGGTGTTTTCGCTACGCTACGAGCAAGAGTACTCCTTTTATAGACACATTTCTGATCTACCCACGGCATCCATCTTAGATCATGGCAGCCATTTTGTGTTTCTTGCCCTCACATACGCAATAACCTCTGATCACTTCATTTCGATTAAGGACACGTAGCCTTAGCCGGAGATTCACCTCTCTAGTGGCACGTGCACCTTGGAACAGAACACGCTGTAGCTGCATGACTCGACAAAGGCTGCCTCCTCTGCCCGAGGCCAGCCCCACCGAACTGGTTCCCGTGTCCATTGTCCTGATCATGATTAGGCGGCCGAAGCCGGTAGCCTTGCCCATTTACAACCCACAAGCATCCCTTATCCCACTCTTCTATCTTCTGCACCTGGCTCTGTTCCTTTCCTTCTGGGCCTTTATTAGGGGGAGGTAACGAAATTTACGATGAGGCGGTCCGGGTATTGAATGAAAAGTTGACATGAGATTATGATGGAAAAGTGGGAACCCCTCATTCGTAATGTTTTGACATCAGATATTGTCGACGATTCCTGTGCAACGCCAAATATTTATTGTTTAGGACACAAAGGTTTGGGAATGTACTAACATGTGAAGAATTTGCCTGAAGCCCAATTTTTAGTATATAAGGAGCAACCCTCTTTGTACAATTTGAACAGGCTCCTAGTTACTGCCCATGCGTAGTTTCTGTGACTTCTGTGTCCCTGCAGTAATAAACCTTTGGTCTTTGACGCCACCATCGAGAAGCCCGTGTTTCTGTTCATTTGTGCACCAAGGCAGGTGGAACTCCGGGGTCTTTGGGTGTTGTTCCCTGACACCTCTGGACGGAACCAAAAAGTCCAGAACTCCAACCCCCCACAAACACAACCCCCCACTCACCACTCCCACACACACACACAACCCCCCACACACACAACCCCCCACACACAACCCCCCACACACAAGCCCCACACACACAAACCTCACACATAACCCCACACACACAAGCCCCCACACACACAACCCCCCACACACAACCCCATACACTCACACACACAACCCCCACACAGAGAACCCCCCACACACAACCCCATACACTCACACACACAACCCCCACACACAGAACCCCCCCCCCCCACACACAGAACCCCACACACACACTACCACACATACACACACAACCACACACTCACACAAAATGCCCCAACACACACAACCCCCCCACACACAACCCCACAGACACACAACCCACACTCACACAACCCCCCACACACAACACCACACATCCCCACACACACACACCACCCCACACACACACCCTCAAACTCACACAACACCACGCATTCACACACACAACCCCACACACACAAGCCCCCACACACCCAAACTCCCCCACACACACAACCACACACAACCCCACACACAACCACTCACAGAACCACACACACAACCCCCCACCACACACACAACCCCCCACCCCAACACACAACCCCACACACATACACACTCACTCAACCCCACACACAACCCCCCACAAACAACCCCCCCACACACAACCCTCCCATGCGCACAACACTCCCCACACACACACCCCACACACAACCACACACAAACAAACAACCACACACACAACCACTGAACCCCACAACCACACACCACACAACCAACCACACACACCAAACAACCCCCCCACACACACCACACACCACACACCACATAACCCCACACACACAACCCCATACACACAAACCCCCCACACACATCCCCCCACACACAACCCCCACACACACAACCACACACACACACAACCCCAAACACACATACACACAAGCCCACACAAACACACCCACCCACATACAACCCCACAACCTCACACACACAACCCCATAACCACACACACAACCCCCCACACACAGAACCCCCACACACAACCCCCCCCCACACACACACAAATTCACACACATACAACCCCATAAACACACAACCACACATAACCCCACACAACCACACACAAACACACAACCACACACAAACACACAACCACACACACAACCACACAACCCCCCACACACAACCCCCCCACACACCCACACCCACACACAACCCTACACACACAACCCCACACACCACACAACCCCCCACACACACAACCCCCACACACGCCCACACACAACCCTACAATCACAACCCCCCCACACACACACCCACACACAACCCTACACACACAACCCCACACACCACACAACCCCCCACACACACAACCCCATAGACACAACCCCACACACAACCCACGCACATACCCAACACCCCCAACACGCAACCCCCCACACACCCCACACACACAACCCCACACACTCAACCCCCCACACACAACCCCACCCCCACACACACAACACACAATCACACACAACCACACACACACACACAACCGTACACACACAACTTCACACACCACACAACCCTACACACACACATTCCTACACATACACACACCACACACACAACCCCCTACACACACAACCCCCCACACACAACCCCCCACACACAACCCCCACACACACAACCACCCCACACACACAACCCCCCACACACAATCCAACACACAACCCCCTCACACAAACCCACACACACAACCCCCCACACACGCAAACCCCACACACTCAAACACAACCCCCAACACACACAACCCCCCACACACAACCCCGCACACACAACCCCCACAAACAACCCCCCACACGCCGCCTCACATGCAACCCCCCACACACACACAACCCCCCACACACAACCACCCACACTCACACACAACCCGACACACACAACCCCACACACACAACCCCACACACATACACAACCCCACACACTCACACACAACCCCACAAACACAACCCCACACACACAACACCCCCCACACACAACCCCCCACACACAACCCCCACACACACATCCCCACACAACCACACAACCCCACACACAATCCCACACACAACCACACACAACCATGCACACAAACAACCCCCTCACACAACCCCCCATACACCCCAACACACAAACCCAAACACTCACACAGCCCCACGCACTCACACACACATCTCCACACACACAACCCCCCACACACATCCAAACCCCCCACACAACCACACACAACCACACATCCCCACACACAATCCCACACACAACCACACACACAACCATGACCACACACAACCCCCCACACACCCAAAAACACAAACCCAAACACTTACACAATGCCACTACACAACCCCACACACACCCAAACCCTCCACACAACCCCCCCCCCCACACACACACACACAACCCCCCACACACAACCACACACACACACACAACCCCATACACACACACAACCCCCACACAGACACAAAACCCCCACACACAAGCTCCCCCACACACACAACCCCTGCACACACAAACCCCACACACAAAAAACCCCACAAACACAACCCCACACAGAACCCCACACAAACACCCACACACACATACAGCCCCACAACCTCACACACACACAACCCCATAACCACACACACAAAACCCCCCACACACACAACACCATACACACACAACCACACACATAACCCCACACACAAACACACAACCACATGCAAAAACACAACCACACACACAACCACACAACCCCCACACACAACCCCCACACACACCCACACACAACCCTACACACACAACCCCACACACCACACAACCCCCACACACACAACCCCCCACACAAACATGCCCACACACAATCCTAAACACACAACCCCCCCACACACACATGCCCACACACAACCCTACACATACAACCCCATACACACAACCCCACACACACAACCCCATGCACACGCACAACCCCACACACACACCCAACACCCCCAACACATAATCCCCCACACACACAACCCCAAACACACAACCCCCCAAACACACAACATACAATCACACAACCACACACAAACACACAACCACACATACACACCCCCACACACACAACCCTACACACACAAACAACTTCACACACCACACAACCCCCCACACACACACAACCCTACACATACACACACCACACACACAACCCCCCCACAACCCCCCACACACCCCCCACACACAAACCCCCACACACAATCCAACACACAACCCTCCACACACAACCCCCCCCACACACACATCCCCTCACACACACAACCCCCACACACACAAACCCACACCCACAAACCCCTCACACTCACTCACAGCCCCTAACACACACAACCCCCCAAACACAACCCCACACACACAACCCCCACACACAATTCCCCAAACAACCCCACACACAACCCCCCCACACACACAACCCTACACACACACAACTTCACACACCACACAACCCCCTACACACAACCCCCCACAACAACCCCCTACACACACCCGCACACACAAACACCCACACACAATCCAACACACAACCCCCCACACACAACCCCCCCACACACACAACCCCCCACACAGACAAACCCACAACCCCCACACACTCACACACAACCCCAACACACACAACCCCCAAACACAACCCCACACACACAACCCCCACACACAACGCCCCACACACACAACCCCACAAGCAACCCCCCACACAACCCCCCACACACACACAACTCCCCCACACACACAACCACCCACACACAACCACCCACACTCACACACAACCCGACACACACACAACCCCACACACACACTACCCCACACACATACACAACCCAACACACTCACACACAACCCCACACTCACAATCCCACACACACAACACCCCACACACACAACCGCCCCACACACACACACAACCCCTCACACACACCCCCACACAACCACACAACCCCACACACAACCATGCACAAACACAGACAACCCCCCACACACACAACCCCGATACACCCCAACACACAAACCCAAACACTCACTCAGCCTTACGCACTCACACACACAACCCCACACACACATCCACACACCCCCACACAACCACACACAACCACACATCCCCACACACAATCCCACACACAACCACACACACAACCATGCCCACACACAACCCCCCACACACCCCAACACACAAACCCAAACCCTCACACAACGCCACACACTCACACACACAACCCCACACACACAACCCCCCACACACACCCAAACCCCCACACAACCACACAACCTCACACACAATACCACACACAACTACACACACAACCACACACACAACCCCCCCCCCCACACACACAACCCTCCTGTTGGACTTGGCCCTTCTGGCAGGTTCACCCCTGAAGTTTTTGCTTGTTATATGTGACCTGGAGATGGTGATTCCCACTCTGAGTGCGTGTGGTAAGATAGGCCTGCCCTCCCATAAGAATGCATGGGAAATGTATGTCCCTGGTAGTTCCTGATTCGTGGGGTTTGCAGGGTCGAGTCTGGTATGTGCGGACTCGTGTTATTGAATGCTGCGAGATGATGAATGCAGCGTGTATGTGTCTAGTGAGGAATTGCCACTTCTAGACATGGGTGTGTGTGTGTGCAGTAAGTATGCTGGCGCGTGATTGGCTGAAGCCGGCTGGGGAGCCTGGCTCCAGGAGTCTGTGTAGATCTGCCCCGGTGGTGAATGGAGAGATTAACTGGCAGATGTGAGGGAGGGGCTGCGCCTGGGTCCTATATAAGGCTGGGCTTTTCCCACACAATGCTGGCTCCACCCCCTGGGGTGCGTCTGATGACCCTAGCCTGCCTGGTGAATGGAAAGGGAGGCTGGGGAAAACAAGGTACTCCTAAAACCAGCTGCGACTGGTTTCTCCCCCACCCAGCACCTCTAGACAAAGGAATTTCATGTATAAAAAGAGGCTGTGACCTCTTCTAAAAGGTTCTTGTTCTCAACTCGAATCTACCAGGGGCGTGCTGCTGCTTGGGCCCGGGGGAAGGCTTGCCTCCCTGGGCCCTGCCCAGCCCCTGAACTACTGCTGTCCTGGACTCTACCAATACTTGGTTGCTTTTTGAGACCCTAGCGCCTGGAAGCGCTTTACTTCTTGCCTAGCGCTTGAGAGTGCTCTTTCTTCTGCCCAGCGCTTGGGAAGCGCTTTATTTTCCCTCTCGTGGCTGCCCACGCCGCTGCTTGCCAATCGTAAAATACCCTGACAGGTGCCTACCCTGCCCAGGGACCCTGCTCTGTTCCCATCGAGTGCCCACCTCGATTTATGGTCAATTCTAAACAAACCGGTGCCCACCCGGCATCGCCCTGAGATTGTCCCCGTCACCGCCGCAGCCCGGTGTCAGCTGGAGAGGCACTGCGCCCGGCTCCCTATCCAGGGCCGCGCTGCCATTGGCGGCCCCGGAGAAAGCATTGCTGCACGATCATTGGCCCGGTCGCCGGGACTCCCGTCGCATCATTCCTGGGGATTGGCCCGACCCTGAGGGCTTCCCCACGCGCACCCAGAAGTCCTGGGAGCCCTGCCGTTTCGCCGGAAAGCCTCGCACTGCCTGCCGAGAAGAAGAAAGGCGAAGAGACAGGGAGCGGCGGGAGCCTACTCCGCGCCCCTGCTTCCCCCCCAAGAATCTTCAGTCTCCCCCCCGGGGCTCCCAGGAGCGAGAGAGAGCCCCGGAGAGCGAGAAGAGACCGGCGCGTCCCCGTTGCTGCCAGACCCGGTGAGTGCTGCAGAGACGGAGAGGAGGGGCATCGGGGCACATTGCCAGTGCCCGCCCCTCCCCTCCAGCACGAGCGCCTGGTTGCTCGAAGGCCCGTGGGGCCTCCCCTAATGCCGAGTCCCCCGAGAAGGCCTCCACCAAGCCCCCCCGTTATTCATGAGCCCGAGAGGCTCAAAGGCACCCTGGTTGTTTCCCGAGCGCCGAGGGGCTCAGCAGCGCCGCATTTATTTGAAGAGCCACGAAGGGCTCAAGGCGCTAATTGTCCACGGACCCCAGGGGCTCCAAGAGGTCCCCTAGTAAAATGGAGTCCCACGAGAAGGACTCCAACGTTGGTCGCATCATCTACAGCTGCCCAGCACTTCGTTGGCAGCTGCCACGTGTAGGTTTGTTCATGGCTACCTGCAGCCTGTCCTGACATTGCGACATGGGGCGTCCTAGCCCCAGAGTGGCCAGTTGGCCTGTTGAAAGTTGTGAGCTCATGTTAATGTGATTCCTGAGAGTTATTCGGTGTTGCCCCTCTGAAGGTGCTTCAAATGCGTTATGTGCCTTATCATTTTTCCCTCCTGAATACCCTGTGCCTCATGTATGTTGCTTCTGGTTATAGTGAGTTCTAATGTTAGTTCTATGAAGCTCCTGGTTGTTATGTGTTCTAATGCCAGTTCCACCAAGTGCATATTCCTGGCAGTGGTCCCTTGGCCCTGTACTGTACATAGTCCCCTTTAAATTCTGCCCGTGCTTCTGGCACATTGTAAAGTGTGTGTTCCTATCTAATGTGTTTTTCAATAAAAAGGCTATTTTCATATATACCTTGTGTGGAGTTCCTTTTGTGGGGGGCCCTGGAGGTTGTTGCTGGTGGGTGCATGCGCAAATGCTTTACACATCACCTCCGAGATAAGCCTGACTGCTCGTGCCAAGCTACCAAGAGGGTGAGCAGGGGTTGTCTTGGCAGGTGACTCCCTTGCCCTGACTAGAAGAAGAAGCAAATTGTCAGAGGACTAGACTGACATTTAATTTCAGACTTTGAACGCACACCAGATGTGACCAAATAAATTCCTTCGGAACTCCAGCATGGGTATTTTGGGGGTGCTGCAGCACCCCAGCACCTCTTCTTCCAGCGCCTATGAGGTAAACACTGGTAAACCAGTGAGCCCAGCTTGAATTGTGTGAACTCTGTGGAGACTTTCTTTGGGTGCCGTTTTCAGGGTTCAGTCTATAACCACACACAGACAAAGGAACATGTGTTAGGCATGGGGTGTCTTCAGTGAAGAGAGGCTGCAGATGTAGTTCAAGTTCAAGTTAGGGCATTTGTATAGCGCACTGCTCACCCAGAGGGTCTCAAGGCGCTTGGGGAAGGGGTTCATTGTTTGTCGAATAGCCAGGTTTTAAGTTCTTTTCTGAAGGAGATGTGGTTTTGAGTAAGTCGGAGGTGAGTGGGGAGTGAGTTCCAGGTCTTGGCAGCAAGGAAGGAGAAGGATCTGCCACCCATGGTGGATTTACGGATGCGTGGGACAGCGGCGAGGGCTTGATTGGATGATCTTAGTTGTCGGGTGGGTTTGTAGAAGGACAGTCGAGTGTTGAGGCATTCGGGTCCTAGATTGTAAAGGGCCTTGTGTGCATGGGTGAGAAGGCGGAATGTAATTCTTTTGTTGATGGGAAGCCAGTGGAGGTCTTTTAGGTGTCCGGTGATGTGGTCTTGGCGAGGAATGTCTGATATGAGTCTCGCTGATGCGTTTTGGATGCGTTGTAGTTTTTTCTGTAGTTTTGCTGTGGTTCCGGCGTATAGTGTGTTACCATAATCCAGTCGACTCGTGACCAATGCGTGGGTGACAGTCTTTCTTGTCTCGAGAGGGATCCAGCGGAAGATCTTTTTGAGAATGCGAAGTACGTTGAAGCAGGAGGATGAGACTGCGTTGACTTGTCTGGAGATCGAGAGAGATGAGTCTAGGATAAAGCCAAGGTTACGGGCATGGTCTGTGGGTGTGGGTGCTGTGCCCAGGGCGGAAGGCCACCAAGAGTTGTCCCAGGCAGAGGGGGAAGATCCTAGGATGAGCACTTCCGTTTCGTCTGAGTTGAGTTTTAGGCGGCTATGTTTCATCCATTCGGCTACTTCTTTCATGCCTTTGTGGAGATTGTTCTTGGTGGTGTTAGGGTCTTTGGTGAGGGAAAGGATAAGCTGGGTCTCGTCGGCGTAGGAGATGATGTTAAGGTTGTGATGACGCGCGATGGAGGCGAGTGGACTCATGTAAACGTTGAAGAGGGTGGGACTGAGTGAAGATCCTTGTGGTACGCCACAGATGACTTCAGTAGCCTCAGAGTTGAATGGGGGAAGACGGACTCTTTGAGTTCTCCCAGCGAGGAATGAGGTGATCCAGTCCAAGGCTTTTCCTTGTATGCCGATGCTGCAGAGGCGTTGTATAAGGGTGCTGTGGCAGACTGTGTCGAAAGCGGCGGAGAGGTCGAGTAGAATGAGGGCCACTGTTTCACCGTTGTCCAGAAGTGTTCGGATGTCGTCAGTCGCTGCAATGAGGGCAGTTTCGGTGCTGTGTTTGGCTCGAAACCCGGATTGAGATGGATCGAGGGAGTTGTTGGATTCAAGGAAGGCGGCGAGCTGGTTGTTGACGGCTTTCTTGATGACTTTGGCTGGGAATGGGAGGAGGGATATGGGTCGGTCGTTTTTGAGATCCGAGGGGTCTGCTGTCGGTTTCTTCAGGAGGGCGCTGAGTTCGGCGTGTTTCCAGATTTCTGGAAAGGTGGCAGAGTTGAACGAGCAGTTGATGACATCTCGGAGATGGGGTGCGATGATGGAGTCCGCTTTGTTGAAGATGTGGTGGGGGCAAGGGTCGGTAGGCGAGATAGAGTGGATGGAGTTCATTAGGCGGATGGTGTCTTCAGTGGTGATTGGGTTCCAGGCGCTAAGGTTGTTAGATGGAGGAGCAGGATTTGAGGGGGATGGGGAGAGTTGAGCGCTGGGAGTGTTCTTGAAGCTGTTGTGAATGTCGGCAATTTTGTTGTAGAAGAAGGAGGATAATGCATCGCAGAGGTTTTGGGAAGGAGTGATGTCCTTAGATGCTGCGGCGGGGTTGGTGAATTCTTTGACGATGTTGAAGAGTTCTTTGCTGTTGTGATTGTTGTTGTCGAGACGATCCTTGAGTGCAGATTTCTTGGCGGATCGAATCATTTGGTGGTGTTTACGGGTGGCTGCTTTGAGGGTGGACATGTTGTCGGTGGTTGGGTTTTTTCTCCATGTTTTCTCCAGGGCGCGGCATATCTTCTTAGATTTTTTAAGGTCATCATTGAACCAGGGGGCCTTTTTGCTGGTTGATTTGATCTGGTGCTTTTTCAAGGACGCTAATTCGTCAGCACAGAGGGCGATCCATTGCTTGAGGTTGGGGGCCGCTTGGTTTGGGTCCGATGAGAGGGTAGGAGGGTTTTGGTTGAGTGAAGTGAGGAGTTGTTCGGGGGTGATTTTGTTCCAGTTTCTTCGAGGGATAGGTTGTGGGCGGTTGTGGGTCAGGGTGGTTTTGTAGCTGAAGTGGACGCAGCTGTGGTCCGTCCAGTGGAGAGATGTGGTGCGATCGAAGGAGATGTGCTTGCTGGAGGTGAAGATGGGGTTGAGCGTGTGTCCGGCTACATGGGTGGGGGTGTCAACAAGTTGTTTGAGTCCGAGATTGGCCAGGTTGTACAGAAGGGTGGTGGTGTTGCTGTCGTGTTTGTTTTCAAGGTGGTAGTTGAAGTCTCCTAAAAGAATGTAGTTCTCGGAGGCGAGGGCATGTGGGCTGACGAAGTCCGTGATGTCATCGCTGAATTGAGTGCGGGTACCTGGAGGCCTGTAGATGAGGGTGCCTCTAAGTGTGGTCCTAGGGTCGGTGTGGATCTGAAAGTGGCGATGTTCGGCGGTTGCGAGATTATCGTCGGAGCTGGTCGTGATTTTGATGGTGTTCTTATGAATGATGGCGATGCCTCCTCCTGTTTGATTGGTGCGGTCTTTACGGGTAATCTTGTAAGCATCCGGTATGGCTATGGTGATGTCGGGTGCTGATGATGTGTTCATCCAAGTTTCTGTAAGGAAGGCGATGTCCGGTGATGTAGTGTCGAGTAGGTCCCAGAGTTCCGTGGCGTGTCTGTGGACCGAGCGGGTGTTAAGCAGAATGCACTTCATGCAGTTAGAGTCGGAACTGTGCATGGAGGAAGGGGGTTTGGTGAGGGTTCTGAAGCAGTTGAACTTGCAGGAGAGGCAGGCGAATGGGCCGTGAGTAAGTCCTGGGGTGGCATTGCAACATTGTGATGCGCGTCCGGGGTTGAGGGCGAGGAGAGTTGCGGCATCATATGTGATTCTCGTGGGCTGGGTCCAGCGGGGACCAGGGGGACAGGCGCTGGGCGCGGTCCAGGCGCGGACGGGCATAGACGGGCTTACCTTTGGCGCACCTTCGGCGCGGCCGCAGCGCGTGGACGCTGCCCGTAGGTCCATCTGTCTTAAATGGATAGTGGAAGGGACGGAGCGTGGGAGGGTCAGCTGGGAGGCGGGATCTAGGTGCAGGGAGGGTCTGGGACGGGCAAAGGGATCACAACAAAATGGCTGTAAAGTCAACAAATGCTCCAACAACGAGAGCTCAATCAATAAGGAAGCGCTATGGGGGAAATATTCTATCACAGCTGCAGTTGTAGAGCGCTGCCTAAATCAACACCACGAAGCGCTACAAACGATCTAATCTCGAAACAAGCTCTGTTGCCGTTGCACTCAAGACAGTGTATACAATGTTAGGTAACAATATTCAAACAAGATAATGACAAAGTGACAGAATTATCAAAACAAAGAAACGGCGTGTAGTACGTCCGGACCCCACGGCCGTGTTCCTGTTTGTCTTGTTTTGGTCCAAACAGGAACACGGCCGTGGGGTCCGGACGTACTACACGCCGCTTCTTCGCTTTACCGAGCCTGAAGCACCACAGATAACGGAGCCATACATGGCATTGAGAATATACCTTCACCAATAGAGTATTACCCTACTCGCCGTGGGCAACAATTGGGGTGAATTACACTTTATGATCTTCAAGCCTGAATACTACTGAAACAGACCTTCTATTAACTGACTTCACTCGAACACTCGAATACTCAAACGGAGTATCTACGGTCAAGGGCCCGGCTGGGTTGGAACTATCACCAGCTGAGCGACCTTTCTGACCGGAACACAGCCATCTAGCCCTGAGGAATCGCGAGTGCGATGAAACACGTGTCGGCTGGCTGTTTACTACATTAAAGACTCCAAGATTCATTGAGAGTTTCTTTGTTTTGATAATTCTGTCACTTTGTCATTATCTTGTTTGAATATTGTTACCTAACATTGTATACACTGTCTTGAGTGCAACGGCAACAGAGCTTGTTTTGTAGGGGTAGTTTCTTTCTACTCAACTGAGTGGTTCAGGTTTTCTCCACTCGCCGTCTTGCACCTCAACAATTAGCAACTTTATACTGGTGTGCGTATAAACGGGCAGTGCACCCGGAGCTTAACTAATCAAAAACCTCCAAACTTTGTACTGATCTAATCTCGAAGCGCACCACAATTAAAGCGCTAGCGTTATGAAATGCGAGGCAAGTAGCGTTATCGAGCGCTGCACAGATAGATTTCAATTAAGAGTTGCAGAAATCAGCATACAAGTCACGAGCGCTGCACAGAATGATTTTAAATAAGAGTTGCTGTAGCACAAATAAGCATACGATACCACCAAGAGGGGGAGGTGAAGGGAGCGACCGCTTCTGCGTGGAGCAGGACGTGGAGATGTACCCAGTAGGCGCTATACAACTGCAATAAACCAATTGAATTGTTGTAGTGTGCCAGAGATATGAATAAGCCCACAAACAACCCCCCCACACACAACCCCCCACACACACACAACCCCACACACACAATCCCCCACACACACAACCCCACAAACTCACACACACACACAACCAAACCCCCCACACACAACCCCTGTTAGAAATGGGATTTCTGGTAGGCTAAGGCTTGCCCCAAAGTCAGGCAGAAACCACCATTCTACGTCAGGGCAAGGAAGTCACCCGCCAAGATAAACCCAGCTCACCCCCTTGGTAGCTTGGCACGAGCAGCCAGGCTTATCCCGGAGGCAATGTGTAAAGCGTTTGTGCGCGGACCCAGCAACAACACCCAAGGCCCACCACAAAGGAAACTCCACACAAGGTTATATATAAAAATAGCCTTTGTATGATACCAAACACATTAGATAATAAATACACACTTTACAAGGTGCCAGAGGCACGGGCAGAATTTACAGGGGATTATATACATGGGACAGGGCCACATGGATCAGTGTCAGGAATATGCACTTTTAGAACTAGCACTTGGTAGAAATTGCACTTTGTAGGATAACACTTAGAACTTGGGCCTAGATGTATCAAGCCTTTTGCGATTCCTTAAGGCCGAAATTCTGCGAATTTCGGCCTTAAGGAATCGCAAACGGACATTTTGCATTTTTTGAGATGTATGTAAAATTAGCAAAATAAGGAATCGCAAAAAATTGCGATTCCTTATTTTGCTTAAGCATTTAAGGAATCGCAAATTTGCGATTCCTTAAATGCCATGTATGAAGCTTTTTTTTCTTGCGAATTCAGGTTAAGGAATCGCAAATTAACACGAACTTGAGGTTCGTGTTAATTTGCGAATTCCTTTACAAAAGCAAAATGTGCCAATTTTGAGTGTGGCATGTGACACACATACATGCCCACAGGGCATGTATGTGCGCCATATGCACACACATGTAAGTTTGAGGGGTGCAGCAGGGTGTCCATGAGACACCCCTGCACCCTTGCAATAATTCTCAAATTGCGATTAGCAAATAGCGAAATCGCAATTTGAGAATTTTTTCAAAATCAATCCTATGGGCCTCCTGGCCCATAGGAATGAATGGAAAATTATTCCTAATTTGCGAATTCGCAACGTGCGAATTCGCAAATTAGGAATCATAAGGAATCGCAAAAAAAAAGCGATTTTCTACATACATCCCATTTTGCTAATTCTTAATAGCGATTCGGTAAAAATCGCTATTAAGAATTCGCAAATGAGAACGATGATACATCTAGGCCATAGAATCTATAATAACTGTAGCACCAAATAGCAAATGTAGCACACAACCAGTAACCACTGGTAAAAGGTAAGTACCACCTACCAGCCCTAACCACCTTAGGAAAATATCACGCAGGGAACCATGAACTCACTAGTATAACTATACTAGGAAAAACAACCACCTAAGCATAAAAACACATTCGAGGTATAGGCACAAAGTCATTATACATGATGCAGAAATCACATTAGGCAGGTAATTACTAATTGCGCAAAGATCACATAGGGCCAAAAACACGTACCCCACGCAAGGGCACAACACATGGAACTGTCCCCTGGCCAACTGGCCTCTCTGGGGCCGAAACACCCTGGGTTCAGCAATGTCAGGCAGGCTGCGCAGGCAGCCAAAGAAGATTCACCAGGGCCACTAAGTGCTGGGCAGCTGGGGATCTTCTCTGGGTTTTTCACGCAGGAGAGGGGGCCCAAAACAATATGGGACGTGGTGAGCCTCGTGGGCTCTAAACAATAATGCCCCCGACGTTGGAGTCCCCCCTCTGGGGACTCGGAAACCAAGAAAATGCCCAAGAGCCTCTCGCGGGCTCTGAAGAAAGAATGCTCCCTGAGCCTCTCGTGGGCTCTGAAGAAAAAATGCCCCCAGAGCCTCTTGTGGGCTCTAAATAAGCAAAATGTCCCCTGGGAGCCTCGGGGCTCCAAATTACAACTGCCCCCGAGACGTTGGTGTCCCCAAAATGGTCCCAAACTGCAGCAGCACCACTGGGGGGGGGCGGACACCGGCAGTGGGCCCCGACGCCCCCCTTCACAACACGGAACACAGGGGCACGACTCACTGGCTTGGCAGGGTTCCTCTGGCTCTGCTCCGGTCTGCTGGCAGGCTCTACTGACGGCGGGCTCTCCTTCTGGACTGCGGGGCTCTCCCTTCACTCATGGAGCCTCGCTGCTCTGGCGGCGGGTGCTCCTCGCTGATGGCTGCTGGGGCAGGGAGCACTGCCGGTCTCCCTCTCCACACGGGGGACCGGCGAGGGGCGGCAAGGTTTCCCCAGGCACACGCAGGAGCGCAGGGTCGGCTCCCGTGGCTTCCGGTTGCCTGACGGCCTGCCCACGTTGTCCCAGGCGGATTGCCTGACTTCCGGGATACCCGGCCCGGCCCGGCGGTGATCTCCTCACAATCCAGGGTGAGCTCCCGGTTCAAAACGAAATCCCTGGTGGCAGCACGTCCCTGGTGGGATGGGCACCCGCTGGGGGGGGTACCACAGCACGACGAATAAACGGGGTGGGCTCCCGTGCTGACAACCAAAGGCAGGGGGATCCCCACGCTGGGGAATCCCTCAGGAGGACGATCGCAGCCAAACAAAAGTCCTTGGGAAGGAAGAAGGGGGGGGCAAAGGCTGGGCCCAGGGGCCAGCTCACAGGGCCCTCCAGGCAGGGAGGCAGTCCTAGTGGAGGCCTGGCGCCCAGCAGCAGCAGCCTCCCTCAAGTTTAGGATCAGGCAAGAGAACATTTTACAAGAGGTCACAGCCTCTTTTTATACACCTAAATCCTTTGTCTAGGCTACAGGGTTAAGGGAAAAACCAGTCGCAGCTGGTTTTGGAGCACTCTGTTGTGCTCAACCACTCGTCCCATTCACTAGTCAGGCTAGGGTCATCAGTCGCACCACAGGGGACGGAGCCAGCATTGTGTTGTCGAAAGCCCAGCCCTATTCAGGTCCCAGGTGCACTCCTCCCTCACATCACTCATGCAGATCTCTCCACTCACCACCGGGGCAGACCCATCCTGCCTCCTGGAGCAGGCTCACCAGCCAGCTCCAGCCAATCACAAGCCAGACAGCCAATTCACATAATTTACACAGACATGCCAACTTCTAGTAGTGGCACTTCCACACTAGACACAATAACGCCACACACATCATCGCGCAGCATTTAATCACACGAGTCCGCACATACCAAACTCGCCCCTGCACCCTACACGCATCAGGAACTATCAGGGACACATACATTCCCCATGCATTCCTATGGGAGGGCAGGCCAACCTCACTACACGCACGCACTTTACCCTGGGACACAGTGGTAAAGTGCACAGAAGCCAAAAATAACTAACACTGGGTCACAATAAAAAGCAAAAAGTTTAGGGGTGAACCTGCCAGAAGGGCCAAGTCCAACAACCCCCACACAAACAAACCCCCAACACACACAACCCCCCACATACACAAACCCCACACACACAACGACACACACACAACACCCCCCACACACAACCCCACACACTCACACACACACAACCCCACACACACACCACCCCCCACACACACACAACCCCACACTCACACAATCCAACACACACAACTTCTCCAAACACAACCCACCCACACACACAATCCCCCCACACACACAACCCCCCACACACACCACCCCACACACACAACCCCACACTCACACAACCCCACAAACTCACACACACAACCCCACACACACCCAAAACCCCCCACACACACAACCACACACACACAACCCCCCCATCACACACAAAAACCCCACACCCCAACACACAACCCCACACACATACACACTCACTCAACCCCACACACACACACAACCCCCCACACACAACCCCACACACACACCCACACACAACCCCCCACAAACAACCCTCCCACACACACAACCCCCCACACATATGACCCCACACAACCACACACAAACACACAACCACACAGCCCCACAACCACATACAAACACACAACAAACCACACACACCACACAACGCCCCACACACAACCCCACACACCACACAACCCCACACACACATGCCCCCACACACACAACCCCCATACACACAACCCCCACACACAACCACACACAACCCCATGCACACACACAACCCCCATACACACACCCCACACACACAACCCCACACACACACAACCCCACACACATAACCCCACACACACAACCCCACCGACACACACACAACCCAAAACACACACACACAACCCCCCAAATAAACAACCACACACCCACACACAACCCCACAACCTCACACCCATACACACACAAACCCATAACCACACACACAACCCCCCCCACACACAACCCCTGCAAACAAACCCCCCCACACACAACCCCACACACACACAACCACACACACATAACCCCACACAACCCCACACAACCACACAACCCCCCTACACACAACCCCACACACACATGCTCACACACAACCCTACACACACCTGTTGGACCCGGCCTCGTGGAGTGGTCCAACTCCTCCCGCATGGCGGGTCCCGGACTACCCCGACCCCTGTTCCCCGGCCGAGAGCAGCACCATCCACCCTCCAAGAGAGCCGCCCCTCCGGGCAGCCCCCAGCTCTCCCCCGTTAGAACTCGACAACCTCTCCTCAACACCCTCGGCTGGTCCAAACCCTATCCCAGACCACCATCTCAGGCCCAGACTCCATCTTGGGCCCTCCACGACCAGGCCTCGTGGCCTCGGCCCGACCCCAGCCGCAGACCCAGCGAAGCCCCGACATCGAGGCACCACGATCCGACCAGGGGGTAAAGAGACCACTTGACGGATCAATGGGGGAAAGAGTTTCGATGGTCCTCCAACCGTCCCCCGACGCCTGGTTTCGATCGCCCCCAGCCTCCCTGGGCGCTGGCTCCACCCCCCTGCTGGGTGTCTGGTCACGCACATCCCGACCCTCCGAACTTCCAAGTGCGGGGGTCCGGACATCAAAGGACGCCAGACCTATAACTGGGGCAGCTCCGGAGCAGGTCGGCAGTTGTATCCTGGAGTCGAGAGACACCGAGACGAACTCATCCGCGTGGAACCTCTAACCACCTTGGAGCCCTGCTGGCGCTGCCGCGGTTCATCTTTGCCGAACTATCCTTGGAGCCCTGCTGGCGCTGCCGCGGCCCATCTTCGTGAAACCATCTCTGGTGCCCTGCTGGCGCTGCCGCGGCCCATCTTTGTGAAACCAGCTCTGGAGCCCTGCTGGCGCTGCCGCGGCCCATCGTCGTGAAACCATCTCTGGAGCCCTGCTGGCGCTGCCGCTGCCCATCTTCGTGAAACCATCTCTGGAGCCCTGCTGGCGCTGCCGCGGCCCATCTTTGTGACACCATCTCTGGAGCCCTGCTGGCTCAGCCGCGGCCCATCTTCGTGAAATCATCTCTGGAGCCCTGCTGGCGCTGTCGCGGCCCATACTGAAGAACCCCCCAGCTCAAGGAGTGAGAGCTGAGCGCAGGGTATCCCTGTGTCAGGCTGGTACCAAGACTGTCCCGCTACCCCCTTCCCTCAGAGACTAAGTTTGTGAGGATCCCTGGATCCTGTTATCCCTGTATTGTACGATAACCTGCCTAAAAGTACTGATAAAAACGTTAAGAACCTATCTTTGTGTAGTGTCCATCTGTAGGGCGGTGATTGCTCATCTGTACGATCCTAGGAGAGGAACCTCACCAGGAGGTCTCTCACCCTTGCTCGGCCAGCCCTAAGATCCCCTTTCCAACAACACCCAACCCCACACACCACACAACCCCCCCACACACAACCCGATACACACAACCCCATACACACAACCCCACACACACAACCCCACACACACAGACAACCCCACACTCAC
Source organism: Lissotriton vulgaris (assembly GCF_964263255.1). Lineage (NCBI taxonomy): Eukaryota > Metazoa > Chordata > Amphibia > Caudata > Salamandridae > Lissotriton > Lissotriton vulgaris. Next base: position 1,326,267,445 of record NC_141694.1, read on the forward strand.
ACCCAACACCCCCACACACACCACACACACATAACCCCGCACAACCCCACACACACTACCCCCCACTCACACACAACCCCCCACACACACAACCCCACACACAGAACCCCACAGACACACACAACCACACACACACAAGCACACACAAACACATACACTTTTTCTTTCTACGAGACTCACAGAAACTCTCTCACAGACACACTCACAGACTCACACTCTCTCACAGACATACTCTCATAGTCTCTCAGAGACAGTCTCAGACAGACTCACAGTTACTCTCATAGACACTCTCACAGACAGACTCTTACAGACACTCTTTCAGAAGCACACTCTCTCACAGACACTCTCTCACACTCTCACAGACACTCTCACAGACTCTTACAGACATTCTCTTGACACTCTCAGACTCTCACAGACACTCTCCCACCGACAGACTCTCACAGACACTCTCTCACAGATACTCTCTAACAGATACACTCACAGACTCTCTCACAGACTCGCACAGCCACTCTCTCACAGACTCTCAGACACTCACAGACACTCTCACAGACTCTCTCTCACAGACTCTCTCACACACTTTCACAGACACTCTCACAGACTCTCACATATGTTTGAACAGACACTCTCTCACAGACACTCTCTCACAGACACTCTCTCACAGACTCACTCTCACAGACACTCTCTCACAGACTCACTCTATCATATTCACTCATAGACTCTCACAGACACTCTCTCAGACTCTCACAGACTCACACTCTCACATACTCTCTCTCAAAGATACTCTCTCACGGGCACTCTCTCACAGACACTATCAAAGATACTATCACAGACACTCTCACAGACACTCTCTCACAAACACTCTCTCAACTGGCTCCCACAGACACTCTATCACAGACTCTCACACTCTCTCACAGACACTCTCTCAGAATCTCAGACACTCTCTCACACTCTCACAGACACTCTCTCACAGACTCAGACATTCTCACAAACACTCTCTCACAGAAACTTTCACAGACACTCTCTCACAGACTCTCACAGACACTCTCTCAGACTCTCACAGAAACTCTCAGACAGACACTCTCTCAGACAAATTCTCACAGACTCTCACAGACACTCTCTCTCACAGGCACTCTCTCACAGACTCTCACAGATATTCTCTCACTCTCACAGACTCTCACAAACTTTCACAGACATTCTCCCACAAACTCTCTCACAGACACTCTCTCACAGACACTCCTTCACACTCTCACAGACACTCTCTCACAGTCTCTAAGACTCAGACACTCTCACAAACACTCTCTCACAGAAACTATCACAGACACTCTCTCACAGACACTCTCTCAGACTCTAACAGACACTCTCAGGCAGACACTCTCTCAGACAAATTCTCACAGACTCTCACACTCTCTCTCACAGGCACTCTCTCACAGACTCTCACAGACATTCTCTCACTCTCACAGACTCTCACAAACTTTCACAGACATTCTCTCACAAACTCTCTTACAGACACTCCTTCACACTCTCACAGACACTCTAACAGACACTCTCTCACACACATTCTCACACTCTCTAACAGACATTCTCTCACAGACTCACACAGACACTATCTCACAGACACACTCTGTCACAGACACTCTCTCACAGATGCTCTCTCACAGACATTCTCTCACAGACATTCTCTCACAGACCCTCTCTCACAGACTGTCTCACAGACACTCACAGACTCTCTCAGACACTCTCTTGCAGACACTCTCTCACAGACTCTCAGATACCCTCTCTCACAGACTCTCACAGTCACTCTCTCATCCTCTCTCAGACACTCTCAGACTCTAACAGACACTATCTCACAGACACACTCTGTCACAGACACTCTCTCACAGATGCTCTCACACAGATTCTCACAGACATTCTCTCACAGACCCTCTCTCACAGACTCTCACAGACTCTCTCACAGACACTCACAGACTCTCTCAGACACTCTCTTGCAGACACTCTCTCACAAACTCTCAGATACCCTCTCTCACAGACTCTCACAGACACTCTCTCAGGCACTCTCAGACTCTCACAGACACTCTCTCACACTATCTCTCACAGATTCTCACAGACACTCTCTCACAGATACTGTCTCACAGACACTCTCTCACAGACTCTCACAGACACTCTCTCACAGTCTCACAGACACTCTGACAGACACTCTGACACTCTCTCATAGACACTCTCTCACAGACTCTCACAGACATTCTCTAACAGACACTCTCTCACAGACACTATCTCACACTCTCTCACAGACACTGTCTCACACTCTCTCACAGACAGACTCTCACAGACACTCTCTCACAGATACTCTCTCACAGACACTCTCTCACAAGCGCACTCTCACAGACACACTCTCACAAGCACACCCTCACAGACACACTCTCTCACAGACACTCTCCCACAGACACTCTCAAAGACTCACACACACTCTCTCACAGACTCTCACAGACACTCTCTCACAAACTCTCACAGACACTATCTCAGACTCACAGAAACTCTCTCACAGACACTCTCACAGACTCTCACAGACATTCTCTCAACACTCTCACCGACTCTCACAGACACTCTCACGGACACTCTCACACTCTAACAGACTCTCACAGACACTCTCACAGTCACTCTATCTCAGACACTCACAGGCACTCCCTCACATACTCTCACAGACTCTCACAGACACTCTCACAGACACTCTCACTGACACTCTTTGACAATCTTTGACAGACAGACTCCCGCAGACACTGTCACAGACACTCTCTCACAGACACTATCTCACACTCTCTCACAGACACTGTCTCACACTCTCTCACAGAGAGACTCTCACAGACTCTCACAGATACTCGCTCACAGACACTCTCTCACAAGCGCACTCTCACAGACACACTCTCACAAGCACACCCTCACAGACACACTCTCTCACAGACACTCTCCCACAGACACTCTCAAAGATTCACACACACTCTCTCACAGACTCTCACAGACACTCTCTCACAGACTCTCACAGACCCTATCTCAGACTCACAGAAACTCTCTCACAGACACTCTCACAGACTCTCACAGACATTCTCTCAACACTCTCACCGACTCTCACAGACACTCTCACAGACACTCTCACACTCTAACAGACTCTCACAGACACTCTCACAGTCACTCTATCTCAGACACTCACAGACACTCCCTTACATACTCTCACAGACTCTCACACTCTCACAGACACTCTCACAGACACTCTTTGACAATCTCTGACAGACAGACTCCCGCAGACACTCTCACAGACACTCTCTCACAGACACTCTCTCACAGACACTCTCACACTCTCAGACTCTCACAGACACTCTCACAGCACTCTATCTCAGACACTCACAGACACTCCCTCACATACTCTCACAGCCTCTCACAGACACTCTCACAGACACTCTCACAGACACTCTCTGACAATCTCTGACAGACAGACTCCCGCAGACACTCTCACAGACACTCTCTCACAGACACTCTCTCACAGACACGCTCACAGACTCTCTCACAAACTTTCAGAGACACTCTCTCACACTCTATCACAGACACTGTCTCACAATCTCTCACAGACTGTCTCTCACAGACACTGTCTCGCACTTTGTCACAGAGAGACTCTCACAGACACTCTCTCACAGATACTCTCTCACAGATACTCTCTCACAGACACTCTCTCACAAGCACACTCTCACAAGCACACTCTCTCACAGACACACCCTCTCACAGACACACTCTCTCACAGACACTCTCTCACAGACACTCTCTCACAGACACTCTCACACTCTCAGACACACTCTCACAGACACTCTCCACAGACTCTCACAGACACTCTCTCAGACTCACAGACATTCTCTCGACACTCTCACAAACACTCACATACACTCCCTCACAGACACTCTCACAGACACTCTCTCACAGAAACTCTCTGACAGACAGACTCTCAAAGACACTCTCACAGACATTCTCTCGACACTCTCTCACAGACACTCTCAGACTCTCACAGACACTCTCACAGACTCTCTCACAAACTTTCAGAGATACTCTCTCACAGATACTCTCACAGACACTGTCTCACAGACACTCTCACAGACAGATACTCTCACATACACTTTCTCACAGATACTCACTCCGAGATACTCTCTCATAGACACTTTCACAGACACACTCTCACAGGCACACTCATGCTCTCTAACAGACACTCTCTCACAGACACTCTCTCACAGACTCTCACAGACATTCTCTAACAGACTCTCACAGATGCTCTCTCACAGACTCTTACAGACTCTCTCTCAGACACTCTCTCACAGACACTCTCTCACAGACTCTCAGGGACGCTCTCTCGCAGACTCCCACAGACACTCTCTCATACTCTCACCCTCTCTCAGAGACACTCTCTCACAGACACTCTCACACTCTCAGACACACTCTCACAGACACTCTCCACAGACTCTCACAGACACTCTCTCAGACTCACAGACATTCTCTCGACACTCTCACAAACACTCACATACACTCCCTCACAGACACTCTCACAGACACTCTCTCACAGAAACTCTCTGACAGACAGACTCTCAAAGACACTCTCACAGACATTCTCTCGACACTCTCTCACAGACACTCTCAGACTCTCACAGACACTCTCACAGACTCTCTCACAAACTTTCAGAGATACTCTCTCACAGATACTCTCACAGACACTGTCTCACAGACACTCTCACAGACAGATACTCTCACATACACTTTCTCACAGATACTCACTCCGAGATACTCTCTCATAGACACTTTCACAGACACACTCTCACAGGCACACTCATGCTCTCTAACAGACACTCTCTCACAGACACTCTCTCACAGACTCTCACAGACATTCTCTAACAGACTCTCACAGATGCTCTCTCACAGACTCTTACAGACTCTCTCTCAGACACTCTCTCACAGACACTCTCTCACAGACTCTCAGGGACGCTCTCTCGCAGACTCCCACAGACACTCTCTCATACTCTCACCCTCTCTCAGAGACACTCTCTCACAGACTCTCTCAGACACTCTCAGACTATCACACACACTCTCTCACACTCTCTCTCACGGACACTCTCACAGACACTCTCACATACACTCTCTCACAGATACTCTCTCACAGATACTCTATCAAAGACACTCTCTCACAGACACTCTCTCACAGACACTCTCTCACAGACTCTCACACACACTCTCACAGACACTCTCTCACAGACTCTCTCACAGACACTCTCTCATAGACACTGTCTCACCAACACTCTCACAGAAAGACTCTCACAGACACTCTCTCAGACTCACAGACACTCTCTCACAAACACTCACAGACATTCTCTCGACACTCTCACAGACTCAGACACTCTCACACTCTCACAGACACTCTCTCACAGACACTCTCACAGACTCTCTCACAGACACTCTCTCACAAACACACACTCACAGACTCAGACACTCTCACACACTCACAGATACTCTCTCACAGACACTCTCGCAGTCTCGTAGACACTCTCTCACAGAGTCTCACAGACACTTTCTCACAGCCTCTCACAGACACTCTCTGACTCACAGACACTGTCTCACAGACACTCACAGAAATTCTCTCGACTCTCACAGACTCTCGCAGACACTTTTACACTCTCACAGACACTCTATCACAGACACTCTCCCAGACTCTCACAGACACTCTCTCACAGAATCTCACAGACATTCTCACAGTCTCTCACACACACTCTCTCACAGACACTCTCCCACAGACTCTCTCACAGACACTCTCTCACAGACACTGTCTCACAGACATTCTCAAAGACAGACTCTCACAGTCTCTCACAGACACTCTCTCACAGACACTCTCACATACACTCTCACAGACACTCTCTCACAGACACTCTCACAGACACTCTCTCACAGATTCTGTCTCACAGACACTCTCCCACAGACTCTCACAGACACTCTCTCACAGAGACTCCCTCATAGTCTCTCACAGACACTCGCTCACAGACACTCTCTCACAGATTCTCACAGACACTGTCTCACTGTCTGTGAGAGACTATGAGAGAGTGTCTGAGAGTGTCTGTGAGAGAGTGTATGTGAGAGAGTGTCTTTGATTGAGTGTCAGTGAGAGAGTATCTGTGAGAGAGTGTCTGTGGGAGAGTGTCTGTGAGAGTTTGTAAGAGTGTCTGTGAGAGTTTATATGAGAGACTGTGAGAGTCTGTCTGTGAGAGTGTCTGTGAGACAGTGTCTGTGAGAGAGTGTCTGTGGGAGTCTGTGAGAGAGTGTCTGTGAGTGTGTGTGATAGTGTCTGTGAGAGAGTGTCTGTGAAAGTTTGTGAGAGCATCTGTGAGAGAGTGTCTGTGAGAGTGTCTGTGAGAGAGTTTATGTGAGTCTGTGAGAGAGTGTATGTGAGAGTCTGTGAGAGTGTTTGTGAGAGCATGAGAGAGTGTCTGTGAGAGTCTGTGAGAGTGTCTGTGAGAGTGTGAGGGAGTGTCTGTGATAGAGTGTGAGAGAGTGTTTGTGAGAGTTTGTGAGAGAGTGTCTCTGAAAGTTTGTGAGAGAATCTGTGAGAGAGTGTCTGTGAGAGTCTGAGAGTTTGAGAGTGTCTGTGAGAGAGTGTGTCAGTGTCGAGAGAATGTCTGTGAGAGTATGTGAGAGTGTCTGTTTTATAGAGTGTTTGTGAGAGTCTGTGAAGAGTGTCTGTGAGTGTCTGTGATAGTGTCTGTGAGAGAGTGTATGTGAAAGTTTGTGAGAGCATCTGTGAGAGAGTGTCTGTGAGAGTGCCTGTGAGAGAGTTTATGTGAGTCTGTGTGAGAGTGTGTGTGAGACTCTGTGAGAGTGTGTGTGAGAGCGTGAGAGAGTGTCTGTGAAAGTGTCTGTGAGAGTGTGAGGGAGTGTGAGGGAGTGTCTGTGATAGAGTGTGAGAGAGTGTCTGTGAGAGTTTGTGAGTGAGTGTCTCTGAAAGTTTGTGAGAGAGACTGTGAGAGAGTGTCTGTGAGAGTCTGAGAGTTTGAGAGTGTCTGTGAGAGAGTGTGTCAGTGTCGAGAGAATGTCTTTGAGAGTCTGTGAGAGTCGGAGAGAGTGTCTGTGAGAGAGTGTCTGTGAGTTTGAGAGAGTGTGTGAGAGAATGTTTGTGAGAGAGTGTCTGTGAAAGAGTGTCTGTGAGAGTGTTGGTGAGGAAGTGTCTGTGAGAGAGTGTCTGTGAGAGTCTGTGAGAGTGTATGTGAGAGTCTGTGAGAGAGTCTGTGAGGGAGTGTATGTGAGTGTCTTTGATAGAGTGTCGAGAGAATGTCTGTGAGTGTCTGTGAGTGTCTGTTAGAGTCTGTGAGAGAGTGTCTGTGAGAGTCTGTGAGAGTATCTGTGAGAGAGTGTCTGTGAGAGTGTGTGTCTGTGAGAGTGTGCTTGTGAGAGTGTGTCTGTGAGAGTCCTTGTGAGAGTGTCTGTGAGAGAGTATCTGTGAGAGAGTATCTGTGAGAGAATGTCTGTGAGAGTCTGTCTGTGAGAGAGTGTGAGACAGTGTCTGTGAGAGAGTGTCTGTGAGAGAGTGTCTTTGAGAGTCTGTGAGAGAGTGTCTGGTGAGAGACTATGAGAGTCTGTGAGAGTCTGTGAGAGAGTGTATGTTAGTGTGTGTGATAGAGTGTCTGTGAGAGTGTCTGTCAGAGAGTGTCTGTGAGAGAGTCTGTGAGTGTGTCTGTGAGAGTCTGTGAGAGAGTGTCTGTGAGAGTGTGAAAGTGTCGAGAGAATGTCTGACTGTGGGAGAGTGTCTGTGAGTGTCTGTGAGAGTGTCTGTGAGAGTCTGTGAGAGAGTGTCTGTGAGAGTCTGTAATAGTGTCTGTGAGAGAGTGTCTGTGAGAGAGTGTGTCTGTTAGAGTTTACATGTGAGAGTTTATCTGTGAGAGTGCTTGTGAGAGTGTCTGTGAGAGAGTATCTGTGAGAGAATGTCTGTGAGAGTCTGTCTGTGAGAGTGTGAGACAGTGTCTGTGAGAGAGTGTCTGAGAGTGTCTGTGACAGAGTGTCTTTGATAGAGTGTATGTGAGAGTGTCTGTGAGATAGTATCTATGAGAGAGTGTATGTGAGCGAGTGTCTGTGAGAGTCTGTGAGACAGTGTCTGTGAGAGTGTGTGTGAGAGTCTGTCAGAGAGTGTCTGTGAGAGAGTGTCTGTGAGAGATTATGATAGAGTCTGTGAGAGAGTGTCTGAGAGTGTCTGTGAGAGTGTGTCTGTGAGAGTGTCTGTGAGACAGTGTCTGTGAGAGAGTGTCTGTGAGAGAGTGTATGTGAGAGTGTGAGGGAGTGTGAGGGAATGTCTGGAAGAGTGAATGTGAGGGTTTCCGAGAGAGTGTCTGTGAAAGTCTGTGAGAGAGTGTCTGTGAGACAGTATCTATGAGAGTGTCTGTGAGTGTCTGTGAGAGAGTTTATGTGAGTCTGTGAGAGGGTGTGTGTGAGAGTCTGTGAGAGTGTGTGTGAGAGTCTGTGAGAGTGTCTGTGAGTGTCTGTTAGAGTCTGTGAGAGAGTGTCTGTGAGAGTCTGTGAGACTGTCTGTGAGAGAGTGTCTGTGAGAGTGTGTGTCTGTGAGGGTGTGCTTGTGAGAGAGTGTCTGTGAGAGTGTGTGTCTGTGAGGGTGTGCTTGTGAGAGAGTGTGTCTGTGAGAGTCCTTTTGAGAGTGTCTGTGAGAGAGTATCTGTGAGAGAGTATCTGTGAGAGTCTGTCTGTGAGAGAGTGTGAGACAGTGTCTGTGAGAGAGTGTCTGTGAGAGAGTGTCTGTGAGAGTCTGTGAGAGAGTGTCTGGTGAGAGACTATGAGAGTCTGTGAGAGAGTGTATATTAGTGTGTGTGATAGAGTGTCTGTGAGAGTGTCTGTGAGAGAGTGTCTGTGAGAGAGTCTGTGAGTGTGTCTGTGAAAGTCTGTGAGAGAGTGTCTGTGAGAGTGTGAAAGTGTCGAGAGAATGTCTGTGACTGTCTGTGGGAGAGTGTCTGTGAGTGTCTGTGAGAGAGTGTCTGTGAGAGTCTGTGAGAGAGTGTCTGTGAGAGTCTGTAATAGTGTCTGTGAGAGAGTGTCTGTGAGATAGTGTGTCTGTTAGAGTTTGCATGTGAGAGTGTGTCTGTGAGAGTGCTTGCGAGAGTGTCTGTATGAGAGTATCTGTGAGAGAATGTCTGTGAGAGTCTGTCTGTGAGAGCGTGAGACAGTGTCTGTGAGAGAGTGGCTGAGAGTGTCTGTGAGAGAGTGTCTTTGATAGTGTATGTGAGAGTGTCTGTGAGATAGTATCTATGAGAGAGTGTGTGTGAGAGAGTGTCTGTGAGAGTCTGTGAGACAGTGTCTGTGAGACAGTGTTTGTGAGAGAGTGTGTGTGTGAGTCTGTGAGAGAGTGTCTGTGAGAGAGTGTCTGTGAGAGATTATGAGAGAGTCTGTGAGAGAGTGTCTGAGAGTGTCTGTGAGAGAGTGTCTGTGAGAGTGTCTGTAACAGACTGTCTTTGAGAGTCTGTCTGTGAGAGTGTCTGTGAGACAGTGTCTGTGAGAGAGTGTCTGTGAGAGAGTGTCTGGGAGAGTGTCTGTGAGAGAGTGTCTGTGAGAGTGTCTGTAACAGACTGTCTTTGAGAGCCTGTCTGTGAGAGTGTCTGTGAGACAGTGTCTGTGAGAGAGTGTCTGTGAGAGTGTCTGGGAGAGTGTGTCTGGGAGAGTGTCTGTGAGAGAGTGTATGTGAGAGTGTGAGGGAATGTCTGGAAGAGTGTCTGTGAGAATGTGAGGGTTTCTGAGAGAGTGTCTGTGAAAGTCTGTGAGAGAGTGTCTGTGAGACAGTATCTATGAAAGTGTCTGTGAGTGTCTGCGAGAGAGTTTATGTGAGTCTGTGAGAGAGTGTGTGTGAGAGTCTGTGAGAGTGTGTGTGTGAGAGTGTCTGTGAGATTGTGAGGGAGTGTGAGTGAGTGTCTTGCTAGAGTGTGAGAGTGTCTGTGAGAGTTTGTGAGAGCGTCTCTGAAAATTTGTGAGAGAGTGTCTGTGAGAGAGTGACTGTGAGAGAGTGTCTGTGAGAGTCTGTCTGTGAGAGTGTTGGTGAGGAAGTGTCTGTGAGAGAGTCTGTGAGTGAGTGTCTGTGAGTGTCTGTGGTAGAGTGTCTGTGAGAGAATGTCTCTGAGAGTCTGTGAGAGATTGTCTATGAGAGTGTGAGAGTGTCGAGAGAATATCTGTGAGTGTCTGTGAGTGTCTGTGAGAGTCTGTGAGAGTGTATGTGAGAAAGTGTCTGTGAGAGTGTGTGTCTGTGAGAGTGTGCTTGTGAGAGAGTGTGTCTGTGAGAGTGCTTGTGAGAATGTCTGTGAGAGAGTATCTGTGAGTGTATCTGTGAGAGTCTGTCTGTGAGTGTGAGACAGTATCTGTGAGAGTCTGTGAGAGAGTGTCTGTGAGCGACTATGAGAGAGTCTGTGAGAGTTTGTGAGAGTCTTTGAGGGAGTGTCTGTTAGTGTCTGTGATATAGTGTCTGTGAGAGGGTCTGTGAGTGTGTCTGTGAGAGTCTGTGAGAGAGTGTCGGTGAGAGTGTGAAAGTGTTGAGAGAATGTCTGTTAGTGCCTGTGGGAGAGTGTCTGTGAGTGTCTGTGAGAGTCTGTGAGAGTGTCTGTTAGAGTCTGTAATAGTGTCTGTGAGAGAGTGTGTCTGTGAGAGTCTGCATGTGAGAGCGTCTGTGAGAGTGCTTGTGAGAGTGTCTTTGAGGGAGTATCTGTGAGAGAGTATCTGTGAGAGAATATCTGTGAGAGTCTGTCTATGAGAGTGTGAGACAGTGTCTGTGAGAGAGTGTCTCTGAAAGTTTGTGAGAGAGTCTGTGAGAGAGTGTCTGTGAGAAAGTGACTGTGAGAGAGTGTCTGTAAGAGTCTGTCTGTGAGAGTGTAGGTGAGAGAGTGTCTGTGAGAGTGTTGGTGAGGAAGTGTCTGTGAGAGAGTGAGAGTCTGTGAGGGAGTGTCTGTGATAGAGTGTCTGTGAGAGAGTGTCTGTGAACCTGTGACAGATTGTCTGTGATAGTGTGAGAGTGTTGAGAGAATGTCTGTGAGAGAGTGTCTGTGAGAGTCTGTGAGAGAGTGTCTGTGAGAGTGTCTGTGAGAGAGTGTCTGTGGGAGTGTGTGTCTGTGAGAGTGTCTGTGATAGAGTGTCTGTGAGTTCTTCGACAACTACAGATACTGGTGTTCGGAGCACACTGCAAGCTACTTCTGGGTCACTTGAGCAGCAGATGGGTAGCCATTTAGACAGGGGCACACGGCATGCTAGCAGTCACAGCGAGCACTTTGTAAACGCAGCAGTGGTGACGGCCACAGGCAAAAGTCTTAGCTTTGATGGCAAAGATCTCCATGGTCACAGTTGTTTCACTTTACCAGCGAGGACACTCGCATTCGGTCTTATTGCACTGCCGCGAGGTAACAGCCAATCCGCAATTTACGTTTGCCACCTCATTTCTGGAGAGACTGTGCCCATGCTATCGGGCTCACCAATCAGTCTTTGCCGTCTCCATGATTCCCTTGCTTTGACCCTCAGCACTAGGGTCTGGGTCTGTTACTCCAACACCTCCTGCAGGGTTGGCAGGATATTTCCCTCTCTCGGTAGGCCGGCTGGCTTCCAGACACCTAAGGTCAGAGATACAGCTCTCCCAGCAAGACAAGACTCCAGGGAATAACCCCTGTCATCTGGGAAGTTGGCTGTAAGACAGACACCAGCTCTGGGTGCACAGCAGTCCTCACGGTATGCTGCAGAGCAGAGTGATGCTCCCTGTAGTATGGTAGTCTCCATCCAGGAGCAACCACAACACAGGCACAAAGAGAGATGAGCTTTCTATACCTGGCTTATCAACAACCACACTGTGCAGTGATCAGTGGAAATACAAAAGGCTGGCTCACCTAAAAGATCCTTTCCACAATGAAAAGGAGACTTCAGTCCCACCCTTCACTGCCACCATCTTCCAAGTGGTGGCACTACAGCAAGACTAATCAACAGCTCCTCTCAGCAAAAGGGCTTCAGTGAATTTCTGAAGGTGTCTTGTCTCCACCCTCCAGCTTTAGGAATGTCAGCAAAACACTTACACTGTCTGGGAAAACAATCTCCCCTCCATCTTGTGTACAGAAGCAGATTCAGGGCATCCAGGATGGAATCCAGAGGCATCCATTACACGGGCACACTTGTGAACATATTGCATGTACCAAACAAGACACAACATAAACACACACAGCATATATTTGGAATATCAGCACAAGGGTTAGGATTAGCGCACTGAAACAGAACTTCACATCGGTGGGGCTTCCACTCTAGTGACACAGATAAAAAGGTCTGATCATGACTAAGGCCAGCTTGGTTCCTTGGCAACACACTAAAAAGGCCTTCACAACCCTGATCCTGGCTGTCTGCCGGACACACCTGAAATAATTCCCACTCACCCGTGGCAGTCTTCCTCCTTTGCCTTTCCACTGCACAGCCACAATTCTAGCAGCACAGCTCAGTTCACCAGAAAACAAAACATGAAAGTATTTACAATTAATCACCTTTAACCTTCCTAACCATAGAAGAATTCATCAATGCTGAAAACTCTTGCCTTTGGGATAAGTCTGTCTGCCCGGGCCAGGCTATCCAGGGGGCGAGCAGGGGTTATCTTGAGTGTATATCCCCCTTACCCTGACTAGAAGCAACGGTCCCAATTTGGACAAAGGTAACTACCTCTGCCAAGTAGAGAACCCATTTCTAATAATAAAGTAACATGTCATAAATCGAAATATTCATGTGCGGCAAAAGGATCAAACACTGCTATGAACAATTTGGCCTTAGTAGCTAGCCCCCCACATAACTCAACCCTAGGGAGGAATGTAGGGGTAAACATGGACTCCAATCTTTCAATCATAATTGTTGGACCCGGCCTCGTGGCATGGTCCCACTCCTCCCGCATGGCGGGCCCTGGACTAGCTCGACACCTGTCCTCCGGCCGAAGGCGGCACCATCCACCCTACATGAAGGCCGCCCCTCCGGGCAACCACCGGCTCTCCCCCTCTGGAACTCGGCAACCCCTCCTCGCTCAACTGGTCCGAACCCTATCCCGGACCACCATCTCAAACCCCGACTCCATCTTGGACCCTCCACGACCAGGCCCCGTGGCCTCGACCCGACCCCGGCTCTCTCACAAGTCAACACCGAAGGAATTGATCAGCCGGTGGCCTTCATTAGCCGACGTCTGCTGGCCCGAGAACAGTGCTGGAGCACCATTGAGCGGGAGACCTTCGCCGTGGTGTGGGCCCTCAAGAAGCTCCGGTCCTATCTCTTCGGCACCCACTTCTGGGTACAAACTGACCACCGACCTCTGCGGTGGCTGATGCAGATGCGAGGGGAGAATCCGAAGTTGCTGCGTTGGTCCATCTCCCTACAAGGGATGGACTTCACTGTGGAGCATCGCCCAGGCAACGACAACGCCAACGCAGACGGCCTGTCCCGCGTCTTCCGCCTCGGCGAAGAGAATACCCAAGAGGATGGCTGACTCTCCCTGCCTTCAGCTGGGGGGGACGTGTGTTGGACCCGGCCTCGTGGCGTGGTCCCACTCCTCCCGCATGGCGGGCCCTGGACTACCTCTACCCCTGTCCTCCGGCCGAAGGCGGCACCATCCACCCTACACGAGGGCCGCCCCATCCGGGTAACCACCGGCTCTCCCCCTCTGGAACTCGGCAACCCCTCCTCGCCCAACTGGTCCGAACCCTATCCCGGACCACCATCTCAAACCCCGACTCCATCTTGGACCCTCCACAACCAGGCCCCGTGGCCTCGACCCAACCCCGGCCACTGACCCAGCGAAGACCCGACATCGAGGCACCACGATCCGACCAGGTGGTAAAGAGGCCACTTGACGGATCAATGAGGGGAAGAGTTTCGATGGTCCTCCAACCATCCCCCGACGCCTGGTTTCGATCGCCCCCGGCCTCTCTGGGCGCTGGCTCCACCCCCTTGCTGGGTGTCTGGACACGCTCATCCCGCCCCCTCCGACCCCCAGGTGCGAGGGTCCGGACATCAAAGGACGCCAGACCTATATCTGGTGCAGCTCTGGAGCAGGTCGGCAGTTGTATCCTGAAGTCGAGAGACACCGAGACGAACTCATCCGCGTGGAACCCGTAACCACCTCTGAAGCCCTGCTGGCGCTGTCGCGGCTCATTTTCGCCGAAACCATCCTTGAGGCCCTGCTGCCGCTGCCCATCTTCGTTGAAACCATCCTTGAGGCCCTGCTGGCGCTGCCGCGGCCCATCTTCGTTGAAACCATCCTTGAGGCCCTGCTGGCGCTGCCGTGGCCCATCACTGTTGAAACCATCCTTGAGGCTTTGCTGGCGCTGCCGCGGCCCATTTACGCTGAAACCATCTTTTGAGCCCTGCTGGCACTGCCGCGGCCCAACCCTGAGGAACCCCCCAGCTCGAGGATTGAGAGCTGAGCGTAGGGTATCCCTGTACCAGACTGGTACCAGGACTGTCCCGCTATCCCCTTCCCTCAGAGACTCAACCTGAAAGGATCCCTGGATCCAGTTGCACCTGATCGCTACGATAACCTGCCTTGAATTGTTGATAAAAACGTTAAGAACCTATCCTTGTGTGGTGTCCATCTGTAGAGAGGGTGATTGCTCATCTGTACGATCCTAGTGGAGGAACCTCGCCAGGAGGCCTCCCGACTTCGCTCGGCCCATTCTAAGATCCCCTTTCCAACAATAATCATATTGGGTTTGTCCAATGTGTCAAAACTAAAAAATGTGTCACTTCTTTCCCTCATATTGGCTATGAAGATGGCTCTGCCCACATTGCCTGAAATTCTTGGCCTGCATCACTTGCGGGAAGTGTTAGCCTCCCTTCCCTGCCGCCCCCCAAAGGTTGGGTCTTGTTGCTCTCCTGACCTGAGCACAGGTATCTCGCAGAGCTGCCAAGTTTTCCGGGTCCATCCGTGTTGTGCTGCTCCAGTCCACGTTTTTTCCTGGAATTCTGGGACTTGTAGTCTTGTTTATTTTATTATAAAACAGGACTACACGTCCCATAATTCAGAGGAAAAAACCTGGACTGGAGCGGCACATCACACAATGACCGCAGAAACTTGGCAGCTATGACTAAGACTCACAGGGAAAGTAGAAGCACCTCGGAGCAACACACAGTAAAGATTGTACTAGAAATTCACACAAGTGAGACCCTATTACGAGCCTGGTGAAGAATGAGAGCTCCTGTTGTGAATGGTGTACCGTCCACAAGGGGAGACCCATCTATCAGCAGGGACGCAACAACTGCTCCTGGGTGTGATTGGTTCGAAGTTATCTCACTGTGACCAATGAAGAGTGGCCCTCATTGGGCTCTCTTGGTAAAGTTCATAATAAATTATAGCGTATGACCCCCCTGTGTGAGTGTCTTCGCACGTGCTTGTATGGATGTGTGTGTGTGCAAGTTGTGATAGGCTTAGGGTCGCGCCTTCCCGGCAGCAGAATCCTGTGGAATGAACACCTGTGACGTGCCATGCACTCCACTGTGACGTCACGAGGTCGAGGCCAGCACCAGCAGGGGATTCCTGTGGATGGAACACCTGTGAGGTGCCATGCCAGCCTAGCATCAGCAGGGAAATCCTGTGGATGGAACACCTGTGACGTGCCAGGCCCTCCACTGTGACGTCAGGAGGCCCAGCCTAGCACCAGCAGGGGAATCCTGTGGATGAAACACCTGTGACGTGCCAGGCCCTGCACTGTGATGTCACGAGGTTCTGGCCAGGACCAGCAGGGGAATCCTGTGGATGGAACACCTGTGGCATGCCAGGCCCTCCTCTGTGATGTCAGGAGGTCCAGCCTAGCACCAGCAGAGACAAGGAGAGGCCACTGAGAGGGGGGAGAATGTCGGGCAGGATTAGATGGTCTTTGAGGCTCATCGCAGGATAATTTCGTGATTAAGTAGTTTTTTTTAAAAAGGTGATTGAGTTAAAGCCGTGTCTCGGCTGCCCCACCTCTTACACTGCATGCAGCACTTGTCATCGCCCATAAACCGGTGATGCATGATGACAGGTTGAAGGTCTCTATTGTGACGTGTCCGTGGTATACAAGGCTGGTAACCAGGCAGCCGCGGCATTGCACTCATGAGCACCGGACGGAGACGACCATACCTGGCGGCCGGAGCCGAGGCCCCGAGAGGCCGAGGGGGCCGGGGCCTCACAGGCTCCAAAAGAACTGGGCGGGGCTGGGTGAAAGGGACGAGGTGAGTATAGAAACCAAATGAAAACGAACTTGAAACTGAACTGAAACCAAACTTTAAACTAACTTGATACTGGCTTGATACTGACTTGATACTGGCTTGATACTGACTTGATACTGGCTTGATACTGACTTGATACTGACTTGATACTGGCTTGAAACTTCCCTTCCCTTTTCCTTTCTCTTTCCCGTTTTTCCCCCTCTACCTTACATTCCTATCTCTCCTCTCATATCCCCTTCTCCTTTCTTTTAAGTTCCCTTTTCTCCATCACTCTTTAATCCTCTCCCCTTCTGTCACTCCCCTCCCCTTCCCATTCAATCTATTCCGGTCCCATCCTGCACTCTCTTATCTCCTTTTCCATATCCACCCCTTCCCTTCTCTTCCCCTCCATTCCCTCCCATTCACAGCCTCTTTCCCTTCCAATCTGTTCCCATCGCCTCTGCTCCTTTTCTGCTCCCCTTCCACTTACCCATCCTTTCTTCCTTATTCTTCCGTCCTTCACGTCCCTTCCTCTTCACCATTCCCTCCCCTTTCCCCTCACCCATCCCTTCTTCCATACCCTACCCTTCCCCTCACTACCCTTCCCCTCACCTCCCTCTCTCTCATTTGCCCTCTGCCCCCCTTCTCCCTTCCTTTCCCTGTCTTTCTCCTACTTTCTATTCTCCGCCTTCTTCCCCTCATTCTTCCTTTCCTTTCATTTCCCTTCCATTCCCTTCCCCCACTCTTCCCTAACCCATCCCTTCTTTCTCTTTACCCCACCCTCCCATTACCCCTCTCCCTCCTTGTTCCCCTCCCCCTCCCCCTTTATTTCCATTACTCTCTTCTTTACCTCTTTAATCCTCTCCCCTTCTGTCACTCCCTCATCCCTTCCATCCCATTCACCACCTCAACTCCCATCCTATTCTGTTACCCCATACACAGAACCCTACACACAACCCCCCAAACACAACCCCCACACAGACACCCTAACACACAACCCCCCCACACACACACAACACCCCCCCAACCTCCACACAACCCCCCACACATGCAACCCGACACACAACCCCACAAACACACAACTCCACCACACACAACCCCCACACACACAACCCCACACACAAAACACCCCCACACACACCCCACACACACAGCCCCACACACTCACACAAAACCTCACACACACACAATCCCAAACACACAATCCCACACACACAACCCCACACACACAACCCCCCACACACAAACCAACACACTCACACACAACCCCACACACACAACCCCACACACAACCGCCCCCACACACACCACCTCACACTCACACAACCCCACGCACTCACACACACACAACCCCCCACACACAAACCCCCACACACAACCCCATACACAAACACAACTCCACACACATACACAACCCCTCACACACACAACCCCACACACAACCCCCACACACAACCCCACACACACACAACCCCATACACAACCCCACACACAACCACAACCACACAACCACACACAAAACCCCACACACACAACCCCCCACATACAACCACACACACAACCCCACACACAACCACACACACAACCAACCACACACAACCACCCACACACACAACAGAACACAAAAAAACACACACACAACCCCACACACCACACACTCCCACACACACAACCCCAAACACACACAACCCCACACACACACACCCCACACATACAACCCCGCCCATTCACAACCCCCCAACACACACAACCCCCCACACACACACAACCCCCACACACACAAACCCCCCACACTCAACCCCCCACAAACCTGCCCACCCCACACACAACCCAACACACACACAAACCCCAAACACACAACCCCACATACACAACCCCACTCCATACACACACCCCACACCCCCCATACACACAACCCCACACACACACAACCCCACACAAACCCCCCCACACACACACACAACCCCCCCACACACACAACCCCCCCACACACAACCCCACAAACTCACACACAGAACACCCCATAACCACACACACACACACAACCCCCCACAAACACACCGTACCGCACAAACACACACACAACCACACAACCCCACAATCACACACAAACACACAACCACACACACACACAACCACACACACACATAACACACAACCACACAACCCCACAATCCCACACACACAACCATACACACACAACCCTAAACACACAATCCCAGACACCACAAAACCCCCTACACACAAACAACATCCCCCACACACACACACCACCACAACCACACAACCCCTATACACACAAACCCCCCACACACACAACCCCCCCAAACACAACTCCCCCCACCACAACCCCCTCCACACACACAACCCCCACACAACCCCACACACACACACACACAACTCCACACACAACCCCCCACACACAACTCCACACACAAACCCACACACAAAACCACACACACAACCCCCCACAGACCGAACCTCCCCACACACAACCCCCCCGCAAACACAACCCCACACCCACAATCAACCCCACACACTCACACACAACCCCCACATACAACCCCCCACATACACAACACCACAAACACACAACCCAACACACACACAAAACCCCCCACGCACAGCCCCACACACACACAACCCCCTACTCACAACCCCCCCCACACAACCCCACACAACCCCACACACACAACACCCCCAAAAACACAACCCCCCACACACAACCCCCCCCCCACACACACAACCCCCCACACACCACCCCACACACAACCCCCCACACAGACACCCCCACACATACAACCCCCCACACACACATCCCCCCACACACACAACCCCACACACACCACCCTACACAGAACCCAACACTCACAACCCCATGCACTCACACACACAACCCCCCACACACACCCAAAACCCGCCACACACAACCCCACACACAACACATACACATACACACACACAGAAACCTCCCACACACAACCCCTCCCCACAAACACAACCCCACACACAACCCCACACCCGCAATCAACCCCACACACCCAAACCCCCCACACACAACCCCACACACAACCACACACAACTACACACACAACCACACACACACATAACCCCCCACACACACAACCCCCACACACACAACCCCCCACACACACAACCCCATACACAAACACAATCCCACACACAACCCCACACACACACAACTCCTCACACACAACCCAACACACAACATCCCCCCACACCCACACAAACCCCCCCACACAAAACCCCACACACACAACCCCACACACACACACAACCCTCCCCCCCAAACAACCCCCACACACACAACCCCCAACTCACAAGCCCCCACACCCCCCACTCACACAACCCCCATACACACACAACCCACATACACAAACCCCCCCCCACACAAAAAACCCCCGCACACAAGTCCCCCCCCACAGAACCCCACACAAACACAAACCCCACACACAAAACCCAAAACATACAACCCCACACACACCAACCCCCACACACTCACAACCTCCCACACACAACCCCACACACACAACCCCCCCACACACACAACCCCGACACACTCAACCCCCCACACACAAAAGCCCCAACACACAACCACACACACACACACAAACACCCACACCCACACACAACCCCACACAACCACACACAAACACACAAACACACAAACACAAAACCACACACACATGCCCACACACAACCCTATACACACAACCCCACACAACCTCACCCACACAAACAAGCCCACACACACAACCCCCCACACACAACCACCCACACACACAACCCCCTGCATACACACAGCCCCCCACAAACACACACAACCCCCTTACACACACAACCCCCACTTACAAGCCCCCCATACACACAACCCCCCCACACACAAACCCCACACACAGAACCTCACATACATAACCCCCCCCACACACAACCCCACACACTCACACAACCCCACACACACATGCCCCCACACACACAACCCCACACACAACCCCCTACACACACAACCCCACACACTCACAATCCCACACACACACAACACCCCCACACACACAAGCCCCCCACACACAACGCCCCACACACACAACCCCCCACACACACACCACACACACTCACACACAACCCCCCCCCACACACAACCCCACTCACACACAACCCCACAGTCACACAACCCCACACACTCACACACACAACCCCACACTCACAACCCCTCCCCACACACACAACCCCCTACACAACCACACACAACCACACACAAAACCCCCACACCCCAACACACAACCGCACACATATACACTCACTCAACCCCACACACACAATCCACACACACACAATCACATAACCCCACAACCAGACACAACCAACCACACAACACAACCCCACACACACAACCCCCCCACACACAACACCCCACACACACAACACCCCAAACGCAACCCCACACATACACAACCCCATACACACACACAATCCCCACACAGACACAACCCCCCACACACAAGCCCCCCCCACACACACAATACCCCCCACACACACAATACCCCCCACACACACAAAAACACACATAACCCCACACACAACCCCATCTACACACACACAACCCCACACTCACAACCCCAAACATACACACACAACCCCCCACACACAACCCCACACACACACAACTCCATTACCACACACACACAACCCCACATATACACACACAGCCCCCCACACACACAACCCCCCACACACAACCCCCCCCACACACACCACACACACACCACCACACACATATAACCCATCACAACTAAACACAAACACACAACCACAAACACAACCACACAACCCCACGACCACACACAAACACACAACCACACACCCACCCACACACACAACCCTACATACACAACCCCACACACCACACAACCCCACACACAACCCCCATAAACCCCCCACTAGAACCCCCCACACACACACAACCCCCCACATACAAACTTCCCCCACACACAAACCCCACACACAACCATACAACTGCAAAACCCCACCCACAACCCCACACAACCACACACACCCAACACACAACCCCACACACACACACACAACCCACACACAAACCCCCCCACACTCACAACCCTTCACACACACAACCCCCCACACACACATTAACCACCACACACAACCCCACACACACACCACCACACACACATAACCCCTCACAACTAAACACAAACACACAGCCACACACACAACCACACCCACACCCACACACACACAACCCCACACACCACACAACCCCACACACACAACCCCACACACAACCCCCCACAAACAACCCCCTAATCACAACCCCCCACACACAACCCCCCCACACACATTTTCCACACACACAAACCCCCCACACTCACAACCCCCCACACATACAAATCCCCCAACACACAAGGCCCTCACAAACACAAACCCTACACGCAACCACCCCAAACCCCCCACACACAACCCCACACACTCACACACAACCCCCCACACACACAACCCCACACTCACACACACCCACCCCCTCTCACACACAACCCCCCACACACAACCCACACTCACATAAACAACCACCCCAATACACACACACAACCCCACACATTTACAACCCCCCACACACCCAAAAAAACACACACAACCACACACCACACAATCCCACACACACAACCCCCGACACCCCAACACAACACCCCACAAACATACAGACTCACTCAACCCCACACACACAACCCCCCACACACAACTCCACACACACACAACCCCCACACAACCCCCACACACACAACCCTCCCACACACAACCCCACACACAACCCCACATACCACACAACCCCACACACACAACCCCCCCACACACAACCCCACACACACAACCCACCCACACACAACCCCACACACACAACCCCCCACACACAACCACACACAAACACAACCCCATACACACACACAAACCCCACAGACACAACCCCCCCACACACAAACCCCCACACACAACCCCCCACACACACAACCCCACCCACACACACAACCCCAAACACACATACACACAACCCCCCCACACACACACGCCCACACACAACCTCACACCCACACACACACTCAACTCCATAACCACACACACACAAACCCACACACACAACACCCCACACACACAAACCCACCCACACAACCACACACACATAACCACACACAACCCCCACACACAACCCCCACACACAACCCCACACACACACGCCCACACACAACCCTACACACACAACACCACACAACCCCTCACACACATAAACCAAGACACTCTCTCAGACTCTCACAGACACTCTCACAGACTCTAACAGACTCAGACACTCCTACAAACACTCTCACAGATACTATGACTCTCACACTCTCAGAGAGACACTCAGACACACTCGCACAGACACTCGCACAGACTCTCACAGACATTCTCTCTCTCTCACAACCTCTCACAGACACTCCTTCACACTCTCACATTCTCACACTCTAACAGACTCTCACAGACACTATCTCACATAGACACTCTCTTACAGATACTCTCACATACACTCTCACAGACACGCTCACAGACACACAAAGACTCTCAGACACTCTCTCAGACTCTCAGATACCCTCTCACAGACTGGCAGACACTCTCTCATACTCTCACAGACACTCTAACAGAAACTCTCACATACACTCTCACAGATACTGTCTCACAGACACTCTCTCACAGAATCTCAGACACTCTCACAGATACTCTCTCACAGACACTCTCATAGACCCTATCAAAGACACTCTCTCACAGACACTCTCACGGATACTCGCACACAGACACTCTCACAGATACTCTCTCACACTCTCAGACACTCATAGACACTCTCACAGACTCTCACAGACACTCTCTCACAGACTCTCACAGACACTCTCTCACAGACACACTCTCTCACAGACACTCTGTTGTGTCCTATGTAGAAAGGCACCAGGAGCCAGGATGTATATTTAAGTCTTTATTAATCTTCACTTCAGGATACATCTGTCTTGACTCCAGCCAGCCTAGTGTGGTACCAGCCCCACCAGGAGCAGCCTGCCTAGCTGCTCAGCCCATCTCTAACTGCCACATTCATCCCACTCAGTCACCCAGGCATTCCACGCATCACAGGAGCACCAACATTCTAAGGCCAAGACACTATGGCTGAGCAGCTAGAGGCAGCAGGGCTAGAGTACATGTTAAACTAAAAAGTAGGATATAACACACTCTCACAGACACTCTCACATACTTTCAGACACTCTCTCACAGACTCTCACAGACACTCTTTTACAGACACTCTCTCAGACTCACAGAAACTCTCTCACAGACTCTCACAGACATTCTTTCGACTCTCCCAGACACTCTCACATACAATCTCTCACACACTCTCACAGACTCTCACACTCTCACAGACACTATCACAGACAGTCACAGACACTGTTTCACACTCTCTCACAGACACTCTCACAGACACTCACAGACACTCTCTCACAGATACTCTCTCACGGACACTCTCTCACAAGCACTCTCTCACAGACACACTCTCACAGACACACTCTCACAAGCACACTCAAAGACACTCTCACAGACTCTCAGACACACTCTCACAGACACTCTGACAGACTCACAGACATCCTCTAAGACTCACAGACACTATCACAGACACTCACAGACACTTCCTCACAGACTCTCACAGACACTTCCTCACAGACTCTCACAGACACTCTCTCACAGATACTCTCTCACGGACACTCTCTCACAAGCACTCTCTCACAGACACACTCTCACAGACACACTCTCACAAGCACACTCAAAGACACTCTCACAGACTCTCAGACACACTCTCACAGACACTCTGACAGACTCACAGACATCCTCTAAGACTCACAGACACTATCACAGACACTCACAGACACTTCCTCACAGACTCTCACAGACACTTCCTCACAGACTCTCACAGACACTCTCTCACAGACACTCTCTGACAGACTCTCACAGGCACTCTCTCACAGACACTCTCTCACAGACACTCTCACACTCTCAAAGACACTCTCCAGACTCTCACAAACTTTCAGAGACACTCTCTCACAGACACTCTCACAGGCACTCTCTGACAGACACTCTCTCACACTCTATGAGTCTTTATTAATCTTCAGCTCAGGATACATCTGTCTTGGCTCCAGCCAGCCTAGTGTGGTACCAGCCCCACCAGGAGCAGCCTGCCTAGCTGCTCAGCCCATCTCTAACTGCCACATTCATCCCACTCAGCCACCCAGGCATTCCACGCATCACAGGAGCACCAACATTCTAAGACCAAGACACACTCTGGCTGAGCAGCTAGAGGCAGCAGGGCTAGAGTACATGTTAAACTAAAAACTTGGATATAACACACTCTCTCACAGACACTCTCTTACAGACACTCTCTCAGACTCACAGACACTCTCTCACAGACTATCACAGACATTCTTTTGACTCTCACAGACACTCTCACACACACTCTCAGACTCTCACACTCTCACAGACACTCTATCACAGACAGTCAAAGACACTGTTTCACACTCTCTCACAGACACTCTCTCACACTCTCACAGAAACTCACAGACACTCTCTCACAGATACTCTCTCACAGACACTCTCTCACAAGCACACTCTCACAGACACACTCTCACAAGCACACTCACAGACACTCTCACAGACTCTCAGACACTCTCACAGACACTCTCTGACAGACTCTCACAGACATCCTCTAAGACTCACAGACACTCTCACAGACATTCTCTCGACACTCTTACAGACACTCTATCACAGACACTCACAGACACTTCCTCACAGACTCTCACAGACCCTCTCTCACAGACACTCTCTCACAGACACTCTGACAGACTCTCACAGGCACTCTCTCACAGACACTCTCACAGACACTTTCTCACAGACTCTCACAGACATTCTCTTGACGCTCTCTCACAGACACTCTCACACTCTCAAAGACACTCTCCAGACTCTCACAAACTTTCAGAGACACTCTCTCACAGACACTTTCTCACGGATACAGTCTCACAGACACACTCTGACAGATACTCTCACAGACACTCAAACAGACACTCTCTCACAGACACTCTCAGACACTCTCACACTCTCGAACAGGCACTCTCTCACAGACTCTCACAGACACTTTCACAAACTCTCACAGACACTCTCACAGACACTCACACACACTCTCACAGACACTCTCTCACAGACACTCCCTCACAGATACTCTCTCAGACTCAGAGACACTCTCAGACTCAGACACTCTCTCACAGACTCTCACCCTCATATTCTCACAGACTCTCAGAGACCCTCTCTCGCAGACTCCCACAGACACTCTCTCTGACACACTCTCACAGACACTCGCACAGACTCTCACAGACACTCTCACAGACACTCTCTCACAGACTCTCACAGACATTCTCTCACTCTCACAAACTTTCACAGACACTCTCACAAACTCTCACAGACACTCTCTCACAGACACTCACAGACACTCCTTCACACTTTCAAAGACTCTCACATTCTCACACTCTAACAGACATTCTCTCACAGACTCACAGACACTATCTCACAGACACACTCTCACATACATTCTCTCACAGACTCTCACAGACGCTCTCTCACAGACTCTCACAGACTCTCTCACAGACACTCGCAGACACTCTGTTAGACCCGGCCTCGTGGCGTGGTCCTCCCTGACCCGTAGCGACCCAACCCTGACCTGTGCACCACACAAGGCCCCTGATTATCACAGCCTACCCGGCCCACTCCCTCCATGACCCCGCAGACAACACTGGACTTCCCCGTCCTCACCCCCCATTTTCCCGATCCCGGACGCACCCAAACCCTATCGGCCCGAAGGCCTCCGGTGACCATTCCCCTGCACCTAAGATGGCCACCCCAGCCCCAGCGCGACCTCGGCCCTAGACTCGCCATGCCCGGCTGGGGGGTAGAGAGCTCCCAGTGAGCGAGAGAGGGAGGAGCAGTTTCTATCACACCTCCAGCCTCCCCTTGAGAGATGGGTTTTGATCGCCCCTCCGGCCTCCCTGAGAGCTGGCTCCACGTCTGATGTGTGTCTGGGATCCCTCCAGACCCAGCTTGAAAGGATCAAAGGGCTGCATGGCAGGAAACCCCGACAGGCAACCCCCAGGTGCTAAGACCCCTGCCTGCGAGGACTCCGGACATCAAAGAAGAGCAGACCTATAACAAGGGGCGCTCTGGGACTATCAGAAGATTGAATCCTGGAACTAAGAGAGCCCTGCTGACGGGTCGCGGCTCAACGGAACAACGAAGAAGAAACTACTAGGACCTTGGAACCTTGATGAGCCTTGCTGACATCGTCGCGGATACCATCTGGTAGAGACGGACTTCTGCCTGAACCATCTGAGCCCTGCTGACGTGGTCGCGGCTCCCTTGCAACCTTGAGAACACCTGAGCCCTGCTGATTGGATCGCGGCTCCCCAAAAGATCGTAAGACTTCCGACATCCTTGCTCGAGCCCTGCTGACTTGGTTGCAGCTCGGAGACCGTTCTGGTCCGGCTGGACCCAAGATCGTATTGTATCCCCCGGCTCGAGGATTGAGAGCTGTGCGCCGGATACACACCTGCATTGACCCTGATCCTTAAGACTGTCCCGCTACCCCTACCCTTACCGAGACTTTATGAGCCCTTGCTCTGCTTGTAAATACGTACCTTGCGGATCATAAAGATCCTGATATCTTGCTAGATAAAAAATATGTTCTTCAGAACCTACGGTGTGGTGTCTCTTTGTCGAAGTGGTGCTAGCTCAGCGTGTACGATCCTAGATACAAGACTCTTCCGCAGAAGGGTCTCCTGCCAGTGCTCGGCTGTATTCCTAGGAGAGGTGGGTCACAGGGTGGTCAGGTACAGGTTCTGTCCTACCCTGGGATAGCCCTTCTAACACACTCTCTCACAGACTCTCAGATACCCTCTCTCACAGACTCTCGCAGACACTCTCTCATACTCTCACAGATTCTCACAGAAACTCTCACAGATACTGTCTCACAGACACTCTCTCACGGATACTCTCTCACAGACACTCTCTCACACTCTCAGTTACTCTCACTCACAGACTCTCACAGACACTTTCTCACAGACACTCTGTTGTGTCCTATGTAGAAAGGCATGAAAATGTGGCTGGTTAACAAGCAGTTAACGCAGACTCAGTAGCGCACAACTGGATAAAATCTATTGATCAAACCTTTTAAACCTTTTCTTTACAAAAACATATTTTTAATCATTTTACTTCCAAAATCCCGCGTTTGCAAACGCGGGAGAAACCGGACGTCGGAAGGTGTACGCGGAGATTGTTTGACGAGTTGAGGGTGCAGTTTGATTCGAGGGATATCGAATTCCTGGTAATGCATTAAGAGGAAAAGGGTTTTCAGCACGCAGGATTTTGGAAGTAAAAACAGTTTACTTGGATCGAGGCAGATTGAAACTCGCAATAAGCATATTCATTAGTATACAAATCATTGCCCCTGACGAAGGGACTCTACATTTGTCCCGAAATGCATTGGGCGGGCGAATTATGATGCATACAAGAAAATTCAATGTATTTTTTGTATAAAGTTGTATGATTTTGATTTAAAAAGTGTTTATGTATAAATACAAAATGTTGTGCTGAAACAAGTCCAACTGATGAGTAAAACATATGATTAAAAATATGTTTTTGTAAAGAAAAGGTTTAAAAGGTTTGATCAATAGATTTTATCCAGTTGTGCGCTACTGAGTCTGCGTTAACTGCTTGTTAACCAGCCACATTTTCATGCTACATTGTAGAGTGTTAGGGTACACTCATTCAGTCGCTGCACACAGATCACAATATCAGGTTTAGACTTGGTAGAACTTGAAACTACACAGGAGTGCTCGGCGCACAATTGTTCATTTCTATGTAGAAAGGCACCAGGAGCCAGGATGTATATTTAAGTGTTTATTAATCTTCAGTTCAGGATACATCTGTCTAGACTCCAGCCAGCATAGTGTGGTACCAGCCCCACCAGGAGCAGCCTGCCTAGCTGCTCAGCCCATCTCTAACTGCCACATTCATCCCACTCAGTCACCCAGGCATTCCACGCATCACAGGCACACCAACATTCTAAGACTAAGACACACTCTGGCTGAGTAGCTAGAGGCAGCAGGGCAAACGTACATGTTATACTAGAAAGTAGGATATAACACACTTTCTCACAGACACTCTCACAGACTTTCAGACTCTCTCTCACAGACTCTCACAGACACTCTCTCAGACTCACAGACACACTCTCACAGACTCTCTCACAGATGCTCTCACAGACACTCTATCACAGACACTCACAGACACTCCCTCACAGACTCTGACAGACACTCTCTGACAGACACTCTCTGACAGACAGACACTCTCGCAGTCTCACAAACACTCTCTCACAGACACTCTCTCAGACACTCTCACAGACTCTCACAGACATTCTCTCAACACTCTCTCAGACTCACAAACTTTCAGAGACACTCTTTCACACTCTCTCACAGACAGTCTCTACCAGACACTGTCTCACACTCTCTCACAGACACTCTCATAGACACTCTCTCACAGACACACTCTTTCACAGACTCTCAGACACACTCTGACAGACACTCTGACAGACTCTCACAGACACCCTCTCAGATTCACAGACACTCTCCGACACTCCCACTGACACTCTATCACAGACACTCCCTCACAGACTCTCACAGACACTCTCACAGACACTCTCTCACAGACACTCTCACAGACTATCACAGACATTCTCTCGACGCTCTCTCACAGACACTCTCACAGACACTCTCCAGACTCTCTCACAAACTTTCAGAGACACTCTCTCACAGACACTCTCACAGACACTCTCTCACAGACACTCTCTCACAGACACTCTCTGACAGACAGACTCTCACAGACACTCTCACAGACACTCTCACAGACACTCTCTCACAGACTTTCTCGCAGACTCTAACAGGCATTTTCTTGACGCTCTCTCACAGACACTTTCACACTCTCAGACTCTCACAGACACTCTCCAGACTCTCTCACAAACTTTCAGAGACACTCACAGACACTTTCTCACAGATACTCTCTCAGGGATACTCTCTCACAGACACACTCTCACAGACTCTCACAGACACTCTCACAGATACTCTCACAGACACTCTCACACTCTCTAACAGACACTCTCTCACAGACTCTCACAGACACTCTCAGACTCACAGACATTCTCTCGACATGCTCACAGACTCTCAGACACTCTCACACTCTCACAGACACTCTCTCAGACACTCTCACAGAGACTCAGACTCTCTCACAGACACCCTATCACAGACACTCACAGACACTCCCTCACAGATTCTCACAGACTCTCAAAGACACTCTCACAGACTCTCACAGACACTCTCACAGGCACTCTCTCACAGACACTCTCACAGACAGACTCTGAAAAATACTCTCTCACAGACACTCTCTCACAGACACTCTCACAGACACTCTCTCACATACACTCTCTCACAGACTCACAGACACTCTCTCAGACTCCCGCAGACATTCTCTCGACACTCACAGACACTCTCTCACAGACACTCACACACTCAGACTCTCACAGACACTCTCTCACAGACTCTCACAAAGTTTCAAAGACACGCTCTCACACTCTATCACAGACATTCCCAGACACTCTCACAGACTCTCTCACAGACACTGTCTCACAGAACCTCTCATAGTCTCTCACAATCTCTCACAGACACTCTCACAGACTCTCAGACACTCTCTCACAGACATTGTCTCATACTCTCTCACAGACAGACTCTCACAGACAGACTCTAACAGACACTCCCTCACAGACTCTCATAGAGAGTATCTGTGAGAGTGTGAGAGTGTCTGTGAGAGTCTGTGAGTCTGTGTGGGAGTGTCTGTGAGTGTCCATGATAGAGTGTATGTGAGAGAGTGTCTGTGAGAGTCTTTGAGAGTGTCTGTGACTGTCTGTGAGAGAGTGTCTGTGAGTCTAAGAGAGTGTCTGTGAGAGTCTGTGAGAGAGTGTCTTGGAGTCTGTGAGAGTGTCTGTGAGAGAGTGTCTGTGATAGTGTGTCTTTGAGAGTGTGCTTGTGAGAAAGTGTTTGTGAGAGAGTATCTGTGAGAGTCTGTCTGTGAGGGAGTGTGAGACTGTCTGTGAGAGAGTGTCTGTGAGTCTGTGAGAGTGTGTGAGAGAGTGTCTGTGAGAAGGTGTCTGTGAGAGACTATGAGAGAGACTATGAGGGTCTGTGAGAGAGTGTCTGAGAGTGTCTGTGGGAGCGTGTCTGTGAGAGTGTGCTTGTGAGAGTGTCTGTGAGAGAGTATCTGTGAGAGACTGGGTGTGAGAGAGTGTCTGTGAGAGTGTGTGTGAGAGAGTGTCTGCGATAGAGTGTCTGTGAGAGACTATGAGAAAGTCTGTGAGAGAGTGTCTGTGAGAGAGTTTCTGAGAGAATGTCTCTCACCATCTCACAGACACTCTCTCACAGACACTCTATCAAAGACACTCTCTCACAGACACTCTCTCACACTCTAACAGACAATGTCTCACACTCTCACAGACAGACTCTCACAGACACTCTCTCACAGATACTCTCACAGATACTCTCTCACAGCCACACTCTCTCACAAGCACACTCTCACAGACACACTCTCTCACAGACAGTCTCTCACAGACACAGAGTGTGAGAGAGTGTGTGTGAGAGACTATGAGAGAGACTGTGAGAGAGTGTCTGAGAGAGTCTATGAGAGAGTGTCTTTGATAGAGTGTCTGTGAGAGAGTGTCTGTGAGAGAGTCTGTGAGAGTCTGTGAGTCTGTGTGGGAGTGTCTGTCCGTGATAGAGTGTATGTGAGAGAGTGTCTGTGAGAGACTTTGAGAGTGTCTGTGAGAGTGTCTGTGAGTCTAAGAGAATGACTGTGTGAGTCTGTGACAGTCTGTGAGAGAGTGTCTGAGAGTCTGTGAGAGTGTATGTGAGAGAGTGTCTGTGAGAGTCTTTGAGAGTGTCTGTGAGTCTAAGAGAGTGTCTGTGAGAGTCTGTGACAGTCTGTGAGAGAGTGTCTGAGAGTCTGTGAGAGTGTCTGTGAGAGAGTGTCTGTGATAGTGTGTCTTTGAGAGTGTGCTTGTGAGAAAGTGTCTGTGAGAGATTATCTGTGAGAGTTTATCTGTGAGAGAGTGTGAGACAGTGTCTGTGAGAGAGTGTGAGTCTGTGAGAGAGTGTCTGTGAGAAGGTGTCTGTGAGAGACTATGAGAGAGTCTGTGAGAGACTACGAGAGTCTGTGAGAGTGTCTGTGAGACAGTGTCTGTGAGAGTGTCTGTGAGAGTGTGCTTGTGAGAAAGTGTCTGTGAGAGAGTATCTGTGAGAGTCTGTCTGTGAGAGAGTGTGAGACTATGAGAGAGTCTGTGAGAGACTATGAGAGTGTCTGAGAGTGTCTGTGAGAGTGTGCTTGTGAGAGTGTCTGTGAGAGAGTATCTGTGAGAGACTGTGAGAGAGTGTGAGACAGTGACTGTGAGAGAGTGTCTGTGAAAGTCTGTGAGAGAGTGTGTGAGAGAGTGTCTGTGATAGAGTGTCTGTGAGAGAGTGTCTTTGAGAGAGTTTCTGAGAGAATGTCTCTCACCGTCTCACAGACACTCTCACAGACACTCTCTCACAGACACTCTATCAAAGACACTCTCTCACAAGCACACTCTCACAGCCACACTCTCTCACAGACACACTCTCTCACAAGCACACTCTCGCAGACACACTCTCTCACAGACACTCTCTCACAGACACTCTCACAGACTCTCAGACACTCTCTCACAGACTCTCACAGTCACTCTCACAGATTCTCACAGACACTCTCTCGGACTCACAGACACTCTCTCACAGATTCTCACAGACACTGTCTCACAAGCACACTCTCACAGGCACACTCTCTCACAAGCACATTATCACAGACACACTCTCTCACAGACAATCTCTCACAGACACTCTCACAGCCTCTCAGACACACTCTCACAGACTCTCACAGTCACTCTCTCACAGATTCTCACAGACACTCTCAGACTCACAGACACTCTCTCACAGATTCTCACAGAAATTCTCTCTATACTCTCACAGACTCTCACAGACACTCTCACACTCTAACAGACACTGTCTCACGCTCTTTCACAGACAGACTCTCACAGACACTCTCTCACAGATACTCTCTCGCAGATACTCTCTCACAGACACTCTCTCACAAGCACACTCTCACAGACACACTCTCTCACAAGCACACACTCACAGACACACTCCCTCACAGACATTCTCTCACAGACACTCAGACACTCTCACCTACACTCTCTCACAGATTCTCACAAACACTCTCAGACTCACAGACACTGTCTCACAGACACTCACAGAAATTCTCTCTACACTCTCATTAACTCTCACAGACACTCTCACACTCTCACAGACACTCTCAAACAGGAACTCTCTCAGACTCTCACAGACATTCCCTAACAAACACTCACAGACACTCTCACAGACAGTCTCTCACAGACACTCTCTCACAGAATACTCTCTCACAGACACTCTCTCACAGACATTCTCACAGACACTCTCTCACAGACACTCTCTCACAGACACTCATAGGCACTCCCTCACACTCAGACTCTCACAGACATTCTCTCGACACTCACAGACACTCTCACAGACTCTCAGACACTCTCTCACATACTCTCTCACACACACTGTCACAGACACTCTCATAGACACTCTCACAGGTACTGTCTCACTGACACTCTCTCACAGACTCTCACAGACACTCTCTGACACTCTCTCACAGTCTCACAGGCACTCTCATAGACCCTCTCTCTCAGACAATCTCTCACAGACACTCAGACGCTCTCTCACAGACTCTTTCATAGTCTCTCACAGACACTCTCTCACAGACACTCTCTCACAGACTCTCACATACACTGTCTCACTCTCACAGGCAGACTCTCACATTCTCTCAGACACTCTCTCACAGACACTCTCTCACACACTCTCTCACAGACTCCCACAGACACTCTCTCACAGACACTGTCTCAAATTCTCTCACAGACAGTCTCTCACAGACACTCTCTCACAAGCACACTCTCACAGACACTCTCTCACAGACACTCTCTCACAGACAATCTCAGACACTCTCTCACAGACTCTCATAGTCTCTCACAGACTCTCTCATAATCTCTCACAGACACTCTCTCACAGACACTCTCTCACACCCTCACTCACAGGGCCCGATTCACAGAATGAACTTACTACTTTTAGCATTCACAGAATGCACTTACTACTTTTGGTATTCACAGAATGAACTTACTCATTTCGGTATTCACAGAATGAACTTACTCATTTCGGTATTAAAAGAAGTTAGGACTACTAACTTAAGGACTCCTAAATGCCTTCTGTGAATACCGAAAGTCTTAAAATTAGGATTTTTCTCAATTTAGTAGTAGTAAAGTTAGGACTACTAACTTTACTACTACTAAATTGAGAAAAATCGTAATTTTAAGACTTTCGGTATTCACGAAGGCATTTAGGCATCCTAAAGTTAGTAGTCCTAACTTTACTACTACTAAATTGAGAAAAATCGTAATTTTAAGACTTTTGGTATTCACAGAAGGCATTTAGGCGTCCTAAAGTTAGTAGTCCTAACTTTACTACTATTAAATAGAGAAAAATCCTAATTTTTAGACTTTCGGTATTCACAGAAGGCATTTAGGCATCCTGAAGTTAGGAGTCCTAACTTAACTACTACTAAATTGAGAAAAATCCTAATTTTAAGACTTTCGGTATTCACAGAAGGCATTTAGGAGTCCTAAAGTTAGTAGTCCTAACTTCTGTGAATACCGAAATGAGTAAGTTCATTCTGTGAATACCAAAAGTAGTAAGTGCATTCTGTGAATGCCAAAAGTAGTAAGTTCATTCTGTGAATCGGGCCCATTGACTCTCACAGACACTGTCTCACACTCTCTCACAGACAGACTCTCACAGATACTCTCTCACAGACACTTTCTCAAACGCACACTCTCACAGACACACTCTCACAAGCACACTCTCAAAGACACACTCTCTCAGAGACACTCTCACAGACACGCTCACAGACTCTCCGACACTCTCTCACAGACTCTCAGACACTCTCTCACAGATGCTCACAGACACTCACAGACACTCTCAAAGACTCTCACAGACACTCTCGCACATACACTCTATCACAGACACTCACAGACACTTCCACACAGACTCTCACAGACTCTCACAGACACTCCCTCACAGACACTCCCTCACAGACACTCTCTCACAGACACTCTCTCACAGACACTCTCTCACAGACACTCTCTCAAAGACTCTCAGACACTCAGTCTCTCTCATAGTCTCTCACAGACACTCTCTCTCACACACTCTCTCACAGACTCTCACGGACACACTCTCACAGACACACTCTCTCACAAGCAAACTCTAACAGACACACTATCTCACAGACACTCTTACAGGCTCTCAGACACTCTCTCAGACTCTTACAGACACTCTCCCAGACTCACAGTCACTGTCTCACAGACCCTCACAGAAATTCTCTCGACACTCTAACAGACTCTCACAGACACTCAAATAGAGAGTATCTGTGAGAGTGTGAGAGTGTCTGTGAGAGTCTGTTAGAGTGTCGAGAGAATTTCTGTGAGGGTCTGTGAGACAGATACTCTCTATGAGAGTGTGAGAGATTGTTCGTGAGAGAGTGTCTGTGAGAGAGTTTGAGACAATGCGAGAGAGTGTCTGTGAGAGTCTGAGAGTGTCTGTGAGAGATTGTCTGTGAGAGACTATGAGAGAGTCTGTGAGAGAGTGTCTGAAAGTGTCTGTGAGAGAGTGTCTGTGAGAGTGTCCGTGAGACTGTGAGAGTGTCTGAGAGAGTGTCTGTGAGAGCCTGTGAGAGAGTGTCTGTGAGACAGTATCTGTGAGAGAGTGTCTGTGAGAGAGTCTCTGTGAGAGTGTCTGTGGGAGAGTGTATGTGAGAGTGTGAGGGAATGTCTGTGAGAATGTCTGTGTCTCTGAAACTTTTTGAGTCTGTGAGAGAATGTCTGAGAGTCTGCGAGTGTGAGAAGGTTTGTGAGAGAGTGTCTGAGAGTGTCCAGAGAATGTCTGTGAGAGTCTGAGAGAGTGTCTTTGAGAGAGTGTCTGTGAGAGAGTGTCTGTGAGAGTGTCTGTGAGAGAGTGTCTGTGAGAGAGTGTCTCTGAGATGGAGAATGTCTGTGAGAGAGTCTGTTAGAGTGTCTGTGAGAGTCCGTGAGACTGTGAGAGAGTGTCTGAGAGAGTGTCTGTGAGAGTCTGTGAGAGAGTGTCTGTGAGACAGTATCTGTGAGAGAGTGTCTGTGAGAGAGTCTCTGTGAGAGTGTCTGTGGGAGAGTGTATGTGAGAGTGTGAGTGAATGTCTGTGAGAGTGTCTGTGTCTCTGAAGCTTTTTGAGTCTGTGAGAGAATGTCTGAGAGTGTGAGGTTTGTGAGAGAGTGTCTGAGTGTCCAGAGAATGTCTGTGAGAGTCTGACAGAGTGTCTTTGAGAGAGTGTCTGTGAGAGAGTGTCTGTGAGAGAGTGTCTGTGAGAGAGTCTGTGAGAGAGTGTCTCTGAGACTGAGAATGTCTGCGAGAGTTTCTGTGAGAGAGTCTGTGAGGGTGTCTGTGAGAGTGGCTGTGAGAGTCTGTGAGGGAGTGTCTGTGAGAGTGTCAGTGAGAGTCTGTCTGTGAGAGAGTGTGAGACAGTTTCTTTGAGAGAGTGTCTGTGAGAGTCTGTGAGAGAGTATCTGTGAGAGTGTATGTGAAAGACTATGATAGAGCCTGTGAGAGAGTGTCAGAGAGAGTCTGATAGAGTCTGTGAGAGTGTCTGAGAGAGTGTCTGTGAGAGTCTGTGAGAGAGTGTCTGTGAGACAGTATCTGTGAGAGTGTCTGTGAGAGAGTGTCTGTGACAGTGTCTGTGAGAGTCTGTGAGAGTGTCTGTGAGACAGTGTGAGAGTGTCTGAGAGTCTGTGAGAGTGTATGTGAGAGATTGTCTCCGAGAGTGTGTCTCTGAGAGTGCTTGTGAGAGAGTGTCTGTGAGAAAGTATCTGTGAGAGAGTATCTGTGAGAGAATGTCAGTGAGTCTGTCTGTGAGAGTGTCTGTGATATTCTGTGAGAGTGTCTGTGAGAGACTATGAGAGAGTGTGAGACAGTGTCTGTGAGAGAGTGTCTGTGAGAGTGTCTGTGAGAGACTATGAGAGAGTGTCTGTGAGAGAGTGTCTGTGAGAGAGTGTCTGTGAGACTGTGAGAGAGTGTCTGTGAGAGTCTGTGAGACAGTATCTGTGAGAGAGTGTCTGTGAGTGTCTGTGAGAGAGTGTCTCTGAGAGTGTCTGTGAGAGACTGTGAAAGTCTGTGAGAGTGTCTGTGAGAGAGACTCAGAGTCTGTGAGGGAGTGTCTGTGATAGTGTCTGTGAGAGTGTCTATGAGAGTCTGTGAGAGTGTCTGTGGGAGTGTCTGTGAGAATCTGTGAGAGTGTGTGTCTTTGAGAGTGTGCTTGTGAGGGAGTTTGTCTGTGAGAGTGTGCTTGTGAGAGTGTCTGTGAGAGAGTATCTGTGAGAGAGGGTGAGACAGTGTCTGTGAGAGTGTGTCACTGAGAGTGCTTGTGAGAGAGTGTTTCTCTGAGAGTGTACTTGTGAGAGTGTGTCTGTGATAAAGTATCTGTGAGAGAGTATCTGTGAGAGAATGTCTGTGAGTCTGTCTGTGAGAGAGTGTCTGTGAGAGTGTCTGTGAGAGTGTCTGTGAGTGTCTGTGAGAGAGTGTCTGTGAGAGTGTCTGTGAGAGTGTGAGTGTCTGTGAGAGAGTGTTTGTGAGACTGTGAGTGTCTGAGAGAGTGTCTGTGAGAGTCTGTGAGAGAGTATCTGTGGGAGTGTCAAGAGAATTTATGAGTGTCTGTGAGTCTGAGAGAGTGTCTGTGATGGTCTGAGAGTGTCTGTGAGAGTGTGTCTGTGAGAGTGCTTGTGAGAGAGTGTGCCTGTCGGAGTGTGCTTGTGAGAGAGTGTCTGTGAGAGCCTGTCTGTGAGAGAGAGTGAGACAGTGTCTGTGAGAGTGTCTGTGAGAGTGTCTGTGAAGAACTATGAGAGTCTGTGAGAGAGTATCTGTGAGAGTGTCTGTGATTGTATCTGTGAGAGTGTATGTGAGTCTGTGAGAGAGTGGCTGTGAGAGTCTGTGAGAATATCTGTGAGAGTCTGTGAGAGAGTCTGGGAGAGAGTGAGTGTCTGTGAGAGTCTCGAGAGAATTTGAGTGTCTGTGAGACAGTGTCTGTGAGTCTGAGAGAGTGTCTGTGAGAGTCTGTGAAAGAGTTTCAGAGACGGTGTGTCTATGAGAGTGTGCTTGTGATAGTGTGTCTGAGAGTGTGCTTGTGAGAGAGTGTCTGAGAGTGTATGTGAGAGCGTATGTGAGAGTCTGTGAGAGAGTCTGTGTGTCGAGAGAATGTCTGTGAGTGTCTGTGAGTCTGAGTTTCTGTGAGAGAGTGTCTGTGAAGGAGTGTGTCTTTGAGAGAGTGTCTGTGAGACTGTCTGTGAGACAGTGTCTGTGGGAGAGTGTCTTTGAGTGTGCGTGTGAGACAGTGTCTGAGAGTGTGTCTTTGAGAGAGTCTGTGAGAGTATCTGGAGAGTCTGTGAGAGTGTCTGAGAGACTGTGAGTGTTGTGGAAAGAAAAAGTGTATGTGGTTGTGTGTCGGGTTGTGTGTGTGGTTGTGAGGTTGTGTATGTGGGGGGTTGTGTGTGGGGGTGTAGTGTGTGGGGGGTTGTGTGTGGGGGGTGTTGGGTTGTTGTGTGTTTGAATGTGGTTGTGTGTGTGGGGTTATGTGTATGGGGTAGTGTGTGGGGGTGTTGTGTGGTGTGTTGGGTTGTGTGTTTGTAGGGTTGTGTGTGTGGGTGTGTGTGGGGTTGTGTCTGTGGGGGGTTGTGTGGTTGTATCTGGTTGTGTGTTTGTGTCAGGTTGTGTGGGGCTGTGTGTGTGTGGGGGGGTTGTGTGTGGGGTTGCATGTGTGGGGGTTGTGTGTGTGGGGGGTTGTGGTGTTATGGGGTTGTGTGTGTGTGAGGTTGTGGTTGTGTGTGTGGGTGTGTGTTTGGGGTTGTGTGTGGGGTTGGGTGTGCATAAGGTGGGTGTGTGGGGTGGGCATATGTGTGGGGGGTTGTGTCTGTGTGGGGGTTGTGTGTGTATGGGGTTGTGTGTGTGGTTTTGTGTGTGGGGGTTGTGTGTGTGGGGGGTTGTGTGTGTTCGGGGTTGTGTCTGTGGTGTGTGGTGTGCAGGGTTTTGTATGTGTGGGGGGGTTGTGTGGTGTGTGTGGTTGGTTGTGTGTTTGTATGTGGTTGTGTGTCTGGTTGCGTGTTTGTGTGTGTGGGGGTTGTGTATGTAGGAGGGTTGTGTGTGGGGAGGTTGAGTGAGTATGTATGTGTGTGGGGTTGTGTGTTGGGGTGTGGGGGGTTCTGTGTGTGGTTTTGTGTGGGGTGTGTGGGGTTGTGTGTGTGGGGTGCTGTGTGTGTGGGTGTGTATGTGTGTGTTGGACTTGGCCCGCAGGGCAGGTTCACCCCTAGACTTTTTGCCTTATTTGTGACCCTGTGTCAGTGATTTTTGGGTCTCTGCGCACTTTTCCCTGGGCCCCAGAGTGAAAGTGCGCGCATGTAGTATGGCTGGCCTGCCCTCCCATAGGAATGCATGGGGAAGGTGTGTGTCCCTGGTAGTTCCTGATGCGTGGGGAGTACAGGCTCGAGTTTAGTATGTATAAACTCGTGAG
Source organism: Lissotriton vulgaris (assembly GCF_964263255.1). Lineage (NCBI taxonomy): Eukaryota > Metazoa > Chordata > Amphibia > Caudata > Salamandridae > Lissotriton > Lissotriton vulgaris. The sequence continues at coordinate 1,326,306,580 of NC_141694.1, forward strand.
AGTGAATGCTGCAAGATGGTGTCTGCGGCATGTTTGTGTCTAGTTGGGAAGTGCTACTTCTGGACATTGAGATATGTGTGCAGTGAGGGTGCTGGAGCGTGATTGGCTGGAGCTGGCTGGCATGCCAGGCTCCAGGAAGTCTGGATGGGTCTGCCCGGTGGTGAGTGGGAGATTAGCATGAGGGATGTGTGGGAGGAGTGTACCTGGGTCCTGGATGGGCTGGGTTTTCCCCACACAATGCTGGCTCCGCCCCCCTGTGGTGTGTCTAATGACCCTAGCCTCCCCAGTGAAAGGAATGGGTGGTTGGGCCATCAAGAGTGCTCCAGAACCAGCTGCGACTGGTTTCCCCCCCACCCTGCACATTGTAACAAAGGATTTGTTGGTATAAGAAGGGGCTGTGTCCCCACTGAAAATGTTCTTCTTTTGGAATCCTGCCAGAGGGGGCTTTGGCCGCTGCTGGGGCCAGAAGGACCGCCACTTGGGGAGTCTCCCTGCCTGGAGACCCAGTGTGCTGGCTCTGGCCCAGCCTTGCCCCCCCTGCCTGCCTCCAGCCCTGCTGGAGCCCTGTCCTGTCCTCCAGTGCTGGGGAGCACTGAGGACGCCTGCCTGCAGCCTGAGAGCGCTGCTCTCTGCCCTTCAGCGCTAGGAGCGCTGAGATCGCCTGCCTAGCGCTTGGAAACGCTGGATTTTACCCCCAGCGCCTGGGAGCGCTTTGTATTGCCTTTTTGGCGCTTGAGAGCGCTCTGTGGTGACCCAGCGCTTCGTAGCGCTTTATTTGCCACCTTAGCGCTGGGAGCGCCTTACTGGCCTTTATAGCGCTTGGGAGCGCTTTGTTCGTGAAGGCCGGTGCCCACCCGGCATTGCCCAGGTCCGTGATTTATTGGATTCACGAGGGAGCCCACTCCTCGGATCCTGGGAAGCCGCCTGCCTGCCTAGGAAGCGAGCCGCCGCGCTGCCCGCGGCGACCCGGAAGCACTGGGCCGGCTGACCAATTGCAGCGCGGCCCGAGACCAGCAACCCGGAAGTCCCGCCCCTCGCAGCGGAGAAGCTGCTTGCCGGGTCCCCGAGGCTCCCCGAGAGGAGAGGAGAGCCCCGGGACGAGAGAAGAGGAGCCCCGCCGCCCAGGAAGAGTCCTGGACCTTCGAGGCCCCAGAGGAGAGGTGTGGAGAGAGCCCCCGAGGAGCGGGAGCTCTCGTGCAGGAGCCGCCGTCCGGAGGGAGGAGCCCAGCAGCCGGTGAGTGAAACCCGGCCCGGGGAGAGAGGCGCGAGGTCGCGCACCCTCTTCCCCCCCCCTTCTGCCTCTACTCGAGCGGCCCCACGTGACAGCGGGCCGCTCCACCAGGATACACCTTTGTTCCCCGAGTCCCCCAGAGGTGGGGACTCCCCCCCGAAGCGCCCCACGTGGTCGAGGGTCCCCCGTGAGGGGCCGGACGCCCACATCACTGTTGACGAGCCAGAGAGGCTCTGAGGGGCCGTTTCGTCCGTGAGCCTGCGAGGCTCTTGCCGGGCATTTGTCTTTGCCTTGGGTCCCCAGAGAGAGGGACCCCACAGCCCAGCGAGGCTGCACCTTGTGTTGCTGGAGCCCTGAGAGGCTCAGCAGCACCCTTTCTTGTTTAAGAGCCTGAGAGAGGCTCACCAGTGCCACAGTGGTGGTTCTTTGAGCCCAGAGAGGCTCCAACTTTGTGTGAACTTTCCCTGCTCCAGTTGTCCAGCACTTAGTGGACAACTGCCACGTTTAGGCCCTGACATTGGGACACCGGGACAGTCACAGGTGGTGACTTGTGAGTATGGGGTAATGGTTATTGACTCTGCACCGCTGAATGTATTGATTATGCGTCATGTGCCTTTACACCTCTGAATGTTGATACATCATGTGTTTTATCCTTGCACCCCTATAGGTATTGTGACATGTAGGTGGTTGTTTTCTCCCTAGTACAGGTGGTGCTAGAGAGGTCCTGTTACCAGTGATTACTGGTTGTATGCTCTACTGTTATATTTTTGTGCTACAGTAATTATTTCTAAAAGTGCTGATACCCTTGACAGTGGTCCAAGTGGCCCTGTCCTGTACAAATATCCCTTGTAAATTCCGCCCGTGTCTGTTGGCACCGGGTAATAAGATGTGTGTTTTATCTGATGTATATTTTTATAATACAAAGGCTATTTTTACATAACCTTGTGTGGAGTGTTTCTTTGTGGTGGGCCTTGGGTGTTGTTGCTGGGGTGCGTGCGCAAATACTTAACTTACATCGCCTCCAAGTTTAGCCTTGACTGCTCGCGCCACGTTACCTAGAGGGCGAGTAGGGGTTGCCTTGGTGTGTGACTCCCTTGCCCTGACACTTAGAACTGGCGATCCCTGACTGACCTCGACGCGAGTCTTGGCCGGCCAGGGTCCCGGTTCTAACATTGGCGGCAAGCGGTGAGGATAAGGATTTGTGTTTGCGTTGTACCACAGTAGCAACCGGCCACTACAAAGCTCTGCATTTTAGATGACCACATTGTTGGGGATTATTGTGTTTTTGGTGAAGTTCCATTATTGCTTCTCCTGAAGAGTGCCATTTGATAATTGTGTTCAGTACATTTGTCCCCCGCCCTGCTTCCAGAGTTTGGTACCTGTGTCACATGTGGTCAGGTTGAGAAGTCAGGGGTGGTAGAAACTGCCTTACCGATCCGAGGGGAGGGTGTGTGTGGATGAATGGTGTGTTTCCCTGGACGCATGAGTGAGTTCTTTTTTAAGGAGAGTGGAAGTTTTGGAATTGTGTACTTTTACTTCAGATTGCTAGGTCCCTTGTGTTGCATGTGTCTGTGAGCATCCTGTCAAGATGGAATCTCCTTTTAACCTTTGTGGCCTGTTTAAGTACAGTGTGCATGAGTTGGTACGGTTATGTAAGGAGAGAGACATCCCAGTGAGTGAGTCAGACACCCAGTCCAAGCTTAGGGATAACATGATCCTGTGGCAGAAGAGTGACTGGGAGCGTGAGCACAGTGAGAGGGAGAGGGCCCGGACCGCACACCATGAGGGTGGTGGGTCTGAGGGGAGCCCTGAAGAGTCTGATGTGGAGAGTGAGTTTGACAGTGGATGGGCGCCAGCAGAGAGCGAGTACCCCCTAGATAGGGAGTCCCTTGCTGGGTCCAGTGTCAGATGTAGCACCCCATCCCTTTCCCTGTCCCCAGAGGAGTGGGTGGATAGGAGAGAAGAGAGGGAGCACCAGCTGGCCATGGAGAAGCTCAGGTTAGAGTATGCCAGAGAGATGGCGCAGCTGGGTGTGAATGAGCGGACTGCAGAGGCTGAGAGGGCCTTGGCCAGGGAGAAGATAGCCCTAGAGTGTAGGTTATCCCCTGACTGCAGTCATAATTTTCTGGATCCCCCAGGGAGGGTTGAGTCCAGTGGTGGCAGCTATTTGAATCTCAGTGCAGGAAATCCCACTCCCAGTTCCCAGAGTCTGGTACCTGTTTCCCCAGAGGAGGAGTATAGGTTGAGATTCAGGGGCAGTAGGAAACTGTCTCACCAGTCTTGGGGGGAGTTTGTGGATGAATGTCAAGGTGCACTGGCTGAATGGTTAGAGGTTCACATGGAATCTGAGTTTGACAAACTATTTGATCTGGTTCTAAGAGAGCAGGTGCTTAGTAGTTGTTTGCCAGAGTTGCGCCTACACCTGTTGGAATGTGGGTTGACTGATCCGGACACCCTTGCAGAAGAAGCAGAGCGCTGGGAGAGTGCCAGAGGTTCTGTAGAGTCATTGGAGAGTGAGTCCAACAGTAGTGGTACAGGTATCTTCCAGCCCAGCGTGGTAGAAGAGGCTCAGTGTAGCCCAGCTAGGTCCCAGTATAGTGAGAGAGGTGGAGGGGCTGACTACCTGGCTCAGTGGAGCAGGAGTCAGTGGGTGGCTGAGAGCCCCCAGAGGCCCGAAGCCCTGTCTCAGAACTTGGGTGGTTTCTTGAGGGAACACCAGGTTAGGGACCTAGGCTGTCCTGGTAGTACATTTGAGGAGGATCTCCCAGTGAGTAGAGGACCTGGAGCGTCTGTAACCAGAGCTCCTGTGGTTCTAGAGGCTGGCAGTACCGCTCCGGTGGGGAGGGTACAGGAGTCCAGCGTGAGGAGTGATTGGGGGATGAGTTTCCCAGTGGATGCACCAGTGGACCAGAGACTAGCCAGTTGGGCTAGATCTTCTTGGGTGGACCCGGGTGGCGCCACTTCTGGTCTGGGGGATCTTTGCGCACTGTCAGGTGGACAGGAGGCGGGAGATCTGCGCCAGACAGACAGTCACACGACACATGGGTCATGTGTCAGCCTCAGGGGGATTGCGTGTGAGTCCCCAGAAGTCCTGGAGTGCCAGGCAATTATTCCACCAAAGGTTTTAGACCGGAGGTTGGGAGGCCAGGTGCAGGTTCGGCCTGACCTGAAGGGTAGGACGACTGTAAGCAGTGTCCTGACCGGTTCTTCCAGGGGAACTTCTCCAGTTGGGAGAGGGCAGACCTCTGGAAGGGGGTGCAGAGGGTGGGAAAGCCCACCTCTGACCCCGGTGCAACCTGAGGGGTTAAACCCTGGGTTGGAGTGGCGTTGTAAGGGTACCCCTCGCAGGAGGAGGAGGAACCCTGGAAGACGAGGTAAGGGGAGGAGAGCCTTCCCTGAGACTCCTGGTCCGCCTGAGGTTGTAGACCAAAGGCTGGTGAACCAGTGGCAGTCTAGTCCTGTCTTGCAGACAGGGAGAGTGGAGAATGGGTACTATGTGCCAGGGGTTACTACCCCCCGCTCTGCGAATTGACAAGGACCGGTGGCACCTGGGTGGCCCAGGGCCTGGTCCTGGCCGCGGACAGCTGAGGAGTACCAGTGGGGTAGCCCAGTTGGTCCTTACAGTAGCTTTAGAAGGAACCCTAGGGGTTCACCGTGGCATAGAACAGGAGGGTGTCCCGGCAGTGGCGGGCCTGCGTCCGTGTTCTATCGCCCCAAGCAGGGAAGTCCATCACGGTGGTGATTGTTCTCCCCTGCGTTTTGGCTGGAAGGGGGTTGTGTTGGACTTGGCCCGCAGGGCAGGTTCACCCCTAGACTTTTTGCCTTATTTGTGACCCTGTGTCAGTGATTTTTGGGTCTCTGCGCACTTTTCCCTGGGCCCCAGAGTGAAAGTGCGCGCATGTAGTATGGCTGGCCTGCCCTCCCATAGGAATGCATGGGGAAGGTGTGTGTCCCTGGTAGTTCCTGATGCGTGGGGAGTACAGGCTCGAGTTTAGTATGTATAAACTCGTGAGAGTGAATGCTGCAAGATGGTGTCTGCGGCATGTTTGTGTCTAGTTGGGAAGTGCTACTTCTGGACATTGAGATATGTGTGCAGTGAGGGTGCTGGAGCGTGATTGGCTGGAGCTGGCTGGCATGCCAGGCTCCAGGAAGTCTGGATGGGTCTGCCCGGTGGTGAGTGGGAGATTAGCATGAGGGATGTGTGGGAGGAGTGTACCTGGGTCCTGGATGGGCTGGGTTTTCCCCACACAATGCTGGCTCCGCCCCCCTGTGGTGTGTCTAATGACCCTAGCCTCCCCAGTGAAAGGAATGGGTGGTTGGGCCATCAAGAGTGCTCCAGAACCAGCTGCGACTGGTTTCCCCCCCACCCTGCACATTGTAACAAAGGATTTGTTGGTATAAGAAGGGGCTGTGTCCCCACTGAAAATGTTCTTCTTTTGGAATCCTGCCAGAGGGGGCTTTGGCCGCTGCTGGGGCCAGAAGGACCGCCACTTGGGGAGTCTCCCTGCCTGGAGACCCAGTGTGCTGGCTCTGGCCCAGCCTTGCCCCCCCTGCCTGCCTCCAGCCCTGCTGGAGCCCTGTCCTGTCCTCCAGTGCTGGGGAGCACTGAGGACGCCTGCCTGCAGCCTGAGAGCGCTGCTCTCTGCCCTTCAGCGCTAGGAGCGCTGAGATCGCCTGCCTAGCGCTTGGAAACGCTGGATTTTACCCCCAGCGCCTGGGAGCGCTTTGTATTGCCTTTTTGGCGCTTGAGAGCGCTCTGTGGTGACCCAGCGCTTCGTAGCGCTTTATTTGCCACCTTAGCGCTGGGAGCGCCTTACTGGCCTTTATAGCGCTTGGGAGCGCTTTGTTCGTGAAGGCCGGTGCCCACCCGGCATTGCCCAGGTCCGTGATTTATTGGATTCACGAGGGAGCCCACTCCTCGGATCCTGGGAAGCCGCCTGCCTGCCTAGGAAGCGAGCCGCCGCGCTGCCCGCGGCGACCCGGAAGCACTGGGCCGGCTGACCAATTGCAGCGCGGCCCGAGACCAGCAACCCGGAAGTCCCGCCCCTCGCAGCGGAGAAGCTGCTTGCCGGGTCCCCGAGGCTCCCCGAGAGGAGAGGAGAGCCCCGGGACGAGAGAAGAGGAGCCCCGCCGCCCAGGAAGAGTCCTGGACCTTCGAGGCCCCAGAGGAGAGGTGTGGAGAGAGCCCCCGAGGAGCGGGAGCTCTCGTGCAGGAGCCGCCGTCCGGAGGGAGGAGCCCAGCAGCCGGTGAGTGAAACCCGGCCCGGGGAGAGAGGCGCGAGGTCGCGCACCCTCTTCCCCCCCCCTTCTGCCTCTACTCGAGCGGCCCCACGTGACAGCGGGCCGCTCCACCAGGATACACCTTTGTTCCCCGAGTCCCCCAGAGGTGGGGACTCCCCCCCGAAGCGCCCCACGTGGTCGAGGGTCCCCCGTGAGGGGCCGGACGCCCACATCACTGTTGACGAGCCAGAGAGGCTCTGAGGGGCCGTTTCGTCCGTGAGCCTGCGAGGCTCTTGCCGGGCATTTGTCTTTGCCTTGGGTCCCCAGAGAGAGGGACCCCACAGCCCAGCGAGGCTGCACCTTGTGTTGCTGGAGCCCTGAGAGGCTCAGCAGCACCCTTTCTTGTTTAAGAGCCTGAGAGAGGCTCACCAGTGCCACAGTGGTGGTTCTTTGAGCCCAGAGAGGCTCCAACTTTGTGTGAACTTTCCCTGCTCCAGTTGTCCAGCACTTAGTGGACAACTGCCACGTTTAGGCCCTGACATTGGGACACCGGGACAGTCACAGGTGGTGACTTGTGAGTATGGGGTAATGGTTATTGACTCTGCACCGCTGAATGTATTGATTATGCGTCATGTGCCTTTACACCTCTGAATGTTGATACATCATGTGTTTTATCCTTGCACCCCTATAGGTATTGTGACATGTAGGTGGTTGTTTTCTCCCTAGTACAGGTGGTGCTAGAGAGGTCCTGTTACCAGTGATTACTGGTTGTATGCTCTACTGTTATATTTTTGTGCTACAGTAATTATTTCTAAAAGTGCTGATACCCTTGACAGTGGTCCAAGTGGCCCTGTCCTGTACAAATATCCCTTGTAAATTCCGCCCGTGTCTGTTGGCACCGGGTAATAAGATGTGTGTTTTATCTGATGTATATTTTTATAATACAAAGGCTATTTTTACATAACCTTGTGTGGAGTGTTTCTTTGTGGTGGGCCTTGGGTGTTGTTGCTGGGGTGCGTGCGCAAATACTTAACTTACATCGCCTCCAAGTTTAGCCTTGACTGCTCGCGCCACGTTACCTAGAGGGCGAGTAGGGGTTGCCTTGGTGTGTGACTCCCTTGCCCTGACACTTAGAACTGGCGATCCCTGACTGACCTCGACGCGAGTCTTGGCCGGCCAGGGTCCCGGTTCTAACAGTGTGGGGTTGTGTGTGAGTGTGGGGTTGTGTGTGTGTGGGGGGTTGTGTGTGTGTGGGGGTTGTGTGTGGGGTCATGTGTGTGAGTGTGAGTGGTTGTGTGTGGGAGGGTTGTGTGTGGGGAGTTGTGTGTGTGGGGGCTTGCGTGTGGGGAGGGGTGTGTGGGGGGTTTGTGTGTGTGTGGGGGGGGTTGTGTGTGTGTGTGGTTGTGTGTGGGGGGGGTTGTGTGTGGGGGGTTGTGTGGGGGGGGTTGTGTGTGTGGGAATGTGTGTGGGGTTGTGTGTCAGGGGGGTTGTGTGGTGTGTGGGGTTGTGTGTGTGGGCGGGTGCGTGTGGTTGTGTGGGTGGGTGTTTGTGTGTGGTGTGTGTGATTGTGTGTGTGGCTGTGTGGGGTTATGTGTGTGTGGTTTGTGGGTGTGTGTGGGGTTGTGTGTGTGGGGGGGTTGTGTGTGGGGGGTGGTGTGTCTGGTGCTGTGTGTGGGGGGGATTGTTTTTTGTGGTTATGGGGTGGTGTGTGTGTGGGTGTGAGTGTGTGGGTTTGTGTGTGGGAGGGTTGTGTGTGTGGGGGGGTTGTGTGTGGGGTTGTGTGTGTGTGGGTGGGGTTGTATGTGTGGGGTAGTGTGTGCGGGGTTGTGTTTATGGTTTGTGTGTGGGGGGGTTGTGTGTGGGGGGCTTGTGTGTGTGGGGTTTATGTGTGTGGGGGGGGGTTGTGTGTGTATGTGGGGGGTTGTGTGTGTGGGGTTGTGTGTGTTGGGGGTTGTGTGGTTGTGTGTGGTTGGTTGTGTGTGGTTGTGCATGTGGTTTAGTGTGGGGTTGTGTGGTTGTTTGTGTGGTTGGGTGTGGGGGGTTGTGTGTGGTTGTGTGTTGGGTTGTGTGTGGGGTTGTGTGTGTGTGGAGGGGGTTGTGTGTGAGGGGTTTTGTGTGTGGGGGGTTTGTGTGCAGGGGGTTGTGTGTGGGGGAGGTTGTGTGTGGGGGTTGTGAGTGGGGGTGTGTGTGGGGGTTTTGTGTATGTGGGGGTGTGTGTGGTTGTGTGCTTGCATGTGGTTGTGTGGGGTTATGTGTGTGGTTGTGTGTGGGGGGTTGTGTGTGTGGGGGGGTTGTGTGTGGGGTTGTATGTGGGGGGCTGTGTGTGGGGGGTTGTATGTGTGGGGTTGTGTGTGTGGGGTTGTGTGTGGGGCGTTTGTGTGTGTATGGGGTTGTGTGTGTGGTTATGGGGTTGTGTGTGCGTGGGTGTGAGTTTGTGGGGTTGTGTGTGGGGGTTGTGTGTGTGTGGGGGTTGTGTGTGTGTGGGGTTGTGTGTGTGGGGTTGTGCGTGTGGGATTGTGTGTGAGTGTGTGGGGTTGTGTGAGTATGTGGGTTTGTGTGTTGGGGTGTGTGTGTGTCTGTCTGGGGAAGTTGTGTGTGGGGGATGTGTGTGTGTGTGGTTGTGTGTCGGGGTTTTGGGTGTATGGGGGTTGTGTGTGTGGGGTTGTTTGTGTAAATGTGGGGTTGTGTGTGTGGAGGGTTGTGTGTGTACTGGGGTTGTGTGTGTTGGGGTTGTTTGTGTTTGGGGTTGTGTGTGGGGTTGTTTGTGTGTGGGGTTGTGTTTGTTGGTGGATTGTATGTGTGGGGTTGTGTGTGGGGGGTTTTAGTGTGTGTGTGGTTTTTGTGTGTGTGGGGTTGTGTGTGGGGGGGCTTGTGTGTGGGGGGTTGTTTTGTGTGGGGGGTTGTGTGTGCGGGGGGTTGTGTCTGTGTGGGGGTTGTGAGTGGGGGGTTGTGTGTGTATGGTTGTATGTGTGTGGGGTTGTGTGTGTTGGGTTGTATGGTGTGTGGGTTTGTGTGTGTGGGGTTGTGTGTGGGGGGTTGTGTGGTTGTGTGTGGGGTTGTGTGTGGTTGTGTGTGGTGGGTTGTGTGTGTGGGGTTGTGTGTGTGTGTGTATGTGGTTGTGTGTGTGGGGTGGTTGTGTGGGGGGTGTTGTGTGTGCAAGTGCTTGGGTTTGTGTGTTGGGGTGTGTAGGGGGTTGTGTGTGTGGGGGGTAGTGTGAGGTTGTGTGTGTGTGGAGGGTTGTGTGTATGGGGGTTGTGTGTGTTTGGGGTTGTGTGTGTGGGGGTTTGTGTTTGTGGGTGGGGTTGTATGTGTGGGGTTGTGTGTGGGTTTTTTGTGTGTGTAGGGTTGTGTGTGGGGGGCTTGTGTGTGGGGGCAGTTGTGTGTGGGGGTTTGTGTGTGGGGGGGGGTTGTGTGTGAGTGAGGGGTTGTGTGTGAGTGGGGGGTTGTGTGTGTTGGCTTGTGTGTGTGGGGTTGTTTGTGTGTGTGGGGTTGTGTGTGTTGGGTTGTTTGGTGTGTGGGGTTGTGTGTGTGGGATTGTGTGTGGGGGTTGTGTGGTTGTGTGTGGTTGGTTGTGTGTGTGTGGTTGTGTGTGGGGTTGTGTAGTTGTGTATGTGGTTGTGTGTGGTGAGTTGTGTGTGTGGGGTTGTGTGTGGGGTTGTTTGTGGGTGTGTGTGGGGTTGTGTGTGTTGGGTTGTGTGTGGGGGGTTGTGTGTGAGTGAGGGGTTGTGTGTGAGTGGGGGGTTGTGTGTGTTGGCTTGTGTGTGGGGTTTTTTTTGTGTGTGTTGGGTTGTCTGGTGTGTGGGGTTGTGTGTGTGGGATTGTGTGTGGGGGTTGTGTGGTTGTGTGTGGTTGGTTGTGTGTGTGTGGTTGTGTGTGGGGTTGTGTAGTTGTGTATGTGGTTGTGTGTGGGGTTGTGTTTGTGGGTGTGTGTGGGGTTGTGTGTGTTGGGTTGTGTGTGGGGGGTTGTGTGGGGGGGGTTGTGTGTGGGGCTGTGTGTGTGTGTATGGGGTTGTGTGTGTGAGGTGGTTGTGTGTGGGGGGTGTTGTGTGTGAGTGTGTGTTGTGTGGGTTGTGTGTGTTGGGTGTGCGGGGGGTTGTGTGTGTGGGGGTGTTGTGGTTGTGTGTGGGGTTGTGTGTGTATTTGTGTGTTAGGATGTGTGTGGGTTGTGTGTGTGAGTGCGTGGAGTTGTGTGAGTGTGTGGGGTTGTGTGTGAGGTGAGGTGTGTGGGGTTGTGTGTGTGGGGGGGTTATGTGTGGGGGTGTTGTGTGTGGGGGGTTGTGTATGTGTTGTGTTATGTGTTGGTGGGGTTGTGTGTGGTGGGTTCTTTGTGTGTGGGGTTGTGTGTGTAGCGGGTTGTGTGAGTGTGGTGTGTGTGGGGGTATTGTGTGTGTGTGTGGGGTTGTGTGGTGTGTGGGGTTGTGTGTGCGTAGGGTTGTGTGTGTGTGGGCGTGTGTGTGGTTGTGTTTGTGTGTGGTTGTAGAATTGTGTGGTTGTATGTTATGTGTTTGTGTTTGGTTGTGTGGGATTATGTGTGTGGTTGTGTGTGTGTGTGGGGTTGTGTGGGAGGGTTGTGTGTGTGTGTGGGGTTGTGTGTGGGGTGGTTGTGTGTGCGTGGGGTGGTTTGGGTGTGTGGGGGGTTGTGTGTGTGTGGTTATGGGGTTGTGTGTGTGTGGGTGTGAGTTTGTGGGGTTGTGTGTGTGGGGGGGTTGTGTGTGGGGGGGTGATTGTTTGGGGTTGTATGTGTGTGTGGGGTTGTGTATGTGGGGGGGTTGTGTGTGGGGTGTGTGTGTGGGGTGGGGTTGTGTATGGGGTTGTATGTGTGGGGTTTGTGTGTGTGGGGGGCTTGTATGTGGGGGGTTGTGTGTGTGGGGGGGTTTGTGTGGGGGGGTTGTGTGTGTTGGGATGTGGGTGTGGGGAGTTGTGTGTGGGGGGTTGTGTGTGTGTGGGGTTGTGTGTGTGGGTTGTGTGGTGTGTGGGGTTTTGTGTGTGTAGGGTTGTGTGTGTGGGGCTGTGTGCGTGTGTGGGGTTGTGTGATTGTGCATGTGTGGTTGTGTGTGTGGTTGTGTTTGGGGTTGTGTGTGTGGGGTTGTGTGTGGGGTTGTGTGTGTGGGGTTGTATGTGTGGGGTTGTGGGTGTAGGGTTGTGTGTGTTGGGTTGTGTGTGGGGGGTTATGTGTGTGGGGGGTTGTGTGTGTGGGGTTGTGTATGTGTGTTTGTGTTTGGGGTTGTGTGTGTGGGGTTGTATTTGTGGTTGTGTGGTTGTGTGTGGGGTTGTGTGGGTGGGGTTGTGTGGGTGGGGTTGTGTGTGGGGTTGTGTGTGTGGGATTGTGTGTGTGGGGTTGTGTGTGTTGGGTTGTGTGTGTGGGGGTTGTGTGTGGGGGGGGGGTTGTGTTTCTGTATGGTGGTGTGTGTGTGGGGGTTGTGTGTGTGGGTGGTTGTGTGTGGGGGGTTGTTTGTGTGAGTTTGGTGGGTTGTTAGTATGTGGAGTTGTGTGTGTGGGGTGGTGTATGTGTGTGGGGTGTGTGTGTGCAGGGTTGTGTATGTGAGTGTGTGGGGTTGTGTGTGGGGGGTTGTGTGGGGGGGGTTGTGTTTCTGTATGGTGTTGTGTGTGTGGGGGTTGTGTGTGTGGGTGGTTGTGTGTGGGGGGTTGTTTGTGTGAGTTTGGTGGGTTGTTAGTATGTGGAGTTGTGTGTGTGGGGTGGTGTATGTGTGTGGGGTGTGTGTGTGCAGGGTTGTGTATGTGAGTGTGTGGGGTTGTGTGTGGGGGGTTGTGTGTGGGGGGTTGTGTGGGGGGGTTGTGTGTGGGGGGGTTGTGTGTGTGGAGGGTGTTGTGTGTGGGGGTTGTGTGTGGGGGGTTGTCCGTGTGTGGGGTTGTGTGTGTGGGGTTGTGTGTGTTGGGGGGTTGTGTGTGTGGGGTTGTGTGTGAGTGTGTGGGGTTGTGTGTGTAGGGGGGTTGTGTGTGGGGGGTTGTGTGTGAGGGGGATTTTGTGGGGGGTTGTGTGTGTGGGGTTGTGTGTGCTGTGTGTGAGGGGGGTTGTGTGTTAGGGGGTTGTGTGTGGGGGGATTGTATGTGGGGGGTTGTGTGTGTGGGGTTGTGTTTGTGGGGTTGTGTGTGTGTGGGGTTGTGTGTATGGGGGGTGTTTGTGTGGGGTTGTGGGTGTGGGGGTAACAGAATGGGATGGGAGGTGAGGCGGTGAATGGGATGGAAGGGATGAGGGAGTGACAGAAGGGGAGAGGATTAAAGAGGTAAAGAAGAAAGTAATGGAAATGAAGTGGGAGGGGAGGGGAACAAGGAGGGAGAGGGGGTAGTGGGAAAGTGGGGTAAAGGGAAAGAAGGGATGGGTTAGAGAAGGGTGGGGGAAGGGAATGGAAATGAAAGGAAAGGAAAAATGAGGGGAAGAAGGCGGAGAAGAAAAAGGAGAAAGGCAGGGAAAGGAATGGGGAAGGGAGGGGAGGACAAATGAGAGGGAGGTGAGGGGAAGGGTAGGGTATGGAAGAAGGGATGGGTGAGGGGAAAGGGGAGAGAATGGTGTAGAGGAAGGGAGGTGAAGGAAGGAAGAATAAGGAAGAAAGGATGGGTAAGTGGAAGGGGAGCAGAAAATGAGCAGAGGCGATGGGAACAGATTGGAAGGTAAAGAGGCTGTGAATGAGAGGGAATGGAGGGGAAGAGAAGGGAAGGGGTGGAGATGGAAAAGGAGATAGAGTGCAGGATGGGACCGGAATGGATTGAATGGGAAGGGGAGGAGAGTGACAGAAGGGGAGAGGATTAAAGAGTGATGGAGAAAAGGGAACTTAAAAGAAATGATGAGAAGGGGATATGAGAGGAGAGATAGGAATGTAAGGTAGAGAGGGAAAAACGGGAAAGAGAAAGGGAAAGGGAAGGGAAGTTTCAAGCCAGTATCAAGTCAGTATCAAGTCAGTATCAAGCCAGTATCAAGTCAGTATCAAGCCAGTATCAAGCCAGTATCAAGCCAGTATCAAGTCAGTGTCAAGGCAGTTTAAAGTTTGGTTTCAGCTCAGTTTCATGTTCGGTTTTCATTTGATTTCTATACTCACCTCGCCCCTTTCACCCAGCCCCGCCCAGTTCTTTTGGAGCCTGTGAGGCCCCGGCCCCCTCGGCCTCTCGGGGGCCTCGGCTCCGGCCGCCAGGTATGGTCGTCTCCGTCTGGTGCTCATGAGTGCAATGCCGCGGCTGCCTGGTTACCAGCCTTGTATACCACGGACACGTCACAATAGAGACCTTCAACCTGTCATCATGCATCACCGGTTTATGGGCGATGACAAGTGCTGCATGCGGTGTAAGAGGTGGGGCAGCCGTGACACGGCTTTAACTCAATCACCTTTTAAAAAAAAACTAATCACGAAATTATCCAGCGATGAGCCTCAAAGACGATCTACTCCTGTCCGAGCTTCTCCCCCTTCAGTGGCCTCTCCTTGTCTCTGCTGCGGCGGAGGCCTCCCCTCTGCACTTAGCCTCGATCTTGTGTCATCACAGTGGAGGGCCTGGCACGTCACAGGTGTTCCATCCACAGGATTCCCGTGATGGTGCTGGCCTGGACCTCGTGACATCACAGGGGAGGGCCTGGCACGTCACAGCTGTTCCATTCACAGGATTCCCCTGCTGGTGCTGGCCTGGACATCGTGACATCACAGGGGAGGGCCTGGCACGTCACAGTTGTTCCATTCACTGGATTCCCCTTCTGATGCTAGCCTGGACCTCGTGACATCACAGAGGAGGGCCTGGCACGTCACAGGTGTTCCATTCACATGATGCCCCTGCTGGTGCTAGGCTGGACCTCGTGACATCACAGAGGAGGGCCTTTCACGTCACAGGTGTTCCACCCACATGATACTGTTGCTGGTGCTAGGCTGGACCTCGTGACATCACAGAGGAACGCCTGGCACGTCACAGCTGTTCCATTCACAAGATTCCCCTGCTGGTGCTGGCCTGGACCTCGTGACATCACAGAGGAACGCCTGGCACGTCACAGCTGTTCCATTCACAGGATTCCCCTTCTGACGCTAGCCTGGACCTCGTGACATCACAGAGGAGGGCCTGGCACGTCACAGGTGTTCCATTCACAGGATTCCCCTGCTGGTGCTAGGCTGGACCTCGTGACATCACAGAGGAGGGCCTGGCACGTCACAGGTGTTCCATTCAGCAGGATTCCCCTGCTTGTGCTAGGCTGGACCTCGTGACATCACAGGGGAGGGCCTGGCAAATCACAGGAGTTCCATCCACAGGATTCCCCTGCTGGTGCTAGGCTGGGCCTCGTGACATCACAGGGGAGGGCCTGACACGTCATAGCTGTTCCATTCACAGGATTCCCCTGCTGGTGCTAGGCTGTGCCTCGTGACATCACAGGGGAGGGCCTGGCACGTCACAGCTGTTCCATTCACAGGATTCCCCTTCTGGCGCTAGCCTGGACCTCGTGACATCACAGAGGAGGGCCTGGCACGTCACAGGTGTTCCATTCACAGGATTCCCCTGCTTGTGCTAGGCTGGGCCTCGTGACATCACAGGGGAGGGCCTGGCACGTGACAGGTGTTCCATCCACAGGACTCTGCTACTGAGAAGGCGCAGACCTTTTATATAAATGTATAGGGGCAGATTTATGAAGGACTTGCGCCGCCGGTGCGTCACTTTTTCCCATGTTAAAAATGACGCACCGGCGGCGCAAGGCCTTCATAAATCTGCCCCATAATGTGGAGTTTTCGTATTCTTAGTTTAAAATAAATATTTTCGACATTAGGCGCATTGTCCTGCACCAGGTGCGCAATGAAGGTTGGGCTGATAGCCCCTCACCCCCTCCCTCCCACCCCTCCCTCAGTTGGCGTGGGCTGGACTCTCCATGCGGAGGCTGCAGGCCTGAAGGCCTCTCTCACCGGAAGTGTCCGCTCTCTCCTCCAGACAGTAGTGCAGGTTTCCACAGCAATGAGGCGAGGTCTAAGTGACGGTCGCAAGACGTGAACTGTAATGGAGGGGCCTCGTAAGGAGCTGAGCCACTCTAGGGAGATCAGAAGGGAAAGACTGAAATCAGGAGATGACAGAGAAAAGGGGAGTCTGATGAAGGGAGAACTCAATGGAGAGGCTGGGGAGTCCGATGAAGGGAGACCTCGGGGAGAGTCAAGGGGTGGGTAGAGGCTGGGGAGTCCGATGAAGGGAGACCTCAGGGAGAGTCAAGGGGTGGGTGAAGGCTGGGGAGTGAGAGGAAGGGAGACCTCAGGGAGAGTCAAGGGGTGGGTAGAGGCTGGGGAGTCTGATGAAGGGAGACCTCGGGGAGAGTCAAGGGGTGGGTAGAGGCTGGGAGTGAAAGGAAGGGAGACCTGCCTGGCAATAGGTGCCTAAAGGTTAGGCTGCTTACTCTGCGCTTTAAGGACTGCGCGTTTATGCGCTAACGCGTGATTTTAATACTGCTTCTATAGCGCTTGCATTTCTCTTCGTGTATTTTAAATTCAAATTGCTCCTACCTTGTTTGCCTTAGCGCTACTCCTGGCCCCTCACTTGCACGTAAAAATTACCTAAGCACCGCTGTTTTGCGGGCCCGGTTCTGGGGTGGTGAGGGAGCGCCATATTTGTGTAGCAACTGAAGCCTGACGCCGCCATATTGGTGCGGGTCGTGGCGCCTGTTTCTGTTCACTTCCGCCGGCCTACTTAAGGCGGAACTTGTTCGACGAATCCTCCTGGCAATAGGTGCCTAAAGGTTAGGCTGCTTACTCTGCGCTTTAAGGACTGAGCGTTTCTGCGCTAACGCGGTGATTTTAATACTGCTTCTATAGCGCTTGCATTTCTCTTCGTGTATTTTAAATTCAAATTGCTCCTACCTTATTTGCCTTAGCGCTACTCCTGGCCCCTCACTTGCACGTAAAAATTACCTAAGCACCGCTGTTTTGCGGGCCCGGTTCTGGGGTGGTGAGGGAGCGCCATATTTGTGTAGCAACTGAAGCCTGACGCCGCCATATTGGTGCGGGTCGTGGCACCTGTTTCTGTTCACTTCCGCCGGCCTACTTAAGGCGGAACTTGTTCGACGAATCCTCCTGGCAATAGGTGCCTAAAGGTTAGGCTGCTTACTCTGCGCTTTAAGGACTGCGCGTTTCTGCGCTAACGCGGTGATTTTAATACTGCTTCTATAGCGCTTGCATTTCTCTTCGTGTATTTTAAATTCAAATTGCTCCTACCTTGTTTGCCTTAGCGCTACTCCTGGCCCCTCACTTGCACGTAAAAATTACCTAAGCACCGCTGTTTTGCGGGCCCGGTTCTGGGGTGGTGAGGGAGCGCCATATTTGTGTAGCAACTGAAGCCTGACGCCGCCATATTGGTGCGGGTCGTGGCGCCTGTTTCTGTTCACTTCCGCCGGCCTACTTAAGGCGGAACTTGTTCGATGAATCCTCCTGGCAATAGGTGCCTAAAGGTTAGGCTGCTTACTCTGCGCTTTAAGGACTGCGCGTTTCTGCGCTAACGCGGTGATTTTAATACTGCTTCTATAGCGCTTGCATTTCTCTTCGTGTATTTTAAATTCAAATTGCTCCTACCTTGTTTGCCTTAGCGCTACTCCTGGCCCCTCACTTGCACGTACAAATTACCTAAGCACCGCTGTTTTGCGGGCCCGGTTCTGGGGTGGTGAGGGAGCGCCATATTTGTGTAGCAACTGAAGCCTGACGCCGCCATATTGGTGCGGGTCGTGGCGCCTGTTTCTGTTCACTTCCGCCGGCCTACTTAAGGCGGAACTTGTTCGATGAATCCTCCTGGCAATAGGTGCCTAAAGGTTAGGCTGCTTACTCTGCGCTTTAAGGACTGCGCGTTTCTGCGCTAACGCGGTGATTTTAATACTGCTTCTATAGCGCTTGCATTTCTCTTCGTGTATTTTAAATTCAAATTGCTCCTACCTTGTTTGCCTTAGCGCTACTCCTGGCCCCTCACTTGCACGTACAAATTACCTAAGCACCGCTGTTTTGCGGGCCCGGTTCTGGGGTGGTGAGGGAGCGCCATATTTGTGTAGCAACTGAAGCCTGACGCCGCCATATTGGTGCGGGTCGTGGCGCCTGTTTCTGTTCACTTCCGCCGGCCTACTTAAGGCGGAACTTGTTCGATGAATCCTCCTGGCAATAGGTGCCTAAAGGTTAGGCTGCTTACTCTGCGCTTTAAGGACTGCGCGTTTCTGCGCTAACGCGGTGATTTTAATACTGCTTCTATAGCGCTTGCATTTCTCTTCGTGTATTTTAAATTCAAATTGCTCCTACCTTGTTTGCCTTAGCGCTACTCCTGGCCCCTCACTTGCACGTAAAAATTACCTAAGCACCGCTGTTTTGCGGGCCCGGTTCTGGGGTGGTGAGGGAGCGCCATATTTGTGTAGCAACTGAAGCCTGACGCCGCCATATTGGTGCGGGTCGTGGCGCCTGTGTCTGTTCACTTCCGCCGGCCTACTTAAAGCTCCACCTTTTTCAACGCGCAGCGGTGACGCACAGGGTGGCGCCTTCTCTGTGCCTGAGTCGTGCCAGAGTCCTGCCCGTCTGCGCCCGTCAGCGTTCCGGCAGCAGACGGGGCAGGACGGCTGGCTGGCATTTTCCTTTGGTTGGTGCCTTACTTTTCTCGGCTTTAGCTATGTGTTTCTCTTACTCGTCAGAGACCCTCTTAAATCTCCGTCCTCCGGTAGGTCGCTGCCACTCTGTCTTTCCGGGCCGTCGTGCCCTTAGAAAAGGTTGCACTGAATGCGGATGGCGCTTTCCTATACACAACAAGCCGAAACTGATCCATCAACCTATCACTACTACTTGCCTACTCCTTAATACACGTTCTCTAGGCTGTCATGCGCTAGATATTTGGAATTTGCTTGATAACTCTGATATATCCTGCCTTTTTCTTACAGAGACTTGGCTTAGTGATACCTCGGCCCCTGACTTAGTCAACGCCATCCCACCTAATTATTCCATCATCAGGAGGGATAGAACATCTGGGCGCGGGGGTGGTGTGGCTATTATAGTCAACAACCAGCTGCACTGCACTACTGTTAGACGGACCGGGAGGGTCGGCCGAGATTACGGGGAGAGGTCTCCAGGGAGAGCCGTCTCCAACGACTGTACAGATAAGTAACTTCCCCCCCCACAGACGGACACCACACAAGATTGAAGGTTAACGAGACTTTATAGGCAATTCTTAGGTTACGTTGATATGATACAAGGAGGTCTGGACTCAGGGGTCCCCTCGGTTCTGATCTCTGGTTGAGGAAAAAGGGGTAGCGGGACAGTCTTAGTTGCCAATGAGTTAAATAGCTCTCAATCCTCGAGCTCGGTGTGTTTGCTGATCGGGCCGTGGAGGAGCCAAGCCGGTCCCGAGATGGACGAAGGATGATCGACGGGCCGTGGAGAAGCCAAGCAGGTCCCGGGATGGATGACGGATGGTCGACGGGCCGTGGAGAAGCCAAGCAGGTCCCGATGCAGATGACGGTTACAACGGTCCGCGGCCTCGCCAGCAGATCCGGACGACGATGAAGGATGAAGGTTACGACGGCTGTGGCAGCGCCAACAGGCAGGACGATGGTGCACAGGACAGAGCTACGGCAGCGCCAGTAGTCCGTCCAGGGTGAGTTCCTCTTTACGTCTCTCGACTCCAAGATACAACTACCTTCCTGCTCTGGAGCTGCCCCAGTTATAGGGCTGGCGGGCTTTGATGTCCGGACCCTCGCACTTGGAGGTCGGGAGGTCCGGGATGAGGGAGTCCAGACACCCAGCGGGGGGGTGGAGCCAGCGCCCGGGGAGGCGATGGGCGAGCGGCACTGGCCGGGGGAGAGCCATCGACACCTCTTTCTCCCATTGACCTGCCAAGTAGCTCGCTCACCTCCTGGGTGGAGGGTGGTGCCGGAATGTCTGAGGCCGGGCTAGGCCCAGGGTTGAGGTCGATCGGGGGCCAGGCGGCCTCGTGATGAAGTGTCCAAGATGGCGGCCCAGGCTGAGCGCATGGGTCGGCAGTGGATCGGGCCCATGAGGTGATCATGTTCGAGGGCAGGTGTCCCTGAGGGGACGTAGGACGTACAATGGTGGTGTGTGGTGCTTGTATGACTGGGCTCGGGCCTGGTCGAGCCGGGGGAGAGCGGCCCGTCATGTGGCCTGTCCAACATGCGTCCCCCCCAGCTGAAGGCGGGGAGAGTTACCCATCCTCTTGGGGACTCTCTTCGTCGAGGCGGAAAAACCGGGACAGGCCATCCGCGTTGGCGTGGTCGGACCCAGGCCGGTGTTCAACCGTGAAGTCCATACCTTGCAAGGAGATAGACCAGCGTAGCAGTTTTGGGTTTTCCCCCCGCATATGCATCAACCACTGCAGGGGTCGGTGGTCAGTCTGTACCCGAAAGTGGGTGCCAAAGAGGTAGGGCCGGAGCTTCTTGAGGGCCCATACCACAGCGAAGGCTTCCCTTTCTATGGTGCTCCAGCGTTGTTCCCGGGGTAGGAGTCTCCGGCTGATGAAGGCCACCGGTTGATCAAGGCCTTCGGTGTTCACTTGGGACAGGACTGCCCCAATGCCCTGGTCGGAGGCGTCCGTCTGGACGATGAACTCCCGGCTGTAGTCTGGGGCCTGGAGCACAGGAGCGGAACACATGGCGGCCTTTAACTGTTCGAATGCCGCTTGACACTCTGGGGTCCAATTCACTTTCTTGGGCTGATTTTTTGATGTGAGTTCGGTGAGAGGCCCCACGATGGTACCATAGTCTTTCACGAACCTTCGGTAGTAGCCCGTGAGGCCCAGGAAGGCTCGCACCTCAGTTTGAGTGATAGGGGGTTGCCAGTTCTGGATGGCGGCAATCTTCAGCTGTAGAGGGGCCACTAGGCCGCTTCCCACCTGGTGTCCGAGGTAGGTCACCGACCCTTGTCCAATTTGACATTTGCTGGCCTTGATCGTGAGGCCAGCTCGCTGAAGGGCTTGTAGTACTGCTTGGAGGTGGTGGAGGTGCTCGGTCCAATGGTGGCTGTACACAGCGATGTCGTCCAGGTAGGCGGCGCTGAACTCTTCGAGCCCCGCCAGGACCTGGTTGACGAGCCGTTGGAAAGTCGCTGGGGCATTTTTCATGCCGAAGGGCATGACCTTAAAATGATAGTGGCCATCGGGGGTGGAGAAGGCAGAACGTTCTTGTGCTCGGGATGTGAGGCCGATCTGCCAATAACCTGCCGTCAGGTCGAAGATGCTGAGGTAGCGGGCAGCGCCCATTCGGTCGACCAGTTCATCTGCCCGGGGGATGGGGTGTGCGTCCGTTCTGGTGACGTCATTCAGGCCCCGGTAGTCGACACAGAACCGGAGTTCTGGTGTGGTTCCGGGGGCGGCCGCTTTGGGGACCAGTACGACCGGGCTGGCCCATGGACTGTCTGAGGGCTCGATGACCCCGAGCGTGAGCATCTTAGCTACTTCCGCCTGGATGCAGGCCCGTACCCGATCAGGTACGCGGTAGGCCCGGTGGCGGATAGGAGGGTTGTCTCCGGTGTCCACATCGTGTACACACCAGGAAGTGACACCTGGGGTGAGGGAGAACAGACTGGCAAATCGTGATAGGAGGGCTTGGCACTCGTGGCGTTGTTCTCTGGTGAGGGACTCCGAGAGTCGGACCCCATCCACGGAGCCGTCTTGCTCCTGGGTCCGCAAGAGGTCAGGGAGAGGTTCGGAGTCGTCTTCAACCCCATTGTCTGTGGCCATCAAGAGACTGAGTTCTGTTCGCGCAAAGTGGGGTTTCAGTCTGTTGGTGTGGAGGACTCGGAGCGGATTCCGGGCGGACTCCATATCGATCAGATAGGTGGCAGGACCCTTGCGCTCGATTACCTTGAAGGGTCCCGTCCATTTGTCTTGGAGAGCGCACGGTTCTGTGGGGGACATTACCCAGACCTGTTGCCCCGGCTCGAATTCAATAGATGAGGCGTTCTGGTCATACCATTTCTTCATGTCCTCTTGACTTGTCTCTAGGTTGGCTTTTGCTAGGTCTCTGAACCTTCGGGACTGGTTGCGGAGGGTGAGGAGGTACCGGAAGACATCGGGCGGACTCTTGGCCGGAGGCATCTCCCAGCCTTCTTTGATCAGGCTGAGTGGCCCCCGTACTGGGTGCCCATAGAGCAGCTCGAATGGGCTGAAGCCTAGGGACTTCTGTGGGACCTCCCGGTAGGCGAAGAGGAGGCACGGCAGCAGCACATCCCACTGGCGACGGAGGGGCTCTTCCAATCCCCCGATCATCCCTTTTAGCGTGCGATTGAACCGCTCAACAAGTCCGTTTCCTTGGGGGTGATAGGGGGTCGTGAAGCGGTAGGTGACCCCACACTGTTGCCAGAGGGACTTCATATATTTGGAAATAAAGTTTGTGCCTCTGTCACTGACGACTTCTCGGGGGAACCCCACACGGGAGAAGATCCCCATCAGGGCCCGGCCGACCACTGGGGCTGTCACGGTCCGGAGAGGAATAGCCTCAGGGTAGCGGGTGGCGTGGTCCACTAGTACCAGGATGAAGCGATGGCCTTGTCTTGTACGCGGGTCTAGGGGTCCCACAATGTCTATTCCGACCCTCTCAAATGGGGTCGTGACTACTGGAAAGGGTTGCAGGGGGGCCTTTAATTTGCGGCCGCTCTTCCCACTGGCTTGGCACGTGGGGCAAGATCGGCAATGCTGGTGCACATCGTTTCTCATTTTTGGCCAGAAGAAGTGGGTCACTAGGCGGCTGTAGGTTTTATCTTGTCCCAGGTGCCCTGCCAGGGGGACATCGTGGGCCAGATTTAGCAGGAAGTCTCTAAAGCGGAGGGGCACCACTAGTACTCGGTTGGCCCCTAGCTCGGCGATTCGTTGCTCGCTGTACAATAGGTCATTGTCCCAGTAGACCCAATGAGTTCCGGAGGTATCCCCTGCGCTTTGGGCGAGCGCTTGTTGTCGGAGTCCCTCAAGGGAGGGACAAGTCTCCTGCTCCTGACGAAATTGTTCTTGTGTGGGTCCCCCTTCTTGAGCCCACTGGTCAAGATTAGCAAGGTCGGAAGGTTGGGCAAGTTCGAGGGGGATACCATGGTCGGGGGTCTCGGCGGGGGCGACCGGGGGCGGTGGCGCCGGCCATTCTGGTTCTTCGGGGTGAGGGTTGGCACGGGCGGCCATGGACCGGGTGGTGACGCACGCCCAGTCTGGGACGCCCAACATCCCCAAGTGTTCTTTTCGCTCCACGGCTGCCCACGGGGAGCTTTCCAGGTCATTTCCGAGGAGGCAGTCCACGGGGGCGTCGTCTCGGACCGTTACCTTCAGCATGCCGGAGACCCCTCCCCACTCAAAGGGGACGCAGGCCATCCGACACAGACTCTCTGAGTTGTCGGCGGATCGTACAGGGCAGAGAATGTTCGGTAGATATTGTTCTGGGGTCACCAGATGACAGCGGACGGCTGTCACACTGGCCCCGGTGTCTCGAAGGGCTTCGGCCCGTTGTCCATTGATGCTCACCCATTGGCTGTACTTCTGGGTGTTAGCGGGTAGGGGGACCCGCGGGACCATGTCTCTTCCCCCTAAGCACGCAAGAGTCATGGCTGCTGGTTCCCACTCTTGATACTCTTGCTCGTCTGTTTCTTGTTCCTCGGAGATCTGTTCTTCCCCTAGTGCCGCGGCGGCCACCTGGCGGGGTCTTGGACTCTGATACTGCGGGCAGCTTGGGTCGTTTGCATAGTGGCCGACTCGTTGGCATCGGTGACATGTAACATTGGCTCTGTATCCCGGTCGCGCCGGGGTGCTGCCCCGGTTGGCCGGGGGGGTGGTGCTGGTAGTGGGGGCGGCCGGAGTGTTGTCTCTTCCTCGTCCTTGGCCCCCTCCTCCTCCTCTGGGTCGGGGGTGACCATTGTTGTTCCTGTTCTGCTCGTAGGACCCATTCCGGCCCACTCTGGTGATCTCCCACCGGTCAGCTTCGGCTGCGAGCTGCCGGGGATCGGTTAACTTGCTGTCGAGGAGGTGTTGGCGTAGTTCAATGAAGCAATTGTTGGACAGATGCTCCCATACCATCAGATTGAACAGCTGCTCGTAGGTCGTGACGTTGTTCCCTCTGATCCAGCCTTCGAAGGCTCTGCTAAAGTACGTTACATAGTCCACCCAAGTTGTACCTGGAATGCGTGTGCAGTCTCGGAACCGCTGACGGTACATCTCGGGCGTGAGGCCATAGCGGGTGAGGAGGGCCGCTTTCATATGGTCGTAGGAGGTCATCTGGTGGTCTGGGAGCTGTAACAGCGTATCGCGGCCCTCATTAAGGAATTTGCCCCATAGGCCGGCTCCCCAGTCGGCTCTATCGATCCGGTGCGCAGTCATCGCGATTTCATAGGCCTTAAACCATTGCTGGATGTCGTCTTCTCGAAAATATTCTCGGACCACATCCTTGGGGATGTGCACTTTTTTCTCCGTGGTCCCTGGGGTGGACGGTCGGTCAGGCACCCCTAACTCTTTATTCTGTTTGCGCAGGTTGATCTCGGCTAGGTTCCGCTCGTGCTCGTACGTTAGTCTTTTTTCCTCGAGCTCCCTTTGCCTCTGTTTCTCCTCTCTTTCTTCTCGGAGGCGAAGGTGCTCTAAGTTTATTTTTTGCTCGGCCAATTTGAGTTCTATGTCCATCTTGAGTCGGGCCATTTCGAGTTCGTGTAGTCGGGCTTTTTCTCTTTCTTGGATCTCGTCTTGCGAGAGACTGGTTCTTTGCCCCTCAGGGCCCGTGCTGGTATTTTTCGCGGTGCTTTGCTCAGGGGCTTCGACATCCCCGGTCTCTGCCCAAGATTCTAGGGCATGCTTGAAATCGTCCTTGGTACTTAGTCCGGTGGTAGCGATACCTAGTTCGATGCAGAACTGCTTTAGTTCACGATGGCTGTATTCCTCGAGTTTTTCCATTTGGAACTTCTCAGTTGATCCGCTCTCTTTAGTTGACATTGTTGTTCGTTGTGGGGTGAGCTACTCTCTGTACGTTATGCGGTGATTCGGATCGCGCCGCTGGCCACCAATGTTAGACGGACCGGGAGGGTCGGCCGAGATTACGGGGAGAGGTCTCCAGGGAGAGCCGTCTCCAACGACTGTACAGATAAGTAACTTCCCCCCCCACAGACGGACACCACACAAGATTGAAGGTTAACGAGACTTTATAGGCAATTCTTAGGTTACGTTGATATGATACAAGGAGGTCTGGACTCAGGGGTCCCCTCGGTTCTGATCTCTGGTTGAGGAAAAAGGGGTAGCGGGACAGTCTTAGTTGCCAATGAGTTAAATAGCTCTCAATCCTCGAGCTCGGTGTGTTTGCTGATCGGGCCGTGGAGGAGCCAAGCCGGTCCCGAGATGGACGAAGGATGATCGACGGGCCGTGGAGAAGCCAAGCAGGTCCCGGGATGGATGACGGATGGTCGACGGGCCGTGGAGAAGCCAAGCAGGTCCCGATGCAGATGACGGTTACAACGGTCCGCGGCCTCGCCAGCAGATCCGGACGACGATGAAGGATGAAGGTTACGACGGCTGTGGCAGCGCCAACAGGCAGGACGATGGTGCACAGGACAGAGCTACGGCAGCGCCAGTAGTCCGTCCAGGGTGAGTTCCTCTTTACGTCTCTCGACTCCAAGATACAACTACCTTCCTGCTCTGGAGCTGCCCCAGTTATAGGGCTGGCGGGCTTTGATGTCCGGACCCTCGCACTTGGAGGTCGGGAGGTCCGGGATGAGGGAGTCCAGACACCCAGCGGGGGGGTGGAGCCAGCGCCCGGGGAGGCGATGGGCGAGCGGCACTGGCCGGGGGAGAGCCATCGACACCTCTTTCTCCCATTGACCTGCCAAGTAGCTCGCTCACCTCCTGGGTGGAGGGTGGTGCCGGAATGTCTGAGGCCGGGCTAGGCCCAGGGTTGAGGTCGATCGGGGGCCAGGCGGCCTCGTGATGAAGTGTCCAAGATGGCGGCCCAGGCTGAGCGCATGGGTCGGCAGTGGATCGGGCCCATGAGGTGATCATGTTCGAGGGCAGGTGTCCCTGAGGGGACGTAGGACGTACAATGGTGGTGTGTGGTGCTTGTATGACTGGGCTCGGGCCTGGTCGAGCCGGGGGAGAGCGGCCCGTCATGTGGCCTGTCCAACAACTACCTTCCCGATAGACACTATTCAGGACACCAGGGCGCTCGGCTTCACACTTCATTTGTCTCCCCACCAGGCATGTACCGGCATTCTTGCATATAGAACTCCCGGTCCCTTAGGCTCTTTCCTGGATGAATTACAGGTAGTGCTTTCAGTCCCATGTCTTAAATCTGAACATTGTCTACTTCTAGGCGACCTAAACATACACATGGATGAGGCCACAAATCCTGACACAATGAAACTCATGGAGGTCACAACAGCATTAGGACTCATACCTTTCATTCATGATCCCACGCACAATAAGGGCCATATTTTGGACCAAGTTTTTTCCACCGTCCCTATTAACGTACTTGCTCCTCAGCCAGTATTATGGTCGGATCATTACTTAATCTCCTTTTTCCTATTAAGTGCCCCTCCCCCTAGACCAAATCCCACTACCTCTGCTAAACGACTTTCCAGGCCTTTTCATCTGCTCTCTAATGAGATGCTACTACAGGCCATGGCATGTTCACCCTGCACCTTGTCAGGTAATGTGGAAATTGATCTAGCTCATTACACTGAATGGCTCACGACTATACTGGCGGATCTCGTGCCCGAGAAAGCCGCTAAACCCGGAAACAAACGTCCTTCCGCCCCTTGGTTCACATCTCAGCTTAGAGAAGCCCGTCAAAACTGCAAGAGAGCAGAAAGAACCTGGAGGAAAGACTACAATCCTCTTGAGAAAGAAATATTTAAAAACTTAACTAGATCCTACCACAAGATGATTTGGAGTGGAAAAAATCCTATCTTGAACGTCGGTTAGACGAATCTGAAAATTCCTGTAAGGAAATCTTTAAAATTGTTAAGGACTTCACTTCTCCGTCCCTAGGCATCTCTGCTCAGTCTCACTCAGAACCTTGGCTGACTGAACTGGCACATTATTTTGTAGATAAAATAACATCTATTCAAGCCTCTCTTGCTATTTACTCCAAACAGCCTCAGGATGCTGCTCTTGATGCCCTCTCCTCTTCACAACCCACCCTCTGGGAATTCCCGCAGCTAAGCCTTGCTGCTTCATTAGACCATCTGACAGGCTTGAAGTCGGGCTCTCCTCTAGATCCCTGCCCGGTCTCTTGCCTCAACAAAATAGCCCCTGCGCTAAATGGCCCCATCAATTCCATTCTTAATTCCTCACTGTCTTCTGGCGTAGTCCCTCAGGCTTGGAAGAGTGAACTCATCCTTCTACTCATAAAAAAACCAGCTCTGGATCCCATCATACACGCCAACTACAGGCCTATTTCTCTCCTCCCCGCTCTGGCGAAGGTGGCGGAAAGACATGTACACAGATCTATCTCTGATTTCATCGAGAATAATAATCTGTTGCACACTACTCAATCTGGGTTTCGTGCGAATTACAGCACAGAGACCGCGCTACTTGAAGTCACCACCGCCATCAGAGAGGTTTTGGATACTGGAGGAAAGGCCATGTTGGTCATGTTGGACATGTCGGCGGCGTTCGACACCGTTCCCCATGATACCCTCCTAACTCGACTCTGGGATTGTGGTCTCCGGGGGACGGTGTGGAACTGGCTCAAATCATTTCTAGCCAGCCGTCGACAAACGATCTGGGCGCCACCTCACTCCGCAGCTATGGCAACTCTGGAAGTGGGGGTCCCTCAGGGGTCTATCCTTAGCCCTCTGCTCTTTAACATCTTTCTGGCCCCCCTTGCAGAGGTTGTGGAGTCGTTCGGCGCTCAGATCGTGTCTTACGCTGACGACACCCAGCTCTTGTTCACATACAACAAGAATGAGGTGTTCGATGGGATCCGCATCAGAGGCTGCTTAGAAGCAGTCTTTGATTGGTTCAAAAGACACGGCTTGAAATGCAACTCCGATAAATCGGAGCTGCTCTTTTTTGGATGTGTCTCTGAACCAAACTGGAAAAGTTGGTGGCCACAAGACCTGTTTCCACCTGCTAATGCAAGTACCAAGGCTAAAAATCTAGGTATCATTGTTGACAATGAGTTAACCTTTGGGCCTCAAATATCCTGTCTTTCGGGGAAATGCTTTGGGATCCTGCGGATGCTCAGGAAATTCCTCCCCTTGATTTCTGTGAACCATCGAAGGGTCATTGTCCAAGCACTTGTCGGGTCGCGTTTGGACTATGCAAATGCCCTCTATCTAGGACTCCCTAAATATCTCGTGAGGAGACTTCAAGTAGTCCAAAATTCAGCTGCCAGGGCTATTTATGGACTCCCTAGAC
Source organism: Lissotriton vulgaris (assembly GCF_964263255.1). NCBI lineage: Eukaryota > Metazoa > Chordata > Amphibia > Caudata > Salamandridae > Lissotriton > Lissotriton vulgaris. The sequence goes on from NC_141694.1 coordinate 1,326,334,340, forward strand.
GAGCTAGTGCCTCTGACTTGTTGAAGGAACTGCACTGGCTTCCTATAGCCAAGAGGGTTCTCTTCAAAAGCCTGACGCTGACCTACAAGGCCCTTCATGATTCAGGCCCTAGGTACATTAGGAAGCGCCTTGCTCTCTACAAGCCGAGCAGAGCTTTGCGATCTGCCTCCTTGTCTAAAATGGTCGTTCCGTCCATCAAGCGAACCAGACAAGGGGGGCGTTCTTTTCATTACCTGGCCCCGCGCGCTTGGAATGAGCTTCCTATTTCTCTCAGACAGGCCCCTAGTCTGATGTCTTTCAGAAAGGCATTAAAAACCTGGCTTTTTACTAGTTAACTTCGCTGTTCCTTTTATTCTGCAGTTATGTTTCCTTTCCTTAAAGGACTTCTTCGCCAAAGCGCCGGGACACTCCTACTGGAGTAGCCGTTGCGCTATAGAAGAACCTAAATAACATAACATAACATAACAGAGTCAAGGGATGGGTAGAGGCTGGGGAGTCCGATGAAGGGAGACCTCAGAGGAGAGTCAAGGGGTGGGTAGAGGCTGGGGAGTCCGATGAAGGGAGACCTCAGGGAGAGTCAAGGGATGGGTAGAGGCTGGGGAGTCCGATGAAGGGAGACCTCAGGGAGAGTCAAGGGGTGGGTAGAGGCTGGGGAGTCCGATGAAGGGAGACCTCAGAGGAGAGTCAAGGGGTGGGTAGAGGCTGGGGAGTCCGATGAAGGGAGACCTCAGGGAGAGTCAAGGGGTGGGTAGAGGCTGGGGAGTCCGATGAAGGGAGACCTCGGGGAGAGTCAAGGGGTGGGTAGAGGCTGGGGAGTCTGATGAAGGGAGACCTCGTGGAGAGTCAAGGGATGGGTAGAGGCTGGGGAGTCCGATGAAGGGAGACCTCAGAGGAGAGTCAAGGGGTGGGTAGAGGCTGGGGAGTCTGATGAAGGGAGACCTCAGGGAGAGTCAAGAGGTGGGTAGAGGCTGGGGAGTGAGAGGAAGGGAGACCTCAGGGAGAGTCAAGGGGTGGGTAGAGGCTGGGGAGTCCGATGAAGGGAGACCTCGTGGAGAGTCAAGGGATGGGTAGAGGCTGGGGAGTCCGATGAAGGGAGACCTCAGAGGAGAGTCAAGGGGTGGGTAGAGGCTGGGGAGTCTGATGAAGGGAGACCTCGGGGGGGGTCAAGGGGTGGGTAGAGGCTGGGGAGTCTGATGAAGGGAGACCTCGGGGAGAGTCAAGGGGTGGGTAGAGGCTGGGGAGTGAGAGGAAGGGAGACCTTGTGGAGAGTCAAGGGGTGGGCAGAGGCTGGGGAGTCCGATGAAGGGAGACCTCGTTGAGAGTCAAGGGGTGGGTAGAGGCTGGGGAGTCCGATGAAGGGAGACCTCGGGGAGAGTCAAGGGGTGGGTGAAGGCTGGGGAGTCCGATGAAGGGAGATCTCAGAGGAGAGTCAAGGGGTGGGTAGAGGCTGGGGAGTCTGATGAAGGGAGACCTCGGGGAGAGTCAAGGGGTGGGTAGAGGCTGGGGAGTGAGAGGAAGGGAGACCTCGTGGAGAGTCAAGGGGTGGGTAGAGGCTGGGGAGTCTGATGAAGGGAGACCTCGGGGAGAGTCAAGGGATGGGTAGAGGCTGGGGAGTCTGATGAAGGGAGACCTCAGGAAGAGTCAAGGGGTGGGTAGAGGCTGGGAGTCTGATGAAGGGAGACCTCGGGGAGAGTCAAGGGGTGGGTAGAGGCTGGGGAGTGAGAGGAAGGGAGACCTTGTGGAGAGTCAAGGGGTGGGCAGAGGCTGGGGAGTCCGATGAAGGGAGACCTCGTGGAGAGTCAAGGGGTGGGTAGAGGCTGGGGAGTCTGATGAAGGGAGACCTCGGGGAGAGTCAAAGGGTGGGTAGAGGCTGGGGAGTCTGATGAAGGGAGACCTCAGGGAGAGTCAAGGGGTGGGTAGAGGCTGGGGAGTGAGAGGAAGGGAGACCTCAGGGAGAGTCAAGGGGTGGGTAGAGGCTGGGGAGTCCGATGAAGGGAGACCTCGTGGAGAGTCAAGGGATGGGTAGAGGCTGGGGAGTCCGATGAAGGGAGACCTCAGAGGAGAGTCAAGGGGTGGGTAGAGGCTGGGGAGTCTGATGAAGGGAGACCTCGGGGAGAGTCAAGGGGTGGGTAGAGGCTGGGGAGTGAGAGGAAGGGAGACCTTGTGGAGAGTCAAGGGGTGGGCAGAGGCTGGGGAGTCTGATGAAGGGAGACCTCAGGAAGAGTCAAGGGGTGGGTAGAGGCTGGGAGTCTGATGAAGGGAGACCTCGGGGAGAGTCAAGGGGTGGGTAGAGGCTGGGGAGTCTGATGAAGGGAGACCTCGGGGAGAGTCAAAGGGTGGGTAGAGGCTGGGGAGTCTGATGAAGGGAGACCTCGGGGAGAGTCAAGGGATGGGTAGAGGCTGGGGAGTCCGATGAAGGGAGACCTCAGGGAGAGTCAAGGGGTGGGTAGAGGCTGGGGAGTCCGATGAAGGGAGACCTCAGGGAGAGTCAAGGGATGGGTAGAGGCTGGGGAGTCCGATGAAGGGAGACCTCAGGGAGAGTCAAGGGGTGGGTAGAGGCTGGGGAGTCCGATGAAGGGAGACCTCAGGGAGAGTCAGGGGGTGGGTAGAGGCTGAGGAGTCCGATGAAGGGAGACCTCGGGGAGAGTCAAGGGGTGGGTAGAGGCTGGGGAGTCTGTTGGAAGGCGGTGACCCCAGGGGTCGAGTAGACTCTCCTAACCCCCTGGGACCTCCTCTCCCACAATTACTGCCGAGTCTTATCGAGTGGGGAGTCCCCACCGGGGAGGACTGATCGTACACACCGTCGACACACCACACTTATGAGCGGACCCCACACCGTGATTCTTTATCAAGAAAAGACTTTATCAAGATTAAATAAAGAGTGATACACAGCGATCGAGGGATCGTGAAAGTCTCGTAACGAAGGGCCGGGGAAGCGGGACAGTCTTAGGAGGCCAGCTGGCACACCACGTACCCGGCGCACAGTTCTCAATCCTCGAACCGGGGGGTACGGGGGCTGGCAATGGGACTTGCTGTCCTACTCACTTCTGGTTCAAGCTGTTCGTGAGGGTAGCATCGATGGTCCAGCCGGACCAGAGAGTTCGTCAAGCCGCGACGAGGTCAGCAGGGCTTGGGTGGGAGTACTCCGTCGTACTCGTAAGTAGAAGGGGCCGCGACAGCGTCAGCAGGGCTCCGATGTTCCAGTTTTGTGCTTCAAGAGGGAGCCGCGACAGCGTCAGCAGGGCCCCGATGGTTCAGTTCTGTTGGTTCTAGGATGAGCCGCGACGGCGTCAGCAGGGCTCGGTGGGTCAGAGTCTGTTCTCCTCGAAGTCAGCTGCGATCAGATCAGCAGGGCTTTCTTGTCCAAGATATAACTGCCAACTGGATGGAAGGCAGGCTGTCTTATAGTACTGGAGTTCTTTGATGTCCGGACCCTCAGAGGCAGGAGGCCGGAGGTCCGAGGGCCAGGCGCCTGATTGTCTGGGCGGTTGGTTCTTTGATGCTTTGGACCATGCGCCCAAGAGATCCCAGACGCCCATCAGGGCCTGGAGCCAGATCACTAGGAGGCCCAAGGTGCCTTTGAAACCAGCCCCCAGGGATAGTCCAGAGGTGTGAGGGAAACCAGTTCCTCGGAAGGGGGCCGGAGGTGTGATGGAAGTCTTGGTTTCGAGTACTTGGGGAGTCGTTCACCCCCCCGGGTGGAGCTGGGCGCGCCGGACGCGCAGGCTTAGCGGCAGTCAGGAGCGGCCCGGGCTGCCGAAAGGAAAGAAGGCGGCCGGCCGGCCGGGGTGGCCAAAACATGGAGTCTGATGGTCACGTGCACGGGTTGCAGGCACGCGGTCTGGGGATCGTCTCAGGTCCAGTGTAGGAGTGTCATGTACAGTTCTGGGTGGACGGGAATCAGTTCCACCCGTAGATCTGGGGCTGCGGAGATCAGCGAGGACCACGCCACGAGGCCGGGTCCAACAGAGTCCGATGAAGGGAGACCTCGGGGAGAGTCAAGGGGTGGGTAGAGGCTGGGGAGTCCGATGAAGGGAGACCTCGGGGAGAGTCAAGGGGTGGGTAGAGGCTGGGGAGTCCGATGAAGGGTGACCTTGGGGAGAGTCAAGGGGTGGGCAGAGGCTGGGGAGTGAGATGAAGGGAGACCTTGTGGAGAGTCAAGGGGTGGGTAGAGGCTGGGGAGTCTGATGAAGGGAGACCTCGGGAGAGTCAAGGGGTGGGTAAAGGCTGGGGAGTCTGATGAAGGGAGACCTCGGGGAGAGTCAAGGGGTGGGTAGAGGCTGGAGAGTCCGATGAAGGGAGACCTCAGGGAGAGTCAAGGGGTGGGTAGAGGCTGGGAAATCCGATGAAGGGAGACCTCAGGGAGATTCAAGGGGTGGGTAGAGGCTGGGGAGTCTGATGAAGGGAGACCTCGGGGAGAGTCAAGGGGTGGGTAGAGGCTGGGGAGTCCGATGAAGGGAGACATCGGGGAGAGTCAAGGGGTGGGTAGAGGCTGGGGAGTCCGATGAAGGGAGACCTCGGGGAGAGTCAAGGGGTGGGTAGAGGCTGGGGAGTCCGATGAAGGGAGACCTCGGGGAGAGTCAAGGGATGGGTAGAGGCTGGGGAGTGAGATGAAGGGAGACCTCGTGGAGAGTCAAGGGGTGGGTAGAGGCTGGGGAGTCTGATGAAGGGAGACCTCGGGGAGAGTCAAGGGGTGGGTAAAGGCTGGGGAGTCTGATGAAGGGAGACCTCGGGGAGAGTCAAGGGGTGGGTAGAGGCTGGGGAGTCCGATGAAGGGAGACCTTAGGGAGAGTCAAGGGGTGGGTAGAGGCTGGGAAATCTGATGAAGGGAGACCTCAGGGAGATTCAAGGGGTGGGTAGAGGCTGGGGAGTCTGATGAAGGGAGACCTCGGGGAGAGTCAAGGGGTGGGTAGAGGCTGGGGAGTCCGATGAAGGGAGACCTCGGGGAGAGTCAAGGGGTGGGTAGAGACTGGGGAGTCCGATGAAGGGAGACCTCGGAGAGAGTCAAGGGGTGGGTAGAGGCTGGGGAGTCCGATGAAGGGAGACCTTGGGGAGAGTCAAGGGGTGGGCAGAGGCTGGGGAGTGAGATGAAGGGAGACCTCGTGGAGAGTCAAGGGGTGGGTAGAGGCTGGGGAGTCTGATGAAGTGAAACCTCGGGGAGAGTCGAGGGATGGGTAAAGGCTGGGGAGTGACGTGAAGGGAGTCCTCAGGGAGAGCCAAGGGGTGGGTGAAGGCTGGGGAGTGAGATGAAGGGAGACCTCGGGAGAGTCAAGGGGTGGGTAGAGGCTGGGGAGTCCGATGAAGGGAGACCTCAGGGAGAGTCAAGGGGTGGGCAGAGGCTGGGGAGTGAGATGAAGGGAGACCTCGTGGAGAGTCAAGGGGTGGGTAGAGGATGGGGAGTCTGATGAAGGGAGACCTCGGGGAGAGTCAAGGGGTGGGTAGAGGCTGGGGAGTTTGATGAAGGGAGACCTCGGGGAGAGTCAAGGGGTGGGTAGAGGCTGGGGAGTCCGATGAAGGGAGACCTCAGGGAGAGTCAAGGGGTGGGTAGAGGCTGGGGAGTCCGATGAAGGGAGACCTTGGGGAGAGTAAAGGGGTGGGGAAAGGCTGGGGAGTCCGATGAAGGGAGACCTCTTGTGAAAGTTAAGTGGTGGGTAGAGCTTGGGGAGTCAGAGGTAGGAGTTGTTGGTTTAGGGAGAGAGAGTTGTATCATGTTTGGACTCATGGGACTACAAGAGGCTGTAGTGTCAAGCAAAGGACGAACTGCTACGATGACAAGGTGGTCATGGGGGTGACTGGGGTTGAGGATTTGGTTAGGGGGAGAGGAGAGAGGTAGTGAAGTCAGAAGATGTCATCAGTTTGAGGAGTGGGAAAATAAATAGAGGCTGTGGTGCAGGGGGAGAATAATTGGAGGCTGGAGTAGAGGGCCAGTGGATTGGAGACCGGCAGGATGAAGGCGAAGCACAGGCTGGCTGTCCCTCAGTGCTAGACTGACAGCCAGCGTGGGTCAGTACTAACTGGCTGTATTGTCCACTGTTGGTTATCGTCGTTGGGTCTGGTGGTACATAAATGAGGAGCACGGGGAGGAACCGGGATCAAGCCCCCCCACATACAAGTACCAGCACATAGAGTGGGCCGGGCTCACTTATGCATGCCTATTCCCATTGTGTGTTGCATAGCAGAAGGCTGATTTTCTCAACCCTTTCCCTGCCAATATCTGCCTGTCCACCACATCTATCTACCCTTCTGCTGATGCCCCAGCATCTCTATATGTGATACCTTCCTCCGCCTGCACAGCCCCGGTCAGGTCTGAGTGTCGGGCAGCAAACTGGCAAGGTAGGTGGCTTGGCAGAGACTACGCTTTTCTACTGTTTGCCAGTTTATGTGCACAGCCTGTGTGTTACTGTGAACATTTTTGCCTCTGCGTATGAGTGCATTTCTGTTACACACACACTTCACCAGTGTGTCAATGAATTGTGCTACATTGTGGTAAATATGTGCATTGTTGTGACATTGTGGAAATGGGGCAAGTGAGTACATTTCTGTTGGGTTGTGGAAAATGGGCGAATATGTGCAATGCTGAGTTAGTTAGTAGTGTATGTCAAGGGGCATTAGACTGGGCAGTGAAGGGTTAATGTGTGTACTGTGTGGGTATCTGGTTTTCTAAAGTAATGTTATGTTGTCATGTTATCTGTTCTGTTAGGCTTGTACCATTAGTATGGTATTGCAATAGTGGTTAGTGTTGACCAAAAATGGAGGGGCGTGAAGACGGAAAAAAAACGTACCTTTGACCGGCCGCTTCACGCTCTTTTGCTCCTCTCCTCTCTTCCAATCACAGGCTCCCAGACTCCACTGCAGCCAATCCTGATGCTGCTCTCATGCGGCTGGTGGCAGTATGAAAGAAGTGTCGGGATTGGCCTGAGTGCTGTGAATTTACGCTCCCAGTCAGACTGGGAGCCTGTGCCTGCTTTCTCCAACCTGGCAATGCAGCTCGGGTTAGAGACAGCTTCAGTGCGCATGACGGTTTGGCTGGCCAAACCATTTTGTTAGCTGAAGGCAGGGCCCACCACTCCCCCTCTGTGCCTGTATTCCCCCCTGGCCCGCCCCCAAAGACGCGTCAGGAAAGGTAAAATAAAACAATATTAACAAGTGTTTATTATCTTTTTACTATTCCTTTCCTGCCATTTTGAGGCAGCTGGCGAGGGTGGGGGGTGACGTTCCTACGCCATAGCAAAGGAGCCGCCGCTGTGGTATTGTGGTGCTTTCAGATGTGTGTCCTTTCGTACATTGGGAGATTTCCACCAATCAATTGTTAATTGTTTGGTTGTGTTTTGTAGTGATTTCTTAAAGGCTTTGTATAGTCAAGTTTATTGTTACTTAACGTGAAACTAACATGAGCTGATTCTAGTAAAGCCCTTCCTAGTGGTCAGTGTCTGTGGTGTGCTGAAGCACTTTGGTGTTTCTCATTGAGCTGGGTGCTCAGTTGTCCATTGGCCCCCAAGCTAGGGAGATGGTTTTCTGGCAGCATCACTAGTCTGGTAAAAGTTATTGAAGCAATGTGTGCAGTACATTTACGTAAGATTATCTGAATGCCTCCAAGGCATTTGTTGATGTGTTGCTTGGGTAGAGCTGTGGAGCTGGCAGCACTCTGCCAACTATATACAGCTCCTGTATACCCCCTAGGGTGATACGCAGCGCTATGCAAATACCGTCTGATTGATTGATGGATATGACTTCAGTGTTCTGGTGTGCAGTCAGTGAAGCTATCTGTTGTGTTTGAGAAAAGAAGATAATTAATCGAGTTGGCAAGGTGTTATGTAAGTGGGTATTGTTGCAAAATATTAAGTTCTTGTGTGATGGGAGTTAGGATCAGAGAAGCAAAGCAGGAGAGAGGGAGTGACCAACATGAATTCAGTGTGTGTGTGTCTGTATGAGGCGTGTCTGCAGTGTTATAGATGTAATTTGCTGTTGAGTGGCAATTTTTAGGGGGGGGTGCTAATGCACCATATGCAGAGATTATTTGTAATTTATTTGTCCCAGGTTCTTATCCTCCTCCTTTATGGAAGTGGGTAAACTCAGATTCTGCACAGATCTGTGTTACCTTTGTATCAAAAATTCCAATTCTAAAAACGTAGCTCCATTCCAGCAGTTTACTGCCAGTAGGAGCTTTGTGTAGGAGAGTAGGCTCTGCTTCCTATGGTCACCCCCACTTTTTGCTCTAATATACTGGTTTCTCGACTTTAGTGTGGCTGTGGGCCTGCTAATCAGACCCACAGCCCAGCTGTTCTCTCTCTAAATTCATACCATGTACTTTAGGTACATACCTAATTGGGCATTGGGTCACCTTTGTGAGCCCCTGTATAGTGTACCATAGGTACCCAGGGCATAGGTGCATCCAAGGCCTACCAGGGGCTGCAGCATGTATGATGCCACCCCTGGCTGGCCATCCAATTTGACACAGCTGGCTGATCACTCAGCTGGGGCAAGGTCGTGTAATCACCCCTTGCTTAGGTATAGTATCCTGTTGGACTTGGCCCTTCTGGCAGGTCCACCCCTGAAGTTTTTTTTGTTATATGTAACCTGGGGATGGTGATTCCCACTCTGAGTGCATGTGAAGAGAGAGACCTGCCCTTCCATAGGAATGCATGGGGAATGTATGTGTCCCGGGTAGTTCCCGATGCATAGGGTGTGCAGGGTCAAGTCTGGTTTGTATGAACTCGTGAGATTGAATGCTGCGCAACGGTATATGCGGCATGAGTGTGTCTAGTGTAGAAGTCCCACTTTTAGAAGTTGGCATATTTGTAGAATGTGTGCCTGGCGTATGATTGGCTGAGGCTGGCTGGTGAGCCTGGCTCCCAGAATCTGGGAGGGTCTGCCCCGGTGGTGAATGGAGTGTTTAGCATGCTGATGTGAGGGGAGGAGTGAGCCTGAGTCTTCTTGTGGATTGACTGTCTGGTTTGAGTGTCCTGAATGAGGCTGGGTTTTCCCCACACAATGCTGGCTCCACCCCCTGGGGTGCGTCTGATGTTCCTAGCCTGGCCAGTGAAAAGAATCCCCCATAACCAGTTCCAGCTGGTTCTCTCCCTGCCTGCCCCTTCAGACCAAGAATGTGTGTATAAAAAGGGTGCTGTGACACTCTGGAGATGTTCTTGTTCTCAACTTGAATCTACCAATGGCTGCTGCTGCTTGGGCTCAGGGTTGACTTGCCTCCCTGGGCCCTGCCCTACTCCTGGACTGCTGATGGCCTTTTCCCTTCTAGGAGCTGCTGTGCCCCACCGGAGGTCCTGGACTCTTTTTGGACTGCTACTCTTCCTCCAGCGTTTTCCTCTGACCCCCCAGCACGGGGGGAGCGCTGTTCTTCCTACTTAGCGCCTGGAAGCGCTGCTTTCTGCCCTCGAGCGCCTGGAGCACTTTATGGAGGTTACCAGCGCTGGGAGTGCTCTACTTCCCCTGCAGAGTTCCGTAACGCTGTCCTAGCGCCTGGGGGCGCTGTTTACTCAAGCCGGTGCCCACCCGGCCTTTGCCCTGTTCTTCGGGGGTTCTACACCCCCAGCGAGTGCCTACCTCGCTATCTGACCTTCTTCCTCGAGGGAGCCTAGCCCTCGCCATTTTCCCCGAGTTCACCACCACCGGCCCGGGTTCCTTCGTGTTGTCCGTCCCGGGCCGCGCTGGGAATGGCTGCTGACCCGGGACTTGCTGCTGACGTCTCCCCCGGCCGCGCTGTGATTGGACGGCGGCCCGAGGAGCTTGTGAGGCGGAGGAGAGAGAGAGCGAATGCAGGAAGCGCGGGAGCCTACTCCGCGCCCCTGCTTCCCCCCAGGAGAACTGCCGCTCCCCCCCCCCCGGGGCCCCCAGGAGTGAGAGGGAGCCCCGGAGAGCGAGGAGAGACCGGCGCCGCAGACCCGGTGAGTGCTGCACATGGGAGGGGGCGTCGGGGCACATTGCCGGTGCCGGCCCCTCCCCTCGAATGATCCTCCCGGTTGTGCCTCGAGGCCCGAAGGGCCCCCAGTGATGCCGGGTCCCCCGAGGGGGACCCCGACTGCCCACAGCTTCTTTCCCGAGCCCCGAGAGGCTCCGTCATGGCCCGTGGGGCCCCAGCGAGATCGAGTCCCCCGAGGGGGACTCCCCCCTTCGTTCATGAGCCCCGAAGGGCTCCACCTTTTGGCCCTTGTCCCGATGAGCCTGTGAGGCTCGGCCCCAGCCCACTTTGTGCTTTCCAAGCCCGAGAGGCTCCCCCGGCCCGAGATGTTCCCGAGTCCCCGGAGAGGGACTCCACCGTTCATCATGAGCCCCGAGAGGCTCCACCATTGCCCCCTGTTCTCTCGAGCCGGCGAGGCTCCGCCCAGCATCTTTGTTTTGGAGTCCTTGAGGCTCCCTCAAACTCAACCCGGACAAGACCGAGCTGGTCTTGACCGGAGGTGGTTGCAGTCCGTGGTCCCCCTCCTTTTGGCCCCCGTCACTTGGTGTCCCTCCACTCCCTGTACCTAAAGTTAAAACTCTTGGGATCCTCTTAAACTCACAACTTTCTGTTCATTCACAAGTCGGTTCAGTGGTCTCCTCTTGTTTTTTTTCCCTCAGAATAATTAGGAAAGTCTCCCGTTTCTTTTCCCCCTCTGCTTTAAAAATCATCGTGCTGGCCATGGTACTATCTCGCATTGATTATGGCAACATAATCTATAATGGGACTCCTGCCTATGCGATCCACCGCCTGCAGCTGGTACAGAACCAGGCTGCCCGCCTGATTCACGGCCTACCTAAATACCATCGGGCCACTCCACTGCTCAAAGCACTACATTGGCTTCCGGTGAGAGAGCGCGCCCCTTTTCAAACTTGGCTGCCTCACTTTCCAGGCTAGGTCGGGCACTGCCCCAGAGTTCATATGCTCTGCTATCAAGCCCTACCTTCCAGGCAGAGAACTTCGCTCCACTCATATGGCCCTTCTAGCTACCCCCCGTTTTAAAAAACAGAGGGCTGGTGGAGCGAAGTTCGCTGTTCTTGCTCCAGTTTTCTGGAACTCCCTTCCTGCTGCCCTCCGCACATCGCCTTCTTATCTACAGTTTCGGAAGGATCTCAAAACCTTCCTATTTGCGCAAGCTTACACTGCCTAACCTCTTCCAGCTGCTGTCGTCCACTGCATCACACATAGCGCCATGAAACCGCTGGGTAAAAGTGCGCTGAATAAATGTTTTTAAATTCAAATTCAAATTCCCTCATGGCGCAATCATTCCCCCGAGCCTGCGAGGCTCCCACGATGCCCCTCAGCTGCCCAGCACTTCGTGGGCAGCTGCCACGTGTGGGTTTGTCCCTGGCTACCTGCAGCCTACCCTGAACATCGAGACTCTTGGGCGCCTTTGCCCCAGAAAGGCCAGCTGGCCTGTGGAATGCGATTGACTAATATTAAGGTGATGCTGAGAGTTATTATGTGTTGCCCTGCTGATGGGGGCCTCTGTTGTGTTATGTACCTTGTCCTTCTTTCCCTCCTGAATACCCGATGTCCCATGTATGTGATTCCTGGTCCGAGTGAGTTCTACTGCTAGTTCTAGGAAGCTCCCAGTTGATATGTGCCAGTTCCATCAGGTGCATACCCCTGGCAGGGGTCCCTTGGCACTGCCCTGTATCCTTTCCCTGGTAAACCCTGCCGTGCCTCTGGCACCCTATAAAATGTGTGTTGCTATGTGTCCTTCTTAATACAAAGACTATTTTCATATATACTTTGTGTGGAGTTCCTTTTGTGGGAGGCCCTGGATGTTGTTGGTGGGTGCGTGCGCAAATACTTCACACATGACCTCAGAGATAGGCCTGGCTGCTCGCGCCGCGTTACCTAGAGGGTGAGCAGGGGTTGTTTTTACATAGGAGCGGCGGTCTCTGACTGGCTGTGGCGCAAACCCTGGCTGGCCGGGGGTCCCATTTCCTACACTGGTGGCTAGCGGTGGGATCCGGACTTGTGTTTGCGCAGTACCACGATAACTGGCCTCCCTACAAAACTCTGCATTGTAAATGGTCGCAAAAGAAAGGAGATTATTGTTTTTAAAAGGTTACTTAAATGTCCGTTCTGTGAAAAATGTGTTCTGGTACACTATGAGTTAGGTGGCCCTAGCTTGGGAGGGTAAATCATCTCCCTAGTGCAATATGCGTTTCGGGATTCACCAGAAGGGTGGGATCCAGTGGTGGCTGCGTAATTGTGTTCAAATGTGTATGGTGCTTGTCCCTTCCCTAGAGTAATGGTACCTGTTCCACAGGGGTCAGGTTGAGGAATCAGGGGCGGTGGAAAACTGTCTTACCAGTCTAAGGGACGGTGTGTGGAAGAATGTTGAGCTGTGCTAAGTAAAGGAGTGTAAGTTCTCTGGTATGGGGAGCTTGCTGAATCAACGATAATCCTGTCCTTACCTACCCCGCTGAATGTGTTTGATGCATCATGTGTTCCGTACACCGCTGAATGTGTTTTATGCGTTAGGTGTCCCCCTTGTTGAATGTATGTTAAGTTGTATCCCGGTCAAGCAAGACCTGCTGGCTCGGCCGCGGCTTGCCTTAGGAGAGAGTTGAACACTGGGGCCTGCTGGCGCTGCCGCGGCTCATCTTGTTGAATGTATGTTAAGTGGTATCCCGGTCAAGGAAGACCTGCTGGCTCGGCCGCGGCTTGCCTTAGGGGAGAGTTGAACACTGGGGCCTGCTGGCGCTGCCGCGGCTCATCTTGTTGAATGTATGTTAAGTTGTATCCCGGTCAAGGAAGACCTGCTGGCTCGGCCGCGGCTTGCCTTAGGGGAGAGTTGAACACTGGGGCCTGCTGGCGCTGCCGCGGCTCATCTTGTTGAATGTATGTTAAGTTGTATCCCGGTCAAGGAAGACCTGCTGGCTCGGCCGCGGCTTGCCTTAGGGGAGAGTTGAACACTGGGGCCTGCTGGTGCTGCCGCGGCTCATCTTGTTGAATGTATGTTAAGTTGTATCCCGGTCAAGGAAGACCTGCTGGCTCGGCCGCGGCTTGCCTTAGGGGAGAGCTGAACACTCAGTTCCCAGGTGGAAGACCAGTGGAGGGAGGAAGTTCCCAGACTGGTAGGAGAGTGTGTTCTGAGGGTGTTTCTCCTGGGAGAGCGCGGAACCTCAGAAGTAGAGGTAGGGTGGGGCATTCTTGCCCGTGACCTCTGGCAAGCCTGAGGGTGCGGACCCTAGGTGGTAGGAACAGTGGTAGTCGTGGCTACACTGAGAAAGGGAGTGGAGAATGGCTATTGTGGGCCAGGGGTTACCACCCCCCACTTCGGATTAGCAGGGACCAGTGGTATCTGGGTGGCCTAGGGCCTGGTCCTAGTCATGGACAACTAAGGAGTGCCAGTGGGGTAGCCTGGTTGGGCCTATGTCTTTATTATTTTTTATTTTTTTTATTTTTAGTCTGTGTGTGTCTATCGGTCAATGTGGCGTAGAACTGGAGGGTGTCCCTGCAGTGCGGGCCCGCGTCCATGTTCTATCGTCCTACAGCAGGGAAGTCCATCACGGTAGTGATTGGTCTACCCTGCGTTTGGGCTGGGAGGGGCATGTGTTGGACTTGGCCCTTCTGGCAGGTCCACCCCTGAAGTTTTTGTTGTTATATGTAACCTGGGGATGGTGATTCCCACTCTGAGTGCGTGTGAAGAGAGAGACCTGCCCTTCCATAGGAATGCATGGGGAATGTATGTGTCCCGGGTAGTTCCCGATGCGTAGGGTGTGCAGGGTCAAGTCTGGTATGTATGAACTTGTGAGATTGAATGCTGCGCAACTGTATATGCGGCATGAGTGTGTCTAGTGTAGAAGTCCCACTTTTAGAAGTTGGCATATTTGTGGAATGTGTGCCTGGCGTATGATTGGCTGAGGCTGGCTGGTGAGCCTGGCTCCCAGAATCTGGGAGGGTCTGCCCCGGTGGTGAATGGAGTGTTTAGCATGCTGATGTGAGGGGAGGAGTGAGCCTGGGTCTGCTTGTGGATTGACTGTCTAGTTTGAGTGTCCTGAATGAGGCTGGGTTTTCCCCACACAATGCTGGCTACACCCCCTGGGGTGCGTCTGATGTTCCTAGCCTGGCCAGTGAAAAGAATCCCCCATAACCAGTTCCAGCTGGTTCTCTCCCTGCCTGCCCCTTCAGACCAAGAATGTGTGTATAAAAAGGGTGCTGTGACACTCTGGAGATGTTCTTGTTCTCAACTTGAATCTACCAGGGACTGCTGCTGCTTGGGCTCAGGGTTGGCTTGCCTCCCTGGGCCCTGCCCTACTCCTGGACTGCTGATGGCCTTTTCCCTTCTAGGAGCTGCTGCGCCCCACCGGAGGTCCTGGACTCTTTTTGGACTGCTACTCTTCCTCCAGCGTTTTCCTCTGACCCCCCAGCGCTGGGGGACCGCAGTTCTTCCTACTTAGCGCCTGGAAGCGCTGCTTTCTGCCCTCGAGCGCCTGGAGCACTTTATGGAGGTTACCCGCGCTGGGAGTGCTCTACTTCCCCTGCAGAGTGCCGTAACGCTGTCCTAGCGCCTGGGGGCGCTGTTTACTCAAGCCGGTGCCCACCCGGCCTTTGCCCTGTTCTTCGGAGGTTCTACACCCCCAGCGAGTGCCTACCTCGCTATCTGACCTTCTTCCTCGAGGGAGCCTAGCCCTCGCCATTTTCCCCGAGTTCACCACCACCGGCCCGGGTTCCTTCGTGTTGTCCATCCCGGGCCGCGCTGGGAATGGCTGCTGACCCGGGACTTGCTGCTGACGTCTCCCCGGGCCGCGCTGTGATTGGACGGCGGCCCGAGGAGCTTGTGAGGCGGAGGAGAGAGAGAGCGAATGCAGGGAGCGGCGGGAGCCTACTCCGCGCCCCTGCTTCCCCCCAGGAGAACTGCCGCTTCCCCCCCCCCGGGGCCCCCAGGAGCGAGAGGGAGCCCCGGAGAGCGAGGAGAGACCGGCGCCGCAGACCCGGTGAGTGCTGCACATGGGAGGGGGCGTAGGGGGCACATTGCCGGTGCCCGCCCCTCCCCTCGAATGATCCTCCCGGTTGTGCCTCGAGGCCCGAAGGGCCCCCAGTGATGCCAGGTCCCCCGAGGGGGACCCCGCCTGCCCACAGTTTCTTTCCCGAGCCCCGAGAGGCTCCGTCATGGCCCGTGGGGCCCCAGCGAGATGGATTCCCCCAAGGGGGACTCCCCCCTTCGTTCATGAGCCCCAAAGTGCTCCACCTTTTGGCCCTTGTCCCGATGAGCCTGCGAGGCTCGGCCCCAGCCCACATCGTGCTTTCCAAGCCTGAGAGGCTCCCCCGGCCCGAGATGTTCCCGAGTCCCCCGAGAGGGACTCCACCGTTCATCATGAGCCCCGAGAGGCTCCACCATTGCCCCCTGTTCTCTCGAGCCGGCGAGGCTCCGCCCAGCATCTTTGTTCTGGAGTCCTTGAGGCTCCCTCATGGCACAATCATTCCCCCGAGCCTGCGAGGCTCCCACGATGCCCCTCAGCTGCCCAGCACTTCGTGGGCAGCTGCCACGTGTAGGTTTGTCCCTGGCTACCTGCAGCCTACCCTGAACATCGAGACTCTTGGGCGCCCTTGCCCCAGAAAGGCCAGCTGGCCTGTGGAATGCGATTGACTAATATTAAGGTGATGCTGAGAGTTATTATGTGTTGCCCTGCTGATGGGGGCCTCTGTTGTGTTATGTACCTTGTCCTTCTTTCCCTCCTGAATACCCGATGTCCCATGTATGTGATTCCTGGTCCGAGTGAGTTCTACTGTGTTAGACGGGGACCCGGAGGGTCGGCCGAGTACAGGGGGGAGAGGCCTCCGGTGAGGGTCCTCTCTGGTAATCGTACAGACAGGTAACTTCCCCCCCACAGATAGACACCACACAGGGACGAGTTCTTCACACTTTTATATATCTTAAAAGCAAGGTACTTGACGGTATAGCAGGACCAGGATACGAGGATCCTGTCAATTCTAGTCTCTTTGGGGGAAAGGGTAGCGGGACAGTCTCAGTACCGGACAGGTACGGGGTTAGCAGGTGTGGAGCTCACAATACTCGAGCTGATGGTTCGCAAGTAGGGGCCGCGGCAGCGCCAGCAGGCCTTCAAGATGGTTTACGAAAGGATGAGCCGCAGCAGCGCCAGCAGGCCTTCAAGATGGTTCACGAAAGGATGAGCCGCGGCAGCGCCAGCAGGCCTTCAGGATGGTTCACGAAAGGATGAGCCGTGGCAGCGCCAGCAGGCCTTCAAGATGGTTCACGAAAGGATGAGCCGCAGCAGCGCCAGCAGGCCTTCAAGATGGTTCACGTAAGGATGAGCCGCGGCAGCGCCAGCAGGCCTTCAAGATGGTTCACGGAAGAAGGATGAGCCGCGGCAGCGCCAGCAGGCCTTCAAGATGGTTCACGAAGAGGAGCCGCGGCAGCGCCAGCAGGCCTCCAAGGATGAGTTTGTCTCGGTGTCTCTCGACTCCAGGATACAACTGACTTCCTGCTCTGGAGCTGCCCCAGTTATCGGCCTGGCGCCCTTTGATGTCCGGACCCTCGCACTTGGAGGTCGGGAGGTCCGGGATGAGGGAGTCCAGACACCCAGCAGGGGGGTGGAGCCAGCGCCCAGGGAGGCTGGGGGCGATCGACACCTGGCGGAGGTGAGCCGTTGACACTCCTTCTCCCATTGACCTGCCAAGTGGTCTCTTCACCCCCTGGGTGGATGGTGGTGCCTCGATGTCGGGGCCTGGCTGGGCCCGAGGCCGAGGTCGACCCGAGGCCACGAGGCCTGGTCGAGTAGTGTCCAAAATGGCGGCTGGGCCGGGGACAGGGGTTCTGGAAAGGACCGGGCCAGCCGATACGGTGGTGTTCAGGAGCCAGGGTTCCGTCGGGGAAGGGCCGGAGGTTGCCCCGGCGGGTTGCAGGGGTGGTTCTTGTCCGGGGACCAGGAGGAGCAGGGGTCTGCGACCCGCCATGCGGGGAGGGGATAGCCCGGCCACGAGGCCTGTCCAACATGCGTCCCCCCCAGCTGAAGGCAGGGAGAGTCAGCCATCCTCTTGGGTACTCTCCTCGCCGAGGCGGAAGAAGCGGGACAGGCCGTCTGCGTTGGCGTGATCTTGGCCTGGGCGGTGCTCCACAGTGAAGTCCATTCCCTGCAGGGAGATGGACCAACGCAACAGCTTCGGGTTTTCTCCCCGCATCTGCATCAGCCATTGCAGGGGTCGGTGATCTGTTTGTACCCGGAAGTGGGCACTGAAGAGATAGGGCCGGAGCTTCTTGAGGGCCCACACTACGGCGAAGGCCTCCCGCTCGATGGTGCTCCAGCGCTGTTCTCGGGCCAGCAGGCGTCGGCTGATGAAGACCACTGGCTGATCGACCCCCTCGGTGTTGAGTTTGGAGAGGACGGCCCCTATGCCATGATCTGAAGCGTCCGTCTGCACTATGAATTCCCGGCTGTAGTCGGGGGCTTGGAGTACGGGGGCGGTGCACATGGCGGACTTCAGGTTCTCAAAGGCCGCCTGACATTCCGGCGTCCAGTTGACTTTCTGGGGGTTCTTTTTGGATGTGAGTTCTGTGAGTGGCCCTACAATGCTGCCATAGTCTTTTACGAAGCGCCGGTAGTACCCGGTGAGCCCCAGGAAGGCTCGGACCTCTGTCTGGGTGACCGGGGGCTCCCAGGCCTGGATGGCGGCAATCTTGAGCTGAAGGGGGGCCACCAGGCCACTTCCCACCTGGTGTCCCAGGTAGGTCATGGACCCTTGGCCGAGCTGGCACTTGCTGGCCTTGATTGTTAGCCCGGCCTGCCGGAGGGCGTTCAGGACCTCCCGGAGGTGGTGGAGGTGTTCTGCCCAGTGGCGGCTGTACACAGCAATATCGTCCAGATAGGCGGCGCTGAATTCCTCCAGACCCGCCAAGACTTTGTTCACGAGTCTCTGGAAGGTGGCGGGTGCGTTTTTCATTCCGAATGGCATCACCTTGAAGTGGTAGTGGCCGTCCGGGGTGGAGAAGGCGGATCGCTCCTGGGCACCTGGAGTGAGGCCGATCTGCCAATAGCCCGCTGTCAAATCGAAGATGCTCAGGTAGCGGGCGGCCCCCATGCGGTCGATCAGCTCATCTGCCCGGGGAATGGGGTGAGCGTCGGTCCTGGTGACGGCGTTCAGACCCCGATAGTCTACACACAACCTGAACTCGGGGGCGACACCCGGGGCGGCGGCCTTGGGGACCAACACGACTGGGCTGGCCCAGGGGCTATCGGACGGCTCGATCACTCCCAGAGCTAGCATCTTGGAGACTTCCGACTGGATGCAGGCGCGTACTCGATCAGGCACCCTGTACGCCCTGTGTCGGATAGGGGGGCTATCCCCGGTGTCAACGTCGTGGAGGCACCAGGGGGTGACCCCAGGGATGAGGGAGAACAGGTCGGCAAACTGTAGTAGCAGTTCTCGGCAGTCTTGGCGTTGCGCTGGGGACAGGGCCTCGGAGAGGTGGACTGCCTCCACGGAGCCGTCTTTCTCGAGCGTTTTCAGGAGATCGGGGAGTGGCTCGGAGTCTTCTTCAGCCCCACTGTCGGTAGCCATCAGGAGGCTAAGTTCGGAGCGTACAAAGTGGGGCTTCAGTCTGTTGCCGTGGAGGACCCGCAGGGGGTTTCGGGGGGACTCCAGGTCCACCAGGTAGGTGACGGGGCCCTTGCGCTCCACCACTTTGAAGGGTCCTGTCCATTTGTCCTGGAGGGCGCAAGGTTCAACCGGGGACATCACCCAGACCTGTTGTCCCGGCTCGAACTCGATGGATGAGGCATTCTGATCATACCAGCGCTTCATGTCCTCTTGGCTGGCTTCGAGGTTGGCTTTGGCGAGTTCCCTGAACCGCCGGGTCTGGTTACGGAGAGTCAAGAGGTACTTGTATACATCAGGGGGAGTCTTCTGAGGGGCCACCTCCCATCCTTCTTTGACTAGGCTGAGGGGGCCCCGGACGGGGTGTCCATTCAAGAGTTCGAACGGACTGAAGCCCAGGGATTTCTGGGGGACCTCCCTGTAAGCGAACAGGAGGCACGGGAGTAGCACGTCCCATTGGCGACGTAGGGGTTCTTCCAGGCCCATGATCATCCCTTTGAGGGTGCGGTTAAATCGTTCTACTAGTCCGTTCCCTTGCGGGTGATAGGGGGTCGTGAATTTGTAGGTGACCCCGCACTGTTGCCATAGGGACTTCATGTACTTGGAGATAAAGTTCGTGCCCCTGTCACTGACGATTTCTCGGGGGAAGCCCACCCGCGAGAAGATCCCCATCAGGGCTCGGCTCACCACGGGCGCCGTCATGGTCCGGAGAGGTATGGCCTCGGGATAGCGGGTGGCATGGTCCACCAGGACAAGGATAAACCGGTGTCCCTGTGCTGTCCGGGGCTCCAGGGGCCCCACAATGTCTATTCCCACCCGCTCAAAGGGGGTGGTGACGATGGGAAAGGGTTGCAGGGAGACCTTCAGTTTCGACCGCTTTTCCCGCTGGCCTGGCAGGTGGGGCAGGCCCGGCAGTGGTTCGCTACATCGTTCCGCATCTTCGGCCAGTAGAAGTGGGTCACCAGGAGGCTGTACGTCTTGTCCTGCCCCAGGTGCCCGGCAAGAGGCACATCGTGTGCCAAGTTCAATAGGAAGTCTCTGAATCAGAGGGGGACCACCAGCACCCGGCTGGCTCCAAGCTCGGCGATCTTTTGCTCACTGTAGAGCAGCTCGTTGTCCCAGTAGAGCCAGTGGGCCCCCGATGTATCCCCTGCGCTATGGGCAATGGCTTGTTGTCGGAGGCCCTCGAGGGAGGGACACGCTCTTTGTTCCTGGCGGAACTGTTCCTGAGTGAGGCCACCTTCTTGGCGCCACTGGGCCAGCTCCGGGAGGTCTTGGGGTTGATCCCGTTCTTCGTTGTCGGACCCAGGAGGACCAGGCTCAGGGGTGGTTTCTTCAGTGACAATCGGCGGGGGAGGCTCGGGCCACTCTGGTTCCTCTTGGCTGGGGATGGCGCGGGCGGCCATGGATCGGGTCGTTACGCAGACCCATTCAGGGAGACCAAGCATCCCCAGGTGCTCCCTCCGCTCAACGGCTGACCAGGGGGAGCTTTCGAGGTCATTCCCCAGAAGACAGTCCACCGGGGCATGGTCGCGGACAGTTACTTTTAGCATGCCGGACACCCCCCCCCCACTCGAAGGGGATGCGGGCCATCTGGCACAGGCTTTCGGAGTTGTCTGCCGACCGCACTGGACAAAGTACATTTGGTAGGATCTGGTCAGGGGTCACCAGGTGGCAGCGGACTGCGGTCACACTGGCCCCTGTGTCACGGAGGGCTTCCGCCCGGCGTCCATTGATTGTGACCCACTGGCTGTATTTCTGCATGTTGGCGGGGATGGGTGCCTGCGGGACCATGTCCCTCTCTCCTAGACAGACCAGGGACATGGCAGCTGGTTCCCACTCGGGCTGGTACGGTTCGTACTCTTCAGCGTCTTCTTGGCCTGGCTCTTCTCCCAGAGTGGCGGCGGTGATCTGGCGGTTCATGGGACTCTGATTTTTCGGGCAGTTGGGATCATTGGCGTAGTGGCCGGGTCGCTGGCATTTGTGGCAGGTAACGTTGGCGCGGAAACCTTGTCGCGTTGGAGGGCTACCTCTTCCGGCCGGGGGCGGGGGGTTGCTAGTGGAGGGCACCGTGACGGTGTCCCGACCCTGGCCTCCTCCTCCTCCCCGTGGCCGGTGGGGCCCTTGGGAGGCTCTGTTTTGCTCGCTGGGCCAGTTTCGAGGGACTCGGTGCTTTCCCATCGGTCTGCTTCGATGGCGAGTTTCCGAGGTTCGGTCAGTTTACTATCAAGGAGGTGCTGTCTTAGTTCGACAAAGCAATTATTGGAGAGGTGCTCCCATACAATAAGGTCGAATAATTGCTCGTAGGTGGTGACCTGGCTGCCCTTGATCCATCCCTCAAAGGCTCGGCTAAAAAAGTTCACATACTCCACCCAAGTTGTACCAGGGATTCGTTTGCAGTCCCGAAATCTCTGCTGGTACATCTCGGGCGTGAGCCCATAGCGAGTGAGGAGGGCGGCCTTCATGTGGTCGTAGGATGTCATCTGGTGGTCGGGGAGTTGCAGCAGGGCGTCTCTTCCTTCGTTAACGAATTTACCCCATAGCCCGGCTCCCCAGTCGCTCCGTGGAATTCGGTGGGAGGTCATGGCTACCTCGTAGGCTTTAAACTATTGCTGGATATCATCGTTCCGCTAGTATTCCCGGACGACGTCCTTTGGGATGTGGACCTTGGGGTCCGTCGGAGCAGTGGGGCTCTGGTGCCCGGAGACGCCGAGGTCTTTGTTCTGCCGTCGAATTTCTAGCTCCTTCAAGTTGCGCTCATGCTCGTAGGCTAGTCTTTTTTCTTCCAGCTCCCTCTGGCTCTTTTTCTCTTCTCGTTCTTCCCTGAGCCGTAAGTGTTCGAGTGTTATTTTTTGTTCTGCCAATTTGAGTTCTCCATCTAAGCGGAGTCGAGCCAGCTCCAATTTCTGGAGCCGGCTTTTCTCCCGTTCTCGGGCCTCTTCGGACAAGAGGCCCGATCTTCTTTCGTCTGCAGGGGTGGTACTTGTTTCGGTGGTCTCGAGGCTTTGATTTTGGGGTGGGGATGTTTCCGTCTCCACCCAAGCTTCTAAGGCGTGCCTGAGGTCATCTTTCGTGCTCAGTCCCGTGGTAGCAATGCCCAGCTCTATGCAAAATTGCTTTAGTTCTTTGTGGCTGTATTCTTCCAGCTTTTCCATCTGAAATTTTTCCGTTGTTGCACTCTCCTTTGTCATCATGGTGGCTGTGTGTCGTTGGGTGAGTTACTCTCTGTACGATTATGCGTCGGCTCGGATCGCGCCGCTGGCCACCAATGTTAGACGGGGACCCGGAGGGTCGGCCGAGTACAGGGGGGAGAGGCCTCCGGTGAGGGTCCTCTCCGGTAATCGTACAGACAGGTAACTTCCCCCCCACAGATAAACACCACACAGGGACGAGTTCTTCACACTTTTATATATCTTAAAAGCAAGGTACTTGATGGTACAGCAGGACCAGGATACGAGGATCCTGTCAATTCTAGTCTCTTTGGGGGAAAGGGTAGCAGGACAGTCTCAGTACCGGACAGGTACGGGGGTAGCAGGTGTGGAGCTCACAATCCTCGAGCTGATGGTTCGCAAGTAGGGGCCGCGGCAGCGCCAGCAGGCCTTCAAGATGGTTTACGAAAGGATGAGCTGCGGCAGCGCCAGCAGGCCTTCAAGATGGTTCACGAAAGGATGAGCCGCGGCAGCGCCAGCAGGCCTTCAGGATGGTTCACGAAAGGATGAGCTGCGGCAGCGCCAGCAGGCCTTCAAGATGGTTCACGAAAGGATGAGCCGCGGCAGCGCCAGCTGGCCTTCAAGATGGTTCACGGAAGAAGGATGAGCCGCGGCAGCGCCAGCAGGCCTTCAAGATCGTTCATGAAGAGGAGCCGCGGCAGCGCCAGCAGGCCTCCAAGGATGAGTTTGTCTCGGTGTCTCTCGACTCCAGGATACAACTGACTTCCTGCTCTGGAGCTGCCCCAGTTATAGGCCTGGCGCCCTTTGATGTCCGGACCCTCGCACTTGGAGGTCGGGAGGTCCGGGATGAGGGAGTCCAGACACCCAGCAGGGGGGTGGAGCCAGCGCCCAGGGAGGCTGGGGGCGATCGACACCTGGCGGAGGTGAGCCGTTGACACTCCTTCTCCCATTGACCTGCCAAGTGGTCTCTTCACCCCCTGGGTGGATGGTGGTGCCTCGATGTCGGGGCCTGGCTGGGCCCGAGGCCGAGGTCGACCCGAGGCTACGAGGCCTGGTTGAGTAGTGTCCAAAATGGCGGCTGGGCCGGGGACAGGGGTTCTGGAAAGGACCCGGGCCAGCCGATACGGTGGTGTTCTGGAGCCAGGGTTCCGTCGGGGAAGGGCCGGAGGTTGTCCAGGCAGGTTGCAGGGGTGGTTCTTGTCCGGGGAACAGGAGGAGCAGGGGTCCGCGACCCGCCATGCGAGGAGGGGATAGCCCGGCCACGAGGCCTGTCCAACATGCTGCTAGTTCTAGGAAGCTCCCAGTTGATATGTGCCTGTTCCATCAGGTGCATACCCCTGGCAGGGGTCCCTTGGTCCTGCCCTGTACCCTTTCCCTGGTAAACCCTGCTGTGCCTCTGGCACCCTGTAAAATGTGTGTTCCTATGTGTCCTTCTTGATACAAAGACTATTTTCATATTTACTTTGTGTGGAGTTCCTTTTGTGGGAGGCCCTGGATGTTGTTGTTGGTGGGTGCGTGCGCAAATACTTCACACATGACCTCAGAGATAGGCCTGGCTGCTCGCGCCGCGTTACCTAGAGGGTGAGCAGGGGTTGTTTTTACATAGGAGTGGCGGTCTCTGACTGGCTGTGGCGCAAACCCTGGCCGGCCGGGGGTCCCATTTCCTACATATCCCTATACCTACCATTACATATAGACACATATATACCTATAAGTCACTCCTATGGCAGGCCTTGACAACCCTGAAGGCAGAGTGCTTGGTTTTATGTGAGATGGTGCTCTAGCATGAGCTGAGCCTGTCTGCAGCTTTCAGTACCATGTCCTTATAGCTGTTCTATGATATAGCCATACTGTTAGAACTGGCTATTTCTGGTAGGCTAAGGCTGACGCCAAAGCCAGGCAGAAACCACCATTCTAGTCAGGGCAAGGAAGTCACACGCCAAGATAACCTCTGCTCACCCCCTTGGTAGCTTGGCACAAGCAGTAAGGCTAAACTCGGAGGCAATGTGTAAAGCATTTGCGCCAGCGCACAACAGCAACAACATACTAGGCACACCACAAAAGAGACTCCACACAAGGTTATTATAAAAATAACTTTTGTATTGTAAAAACACATCAGATAAAAACACACATATACATTGTGCCAACTGGCACGGGCAATATTCACATGGGATTATTCACAAGACAGGGCCACATGGGCCACTGTCATAATCAGATATAGCACTTTTAGAATAAGGAATAATAAACATAAAAATGGTAATCACAAAGATCACAATCAGTATCCACTGGTAACAGGAACCAGGACCTTACTAGGACCACCTGTACTAAAAAGGACAACCACCTAAGAATAAACACATTTAGGGGTATACCAGAACACATTACCTATGATGCATGTATTACATTCAGAGGAGTAATAAAGAGAAACACATGATGCCTAAAGCATTCAGAGGTGTTAAGAATAAAGCACATGATGCAATAAAATACATTCAGGGGTGCAGCGCAAGAAGACACATGATGACTAAACATTCAGAGGTGCAGCGCATGGAAAGAAAGACACATAATGCATAAACCTACACATTCAGAGGTGCCAGAACATAAGTCAATAGCGCAAAAACACACAGTAGGCAATTACTATTAAAAACATAGGAATCACATTGCGCATAACTTACATAAGCCACCACCTGTGGCAGTCCCTAGGCCAACTGGCCTTGTGGGGCAAGGATGCCCTGAGTCAAAAGTCAGGGTGCGCTGCCATGCAGCGCCAGTTCCAAAAGTACAAAAAGGCTAAACGTGGCAGCTGGCACTAAGTGCTGCACAGCTGTGAAGGCCTGGCACCACTGTGCCCTCTCTGTCCCACACAGGGACTCTCTTGAAATTGCTCCTAAACGGTGCAGCCGCCCACTAATTGCTGGACAGCTGGGAATCATCTGTGGCATGGGCTCTCAGTAGCCCTTTGGAAAATAAAAACTGCGCCACACAGCCATCTGGCTGGACACTAATAAGGCCCCCCTGAGCCTAGCAGGCTCTCAAAACAAATGAGGGGTCGTTGGAGCCCTGCAGGGCTCAAAACAAACAATGGGGCCTTCACGAGCCTCTCAGGCTCTAAACAAACATGCCCCCAGAGAGCCTCGTGGGCTCTGAATCACTGTGGGCCTCGTTGGAGTCCCTCACGGGGGACTCGGCATTAAAAGGACATGGCCCGAACCTCAACAGGCTCTCAATCACGTTGGGGCGGCCCACTGCCAACCGGGGCCGCCCTTGAAGCCATCGTGGCTTCCCACATCGAGCGCGAGCTCGCGCTACTGCGGGGGGGGGACAGACACCGACAATGTGTCCCGGCGCCCCTCCCCTGCTCTGCCCCAGCCCAGACTCACCGGGCCTCAGGGGCGGCTCCTCCGGGCGGCGGCTCTTCTTCGCTGGCGGTGGGGGCAGGCACCGACAATGTGCCTCGCGCCCCCGCCGCTCCTCTCCTCACTCGGGCCCGGCGGTGATCACCCTCACCTCTCTTCAGATGCCGCCGGGCTCCCTCAGCTCACGGGAGCCCGGCCGACCCGCCGCCATGCATCCTCTTCTCTCTCTTCCTTCCCCGGGCTCGCGGTCGCCATTCCTCGGCACCCGGGCTGCGGGGGCGGGACATCCGGCCGGCCGCGCTGGGATTGGCCGACCGGCCAGGTACTTCCGGGTGGCCGCGGGAAGCGCGGCGGCCCTCGCTAGGCAGGCAGGCGGGCAGGAATCGCGAGGTGGGCACTCGCCAATTAAATAAAGAACTGGGCAAATCCACAATCGGCAAAATAAGCGGAGTGGACTCCCGCGCCGATCCGCCGCCGGCCTCCAGCAGCAACGCGCTTCCAAGAGCTATAGAGGCACACAAAGCGCACCAGCACTAGAAGTGCAACCAAAGCACCATGGGCAGGAAATTAAGCGCTCTCAGCGCTATAAAGGACAAATCCAGCGCTCCCAAGCGCTACAGCACAGAAAAAGCACTTCCAGGTGCTTAGAGGGGCAGAAAGTCCAGCAAAGTCCACCCCTCAGCCCAGGCAAGGCAGAGGGGTCCCCCCAGAAGTCCTCCAGGCATCCAGGGGCTGGGCAGCGCCCGCCCCTGGTAGATTCAAGTCAGAAACAAGAACATTTTGGAAGGGGACACAGCCCCTTCTTATACAGTGAAAAGTCTTTGAAGCCTTTGAAGTCTCAGTGTGAGAACCAGCTGGACTGGTTTAGAGGGAAGTCCCCTTCAGTATCCGGCCAGAGGTGACAGTCGCCCAGCGGGAGGTGGAGCCAGCTTTGTAGTTAGGCAGGCACAGCCCTTCACTATCAGGTGCCATCTCCTCCCACTTCCCTGGCAGCAGATGCTGCCTTTCATCCATGGGCTGACTCAGACAACCATTTGGGCTCTCCATCCCCTGTCATCCTCAAACCAGAGAGTCAATCCACAAGCAGGCCCAGGCACTCTGGGCCAGGCTCACCAGCCAATCACACGCTAGCACCAACTTACACAAATATGCCAACTTCCAAAAGTAGTACTTCTAGACTAGACACAGTCATGCCGCATACATCATTTTGCAGCATTCACTCTCACGAGTTCATACATACCAAACTCGCCCCTGCACTCTTCACACATCAGGAACTACCTTGGGCATACATATTCCCCATTCATTCCTATGGGAGGGCAGGTCACTCACCACTCATTCACAGAGAGCTCAAGCACTTTACACTGTACCACAGTGAAAAAGTGCGCAGAGGCCTAAAATCACCAACACCAGGTTCCATAAACAGGCTAGTAAAAAGCAAAAAGTCTAGGGGTGAACCTGCCCAACGGGCCGGGTCCAACACAACCCCCTTCCAGCCAAACGCAGGGTAGACCAATCACTTCACTGATGGGCTTCCTTGCTTTGGGCGACAAAACACGGACCCGCACGGCAGGGACACCCTCCGGTTTTTCGCCACTCTGAACCTACATGGTTTCCTCCAAACAATAACTCTCTGACACAACTAGGATACCACACTGGTACTCCCTAGTCATCCACAGCCAAGACCAGGCCATAGGCCATCCAAATCACAGGTCCTAACTAATCCACAGAGTGGGGGGTAGTAACCCCCTGGCACACAATAGCCATTCTCCACTCTCTCTCTCAGTGTAGCTACAACTACCACTGATCCAACAACCTAGGGACCATACCCTCAGGCTGACCAGAGGTCACAGGCAAGAATGCCCCACCCTACCTCTACTTCTGGGTTTCCGCACCCTCACAGAGAAGCACTCACCAGAACACAATTCTCCTACCAGATCATGACCTCACTCCATCACTGGTCTACCACCTGGAAACTATTTCACTTCTGAGGTACAAAGCACACAGCACAGTCCCTCTTCAAGCAGGTGGGGGGACACAGCACACAGCAAAGCCCCCTTTCCTCTACCTTGGTGGAAACAACAACTGAAGGTGAGCCCCAGAATACACAGCAAGGGCAGCCCCCTCAGTCTCTTCAGCTGATCCACTTTGGCAGAGATTCCTCTTGACCTAGAAGTTTCCTAATCTCCCAACCTAAGATCTAAACCCTCAGGTTGCACCGGGGCCAGAAGTAAGGACACCGTCCCTCTGCACCCCCTTCCAGTTCCAGTATGTCTCAGGCTAGACAGAGCACACACCAGCGGCGTATCAGCGACACACTCTCCTCCAGTACTCCTTCCAGGTCAGGCCACAACCCCAACCCGGCTTTCCCCCCTCCTCGGGGAACGACCTCCAGAGGCCCCACAAATGGTCAAGCACTCTAGACGGTCAAATGCTCAGCGAGCCAGGACTTCTGCACCCTCCACTTAGGAGCGGTACTGCCCAACACTAGGACCGCCGGAGTTCTGGTTACAGACACTCCCCGTCCTCTAGACACAGGAAGATCCTCCTCAAATGACCTATGTACAGCTTAGGCCCCTGACCTGGCGCTCCCTTAGGGAACCCTCCAGGCCCTGAGATAGGGTTTCAGGCCAACGTGGGACACACCGTCCCACACTCACTCCGCCTCCACTGAGACAGGGCGTGAGCCCCTACACCCCTACCATACTACTGGGACCTAGCTGGGGTGCACATGAACCTCTTCCCCTTCACAGGATCATCAGATACACAAGCCACTCCTTTTGGAACCACTCCCTAATGCCTCTGCAAGACATCTAGCACACCGCCAGACATCCACCTTCCTGTCCAGTTCCTCTGCAGGACCTCCTGCACACCACCAGAGGTACACCTCTCATGCAAGCTCTTTAACAAAAAGAAAACTCACACCAACTCCTCCAGTTTAGCACATCACTCATTCGCACACTCCCCCCCCTCGGACTGGTAAGGCAGTTACTACCACCCCTGATCACTCAACCTGACCACACGTGACACAGGTACCAAACTCTGGGAGCGGGGAATGGGAATTAACACACTGGACACATTAAAGCTGCCACCACTGGATCCTACCACACTGGGGAATCCAGACATACACACTACACTCAGGGAACAACCACCCTCCTGAGCTAGTCATTTCTCCTCACACTCCCTCTCTTCCATCTACCCACACAGGGACAGGATTTGGGATTGGACACGGGACCCACCAAGGGATTCCTAATCTATGGGAACCTCCCCCTCTAATGGCGTCCCGCCCTGTCACTTTCTCTCATCTGCCACTAAACATAAAGAGCAGAAACATATTTGAAAATGACACTCTTGAGGAAAAAAATCAAAAACAATAATCCCATACATGTGACTATCTGAAAAAAACAATTGCAGAGTTTTGTAATGTAGCCAGTTGTCGCTATGGCACTGCGCAAACACAAGTCCAAATCCGCACCGCTGACCAACAATGTTAGAACTGGCTATTTCTGGTAGGCTAAGGCTGACGCCAAAGCCAGGCAGAAACCACCATTCTAGTCAGGGCAAGGAAGTCACACGCCAAGATAACCTCTGCTCATCCCCTTGGTAGCTTGGCACAAGCAGTAAGGCTAAACTCGGAGGCAATGTGTAAAGCATTTGCGCCAGCGCACAACAGCAACAACATACTAGGCACACCACAAAAGAGACTCCACACAAGGTTATTATAAAAATAACTTTTCTATTGTAAAAACACATCAGATAAAAACACACATATACATTGTGCCAACTGGCACGGGCAATATTCGCATGGGATTATTCACAAGACAGGGCCACATGGGCCACTGTCATAATCAGATATAGCACTTTTAGAATAAGGAATAATAAACATAAAAATGGCAATCACAAAGATCACAATCAGTATCCACTGGTAACAGGAACCAGGACCTTACTAGGATCACCTGTACTAAAAAGGACAACCACCTAAGAATAAACACATTTAGGGGTATACCAGAACACATTACCTATGATGCATGTAATACATTCAGAGGAGTAATAAAGAGAAACACATGATGCCTAAAGCATTCAGAGGTGTTAAGAATAAAGCACATGATTCAATAAAATACATTCAGGGGTGCAGCGCAAGAAGACACATGATGACTAAACATTCAGAGGTGCAGCGCATGGAAAGAAAGACACATAATGCATAAACCTACACATTCAGAGGTGCCAGAACATAAGTCAATAGCGCAAAAACACACAGTAGGCAATTACTATTAAAAACATAGGAATCACATTGCGCATAACTTACATAAGCCACCACCTGTGGCAATCCCTAGGCCAACTGGCCTTGTGGGGCAAGGATGCCCTGAGTCAAAAGTCAGGGTGCGCTGCCATGCAGCGCCAGTTCCAAAAGTACAAAAAGGCTAAACGTGGCAGCTGGCACTAAGTGCTGCACAGCTGTGAAGGCCTGGCACCACTGTGCCCTCTCTGTCCCACACAGGGACTCTCTTGAAATTGCGCCTAAACGGTACAGCCGCCCACTAATTGCTGGACAGCTGGGAATCATCTGTGGCATGGGCTCTCAGTAGCCCTTTGGAAAATAAAAACTGCACCACACAGCCATCTGGCTGGACACTAATAAGGCCCCCCTGAGCCTAGCAGGCTCTCAAAACAAATGAGGGGTCGTTGGAGCCCTGCAGGGCTCAAAACAAAAAATGGGGCCTTCACGAGCCTCTCAGGCTCTAAACAAACATGCCCCCAGAGAGCCTCGTGGGCTCTGAATCACTGTGGGCCTCGTTGGAGTCCCTCACGGGGGACTCGGCATTAAAAGGACATGGCCCCGAACCTCAACAGGCTCTCAATCAGGTTGGGGCGGCCCACTGCCAACCGGGGCCGCCCTTGAAGCCCTCGTGGCTTCCCACATCGAGCGCGAGCTCGCGCTACTGCGGGGGGGGCGGACACCGACAATGTGTCCCGGCGCCCCTCCCCTGCTCTGCCCCAGCCCAGACTCACCGGGCCTCAGGGGCGGCTCCTCCGGGCGGCGGCTCTTCTTCACTGGCGGTGGGGGCAGGCACCGACAATGTGCCTCGCGCCCACGCCGCTCCTCTCCTCACTCGGGCCCGGCGGTGATCACCCTCACCTCTCTTCAGATGCCGCCGGGCTCCCTCAGCTCACGGGAGCCCGGCCGACCCGCCGCCATGCATCCTCTTCTCTCCCTTCCTTCCCCGTGCTCGCGGTCGCCATTCCTCGGCACCCGGGCTGCGGGGGCGGGACTTCCGGCCGGCCGCGCTGGGATTGGCCGGCCGGCCAGGTACTTCCGGGTCGCCGCGGGCAGCGCGGCGGCCCTCGCCAGGCAGGCAGGCGGGCAGGAATCGCGAGGTGGGCACTCGCCAATTAAATAAAGAACTGGGCAAATCCACAATCGGCAAAATAAGCGGAGTGGACTCCCGCGCCGATCCGCCGCCGGCCTCCAGCAGCAACGCGCTTCCAAGCGCTATAGAGGCACACAAAGTGCTCCAGCACTAGAAGTGCAACCAAAGCGCCATGGGCAGGAAATTAAGCGCTCTCAGCGCTATAAAGGACAAATCCAGCGCTCCCAAGCGCTACAGCACAGAAAAAGCATTTCCAGGTGCTTAGGGGGGCAGAAAGTCCAGCAAAGTCCCCCCCTCAGCCCAGGCAAGGCAGAGGGGTCCCCCCAGAAGTCCTCCAGGCATCCAGGGGCTGGGCAGCGCCCGCCCCTGGTAGATTCAAGTCAGAAACAAGAACATTTTGGAAGGGGACACAGCCCCTTCTTATACAGTGAAAAGTCTTTGAAGCCTTTGAAGTCTCAGTGTGAGAACCAGCTGGACTGGTTTAGAGGGAAGTCCCCTTCAGTATCAGGGCCAGAGGTGACAGTCGCCCAGCGGGAGGTGGAGCCAGCTTTGTAGTTAGGCAGGCACAGCCCTTCACTATCAGGTGCCATCTCCTCCCACTTCCCTGGCAGCAGATGCTGCCTTTCATCCATGGGCTGACTCAGACAACCATTTGGGCTCTCCATCCCCTGTCATCCTCAAACTAGACAGTCAATCCGCAAGGAGGCCCAGGAACTCTAGGCCAGGCTCACCAGCCAATCACACGCTAGCACCAACTTACACAAATATGCCAACTTCCAAGAGTAGTACTTCTAGACTAGACACAGTCATGCCGCATACATCATTTTACAGCATTCACTCTCACGAGTTCATACATACCAAACTCGCCCCTGCACTCCCCACACATCAGGAACTACCATGGGCATACATATTCCCCATTCATTCCTATGGGAGGGCAGGTCACTCACCACTCATTCACAGAGAGCTCAAGCACTTTACACTGTACCACAGTGAAAAAGTGCGCAGAGGCCTAAAATCACCAACACCAGGTTCCATAAACAGGCTAGTAAAAAGCAAAAAGTCTAGGGGTGAACCTGCCCAACGGGCCGGGTCCAACACATACCATAAACTCTTAAGTGCATTCTAATCCTTGAGGTTAATGCTAACTTTGGTTTGGCGTTATCAAAACATGTCGTGTAAGATGTCATACGCTTTGTAATACTACCCCCCCAGTTCTGGCGGCGGGGGTAGCATTCCACCCTTCTAGAGGGAGAAGACATGTGGTTGTAGCTTTACCCGGTTGAGGTTAAACAGAGCCTCAGCATCACAAAATGGATGCTGCTGCCACAGACACAGTCTGACCTGGAGCAGCTGGGAGCCCTTCCAGCGAGGGAGGAATGCACAATAGGTTTCCTGCCTTGGGAGGTGCTAGCACCTCCCCAGACAGGCTATAGTGTATTGGGGCAGGGTGGGTTGAATGAAATGAGGCACTCCCTGGGGCTCACAAGGTGCTCCACGCATAGCCCGGTTCAAACCAGTTGCTGGGGCACTCCAGCCCCAGCTCTGGCACGAAACTGGACAAAGGGAAAGGGGTGTAACCACCCCCTTCCCTGGTCCCACCCATAGGAGGGACCTAGCAGGTAATCCAGCCCCTTTAATTCGTATAAAGCTAGGAGCTGAGTCCAGAGACTTTAGATTATCCTGAACTGAAACTCTGAAACAAAACTCTGGACCTGCAACATTTTACTGCAACTAGAAGACTGAAGAATCTCCCTTGTGGTCAAGGAGTGACCACCCTGTGCAAACAGGCACCACCTAGCGAAATGCTGGTTTGCTTTGTCATCGCTCCCGCAGGATCCCGGCAACCCTGCTTCACAGGACTGGACTTCCTGACTTCTGTGACCTCGACCCACACCTCCAGCAAAGGTGAGACCCATGGCAGACACAAGAGACGTGGGACTGGACACCTGGCCATTTTGCTCTTTGCTAAATTGTGCAGCTTCTGAGCCTTCCTTGAAGTTGTGCATTGGAACTTGAGAAGCCTTAACACCGAGTCATAAGTGCACCGAAGCTCAACCCTCCACACTCCACGAGTGCCGCGTGGGGTCCACTCTTGCATTTCCTCTTGACGCGTCTTCCCGGTTGCTAGCCCACTGGCTAGTGGCCATCTTGAAGACTCCATTTTGAAACAACGCTGCTTGCCTGGTTGCTCTGGGCTTGCTCTTGCTTTCCGGTAAAGGGGAAGCTCCACAGACCTTACTGGTCTGTAACAGAAGCTGATCTTTACTTCCTGCGTGGGTTGCCTTTGCTAAGGCTTGTTGACTCCAATCTGGAAGCCGACACCGCCAACAGCGAGAGCCTTTGTGGGAGAGTCCGTATCCAGCGTCTGGTTGTCGTCGACGCCTCCTGGTCCACTTGGCTGCAGAGACAAGATTCACTTCTTCACCTGTTTGCAGCTCGACATCGCCTGGTTCCTTCCTGGTTCCTTCCTGGTCCCTGGCTAGTGAACCAGACTCTGTCCCCTCTGCTTTCAGGTTCTTCACTTCCTCGATCCACCCTTGGATCCATCCGGACATCTTCCTCCTGGTCACCTGCAGCATCTTCTTGCAGCTCTCCATAGGAATCGACGACGAAACCCGACACAACTTCACACCTATGCACCCGGCTTCCCTGGGTGAGTTAACTCGAGTACTCCGGTGCTCCCGTGGGTAATAACTATCCAAGTGTCCTGTTTTACCTGGGTTTCCCCACAAGTCCACCCAGACTGTCCGAAATCAACTAGTTTCTAACTTTTACGTTCCCATTGAAAGTCTATGAGAACCTGCTTGTGTGTTTAGACACTGCACACGCATCCTGTGAGACTCCTACTTCCTAACATGTGGTTGTTCAGTGTAGTCCCGGCAATTCCCCAGGCCCTAGGCCTATTCACTTTTCCTGAAGTGGTCCTTATACCACTTATTTAGTATATGGTTCGTGAGGCCCCGAGGGCAGAATTGTATTTGTGCAACTTATAGTATGCTTATTGAGTAACTTGTGCTGTATCTCGAACTCTGACCTCATAAAGAGGGCAGAGGCGTTGTGTTAGTAATAAATACATATATATTTGATATATACCTTGTGTGGTGTCCTTTCCTTTGGTATTCAAGTGGTTATTATTGGTAAAACAATTGGCTTCACATGCTCTCTGAAGTATTAACCTAAGACTGCTTTGTCCATGCTACCACTAGGATAGCTGGTCTATAAGGTTGACTTTACAACCGTCACCATAAGGGTTGTTTGGACTGATACAGGGTGCCCACTAGAATAGTGGACATCACATATCAGGCCAACTTCTCACACTTTGTATCAGGGTATAGGGGTTAAAATGAGCAAACTTGAAAAATATATTAAAACATACTAAATTGCACCATTTCACGCCCAAGATCACCTCAATCTGTCCGAACTGACATCTTTTTGCTACTATAAAAAGCTTTGAACTTGTCTGTCGTGATTCATGTAAGATTTAGTTATTAAGTAGGACAAGTGGATTTCTCTAAAGGGGGAGCAGATTTCTGAATAATTTTGCCTTCAGGGAAGCAGATTTTTACAAGACTTCCACACCCCTGAAACTGCCTCATCTTTTTTTTCCTATACATTCCAAAAAGAGTAATGAAGTAGATTTCCCATTGAAACACAGTACAAACACAAAGTGTGGTCTAAACAATATTTCTGCCTTTTTATTTTTCAAGGGGTTAGATTAACCAATAATACAGTGTGTCATCATTCACATGTACCGTGGTATACCACGAAGGTACCACAGTATACCGCGGCCCAATATATCACTAAGTTATTGTGCCTTATTACTGAAAACCAAGTGAAGAAATTTAGATCACACAACAAAAAAGACCCTTTCCACCCCATCACCAGGTCTTCAGACGGTTGGTGAAGACCTGGCTTTTCTATCAACTTTAATTCCTCACCTATCCCCCACTCTGTCTGGCTTTAGCTCTGGGTCGCCTCAGCCATTCACTCTACAAGTATTTTAATCTAATCTAATCTAATCTAATCTAATCATAATCTATATTAATGCCAGATTTCATGTACATGTGTTTAGTCATTTTGTCGCTACCTCTGTCTAAAAAGTCTAAAGGAAATACATAGGTGGATAAACCTGTTTTGGGACCCCTCGTCTTTTCTTTGCACCATCTTAACTAATCATCAAAAAACTTTGTGTCCGCTGCCAATGTAGAAAAAAGAATAGGTCTGCTAAGTTTCATGGAGATTCATTAAACTGTGACAGTTATTATCAAGCAAAAATCTGACGAATTCCTACCTCTGGGAATCCTAACTATAACTGCAGAGTGGCTACAGTCACTGTGTGAAGGCAAAGGGATTCGCTAGAAACCCAAGATGGGAATACTGAACAATATTACACATAACCTGATATGTATTTTATATGTTAATTTTCAGATAAGTTCCTTTAAAATGCTGTATTCTTCAAAGAGCAGCTAACAGTGAGCATTGACTGGAATTAGTAAACAAATTTATAAACAAATAAGAGGATGCGCAAAGGGATTCTCGTTTTCCCCAAATTACGCAAATCTAACAATGGGGTGCAACATCTAGCATGGAACACTGAAAATTATCGGTGGAGGGAAAAAATCGTACTGTGGCTCAGGTTCATAGATGATCTGTTGATCATCTGGAATGGCACCACAGAAGATTTTAAATTGTACTTTGACAAACTGAACAATAGTCCAACCAACTTAAAGGTCACATTTGAAATAAGTTCAGAAAGAGTAGTGTTCCTGGACACTGAAATCTATATCGTCAATGACTCCCTACAGACAACGTTACACAGGAAAAAAACAGCTACGAATGCAACTCTACATGGTGAAAGTTTTCACAATAAAAATCTAAAATGGAACATCCCGTACGGGTAGTTTTTGAGATTAAAAAGGAACTGCTCAAATGAAAGCGAATTTCAAAGACACAGTAAAAAAGCCATGACCAGATTCCTCGCAAGAAAATATCCAAAGAAATTTGTGGACAAATGCTTCAATAAGGTTATGAAACAAGATCGAAAAGAAATCTTACATCAAAACAAAGAAGATCAAACAAACAACATTGAGATCAGACTAATTACAACATACAGTGCAAAAAACCAAAAGCTGATCAAAATTATCCACAAACATTGGGAAATCCTGAAATCGGATCAAACATTGGCAAAACTAATCGGTGACCACCCTAACATAACATACCGAAGAGCCAGAAACATAGGCGATCAAATCGTTCATAGTCACTTCAGAGATGTACCAAATCCTACCTGGTTATAGAGGGAAGGATTTTGGCCATGCAGACAGTGCAAAGTTTGCAAAATTGCCACCCCCACCAAAGAAATTGAGATCAAGAAGGGTACTAAATGGAGAATTCACCAGCACTTTACATGCAAGAGCACACATGTAATCTACATGGTAGAGTGCCCATGTCGTAAAAGATACATTGGAAGTACCATCTTTGAGGTGAAAAAAGAATATTGGAACACACAAGAGCGACAACCCACAAAGATCGAACAAACGCCATCGCGAAACACATGGAAAAATACCATGACAGCAACTGGGAAACCTTACGCTATTGTGCCATTGAACAAGTACCAGCATCGGAGAGAGGAGGAAATCGTATGAAGACCTTAAGGCAGAAAGAATCCAAACACATAATAACTTTCAGGACTCTAGACCCCAGAGGACTGAATCAAAATGAAGAATTACATGTCCATCTGTGATAAAACATCATTCTGACTGGAAACAAGAACTGAACCATAAGAACAGTAAAATAGGAAGGACCCACCTGAGGGCAAAAATTGCACCGACAAATGGAGCACTAAAGCACTTAAAAAATGCTGGGATTCAATTGGCAGGGATTTTGAATAAAATGAAAACAGAAACCGGAAATCACTCACTAGAGAGACACTACTGCGACAAAAAACCAAATCTCTCACTAGAGAGAATAATGAATGACATTCCGTTTTTCTTCGTTACAAGAAAGTGCACTTTTTAATTTCATGTTTGTTAGCACTAAAACTGAGCACAATTTATTGCTATAATTATTGTTAAACATCACTTTAGTCACTAAAACCACATATACCAAAATGCACTAGTTTTACAACACATGAAGAAACTGTGTATATGTAAAATAAAAGAAGGACTCACACCAGGGCTCAACATCCCGTGATCAAGCCTTTTGTAAAGGTGAAACGCGTTGGGTTTTGGCCGAAATAAAGCTGCTGTAATTACTGAAAAAAGAAACACGAGCTAGTGTGTTTTTATTTTCCTTGTTGGATCTTGAAGCAAAATATATATGTTGAAGTTATGCCTGGAGCAGAACTTTTTCATATTCAACAACCAAGTATACCAACAGATGAGAGGTGCGGCCATGGGGGCCTGTTTTTCCCCCAGCTTCGCGTGTCTACATATGGGCGGTGGGTGGAGCGGGTCCTCATGTACCGACACAAGGACATCATGACTAACAGCGTGATGTTATACTTAAGGTATATAGATGACCTATTCATGGTTTGGAGGGGGTCCAAGGAGGAGGCCTCTAATTTCATAGAAGAATTGAATGTTAATGCTTTCAACTTACAATTTACATCAGAGATCCATAGAGAAAGAGTAAGCTTTTTGGATGTTGAAGTATACATTAAAGATAACAAGATGGAAACCAAGCTGCACAGGAAGGCAACCGCGGGGAATACGTTGCTTCACGCAACTAGCCAGCATCTGCGGCATCTCATCCGCAGCATCCCCTACGGGGAGATACTAAGGCTGAGACGCATTTGCAGCACAGATATTGATTGTGAGAGAGCCCAGAGAGATAGTAAGATACGCTTCCTGGAGAGAGGGTACAGTGAGAGTGTAATAAATAAAGCAATTGAGCGCACTCAAACGATCTCAAGAGAACAAGCTTTGATACCCAAAATAAAAACGACACAAACAAACTCCGAGATGATACAATCAAGGGCCATTTTAACTTATAGCACGCAACATGCATAGATCAGAAAAATCTTTAGTAGGAACTGGAATCTAGTGAGGGGGGATCCGGTAATAGGAGGATTGGTGGCAAACAAACCAGACCTCACATTCCGCAGATCACCAACGATGGCTAATGCTTTAGTAAGCAACAGCTTGGATATGACAATCTCAGAAACCTGGACGGCTCTGAGTAAGGGATTTAAAAAGTGTCTATCCTGTAAAGCTTGCCGCCATGGAATAAATAAAACCCACTATTCCAGTCCTTTTTGCGATAAACCAATTCCAATCGGCAAAAGACTCACATGCAAAACCGAATATGTGGTCAACGTGCTGCAGTGCCCCTGTGGGCTGCGCTATGTGGGCAGCACACGCTTGCCCGCCCACAAGCGGGGAACTGCAGCACCTAAGAGCCATATCGGGGAGGGACCATACATATCCCGTAGCACGGCACTTTGAATCAATTCACAATAGTGACCCCACGGGTCTCCAATATTACCTTGTTGACACGATCTTACCCCTTAAGAGGGGGGGGAAATAGGGATGCCAAGCTACGCCTGCTTGAAACAAGGTATATTCTGGAACTCAATAGTAAGAACCCGGGGGGCCTCAATGCCAGTGAGGACATGTATACCTGCCTGTAATAGATTAAGATCATAATTTACTTCTTTTAGAAGTCAGTATATGGACTAACTTGTTTAGGTGCAATAAAGGAGTCTGGGATCAGGCCCTTTAGAAGCCAATGTATTTGAGGATTTTGATTCATGCTAGGAACAGGTTCGCCAGCTTCCAGAAACAGATAATGTTTTTAATATAGCACTTGCACTTTAGTTTAACACATATATTTATCTCAGCACCCTAAGGAGGGCATTTTAGAACGTTAATACAGTAGACTGTTCGCATTATTTTATTACCTACATGGGTTATATGAACAGAACAGTGGAGATTTGCACTTTATCGAAAGCGACAGGCAGCTGGGGTATGAAGAGTGCAATATAGGATGATGTAATATCAAATCACCTATTTACATAATACTCCAATTCAGAATAATTAAAAAACCAATGTAAATATATGGATTTAGTAAATATATGGATTTATCCCTGTATATGAACTTGTATAGTTGGTTTTACATTGTAGATATGTTTTTATCATTGTATATATATATTTTTTTTCTTAAACATTTGAGGGAGATATGTTTACATTGCTTTCCTGACGTGGCTGAGCTTCGGACTCTCACCTGAGGACGCCGCTTTTTCTTGCTGTGAGCTTGTGGACTTGGGGCTTTGCTGCCACCCCCAATCCTCGCCTCGCACATCGCGCAGCTGGTGGTGACGCTGTGAGGCTGTTGGGCGGCTCAATAGAGGTGGAGCATCGCGCTGCAGGGACTCACTCTCCCAGGAGTCCCTGCACGGCCCTTGACACCTGGCCTGTGCACCCTGTGAGCCCCTCCCCCGGACCGCCATAATCTCTATTTGTTTGGAGTAGTTCCTCGCTTCGCGGGATGCCCGGGCAAAGCCCGGGCAAAGGGCGGGCCGTCCAGGACCGTTCGTGGCTGGGCTGGGCCACCCCTCTGAAATCTGTCTTTTGGCTGCAAAGGATCCCTGAACTCCTGTTATTCTCCAACTGTTCCAGGACTAAGAGTCTCACTGAAGGTACTGTGTCCATACCCTGCCATCCCTGCCATGTCAATGGCAACTCGATCGGGCAAAAACTTGAGAAGGGGGGGTATGGGTGAAGAGGGGGGTCTGGTTGGCACCATGGATAAGTTTATCACCCATGTGGCCACTGTCATAGAAAAGGAGATCGCTATGACAGAGCGGCGCATTTCTCGAGGACCCCTTGTTGATAAACGGTCATTGCTGGACCCGTTAGCTCTGGTGCCATTGCAGCGCGTCCTCTCGACCCATTAATCCCTGCATCTCCTCCCCTGGACCACCCCCGGGTGGCCACTCTAAGAGCAAGTATAGATAGGTTGGAGAGTCTAACGGCTGAAGCTTATCTAGCTGAAAGCAATGTTGCCCCAGACCCCCCGGATAGTGAGTCAACTGCCCCTACACCGTCCTTGGTAATAACTCCTACCCATGTGGACACACCCCTTCAACCTGCACTCGTAGTACAGGCACAAATACATCCTGTTCCAATTAAACGAAAAAGAATGGCTAGCCCTCGGAAAGGTAGATTGATTAAACCATACAAGAGATCCCGGGGGTTAGGCATTAGGCCAGGTGGTGCCCAAAAGGTAGTGGGACGGGACACCAACACTTTGACGGGAGCAAAGGGGGAGACCGTGCCCAATGTTTGTACTAACCAGATTAGTGATCTTGCAGGGACCTCTCCCCCACCCTCACCCCCAGACCCTGTTTCCATCGCAAATATAGAAAAAATGATGAAAGTATTACTTCTCCCTGTATTAGAGAGAATCCAAGGGCTGTCAGAGCAGATGGATAAATTAGAGCAGACAACTTCTTCTCCCTAAAATCTTGTATCAAGTTGCAGTTAAGAATTAGGGAGGAGGGGTCTGGGGGAGGACCGGACAGCAGGGAGACTCCGATCGCCCAACAAGGTCCTACTCCTATACCCAATATTAGAGCCGGTCCCGCACCTGTGCCGGCAGTGATTGTTCCTGCTCCCAACTCCACGGCTCGTCCAGGGGTAGCCAAGAAGCCCGGGCCGTTGGCACCTAATGCCGCAGTCAATTCGAAGCCTTCCAAGGCTAATACTATTCCAGCTAAAAAGACGACATGCCCAAGGGCTAATGGCACTCCTGGACGAGCAAGCATTAACACTCCAGCCTCCAGTAATGCCCCTGAGAGTACCACCCCTAAAATAGATAAACCAGTACCAGCCCATGCCTTGCAGTCAGTCAGGGGCCTTAAGGGGGGGATAGTTCCAAATGCCAATCTACCTCCCGACTGCCAGCCTTTTGTGGCAGTACTGACTGGGGTGCCCGAAATTAGTCCAGGCAAACAAGAGTCTTATGTGGAATTGCTGAATAAAACCTTATTCTGGCTTAAAGAAAATAGACCCTTGCCTGATACCTGGGATGGGCGGGTAATTTATGTAAGGAGAGTTGGGTGGATCGGCACTAGACCAAAAATCACAAGCGGGTATTGTATCAAGTAAATTTTGAGGACCCAAGGGTTGCCAGTTATGTTTGTTCTTTTCCCATCAGGGAGCATAGCTCAACAGGTTGCGGTGGAGTAATAAGCACACGTGACCTCAGCTTCTTTACTCCCCCAAATCTATCAGCTAGGCCAGTCGGAACACCTATGTGGGAGGAACGGGGTGGCAGGCAGGCCCGTGGTAATTTCTCCCAATTCAGTCTATTTTGCAACAGCCTGTTCCAGCCGCAGGGTCGGTTGTGGCATAACTATTGACGTGCTAGCTGCCCCTTACGGGAGAAGCATGCAGAGGCATTTGGTGAGAAATCAAGCGACAGTCCAACCTCTAGTGGGGATCTGGTGAGGCCTCCTACTTGCACCCGTTTTGCTCCCGCTATGTCGGTGGATCATCTGTCTGTGGATGGTGCTGTAGACCTTGAGCTTGCACGCCCTCCCTTAGAGGTGCCTGGGGGAGTAGCTTTATTCTTGGTCCAGGAGGAGGCCCCTAGCATTGTGCCTGACCCCCTTGTGAGCGAATTAGCGCTGGGGCGGGGAGGATCTGGCGACGTAGCCCTAAAGGTGGTTAGCTGGAATATAGCGGGTCTTGCAAGGAATACAGGCATACCTGAATTGAATTCATTTGTTGAATCTTTCGGGATTTGCTTGTTCCAGGAAACTTGGTGCCTGGAACCATGTCACAAGGTGGGTTATACTACCTACTTTGTTTCCACAATACAATCGCCTGGTGGGAAGGGCCGCCCCTCTGGCGGTCTACTAATTTGGGCAAGAATTTCCCTGGGATTCTCTATCAGATGCATAGCCACTAAGTCGCCAGATTTTCAGAGAATAACAGTGAGAGGGCCGCGTGGGGGGAGGGTGCTCGAAGTCTTTCATATCCATGTCAGAGGCTCAAGGGGTGGTACATCCACACTGTCCCTTACGGGCATTGATGAGGAACTTAGATCTAGAGGTGCTGACTCCCTTGTTATACTGACTGGGGATTTCAATTGTACAATTGAACCCCTTGCTATGGAGGATATATTGGGTACCCGGGAGGACAATGCAAGGAGAGGTATTCCCCCCCTCACATTACCCCCAATTAGAAGCTGGACCCAAAGTGCCATTGATCTTAATGCCCTTTGTCTGGAACATGGTCTTAGGGCAACCAACGGCAGATCAAACTCAGATCCTAACGGGGCTCATACGTTTAACATAGTAGGTCATTCCTCACGAATTGATTTTATTCTCTTGAACTATAGACTTTGGGCCCACCTGTTAGATATGGTGGTCTTACCGTCTACTGACAGCGACCACAATCCTTTATCTCTGTCCCTGTCCCCTCTGTGGGCGGGGGTGACCACAGCTCCACTCCCACATGTTTGGAGAACAACACACGAAGTATGCCCCTCCAACTGTGGCAGGCGCCTGAAATGGAACACCATTGCTGCCAATGAGGGGAAGATCCTGGAAATAAAATCCATAATGTCTAACATCTTGCCCCGTTTAGACTCCCCCGCTCTCAGTGTGCATGAGGTTCCCGCTTTGTTTGCCCAAACCACCAACGCCTTAAGCGAACTATTCTTAGTTCATCCTGTAGGCACAAGAGGCAACGCAAGAGGTGGACCCAAGGGTATTGCGGGTTGGTTCTCCCCTGCCTGTCACGCTGCCAAAAGTGATCTAATTAAGGCGGTGAAAGCCAAGGATGTAGGTCTGATTAGTATTACAAGGAGTAATTACAGAAGGGCAATATCAAAGGCCAAGGCTGAGCACGAGAATCAGTTTTGGTATGACCTTAAGGTGGCAAGCTCAAAGAAGGACTCGAAGGGATTCTGGGACTTAATAAGAGCTAGGGACAAACTCGTGTACTCGCTTATAACATGTAATATAACGGAAGGCGCATGGTTCGATCACTTCTCCCAGCTCTACACTATGGCTTCGGGTACTGAGGTAACCCCGACTGAACAGTCCCCCATAGATTGCATTGAGCTTAATGAGGAACTCCTGTTTACATCTAAGGAAGTGGTGGAGGTGATTAAACTTCTTGTCCCCAACAAGGCAGCGGGCCCTGACGGTCTACCGGGGGACTTGCTCCGCATCAATCCAGATGAGTGGGTGAGACTTATTGCTTCCTTACTGAATGCTGGCTTGGCTGGTGCAGCTCTCCCGGATTCATGGAAGGGCGCAGTGGTCCTCCCAATTTTCAAGAAAGGGAGCCGGGAGGAGCCAGCTAACTATCGTCCTATAAGCCTTCTGAACTCCACACAGAAGGTAGCAGGTAAAGTGGTTTTAGGAAGGGTCTTGCAGTGGGTAGAGGAGAAGCATATCCTTTCTGACTACCAGGCTGGCTTCAGATCAGGTATGGGGACAATAGAGCAATCATTCCGGCTTATGATGCTTTATTGGAAAGTGGTTCTACTGGGCAAAGGCAGTCTGTACCTAGCATTTATAGATCTACGGACTGCCTTTGACCTGGTCCCACGTAGCCAACTTTGGAGTGTGCTCGACGCACTGGGAATTCCCCCATACTTATTAAGCATGCTGATAAAGCTGCATGCTGACAACTTTGCACAGATCAGGTGGGGTAACCAGGGACAAACACATCACGTATTCCTGTAAATAGAGGGGTCCGCCAGGGATGCATGCTAGCCCCCACTCTGTTTTCCTTGTATGTCAACGGAGTGGTGGAGCACCTGCTACAACATCTTGCAGACGCACCCTCCCTGGCTGGCAGGAGAATACCTACCCTCTTATTTGCAGATGATACCCTCCTGATCTCCTAAACCCCAGCAGGCCTGCAGAATCTTCTAACTAGCTTTAAGTTCTTCTGTGATTCTAGGGGACTAGTTATAAACACAGGGAAGACCAAGTACCTAGTCCTAAACCCCCCGAAGAAGACCGTCAAACCACCTACCCTTGACTCAGTTCCACTCGAGAGGGTCAAGGAGTTCGATTACCTCGGTATTCGTCTCTGCGACTCCATGAGTTGGAAATGTCATCACCAAAAGATGCTGCTGACCCACAAGAGGGTGGTGGGGACCCTCCTTAATGAACAGCGTGCCTTAACCCTCAAACCCATTGCACCAGTACTTGACATCTATAGGGCAAGAGGTGTCAGTGCAGCTCTTTATGGAGCGGAACTCTGGGGTGTGGAGAATGTGGACCAGTTGTCCCGGTCAGAAAACAAATTCCACAAGGACTTAATGGGGCTCTCCTACAGTACGCCAACTTTAACACTCCTCCTAGATATGGGTACTCGGCCTATTAGCGACCAGGTGAGGTTGCGCCCTCTTGTCTTGTGGGCGCATATTTGGAGAGTCCCTGAAATGTCCAGCTATGCAGAAGGTCTAAAAGAAGTTCTTTCAAAGCCTGGCTGGTCTAAGATCCACTGGTTAAGGGAAGTTAAGCACCTTCTTACAGACCTGGGCCTTGAAGACGCTTGGACTACCAGAACTGCCCCGCCCAAGCCACCTTTGAAGAAGCTATACTGGAGTTGGGTGTTTGATGGCAGACATAGTAACGCTAATTTGTGTAGGTCCACTATGGATTTCCTCTTGGTCAAGGAGGTGCACTTTTGCGAGCCGTATCTGGATATTATTCTAAAACCCTGGGACAGGGCTCTATACTTTAAATTTAGGGTAGGTCTACTCCCAGTTGGGAATCTGACCTCCAGGTGGAAGGTCCCGGCACAGACAATTCCCTTCTGCCCCTTCTGTGAGACCAGGATAGAGTCAGTTCCCCACCTGTTGTTTGAATGCCCGGCCTATGCAGTTCCTCGCCGCAGATGGTTGAAACCACTCTGTAGAGAGCTTGGGACTAGATCCCACAAGGAGGTCCTACGAATTTTGAAAACGGACCCGTGGCCCCTGTTTGCATGTGGAATGGCGAAATTTCTAGGTTGGGCATGGCGTATTAGATCCACTAGACTTTTGCACCTTGTTTATATGTATTTTTAGACTGTTCTTATGTAATTTATTTGCACCATTGTAATATGAACGGTATGCTTTCTATTTATGCATTGGCTGTTTAACTGTTTCTATCTATTTGTAATGTTTTTTAAGATATGTAACATATCGAAATAAAGCCTATTTGACTGACTGATATGTTTACATTGATAATTGGGCACTATGCCCTACATGAAATGTCCGCTGCCGCGATGTATCTGCAGTATTTTTTCACTGTTCATGATTTGTTTGGGAACAGCCAATGCAATGCACTGATTTTAACTATAAATGCCCTCGTTTATGTCTATGGCACATCATGTGATCAAGCCTCTTTGGAGGCGAAACGCGTCATGGTGGATTGCTGGCGAGATTCTGCACGAATAAAACACTAAGGATTATAGCACGAAAACGGTGGTTTCACTCTGCGTTATTCTGTCTCTGTGGAAGGAGATGTGGTGAATGGCATTTCTTGCATATATATTTATATATATATATATATATATATAT
Organism: Lissotriton vulgaris; assembly: GCF_964263255.1. Taxonomy (NCBI): domain Eukaryota; kingdom Metazoa; phylum Chordata; class Amphibia; order Caudata; family Salamandridae; genus Lissotriton; species Lissotriton vulgaris. The sequence continues at coordinate 1,326,379,287 of NC_141694.1, forward strand.
ATATATATATATATATATATATATATATATATATATATATATATATATATATATATATATATACAAAGTAAACAGCTCCTGAAAAGCCCCGCCGTGTCCCTGCGTCTTCTTTACCACGAGTGGACAGTTTTGTATATTTGGCATGCAGCCAATGGCACGCAGTGGGGACCCTTCCAGAATTGTTCACGGGTCATTGGTACTACCCGGAACAGCCACCCTTCCCGACGACGCAGAAGCTTTGCTGCCGACCGGCAGTCCATACTTAATGGAGAGATGTCGTTACCTGAAGCGCCATCCCGGAGTCTGCAAATCGCCGAGACTGTGTGGTTGGGAGTGAGGGCACAGAAACTGCTTATTGCCCTGCACAGCGCTACGAATTTCAGCCTGCACCCCTCAAGCCATCTGCTTACTTCAAGCAAACAATTACCAAGCTGACAAAGACATTCAGCATAATCCCAGCAACAAATTCTGCACCAACTGCATGCTGGGAATTGCAGTTCTAACCTTAACAATATGGCTGAATGGACTCCAATTGAATGTGGCTCAGGTGTGACCTGCCTTACTTTAGGAGCAGGAAACCAAAAGCAGTGAAACCATGAAACTCGCAGCACCCGGGGCATTTGATAAAGGCTTCCGCCGAAACGCGTCATGCCAAGTGCTTCAAAGTAAACAGCTCCTGAAAAGCCCTGCCGTGTCCCTGCGTCTTCTTTACCATGAGTGGACAGTTTTTGTATATTTGGCGTGTAGCCAATGGCACGCAGTGGGGACCCTTCCAGAATGGTTCACGGGTCATTGGTACTACCCGGAACTGCCACCCCTCCTGACGACGCAGAAGCTTTGCTGCCGACTGGCAGTCCATACTTAATGGAGAGATGTCGTTACCTGAAGCGCAATCCCGGAGTCTGCAATTCGCTGAGACTGTGTGGTAGGGAGTGAGGGCACAGGAACTGCTTATTGCCCTGCACAGCGCTACGAATTTCAGCCTGAATCCCCTCAAGCCAGCTGCTTACTTCAAGCAAGCAATTAACAAGCTGACAGAGACATTCAGCATAATCCCAGCAACAAATTCTGCACCAACTGCATGCTGGGAAATGCAGTTCTAACCTTAACAATACGGCTGAATAGACTCCAATTGAATATGGCTCAGGTGTGACCTGCCTTACTTTAGGAGCAGGAAACTAACAGCAGTGAAAGCAGGGAACACGGAGCACCCGGGGCATTTGATAAAGGCTTCCGCCGAAACGCGTCATGCCAAGTGCTTCAAAGTAAACAGCTCCTGAAAAGCCCCGCCGTGTCCCTGCGTCTTCTTTACCACGAGTGGACAGTTTTTGTATATTTGGCGTGCAGCCAATGGCACGCAGTGGGGACCCTTCCAGAATTCTTCACGGGTCATTGGTACTACCCGGAACTGCCACCCTTCCTGACGACGCAGAAGCTTTGCTGCCGACTGGTAGTCCATACTTAATGGAGGGATGTCGTTACCTGAAGCGCCATCCCGGAGTCTGAAAATCGCCAAGACTGTGTGATTGGGAGTGAGGGCACAGGAACTGCTTATTGCCCTGCACAGCGCTACAAATTTCAGCCTGCACCCCTCAAGCCAGCTGCTTACTTCAAGCAAACAATTACCAAGCTGACAGAGACATTCAGCATAATCCCAGCAACAAATTCTGCACCAACTGCATGCTGGGAATTACAGTTCTAACCTTAACAATATGGCTGAATGGACTCCAATTGAATGTGGCTCAGGTGTAACCTGCCTTACTTTAGGAGCAGGAAACCAACAGCAGTGAAACTAGGGAATTCGCAGCACCCATGGCATTTGATAAAGGCTTCCGTCGAAACGCGCCATGCCAAGTGTTTCAAAGTAAACAGCTCCTGAAAAGCCCCGCCGTGTCCCTGCGTCTTCTTTACTACGAGTGGAAAGTTTTTGTATATTTGGCGTGCAGCCAATGGCACGCAGTGGGGACCCTTCCAGAATTGTTCACGGGTCATTGGTACTACACGGAACTGCCACCCTTCCTGACGACGCAGAAGCTTTGCTGCCGACTGGCAGTCCATACTTAATGGAGAGATGTTGTTACCTGAAGCGCCATCCCGGAGTCTGCAAATCGCCGAGACTGTGTGGTTGGGAGTGAGGGCACAGGAACTGCTTAGTGCCCTGCACAGCGCTACGAATTTCAGCCTGCACCCCTCAAGCCAGCTGCTTACTACAAGCAAACAATTACCAAGCTGACAGAGACATTCAGCATAATCCCAGCAACAAATTCTGCACCAACTGCATGCTGGGAATTGCAGTTCTAACCTTAACAATATGGCTGAATGGACTCCAATTGAATGTGGCTCAGGTGTGACCTGCCTTACTTTAGGAGCAGGAAACCAACAGCAGTGAAACCAGGGAACTCGCAGCACCCGTGGCATTTGATAAAGGCTTCCGCCGAAACGAGTCATGCCAAGTGTTTCAAAGTAAACAGCTCCTGAAAAGCCGCGCCGTGTCCCTGCGTCTTCTTTACCACGAGTGGGCAGTTTTTGTATATTTGGCGTGCAGCCAATGGCACTCAGTGGGGACCCTTCCAGAATTGTTCACGGGTCATTGGTACTACCCGGAACTGCCACCCTTCCCGACGACGCAGAAGCTTTGCTGCCGACTGGCAGTCCATACTTAATGGAGAGATGTCGTTACCTGAAGCGCCATCCCGGAGCCCGCAAATCGCTGAGACTGTGTGGTTGGGAGTGAGGGCACAGGAACTGCTTATTGCCCTGCACAGCGCTACGAATTTCAGCCTGCACCCCTCAAGCCAGCTGCTTACTTCAAGCAAACAATTACCAAGCTGACAGAGACATTCAGCATAATCCCAGCAACAAATTCTGCACCAACTGCATACTGGGAATTGCAGTTCTAACCTTAACAATATGGCTGAATGGACTCCAATTGAATGTGGCTCAGGTGTGACCTGCCTTACTTTAGGAGCAGGAAACCAACAGCAGTGAAAAAAGGGAACTCGCAGCACCCGTGGCATTTGATAAAGGCTTCCGCCGAAACGCGTCATGCCAAGTGTTTTAAAGTAAACAGCTCCTGAAAAGCCCTGCCGTGTCCCTGCGTCTTCTTTACCACGAGTGGACAGTTTTTGTATATTTGGCGTGCAGCCAATGGCACGCAGTGGGGACCCTTCCAGAATTGTTCACGGGTCATTGGTACTACCCGTAACTGCCACCCTTCCCGACGATGCAGAAGCTTTGCTGCCGACTGGCAGTCCATACTTAATGGAGAGATGTCGTTACCTGAAGCGCCATCCCGAGTCTGCAAATCGCCGAGACTTTGTGGTTGGGAGTGAGGGCACAGGAACTGCTTATTGCCCTGCACAGCGCTACGAATTTTAGCCTGCACCCCTCAAGCCAGCTGCTTACTTCAAGCAAACAATTACCAAGCTGACAGAGACATTCAGCATAATCCCAGCAACAAATTCTGCACCAACTGCATGCTGGGAATTGCAGTTCTAAGCTTAGCAATATGGCTGAATGGACTCCAATTGAATGTGGCTCAGGTGTGACCTGCCTTACTTTAGGAGCAGGAAACCAACAGCAGTGAAACCAGGGAACTCGCAGCACCCGTGGCATTTGATAAAGGCTTCAGCCGAAACGCGTCATGCCAAGTGTTTCAAAGTAAACAGCTCCTGAAAAGCCCTGCCGTGTCCCTGCGTCTTCTTTACCACGAGTGGACAGTTTTTGTATATTTGGCATGCAGCCAATGGCACGCAGTGGGGACCCTTCCAGAATTCTTCACGGGTCATTGGTACTACCCGGAACTGCCACCCTTCCCGACGACGCAGAAGCTTTGCTGCCGACTGGCAGTCCATACTTAATGGAGAGATGTCGTTACCTGAAGCGCCATCCCGAGTCTGCAAATCGCCGAGACTGTGTGGTTGGGAGTGAGGGCACAGGAACTGCTTATTGCCCTGCACAGCGCTACGAATTTCAGCCTGCACCCCTCAAGCCAGCTGCTTACTTCAAGCAAACAATTGCCAAGCTGACAGAGACATTCAGCATAATCCCAGCAACAAATTCTGCACCAACTGCATGCTGGGAATTGCAGTTCTAACCTTAACAAAATAGCTGAATGGACTCCAATTGAATGTGGCTCAGGTGTGACCTGCCTTACTTTAGGAGCAGGAAACCAACAGCAGTGAAATCAGGGAACTTGCAGCACCCGTGGCATTTGATAAAGTCTTCCGCCGAAACGCGTCATGCCAAGTGTTTCAAAGTAAACAGCTCCTGAAAAGCCTCGCCGTGTCCCTGCGTCTTCTTTACCACGAGTGGACAGTTTTTATTTATATATATATATATATATATATATATATATATATATATATATATATATATATATATATATATATATATATATATATATATATATATATATATATATATATATATATATATATATATATATATATATATATATATATATATATATATATATATATATATATTCGGTATGTTGTCGTCCCATCATCCAATAGTACGGAAAAGACGAGGCAAACCCATTTTCTTGTGCGTGGAGATTTATTTCAAACCCTTCACCATTCTGCCATATATATATATATATATATATATATCGCCACTTGTGCCCCGCCGCTGCGCCAGCTATCAATGATCAGCCAACTCCAACAAGGACACGGAAGACCCAGAGTGCAGGTGAGTTTTTTATTTTTTCGCACACCACGACAGGATAACGTTTCGCCCTACACAGAGGGCTTGGTCACATGGCGCAACGAAAAAAGTTGCGTGAATTTAAAGTGCTGGTGCAGCATCAGCGTCCACACTGATTGGTCGTTAATTGAACGGAAAAATTGAGAACACACTTGTAAACACTGTTTCAAATACATGTGCAAAACCACGGAGCAAGGTATGGTAATAAAGTGCAAATGCTTTCACTATTCCTGTATAAATACATATTCTATATCCAGCACAATCAAAACAGAAGCTTTAAAAATAAAGCGGACAACTATTTTGCACTATTGTGCACCTAGTAATTAACCAAAGTATTCTTATGCGACATAATTCATATATTTACAATTTGTGCAAAGGGGCGTTGACTTTTGTGTACCCTATTGGGCTCCCAAGTAGTCACTGCATAAATGCAAAAGCCAATTTATGTCCAGCAAGAAGGTCCGCAAAACTTCTAATTAAAATATATACACATTAATTCATATATATACATCTATATACAACGAATATTTTACATACGTTTATCAATAATTACCATTGGGGTTTAAACTGGTAATGTTTGTGCCGGAAAGACATGTAGGGCCAAGAGTTAAACGTACCCTTTCAGAAAACGCTCATACCCTGCTGAAGGTGTTAAATCAATATTTGCCTAAGACGTTGAAGTGCTAGCACCATAATAAACAAGTGAAAGTTAAAAAGCAATGCTGTTCATATATTGCTAAATACAATGATCTAAACTACAGTTAACATAGCTACAGAAGAGCTGATACAGTGAATAGCAATTTTAAGGCATACGCGACGGAACATCGACATGTTAAAAACAGTAAGCAGCACAGGTCATAAAGATATTGGTAAGGGCGATGGGAATATGTGGAGCTATAGACATGTGTAAAAATCCTCCGTGGAATTAAGCCCATTGGGGCTTTTACTGTCCATCTCCAGGATGTACCTGGTCTCGAGAGCCCTCAAGATCCCTTCTCTATTCCCTCCCCTTCTGAGTGGGCCTATGGCGTCAATGGCATAGTATCTCATGAGCCCACTATTGTTGTTATGGAACTCCTTGAAATGCCTAGCCACAGGATATGTGGCGTCGCTGATGTTGATAGCCCGGATGTGCTGGAGCACCCTCTTGTGAACCTGCAATTTGGTACTGCCAATATATTGCAGGCCACACGGGCACTCCAGCACATACACCACATATTCTGATTTACATGTCAGCTGCTTGGTGATTTTACGTGGCACTGTAGAAAAAGCTGTTAGAAACTCGGTCTTATTGAGTCCCTGCGTGCAGGCCTTGCAGCTAGAACATTTTCTGAATCCGCGGCTTGCAGCTAACCAGTTTTTAGGAGGAATCACTTCAGGGCTGGATTTAACCAAAGCATTTTGCATTGCAAATGCTTTCCTGTAAGTGATTGCTGGCTTGTTAGACATATGATCTCCTATAACTGGATCCAGTTTAATCAAATTCCAGTTCTGATTAACAATTTTCCTGAGTGCTCCATGCTGACTATTATATGCCCAGATGAGTCTGACTGGCTGCTCACTGCTAGTTGCACTAGGTTTCTGATGTTTTCTATGGGTCAGTGCTTCTGTGCGGGATAGGGCATTAGCTTTATTGATTGCTGAATCAATGAGATGTTCCTTATAGCCCCTAGCTAGAAACCTTAGCTTGCTTGCTGTTTGTGCCTCCCTGCAGTGAGATTCTGTACTGCAAACACGCCTAATTCTAAGCATCTCCCCATAGGGGATGCTTCGAATTAAATGCGGGGGATGGTGGCTTTCTGCATGCAATATAGTATTGCCCGCAGTGGGCTTTCTAAACAGCTTGGTCTCTAGCTTGCCCTGGCTGACCTCTAGCGTCACATCTAGGAAATGTGCTACATCCTGATTGATATGTGATGTGAATGAAAGGTTGTATGAATTTTGATTCAAAGTGTCAATGAAACTGGTGACTTGCTCCAATGTACCCCGCCATATCATGAGAATGTCATCGATGTATCTATACCATCGAATGACATGGCGAGTACAGGTGTCTTGATGAATGCCATTGAGGACCTGTCTCTCCCAGTACCCCATGTGAAGACAGGCGTAACTGGGAGAGAAACAGGCCCCCATGGCGACCCCTCTCGTTTGTTGGTAATAGCGGTTAAGGAACATAAAGTAGTTGTGATGCAAACAAAAATTCATCATAGCAAGCAACATTTTGTTATGTTCTAACAGCTCTATTGGTCGCTTGCCCAGAAAGAATTCTGTGGCCCTAAGTCCATCTTTATGCACTATGCTGGTATATAAAGAAGCCACGTCTAGGGTTACCAGCCAATAGTCATCCTGCCACTCAAAATCCATCAACTTCCTCATTAGATCGCTGGAGTCCTGGATATATGAAAGTAATGCCAGTACATGCTCCTGGAGGAACAAGTCGATGTAGGAAGTAGTTTTCTCAAGTAACCCCCCGCACGCCGAAATGATCGGTCTACCTGGCGGCTTAACTGGGTCTTTGTGTACTTTTGGAATAAGGTACAACACGGGGGTTACAGGATGGTCATTTTTAAGACATTTCAGTTCGTCCATGCTGATAAGACCACTGGAACGCCATCCCATAAGAAGAGAGTGGAAGTCAGTTTGTGCTTTTTTAAGGGCATTTGCATCACAATGTTTGTAGCAATCTGGGTCATTAAGTTGTAGGTAGGCCTCCTCAAGATATAATGTTCTGGGCCAAAGCACAACGTTGCCTCCCTTATCAGATTGCCTGACTATCATGTTTCCGTCCGCTTTGATTTTTGTAATCAGTTTCTGATAGTTGTTATTTCCTTGACATTTGCTTTGGTTGGTTTTCAAAGTTTTCACATGTAGTGCTTTGATCTGTTTCACCACTGCATCCTGGAAAATATCTATATTGTCATACGGAGTGACTGGAGTGAATGTTGAACGTGGTTTAAGGTTGCTTAAGCCACCAGTGTATGTCTTATCTTGTCCTTGAGTGCTTTGAGAGTTAGATGTTTCTGCTCGGAGAGCTGCCAAATCCTGCATGAGCGGGACATCATTAACCACTAAGCCACTCGATGTGTCAGCTGCCACCACTTTTTTGCCAATATTGCGCGTTATATTGATGGCAAAATGTTTTTTAAGCTTCAATTTACGCGTAAATTTAAAAAGATCCAGTCTTGTGTCCACGTAATTGAAGTTACTGGGGGGGCTGTACGACAATCCTTTAGAGAGAATATTAATTTCCAGGTCCGAAAAGGATGTGTCAGTCAGGTTGATAACAGATGAACATTTGTCAGTTGCCTGTGTCTGATTCCTTGCGCATGCTGTGTTATTCACTGCTTTTTGTTGGCATTCCAGCGTCTGTAGTTTCTTTTCTTTGGCTTTTCGTTTGGCGCTGCTTTTCCTGCGCTCCCGCCGCTTTGCGTTTGGGGTTTGGGGTTTTGCGGCTGCTGGGAATCTGGGGCGCAAAGTTTCTCGCCTGTCCTGCTGGACACATTCCATTTCCTCCTCCACCGTGAGCCGTGTAAACCCCAGACGCTCAGAAGGTCTTCCGGCTTATATATATTCATGCGAAACAACTCCCAGCACCTCCTTACAGCGAATTGAAGAAACGGACCACCAGGACATTCGAATGGCAAAGTTTATTTCTCACTCCTCATTCCATGATGCGTTTCGGGCATCCAGTGCCCTTGATCACATATACACATACATATATATACACATACATATATATATATATCACTTAAAAAACCATAGGTTTCAGGCCTTATATAGTTAGGAATTAGCATTTAAAAAACCATTGAAATTGCTCCTATATAGTTAGTTGTACTAACTATATTTCGCGCACCCGCAATCCACTGCCGATGATGTCACATATTACATCATTCATGACATGGTCAGTGACATCACTGATGGCATCACTGATGACATCACTGATGACATCTCATTTGACATCACTGATGACATCACTGATGACATCATCCAGTGACTGTGTGTTTCTGTAAAGTTTAAATATGTTTTACATATTGAAGAATGAGTGGATGTATAAGTGTCTGGATGAAGGATTTAGTAGGTGCGTGACTGACTGCATGAGTGAGTGATTAAATGTGTCTTACTAAATGCATGGGTTAGTGACTAAACTGTCTGAATGTGTGCATCAGTATGTCTGTTGTTGTGTAAGCTGCTGCATGTGTTGATCAGTAGCTATATGAGTGGCTATATGGGTTATTGATTGGTTGCCCAAGTATTTTTTTATTTTTTTATTTTCGAAATTTTTTATTTGCATCAAATGGGCACACAAGACAAATCATTCATATAACATTTTGAATTACAAAAGATATAAAGCGAATTTTCAATAAGTGCAGTAAGCAAAAATAAAACATTGCATAGGCCATAGCAGATGAAAAAGGTCATACAAAAATAAGTTTTAAGAAGAAAAATTATTAAGACATAAATAAACCCCAAATTCTATCAATTTTTCGTTTGGCCTGTAGACCCCTTGAATTAGCAATAGCAGTCTCCATATTATATGTTTCCTTAACTAGGCTCCACCATTCCAACACTATTGGTGGGTTTTTTTGAATCCAGGCTCTGGCAATAGATAATCTTGCACATGTAATTAGAATATTCAGCAGATCTCTGAACGCACAGTTACCCCCACTGATGCCCACCAACACATCAGTATATGATAATGAAATGGGTTGTTCCAGTCTATCAGTAATCACCTTGATTATTCCTTCCCAGTATTCACTAAGACGTGGGCAGGAAAAAAACATGTGAGTAATATCCGCACCACTCAGGTCACATTTAGGGCATTTCGTGCGATCAGAATAATTATTATTCGTTGCCCATTTAAGGATCCTCTCGGGAGTATGGTATAGTTGACAAACAGTTTTAAACATTTGCAATTTTAGACTAGAAGATTGAACGGATGAATTTAGACTTATAAGAGAAGTAGTAATTAAATCCGTTGGTACAATCAAAGCCAATTTTCTATTCCATTTCTCTGTTAAATTTATGACATTGCTAATCCTAAAGTCAGAAAAAAGCTTGTATCCTAAGCTAATCATCGATTTATCTACATCTCTATATATGCAATCCCATAACTCAGAATCTAATACCATATTAAGTTCTAGTTTCTTCACCAAGAAGTCTTTAATCTGATAACATTTAAACCTTGCCAGTTCGGATAAATTATAACAGTGTTTCATTTTATCAAATGACATAAAACCCTGATGGTCAAATAAATCTCCCAAAAATCTAATACCAGAATCAAACAATAGCCGACAGAATGAGTCGTGAAAAATTAGAGGGAAACCGGGATTGCCCCATAGAGGTGTTTTACAGTGTAAAAGAGAAGTATTACATTTAGCCATAATGGATCGCCAAATACTCATAGTATCTCGTATAGTCTTGAACTTAACCCTTTTGAAGTAATTAGGGTCATTCAGCCTATAAAGAAACATATTAGCATCCGATCCTAGTAAGAACCTGTGAAAATACAAGCATTTATCACTAACTGTCAGACTACGTAGCCGAATCAAGAAAGCTGACCAATAATAGAATTTGAAGTCCGGAAGCGCCAGTCCCCCTTGACTAAAGGGGAGCTTAAGTGATGATACGGCGCGTCGGGCTTTTTTATATCCCCATGCAAAACTGCTAATGATACCTTCTAATCTAAGAAAAAAAGAATTGTTAACCCGTAAGGGAATCGCTCGAAACAAATATAAAAACTTAGGCAAAATTTTCATTTTAATTAAGTTTATTCGGCCAATCATGCTAATTGGCAATTTATGCCATGTCTTAAGTTGCATAACGGTCTCTTTTAATAAAGGTTCGTAATTTAATACTATAATAGAGTCGATATCAGAAGAGATTTTAACTCCTAAATAGGTTGCAGCGCAACACGTTCCAGAAATAGGGGCAGCTGGCTGATAATTCATAACAACTTGAGTTTTTGTGGTATTAAGTCTGTAACCAGAAACAGAGCCGTACATACCAGCTTCTATTATAATGCCTTTCATGGTTTTAGAGACATCTGGAGAAAAAACTGCAATGTCATCAGCGTATACAGTAATATCTAATTTGTTTGAACCATTAATAAAAGGACAAATTAAAGCTTGGCGTTGAAGTGCAATTAAAAAGGGTTCTATCCCTAAGGCAAAAAGCAGGGGGGATAGAGAGCACCCCTGTCTTGTCCCCCTTTTAATTGAAAACATAGTAGAGTGTTTCCCCATATACGAGATCTTACCCATGGGGTTATCATATATCGATTGAATCCAACGTAAAAGTTGACCATTAATGCCAAATGCCTGTAGAGCTGCCCACAAGAAACCCCACCCCACCCGGTCAAATGCTTTTTCAGCATCTAACAAGATCATACCGAGTGGGGCGGATTTAGACCGTGCAGCATCAAAGGCAGATATGGCCATATTAATATGCGCTGTGGTGTCTCGCTTTGGAATAAAACCGTGTTGTTGGGGAGAAACAAGCTGGGACATGAATGGCGCTAACCTAGTAGCCAATATTTTAGCACTGCTGATGATGTCACATATTACATCATTCATGACATGGTCGTGACATCACTGATGACATCACTGATGACATCTCAAATGACATCACTGATGACATCACTGATGACATCTCATTTGACATCACTGATGACATCACTGATGACATCATCCAGTGACTGTGTGTTTCTGTAAAGTTTAAATATGTTTTACATATTGAAGAATGAGTGGATGTATGTGTCTGGATGAAGGATTTAGTAGGTGTGTGACTGACAGCATGAGTGAGTGATTAAATGTGTCTTACTAAATGCATGGGTTAGTGACTAAACTGTCGGAATGTGTGCATCAGTATGTCTGTTGTTGTGTAAGCTGCTGCATGTGTTGATCAGTAGCTATATGAGTGGCTATATGGGTTATTGATTGGTTGCCCAAGTATTTGAATGGGAGACTGAGTGTGTGTGTGGGTGGCTGGGAGGTGTGTGACTCTGTGCATGGATGTGTGAGCAGTTGATTCACTAGGTGTATGAGTTCAAGAGTGCATGTGGAAACAGCTATATGGGCTGTTGACTGTGTGCATGGGTGTGTTGGTGAGTGAATGGATATCTCAGTGCTACATGTGCAAGTAAGTACATATGTAAAACACAGGGCATGTGAGAGTTGGCATATATAAATGACTATACATGAGAGCCAGTGAATGTGCGAGTGGCTATATGGATCATTGTGTACTTGTATCAGTGATTGTATAAGCGAGTAAGTATGTGTTAGTATATGTTTGAATAAGTAAGGTGTTGTGTGTATAACTGTATAGTTGAGGAAATGGAAGTGTGATTGATTCTTTGCATGACTGACTAGGTGTGTGAGTAACTCCATGGATGAGTGGCAGTGTGTGAGTGTCTGTATAGGTGAATGATTGCATATGATAGTGTTGTATTGATGAGTGACTGTATGTATGAGTGATTCTATGGGTGAATGAGTGAATGTGTGTGTAGACCTAGGAATCAGTGAGTGCGTATGTAGTAACTGGTATTGGTGTGTCAATGGTTTCAAGAATGGTAGTCTGTATTTTACACTGGGTGTATCACAGGTTATATTAGAGTGTGAAGAGGTGCATCGTATTATCACATGAATTATATCATCAGTGATGTGATCAGTGATGTCAAATGAGATGTCATCAGTGATGTCATCAGTGATGTCATTTGAGATGTCATCAGTGATGTCATCAGTGATGTCACTGACCAAGTCATGAATTATGTAATATGTGACATTATCAGCAGTGGATTGCGGGTGCGCGAAATATAGTTAGTACATCTAACTATACAGGAGCAATTTCAATGGTTTTTTAAATGCTAATTACTAACTATATAAGGCCTGAAACCTATGGTTTTTTAAGGGAATTTGCAAGGTTTTTAAAATGCTAATTCATAACTATATAAGGCCTGAAACCTATGTTTTTTAAGTGAATTTGCAAGGTTTTTTAAATGCTAATTCCTAACTATATAAGTCCTGAAACCTATGGTTTTTTAACCTCATGGCTGCTAATGGTTTTCCCCTCCTGTGCTGAAAAAACGCAAATACCAGTGTTACATGACGAGCTGGGCTTGTCATCAGCGTGCGAGGAGGCTACACCATGACGAGCCCAGCTCGTCATCAGCCTGGAAGGGGTTAAGTGAATTTGCAAGATTTTTTAAATACTAATTCCTAACTATATAAGGCTTGAAACCTATGGTTTTTTCCGTGAATTTGCAAGGTTTTTTAAATGCTAATTCCTAACTATATCAGGCGTGAAACCTATATTTTATTTCAATAAATTTCAAAGGTTTTGTAAATGCTAATTCTATTAGCGGATAACGTTTATATATGTTATTATCTTCTGGGACCACCTGAGCAGCCATCTTGTTTCCCAGGAGAAGTGAGGCACAAGAGAGCACAAAACAAGAGCGGAAAATGCGAAAAGGGGGCAGGGTTGAGATCCCCTGACCCCCTAGCCCTTCTCAGGGGGTCCCAGAAAGACCACCAAGTGCAAATTAAAAAAAAATAATAATTTTAAATCGCGGGGTACGCGCACTTTACGCGTACCCTACGCGTACGGTGTGCGTACCCCGCGATTTTTAAAATTTGTTTTTTGCCCTTGAGGGTCCTTTTGGGACCCCCTGAGAAGGGCTAGAGGGTTAGCGCATATAGATATATAATTTGATCAAATTCAATTTTCTCAACAACTACTGGAGGGATTTTCACCAAATATAGAAAAGGCACTACTGCATACATGTCCTTTCCATTTTGCCAAGTTTGGTGTAATTCCGTTCAGCAGTTCGGGCTGTAGCCGTGTCTAAAGGTCCCATAGAAAATGCCTTTTGAAAAATTTCAAATTCAATTTTCCCAAGAACTACTGGAGGGATTTTCACCAAACATAGCAAAGGCACATCTACATACCAGGCCCTACCATTTTGCCAAGTTTGGTGTAATTCCATTCAGCCGTTCGGTCTGTAGCCGTGTCTAAAGGTCCCTATGTAAATTAACATGGGGAAAACATGTTTTGGGACCCCCCTTTCGGCCCCCGCTTGACGAATCCCCCGAAACTTTCAGGGAAGGAGCGGAGCGCAGCGAGGCAAATTTAATGAAAATTACAGGCAGATCCCTCAATCGGCGCCAAAGTTATTCCCACTAGAATGTTCGGAATTTCCTTTGGTAACTAGGTCATAACTATATATACCTACTGGCGACCGCCAGTAGGTAATATACATACGCGCAGAGGACAGCAGGCTAAGGCTACGACTGTGCTAGCTCTGCATTGTAATTTAAATGCAATTTGATTTTAACATTTTAAAACTGCACTTTGACTAAATCTCCTCATTTTCTACCCGCATTGTTCTTCTGTCGGGACTCCCCGGTCCACCGCAGCAATCACGTGCTGTTTGTGTGGAAGGAGTTACGATCTTACCCACTTCCTGGTGACCACTTGCAGAGCGGCCATTGTGGCAGGGTGACGCTCTTGTGCTTCACCAGCAGCTGGCTATATAAATCACAACATGGCGCTGACGCGCAGCGGACGCTCGCAGCGGACGCGCGCAGCGGACACGCGCAGCGGACATGCGCCAAAGGCAAGCCTGTCTGCACCCGTCCGAACTCGGCCGGGCCCAGGGGCCAGGGATTATGGCCAAATCACAAGCTACTCACCCAGAAAATTAAGATCACTAAGACCACTTGCATAATCCTCTCCTCCCTTGGACCCCACTACCTACTACCGCATATCTACTAATGGCATCTTAATACCTCAGCCGGAGCACGCTCTCCCTCCCGCCCCAAGCCCCTACTTCCCCTCAGTCATTAATCCCACAACAACTACGCAAATGGCCCTCCACTTCCTCTACCTCAATACAAGCTCCCTGGTAAAGCACCAACTCGACATCTTCTTGCTATTTACCTCTGATAAACCTGATGTCCTCCTAATCACTGAAACATGGTTAACCCAGGACTCACTGACCGATATCCTAGCAGCACTCTCCTCAGACTATTACATCCTGTCGGTCAACCGGCCCCCTGGGAAACGGTGGTAGGGTACCAGCCATAATCCATAAAAACCACAAATTCACCACCATGACTTCCCTCACCCTCCCGGAGGTTGAGAACATGGTTGTCAAACTCAACACGGACACAGGGTCCCTGGTGCTAGTGCTTATTTATCGACCCCCCTCAGGCAATGCCCACTTTCCCTATCTCCCTAAGTGAGCAGATGGCCACCCTAGTGGTAAATCATGCTAAGTTTCTCCTAATTGGAGACCTGAATTAATGGTTCAATGATGTCTCGGGTGAACCCAATGTGGCCGAACTCTCCGAGCTTCTCTCCAACTTGAACCTGGCCCAGCATCTATACACCCCCACACATGAAAAGGGACACACGTTTGACCAAATTTGGTCCCATAATTTCACACTCCCGACACCCATAATCACTCCATGCATTTGGTCAGACCACCACTTGATAAAGTTCACAACCACCATTAGTGGTTAAAACAAGCCCATGTCCTTGGAGGGAGGTGTGACCAGGAAATGGAAATCCCTAAATAAGTCGGACTTCATCAACTCCTTGGTGAGCTCTCTACCCACCTTCAGCCCTGACGTCAATTTCATGGAAGAGAAGATCTCTGAGTGGCTATCATCGGCAAGCAACTCTCATGTCCCGCTCGTCGAATTCTCCCGTGCCCGCCACTCGGACGCCCAAAAATGGTTCACCTCCGATCTCAAAAAATAAAAACTTGAGCTGCGCCAAAAAAAAAGAAAATGGAGAGTAAGATGCTCCACTGAAGACAAGGGCGGTACAAAAGGGGGTGGTGATGGACGGAGCATCTGAATCAATCAAACACTCACACCCAGTCAAAAGATCTGGGTTTAATCCATCCCCGTTCTTTAGCCCACTCTGCCAACCCAGTTCAGACATGGCTATATGCAAATCAGTCTGACCCTGTGCCTCATGGGAACAGTCCAGCCCGAACTGGCAAGCCATGTCTTTCCTGGACCGGAAACAAGATTCCGAAGACCGGTTTCTGGCATTCCAGCCGTCTTCAGCCTGGCTTGCTTGAATCCAGTGGCAAAGTGAGCAAGGGACTCACGTCTGAGCATACCCTGCCACACTTATGGCGGCCAAAAGCGGTACAAAGGGGGGTGGTGATGGACGGAGCATCTGAATCAATCAAACACTCACACCCAGTCAAAAGATCTGGGTTTAATCCATCACCGTTCTTTAGCCCGCTCTGCCACCCCAGTTCAGACATGGCTATATGCAAATCAGTCTGACCTTGTGCCTCATGGAAACAGTCCAGCCCGAACTGCCAAGCCATGTCTTCCCTGGACCGGAAACAAGCTTCCGAGGACCGGTTTCTGGCATTCCAGCCGTCTTCAGCCCGGCTTGCTTGAATCCAGTGGCAAAGTGAGCAAGGGATTCACGTCTGAGCATACCCTGCCACACTTATGGCGGCCAAAAGCGGTACAAAAGGGGGTGGTGATGGACGGAGCATCTGAATCAATCAAACACTCACACCCAGTCAAAAGATCTGGGTATAATCCATCACCGTTCTACAGCCCACTCTGCCACCCCAGTTCAGACATGGCTATATGCAAATCAGTCTGACCCTGGCCCTCATGGTAACAGTCCAGCCCGAACTGCCAATCCATGTCTTCCCTGGACCGCAAACAAGCTTCCGAGTACCGGTTTCTGGCATTCCAGCCGTCCATCCCCTTTTGTATCCCACTGAAGACAAGGGGCAATTTTGTATAGCCCGCAGAGAGTATAAAAAAGCCATTCTGAACATTAAAGCGTCCTACATCTCTACCAAAATACTAAATTCCCATAATAAATCCAAAGAAATCTTTAAGATAGTGAATGACTTATGCAATGACTAGGCAACTTCACCTACTCAGGCTCCTACTCAAGAGCTCTGCAACTCCCTGAACAACTTCTTTCTGGACAAAATCTGTTCCATCAAAACCAGCCTCCCTAATTCGGCCTGCTGGGAACAACTGGAAGATATATTCAGTAACCAATCCACTCTAGGTGCCCTTCAACCTATCTGTCCTAAAATACTCTCAGAGCTAATGACCCATGTTAAATCTGGGTCATCTAATGACAGCTGTCCACCACATGTCTTAAAAGACATCTTTTCCGTCTTGCCTCAGAGTGTACTCCCCTTCCTTAATGAGTCTCACGCTCAAGGCCTTCAAGAATGCGACGGTTGTTCCGCTTATGAAAAAACTAGGGGCTGACCCTACAAACCCCTCTAATTACCGCCTCATCTCCCTCCTCCCCTTCCTGGCCAAAATATTGGAGCCCCATGTGGCTAGGTGCCTGTCAAACTTCATTGAACCTTCTGACTACTTAGAGCCCAACCAAGCCGGTTTTTGACCGGCGCACTCAACTAAGGCTGTGATCCTTGCAGTCCTGGACACTCTCAGAGCAACGCAGACAGGGGTGACCACCAGGCTCTGGTGCTCCTGGATCTGTCGGCCACGTTGGACACGGTCGACCATAACATCTTGTTGAAACGTGTCGAGCAGGCTGGCCTGCGAGGATCCGCACTCAGTTGGATAGAATCTTTCCTTGCTGACCGTACCCAATCAGTTAGGCTCAGAACCTTCACTGCCCCCAAGCTCACTTCCACCACCATGTAGGAGCAGTGATCTCCTCCAGTTTTTATCAATTACGGAAAATCAAGAAAATCACCCACCTGCTGACTCATTCAGCCCTCATACAGGTGGTGATAGCTCTGGTACTCTCGCGTCTCGACTTTTGAACTCAATCTACCTCGGTTTGCCAGCTGGTCTATTAAAACGATAACAAATCGTTCAGAACCATGCAGCAAGACTCATTCATAAACAGCCTAAATGGCTGTCGGCTAGACCTGGACTGTCCAAACTCCACTGGCTACCGATGGCCCAACGGGCAGCCTTTAAGACCGTTCAGCCCACCTCCACCTATTAATTATTCCCTCATTCAAACGGAAACGGCAAGGAGGATGCCGTTTCTCTTACCTAGCCCCTAGATTCTGGAATTCTCTTCCCCTGGCACTCAGGAGCTGTGATAATCTCCTGGGTTTCAGGAAAGCCCTGAAAACATGGCTGTTTCAGCAAGCCTATGCATAATAACTTTGCTGCAACACTCCTCATGCTCAGCGCCATGAAACCTACGGGTGACTGTGCGCTCTACAAGTTGTTATTAACATAACATTATATATATAAATATATTCACGAAAGTTCTCCCGGTGTTGTTAACCAAGGTGACAAACGACTCGCACCCCAGGGTCCGTGTTTCAAGATATAGTATTTATTGGTGACGTGTTTCGACCAGATGGTCTTTTTCACTAGCCAAATGCATACAGTCAAAAAGACTATATATATATATATATATATGCAAACGACTGCAACTCCTACCACTTCCACCGCAGCAGCGAAGAAGGAGAGCGGACCACTTGATTGAGGCAAGATGCTTATTTAACCTTCACATCCAGAACAGCTACGTAAACATCAGAAGTGCCTGGGCTCCAAGACTCAAATGATCTTCGATGGCAGACAAAACATCAAGCAAGCACAACAACAAGTAAGGAAGAATGTTTGTGTGAGAAAGCGCTCTGAATGGTTTCTAAATCAACTTTCATTCCAATACGGTCTATATTTTAAGAACAGAACTTAGTGGGCTACTAAAAATACACATTACACACCTTACTTGAATAATACACAATGCACAAGCACTAGGTGTTAAATGTTAATAATGCATAAAAATTCTGCCTTGTCACCAATAACATCCCCATGCTACTACAGTGATACATTCATTGCACCGCCAGCCAACAAACATGCATCCCTCCCTCTCTACCTGTCCTCGGTGGCTCTGATTTTTAGCTGCTGTGAATCTAAGATATCCTGATCCTCTCGGCCCCTGTCTGATCCTATGGTGCCAAGATCTCGAAAGCTTGGGTCCTCTGATTTTTTAATTCTCAAGCATGAAGTGCTGAGACTAAGATCTTTAATCCTTGAGTGCTTTGTTTATTTGTTTATTTAATGAGTTTTATATAGCGTGAACTAGACCCAAAGGGCACTTTACATGAGCACCAGTTGCGTTACAGACTGACACATTCATTTTTGATAGGCACGGGGAGATTAAGTGATTTGCCCAGAATCTCAGGATGTTGAGGGTCCCTGCCGAGACTCGAACCCGGTTCCCCAGCTCTGAGGTTGGCAGCTCTAGCCGTTAGGTCACTTCTTTGCTTCTGAAATGCTTTAGTTATGGTATGCTCCAGAGCAAGAGCCTCCCTTCTACTGCAGTGGTCATATATCCGCTCTTAAGAGTCTTGCTACTGAAGTGCTCTGATATTAAGTTGCTCTGACGTTACAATGCTCCTATTCTTAAGTACTCTGAACTTTGGGTTTTCTGATCTCATCTTCAGGCTGCTCTGGTCGCCAAACCTTTTACACTTTGATCATGGCGTGTTCTGATTTTAATGTGTTCTCATTGCATGATTCACTAATGAAGAGATGCTCTGAGTCTGTTTGCTCTGATCGTTGTTGTAATAAATTGTATTAGTATTTGTGGTGGCCGACTGCCCACCTAAAGGAACATTCGCAGCCCTTGTCAGCGAGAAGGCTTGAAGTCACAAAGTAAACCTGCGCTCAACCCCCTGTAGCTATGGCACAGAGCAGACAAGCTTAACTTAGAGGCAATGGGTAGAGTATTTATGCAGTACCAAAACAGTGACAAAGACAAAATGGATTAGCCCTCCGTCTACGCCAAGTCGGCACAGGCTTGGTGCATCGAGAGCAGACGGGTTTCCTACCAGACCAGGCGACCAGAGAAAACTTACAGAAGACCCACAATTGGCTCATGGAGGTGCAGGACCGTGATGATTCCCACATGTTCCTCTCCCTAGACGCTGAAAAAGCGTTTGACGCTGTACACTGGCCCTTTTTAGAGGCTGCTCTAGTCAAGTTTGGAATTGGACCCAAGTTCGAGCAATGGATTGGACTCCTCTATGCGGACCCCCGAGCGCGGGTTAAAGTGAATGGACTATTGTCTGATGACTTCTCCATCAAACGGGGAACCCGGCAGGGATGCCCGTTGACCCCCCCAACTTTTTGCCTTCACAATAGAAATAGTGGTGTGCAAGATTCGACAGAAAAGGGAGATACGGGGTTCCAAATTACACAGACTGACACAGGGGAAGAAAAGATTTCACTCTATGCGGATGATATCTTGTTATTTGTTACCCGACTGGATGACACAGTCCCTGACTTGATTGAGCTTCTGGGCAAATATGGGTCCTTCTCGGGCTATGCCATGAATTGGCATTAATCGGTCATATATAGCCCAAGAGCCAAGGAGACTTGGCCTTCTCTTCCTGGGGCCCTTCAGGTAGCGCAGACAGGATTTACTTATTTGGGGATCTATCTTACCACAGACCTCTCATATCAAAACAATATTCACCAGGTCATAACGAACTTTGCAGCGGACGCGCTGAGGTGGAAAGCACTCCCCCTCACGTTCCCTGGCCGGGCTGCAATGTTCCAAATGATCACCCTGCCCCGTTTCCTAAATGCCCTCCAAAATGAGTATTTCCCCCTCCCCTGGCAGACATCCCGGGTGATAGAAGTGGAATTGCGCTTCCTGCTGTGGCTCGGGAAGCAATCAAGGATTGCCCTAAATACGCTGCAGCTGAACCAATATAATGGAGGAATATCCTTGCCAGACATTGAGGCCTATTACTGGGCGGAGCATTTGGCACTGGGGAATGAAGGGATCCATGTCCCGGCTGATCACCCCACCTATAGGCTAGAGAGGGACACCATGGCACACCGTTCATGCCTATATTTTTCTATATGGGGGGGTGAGGTAGTGGGCGCCTTCTCCCGGCCACACAAATAACATTGAAGGTCTGGGACAGAGCGACTAAGGCAATGGGCTGGCCACGCAAACCAACTAAATAGACACCGATCTGGCACTGGACTTGGCTGAGGGAACTCTACAAACTTGGGGGCTTGGATGCCATCGGCATCTCCACTATGGGCGACGTGGTGGAGCAGGGAGAACTCAAACATTTCAGGACACTAGCAACGGAGTTTGGTTTACACACTACTCAAATTTTTAAATATGTGCAGCTAAGACATGCCTGGACAGCCGAAAGCTCGCTCCCCTCTCCCCTGCCAGACTATGCCCCGCTAGAGGGACGCCTATTGCAGGAACAGTATTCATCAAGGTGGTTTCTCTAACGTACAGGACACTGAATAATAACATACCAGACAGACTGGGGAAGCGGAGGGAAACATGGCAACAGAACCTGGGCACGCTAGAAACAGTGGACTGGGAGGCGGCCCTGATGTACCAAGGGGAAGTGGCGATTAAATCCCGCCTTCGACTCATCCAATACAAGATATTACACAGGGTGTATTATGACAGGTTCCGGCTCCACCGCATGGGCCGAGCCAGCGAACCTTACTGCCTGCGTTTCAGACAGCCACAGGGGGACTTCTATCATACTATCTGGGACTGCCCCGTCATACAGACATATTGGGTACACGTATTAGGAGAACTGAGCAAAGTATAGGACGAAACATTACCTCTAGATCCTACATTTGTACTGCTGGGCATACCCGGAAATGTTGACTTAGGCTGTCCGCAGCTTATTTTTGCACTACTGGCACTGGTGGTAGCGGAACAAGACGTGGCCCGCACCTGGGTGGCGTCGCTGCCTCCCCAATTAGGAGAATGGAAGAGGAGGATGGACATGCAGCAGAGAGAGTTACATACAAAGTGAGAGCGTGCCCGCGGAAGTTCCGTAAGGTGTGGGGGAAATGGAGAAAATGTTATGGATTGGATGCAGGGCTGGGAGCCAACTATTCTAACACTGGTTCTGGACCTGACTGGGTTTCTGATGGGGCGGCACTGGGCCTGTGTCCCAAACTCTCCGGGAAGACGAGGAAGATAGGGAGGACCCGGCTAGATCTGAGACCTGTGAGGAGAACGCATGTCTCCCCGGTCCATGGAATAAGGGGAGAGATGTGTCTTTTGATGTGGACAGCGTGTAGATGCTTTGGCGGGGTTGTGATTACATGTGACATGCTAACTGTTTTGTATTGGTTGAAAATGCAAATAAAAATATAAAAAAAACAAAGACAAAATGGAAAACAACAAAATTCCCAAAACAAATTAGAAAAATAGTGTAAAATGTAATGAACAATATGACCTAATGCAATAGGGGTACCGGAGATATGAATTTTTAAAGTTTTTAGGAAAAATAGCGACAATATGCACAAAGTACCAATGATAGTCAATGGTCACAGGAGACTAGAACCTAGGGACAATTTGACGCTGACTGTGATGGTGCGCGGACCGGATACATCAAGCAGGGGTACATTTCTAAAGTGCCAGAGAACCCTAGCAGAGGCACGTGGAAGCTGACAGGGTGTTAGGCAGAGGTCAGACAGCAGGGACCAGTCCAGGTCCTGTTGCCACAGGTCAGCTGGGTAGTTGCAGGCAAAGGCCTCTTTTAGCTTGTTGTGCCCCTATAGCTTTAACAAGAGGTCAGCGTTATGATCCTTGGAGTCACCGTCTTTGTCCTGGGTACAAGTGAGTCCTTTCAAGGTCCTTCTCCGGTCACAGACAGCAAGTTCGGTACTCTTCTGATCTTCCTCAGGTCCAGGAGTGTTCAATAGTGGGTGCCTGGAGATGAAACACGTAGGCCAGGCATGAGAGAGTGTGCGGGAATGATTCATGGGCCACTCTATACAGTGGGGTAAACGTTCCCAGGGCCAACCCTACCCACTTTGGGCGTTTAAGAAGGTGAAAGTATTCTGTCATACTGTATTTGGGTAATGAGGGCTGGGTGTGTATGTGTGTGGAGAATGTACTAAGGTAATCATAGTGTCCTCCCACATATAACACTAAACTCCAGTTTGGGGCAGTCACTGCATCCCAATAAATCCAGAGACAGAAGCCTGGTATAATAAAGCAGTGTTTCCAGCAATCAGACAGTAGATACACAAGAATTGTTTTGGAATCTTGTTTCTAATTCTTTCATGTGCACCCCAAATATTAGATTTAAAATCCAGAGATAGACGTCTGGTAGAACAAAGCTGGGTTTTCCAGCAATCAGACAGTCAGTAGATACGGAAGAACGGTTGTGGCATCCTGTTTCCTGTTTTTCCAAACGTATCCCCAGCGTTTTATGTAGCCCCAGCGGACCTCTCAAGCAACTTTTGACAATCAAGCAGGATTTTACACTGTAATGTCATAAAAGATGCTTACAGTCCCCCCCAGCATATTTTGTCAGGTTCAGAGATGTCGTCTCTACCTATGCAGGTAGAGATAACCCGTCTACCAGTTTTTTTTCGTTTGGGAGGCACTTCACACCCATTCAAAGCTATTCAAATGGCTATTACTGTCCTGCAGTAGTCAGAGAGCAAATGCAAATGGGCCATCAGAGGCTTTGAACAATGAAAAGGTAACTTTCTAAAAGTACCTTTTCCTTAAGATTGA
The DNA here is from genome assembly GCF_964263255.1 of Lissotriton vulgaris. Taxonomy (NCBI): domain Eukaryota; kingdom Metazoa; phylum Chordata; class Amphibia; order Caudata; family Salamandridae; genus Lissotriton; species Lissotriton vulgaris. Next base: position 1,326,402,519 of record NC_141694.1, read on the forward strand.
TCAAAGAATCAATGTCATCATTTAATTGGATTTTTAATAACTATTTAAAATAGTTGTTAAATAACTTTTCTAATTGTTTCCTACCCCAAATTAGCATTATTAAATGTAATAATGTAACCCAGTGTTTTCCTATGGAACAGACAGCCTTGCTTCTATTAAATTAGGTTTTGGGTTTTGTCATGGTAATCACGTTTAACATGAAATTCCTACATGTTCTACCTTTAAATACCATTTAGCCTGCCTTATGGGCAATAAGGCCTACATAGGTGCAACTTATAAATATTTAAAATGTAGGTTTTTGTTGGATACGGAACAGTTGGGCACCCTGAGGACTTCGAAGGGATTTGACAAGTGGGATATGATTGAAATCACAAAGATCGGGGACCTATGGTAAAAGGGTGACGTGGTGACATTTGCCTTTCTGCAACAGAAGTATGAGCTAGCAGACACTGAGTACTTTTGGTATCTGCAGTGCGACAGGCGCTCATGTCAGGTCTACCAAAGGGTGCCTCTCCCCCGGAGTCCTCGCCATTGGAGGATAGGTTGCTTAATGGATATTTGCCAACAAAAGCGATATCCCTGACCTACAAAATGTTGATCAATAATACCACTGATCCTCCTAGACTGACAAGGGAGCGCTGGGAAGGAGATGGGCTGGAACTTGATGATGTGGAACGGCAAGGTGCAGTGGCCTCCCCGCGAGAGGTTACGATATCCTCTAGATTGTGCCTGGTTCAACTCAAAATCCTCCACAGAGTATACGTCTCTGGCCTCATCTCGTGAGTATGGGAAGAGTAGATGACGGAAAGTGCTGAAGACAGTGTGGTCAAGTAGGCACATTCATGCATATAATATGGGAATGTGGGTGCATCCAGAATTACCGTAAGAAGATACATGATTGTATTAGAGAGGTGCTTGTGTTCGGCATTAGACCTGAAGCCAAAAGGCGCCTTTTAAATGTCTGGGAACCCACTTACTTCAATAGAAAAGACCAAACATGGGTCACGTTGGGCCTAATGGTCGCAAAAATAAATATCGCTCAATTGTGGGGAGCTGGGGTATCGCCTTAAATCGAGACCTGGAAGGCAGATATGGACTGGTGTATGGCCAGAGAAAAAAACTGAATATGTTGCAAGTGGGTGCCCTAAAAAATGGTCCTCTAAATGGAGCAAATGGAATGCTTATCGGGGCAATATATGTGTCCCACCAACTATTCCCTCATTTGAAGAACCGTCTACACCATAATTGTTGTAACTTATTATGTATCCTAGTCTGATTTATTGTTAACAACTGTATCTGTGTAATCAATCTTGCATTATGTCACTTTCTGTACACAGGAATGTCAATACTCAACTGTTTAATAAAAGAAATTATAAAAAAAAAAAAAATGTAGGTTTTGATAAGTCAAAAGGGTTACTTTGACAGTTTGAATATGCAGTTTAAAACTTCACAGCCAGGCTACAAATTGTCTGCCTGCAGTCATGTGTGCACTGTCACTGTTATGGGTGATGCAAAGGGCGCTGCAGTCTACTAGTGACATTTAACTCAATGGTTCTAAGTGCACTTTGTACTATTTACTAGTGACTTATAGGTAAGTTAAATGTGCCAATTAGGAGTTTGCCAATTTCATCATGTTGAAAGGGGAGCATGGGCACTTTATAATTGGTTAGCAGGAGTTGAGTGCACAGAGTTCTACAGCAACAAAAAGTATAGGGTTGAGTAAAAGGTGAAAAATCTGTGGTGACCCCCCAGAAAAGGCAAATTTCCTCCAATAGCATATTTTGCTCCTGCGGAGCTCATTACAAAGTGCTCAGATGCCGAGATGTTCTGATATTTGGGTGTCTAAAGTCTTGGATGATTCGATCTCTGATCTTGCTGTAGATTGTTCTTATCCTTATATGCACTGAATATTATGTGGTCTGAATCAGGGTTGCACTGATCATTGAGTGTGCCACTCATGGGTTTACCCGATTCCTAAGAACTCGGATAATAGTATTGCTCCAGAGTGTGATGCTGTGTTTTTGGCAGGTTAATTTCTAGTGTACTCGGATATCAATTACTCGACATTCCAATGCAAGTGTGAAGTCAATTTTAGGATATTCTGGTCTCTGATCCTAAATCTTATGGTACAATAGCCAATAACTAAACTGGCTAACTCCTAGTTGTAGATACTCTAGTTGTTGAACCTGTGTTGCTCTCATTTTGGCATTTTATAATCATGGGATGCACTTTTCTACTAGACTCTGATTATATGAGGGTGCTCTGATCTTGAGGTGTTTGATTCTGAAAGGCTTTCATCCTGGACTGCTCTGTGCCTCAGGTGGTCTGATCATCAGTTCAGATCTTTGGTTTCTGTGATACAGATGCTGAAACCTTTGGGTACTTCAAGTCTTAGGTACTCTGGTCTCTAATCCTGGGGCACTCTGATGGTGGGGTGTTCTTTAGTATTCTCTTCCTGTGGAGGTTTCAATTTTCAGTGCTCTGATCCTGCAGTGTCCTGAACCTGGCAAGGTATGATCCAGATGTGCCAGGATCTCTGATCCTGTGCTGTTCACACTCTGAAGTGGACAAGAATGCGCTGATCCCTGGACACGCCAATTCTGCAATGCTCAATCCTGGGTTGTACTGGTGTCTGTTGTTGAAGTACTCGTCCAAAATGCTCTGAAATCTGGTCCAATAATTTATCCTGGTGTTCTTTGAATCTGTGATACTCTAAGACAGCATTGTTCTGAGTAAGAGATACTCTACCCCATTGTGTTCGTCTACCAGGATGCATCCTCGACTGAGTGAAGAGATGAAAGACATGGTTGCCATTTGCCAAGCTTCCCTATCATTTCAATTCACTGCTGATCAGAGTCAGGAGAATACTGGGTAAGTTTGCACCCACATTATGCTTAGGCAAACTGTGCACCGATAAATGAGAAATCTTTCTCTGACATCAGGGTGGCATCCCCTTGTAATTTCGTTTCGAATGTAAGAGTTACACCAAGCGCGCATGACCACCGGTGAACAGACACAAATTATTCAGTACAGTTAAGAGAAGACCACCTAAGTACTTACCTTAAATGCAAGTAGGTGTTGTAAGACAAATGGGAATTGAAGAAACAGAAAAGGATAAGGCCCCGTGTAGAGTTACTCCTGTCGATATTATGTGCCATAACTGTGGTTAGAGAAAGTGCTGGTTTACTGAGAACTGTTTTAAGCGTACTAATAGCGGTAAAAGCACCTCTTTTTCTGAAGAAGTCATCTTTGATTCTGAACACCTAAACAATGTCAGAAAGGAGACTAAAGTACCTCAAAAATACAAAAGCTCCAGAGCAATGGTTGGTCTTACTTGATTGCCGTGAGGCACCATGAAATGCTGGCTGAGATCTTGTGTGTGGGGGCTTTAAATCTTCAGATACCAAATCAGTTGCTTGAGGGAAAGAAGGCCAACTTGTGCTCCCAGTGCACCACCTCCTCCAGACCCTTTTCCCCAAATGACTTGTGAGATCCAGGAGGAGATTGAGGGAGGGAGGAGGACAAGTTAGATATAATGATTTTCCGAACAGAGATGCTAGGGGTCGCCAAATAGTTGGGCTTGGGAATGGTGGAGCACCAGCCGATGGGCAGGCTGAGCTGATGGAATACAAGCGGGGACACCTCGAGTAGGAGGAGAACAGGTGGGCATAGCAGGTGGCAGCAAGCGTGTAGTAAATGTGAGGGCTAGATGAGAAGCTGACACAAAGCTCACCACTTACCGCTTATGAGATTCGCCATTCAGAAATGTAGGCTCAGAATAGTCTGCAGCCAACTGGTAAGCGAAGGGATTGAGATCCTGAGTTGTGCCCAGCACATTAGGCGAACACCAACCCTAACAATGATGATCGCAAGAACTTCAGTGTTTTTTCCCAAATTCAACCTGTTGCCTCTTGCACTTACGGCAGTATCTACATCCCAGAAAAGGGCGACGAGTCACTTGTAGATGTCCCGATCTCGCGATTATTTCTTGGCAATTCTCCAAAGTGTGAGAAAATTCCTTGAAGTTTAAGGAAGAATTGAAAACAGTTTTTGAATTCTATAATCCTAATTGGGCAAAGGTAATTAATGACTGCATGCTATCACACCCGGCGCATTCAGAAACCGCCTGGATGGCAACCCGAAAAGGCAGCAATATCACAGAGGGAGAGTGCTGCCTTGATTACTTCTAGGGATGCTTGGTTGAAAGCAATCTTAAAGTCTGTCCTACCAAAACTGTCTGGACCACAGTTAGCAACTGTAACCCCTTCTGATTTCTCAGTTCAATTGACTGATATATTTGATGATCAGTCGGGCATTGTAAAATGCTGCTGTTGTTCACAGGTTATTACCAAAGGTATAAGCCGTTGAGAACCATATGTGTTGGATGGCAAAACAAAAACGTGGCTGAAATGGATTCTGTGGGAAATCACTGTGCACTTGTTCAAGAACCGATGCAATTGTTTCAGCAGACAGTACGAGGAGGAGGCGGAGCGGGCAGAGTGACCGAACAGCAGAGAAGGAGAGAGACTGATCTTCCCAGTAACTCCCCCTCTTTTAAATGTGGTCAGCTAGGACATTGAAAACGAGAATGCCCAAATCTAACCCAGGGCTGTATACATCAGTCCGAAGCCTGCTTTATCTCTTCTTCATTCAAATAGATACATATATTTTAGGACAGTCCGAGGGGAGTTGACTGACACTTTCATCCTAGTACAGGGTTCTCCAAAGTCGGCCCTAAGGGCCGATCCATGTCAGATTTTTTGTATATCCCCATTTAGTGGTTATCTTAAAAATCTGGTATGGATCCGGCCCTCCAGGAACGACTTTGCAGAACCCTGTCCTAGAAGACCAGTGAGGGTTTTATGAGCAACACGGAAAGCTTACTGCATGCCTTCTTGATGCCAGTGGCTCTGCTCTAGAAACTCCTGAGTCTTCCTCCCAATAGATTAACACAAAACAGAAGGCCTGGTCGACGGTTGAGACCTTCCTGCGAACTGGGACCGAGGACATCTTGTTCCATAATCCAATCCTAGATTTTTGGCAGCAGAAAGAGGCAAAACACTTTTTGGATGCAGTCTATTAAGATTAATGGTCTGCAATTGCTTGGTTGAGATAGGTTGCCTTTTCTATGGATGGGTAAAACTACTATGCCCATCCAAAAAGCAGGAATGGGTGCCCCATCAGTGATGGCATTAGCAATGGCTAAAATATAGCTGGCCAATCGTCCAAATCAGATAAGAATATGTCAGCTGGAACACCATCGGGTTCTGCGCTCGGCACCGCGAGACAGCGTTTAGGGACTCGATGATATCAGTGATAGCAAACGTGGGCATGACACAGGAGGGAGGCGGAAGGACTTCGGTGGTAGCCTGTGTTGGAGTGGTAGAGTCACCAAGTCAGATGAAGCAGCGTTATTTGATGGCTCCAATGTGGCTTAAGTGCACCACATGCGACTAATTGCCAGAATTTGGTTGAATTTGTGGCTGAACATACGTCCAGAAGGGCCCTCCACCTCTGTTCATCCCAGTCCCATTTAGCATTAGAAACGGTCATCTTGTAGGCCTTCCTCTACAGGGGAATGTGGACCAGATCCTTAGATTTGATGGCTGTAACTAGGGAATGATTGAGTTTGAGACATTCTTTATTGAACCAGGATCGATTCTTATCAGTACTTTTCCTGTTGCGTGAAACAGGGATGGTGAAATTACCTAAAATGCGCTCAAAGGGGGCCTTATAAATATGCATTCAATTGGTCTGGTGTGTCAAACTGGTTGACCTCAATTTGAGCGAGGACTGTTTTAAGGTCCATATCTACGACAGATAATATATCAGGAACAGCAGCTACCTGATGTCATTTCAGGTGATGTTTGTCAGCAGTGAAGGTAATATCCATGGTCTAAGAGGGCAGATCAAGATCTGAAGGGATGCTCTCCCAAAAGGCCTGGGTGGTCAAAGAGAGGGGGTTGTTATTGCTTTCTGATCTTTATAAAACAATCATATCGATTACAGATGGCCACAGCCTTGAGTCGACTAATATGTAATCCATTTGGCTTGCGTGATGTGGCTTGTTGTAAGTGTGGACACCTTTTAAATCAGATTTAGTTCTACCATTAAGGGCCCTGAGCCCGTGCTCCACTTTAAGTGCCTTTAATAGGAGAGCGGCTTTTGTCCATCTGTTTATTGGTGAAATGTCTAACAAAGGAATAGCCCAAGCATAATCTTCATCCCTGGTTAAATAAACGTCATCATTGGCGAGTGGCTTGAATGTTATGCTCAAGTCACTCGCTACAATAGGACGGTATTAGTAAAAGCACTGTTCAAGAAAGTTTTCAAGCACCTGTTGCGTTTGTAAAACCATACTGTTCCTGACCCCTCCTACATAGACATTATAGATGGTTATTCCGTGGTTACTTCCAGTGTTCAACTGATACCCAAGATGTCAAGAGAAATAATGTTAAGTTGACGTATTCAACAGTTTAGTGAGACTCTAACCCATATGACTAGACCCCAGAGGCTCTACCCCTCTGGCTAGGAATTGCAAGAATGAAACAACTAAGATAACCTGGCCTGTGGATTGAATTCAGAGGCCAGGCTTCTTGCACTAGATATATATCATGATTGTCCATACATTGGTTCCAATCTGGAAGGGTTACTTTGGATCTAAGTCCTGTCACATTCCAGGAGACAAAGAGAAGCTCGCTGGGCTTAGAAGATGGAGGTCCCTTGTGTATAGCACATCACAGCTGGACTGGGAACCGAAACTGGCCCTGACAAACACCTCGGCCGGCCCCTAGGCGTGCTAGTTTGGAAGCACCACTCCCATCTCACCGCTGCAGCTTTTCTTACATTGGGCCGATATTGCAGCTATGTTATAAAACCACCCACGGTAGCAAAAACGGCCTCCCAAGGTGCAAAACCAGTCCCCACCCCAGCATCCCACTGGGTATATGCCCGGTGCCAACTACAGCCATTCTGGCCCTGAGTCCCATTACCAGACATCTCAACTGCGATTACACTATTGGACACGGAAGGGACGTAATTGTGAGGACCACTAGAGGAATATTCACTAGCAAGCGATGGATTAAAGTTAATATTAGACATGATCAACACCTCGGAGGAACAGGAATGAGTTGGATGGTCAGACCCGTAGCATCCATTGGACAGTCAGGCAGAGCAGAATTGAACGTAAGCAAGATTGATGGGTCAGAAGGTGGAACAGCCGCCCCCTGAGTCAGTCATTATCACTAAGATGTGAGGTGGAATTGACATACACCATAGGGGATCTCTCGTCAGGGAACTGTACTGTCTTGGATATTTAAATTAAATACTGGAATGACTAGGGGGGGCTTGCCTGACATCAACCATTGCTTTGGACGTGAGAATTAGTTCTATCATGTCAAAGTTGGAATCAGGGATGACTATCTTTTTGACACTGACAATGTCATCTCAGATAAGTGAATGACAACCCCTGACGTAACGTATCCAGTGTGTCACTTTGTTCTTTATATATTTTCCCTCTTCATGGCTAATTTATTGGGTCAGCTTAGGACAGGGGCCTCCAAACCTTTCATTAATAATAGCTACTTATGTTCAATGAAGGTCATCCTGAGCTAATAATAGTATAAGTATTATAATAGTGGCCATTTCAGACATGATTACATTAGTTGTCTTCATATGCAAGATGACTAACAGTGATCTCATCAGTGCATCAGGCCGGGTTTCCTGCAATAATTTTAACAAGCCATTTATCAGTTTGGAATGCCTCTACGTCAGAGGTCTTCAAACTGTGGGGCGTGACTCCCAGGGGGTCGCAAATGCTTCTGCAAGTAAATGTATATGAAGATGGTCTGGAAGTGCAGCGATGTTTATTTGCTGCATTTCCAGGCTGTCTCAATTTACTCGGAAACCCTTGAAGTGAGATCCGAGTGCCGTGGAGCCGTATGTCAGTGAGTGTGCTGCTGTGGGCTTGGCTATGCAGTGTCTGGAGTCTTATCTCTGGCACACCCGAGTTTTCACAGGTCTTTAAAGACCATTTGTATATTTACATACCGTTGTATGCCTCTGTTATTTTTCTGGTTCCAGAACCCCCTATTCCTTACATTTGTATTTTACATGTACTAGTGTGAGCATGCATTTCATGAAAAGGAATATAAAGTAGAGTTGCCAAAAGAAAAATTCCAGCCATATGTTGTTTAAAGAACCTGCAAAGACCTCGTCTTGACACTAAACAGGGTCATAAATAAAAAGTATCTATTCATTTGTAATGTGACATTTCTGTCTTTGTTCCCTTTAATTATCGGTCAGGAATCATTCAGGCAGCCGTAGGACACAATTAAAAGTGCTTTCTATTTATATTTGCTGTTCGAAGTGCGTACCTGTTTATTTTTGTACTGTCTGTGACATCAAAATAATGAGCTGGCAACCCTAATCATAAGACTGGAAGTTTGTTGCAGGATCAGCACATTATTTATTTCCTCCACCCTCGACTCCTGAATAATGCCATAATAGCAATATATTAACTTATATCTGGAACCCTGCGCCATCATCAATAACATGCTGAGTTACTTCAAGTGTCTGGGAATGCACCCTGCATTCAGACAAATCACTCCTCGTTCTCCCCCTTCACTTTCATGCTCACCGTGCACTCACAGCTCTCACAATGCTCTCACACTGATCACATGCACTCACACCATTCACCAGCTCACCCTACACTCACATCGATCACTCTGCACTCACAATGCACTTGCGCTGTTCACCCTGTACCTCACCCAACAGTTTAACGAGTACACTACTCACTCCGCACTCATGTGAAACTTCACTCACCTGTCCCCCTCACTGCTCAATCTGCAATCTCACTCAAACAAGTCCATCACTAACCATGCATTCATTCGTCCCACTCTGCACTTACATCCGCACCCAAAATCATATGGTCACCTCACTTACCCTGCAGTCACTCCTTTTACCCTACTCTCTCACTGTCTCATCGCTCACCGTGCACTCACATGGGCACTCCTACCACCCACACAGCGCATAGGGTTAATGTGCCTGCTACAAAGAACGGGTGCCATGTGGATCACAGAACTGAGTGTGAGTAAACTATGAGTAGCGCTATTAAAAAATTAAATGTTTGTCTGAAAAGGGCTATAAAGAGATGAGGTGCATTGCTGGTGAGTAGCAGTGAGGGAATTAATGGAGGAGAAAATGGGGGAGGGGTGCCAAAAAAGACTGTTACACCGTGTGCGGCCAGTGCTAGGGCGAGCCCTGGCTGGGAGTGTTAGCCCCCCGAAGTTCGGGTCTAGTTGCGCCCCTGGTGTGCTGGCAGGGTCAAAGAGGTTGCTAAAAATAAAATAAAAAGCCTACTTGTGTTGGGTTTTCACAGTCTTGCAGGTGTGTATAAAATAATGCAATAACAACGTAGTTGGATAATAAATGCAAGTTAAACTAACTGGTGATAACTGCACTCTTTTAGGTTATGAAACCTCAGTTAGTGACTACCATCACTGCAGATGTCTGTGTGTGTTAAAGCTAAGCGACACATAATTGAACCCTAGTTGGTGTAGAGGAACAGTGACCTTTGTATTTATAGTCAGGGCCACTGGAATTATGCAATTGTGCGGTTTGGGCATTTAGCGCATAGTTATGGATTTCCCGCATTTGCCACATAATCCATTGTCTGCTACATAATTTGCAGATTTAAAAAAAATCTTGTTTCTAGCTCAAATGGTTCAAAAGTTACTAAAAATGCAGCAACACATTACCTCACAGTGGAAGGCCCTTTCTAAAGGTTGACTGGTCTCCTTTCTGTTGCTTATTGCTATATGTGGGTATTAATGAGGTACTTATGAGGGGCAATGCAACCCAGGGCAGTGTGAACAAGTGTACAAATTGCAAAATAATGCAGTAATGCTATGACAAAATATGCAGCATTATGCAGCATAATTTGCCTTTACTTGCTGCAGAATTTAGTCAACCCTGCTGCATAATTTGGCCTCCTCCTGCGGAATAATTCCAGTGGCCCTGTTTATAGTGCTATGAGGTCCCAGCCTGTGGCAGAAAACACTGTGAATATGTAAGTCATTATTTTAAAACAATATTTACATACTCTAAGCTAGGTTGCTGCATCTGTATCCAATGTAGACATTTTTGTAAGTGTCTCCCCTATTCCAGATCTCGGCTGATAACACCCTTACATTACATCTCAAAAAGAATACATCTCTGCCACCATGAAGCCTTAAGCAGAGCCACTGGAATTATTCAGAAGAAGAGGACCACATTATGCGGCATGTTTGACTAAATTATGCAGCAAGAAAAGGTAAATTATGTGGCACAATGCGCCACATTTTGTGGTTAGCATGACTTCATTATTTTGTCATTTTAACTCAAGGTAATGCTGTCAGGGGAAATAGTTCAACTCATTATTACCAGTTTAACACCCAAATACAGCAGTAAGCAACTAAAAGATTACCAGTGAATCTTTGCAAATAGTTCACCTCATTATTACCAGTTTAACACCCAAATACAGCAGTAAGCAACTAAAAGATTACCAGTGAATCTTTGCAAAGGGCCTTCCAATTCTCCGGAACACTTGTCACGCGTTAAGTAACTTTTGTTCCTTTTGAGCTAGAATCATGTTTCTTTAGTTCAAATCTGCTGATTATAGAGGAAATGCATGAAACTATAATTATGTGGAAAACACTGCGATGCAGGAACTCATAATTCCAGTGGCCCTGGCTTTAAGTGACTCAATCAATTAATAGCTGGTAAGAAGGCTGTTTTTTTTAAACTATCTGCACTACCACCACACCCTTCGCTTTCAGGCAGAGGCACCTCAAAGTCAGTATTAACCATTCAGGGGCAGTCTTTTTGTGAAAGCTGAGTCAATGGGGTGGCAGGTAGAAGGCAAGCAGGGTTGCATTCAAATGCAGAGCCCTAATCCTCTCAATCCCTGGGGCCTCACAGTAATGGTCTAGGAGACAGAGGAAAGGAGCGAGATTCATAGATTTGGCCCAGAATAGCGAGCACTATATGGGGACTTATTTTTATGTTTACAAATGGCCAGAGACAGCTTCTTCAGAGATATACCCCAAAGAAGGGGACAATATAAGAGTTTTTTTGGGGACATTCATTAGTGAAGTTGGTACTTCTGCCAAGTGTGTAAGTAGACACTGCTGGTTATCATTAAGGAGGCAGATGCAGCAGGAGTGGGGCCCAGGGATTTGAGGGGCCCACTGCATCTCAGTTATGACTGTCTACCTTTAAAAAAGGGGCATTGGAGCTTATTTTCCTTTCAATCATTAGTACCAAGGTGATGATCCATCATGGTGGGGAAGAGGTAAAAGATGCAGAGGAGATAGCCTGCTACTCAGGACTGTGGTTATCATTAGTGCAGCAGGTAGAGTTGCATGGGGTCAAAGAGTGTGAGGGGCTCACAACACCCCAATTATGTGGAGCAGTTTGTTTGGGACAATGTCTGTTTTCGTTTGATGCATTTGCTGTTTTATAAATCTCATTTTTAGTGTGGTTCATAAGCTATAGAAAAAGCCTTCTTGAAATCATCTCATAAGCCCCTGGGGGGTGGAGTGGGGGGGGGGAAGAGGAGGGGGCCTAGGGGGGCTCAGAGTAAAAATGTTTGAAGACCTCTGCTCTACATGGATAAGACATAACAACTATAGATGTAATGCAGCTGGCACCAAGGTATTAATATTAGTACTACGTCTTCCCAATGCTACCTGATTTATTTATTTTAATTTTATTTTAAAAGGTTTTATATAGCGCTGGCTACACCCGAGGGTCTCAGAGCGATTTACATCAACATTGGAGATGAGAGGAAACATAAAATAAACAATACATGAGGCAAATAACAACAAACATCACATGAGAATAAAAGTATAAATAGAATAACATAATGATCATCGTGCATACATCGTAATAGAGAGTAAATAGCTATGATCAGTGGGTCGTTGTTACGAGTAAACTATATAATAAAGTAGGGAGGACAAGTAAGACAGTCTCCTGAGGGGGCGGTAGTATGATGAGGGGGGAACTAGGCTCTAATTTACCCCAAGAATTTGGTGAGGTGAATTTTAAGGTCTCTCTTGAAGCTGTCATAGGAGGGGTTGCATCAGAGGTCTTTGGGGAGGGCGTTCCAAATGGTAGGGACCTTGCCAGAGAAGGAGAGGGATTTAGACGAGCTTTTTTTGAGAAGAGGTGGAATGAGAAGAAGGGTGTTGGAGCTTCTCAGCAATCTGGTGCTGCCAGCTTTTTAGAATTTCGTTGAGAGGTATGTTGGAGTGTCCTGATAAAGGGCTTTGTGTGTGAAACAGGCAATTTTGTAAGAGGATCTGCCTTCAATGTGGAGCCATTTGAGGGTCTTAGGGGTAGGGGAGATGTGGTCAAAACGTTGACTGTTAGTTGTTAGTCTAGCTGCGAGGTTGAGGACGGATTTGATGGGGGTGAGGTGAATTTTGGGAGTACCAGAGAAAAGGGCATTCCCATAATAAATTTTGGATAGGACGAGAGATTGGATATGTAGTTTGAAGTCGTCTGGGATAAAAGGTTTGATTTTTTTGAAGTGAAGGAGTGTGAAGAGTGCACTTTTAGCTGAGTTTTTTTACATGGGAATTGAGTGTGAGTTTATTGGTGATGGTGATACCGAGTGATTTGACAGAATCAGTGAGGGAGAGAGAGCAGTTTAGGGCGTTAAGGTCTGCGATCCATGCTTGGATGGGGAGAGGGTTGCTTTTGGGCGAGAAGAGGATGATCTCGGTTTTGTTAGGGTTGAGTTTAAGATGGTTGTCATGGAACCAGGCTTGGATCTTGGTTAGTGTAGAGTTTTTTTGTTCAATAAGTTTATTAAATTTTAGGAAGCATATAAATAGTTAAATACAATACAAAGTGATACAAGTGATGGAGAAATCAAGAAGTACAGTATATTATTTGGTCAATGACAAACAAATTCCTCAAATAATACATAAGTATAATATAAAAGACAAGAAGGGTTATGCCAATAAACCTAAATAATCATCAAAAGTATCACCATGGTAAAAGAAAAGGAATATATAGTGAGCGAGAAAGGAAACAAGGAAAGAAGAAAGAGTGCGAAAAATAAGACAGTAAGAGAAAGAAAAAGAGAAGATTGGATAGAGTACAAGGGGGGAAGGAAAAGAGATGGAAGGGAAGGAAAGGAAGGATTTACTGCGGTGCTACAAGTATACGACAAAAACAACAATCAATTAGACGATACAAAAAGGTACTGATCTACCAACCCTTTCGAAGCCAAATCCATATATGTATCCAAAGCTCTCCAAACACTACTAGAGATATTAGGGGTAAGATGAGCCTCATCCACCGAAGTATGTGCACTTCTTAAAGAAGAAACCCATGCCCACCAAGTATGATATGATATGGAAGAAAAAGACTTCCATTCCATAAGAATCACCTTAACAGCAACTGTCAATAAAAGATCCAACAATTGTAACTCTAAGGTATCCAACGGCAAAGGCTCTCGGGAAGCTAATGGACCCAACATGATCATGGGAAAGGAAAGCTGGAATTGAGATTGAAAAGTTAACATAAGATGTTTATGTATTAAATCCCAGTAGGGTTATAAAAGTGAACACTTAAAGAACATATGTGGGTAATCACCAGCAGTCAGACCACAACTCCAGCAAAGATCATCATCCTTCAGGTTCAGAGAGTGTAAATGCACAGGAGTCCAATGAAGAAGATTGATAGAGAAGAATTTAGATTGAATTAAAGAAGGGACAATTTTATTACGAAGAGAAAGCTTCCCAATCAACTGCCAAGTTTCTGGAGATTTCTGCTCAGTGAGTTCCTTATCAAAATGATGCAACCATTTTTGTTGGGTAACAGTAAGTAAGGCAGAGGAAGTGGAAGACAAAAATGTATAGATTCTTGAAGCGGCATGCCCAGATCTAGGCCACAAATGAAACAACGTAATAGTAGGAGAATTGGGCTCCAGACGCAATTTAGCAAGAGCAACTTTTATTTTTAAAAAGGTATACAAGTCTAAATTAGTGAGAGAGAATTGTTGAGCTAAGGAGGAAAAGGGTAACGGATCATCATTGGAATCATATAAATGATGAACCAGCGTAATCCCCTTAGAAGTCCAGTAAATTATCAATGTGGGATCAATAATAAGCTTAATTCTAGGATTACGCCACAATGAAGACCACCTTGATTTATGAATCAGGGTAGCCACTTTCTTATCAATGGACCTAACTGCTGCAATGGTGTCTAAGATGATTGTACGAGAAAACGGAATAGATAAAGTGGACGTGGTTAAAAAAGAAGAGGTTGGCAAAGGAAAAGAGAGATCTTGCTCAATCAACACCCAAGAAGGCATGTGTCCAGGGGCTGAGGAAAACCATAAAGCACATTGAGAAGCTAAAAAAGCAACTTGGTATTTCTCCCAATCAGGTAAATTACAGCCGCCCATATCATAAGGCTTTCTCAAAGACTTATATGCGATTCTAGCTCTCTTATCATTCCAGAGAAATGTAAATGTAAGGGAGTCAATCTCATGAAAAAAGGAAGAAGACAATTTCACAGGGAGCATAGAGGAAACAAAGTTAATGATAGGAGTAATCATAATTTTTAAGGTTTGGAGACGACCCCACCAAGAAATATGTTTAGGGGACCAGGTGTCCAAAAGATGACGCACTTTAAGTAAAGTTTGAGCCTCGTTGTAAGCCACCGTGTCATAGAGAGTACCACAAAACCAGATCCCCAAATATTTAAGCTGTTTAGATTGCCATTTAAAACCTGCTGTGCCCATATGTGCTGGGAAACAATAAGCATTCAGGGGAAACATTTCCGTCTTATCTCTGTTAAGGTTATATCCAGAGACACTAGAAAAAAGAGTGATAGTATCTTTAATCGCTGGAATAGCCGACACAATATCATCCGAAAAAATGAGAACATCATCTGCATAAGCAGCTGTCTTTATGCAATGCGAGCCAAAAGTAAACCCTCTAATATCTGAATGAAGATCAATTAATCGAAGGAGCGGATCAATAGATAATAAGAACAAAAGCGGAGACAAGGGACAGCCTTGTCGAGTACCTTGGCAAAGACTAAAAGACTCAGACGTAGCCCCATTGACTCTAATATTTGCTCTAGGTTGGGCATATAAAGACATAACCATGTTAACAAAAAATTCACCAAGATTATGTGCACGAAGAACAGCATGTAGAACAGTCCAGGAGACCTTATCAAAAGCCTTCTCGGCGTCTAGGGCCAGAGCAGCTGCTGGAAAGTTAGACCACTTGGCTGTACCCAAAATATGGCAAAAGGTACGCATATTGTCCCTAGCAAGTCTACCCTTGACAAAGCCCGTCTGAGATGGATGGACCAGAGTAGGAATATAAGATTCCAACCGCTTAGCGAGAATCTTAGCAAAAATCTTAGCTTCCATGTTAAGTAGGGAAATAGGGCGTACATTTTTGGGATCTGAGTGATCTTTACCTTCCTTTGGGATCACCACAATAGTAGCGTCTGCCGTGCTACCCGAAACCGAACCTTCTTGAATAAACGCCTCAAAAACAGACTTAAGGCGAGGAACCACAGAAGGAAGAAAGGTTTTATAAAACATAATGGGAAATCCATTCCCACCAGGGGCTTTACCCGATTGTGTGGTTTTAATTGCATGTATAATTTCCTCAGACGTAATCGAGCCACCCAATTTCTCTCCATCCTCCGTCGACAGACTGAAGAGGGATTGTTTTAAAAAATTCCTGGCATTTCTCAAGAGACAATTGATTAGTGGGGGTATATAGATTACTATAAAAGTCACGAAAAAACTCAAGAATCTCCTTAGTCTGAAATGTTTTAATACCAGGGCTATCAATAATAGAAGGAATTTGAGAGGACTTGAAACTAGATTCCTGAAATTTTAATATCGCTGCTAGAATTCTACCAGCACAACTATTCAGAAGTAACCGTTTGGATTTCTGGGCCTGAACCCCAATGTGAGCTCTCTTGGTAACAATAGTATTATAGGAATATTTTAAGTTTTTAATGGTTTGCAATAATTGTTTATCTTTAGAACGTCGAAAAAGAAGCTCACGCTGTTTAATACTATCTGCTAAATCGGTAAGTTCTTCCTTGATATCAGCATTTCTTTTCGCCATTACTCTAATAATTTGCTCTCTAAGCATACATTTAAATGCATCCCATAAAACTATTGGAGAGCTAACAGAGCCTTCATTATCAGAAAAGAAATGTTCAATTTCGTCATGCAGAGCCATAACTTGAGAATCATCATGTAAAATTTCTGTATTTAGTCTCCAAGAGCGAGGTTCTTTTTTAGGATCAAGATTTAAGAGAGAAAAGGAAACAGCTGCGTGATCTCTGACAAGAATAGGATGGATGTATGGAGAAGATGAAGATTGCACGAGAGACGAGTGAACCAAGAGATAATCAATATGGGAAAAGATAGAATGAGGAGAGGAAAAGAAAGAAAAATCACTACCTGTAGGATTATGAAGACGCCAAATATCCTGAAGATTAGCAGAAGAGCACATGTTTAACAGTTGTTTGTGAGCTCTGGGAGGACGGAAGGAAAAAGCAGAGTTCCTATCCAACAAGGGGTCTATTGGTAAATTAAAATCACCACCAGCTATTAAATTGCCTTGATGAGGTGTGTGGACTAGTTTTTTAATGATCTTTCGCCAAAATGAAGGATCATCACTATTTGAAGCATAAATATTCAAAACATAGAGATCCACAACACCATCAGAAAGTCTAGATAACAACCAACGACCATCAGAATCATGCTCAGCAGAGACCACCGATAAACCAGAATTCTTAGAAATTAGTGTTATCACACCATAGTTTTTGCCCAGGGCATCAGAACACACAACATCAAGGACCCACTCTTTTCTCAACAACAGAGCCTCCCTATAAGAAACTTTCGTTTCCTGTAAAAGTACCAAGTCCGAAGATAAAGATTTACAAAAATCCAGAATTTTAGCCCTCTTATCTGGATGATTCAGTCCCCTAACATTAAGGGAGACCACATTCAAACCAGGCATAATCCTACAAAAAAATTACATCCGAACATCAGCGATGATAAAGGAAGCAATACAAAAACCAAGCCAATCATCCAAAGACCCAAAGGAAACACCACAAAAGGGAAGCACCAACAGAAGGTCCAGGAAAAGAAAAAGAAAGAGAGAAAAGAAAGAGAAGAAGAAAATAAGAGGAAAGAGAAAAGCAAAAAAAGGAATAGAGAGACAGAAGAAAAAAGACCCACCAGGGGAGGTCTATAGAGGACCAAATTCATACCAGGGGGGAAATGTGGGGACAAGCAAGAGGACCGCCAGGAAGCACATAGTAATTTATCCAACAACCCCATAATAGATAATAATACAGATGAAAGGCATAAAAAGTGATAAAATAAACATTATAATGCAAAGTTGAGAAAAAACTAGAAGAAAGAAGCTCTCAGAAACCTATTAAATTACTAAAAAAAGGAAAAAATCGCTATACATAGTGTAATAAAATCATCATGAATAAATACGAACAATAAATAGCAATAAATATAATTCCATAACAAAGAATAAAACATTCAACTCTATATATATTATATAAGTATGAACCGTACACTAATCATAAATAATAAATAGGAATAATTAATTATACGAGCAGGATAAATGCATAAATACGAAAACAAAATACATTAGGTCTAAAAAACTACCATCATATGACTTAATCCTATATTCAGAAGAAAAGAGCCAACGAGTGAGCAACAACACGCAAGAAATGTATCATGCAGAACAACATACATTGAAACAAAATAGTTTAAACATATCGATAGATAAGATAACAAAACTAAAGAAATGAACACAGATAACAAAGCATGAATATACACAAATGATTGCAACCAATAAAACCAATCACAAACAATCGATAAGAACAGATTAAGCATAAAAAGCACAACAATGAAACACAAAAGAAAGGAAGGGAAAAAAACCAAACATAGGACAAGACGCAACACCAAAATAAAACAGAAGAAAAAGAAGCAATATATACCTAAAAAAAGAGCAGCCACCAAGAACATAAACAATGTTAACTGGAAAGCTAAGAAAATCATCTTTAAAACTGGAAATAGCTAAAACCTAACATTTATATCTGAAAACTATTACACAATTTAGACATAAGGAAGTAAAATTCCATGAAAAGCAAGCAGAAATCAAGATCCAGAGGGACCAGGAGCAGGAGAAGAATCCATCTGAGACTCAGACTGATTGTCTAGAAAGGAGGAAAGATCAGAAGGTACCTCAAGATCAACACCCTTGACGACATTAACACCACTCTTAAGTCCACCCAAAAACAGCAGGCAGAAAATCACCTCAGATTGAATGCTTTGAAAACTGAATTCTTTCTTTTTGCCCCACCTGCCAAAGTCCCGATAATGCACAATTGGATCAAACACCTTACAGCACTCAACGTTCATCCAACCATTGTGAATTCAGCGAAATCATTGGGTATAACTCTGGACTGCAACCTCAATATGCAGAAACACATTAATAACGCCACGAAGGGAGCAAACTTTCAGATTAATACACTAAGGAAGTTGAAACCCTTCCTACCTCCCAATGACTTCAAAATGGCGGTTCAAGCTCTATTTCTACCATGGCTGGACTATGGAAGTGTCTCTCTATGCGGTCTCCCCTAAGCCATTACATCTCCACTAAGAGCCGCCACCAACGCAGCTGCAAGACTCATCACTGGCTCGAAAAGAAGGTCCCACATCTCCCCTGACCTAAAATCTCTAAACTGGCCGCCATTTGAAGCCAGAATTCACCTGAAAATAGCCTGCATGACACAGAAGGCCTTAAATCACCATGCTCCCAGCTATCTCACACAAAAACTCACAATATTAGGGAGGAACAGATCCACAAGAAGTGCGGAAAACCTCCTTTTGAAGCCACAAAAAATTCAACAAAAAAAACGTACAAACGAGCATTCTCAGGAATGGTACCCAGGATATGGAATGCCCTTCCACTGGATATAAGACTGAACCTCTCCACCTCATCCTTCAAGTTGGAAGTATAAGGAATCCTTATGGCAAAATTCACCTAAACATAATCCCAGGTTTTCGCGACCTTGCTTCGTCAGCCCGCCCTTACTCTGCACCTTACCGCTTTGCAGTTTGTATACTCAACAATTTGCTATATATTTATTTTCCCCTCATTATACTACTATGATTCACCAGGCTGCTCCAGTTCTGTACCATGTTGTTTTACTTTTGTCTGTATGAATAATGCTGTGCTCTATGGTCTCTCAATGTATGATATAACTAAACTCATCTACTGTAAAGCGCTCTGATACCCGCAAGGGTCTTGTCCGCGCTCTAAAAAACTTTCAAATAAATAAATAAAGAATTGGTCATTGATGTAATCATGGATTTTAGAAGCCCCTACCTTAGTTTTCAAATCTAAGATAAAATCAGTGTAAGAGGCCTGGTCAGAAGAGATGGGAACAGAAACATCAGGTGCCGTGGAAGAAGACACCAAATTATTAGCGACATCCTAATCGTTCGTCATCTCGGCCAATGGGGCAAAGCGGTTACTGCAAGGTAAAGCATCTTCAAATGTAAATGTAAATAAATGTAAATGCACATGTATTTATATAGTGCAAATCGCCCACATCGCAGGCATCTATGCGCTTGCTTAGGGAACCTGTCCTGGTATTCCCCTGTGAGATACCCCGGCAGGGTATCCACAAGGTGAAAGCCAGGCATACCGCCGCGAGGGGCCGTTGTGGAGATTAAGCAAGCTATTGCCCAGAGTCGCAGAGTATGAACCCATGAGTCGAGTAGGCACCGCAGTGAGAATTATCGAGTCCGTGGAATTATTGAGCCCAACCCCCGTCGGGGCGGGGAATTGAACCCTGGTCCAGGGCCGATCTCAGCTTCCGGGTCTGCCGCCTCTAACCCCTGAGCCACACTTCTGTAGACTGTAGTTGCTAGACAGAATTGGAATGTACTAGTTATGTTATGTTATGTTATGTTATGTTATGTTATGTTATGTTATGTTATGTTATGTTATGTTATGTTATGTTAGGGGAGATTTATAAAGCACACGTACACCAACAAGTCTCTTGGTGCTAAGTTGGCACAAGTGCGGTTGTTAACCTCTTGTGTGCTGATGAGGAGCTCAGGTCATCATGCACGTAGAACGCCCACGCGGGGATAATTACCCCGCTGTGCTGGGCGTTCCATTGAGCGGGCATGGCCATGACGAGCTCAGCTCGTCATCAGCACATGGCCACCATGCTTCATGATGAGCCGAGCTCGTCTGCAGCACGGCGGCGCCGTGCGCGGCCCCCCCTCCCCCGGCGCCGCGGGGGAATTAGCCCTGCGCCGAAGAGGTGAACAGTGAGTATGCTTTACCCACAGTATGTTGCTCCTGGGCCTGAAGAGTATGTTTCTTAAACATCCCCTGGATTTGATTTTGCTTGTTGTGCTGCCTGGAAGTGGAAAACTAATGGGTGGAGGACGCGAGGCAGCGGGGGGCTGCAGCGAGTATCTCCTCACATTCAACCAACGGAGTGTCATGGTGGTCAAGCACACAATTGCCTCCAGCATGTTTTTTGCAAATGTATGGTTTTCTTTTTTACCAACCCCCTCCCCATCCCCTTCAGTGGCATTCCTTTTTCCCCATTTGTAGATGACAAGGGACGTATACCAGAGCTGAAAACAGAGCTATGAAATGGTGGATCTGAACATTTTCAGTGAGGCAGACTAGAACAATCAAGGCAGCAAGCTTACTTATCATATCAATGCAAACTGACCCAGTCAAACAGCTTAGGATGCTTAGATGCAACTAGGATTTGCAAGATATAGCAAACAACAGTACATTTTGGTTGGGAAAATAGATGTTAGGGGGAGGCCCAGCCTCCTCCGGGTATGGACGGGCCCGCCCTTGGTCCAGGCTTTGTGAAATAGCGCTGTTGATGAATCCCAGGTGAGGGTCCCAGGGTTGCGGGACATGGAGTCCCTATAGGTGGCGTCAATCAGCTGCGGCGGCTCCCCCGTTAGGCAGATGACAGCGTGGGTTCAGTTATGAAGCTCCCACTTAGCAGGTCTTCAAGAAGGTCTGTCCACCACCCCCAACAAGTGCAAATGGTCCCAAAGGGAAAAGCAATACTCCCTCCTCTTGTGACTTTAGAATTGTCCCCCTTAGGTTAGACAGTTTTGTGTAACACGATTGAAGGCTCAGACGGAGACACCCTAGTTCAGTAATATTTGAGCTCAGCTCAATCAGGAGAGAGGGGTTAGCCTAACTGCTAGGGCGGTCGACTTCGAATCTGTGGAACTGGGTTCGAGTCTCAGCAATGACGCTGAACATCCTGTGATTCTGGGCAAATCACTTAATCTCCCCATGCCTAACAAAAAATGAATGTGTTCTCATGTAATGCAACTGGTGCTATGTAAAGCGTTCTGATACCCGCTTTGGGTCAAGTTTGTGCTATATAAAACTCTGTAAAAAAAAAAATCCAGTCTCCTTTGATACAGTCTCACCACAACACTGTCTACATGTCCTTTTGACAGCAAGTGTCCCCACTCCCTCTCACTTCTGGGATGTGACGTGGTGGTTGCAGAAGAGGCAGTTGAACTTGGTAAGCTGTTAACAGGATGGGTAGGTCGATTGGTAGGCTGGAGTTCTTCGACAACTGCAGATACTGGTGGTGGGAGCACACTGCAGGCATTGGACCTACTTCTGGGTCACTTGAGCAGCAGATGGGTAGCCATTTAGACAGGGACACAGTGGCATGCTAGCAGTCACAGCGAGCACTTTGTAAACGCAGCAGTGGTGGTGGTCACAGGCACAAGTCTTAGCTTTTATGGCAAAGATCTCCATGGTCACAGTTGTTTCACTTTACCAGCGAGGACACTCGCATTTGTTCTTATTGCACTGCCACGAGGTAACAGCCAATCCGCAATTTATGTTTGCCACCTCACTTCTGGAGAGACTGTGCCCATGCTATCGGGCTCACCAATCAGTCTTTGCCGTCTCCATGATTCCCTTGGTTTGACCCTCAGCACTAGGGTCTGGGTCTGTTACTCCAACACCTCCTGCAGGGTTGGCAAAATATTTCCCTCTCTCAGTAGGCCGGCTGGCTTCCAGACACTTAAGGTCAGAGATACAGCTCTCCCAGCAAGACAAGATTCCAGGGAATAACCCCTGTCCTCTGGGAAGTTGGCTGTAAGACAGACACCAGCTCTGGGTGCACAGCAGTCCTCACGGTATGCTGCAGAGCAGAGTGATGCTCCCTGTAGTATGGCAGTCTCCATCCAGGAGCAACCACAACACAGGCACAAAGAGAGATGAGCTTTCTATACCTGGCTTATCAACAACCACACTGTGCAGTGATCAGTGGAAATACAAAAGGCTGGCTCACCTAAAAGATCCTTTCCACAATGAAAAGGAGACTTCAGTCCCACCCTTCACTGCCACCATCTTCCAAGTGGCGGCACTACAGCAAGACTAATCAACAGCTCCTCTCAGCAAAAGGGCTTCAGTGAATTTCTGAAGGTGTCTTGTCTCCACCCTCCAGCTTTAGGAATGTCAGCAAAACACTTACACTGTCTGGGAAAACAATCTCCCCTCCATCTTGTGTACAGAAACAGATTCAGGGCTTCCAGGATGCAATCCAGAGGCATCCATTACACGGGCACACTTGTGAACATATTGCATGTACCAAACAAGACACAACATAAACACACACAGCATCAATCAATCAATCAATCAATCAGTGACATTTGTAAAGCGCGCTACATACCCGTAGGGTCTCAAGGCGCGGGGGGGGGGGGTGCCGCTACTGCTCGAACAGCCAGGTCTTCAGCTTCTTCCTGAAGGAGAGGTGGTCTTGGGTCAGGCGCAGGTCGGACGGGAGGGAGTTCCAGGTCTTGGCGGCCAGGTAGGAGAAGGACCGTCCTCCTGTAGTCGCTCTTCGGATGCGGGGGACGGTGGCGAGGGCGTGGTTGGCTGATCGGAGGTGGCGTTTGGGAGCGTAGAAGTTGACTCGGCTGTTGAGGTAGCTCGGGCCTTGGTCGTGTAGGGCTTTGTGTGCGTGGGTGAGGAGGCGGAAGGTGATTCTCTTGTTGATGGGGAGCCAGTGAAGGTCTCTCAGATGTCCGGAGATGTGGCTGGATCGTGGGATGTCGAGGATGAGTCTGGCTGAGGCGTTTTGGATCCGCTGGAGTCTCTTCTGGAGCTTGGCGGTGGTCCCGGCGTAGAGGGCGTTGCCGTAGTCCAGTCGGCTGGTGACGAGGGCCTGGGTGACGGTCTTCCTGGTCTCTGTGGGGATCCACCAGAAGATCTTCCGTAGCATGCGTAGGATGTTGAAGCACGCCGAGGAGACGCTGCTGACTTGCCTGGTCATGGAGAGGGAGGAGTCCAGGATGAAGCCCAGGTTTCGTGCATGGTCTGTCGGTTTGGGTGCGGTGCCCAGGTTATATTGCCAGCATATATTTGGAATATCAGCACAAGGGTTAGGATTAGCGCACTGAAACAGAACTTCACATCGGTGGGGCTTCCACTCTAGTGACACCGATAAAAGGTCTGATCATGACTAAGGACAGCTTGGTTCCTTGGCAACACACTAAAAAGGCCTTCACACCCCTGATCCTGGCTGTCTGCAGGACACACCTGAAATAATTCCCACTCGCCCGTGGCAGTCTTCCTCCTTTGCCTTCCCACTGCTCAACCACAATTCTAGCAGCACAGCTCAGTTCACCAGAAAACAAAACATGAAAGTATTTACAATTAATCACCTTTAACCTTCCTAACCATAGAAGAATTCATCAATGCTGAAAACTCTTGCCTTTGGGATAAGTCTGTCTGCCCAGGCCAAGCTATCCAGGGGGCGAGCAGGGGTTATCTTGAGTGTATATCCCCCTTACCCTGACTAGAAGCAACGGTCCCAATTTGGACAAAGGTACCTACCTCTGCCAAGTAGAGAACCCATTTCTAACAATAAAGTAACATGTCATAAATCGAAATATTCATGTGCGGCAAAAGGATCAAACACTGCTATGAACAATTTTGCCTTCGTAGCTAGCCCCCCACATAACTCAACCCTATGGAGGAATGTAGGGGTAAACATGGACTCCAATCTTTCAATCATAATTGTTGGACCCGGCCTCGTGGCGTTGTCCCACTCCTCCCGCATGGCGGGCCCTGGACTAGCTCGACACCTGTCCTCCGGCCGAAGGCGGCACCATCCACCCTACACGAGGGCCGCCCCTCCGGGCAACCACCGGCTCTCCCCCTCTGGAATTCGGCAACCCCTCCTCGCCACGCTCAACTGGTCTGAACCCTATCCCGGACCACCATCTCAAACTCCGACTCCGTCTTGGACCCTCCACGGCCAGGCCCCGTGGCCTCGACCCGACCCCGGCCATCGACCCAGCGTAGCCCCGACATCGAGGCACCACGATCCGGCCAGATGGTAAAGAGGCCACTTGACGGATCAATGAGGGGAAGAGTTTTGATGGTCCTCCAACCATCCCCCGACGCCTGGTTTCGATCGCCCCCGGCCTCCCTGGGCGCTGGCTCCACCCCCCTGCTGGGTGTCTGGACACGCTCATCCTGGCCCCTCCGACCCCCAGGTGCGAGGGTCCGGACATCAAATGACGCTCGACCTATATCTGGGGCAGCTCTGGAGCATGTCGGCAGTTGTATCCTGGAGTCGAGAGACACCGAGACGAACTCATCCGCGTGGAACCCGTAACCACCTCTGGAGCCCTGCTGGCGCTGCCGCGGCTCATCTTCAGCAAAACCATCCTTGAGGCCCTGCTGGCGCTGCCGTGGCCCATCTTCGTTGAAACCATCCTTGAGGCCCTGTTGGCACTGCCGCGGCCCATCTTCGTTGAAACCATCCTTAAGGCCCTGCTGGCGCTGCCGCGGCCCATCTTCGTTGAAACCATCCTTGAGGCCCTGCTGGCGCTGCCGCGGCCCATCTTCGTTGAAACCATCCTTGAGGCCCTGCTGGCGCTGCCACGGCCCATTTACGCTGAAACCATCTTTTGAGCCCTCAGTGATCGGGGTCCGAACTTCATTTCCCGCTACATGAAGTCCCTGTGGCAGCAATGCGGGGTCACGTACAAATTCACGACACCCTATCACCCCCAAGGGAACGGGCTGGTGGAACGTTTCAATCGCACCCTCAAGGGGATGATCAAGGGCCTGGAAGAGCCCTTACGACGCCAATGGGACGTGTTGCTGCCCTGCCTCCTCTTCGCCTATCGGGAGGTCCCCCAGAAGTCCCTGGGATTCAGCCCCTTCGAACTATTGTACGGGCACCCCGTCCGGGGCCCCCTAAGCCTGGTCAAAGAAGGTTGGGAGGTGACCGCCCAAGATGCTCCCCCCGACATATACCGGTACCTCCTGACCCTCCGGAACCAGACTCGGCGGTTCCGGGAACTTGCCAAGGCCAACCTCGAAGCCAGTCAAGAAGACATGAAACTTTGGTATGATCAAAACGCCTCTTCTATTGAGTTCGAGCCGGGCCAACAGGTCTGGGTCATGTCCCCGGCCGAACCATGTGCCCTCCAGGACAAGTGGACCGGGCCCTTCAAGGTGGTGGAACGCAAGAGCCCAGTCACCTACCTAGTGGACATGGAGTCCCCTAGGAACCCCCTCCGGTTCCTCCACGCCAACAGGCTCAAACCCCACTTTGTCTGATCAGAACTTAGCCTCCTAATGGCTACCGACAGTGGGGCTGAAGATGACTCAGAGCCCCTACCAGACCTCCTGAACGCCCTCGAAAAAGACGGCTCCGTGGAGGGAGTCAACCTCTCCTCCACCCTGACCCCAGAACAACGCCGAGACTGCCAAAAGCTATTGGAACAATTTGCTGATTTATTCTCTCTTACCCCCGGGGTCATCCCGTGGTGCGTCCACGATGTCGACACCGGGGATAGCCCGCCTGTGCGACACCGGGCCTACCGAGTTCCCGATCGAGTGCGGACCTGCATTCAGTCAGAAGTGTCCAAAATGCTGGCTCTGGGGGTGGTCGAGCCCTCCGACAGTCCTTGGGCCAGTCCTGTTGTCCTGGTCCCCAAGGCCGCCGCCCCTGGTGCCGCCCCCGAACTCAGGTTTTGTGTGGACTACTGGGGTCTGAACGCCGTCAGCCGGACAGACGCTCACCCCATCCCCCGGGCTGATGAACTGATCGACCGCCTGGGAGCGGCCCGTTACTTGAGCACCTTCGACCTGACCTCTGGCTACTGGCAGATCGGACTCACACCAGGTGCCCAGGAGTGATCCGCTTTCTCCACCCCCGATGGCCACTACCACTTCAGGGTGATGCCCTTCGGAATGAAAAACGCCCCACCACGTTTCAGAGACTGGTGAATAAGGTGCTGGCGGGGCTCGAAGAGTTCAGCGCCGCCTACCTGGACGATATCGCAGTGTACAGCCTCCACTGGGCTGAGCACCTCCAACACCTCCGGGAGGTCTTGGCAGCCCTCCGCCGGGCCGGATTAACCATAAAAGCCAGCAAATGCCAGATCGGCCAAGGTTCCGTGACCTACCTGGGACATCAAGTGGGAAGCGGCCAGGTGGCCCCCCTCCAACCCTAGATCGATGCCATCATGGCCTGGGAGCCCCCGATCACCCAGACAGAGGTCCGAGCCTTCCTGGGGCTCACTGGGTATTACCGGCGCTTCATAAAAGACTATGGCAGTATTGTGGGCCCCCTCACGGAACTCACTTCCAAAAGACAGCCACAGAAGGTGCACTGGACACCCGAGTGTCAGACTGCCTTTGAGACCCTAAAGAAAGCGATGTGCACCGCCCCCGTGCTCCAGGCCCCCGATTACAGCCGGGAGTTCACAGTTCAAATGGATGCCTCCGATCACGGTATTGGGGTGGTTCTCTCACAAGTCAACACCAAAGGAATTGATTAGCCGGTGGCCTTCATTAGCCGACGTCTGCTGGCCCGTGAACAGCGCTGGAGCACCATTGAGCGGGAGGCCTTCGCCGTGGTGTGGGCCCTCAAGAAGCTCCGGTCCTATCTCTTCGGCACCCACTTCTGGGTACAACCTGACCACCAACCTATGCGGTGGCTGATGCAGATGCGAGGGGAGAATCTGAAGTTGCTGTGTTGGTCCATCTCCCTACAAGGGATGGACTTCACTGTGGAGCATCGCCCAGGTAACGACAACGCCAACGCAGACGGCCTGTCCCGCTTCTTCCGCCTCGGCGAGGAGAATACCCAAGAGGATGGGTGACTCTCCCTGCCTTCAGCTGGGGGGGACGTGTGTTGGACCCGGCCTCGTGGCGTGGTCCCACTCCTCCCTCATGGCGGGCCCTGGACTACCTCGACCCCTGTCCTCCGGCCGAAGGCGTCACCATCCACCCTAGACGAGGGCCGCCCCTCCGGGCAACCACCGGCTCTCCCCCTCTGGAACTCGGCAACCCCTCCTTGTCCAACTGGTCCGAACCCTATCCCGGACCACCATCTCAAACCCCGACTCCATCTTGGACCCCCCACGACCAGGCCCCGTGGCCTCGACCCGACCCCGGCCACCGACCCAGCGAAGCCCCGACATCGAGGCACCACGATCCGACCAGGTGGTAAAGAGGCCACTTGACGGATCATGAGGGGAAGAGTTTCGATGGTCCTCCAACCATCCCCCGACGCCTGGTTTCGATCGCCCCCGGCCTCCCTGGGCTCTGGCTCCACCCCCCTGCTGGGTGTCTGGACACGCTCATCCCGCCCCCTCCCACCCCCAGGTGCGAGGGTCCGGACATCAAAGGACGCCAGACCTATATCTGGGGCAGCTCTGGAGCAGGTCGGCAGTTGTATCCTGGAGTCGAGAGACATGGAGACGAACTCATCCGCGTGGAACCCGTAACCACCTCTGGAGCCCTGCTGGCGCTGCCGCGGCTCATCTTCGCCGAAACCATCCTTGAGGCCCTGCTGGCGCTGCCGCGGCCCATCTTCGTTGAAACCATCCTTGAAGCCCTGCTGGCGCTGCCGCTGCCCATCTTCGTTGAAACCATCCTTGAGGCCCTGCTGGCGCTGCCGCGGCCCATTTACGCTGAAACCATCTTTTGAGCCCTGCTGGCACTGCCGCGGCCCAACCCTGAGGAACCCCTCAGCTCGAGGATTGAGAGCTGAGCGTAGGGTATCCCTGTACCAGACTGGTACCAAGACTGTCCCGCTACCCCCTTCCCTCAGAGACTAAACCTGAAAGGATCCCTGGATCCAGTTGCACCTGTATCGCTACGATAACCTGCCTTGAATTGTTGATAAAAACGTTAAGAACCTATCCTTGTCTGGTGTCCATCTGTAGAGGGGGTGATTGCTCATCTGTACGATCCTAGGGGAGGAACCTCGCCAGGAGGCCTCCCGACTTCGCTCGGCCCATTCTAAGATCCCCTTTCCAACAATTATCATATTGGGTTTGTCCAATGTGTCAAAACTAAAAAATGTGTCACTTCTTTCCCTCATATTGGCTATGAAGATGGCTCTGCCCGCATTGCCTGAAATTCTTGGCCTGCACCACTTGCGGGAAGTGTTAGCCCCCCTTCCCTGCCGCCCCCCAAAGGTTGGGTCTTGTTGCTCTCCTGACCTAAGCACAGGTATCTCGCAGAGCTGCCAAGTTTTCTGGGTCCATCCGTTTGTGCTGCTCCAGTCCACGTTTTTTCCTGGAATTCTGGGACTTGTAGTCTTGTTTATTTTATTATAAAACAGGACTACACGTCCCATAATTCAGAGGAAAAAACCTGGACTGGAGCGGCACATCACACAATGACCGCAGAAACTTGGCAGCTATGACTAAGACTCACAGGGAAAGTAGAAGCACCTCGGAGCAACACACAGTAAAGATTGTACTAGAAATTCACACAAGTGAGACCCCATTACGAGCCTGGTGAAGAATGAGAGCTCCTGTTGTGAATGGTGTACCGTCCACAAGGGGAGACCCATCTATCAGCAGGGACGCAACAACTGCTCCTGGGTGTGATTGGTTCGAAGTTATCTCACTGTGACCAATGAAGAGTGTCCCTCATTGGGCTCTCTTGGTAAAGTTCATAATAAATTGTAGCGTATGACCCCCCTGTGTGAGTGTCTTCGCACGTGCTTGTATGGATATGTGTGTGTGCAAGTTGTGACAGCCTAAGGGGCCAGGGCCGCGCCTTCCCGGCAGCAGAATCCTGTGGAATGAACACCTGTGACGTGCCATGCACTCCACTGTGACGTCACGAGGTCGAGGCCAGCACCAGCAGGGGATTCCTGTGGATGGAGCACCTGTGAGGTGCCAGGCCAGCCTAGCATCAGCAGGGGAATCCTGTGGATGGAACACCTGTGACGTGCAAGGCCCTCCACTGTGACGTCAGGAGGCCCAGCCTAGCACCAGCAGGGGAATCCTGTGGATGAAACACCTGTGACGTGCCAGGCCCTGCACTATGATGTCACGAGGTTCAGGCCAGGACCAGCAGGGGAATCCTGTGGATGGAACACCTGTGACGTGCCAGGCCCTCCTCTGTGATGTCACGAGGTCCAGCCTAGCACCAGCAGGGGAATCCTGTGAATGGAACACCTGTGACGTGCCAGGCCCTCCTCTGTGATGTCACGAGGTCCAGGCTAGCACCAGAAGGGGAATCCTGTGAATGGAACAGCTGTGACGTTCCAGGCCCTCCCCTGTGATGTCACGAGGTCCAGGCCAGCACCATCAGGTGAATCCTGTGGATGGAACACCAGTGACGTGCAAGGCCCTCCACTGTGATGACAAAAGGTCGAGGCTAAGTGCAGAGGGGAGGCCTCCGCCGCAGCAGAGACAAGGAGAGGCCACTGAGAGGGGGGAGAATGTCGGGCAGGATTAGATGGTCTTTGAGGCTCATCGCAGGATAATTTCGTGATTAAGTAGTTTTTTTTAAAAAGGTGATTGAATTAAAGCCGTGTCTCGGCTGCTCCACCTCTTACACCTCATGCAGCATTTGTCATCGCCCATTAACCGGTGATGCATGATGACAGGTTGAAGGTCTCTATTGTGACGTGTCCGTGGTATACAAGGCTGGTAGCCAGGCAGCCGCGGCATTGCACTCATGAGCACCGGACGGAGACGACCATACCTGGCGGCCGGAGCCGAGGCCCCGAGAGGCCGAGGGGGCCGGGGCCTCACAGGCTCCAAAAGAACTGGGCGGGGCTGGGTGAAAGGGACGAGGTGAGTATAGAAACCAAATGAAAACGAACTTGAAACTGAACTGAAACCAAACTTTAAACTGACTTGATACTGGCTTGATACTGACTTGATACTGACTTGATACTGGCTTGATACTGACTTGATACTGGCTTGATACTGACTTGATACTGACTTGATACTGGCTTGAAACTTCCCTTCCCTTTTCCTTTCTCTTTCCCGTTTTCCCCCTCTACCTTACATTCCTATCTCTCCTCTCATGTCCCCTTCTCCCCCTTTCTTTTAAGTTCCCTTTTCTCCATCACTCTTTAATCCTCTCCCCTTCTGTCACTCCCCTCCCCTTCCCATTCAATCCATTCCGGTCCCATCCTGCACTCTCTTATCTCCTTTTCCATCTCCACCCCTTCCCTTCTCTTCCCCTCCATTCCCTCCCATTCATAGCCTCTTTCCCTTCCAATCTGTTCCCATTGCCTCTGCTCCTTTTCTGCTCCCCTTCCACATGCCCATCCTTTCTTCCTTATTCCTCCTTCCTTCACTTCCCTTCCTCTTCACCATTCCCTCCCCTTTCCCCTCACCCATCCCTTCTTCCATACCCTACCCTTCCCCTCACTACCCTTCCCCTCACCTCCCTCTCTCTCATTTGCCCTCGCCCCCCTTCTCCCTTCCTTTCCCTGCCTTTCTCCTACTTTCTCTTCTCCGCCTTCTTCCCCTCATTCTTCCTTTCCTTTCATTTCCCTTCCATTCCCTTCCCCCACTCTTCCCTAACCCATCCCTTCTTTCCCTTTACCCCACCCTCCCATTACCCCTCTCCCTCCTTGTTCCCCTCCCCCTTCCCCTTTATTTCGATTACTTTCTTCTTTACCTCTTTAAACCTCTCCCCTTCTGTCACTCCCTCATCCCTTCCATCCCATTCACCACCTCAACTCCCATCCCATTCTGTTACCCCATACACAGAACACCACACACAACCCCCCCAAACACAACACCCCCACACACACACCCTAACACACAACCCCCCCCACACACACAACACCCCCCCAACCTCCACACAACCCCCCACACACACAACCCCATAAACACACAACTCCCCCACACACAACCCTCCCCCCACACACACACACACAACACCCCCACACACAAAACCCCACACACACAGCCCCACACACTCACACAAAACCTCACACACACACACAATCCCACACACACAATCCCACACACACAACCCCCACACACAAACCAACATACTCACACACAACCCCCCACACACACACAACCCCACACACAACCCCCCCCACACAAACCACCCCACACACACAACCCCACACACAAACACAACCCCACACACATACACAACCCCTCACACACACAACCCCACACACAACCCCCCACACACAACCCCACACACACACACAACCCCATACACAACCCCACACACAACCACAACCACACACACAACCCCACACACACAACCCCCCACATACAACCACACACACAACCCCACACACAACCACACACAAATCCAACCACACACAACCACCCATACACACAACAGCACACAAAAAAAACCACACACACAACCCCACTCACCACACACTCCCACACACACAACCCCAAACACACACAACCCCACACACAACCCCACACACACACCCCACACACACAACCCCGCCCATTCACAACCCCCAACACACACAACCCCCCCACACACACAACCCCCCACATACACAAACCCCCCCCCACACAACCCCCCACAAATGAGCCCACCCCACACACAACCCAACACACACACAAACCCCAAACACACAACCCCACATACACAACCCCACCCCACACACACACCCCACACCCCCATACACACAACCCCACACACACACAACCCCACACAAACACCCCCCCACACACACACACAATCCCCCCACACACACAACCCCACAAACTCACACACAGAACACCCAATAACCACACACACACACAACCCCCCACAAACACACCGCACCGCACAAACACACAACACACAACCACACAACTCCACAATCACGCGCAAACACACAACCACACACACACAACCACACACACACACAACACACAACCATACAACCCCACGATCCCACACACACAACCATACACACACAACCCTAAACACACAATCCCAGACACCACAAAACCCCTACACACAAACAACCCCCCCACACACACAACCCCTATGCACACAACCCCTCCACACACAACCCCCCAAACACAACTCCCCCACCACAACCCCCTCCACACACACAACCCCCCCACACATACACAACTCCACACACAACCCCACACACACACAACCCCACACACAAACCCACACACAAAACCACACACACAACCCCCCACACACAAAACCTCCCCACACACAACCCCCCCACAAACACAACCCCACACACAACCCCACACCCACAGTCAACCCCACACACTCACACACAACCCCCAACACACACAAGCCCCACACACAACCCCCCACACACACAACCCCACAAACACACAACCCCCCACACACACAAAACCCCACACCACAACCCTACACACACACAACTCCCTACACACAACCCCCCCCCCACACACAACCCCACACATTCACACACAACCCCCCACACACAACACCCCCACAAACACAACCCCCCACACACAACCCCCCCACACACACACACAACCCCCCACACACCACCCCACACACAACCCCCCACACAAACCCCCCCACACATACAACCCCCCACACACACAACCCCACACACAACCCCACACACACCACCCTACACAGAACCCCACTCTCACAACCCCATGCACTCACACACACAACCCCCCCACACACCCAAAACCCGCCACACACAACCCCACACACAACACATACACACACAGAAACCTCCCACACACAACCTCCACACCAACACACAAGCCAACACACTCTCACAACCCCACGCACTCGCACACACAACCCCCCCCACACACAACCCCATACACACACAACCCCATACACACACAACCCCACACACAACCACACAACCCCACAAACAATCACACACAACCACACAACCCCCCCACACACAACCCCCCCATACACACAACCACCCATACACAATCCCCCCACACATACCACCCCGTCCACACACACAACCCCCCACACACACAAACCCCCCACACACAAGTCCCCCCACACACAACCCCACACACACAAACCCCACACACAACCCCACACACCACCCCACCCCACCCACACACACACAACCACACACACACACAACCCCCAACACACACAACCCCCCAAACACCCCCCACACACAACCCCCACACACACAACCCCCCCCACACACAAGCCCACAAACTCACACCCACACACACAACCACACATCCCCACACACACAACCCTACACACCCACACAACCCCACACACAATCCCCCACAAACACAACTCTCCCACACACAACCCCGCACACACCACTCCACACACACCAACCCACACACACACCCCACACACTCACACAACCCCACGCACTCACACACAACCTCACACACAATCCCACACACACACACATCCAAAACCCCCCACAAACAACCACACACAACCACACACACAACCACACACACACATAACCCTCCACACACAGAACCTCCCCACACACAACCCCCCCACAAACACAACCCCACACACAACCCCACACCCACAGTCAACCCCACACACTCACACACAACCCCCAACACACACAAGCCCCACACACAACCCCCCACACACACAACCCCACAAACACACAACCCCCCACACACACAAAACCCCACACGCACAACCCCACTCACACACAACCCCCCCACACACAACCCCACACATTCACACACAACCCCCCACACACAACACCCCCACAAACAACCCCCCACCCACAACCCCACACACACACACACAACCCCCCACACACCACCCCACACAACCCCCCACACAGACCCCCCCACACATACAACCCCCCACACACACAACCCCACACACAACCCCACACACACCACCCTACACAGAACCCCACTCTCACAACCCCATGCACTCACACACACAACCCCCCCACACACACCCAAAACCCGCCACACACAACCGCACACACAACACATACACACACAGAAACCTCCCACACACAACCTCCACACCAACACACGAGCCAACACACTCTCACAACCCCACGCACTCGCACACACAACCCCCCCACACACACAACCCCATACACACACAACCCCATACACACACAACCCCACACACACAACCACACAACCCCACAAACAATCACACACAACCACACAACCCCCCCACACACAACCACCCATACACACAACCACCCATACACAATCCCCCCACACATACCACCCCGTCCACACACACAACCCCCCCACACACACAAACCCCCCACACACAAGTCCCCCCACACACAACCCCACACACACAAACCCCACACACCACCCCACCCACACACACACAACCACACACACACACAACCCCCAACACACACAACCCCCCAAACACCCCCCCACACACAACCCCCACACACACAACCCCCCACACACAAGCCCACAAACTCACACCCACACACACAACCACACATCCCCACACACACAACCCCACACACCCACACAACCCCACACACAATCCCCCACAAACACAACTCTCCCACACACAACCCCGCACACACCACTCCACACACACCAACCCACACACACACCCCACACACTCACACAACCCCACGCACTCACACACAACCTCACACACAACCCCACACACACACACACAAACCCCCCCACAAACAACCACACACAACCACACACACAACCACACACACAACCACACACACACACATAACCCCCCACACACACAACCCCCCACACCCCAACACACAAACCCAACACTCACACAACCCCACGCACTCACATACACAACCCCCCCACACACAACCCCCCCACACACACAACCCCATACGCAAAAACACAATCCCACACACAACCCCCCACACACACAACCCAACACACAAAATCCCCCCACACAAACACACAACCCCCCACACACACAACCCCCAACTCACAACCCCCCACACACCCCCACTCACACAATCCCCATACACACACAACCCACATACGTAAACCCCCCACACACAAACCCCCCCGCACACAACCCCCCACAAACGAGCCCACCCCACACACAACCCAACACACACACAAACCCCAAACACACAACCCCACATACACAACCCCACCCCACACACACACACCCCACACCCCCATACACACAACCCCACACACACAACCCCACACAAACACCCCCCCACACACACAAACCCCCCACACACAACCCCCCACAAACGAGCCCACCCCACACACAACCCAACACACACACAAACCCCAAACACACAACCCCACATACACAACCCCACCCCACACACACACACCCCACACCCCCATACACACAACCCCACACACACAACCCCACACAAACACCCCCCCACACACACACAACCCCCCACACACACAACCCCACAAACTCACACACAGAACACCCCATAACCACACACACACACAACCTCACCCACAAACACACCGCACAAACACACAACACACAACCACACAACCCCACAATCACACACAAGCACACAACCACACACCCACACAACCACACACACACACAAAACACACAACCACACAACCCCACAATCCCACACACACAACCATACACACACAACCCTAAACACACAATCCCAGACACCACAAAACCCCCTACACACAAACAACCCCCCCACACACACACACCACCACGCACACACAACCCCTATACACACAACCCCCCCACACACAACCCCCTCAAACACAACTCCCCCCCACCACAACCCCACAACCCCCACACAACCTCACACACACACACAACTCCACACACAACCCCGCACACACACAAAACCACACACAACACCCCCCACACACAGAACCTCCACACACAATCAACCCCACACACTCACGCACAACCCCCAACACACACAACCCCCACACACAACCCCCCCACACACAACCCCACAAACACACAACCCCACACACACACAAAACCCCACACGCACAACCCCACACACACACATAAACCCCATACACACAACCCCCCACACACACAACCCCACACATTCAAACACAACCCCACACACACAACACCCCCACAACCCCAACCCCCCACACACAACCCCACACACACACACAACCCCCCACACACCACCCCACACACAACCCCCCACACATACCCCCCACACATACAACCCCCCACACACACATCCCCCCACACACACAACCCCACACACACCACCCTACACAGAACCCCAATCTCACAACCCCATGCACTCACACACACAACCCCCCACACACACCCAAAACCCACCACACACAACCCCACACACAACACATACACACACAGAAACCTCCCACACACAACCTCCACACCCGACACACACACACCACCCTACACAGAACCCCACTCTCACAACCCCACGCACTCGCACTCACAACCCCCCCACACACACAACCCCATACACACACAACCCCATACACACACAACCCCACACACACAACCCCACACACAACCACACAAACACACAATCACATACAACCACACAACCCCCCCACACACAACCCCCCATACACACAACCCCCCCATGCACAATCCCCCCACACATACCACCCCGTCCACACACATAACCCCCCCCCACACAAACAAACCCCCCACACACAAACCCCCCACACACAAGTCCCCCCACACACAACCCCACACACACAAACCCCACACACAACCCCACACACAACCCCACCCACACACACACAACCACACACACACACAACCCCCAACACACACACACAACCCCCCAAACACCCCCCACACACAACCCCCACACACACAACCCCCCCACACACACAACCCCACAAACTCACACCCACACACACAACCACACAACCCCACACACACAACCCCACACACCCACAACCCCACACACAATCCCCCACAAACACAACCCTCCCAAACACAACCCCGCACACACCACTCTGCACACACAACCCACACACACACCCCACACACTCACAAAACCCCACGCACTCACACACACAACCTCACACACAACCCCACACACAACCACACACACAACCACACACACAACCACACACTCACATACCCCCACACACACACAACCCCCCACACCCCAACACACAAACCCACACACTCACACAACCCCAAGCACTCACATACACAACCCCCTCACACACAACCCCCACACAAACAACCCCACACACACAACCCCATACACAAATACAATCCCACACACAACCCCACACACACACAACCCCTCACACACAACCCAACACACAAAATCCCCCCACACCCGCACACAACCCCCCACACACAACCCCACACACACACACAACCCCCCCCACACACAACCCCCCACACACACAACCCCCAACTCACAACCCCCACACACCCCCACTCACACAACCCCCATACACACACAACCCCATACACAAACCCCCCCACACAAAACCCCCCGCACACAAGTCCCCCCACACACAACCCCACATACACACAAACCCCCCACACAAAACCCAAAACATACAACCCCACCCAAACACACAACCCCCACACACACACAACCCCACACACACAACCCCCCACACACAACCCCACACACACACACACACACAACCCCCCCCACACACACAACCCCGCCACACTCAACCCCCCACACACAAAAGCCCCAACACACAACCACACACACAAACACACCCACACAACCACACACACACAACCCCACAACCACACACAAACACAAAACCACACACACAACCCTATACACACACAACCCCACACAACCTCACCCACACACACAACCCCACACACACAACCACCCACACACACAACCCCCCACATACACACAGCCCCCCACAAACACACACAACCCCCCACTTACAAGCCCCCCCCACACACAACCCCCCACACACACAAACCACACACACACCTCACACACATAACCCCCCACACACACACAACCCCACACACACACAACCCCACACACACAACCCCACACACACAACCCCACACACAACCCCCTACACACACAACCCCACACACTCACAATCCCACACACACACAACAACCCCACACACACAAGCCCCCCACACACAACCCCCACACACAACCCACACACACACAACCCACACTCACACACAACCCCCCTAACACACAACCCCACACTCACACAACCCCACACACTCACACACACAACCTCACACTCACAACCCCTCCCCACACACACAACCCCCTACACAACCACACACAACCACACACACACAAAACCCCCACACCCCAACACACAACCGCACACATATACACTCACTCAACCCCAAACACACAACCCCCCACACACAACCCCCCACATACACATCCGTCACACACAACCACACACAAACACAGAATCACATAACCCCACAACCAGACACAACCAACCACACCACACAACCCCACACACACAACCTTACACACAACTCCCCCCACACACAACACCCCACACGCACAACCCCCCACACACAACCCCACACATACACAACCCCATACACACACATAACCCCCACACAGACACAACCCCCCACACACAAGCCCCCCACACACACAATACCCCCCCCACACACAATACCCCCCACACACACAAATCCACACACACAAAAAAACACACGTAACCCCACACACAACCCCATCTACACACACACAACCCCACACACACAACCCCAAACATACACACACAACCCCCCACACACACACAACTCCATTACCACACACACACAACCCCACATATACACACACACAGCCCCCCACACACACAACCCCCCCCACACACACACATAACCCCCCCACACACACACCACACACACACCACCACACACACATAACCCATCACAACTAAACACAAACACACAATCACAATAACAACCACACAACCCCACGACCACACACAAACACACAACCACACACACACCCACACACACAACCCTACATACACAACCCCACACACCACACAACCCCACACACAACCCCCCATAACCCCCCCACTAGAACCCCCCACACACACACAACCCCCTACATACAAACTTCCCACACACACAAACCCCCCACACACACAACCCCCACACATACAAACCCCCAACACACAAGGCCCCCACACACACAAACCCTGCACGCAACCCCCCAAACCCCCACACACAACCCCACACACTCACACAACCCCCCACACACACAACCCCACACTCACACAACCCCCCACACACACACAACTCCCCCCACACACACAACCCACACTCACAATACACAACCCCCAATACACACACAACCCCAAACACACCACCCCCCACACACAACCCCCACACAACCCCAAACACACAACCCCCCACACACAACCACACACAACTCCCCCACACACATCCCCCCACACACAACCACATGCAAACACACAACCACACACACAATCACATAACCCCACAACCACACACAAACACACAACCAACCACACCACACAACCCCACACACATAACTCTACACACAACACCCCCCACACACTCAACAGCCCACACACACAACACGCCACACGCACAACTCCCCCACACACAACCCCCCCACAAACAACCCCCCCACACACAACTCCATACACACACACAACCCCCACAGGCACATCCCCCACACACAAGAACCCCCCACACACACAATACCCCCCACACACACAATACCCCCCCACACACAACCCCACACACACAACCCCACACACACGCAACCCCACACACTCACACACACAGCCCCACACTCACAACCCCTCCCCACACACACAACCCCCCATACAACCACACACAACCACACACACACAAAACCCCCACCACACACACAACCCCCACACCCCAACACACAACCGCACACATATACACTCACTCAATCCCAAACACACACAACCAAACACACACAACCCTCCCACATACACATCCCCCCACACACAACCACACACAAACACACAACCACACACAATCACATAACCCCACAACCACACACAAACCCACAACCAAACACACCACACAACCCCCCACACACTTAACACCCCACACACACAACACCCCACACACACAACCCCCCACACACACAACCCCCCACACACAACCCCCACACACAACCCACACACACAACCCCCACAGACACAACCCCCACACACAAGCCCCCCCCCACACACAATACCCCCCACACACACAATACCCCCCACACTAACAAACCCCACACACACAAACCCACACACACAACCCCACACACACAACCCCAAACAAACACACACAATCCCCCACACTCAACCCCACACACACACACACACCCACACACAACCCCACAACCTCACACACAACCCCATAACCACACACACAACCTCCCACACACACAAACCCACACACACACAACCCCACACTTACACAAACACACACATAACCCCACAAACAAACACACAACCATACAACCCCCCACACACACAACCCCCCCCACACACCACATGTACACAACCCTACAAACGCACAACCCCACCCACCACACGCACCCCCACAACCCCACACACACCCAACACCCCCCCACACACACCCCACACACAACCCCACAACCACACACAAACACACAACCACACACACACTCCCACACACACAACCCTACACACACACAACCCCACACACCACACAACCCCCACCCACACACACAACCCCCACCCACATAACCCCCCACACTCACACAACATCACACACATACAACTCCCTACATGCACAACTCTCCCACAAACACAACTCCCCACACAAACCCCCCCCCCACACACAACCCCCCAACACACACACAACCCCACACACACAAACCCCCCCACACACAACCTCCTATCATACACACAACCCCCCACCCACACAGAACCCACCACACACACAACCCCCCCACACACACAACCCCACATACAGTACCACAAACAACCCCACACACACACACACCACCCAACACACACACAACCCCACACACACAACCCCCATGCACAACCCCATACACACACAACCCCCCCCCACACACAACCCCCCACACACTCACACACAACCCCACACACACAACCCCCCACACATGTGCAACCCCACATACTCACACACAACCCCCCACATGCACACAACCCCCCACATGCACACAACCCCCTCCCCACACACAACCCCCACACACATCCCCACACACACACAACCCCCCCCACACACAACCCCACTCATTCACACAACCCCATACACTCACACACACAAACCCACATACACAAAACCCCATACACAACCATACAACTACAAAACCCCACCCACAACCCCACACAACCACACACACACAACCCCCACACACCCAACACACAACTCCACACACTCACACA
Source organism: Lissotriton vulgaris (assembly GCF_964263255.1). NCBI lineage: Eukaryota > Metazoa > Chordata > Amphibia > Caudata > Salamandridae > Lissotriton > Lissotriton vulgaris. The sequence continues at coordinate 1,326,444,177 of NC_141694.1, forward strand.
CACAACCCCACACACAAAAACCCCCACACTCACAACCCTTTACACACACAACCCCCACACACACATAAACCCCCACACACAACCCCACACACACACCACCACACACACATAACCCCTCACAACTAAACACAAACACACAGCCACACACACAACCCTACATACACAACCCCACACACACAACCCCACACACAACCCCCCACAAACAACCCCACACTCACAACCCCCCACACACAACCCCCACACACACATTTTCCACACACACAAACCCCCCACACATACAAATCCCCCAACACACAAGGCCCACACAAACACAAACCCTACACACAACCCCCCACACACACAACCCCACACTCACACACATCCACCCCTCTCACACACAACCCCCCCCACACACAACCCACACTCGCACAACCACCCCAATACACACACAACCCCAAACACCCCACCCCACACACACAACCCCACACTCACAACCCCCCCACACACCCAAAAAACCCACACACAACCACACATCACACAACCCCACACACACAACCCCCCACACTTCAACACAACACCCCACAAACATACAGACTCACTCATCCCCACACACACAACCTCCCACACACAACCCCACACACACACAACCCCCCACACCCCCCCCCACACCCCCCCCCCCACACACAACCCTCCCACACACAACCCCCCCCACACAACCCCACACACAACCCCACATACCACACAACCCCCCACACACAACCCCCCCACACACAACCCCACACACACAACCCCCCACACACAACCACACACAAACACAACCCCATACACATACACAAACCCCAGACACAACCCCCCCACACACACAAACCCCCACACACAACCCCCACACACACAACCCCACCCACACACTCAACCCCAAACACACATACACACAATCCCCCCCACACCCACACACACCCACACACAACCCCACAACCTCACACACATACTCAACCCCATAACCACACACACACAAACCCACACACACAACCCCCCCCACACACAAACCCACACACACAACCACACACACATAATCCCACACAACCACACACACAACCACACAACCCTCACACACAACCCCCCCACACACACACCCACACAGAACCCTACATACACAACCCCACACACCACACAACCCCTCACACACATACACCCAGACACTCTCACAGACACTCTCACAGACTCAGACACTCCTACAAACACTCTCACAATCTCTCACAGACTCTCACAGATACTATGACTCTCACACTCTCAGAGAGACACTCGCACAGACTCTCACAGACATTCTCTCTCTCACAAACTCTCACAGACACTCACAGACACTCCTTCACACTCTCACAGACTCTCACATTCTCACACTCTAACAGACTCTCATAGACACTATCTCACACAGACTCTCACAGACACTCTCTTACAGATACTCTCACAGACACACTCTCTCACATATACTCTCTCACAGACACACTCTCACAGACACTCTCTCAGACTCTCAGATACCCTCTCACAGACTGGCAGACATTCTCTCATACTCTCACAGACACTCTCTCACAGAAACTCTCACAGATACTGTCTCACAGACACTCTCTCACAGACACTCTCACAGACACTCTCATAGACCCTATCAAAGACACTCTCTCACAGACACTCTCACGGATACTCGCACACAGACACTCTCACGGATACTCGCACACAGACACTCTCTCACACTCTCAGACACTCATAGACACTCTCACAGACACTGTCTCACTCTCACAGACACTGTCTCGAAGATAATTTCTCACAGACTCTCTCACAAGCACACTCACAGACACACTCTCTTACAAGCACACTCTCACAGACACACTCTCTCACAGACACTCTGTTGTGTCCTATGTAGAAAGGCACCAGGAGCCAGGATGTATATTTAAGTCTTTATTAATCTTCAGTTCAGGATACATTTGTCTTGACTCCAGCCAGCCTAGTGTGGTACCAGCCCCACCAGGAGCAGCCTGCCTAGCTGCTCAGCCCATCTCTAACTGCCACATTCATCCCACTCAGTCACCCAGGCATTCCACGCATCACAGGAGCACCAACATTCTAAGGCCAAGACACTCTGGCTGAGCAGCTAGAGGCAGCAGGGCTAGAGTACATGTTAAACTAAAAAGTAGGATATAACACACTCTCTCACGGACACTCTCTTACAGACACTCTCTCAGACTCACAGACACTCTCTCACACTCTCACAGACACTCTCACATACACTCTCTCACACACTCTCAGACTCTCAGACTCTCACAGACACTCTATCACAGACAGTCACAGACACTGTTTCACACTCTCACAGACACTCTCTCACAGACACTCTGACACTCTCATAGAAACTCACAAACACTCTCTCACAGATACTCTCACACTCTCTCACAAGCACACTCTCACAGACACACTCTCACAAGCACACTCACAGACACTCTCACAGACTCACACTCTCTGACAGACTCTCACAGATATCCTCTAAGACTCACAGACACTCTCACAGACTCTCACAGACACTCTCTCGACACTCACAGACACTTCCTCACAGACTCTCACAGACACTCTCACAGACACTCTCAGACTCTCACAGACTCTTTCACAGACACTCTCTCACAGACTCTCACAGACATTCTCTTGACACTCTCTCACAGACACTCTCACACTCTCAAAGACACTCTCCAGACTCTCACAAACTTTCAGAGACACTCTCTCACAGACACTTTCTCACAGATACTCTCTCACAGATACTCTCTCACAGACAGTCTCACAGACACACTCTCACAGACACTCTCACAGACACTCAGACACTGTCTAACAGACACTCTCTCACAGACTCTCACAGACACTTTCACAAACTCTCACAGACACTCACACACACTCTCACAGACACTCTCTCACAGATACTCTCTCAGACTCAGAGACACTCTCAGACTCTCAGACACTCTCTCACAGACTCTCACTCTCATATTCTCTCACAGACTCTCAGAGACCCTCTCTCGCAGACTCCCACAGACACTTTCTCTGACACACTCTCACAGACACTCGCACTCTCACTCACAGACACTCTCTCACAGACTCTCACAGACATTCTCTCACTCTCACAAACTTTCACAGACACTCTCACAAACTCTCACAGACACTCTCTCACAGACACTCACAGACACTCCTTCACACTTTCAAAGACTCTCACATTCTCACACTCTAACAGACATTCTCTCACAGACACTATCTCACAGACAGACTCTCACAGACACTCTCTCAGAAATACTCTCACAGACAGACTCTCTCACAGACTCTCACAGACACTCCTTCACACTTTCAAAGACTCACATTATCACACTCTAACAGGCATTCTCTCACAGACTCTCACAGACACTATCTCACAGACAGACTCTCACAGACACTCTCTCAGAAATACTCTCACAGACACACTCTCTCACATACACTCTCTCACAGACTCTCACAGACGCTCTCTCACAGACTCTCACAGACTCTCTCACAGACACTCACAGACTCTCTCTCGCAGACACTCTGTTAGACCCGGCCTCGTGGCCTGGTCCTCCCTGACCCGTAGCGACCCAACCCTGACCCGTGCACCACACAAGGCCCCTGATTATCACAGCCTACCCGGCCCACTCCCTCCATGACCCCGCAGACAACACTGGACATCCCCGTCCTCACCCATTTTCCCGATCCCGGACGCACCCAAACCCTATCCGCCCCAAGGCCTCCGGTGACCATTCCCCTGCACCTAAGATGGCCGCCCCAGCCCCAGCGCGACCTTGGCCCTAGACTCGGCATGCCCGGCTGGGGGGTAGAGAGCTCCCAGTGAGCGAGAGAGGGAGGAGCAGTTTCTATCACACCTCCAGCCTCCCCTTGAGAGATGGGTTTTGATCGCCCCTCCGGCCTCCCTGAGAGCTGGATCCACGTCTGCTGTGTGTCTGGGATCCCTCCAGACCCAACTTGAAAGGATCAAAGGGCCGCATGGCAGGAAACCCCGACAGGCAACCCCCAGGTGCTAAGACCCCTGCCTGCGAGGACTCCGGACATCAAAGAAGAGCAGACCTATAACAAGGGGCGCTCAGAAGATTGAATCCTGGAACTAAGAGAGCCCTGCTGACGTGGTCGCGGCTCAAGGGAACAACGAAGAAGAAACTACTCGGACCTTGGAACCTTGGTGAGCCTTGCTGACATCGTCGCGGCTACCATCTGGTAGAGACGGACTTCTGCCTGAACCATCTGAGCCCTGCTGACGTGGTCGCGGCTCCCTTGCAACCTTGAGAACACCTGAGCCCTGCTGATTGGATCGCGGCTCCCCAAATGATCGTAAGACTTCCGACATCCTTGCTCGAGCCCTGCTGACTTGGTCGCAGCTCGGAGACTGTTCTGGTCCGGCTGGACCCAAGATTGTATCGTATCCCCCGGCTCGAGGATTGAGAGCTGTGCGCCGGATACACACCTGCATTGACCCTGATCCTTAAGACTGTCCCGCTACCCCTACCCTTACCGAGACTTTATGAGCCCTTGCTCTGCTTGTAAATACGTACCTTGCGGATCATAAAGATCCTGATATCTTGCTAGATAAAGAATACGTTCTTCAGAACCTACGGTGTGGTGTCTCTTTGTCAAAGTGGTGCTAGCTCAGCGCGTACGATCCTAGATACAAGACTCTTCCGCAGAAGGGTCTCCCGCCAGTGCTCGGCTGTATTCCTAGGAGAGGTGGGTCACAGGGTGGTCAGGTACAGGCTCTGTCCTACCCTGGGATAGCCCTTCTATCACACTCTCTCACAGACTCTCAGATACCCTCTCTCACAGACTCTCGCAGACACTCTCTCATACTCTCACAGACACTCTCTCTCACAGATTCTCACAGAAACTCTCACAGATACTGTCTCACAGACACTCTCTCACGGATACTCTCTCACAGACACTCTCTCACACTCTCAGCTACTCTCATAGACACTCTCTCACAGACTCTCATAGACACTTTCTCACAGACACTCTGTTGTGTCCTATGTAGAAAGGCACCAGGAGCCAGGATGTATATTTAAGTGTTTATTCATCTTCAGTTCAGGATACATCTGTCTTGACTCCAGCCAGCATAGTGTGGTACCATCCCCACCAGGAGCAGCCTGCCTAGCTGCTCAGCCCATCTCTAACTGCCACATTCATCCCACTCAGTCACCCAGGCATTCCACGCATCACAGGCACACCAGCATTCTAAGACCAAGAAGACACACTCTGGCTGAGTAGCTAGAGGAAGCAGGGCTAACATACATTTTATACTAGAAAGTAGGATATAACACACTTTCTCACAGACACTCTCACAGACTTTCAGACACTCTCTCACAGACACTCTCTCAGACTCACAGACACACTCCCACAGACTCTCACAGACATTCTTTAGACACTCTCTCAGACACTCTCACATACACTCTCTCACAGACACTCTCACAGATGCTCTCACACTCTATCATAGACACTCACAGACACTCCCTCACAGACTCTGACAGACACTCTCTGAGAGACAGACTCTCACAGACACTCTCTCACAGACACTCTCTCAGACATTCTCACAGACTCTCACAGACATTCTCTCAACACTCTCTCAGACTCACAAACTTTCAGAGATACTCTTTCACACTCTCTCACAGACAGTCTCTAACAGACACTGTCTCACACTCTCTCACAGACACTCTCATAGACACTCTCTCACAGATACTCTCTCACAGATACTCTCTCACAAGCATACTCTCACAGACACACTCTTTCACAGACTCTCAGACACACTCTGACAGACACTCTCTGACAGACTCTCACAGACACCCTCTCAGATTCACAGACACTCTCCGACACTCCCACAGACACTCTATCACAGACACTCCCTCACAGACTCTCACCGACACTCTCACAGACACTCTCTCACAGACACTCTCTCACAGACACTCTCACAGACTCTCACAGACATTCTCTTGACGCTCTCTCACAGACACTCTCACACTCTCACAGACACTCTCCAGACTCTCTCACAAACTTTCAGAGACACTCTCTCACAGACACTCTCACAGACACTCTCTCACATACACTCTCTCACAGACACTCTCTGACAGACAGACTCTCACAGACACTCTCACAGACACTCTCACAGACACTCTTTCACAGACACTCTCTCACACTCTTTCTCACAGACTCTCACAGACATTTTCTCGACGCTCTCTCACAGACACTCTCACACTCTCAGACTCTCACATACACTCTCCAGACTCTCTCACAAACTTTCAGAGACACTCTCTCACAGACACTTTCTCACAGATACTCTCAGGGATACTCTCTCACAGACACACTCTCACAGACTCTCACAGACACTCTCACAGACACTCTCTCACAGATACTCTCACAGACACTCTCACACTCTCTAACAGACACTCTCTCACAGACTCTCACAGACACTCTCAGACTCACAGACACACACAGACATTCTCTCGACATGCTCACAGACTCTCAGACACTCTCACACTCTTACAGACACTCTCTCAGACACTCTCACAGAGACTCAGACTCTCTCACAGACACCCTATCACAGACACTCACAGACACTTTTTTTTGAAAATCTGTTTATTAGCATAGCAGTTGGAGCAGTTACATACATATTCAGGCGCAGAAGTAATCAGGATGTCACATGCACACGTTTGCTCAGTACTTACAAGTGCATAGTATCATTGATTTTTCGTTTTTGTCTGGAACCATGTTAACTTAACAATCCCACATCATTCCTGAACCCTCCCCCCACCCTCTAGCATCCCTCCCGACACTCTTTCTATATGCGTATAACTGAAATATTTACATCTGGGTCACCCATGACACCGTAAAATGCAGCTTTATCCATACACACAGGCAGGCTGGGGTAGAATTGTCGATGGTACGGGATTCCTCGTACCTCAGCACAGTGCACCATGGTCCTTGACGATACATGGAATGTCTAAGAGAGCTGAACACGTTTATCCCATATGTAGCGAGTTATTTGTATCCCCATCGTCCCCATCATCCCCAGCTTCGAAGGTTCCCATTACGGCAAACCAATCCAGGGAAATCTACACTCACAGACACTCCCTCACAGATTCTCACAGACTCTTTCACAGACTCTCAAAGACACTCTCACAGACTCTCACAGACACTCTCTCACAGACACTCTCACAGGCACTCTCTCACAGGCACTCTCTCACAGACACTCTCACAGACAGACTCCGAAAAATTCTCTCTCACAGACACTCTCACAGACACTCTCTCACATACACTCTCACAGACTCAAAGACACTCTCTCAGACTCTCACAGACATTCTCTCTCTCTCACAAACTCTCACAGACACTCCTTCACACTCTCACAGACTCTCACATTCTCACACTCTAACAGACTCTCACAGACACTATCTCACACAGACTCTCACAGACACTCTCTTACAGATACTCTCACAGACACACTCTCTCACATATACTCTCTCACAGACACACTCTCACAGACACTCTCTCAGACTCTCAGATACCCTCTCACAGACTGGCAGACATTCTCTCATACTCTCACAGACACTCTCTCACAGAAACTCTCACAGATACTGTCTCACAGACACTCTCTCACAGACACTCTCACAGACACTCTCATAGACCCTATCAAAGACACTCTCTCACAGACACTCTCACGGATACTCGCACACAGACACTCTCACGGATACTCGCACACAGACACTCTCTCACACTCTCAGACACTCATAGACACTCTCACAGACACTGTCTCACTCTCACAGACACTGTCTCGAAGATAATTTCTCACAGACTCTCTCACAAGCACACTCACAGACACACTCTCTTACAAGCACACTCTCACAGACACACTCTCTCACAGACACTCTGTTGTGTCCTATGTAGAAAGGCACCAGGAGCCAGGATGTATATTTAAGTCTTTATTAATCTTCAGTTCAGGATACATTTGTCTTGACTCCAGCCAGCCTAGTGTGGTACCAGCCCCACCAGGAGCAGCCTGCCTAGCTGCTCAGCCCATCTCTAACTGCCACATTCATCCCACTCAGTCACCCAGGCATTCCACGCATCACAGGAGCACCAACATTCTAAGGCCAAGACACTCTGGCTGAGCAGCTAGAGGCAGCAGGGCTAGAGTACATGTTAAACTAAAAAGTAGGATATAACACACTCTCTCACAGACACTCTCTTACAGACACTCTCTCAGACTCACAGACACTCTCTCACACTCTCACAGACACTCTCACATACACTCTCTCACACACTCTCAGACTCTCAGACTCTCACAGACACTCTATCACAGACAGTCACAGACACTGTTTCACACTCTCACAGACACTCTCTCACAGACACTCTGACACTCTCATAGAAACTCACAAACACTCTCTCACAGATACTCTCACACTCTCTCACAAGCACACTCTCACAGACACACTCTCACAAGCACACTCACAGACACTCTCACAGACTCACACTCTCTGACAGACTCTCACAGATATCCTCTAAGACTCACAGACACTCTCACAGACTCTCACAGACACTCTCTCGACACTCACAGACACTTCCTCACAGACTCTCACAGACACTCTCACAGACACTCTCTCAGACTCTCACAGACTCTTTCACAGACACTCTCTCACAGACTCTCACAGACATTCTCTTGACGCTCTCTCACAGACACTCTCACACTCTCAAAGACACTCTCCAGACTCTCACAAACTTTCAGAGACACTCTCTCACAGACACTTTCTCACAGATACTCTCTCACAGATACTCTCTCACAGACAGTCTCACAGACACACTCTCACAGACACTCTCACAGACACTCAGACACTGTCTAACAGACACTCTCTCACAGACTCTCACAGACACTTTCACAAACTCTCACAGACACTCACACACACTCTCACAGACACTCTCTCACAGATACTCTCTCAGACTCAGAGACACTCTCAGACTCTCAGACACTCTCTCACAGACTCTCACTCTCATATTCTCTCACAGACTCTCAGAGACCCTCTCTCGCAGACTCCCACAGACACTTTCTCTGACACACTCTCACAGACACTCGCACTCTCGCTCACAGACACTCTCTCACAGACTCTCACAGACATTCTCTCACTCTCACAAACTTTCACAGACACTCTCACAAACTCTCACAGACACTCTCTCACAGACACTCACAGACACTCCTTCACACTTTCAAAGACTCTCACATTCTCACACTAACAGACATTCTCTCACAGACACTATCTCACAGACAGACTCTCACAGACACTCTCTCAGAAATACTCTCACAGACACACTCTCTCACATACACTCTCTCACAGACTCTCACAGACACTCCTTCACACTTTCAAAGACTCACATTCTCACACTCTAACAGGCATTCTCTCACAGACTCTCACAGACACTATCTCACAGACAGACTCTCACAGACACTCTCTCAGAAATACTCTCACAGACACACTCTCTCACATACACTCTCTCACAGACTCTCACAGACGCTCTCTCACAGACTCTCACAGACTCTCTCACAGACACTCACAGACTCTCTCTCGCAGACACTCTGTTAGACCCGGCCTCGTGGCCTGGTCCTCCCTGACCCGTAGCGACCCAACCCTGACCCGTCTACCACACAAGGCCCCTGATTATCACAGCCTACCCGGCCCACTCCCTCCATGACCCCGCAGACAACACTGGACTTCCCCGTCCTCACCAATTTTCCCGATCCCGGACGCACCCAAACCCTATCCGCCCGAAGGCCTCCGGTGACCATTCCCCTGCACCTAAGATGGCCGCCCCAGCCCCAGCGCGACCTTGGCCCTAGACTCGGCATGCCCGGCTGGGGGGTAGAGAGCTCCCAGTGAGCGAGAGAGGGAGGAGCAGTTTCTATCACACCTCCAGCCTCCCCTTGAGAGATGGGTTTTGATCACCCCTCCGGCCTCCCTGGGAGCTGGATCCACGTCTGCTGTGTGTCTGGGATCCCTCCAGACCCAACTTGAAAGGATCAAAGGGCCGCATGGCAGGAAACCCCGACAGGCAACCCCCAGGTGCTAAGACCCCTGCCTGCGAGGACTCCGGACATCAAAGAAGAGCAGACCTATAACAAGGGGCGCTCTGGGACTATCAGAAGATTGAATCCTGGAACTAAGAGAGCCCTGCTGACGTGGTCGCGGCTCAAGGGAACAACGAAGAAGAAACTACTCGGACCTTGGAACCTTGGTGAGCCTTGCTGACATCGTCGCGGCTACCATCTGGTAGAGACGGACTTCTGCCTGAACCATCTGAGCCCTGCTGACGTGGTCGCGGCTCCCTTGCAACCTTGAGAACACCTGAGCCCTGCTGATTGGATCGCGGCTCCCCAAAAGATCGTAAGACTTCCGACATCCTTGCTCGAGCCCTGCTGACTTGGTCGCAGCTCGGAGACTGTTCTGGTCCGGCTGGACCCAAGATCGTATCGTATCCCCCGGCTCGAGGATTGAGAGCTGTGCGCCGGATACACACCTGCATTGACCCTGATCCTTAAGACTGTCCCGCTACCCCTACCCTTACCGAGACTTTATGAGCCCTTGCTCTGCTTGTAAATACGTACCTTGCGGATCATAAAGATCCTGATATCTTGCTAGATAAAGAATACGTTCTTCAGAACCTACGGTGTGGTGTCTCTTTGTCAAAGTGGTGCTAGCTCAGCGCGTACGATCCTAGATACAAGACTCTTCCGCAGAAGGGTCTCCCGCCAGTGCTCGGCTGTATTCCTTGGAGAGGTGGGTCACAGGGTGGTCAGGTACAGGTTCTGTCCTTCCCTGGGATAGCCCTTCTAACACACTCTCTCACAGACTCTGATACCCTCTCTCACAGACTCTCGCAGACACTCTCTCATACTCTCACAGACACTCTCTCTCACAGATTCTCACAGAAACTCTCAAAGATACTGTCTCACAGACACTCTCTCACGGATACTCTCTCACAGACACTCTCTCACACTCTCAGTTACTCTCATAGACACTCTCTCACAGACTCTCATAGACACTTTCTCACAGACACTCTGTTGTGTCCTATGTAGAAAGGCACCAGGAGCCAGGATGTATATTTAAGTGTTTATTCATCTTCAGTTCAGGATACATCTGTCTTGACTCCAGCCAGCATAGTGTGGTACCATCCCCACCAGGAGCAGCCTGCCTAGCTGCTCAGCCCATCTCTAACTGCCACATTCATCCCACTCAGTCACCCAGGCATTCCACGCATCACAGGCACACCAACATTCTAAGACCAAGAAGACACACTCTGGCTGAGTAGCTAGAGGAAGCAGGGCTAACGTACATTTCATACTAGAAAGTAGGATATAACACACTTTCTCACAGACACTCTCACAGACTTTTAGACACTCTCTCACAGACACTCAGACTCACAGACACACTCCCACAGACTCTCACAGACATTCTTTAGACACTCTCTCAGACACTCTCACATACACTCTCTCACAGACACTCTCACAGATGCTCTCACACTCTATCATAGACACTCACAGACACTCCCTCACAGACTCTGACAGACACTCTCCGGCAGACAGACTCTCACAGATAGTCTCACAGACACTCTCTCACAGACACTCTCACAGATGCTCTCACAGACACTCTATCACAGACACTCACAGACACTCCCTCACAGACTCTGACAGACACTCTCTGATAGACAGACTCTCACAGACACTCTCTCACAGACACTCTCTCAGACATTCTCACAGACTCTCACAGACATTCTCTCAACACTCTCTCAGACTCACAAACTTTCAGAGACACTCTTTCACACTCTCTCACAGACAGTCTCTAACAGACACTGTCTCACACTCTCTCACAGACACTCTCATAGACACTCTCTCACAGATACTCTCTCACAAGCATACTCTCACAGACACACTCTTTCACAGACTCTCAGACACACTCTGACAGACACTCTCTGACAGACTCTCACAGACACCCTCTCAGATTCACAGACACTCTCCAACACTCTCACAGACACTCTATCACAGACACTCCCTCACAGACTCTCACCGACACTCTCTCACAGACACTCTCTCACAGACACTCTCTCACAGACACTCTCACAGACTCTCACAGACATTCTCTTGACACTCTCTCACAGACACTCTCTCACATACACTCTCTCACAGACACTCTCTAACAGACAGACTCTCACAGACACTCTCACAGACACTCTCACAGACACTCTCTCACAGACACTCTCTCACAGACTTTCTCACAGACTCTCACAGACATTTTCTCGACGCTCTCTCACAGACACTCTCAGACTCTCACAGACACTCTCCAGACTCTCTCACAAACTTTCAGAGACACTCTCTCACAGACACTTTCTCACAGATACTCTCAGGGATACTCTCACAGACACACTCTCACAGACTCTCACAGACACTCTCACAGATACTCTCTCACAGATACTCTCACAGACACTCACACTCTCTAACAGACACTCTCTCACAGACTCTCACAGACACTCTCAGACTCACAGACACACAGACATTCTCTCGACATGCTCACAGACTCTCAGACACTCTCACACGCTTACAGACACTCTCTCAGACACTCTCACAGAGACTCAGACTCTCTCACAGACACCCTATCACAGACACTCACAGACACTTTTTTTTGAAAATCTGTTTATTAGCATAGCAGTTGGAGCAGTTACATACATATTCAGGCGCAGAAGTAATCAGGATGTCACATGCACACGTTTGCTCAGTACTTACAAGTACATAGTATCATTGATTTTTCGTTTTTGTCTGGAACCATGTTAACTTAACAATCCCACATCGTTCCTGAACCCTCCCCCCACCCTCTAGCATCCCTCCCGACACTCTTTCTATATGCGTATAACTGAAATATTTACATCTGGGTCACCCATGACACTGTAAATTGCAGCTTTATCCATACACACAGGCAGGCTGGGGTAGAATTGTCGATGGTACGGGATTCCTCGTACCTCAGCACAGTGCACCATGGTCCTTGACGATACATGGAATGTCTAAGAGAGCTGAACACGTTTATCCCATATGTAGCGAGTTATTTGTATCCCCATCGTCCCCATCATCCCCAGCTTCGAAGGTTCCCATTACGGCAAACCAATCCAGGGAAATCTACACTCACAGACACTCCCTCACAGATTCTCACAGACTCTTTCACAGACTCTCAAAGACACTCTCTCACAGACACTCTCACAGGCACTCTCTCACAGGCACTCTCTCACAGACACTCTCACAGACAGACTCTGAAAAATACTCTCTCACAGACACTCTCTCACAGACACTCTCACAGACACTCTCTCACATACACTCTCACAGACTCACAGACACTCTCTCAGACTCTCACAGACATTCTCTCGACACTCACAGACACTCTCTCACAGACACACACACACTCAGACTCTCACAGACACTCTCTCACAGACTCTCTCACAAAGTTTCAAAGACACGCTCTCATACTCTATCACAGACATGCCCAGACACTCTCACAGACTCTCTCACAGACACTCTCTCACAGACACTCTCATAGTCTCTCACAATCTCTCACAGACACTCTCACAGACTCTCAGACACTCTCTCACAGACATTGTCTCATACTCTCTCACAGACAGACTCTCACAGACAGATTTTAACAGACACTCCCTCACAGACTCTCAGAGAGTATCTGTGAGAGTGTGAGATTGTCTGTGAGAGTCTGTGAGTCTGTGTGGGAGTGTCTGTGAGTGTCCGTGATAGAGTGTATGTGAGAGTGTCTGTGAGAGTCTTTGAGATGTCTGTGACTGTGAGAGAGTGTCTGTGAGTCTAAGAGAGTGTTTGTGAGAGTCTGTGACAGTCTGTGAGAGAGTGTCTTGGAGTCTGTGAGAGTGTCTGTGAGAGAGTGTCTGTGATAGTGTGTCTTCGAGAGTGTGCTTGTGAGAAAGGGTCTGTGAGAGTCTGTCTGTGAGAGAGTGTGAGACAGTGTCTGTGAGAGAGTGTCTGTGAGTCTGTGAGAGTGTGTGAGAGAGTGTCTGTGAGAAGGTGTCTGTGAGAGACTATGAGAGTCTGTGAGAGAGTGTCTGTGAGAGTGTCTGTGGGAGAGTGTATATGAGAGTATGAGGGAATGTCTGTGAGAGTGTCTGTGTCTCTGAAACTTTTTGAGTCTGTGAGAGAATGTCTGTGAGAGTCTGAGAGTGTGAGGTTTGTGAGAGAGTGTCTGAGAGTGTTCAGAGAATGTCTGTGAGAGTCTGAGAGAGTGTCTTTGAGAGAGTGTCTGTGAGAGAGTGTCTGTGAGAGTGTCTGTGAGAGTGTCTGTGAAAGAGTCTCTGAGACTGTGAGAATGTCTGTGAGAGTTTCTGTGAGAGAGTCTGTGAGATTCTGTGAGAGTGGCTGTGAGAGTCTGTGAGAGTCTGTGAGGGAGTGTCTGTGAGAGAGTGTCAGTGAGAGTCTGTCTGTGAGAGAGTGTGAGACAGTTTCTGTGAGAGTGTCTGTGAGAGAGTATCTGTGAGAGTGTCTGTGAAAGACTATGATAGAGCCTGTCAGAGAGTGTCTGAGAGAGTCCGATAGAGTCTGTGAGAGTGTCTGAGAGAGTGTCTGTGAGAGTCTGTGAGAGAGTGTCTGTGAGACAGTATCTGTGAGAGAATGTCTGTGACAGTGTCTGTGAGAGTCTGAGAGTGTCTGTGAGACAGTGTGAGTGTCTGTGATAGTGTCTGAGAGTGTATGTAAGATTGTCTGTGAGAGTGTGTCTCAGAGTGCTTGTGAGTGAGTGTTTCTCTGAGAGTGTACTTGTGAGAGAGTGTCTGTGAGAAAGTATCTGTGAGAGAGTATCTGTGAGAGAATGTCTGTGAGTCTGTCTGTGAGAGTGTGAGACAGTGTCTGTGAGAGAGTCTGTGATATTCTGTGAGAGAGTGTCTGTGAGAGACTATGAGAGAGTCTGTGAGAGAGTGTCTGTGAGAGAGTGTGAGACAGTATCTGAGAGAGTGTCTGTGAGAGAGTGTCTGTGAGAGACTATGAGAGTGTCTGTGAGAGAGTGTCTGTGAGAGAGTGTCTGTGAGAGTCTGTGAGACAGTATCTGAGAGAGTGTCTGTGAGAGAGTGTCTGTGAGAGTGTCTGAGAGACTGTGAAAGTCTGAGAGTGTCTGTGAGAGAGACTCGGAGTCTGTGAGGGAGTGTCTGTGAGTGTCTGTGATAGTAATCAACAAAAAATTGTGCAGAGTTCCCAGAGGGGGCCAAAGAAGTGGCTCAAAATGACATTTCTCTCACTAATTAAGAACACACAAGTGCATAGTGTGAACCCTTGTTGGAAAGTTTAGGATACCTCACACAAGTGACCGGTTGGACAACAACTGTCATCCCATCCGGTGACCGTCCAGCGTCATCATTGGCATCCTGCTCCTACGGCAGGCTGGCGGTGCAATGCCCGTCGGGTAGCCCAGGAGGGCTACACTTTAGTGGAGATCTTTTTTTCCTGCCAACGGGTGTGTGAATGTAAGGGGCCTAAATGAAGTGCAATTGTGAGCGTGAGTGTGAATTCTAAAAAAAGTCAGTCGAGTCCATTAAGCAATTTTAATAGTGTGGCTCACTGCTTTGTTAAAAGGAATAAGGGGTATTAAGGAGTGATGGGTAATCTGATCAAACCTTATTCAACCCTTAGTGTGAAGCTGGTCAACATGTTTCTTGCCTAGACGGCAATTCATCAGGATCTATAAAGCTCATAAATTGCTAACGGTCCCTCTGATTTCAGAGAGATCGGAGATACGACCTGTACGTTGTCGCAGAGTTAATGTATTCCTTGGGGACCTATCAGGAACTGGGAAGGAAACAAAACAAGTGGTTACTCACTTTGTTTACTCTAGGGCCAGTTGACAACACGTGGTCCCGAGAGCGGGGTGTCCTTGAGTGGTCTAGGGGTGTGGAAGGTAGAAACCCCCGTGTATTTATGGTGTGTCCGTAAGAGAGAGAAAGTAAGGTTAAAAACCAGAACGTGGGTGGCTACGTCCTGTGAGTGGCATGCTTACTGAATAGGTGGCATGCTTCATGGTGTCTACATCTGCCATGTCCGATCTACACATCAGGTTTTGATGTGTCAGTTACACTGTTAAAAGATCAATGTTTACTTATTTCTATCCCCAGCATTGTAGTAAAGTGGAGGGAATGTAGTCAAAGATGACAATTTCAGTAAATAGCTTGAGCACAGAAAACACCGTGACAGATTGACACTCTGTGGAAAACGTCAAATGCTGACTAGCGACGTGGTGTATTTACATGATAGGTGCCGACTGGTCATGCTTGCCGAGTGGGAGCTGGCACAAACAATACACTTGCCCGCTAATCCCTTGGAGAAGGCCACCTCGGCTGACCTGGTGGGGCCAGCAACCAGCGAGGAGAGCCTGTAAATAAATCACAGGGAACGCGGGAGAAATGTCAATTACAATGCCGCGTTGCTAACTGCGGGCAGAAGCGCCGTGTCGGAGACCGGGCGCCGAGAGCACAGCTCAGCGCTCGTCTTGGTCTCGGGACTGGGCGGGGAAGGAGGGAAGGGGGAACAAAGGGAGACAGCGTCGGAAGAGAGTTTCTCCCGTCTTACCTCGTTAGTTGCTAGAGGAGAGCCTCTAGGCACCTACCCTTCCCACGTCGCTGCCGATTGCAGGACAGCCGGTAACAACACGGGGTTCCAGGCGAGGCAGAAAAGCGTGGGTTGCGCGCGCGCACATGGGGGCGTTTCTTTCAAGTTGCTGTGGCAACGTCAAACAAAGGTCAAAAAATTAGAAGAAAGCGAAGAAGCCAGCGCTGTACTCATGTGTCGAACTTGGGCGCCATCTTAGATAGGGACCTCAGGAGGATGGAGGTATTAAGATGAATGCTGGGTGAGTAGATGCCCAGTACCAATGTTAAAAAGCGAGGAGGTCTGTGTTAGGTCGAATTGGTAAATAAGGGCGCCATCTTGGAGAAGGACTCTTGAACATTAAAGATAAAATGAATATAGCCGGAGAAGGACAATGTAGTCCGAATCAGATACTATCTGGCTAAACTCGTCCATGGTACCGCATCGTTGAGGCCCAGGTCATCTGTATGTAGACGGTGTATCCATCTTTGTTCGAGTCTAAAGAGAGTTAGCTGATTGACTGATGGTAGGCTTTCAATGACCGTCCATCGGATACTTTCTATGGAATGGTTGTGCTCTTTACAATGTTCATAGAGTTTGGTGTGAGTTTTCAGGCAACGTATAATACTGTTATGCTCCATTATGCGCTGTTTAACAGGGCGCATTGTCATCCCAATATAAAGTTTCTCACACGGGCATATGAGAGCATAGATACATTTGGAACTGTTGCAGTTGGTGTGCTTGTTATATGTCCAAGTGAAATCTCTTTGTAGTTTGATAGTTTTTCCTTGGATGGTTTGGGGGCACACCACGCAGGAGCCACACCGGTAGTGCCCGGTTACCGGAGGAAGGTCCCAGAGGGTGTTTCCTGGTTGGGTACTGGTCTTCTTGGGGCGGGTATGGATCAGAGTATCCTTTAAGTTAGCTGTCCTTTTGAATGCAAAGCATGGGCGTGGGAGCTCAAGCCCTGCAGAGTTGAGAATGCCCCAGTGAGAATTGATAGTCTTTTTTATGAATGATGAGTGCCTGGTAAAGGAGGTTACACACGTGATCATCTCATCTTGTTCTTTAGGGTGAACCTCAAGCAGAGCTTCTCTGTTGTTGTTTAGTGCTCTTTTGGTTGACGTTTTCAATAATCGTGTAGGATAACCCCTGTCCCTTAGCTTGTGTTGTAGGGTTTGAGCTTCTTGCTTGAAATTTTCAATGGAACTGCAGTTACGCCGGAGGCGAAGAAATTGGCCGAAGGGTAAATTGTCCCTAAGGGCCCTCGTGTGGTGGCTGGTGTAAGGAAGTAGTGTCTGTGATAGTGTCTGTGAGAGTGTCTGTGAGAGTCTGTGAGAGTGTCTGTGGGAGTGCCTGTGAGAGTCTGTGAGAGTGTGCGTCTTTGAGAGTGTGCTTGTGAGGGAGTTTGTTTGTGAGAGTGGGCTTGTGAGAGTGTATGTGAGAGAGTATCTTGTGAGAGAGGGTGAGACAGTGTCTGTGAGAGTGTCTGTGAGTGTGAGAGAGTATATGTGAGAGATTGTGAGAGTGTACTTGTGAGAGAGTGTCTGTGATAAAGTATCTGTGAGAGAGCATCTGTGAGAGAATGTCTGTGAGTCTGTCTGTGAGAGAGTGTCTGTGAGAGAGTGTCTGTGAGAGTGTGAGACAGTGTCTGTGAGAGTGTGAGAGTGTCTGTGAGAGACTAGGAGAGAGTGTCTGTGAGAGAGTGTGAGACTGTGAGAGAGTGTCTGTGAGACAGTGTCTGTGAGAGTGTGAGAGTGTCTGCGAGAGTGTCTGCGAGAGTGTCAAGAGAATTTCTGAGTGTCTGTGAGTCTGAGAGTGTCTGTGAGAGTCTGAGAGTGTCTGTGAGAGAGTGTGTCTGTGAGAGTGCTTGTGTGAGAGTGTGCTTGTGAGAGAGTGTGAGAGAGTATCTGTGAGAGAGTGTCTGTGAGAGCCTGTCTGTGAGAGAGAGTGAGACAGTGTCTGTGAGAGAGTGTCTGTGAGAGACTATGAGAGTCTGTGAGAGTGTCTGAGAGTGTCTGAGAATATCTGTGAGAGTCTGGGAGAGAGTGAGTGTCTGTGAGAGTCTGTGAGTGTCGAGAGAATTTGAGTGTCTGAGAGAGTGTCTGTGAGAGTCTGTGACAGTGTGTCAGAGACAGTGTGCTTGTGATAGTGTGCTTGGGAGAGATTTTGAGAGAGTGTCTTTGAGAGTCTATCTGTGAGAGTTTGTGAGAGAGTATAAGAGACTATGAGAGTGTCTGTGAGAGTGTATGTGAGAGTCTGTGAGGGAGTGTCTGTGAGAGTCTGAGTGTCGAGAGAATGTGAGTGTCTGTGAGTCTGAGTTTCTGTGAGAGAGTGTCTGTGAAGGAGTATCTTTATGAGAGAGTCTGTGAGAGAGTGTCTGTGAGACTGTCTGTGAGACAGTGTCTGTGGGAGAGTGTCTTTGAGTGTGCGTGTGAGACAGTGTCTGAGAGTGTGTCTTTGAGAGAGTGCTTGTGAGAGTGTGCGATTGTGCTTGTGAGAGAGTCTGTGAGAGTATCTGAGAGTGTCTGAGAGACTGTGAGTGTTGTGGAAAGAAAAAGTGTATGGGGTTGTGTGTCGGGTTGTGTGTGTGGTTGTGAGGTTGTGTATGTGGGGGGTTGTGTGTGTGGGGGGGTAGTGTGTGGGGGGTTGTGTGTGGGGGGTGTTGGGTTGTTGTGTGTTTGCATGGGGTTGTGTGTGTGGGGTTATGTGTATGGGGTTGTGTGTGGGGGTGTTGTGTGGTGTGTTGGGTTGTGTGTTTGTAGGGTTGTGTGTGTGCGTGTGTGTGGGGTTGTGTCTGTGGGGGGTTGTGTGGTTGTATCTGGTTGTGTGTTTGTGTCAGGTTGTGTGGGGCTGTGTGTGTGGGGGGGGGGGGGTTGTGTGTGGGTTTGTGGGGGGTTGTGTGTTTATGGGGTTGTGTGTGTGTGAGGTTGTGGTTGTGTGTGTGGGTGTGTGTTTGGGGTTGTGTGTGGGTGTGTGTGTGTGTGTTTGAAGTTGTGTGGGGGGGTTGTGTGTGTAGGTGGGGTTTTGTGTGGGGTATTGGGTGTGCATAAGGTGTGTGTGTGGGGGGCATATGTGTGGGGGGTTGTGTCTGTGTGGGGGTTGTGTGTGTGTGTATGGGGTTGTGTGTGTGGTTTTGTGTGTGTGGTTGTGTGTGGGGGGTTGTGTGTGTTTGGGGTTGTGTGGTGTGTGGTGTGTAGGGTTTTGTATGTGTGGGGGGGTTGTGTGGTGTGTGTGGTTGGTTGTGTGTTTGTATGTAGTTGTGTGTCTGGTTGTGTGTTTGTGTGTGGTTGTGTGTGTGGGGGGTTGAGTATGTGGGAGGGTTGT
Organism: Lissotriton vulgaris; assembly: GCF_964263255.1. Taxonomy (NCBI): domain Eukaryota; kingdom Metazoa; phylum Chordata; class Amphibia; order Caudata; family Salamandridae; genus Lissotriton; species Lissotriton vulgaris. The sequence goes on from NC_141694.1 coordinate 1,326,464,185, forward strand.
GTGTGTGGGGTTGTGTGTGGGGGTTTGTGTGTGTGGGGATGTTGAGTGAGTGTGTATGTGTGTGGGGTTGTGTGTTGGGGTGTGTGGGGGCTCTGTGTGTGGTTTTGTGTGGGGTGTGTGTGTGTGAGGGGTTGTGTGTGTGGGACGCTGTGTGTGTGGGTGTGTAGGGTTGTGTGTGAGTGTGGGGTTGTGTGTGTGTGGGGGGGGGGGGTTGTATGTGTGTGGGTGAGTGTGAGGGGTTGTGTGTGGGAGGGTTGTGTGTGGATGGTTGTGTGTGGGGGGGGCTTGTATGTGGGGAGGGGTGTGTGGGGGTTTGTGTGTGTGTGTGTGGTTGTGTGTGGGGGGTTGTGTGGGGGGGTTGTGTGGGGGGGTTGTGTGTGTGGGGTTGTGTGTGGGGTTGTGTGTCAGGGGGGTTGTGCGGTGTGTGGGGTTGTGTGTGTGGGGGGTGCGTGTGGTTGTGTGGGTGTGTGTTTGTGTGTGGTTGTGTGTGTGTGGTTGTGTGTGTGTGGTTTGTGTGTGTGTGGGGGGGGTTGTGTGTGTGTGGGGGGTTGTGTGTGTGGGGTTGTGTGTGGGGGGTTGTGTGTGTGGTGCTGTGTGTGTGTGGGGTTGTTTGTGTGGTTATGGGGTGGTGTGTGTGTGTGGGTGTGAGTTTGTGGGTTTGTGTGTGGGAGGGTTGTATGTGTGGAGGGGTTGTGTGTGGGGTTGTGTGTATGGAGTTGTGTGTGTGTGTGGGTGGGGTTGTATGTGTGGGGTAGTGTGTGTGGGGTTGTGTGTGTGGTTTGGGTGTGTGGGGGGTTGTGTGTGGGGGGCTTGTGTGTGGGGGGTTTGTGTGTGTGGGGGGGTTGTGTGTGTGGGGTTGTGTGTGTGGGGTTGTGTGTGTTGGGGGTTGTGTGGTTGTGTGTGGTTGGTTGTGTGTGGTTGTGCATGTGGTTTAGTGTGGGGTTGTGTGGTTGTGTGTGTGGTTGGGTGTGGGGGGTTGTGTGTGTGGTTGTGTGTTGGGTTGTGTGTGTGGTTGTGTGTGTGGGGGGTTGTGTATGAGGGGTTTTGTGTGTGGGGGGTTTGTGTGCAGTGGGTTGTGTGTGTGGGGGAGGTTGTGTGTGGGGGTTGTGAGTGGGGGTGGGGGTGGGGGGTTGTGTGTGTGGGGGGGGTGTGGTTGTGTGCTTGCATGTGGTTGTGTGGGGTTATGTGTGTGGTTGTGTGTGGGGGGTTGTGTGTGTGGGGGGGTTGTGTGTGTGGGGTTGTATGTGGGGGGCTGTGTGTGGGGGGTTGTGTGTGTGGGGGTTGTGTGTGGGGTGTTATGTGTGTGTGGGGTTGTGTGTGTGGGGGGGTGTTGCATGTGTGGGGTTGTGTGTGTGGGGTTGTGTGTGGGGCGTTTGTGTGTGTTTGGGGGTGTGTGTGGTTATGGGGTTGTGTGTGTGGGTGTGAGTTTGTGGGGTTGTGTGTGTGGGGGTTGTGTGTGGGGGTTGTGTGTGTGTGGGGTTGTGTCTGTGGGGGTTTGTGTGGTTGTATCTGGTTGTGTGTTTGTGTCAGGTTGTGTGGGGCTGTGTGTGTGTATGGGGGGGTTGTGTGTGGGGGTTTGTGGGGGGTTGCATGTGTGGGGGGTTGTGTGTGTGGGGGGTTGTGTGGTTATGGGGTTGTGTGTGTGTGAGGTTGTGGTTGTGTGTGTGGGTGTGTGTTTGGGGTTGTGTGTGTGGGTGTGTGTGTGTGTGTTTGAAGTTGTGTGTGGGGGGTTGTGTGTGTAGGTGGGGTTTTGTGTGGGGTATTGGGTGTGCATAAGGTGTGTGTGTGTGGGGGGCATATGTGTGGGGGGTTGTGTCTGTGTGGGGGTTGTGTGTGTGTGTATGGGGTTGTGTGTGTGTGGTTTTGTGTGTGTGGTTGTGTGTGGGGGGAGTTGTGTGTGCTCGGGGTTGTGTGGTGTGTGGTGTGTAGGGTTTTGCATGTGTGGGGGGTTGTGTGGTGTGTGTGGTTGGTTGTGTGTTTGTATGTGGTTGTGTGTCTGGTTGTGTGTGTGTGGTTGTGTGTGTAGGGGGTTGTGTATGTGCGAGGGTTGTGTGTGTGGGGTTTGTGTGTGTGGGGAGGTTGAGTGAGTGTGTATGTGTGTGGGGTTGTGTGTTGGGGTGTGTGGGGGGTTCTGTGTGTGGTTTTGTGTGGGGTGTGTGTGTGTGGGGGGTTGTGTGTGTGGGGCGCTGTGTGTGTGGGTGTGTAGGGTTGTGTGTGAGTGTGGGGTTTTGTGTGTGGGGGGTTGTGTGTGTGGGTGAGTGTGAGGGGTTGTGTGTGGGAGGGTTGTGTGTGGGGGGTTGTGTGTGGGGGGCTTGTGTGTGGGGAGGGGTGTGTGGGGGGTTTGTGTGTTTGGGGGGTTGTGTGTGTGTGGTTGTGTGTGTGTGGGGGGGTTGTGTGTGGGGGGTTGTGTGGGGGGGTTGTGTGTGTGGGGTTGTGTGTGGGGTTGTGTGTCAGGGGGGTTGTGTGGTGTGTGGGGCTGTGTGTGTGGGCGGGTGCGTGTGGTTGTGTGGGTGTGTGTTTGCGTGTGGTGTGTGTGGTTGTGTGTGTGTGGTTGTGTGTGTGTAATTTGTGGGTGTGTGTGTGGGGGGTTGTGTGTGTGGGGGGGTTGTGCATGGGGGGCTGTGTGTGTGGGGTTGTTTGTGTGGTTATGGGGTGGTGTGTGTGTGGGTGTGAGTTTGTGGGTTTGTGTGTGGGAGGGTTGTATGTGTGGGGGGTTGTGTGTGGGGTTGTGTGTATGGAGTTGTGTGTGTGGGGTGGGGTTGTATGTGTGGGGTAGTGTGTGTGGGGTTGTGTGTGTGGTTTGAGTGTGTGGGGGGTTGTGTGTGGGGGGCTTGTGTGTGGGGGGTTTATGTGTGTGTGGGGGGTTGTGTGTGTGTGGGGGGGGTTGTTTGTGTGGGGTTGTGTGGTGTGTGGGGTTGTGTGTGTGGGCGGGTGCGTGTGGTTGTGTGGGTGTGTGTTTGTGTGTGGTGTGTGTGGTTGTGTGTGTGTGGTTGTGTGTGTGGTTTGTGTGTGTGTGTGGGGGGTTGTGTGTGTGGGGTTGTGTGTGTTGGGGGCTGTGTGTGGTTGGTTGTGTGTGGTTGGTTGTGTGTGGTTGTGTGGTTGTGTGTGTGGTTGGGTGTTGGGGGTTGTGTGTGTGGTTGTGTGTGGGGGGTTGTGTATGAGGGGTTTTGTGTGTGGGGGGTTTGTGTGCAGGGGGTTGTGTGTGTGGGGGAGGTTGTGTGTGGGGGTTGTGAGTGGGGGTGGGGGTGGGGGGTTGTGTGTGTGTGGTTGTGTGCTTGCATGTGGTTGTGTGGGGTTATGTTTGTGGTTGTGTGTGGGGGGTTGTGTGTGTGGGGGGGTTGTGTGTGTGGGGTTGTATGTGGGGGGCTGTGTGTGGGGGGTTGTGTGTGTGGGGGTTGTGTGTGGGGTGTTATGTGTGTGGGGTTGTGTGTGTGTGGGGGGGTTGCATGTGTGGGGTTGTGTGTGTGGGGTTGTGTGTGGGGCGTTTGTGTGTGTTTGGGGTTGTGTGTGTGGTTATGGGGTTGTGTGTGTGTGGGTGTGAGTTTCTGGGGTTGTGTGTGTGGGGGTTGTGTGTGTGGGGGGGTTGTGTGTGTGTGTGGTTGTGTGTGGGTTTGTGTGTGTGGGGTTGTGTATGTGGGATTGTGTGTGAGTGTGTGGGGTTGTGTGAGTATGTGGTTTGTGTGTTGGGGTGTGTGTGTGTCTGGGGAAGTTGTGTGTGGGGGGATGTGTGTGTGTGTGGTTGTGTGTGGGGTTGTGAGTGGGGGGTTTTGGGTGTATGGGGGTTGTGTGTGTGGGGTTGTTTGTGTAAATGTGGGGTTGTGTGTGTGGAGGGTTGTGTGTGTACTGGGGTTGTGTGTGTTGGGGGTTGTGTGTGTTTGGTGTTGTGTGTGTGGGGTTGTTTGTGTGTGGGGTTGTGTTTGTTGGTGGATTGTATGTGTGGGGTTGTGTGGGGGGGGTTTAGTGTGTGTGTGGTTTTTGTGTGTGTGGGGTTGTGTGTGGGGGGGGCTTGTGTGTGGGGGGGTTGTTGTGTGTGGGGGTTTGTGTGTGTGGGGGGTTGTGTCTGTGTGGGGGGTTGTGAGTGGGGGGTTGGGTGTGTTGGGTTGTGTGTGTGGGGGGTTTGTGTGTGTTGGGTTGTGTGTGTTGGGTTGTGTGGTGTGTGGGTTTGTGTGTGTGGGGTTGTGTGTGGGGGGTTGTGTGGTTGTGTGTGGTTGTGTGTGGGGTTGTGTGTGTGGTTGTGTGTGGTGGGTTGTGTGTGTGGGGTTGTGTGTGTGGTTGTGTGTGTGGGGTTGTGTGTGTGGGTGTGTGCGGGGGGGGTGTGTGTGGGGTTGTGAGTGTGGGTGGCTTGTGTATGTGTGCAGGTGGTTGTGTGTGGGGTGGTTGTGTGGGGGGTGTTGTGTGTGCGAGTGCATGGGTTTGTGTGTTGGGGTGTGTAGGGGCTGTGTGTGTGGGGGGTAGTGTGTGGTTGTGTGTGTGTGGAGGGTTGTGTGTGTATGGGGGTTGTGTGTGTTTGGGGTTGTGTGTGGGGTGTTTGTGTGTGTAGTGATGTGTGTGGGGGGCTTGTGTGTGGGGGAGGCTGTGTGTGGGGGTTTGTGTGTGGGGGGTTGTGCGTGAGTAAGGGGTTGTGTGTGAGTGGGGGGTTGTGTGTGTTGGCTTGTGTGTGTGTGTGCGGTTGTTTGTGTGTGTGGGGTTGTGTGTGTTGGGTTGTCTGGTGTGTGGGGTTGTGTGTTGGGATTGTGTGTGGGGGCTGTGTGGTTGTGTGTGGTTGTTGTGTGTGTGTGGTTGTGTGTGGGGTTGTGTAGTTGTGTATGTGGTTGTGTGTGGTGAGTTGTGTGTGGGGGGTTGTGTGTGGGGTTGTGTTTGTGTGTGTGTGGGGTGGTTGTGTGTGGGGGGTGTTGTGTGTGAGTGTGTGGGGTTGTGTGGGTTTGTGTGTTGGGGTGTGCGGGGATATGTGTGTGTGGGGGTGTTGTGGTTGTGTGTGTGGTTGTGTGCGTATTAGTGTGTTAGGATGTGTGTGGGTTGTGTATGTGAGTGCGTGGGGTTGTGTGTGGGGTGAGGTGTGTGGGGTTGCGTGTGGGGTTGTGTGTGTGGGGGGGGTTTGGGGGGTTGTGTGTGGGGGGTGTTGTGTGTGTGGGGGGTTGTGTGTGTGTGGTGTTGTGTGTTGGTGGGGTTGTGTGTGGTGGGTTCTTTGTGTGGGGGGTTGTGTGTGTGGGGGGAGGTTATGTTTGTGTGGGTTTGTGTGGGGGGTTGTGTGTGTTTGGGGGGTTGTGGGTGTTTGGGGGGTTGTGTGTGGGGGGTTGTGTGTGTAGCAGGTTGTGTGTGTGTGTGTGTGTGGTGTGTGTGTGTGGGGGGGTATTGTGTGTGTGTGTGTGGGGTTGTGTGGTGTGGGGTTGTGGGTGCGTAGGGTTGTGTGTGTGTCGGCGTGTGTGTGGTTGTGTTTGTGTGTGGTTGTGTTTGTGTGTGGTTGTAGGGTTGTGTAGTTGTATGTTATGTGTTTGTGTCTAGTTGTGTGGGATTATGTGTGTGGTTGTGTGTGTGTGGGGTTGTGTGTGTGGGAGGGTTGTGTGTGTGTGGGGTTGTGTGTGGGGTGGTTGTGTGTGCGTGGGGTGGTTTGGGTGTGTGGGGGTTGTGTGTGTGTGGTTATGGGGTTGTGTGTGGGTGTGCGTTTGTGGGGTTGTGTGTATGGGGGGTTGTGTGTGTGGGGGTGATTGTTTGGGGTTGTATGTGTGTGTGGGGTTGTGTGTGGGGGGGTTGTGTGTGGGGTGTGTGTGTGGGGTGGGGTTGTGTATGGGGTTGTGTGTGTGGGGTGGGGTTGTGTATGGGGTTGTATGTGTGGGGTTTGTGTGTGTGGGGGGGTTGTGTGTGTGTGAGGCTTGTATGTGGGGGGTTGTGTGCGTGGGGGGGTTTGTGTGAGGGGGGTTGTGTGTGTTGGGATGTCGGTGTGGGGGGTTGTGTGTGGGGGGGTTGTGTGTGTGTGGGGTTGTGTGGTGTGTGGGGTTTTGTGTGTGTAGGGTTGTGTGTGTGGGGTTGTGTGTGTGTGTGGGGTTGTGTGATTGTGCGTGTGTGGTTGTGTGTGGTTGCATGGTTGTGTGTGGGATTGTGTGTGTAGGGTTGTGTGTGTGGGGTTGTGTGTGGGGTTGTGTGTGTGGGGTTGTGTGTGTGGGGTTGTGGGTGTAGGGTTGTGTGTGTTGGGTTGTGTGTGGGCGGTTATGTGTGTGGGGGTTGTGTGTGTGTGGGGTTGTGTATGTGTGGTTGTGTGTGTGGGGTTGTATTTGTGGTTGTGTGGTTGTGTGTGGGGTTGTGTGGGTGGGGTTGTGTGTGGGGTTGTGTGGGTGGGGTTGTGTGGATGGGGTTGTGTGTGGGGTTGTGTGTGTTGGGTTGTGTGTGTGGGGGTTGTGTGTGGGGGGGTTGTGTGTGGGGTTGTGTGTGTGTGGGGTTGTGTGTGGGGTTGTTTGCGTGAGTGTGTGGGGTTGTTAGTATGTGAAGTTGTGTGTGTGGGGTGGTGTATGTGTGTGGGGTGTGTGTATGTGTGGTTGTGTATGTGAGTGTGTGGGGTTGTGTGTGTGGGGGGTTGTGTGTGTGGGGTTGTTTGTGGGGGGTTGTGTGTGTGGGGGTTGTGTGTGGGAGGGTTGTGTGTGGGGGGGTTGTGTGTGTGGAGGGTGTTGTGTATGGGGGTTGTGCGTGTGTGGGGTTGTGTGTGTTGGGGGGTTGTGTGTGTGGGGTTGTGGGTGAGTGTGTGGGGGGGTTGTGTGTGGGGGTTGTGTAAGAGGGGGATTTTGTGAGGGGGTTGTGTGTGTGGGGTTGTGTGTGTTGTGTGAGAGGGGGGTTGTGTGTTAGGGGGTTGTGTGTGGGGGGGATTGTATGTGGGGGTTGTGTGTGGGGGGTTGTGTTTGTGGGGTTGTATGTGTGTGGGGTTGTGTGTATGGGGGTGTTTGTGTGGGGTTGTGGGTGTGGGGGGTTGTGTGTATGGGGTAACAGAATGGGATGGGAGGTGAGGCTGTGAATGGGATGGAAGGGATGAGAGAGTGACAGAAGGGGAGAGAATTAAAGAGGTAAAGAAGAAAGTAATGGAAATAAAGTGGGATGGGAGGGGAACTAGGAGGGAGAGGGGGTAGTGGGAGAGTGGGGTTAAGGGAAAGAAGGGATGGGTTAGAGAAGGGTGGGGGAAGGGAATGGAAATGAAAGGAAAGAAAAAAGGAGGGGAAGAAGGCGGAGAAGAAAAAGGAGGAGAAAGGCAGGGAAAGGAAGGGAGAAGGGAGCGGAGGGCAAATGAGAGAGAGGGAGGTGAGGGGAAGGGTAGGGTATGGAAGAAGAGATGGGTGAGGGGAAAGGGGAGAGAATGGTGAAGAGGAAGGGTGGTGAAGGAAGGAAGAATAAGGAAGAAAGGATGGGTAAGTGGAAGGGGAGCAGAAAATGAGCAGAGGCGATGGGAACAGATTGGAAGGTAAAGAGGATATGAATGGGAGGGAATGGAGGGGAAGAGAAGGGAAGGGGTGGAGATGGAAAAGGAGATAGAGTGCAGGATGGGACCGGAATGGATTGAATGGGAAGGGTAGGAGAGTGACAGAAGGGGAGAGGATTAAAGAGTGATGGAGAAAAGAGAACTTAAAAGAAAAAATGAGGAGAAGGGGATATGAGAGGAGAGATAGGAATGTAAGGTAGAGAGGGAAAAACGGGAAAGAGAAAGGAAAAGGGGAGGGAAGTTTCAAGCCAGTATCAAGTCAGTATCAAGTCAGTATCAAGTCAGTATCAAGCCAGTATCAAGTCAGTATCAAGTCAGTATCAAGCCAGTATCAAGTCAGTTTAAAGTTTGGGTTCAGTTCAGTTTCAAGTTCGTTTTCATTTGGTTTCTATACTCACCTCGTCCCTTTCACCCAGCCCCGCCCAGTTCTTTTGGAGCCTGTGAGGCCCCGGCCCCCTCGGCCTCTCGGGGGGGGGGGGGGGGGGGGCTCGGCTCCGGCCGCCAGCTGTGGTCCGCTCCGTCCGGTGCTCATGAGTGCAATGCCGCGGCTGCCTGGTTACCAGCCTTGTATACCACGGACACGTCACAATAGAGACCTTCAACCTGTCATCATGCATCACCGGTTTATGGGCGATGACAAGTGCTGCATGCGGTGTAAGAGGTGGGGCAGCCGTGACACGGCTTTAATTCAATTACCTTTTTTTAAAAAAAACTATTTAATCACGAAATTATCCAGCGATGAGCCTGAAAGACGATCTACTCCTGCCCGACCTTCTCCCCCTTCAGTGGCCTCTCCTTGTCTCTGCTGCGGCTGAGGCCTCCCCTCTGCACTTAGCCTCGACCTTGTGTCATCACAGTGGAGGGCCTGGCACGTCACAGGTGTTCCATCCTCAGGATTCCCGTGATGGTGCTGGCCTGGACCTCGTGACATCACAGGGGAGGGCCTGGCACGTCACAGCTGTTCCATTCACAGGATTCCCCTGCTGGTGCTGGCCTGGACCTCGTGACATCACAGGGGAGGGCCTGGCACGTCATAGTTGTTCCATTCACAGGATTCCCCTTCTGGTGCTAGCCTGGACCTCGTGACATCACAGAGGACGGCCTGGCACGTCACAGGTGTTCCATTCACAGGATTCCCCTGCTGGTGCTAGGCTGGACCTCGTGACATCACAGAGGAGGGCCTGTCACGTCACAAGTGTTCCACCCACAGGATACTGCTGCTGGTGCTAGGCTGGACCTCGTGACATCACAGAGGAGGGCCTGTCACGTCACAGCTGTTCCATTCACATGATTCCCCTACTGGCGCTAGCCTGGACCTCGTGACATCACAGAGGAGGGCCTGGCACGTCACAGGTGTTCCATCCACAGGACTCTGCTATTGGGAAGGCGCAGACATTTTATATAAATGTATAATGTGGAGTTTTCGTATTCTTAGTTTAAAATAAATATTTTCGACATTAGGCGCATTGTCCTGCACCAGGTGCGCAATGAAAGGTTGGGCTGATAGCCCCCCACCCCCTCCCTCCCACCCTCCCTCAGTTGGCGTGGGCTGGACTCTCCATGCGGAGGCTGCAGGCCTGAAGGCCTCTCTCACCGGAAGTGTCCGCTCTCTCCTCCAGACAGTAGTGCAGGTTTCCACAGCAATGAGGCGAGGTCTAAGTGACGGTCGCAAGACGTGAACTGTAATGGAGGGGCCTCGTAAGGAGCTGAGCCACTCTAGGGAGATCAGAAGGGAAAGACTGAAACCAGGGGATGACAGAGAAAAGGGGAGTCTGATGAAGGGAGAACTCAATGGAGAGGCTGGGGAGCGAGAGGAAGGGAGACCTCGGGGAGAGTCGAGGGATGGGTAAAGGTTGGGGAGTGAGATGAAGGGAGACCTCGGGGAGACTCAAATGGTGGGTAGAGGCTGGGGAGTCCGATGAAGGGAGACCTCAGGGAGAGTCAAGGGGTGGGTATGAAGGGAGACCTTGTGGAGAGTCAAGGGGTGGGTAGAGGCTGGGGAGTCCGATGAAGGGAGAACTCAATGGAGAGGCTGGGGAGCGAGAGGAAGGGAAACCTCGGGGAGAGTCGAGGGATGGGTAAAGGTTGGGGAGTGAGATGAAGGGAGACCTCGGGGAGAGTCAAGGGATGGGTAGAGGCTGGGGAGTGAGATGAAGGGAGACCTCGGAGAGAGTCAAGGGGTGGGTTGAGGCTGCGGAGTCCGATGAAGGGAGAACTCGGGGAGAGTCAAGGGGTGGGTAGAGGCTGGGGAGTCCGATGAAGGGAGACATCGGGGAGAGTCAAGGGGTGGGTAGAGGCTGGGGAGTCCGATGAAGGGAGACATCGGGGAGAGTCAAGGGGTGGGTATGAAGGGAGACCTTGTGGAGAGTCAAGGGGTGGGTAGAGGCTGGGGAGTCCGATGAAGGGAGACCTCAGGGAGAGTCAAGGGGTGGATATGAAGGGAGACCTTGTGGAGAGTCAAGGGGTGGGTAGAGGCTGGGGAGTCCGATGAAGGGAGAACTCAAAGGAGAGGCTGGGGAGTGAGATGAAGGGAGACCTCGGGGAGACTCAATGGGTGGGTAGAGGCTGGGGAGTCCGATGAAGAGAAACCTCAGGGAGAGTCAAGGGGTGGGTATGAAGGGAGACCTTGTGGAGAGTCAAGGGGTGGGTAGAGGCTGGGGAGTCCGATGAAGGGAGACCTCGGGGAGAGTCAAGGGGTGGGTAGAGGCTGGGGAGTCCGATGAAGGGAGACCTCAGGGAGAGTCAAGGGGTGGGTAGAGGCTGGGGAGTGAGATGAAGGGAGACCTCAGGGAGAGTCAAGGGGTGGGTAGAGGCTGGGAGTGAGATGAAGGGAGACCTCAGGGAGAGTCAAGGGGTGGATAGAGGCTGGGGAGTCCGATGAAGGGAGACCTCTGGGAGAGTCAAGGGGTGGGTAGAGGCGGGGGAGTCCGATGAAGGGAGACCTCAGAGGAGAGTCAAGGGGTGGGTAGAGGCTGGGGAGTCCGATGAAGGGAGACCTCAGGGAGAGTGAAGGGGTGGGTAGAGGCTGGGGAGTCCGATGAAGGGAGACCTCAGGGAGAGTCAAGGGTGGGTAGAGGCTGGGGAGTCCGATGAAGGGAGAACTCAATGGAGAGGCTGGGGAGTCCGATGAAGGGAGACCTCGGGGAGAGTCAAATGGTGGGTAGAGGCTGGGGAGTCCGATGAAGGGAGACCTCAGGGAGAGTGAAGGGGTGGGTATGAAGGAAGACCTTGTGGAGAGTCAAGGGGTGGGTAGAGGCTGGGGAGTCCGATGAAGGGAGACCTCGGGGAGAGTCAAGGGGTGGGTAGAGGCTGAGGAGTCCGATGAAGGGAGACCTCAGGGAGAGTCAAGGGGTGGGTAGAGGCTGGGGAGTGAGATGAAGGGAGACCTCAGGGAGAGTCAAGGGGTGGGTAGAGGCTGGGGAGTGAGATGAAGGGAGACCTCAGGGAGAGTCAAGGGGTGGGTAGAGGCTGGGGAGTCCGATGAAGGGAGACCTCTGGGAGAGTCAAGGGGTGGGTAGAGGCTGGGGAGTCCGATGAAGGGAGACCTCAGAGGAGAGTCAAGGAGTGGGTAGAGGCTGGGGAGTCCGATGAAGGGAGACCTCAGGGAGAGTCAAGGGGTGGGTATGAAGGGAGACCTTGTGGAGAGTCAAGGGGTGGGTAGAGGCTGGGGAGTCCGATGAAGGGAGACCTCGGGGAGAGTCAAGGGGTGGGTAGAGGCTGGGGAGTCCGATGAAGGGAGACCTCGGGGAGAGTCAAGGGGTGGGCAGAGGCTGGGGAGTCTGATGAAGGGAGACCTCGGGGAGAGTCGAGGGATGGGTAAAGGCTGGGGAGTGAGGTGAAGGGAGACCTCGGGGAGAGTCAAGGGGTGGGCAGAGGCTAGGGAGTCTGATGAAGGGAGTCCTCAGGGAGAGTCAAGGGGTGGGTGAAGGCTGGGGAGTGAGAGGAAGGGAGACCTCGGGGAGAGTCAAGGGGTGGGTAGAGGCTGGGGAGTCCGATGAAGGGAGACCTCGGGGAGAGTCAAGGGGTGGGTAGAGGTTGGGGAGTCCGATGAAGGGAGACCTCGGGGAGAGTCAAGGGGTGGGCAGAGGCTGGGGAGTCTGATGACGGGAGACCTCGGGGAGAGTCAAGGGGTGGGTAGAGGCTGGGGAGTCCGATGAAGGGAGACCTCAGGGAGAGTCAAGGGGTGGGTATGAAGGGAGACCTTGTGGAGAGTCAAGGGGTGGGTAGAGGCTGGGGAGTCTGATGAAAGGAGACCTCGGGGAGAGTCGAGGGATGGGTAAGGGCTGGGGAGTGAGGTGAAGGGAGTCCTCAGGTAGAGTCAAGGGGTGGGTGAAGGCTGGGGAGTGAGAGGAAGGGAGACCTTGGGGAGAGTCAAGGGGTGGGTAGAGGCTGGGGAGTCCGATGAAGGGAGACCTCAGGGAGAGTCAAGGGGTGGGCAGAGGCTGGGGAGTGAGATGAAGGGAGACCTCGTGGAGAGTCAAGGGGTGGGTAGAGGCTGGGGAGTCTGATGAAGAGAGACCTCGGGGAGAGTCAAGGGGTGGGTAAAGGCTGGGGAGTCTGATGAAGGAAGACCTCGGGGAGAGTCAAGGGGTGGGTAGAGGCTGGGGAGTCCGATGAAGGGAGACCTCAGGGAGAGTCAAGGGGTGGGTAGAGGCTGGGGAGTCCGATGAAGGGAGACCTCTTGTGAAAGTTAAGGGGTGGGTAGAGCTTGGGGAGTCAGAGGTAGGAGTTGTTGGTTTAGGGAGAGAGAGTTGTAGCATGTTTGGATTCATGGGACTACGAGAGGCTGTAGTGTCAAGCAAAGGATGAACTGCTACGATGACAAGGTGGTCATGGGGGTGACTGGGGTTGAGGATTTGGTTAGGGGGAGAGGAGAGAGGTAGTGAAGTCAGAAGATGTCATCAGTTTGAGGAGTGGGAAAATAAATAGAGGCTGTGGTGCAGGGGGAGAATAATTGGAGGCTGGAGTAGAGGGCCAGTGGATTGGAGACCGGCAGGATGAAGGTGAAGCACAGGCTGGCTGTCCCTCAGTGCTAGACTGACAGCCAGCGTGGGACAGTTCTAACTGGCTGTATTGTCTACTGTTGGTTATCGTCGTTGGGTCTGGTGGTACATAAATGAGGAGCACGGGGAGGAACTGGGATCAAGCCCCCCACATACAAGTACCAGCACATAGAGTGGGCCGGGCTCACTTATGCATGCCCATTCCCATTGTGTGTTGCATAGCAGAAGGCTGATTTTCTCAACCCTTTACCTGCCAATATCTGCCTGTCCACCACATCTATCTACCCTTCTGCTGATGCCCCAGCATCTCTATATGTGATGCCTTCCTCCGCCTGCACAGCCCCGGTCAGGTCTGAGTGTCGGGCAGTAAACTGGCAAGGTAGGTGGCTTGGCAGAGACTACGCTTTTCTACTGTTTGCCAGTTTATGTGCACAGCCGGTGTGTTACTGTGAACATTTCTACCTCTGAGTGCATTTCTGTTACACACACACTTCACCAGTGTGTCAATGAATTGTGCTACATTGTGGTAAATTTGTGCATTGTTGTGACATTGTGGAAATGGGGCAAGTGAGTACATTTCTGTTGGGTTGTGGAAAATGGGCGAATATGTGCAATGCTGAGTTAGTAGTGTATGTCAAGGGGCATTAGACTGGGCAGTGAAGGGTTAATGTGTGTACTGTGTGGGTATCTGGTTTTCTAAAGTAATGTTATGTTGTCATGTTATCTGTACTGTTAGGCTTGTACCATTAGTATGGTATTGCAATAGCGGTTAGTGTTGACCAAAAATGGCGGGGCGTGGAGACGGAAAAAAAACGTACCTTCGACCGGCCGCTTCACGCTCTTTTGCTCCTCTCCTCTCTTCCAATCACAGGCTCCCAGACTCCACTGCAGCCAATCCTGACGCTGCTCTCATGCGGCTGGTGGCAGTATGAAAGAAGTGTCGGGATTGGCCTGAGTGCTGTGAATTTACGCTCCCAGTCAGACTGGGAGCCTGTGCCTGCTTTCTCCAACCTGGCAATGCAGCTCGGGTTAGAGACAGCTTCAGTGCGCATGACGGTTTGGCTGGCCAAACCATTTTGTTAACTGAAGGCAGGGCCCACCACTCCCCCTCTGTGCCTGTATTCCCCCCTGGCCCGCCCCCAAAGACGCGTCAGGAAAGGTAAAATAAAACAACATTAACAAGTGTTTATTATCTTTTTACAATTCCTTTCCTGCCATTTTGAGGCAGCTGGCGAGGGTGGGGGGTGACGTTCCTACGCCATAGCAAAGGAGCCGCCGCTGTGGTATTGTGGTGCTTTCATATGTGTGTCCTTTCGTACATTGGGAGATTTCCACCAATCAATTGTTAATTGTTTGGTTGTGCTTTGTAGTGATTTCTTAAAGGTTTTGTATAGTCAAGTTTATTGTTACTTAATGTGAAACTAACATGAGCTGATTCTAGTAAAGCCCTTCCTAGTGGTCAGTGTCTGTGGTGTGCTGAAGCACTTTGGTGTTTCTCATTGAGCTGGGTGCTCAGTTGTCCATTGGCCTCCCAGCTAGGGAGATGGTTTTCTGGCAGCATCACTAGTCTGGTAAAAGTTATTGAAGCAATGTGTGCAGTACATTTACGTAAGATTATCTGAATGCCTCCAAGGCGTTTGTTGATGTGTTGCTTGGGTAGAGCTGTGGAGCTGGCAGCACTCTGCCAACTATATACAGCGCCTGGATACCCCCTAGGGTGATACGCAGCGCTATACAAATACCGTCTGATTGATTGATGGATATGACTTCAGTGTTCTGGTGTGCAGTCAGTGAAGCTATCTGTTGTGTTTGAGAAAAGAAGATAATTAATCTAGTTGGCAAGGTGTTGTGTAAGTGGGTATTGTTGCAAAAAATAAAGTTCTTGTGTGATGGGAGTTAGGATCAGAGAAGCAAAGCAGGAGAGAGGGAGTGACCAACATGAATTCAGTGTGTGTGTGTCTGTATGAGGCGTGTCTGCAGTGTTATAGATGTAATTTGCTGTTGAGTGGCAATTTTTAGGGGGGGGGGGGTGTTAATGCACCATATGCAGAGATTATATGTAATTTATTTGTCCCAGGTTCTGATCCTCCTCCTTTATGGAAGTGGGTAAACTCAGATTCTGCACAGATCTGTGTTACCTTTGTATCAAAAATTCCAATTCTAAAAACGTAGCTCCATTCCAGCAGTTTACTGCCAGTAGGAGCTTTGTGTAGGAGAGTAGGGTCTGCTTCCTATGGTCACCCCCACTTTTTGCTCTAATATACTGGTTTCTCGACTTTAGTGTGGCTGTGGGCCTGCTAATCAGACCCACAGCCCAGCTGTTCTCTCTCTAAATTCATACCATGTACTTTAGGTACATACCTAATTGGGCATTGGGTCACCTTTGTGAGCCCCTGTATAGTGTACCATAGGTACCCAGGGCATAGGTGCATCCAAGGCCTACCAGGGGCTGCAGCATGTATTATGCCACCCCTGGCTGGCCATCCAATTTGACACAACTGGATGATCACTCAGCTGGGGCAAGGTCGTGTAATTACCCCTTGCTTAGGTATAGTATCCCTATACCTACCATTACATATAGACACATATATACCTATAAGTCACTCCTATGGCAGGCCTTGACAACCCTGAAGGCAGAGTGCTTGGTTTTATGTGAGATGGTGCTCTAGCATGAGCTGAGCCTGTCTGCAGCTTTCGGTACCATGTCCTTATAGCTGTTCTATGATATAGCCATACCATAAACTCTTAAGTGCATTCTAATCCTTGAGGTTAATGCTAACTTTGGTTTGGCTTTATCAAAACATGTCGTGTAAGGTGTCATACTCTTTGGAATACTACCCCCCCCCCCCCAGTTCTGGCGGCGGGGGTAGCATTCCACCCTTCTAGAGGGAGAAGACATGTGGTTGTAGCTTTACCCGGTTAAAGTTAAACAGAGCCCCAGCATCACAAAATGGATGCTGCTGCCACAGACACAGTCTGACCTCGAGCAGCTGAGAGCCCTTCCAGCGAGGGAGGAATGGACAATAGGTTTCCTGCCTTGGGAGGTGCTAGCACCTCCCCAGACAGGCTATAGTGTATTGGGGCAGGGTGGGTTGAATGAAATGAGGCACTCCCTGGGGCACACAAGGTGCTCCATGCATAGCCCGGTTCAAACCAGTTGCTGGGGCACTCCAGCCCCAGCTCTGGCCCCGTTCCCATTGAAAGTCTATGAGAACCTGATTGTGTGTTTAGACACTACACACGCATCCTGTGAGACTCCTACTTCCTAACATGTGGTTGTTCAGTGTAGTCCCGGCATTTCCCTAGGCCCTAGGCCTATTCACTTTTCCTGAAGTGGTCCTTATACCACTTATTTAGTATATGGTTCGTGAGGCCCCAAGGGCAGAATTGTATTTGTGCAACTTATAGTATGCTTATTGAGTAACTTGTGCTGTATCTCGAACTCTGACCTCATAAAGAGGGCAGAGGCGTTGTGTTAGTAATAAATACATATATATTTGATATATACCTTGTGTGGTGTCCTTTCCTTTGGTATTCAAGGGGTTATTATTGGTAAAACAATTGGCTTCACATGCTCTCTGAAGTATTAACCTAAGACTGCTTTGTCCATGCTACCACTAGGATAGCTGGTCTATAAGGTTGACTTTACAACCATCACCATAAGGGTTGTTTGGACTGATACAGGGTGCCCACTAGAATAGTGGACATCACATATCAGGCCAACTTCTCACACTTTGTATCAGGGTATAGGGGTTAAAATGAGCAAACTTGAAAAATATATTAAAACATACTAAATTGCACCATTTCACGCCCAAGATCACCTCAATCTGTCCGAACTGGCATCTTTTTGCTACTATAAAAAGCTTTGAGCTTGTCTGTTGTGATTCATGTAAGATTTAGTTATTAAGTAGGACAAGTGGATTTCTCTAAAGGGCAAGCAGATTTCTGAATAATTTTGCCTTTAGGGAAGCAGATTTTTACGAGACTTCCACACCCCTGAAACTGCCTCATCTTTTTTTCCTATACATTCCAAAAAGAGTAATTAAGTAGATTTCCCATTGAAACACAGTACAAACACAAAGTGTGGTCTAAACAATATTTCTGCCTTTTTATTTTTCAAGGGGTTAGATTATCCAATAATACAGTGTGTCATCATTCACATGTACCGTGGTATACCACGAAGGTACCACAGTATACCGCGGCCCAATATATCACTAAGTTATTGTGCCTTATTACTGAAAAACAAGTGAAGAAATTTAGATCACAAAACAAAAAAGACCCTTTCCACCCCATCACCAGGTCTTCAGACGGTTGGTGAAGACCTGGCTTTTCTATCAACTTTAATTCCTCACCTATCCCCCACTCTGTCTGGCTTTAGCTCTGGGTCGCCTCAGCCATTCACTCTACAAGTATTTTAATCTAATCTAATCTAATCTAATCATAATCTATATTAATGCCAGATTTCATGTACATGTGCTTAGTCATTTTGTCGCTACCTCTGTCTAAAAAGTCTAAAGGAAATACATAGGCGGATAAACCTGTTTTGGGACCCCTCGTCTTTTCTTTGCAACATCTTAACTAATCATCAAAAAACTTTGTGTCCGCTGCCAATGTAGAAAAAAGAATAGGTCTGCTAAATTTCGTGGAGATTCATTAAACGGTGACAGTTATTATCAAGCAAAAATCTGACAAATTACTACCTCTGGGAATCCTAACTATAACTGCAGAGTGGCTACAGTCACTGTGTGAAGGCAAAGGGATTCACTAGAAACCCAAGATGGGAATACTGAACAATATTACACATAACCCGATATGTATTTTATATGTTAATTTTCAGATAAGTTCCTTTAAAATGCTGTATTCCTCAAAGAGCAGCTAACAGTGAGCATTGACTGGAATTAGTAAACAAATTTATAAACAAATAAGAGGATGCGCAATGGGATTCTCGTTTTCCCCAAATTACGCAAATCTAACAATGGGGCGCAACATCTAGCATGGAACACCGAAAATTATCGGTGGAGGGAAAAAATCGTACTGTGGCTCAGGTTCATAGATGATCTGTTGATCATCTGGAATGGAACCACAGAAGATTTTGAATTGTACTTTGACAAACTGAACAATAGTCCAACCAACTTAAAGGTCACATTTGAAATAAGTTCAGAAAGAGTAGTGTTCCTGGACACTGAAATCTATATTGTCAATGACTCCCTACAGACAACGTTACACAGGAAAAAAAACTGCTACGAATGCAACTCTACATGGTGAAAGTTTTCACAATAAAAATCTAAAATGGAGCATCCCGTACGGGGAGTTTTTGAGATTAAAAAGGAACTTCTCAAATGAAAGCGAATTTCAAAGACACAGTAAAAAAGCCATGACCAGATTCTTCGCAAGAAAATATCCAAAGAAATTTTTGGACAAATGCTTCAATAAGGTTATGAAACAAGATCGAAAAGAAATCTTACATCAAAACAAAGAAGATCAAACAAACAACATTGAGATCAGACTAATTACAACATACAGTGCAGAAAACCAAAAGCTGATCAAAATTATCCACAAACATTGGGAAATCCTGAAATCGGATCAAACATTGGCAAAACTAATCGGTGACCACCCTAACATAACATACAGAAGAGCCAGAAACATAGGCGATCAAATCGTTCATAGTCACTTCAGAGATGTACCAAATACTACCTGGTTACAGAGGGAAGGATTTTGGCCATGCAGACAGTGCAAAGTTTGCAAAATTGCCACCCCCACCAAAGAAATTGAGATCAAGAAGGGTACTAAATGGAGAATTCACCAGCACTTGACATGCAAGAGCACACATGTAATCTACATGGTAGAGTGCCCATGTCGTAAAAGATACATTGGAAGTACCATCTTTTAGGTGAAAAAAGAATATTGGAACACACAAGAGCGACAACCCACAAAGATCGAACAAACCCCATTGCGAAACACATGGAAAAATACCATGACAGCAACTGGTAAACCTTACGCTATTGTGCCATTGAACAAGTACCAGCATCGAAGAGAGGAGGAAATCGTATGAAGACCTTAAGACAGAAAGAATCCAAACACATAATAACTTTCAGGACTCTAGACCCCAGAGGACTGAATCAAAATGAAGAATTACATGTCCATCTGTGATAAAACATCATTCTGACTGGAAACAAGAACTGCACCATAAGAACAGTAAAATAGGAAGGACCCGGGAAACGGCCACTACAACGAGGCCGTTTCAACGAAAACCTTAACCACGCATGTATTACAACGCAGGCGTGGTTACAACGACAGCCTTTACCATGCATACGTTTACTACGAGGTACGTAGTAAAGGCATGTGTGGTAAAGGGTACAAATAAAAAAAGGGGGATTGGGGGGGCTTCCCCCCCAAATAAAACACTAACCTTTAGACGAGATGTGCAGGCAA
This sequence comes from Lissotriton vulgaris, assembly GCF_964263255.1. Taxonomy (NCBI): domain Eukaryota; kingdom Metazoa; phylum Chordata; class Amphibia; order Caudata; family Salamandridae; genus Lissotriton; species Lissotriton vulgaris. The sequence goes on from NC_141694.1 coordinate 1,326,483,079, forward strand.
TCTGCGTTGCAGAGGAAGGAAACAGCCGTTTCTTTTTTCCTACGTATGACGTCACCACGAAGAAAAACGTGAAGAAGGATAAGCGTAAAAATAGCATTCCGTAGTAACGCATGCGTGGTAAAGGCATGCGTTACAACGGAGTTCGTTGTAAGAACATACAACCGGAAGGACCCACCTGAGGGCAAAAATTGCACCGACAAATGGAGCACTAAAGCACTTAACAAATGCTGGGATTCAATTGGCAGGGATTTTGAATAAAATGAAAACAGAAACCGGAAATCACTCACTAGAGAGACACTACTGCGACAAAAAACCAAATCTCTCACTAGAGAGAATAATGAATGACATTCCGTTTTTCTTCGTTACAAGAAAGTGCACTTTTTAATTTCATGTTTGTTAGCACTAAAACTGAGCACAATTTATTGCTATAATTATTGTTAAACATCACTTTAGTCACTAAAACCACATATACCAAAATGCACTAGTTTTAAAACACATGAAGAAACTGTGTATATGTAAAATAAAAGAAGGTCTCACACCAGGGCTCAACATCCTGTGATCAAGCCTTTTGTAAAGGTGAAACGCGTTGGGTTTTGGCCAAAATAAAGCTGCTGTAATTACTGAAAAAAGAAACACGAGCTAGAGCGTTTTTATTTTCCTTGTTGGATCTTGAAGCAAAATATATATGTTGAAGTTATGCCTGGAGCAGAACTTTTCATATTCAACAACCAGGTATACCAACAGATGAGAGGTGCGGCCATGGGGGCCTGTTTTTCCCCCAGCTTCGCGTGTCTACACATGGGGCTGTGGGAGGAGCGGGTCCTCATGGACCGACACAAGAACATCATGACTAACAACGTGATGTTATACTTAAGGTATATAGATGACCTATTCATGGTTTGGAGGGGGTCCAAGGAGGAGGCCTCTAATTTCATAGAAGAATTGAATGTTAATGCTTTCAACTTACAATTTACATCAGAGATCCATAGAGAAAGAGTAAGCTTTTTGGATGTTGAAGTATACATTAAAGATAACAAGATGGAAACCAAGCTGCACAGGAAGGCAACCGCGGGGAATACGTTGCTTCACGCAACTAGCCAGCATCTGCGGCATCTCATCTGCAGCATCCCCTACGGGGAGATGCTAAGGCTGAGACACATTTGCAGCACGGATATTGATTGTGAGAGAGCCCAGAGAGATAGTAAGATACGCTTCCTGGAGAGAGGGTACAGCGAGAGTGTAATAAATAAAGCAATTGAGCGCACTCAAACGATCTCAAGAGAACAAGCTTTAATACCCAAAATAAAAACGACACAAACAAACTCCGAGATGATACAATCAAGGGCCATTTTAACTTATAGCACGCAACATGCAGAGATCAGAAAAATCTTTAGTAGGAACTGGAATCTAGTGAGGGGGGATCCGGTAATAGGAGGATTGGTGGCAAACAAACCAGACCTCACATTCCGCAGATCACCAACTATGGCTAATGCTTTAGTAAGCAACAGCTTGGATATGACAATCTCAGAACCTGGACGGCTCTGAGTAAGGGATTTAAAAAGTGTCTATCCTGTAAAGCTTGCCGCCATGGAATAAATAAAACCCACTATTCCAGTCCTTTTTGCAATAAACCAATTCCAATCGGCAAAAGACTCACATGCAAAACCGAATATGTGGTCAACGTGCTGCAGTGCCCCTGTGGGCTGCGCTATGTGGGCAGCACACGCTTGCCCGCCCACAAGCGGGTACTGCAGCACCTAAGAGCCATATCGGGGAGGGACCATACATATCCCGTAGCACGGCACTTTGAATCAATTCACAATAGTGACCCCACGTGTCTCCAATATTACCTTGTTGACACGATCTTACCCCTTAAGAGGGGGGGGAAATAGGGATGCCAAGCTACGCTTGCTTGAAACGAGGTATATTCTGGAACTCAATAGCACCCGGGGGGCCTCAATGCCAGTGAGGACATGTATACCTGCCTGTAATAGATTAAGATCATAATTTGCTTCTTTTAGAAGTCAGTATATGGACTAACTTGTCTAGGTGCAATAAAGGAGTCTGGGATCAGGCCCTTTAGAAGCCAATGTATTTGAGGATTTTGATTCATGCTAGGAACAGGTTCGCCAGCTTCCAGAAACAGATAATGTTTTTAATATAGCACTTGCACTTTAGTTTAACACATATATTTATCTCAGCACCCTAAGGAGGGCATTTTAGAAAGTTAATACAGTAGACTGTTCGCATTATTTTATTACCTACATGGGTTATATGAACAGAACAGTGGAGATTTGCACTTTATCGAATGCGACAGGCAGCTGGGGTATGAAGAGTGCAATATAGGATGATGTAATATCAAATCACCTATTTACATAATACTCCAATTCAAAATAATTAAAAAAACAATGTAAATATATGGATTTAGTAAATATATGGATTTATCCCTGTATATGAACTTGTATAGTTGGTTTTACATTGTAGATATGTTTTTATCATTGTATATATATATATTTTTTTTCTTAAACATTTGGGGGAGATATGTTTACATTGCTTTCCTGACGTGGCTGAGCTTCGGACTCTCACCTGAGGACGCCGCTTTTTCTTGCTGTGGGCTTGTGGACTTGGGGCATTGCTGCCGCCCCCAATCCTCGCCTCGCGCATCGCGCAGCTGGTGGTGATGCTGTGAGGCTGTTGGGCGGCTCAATAGAGGTGGAGCATCGCGCTGCAGGGACTCACTCTCCCAGGAGTCCCTGCACGGCCCTTGACACCTGGCCTGTGCACCCTGTGAGCCCCGCCCCCGGACCGCCATAATCTCTATTTGTTTGGAGTAGTTCCTCGCTTCGCGGGATGCCTGGGCGAAGCCCGGGCAAATGGCGGGCCGTCCGGGACCGTTCGTGGCTGGGCTGGGCCACCCCTCTGAAATCTGTCTTTTGGCTGCAAAGGATCCCTGAACTCCTGTTATTCCCCAACTGTTCCAGGATTAAGAGTCTCACTGAAGGTACTGTGTCCATACCCTGCCATCCCTGCCATGTCAATGGCAACTCGATTGGGCAAAAACTTGAGAAGGGGGGTATGGGTGAAGAGGGGGGTCTGGTTGGCACCATGGATAAGTTTATCACCCGTGTGGCCACTGTCATAGAAAAGGAGATCGCTATGACAGAGCGGCGCATTTCTCGAGGACCCCTTCTTGATAAACGGTCATCGCTGGGCCCGTTAGCTCTGGTGCCATCGCCAGCGTGTCCTCTCGACCCATTAATCCCTGCATCTCCTCCCCTGGACCACCCCGGGTGTCCGCTCTAAGAGCAAGTATAGATAGGTTAGAGAGTCTGATGGCTGAAGCTTATCTAGCTGAAAGCAATGTTGCCCCAGACCCCCCGGATAGTGAGTCAACTGCCCCTACACCGTCCTTGGTTATAACTCCTACCCATGTGGACACACCCCTTCAACCTGCACTCGTAGTACAGGCACAAATACATCCTGTTCCAATTAAACGAAAAAGAATGGCTAGCCCTCGGAAAGGTAGATTGATTAAACCATACAAGAGATCCCGGGGGTTAGGCATTAGGCCAGGTGGTGCCCAAAAGGTAGTGGGACAGGATACCAACACTTTGACGGGAGCAAAGGGGGAGACCGTGCCCAATGTTTGTACAAACCAGATTAGTGATCTTGCAGGGACCTCACCCCCACCCTCACCCCAGACCCTGTTTCCATCGCAAATATAGAAAAAATTATGAAAGTATTACTTCTCCCTGTATTAGAGAGAATCCAAGGGCTGTCAGAGCAGATGGATAAATTAGAGCAGACAACCTTAGACAACTTCTTCTCCCTAAAATCTTGTATCAAGTTGCAGTTAAGAATTAGGGAGGAGGGGTCTGGGGAGGACCGGACAGCAGGGAGACTCCGATCGCCCCACAAGGTCCTACTCCTATACCCAATATTATAGCCGGTCCCGCACCTGTGCCGGCAGTGATTGTTCCTGCTCCCAACTCCGCGGCTCGTCCAGGGGTAGCCAAGAAGCCCGGGCCGTTGGAACCTAATGCCGCAGTCAATTGGAAGCCTTCCAAGGCTAATACTATTCCAGCTAAAAAGACGACATGCCCCAGGGCTAATGGCACTCCTGGACGAGCAAGCATTAACACTCCAGCCTCCAGTAATGCCCCTGAGAGTACCACCCCTAAAATAGATAAACCAGTACCAGCCCATTCCTTGCAGTCAGGCAGGGGCCTTAAGGGGGGGGATAGTTCCAAATGCCAATCTACCTCCCGACTGCCAGCCTTTTGTGGCAGTACTGACTGGGGTGCCCGAAATTAGTCCAGGCAAACAAGAGTCTTATGTGGAATTGCTGAATAAAACCTTATTCTGGCTTAAAGAAAATAGACCCTTGCCTGATACCTGGGATGGGCGGGTAATTTATGTAAGGAGAGTTGGATGGATCGGCACTAGACCAAAAATCACAAGCAGGATTGTATCAAGTAAATTTTGAGGACCCAAGGGTTGCCAGTTATGTTTGATCTTTTCCCATCAGGGAGCATAGCTCAACAGGTAGCGGTGGAGTAATAAGTACACACACATGACCTCAGCTTCTTTAATCCCCCAAATCTATCAGCGAGGCCAGTCGGAACACCTTTGTGGGAGGAACGGGGTGGCAGGCAGGCCCGTGGTAATTTCTCCCAATTCAGTCTATTTTGCAACAGCCCGTTCCAGCCGCAGGGTCGGTTGTGGCATAACTATTGACGTGCTAGCTGCCCCTTACGGGAGAAGCATGCAGAGGCATTTGGTGAGAAATCAAGCGACAGTCCAACCTCTAGTGGGGATCTGGTGAGGCCTCCTACTTGCACCCCTTTTGCTCCCGCTATGTCGGTGGATCATCTGTCTGTGGATGGTGCTGTAGACCTTGAGCTTGCACGCCCTCCCTTAGAGGTGCCTGGGGGAGTAGCTTTATTCTTGGTCCCGGAGGAGGCCCCTAGCATTGTGCCTGACCCCCTTGTGAGCGAATTAGCGATGGGGCGGGGAGGAGCTGGCGACGTAGCCCTAAAGGTGGTTAGCTGGAATATAGCGGGTCTTGCAAGGAATACAGGCATACCTGAATGGAATTCATTTGTTGAATCTTTCGGGATTTGCTTGTTCCAGGAAACTTGGTGCCTGGAACCAGGTCACAAGGTGGGTTATACTACCTACTTTGTTTCCGCAATACAATCGCCTGGTGGGAAGGGCCGCCCCTCTGGCGGTCTACTAATTTGGCCAAGAATTTCCCTGGGATTCTCTATCAGATGCATAGCCACTAAGTCCCCAGATTTGCAGAGAATAACAGTGAGAGGGCCGCGTGGGGGGAGGGTGCTCAAAGCATTTAATATCTATGTCAGAGGCTCAAGGGGTGGTACATCCACACTGTCCCTTACCGGCATTGATGAGGAACTTAGATCTAGAGGTGCTGACTCCCTTGTTATACTGACTGGGGATTTCAATTGTACATTTGAACCCCTTGCTATGGAGGATATATTGGGTACCCGGGAGGACGATGCAAGGAGAGGTATTCCCCCCCTCACATTACCCCCAATTAGAAGCTGGACCCAAAGTGCCATTCATCTCAATGCCCTTTGTCTGGAACATGGTCTTAGGGCAACCAACGGCAGATCAAACTCAGATCCTAACGGGGCTCATACGTTTAACAGAGTAGGTCATTCCTCACGAAGTGATTTTATTCTCTTGAACTATAGACTTTGGGCCCACCTGTTAGATATGGTGGTCTTGCCGTCTACTGACAGCGACCACAATCCTTTATCTCTGTCCCTGTCCCCTCTGTGGGCGGGGGTGACCACAGCTCCACTCCCACATGTTTGGAGAACAACACACGAAGTATGCCCCTCCAACTGTGGCAGGCGCCTGAAATGGAACACCATTGCTGCCAATGAGGGGAAGATCCTGGAAATAAAATCCATAATGTCTAACATCTTGCCCCGTTTAGACTCCCCCGCTCTCAGTGTGCACGAGGTTCCCGCTTTGTTTGCCCAAACCACCAACGCCTTAAGCGAACTATTCTTAGCTCGTCCTGTAGGCACAAGAGGCGGACCCAAGGGTATTGCGGGCTGGTTCTCCCCTGCCTGTCGCGCTGCCAAAAGTGATCTAATTAAAGCGGTGAAAGCCAAGGATGTCGGTCTGATTAGTATTACAAGGAGTAATTACAGAATGGCAATATCAAAGGCCAAGGCTGAGCACGAGAATCAGTTTTGGTATGACCTTAAGGTGGCAAGCTCAAAGTAGGACTCGAAGGGATTCTGGGACTTAATAAGAGCTAGGGACAAACTTGTGTACTCGCTTATAACATGCAATATAACGGAAGGCGCATGGTTCGATCACTTCTCCCAGCTCTACACTATGGCTTTGGGTACTGAGGTAACCCCCACTGAACAGTCCTCCATAGATTGCATTGAGCTTAATGAGGAACTCCTGTTTACATCTAAGGAAGTGGTGGAGGCGATTAAACTTCTTGTCCCCAACAAGGCAGCAGGCCCTGACGGTCTACCGGGGGACTTGCTCCGCATCAATTCAGATGAGTGGGGGAGACTTATTGCTTCCTTACTGAATGCTGGCTTGGCTGGTGCAGCTCTCCCGGATTCATGGAAGGGCGCAGTGGTCGTCCCAATTTTCAAGAAAGGGAGCCGGGAGGAGCCAGCTAACTATCGTCCTATAAGCCTCCTGGACTCCACACAGAAGGTAGCAGGTAAAGTGGTTTTAGGAAGGGTCTTGCAGTGGGTAGAGGAGAAGCATATCCTTTCTGACTACCAGGCTGGCTTCAGATCAGGTATGGGGACAATAGAGCAATCATTCCGGCTTATGATGCTTTATTGGAAAGTGGTTCTACTGGGCAAAGGCAGTCTGTACCTAGCATTTATAGATCTACGGACTGCCTTTGACCTGGTCCCACGTAGCCAACTTTGGAGTGTGCTTGACGCACTGGGAATTCCCCCATACTTATTAAGCATGCTGATAAAGCTGCATGCTGACAACTTTGCACAGATCAGGTGGGGTAACCAGGGACAAAAAACATCACGTATTCCTGTAAATAGAGGGGTCCACCAGGGATGTGTGCTAGCCCCCACTCTGTTTTCCTTGTATGTCAACGGAGTGGTGGAGCACCTGCTACAACATCCTGCAGACGCACCCTCCCTGGCTGGCAGGAGAATACCTACCCTCTTATTTGCAGATGATACCCTCCTGATCTCCAAAACCCCAGCAGGCCTGCAGAATCTTCTAACTAGCTTTAAGTCCTTCTGTGATTCTAGGGGACTAGTTATAAACACAGGGAAGACCAAGTACCTAGTCCAAACCCCCCGAAGAAGACCGTCAAACCACTTAACCTTGACTCAGTTCCACTCGAGAGGGTCAAGGAGTTCGATTACCTCGGTATTCGTCTCTGCGACTCCATGAGTTGGAAATGTCATCACCAAAAGATGCTGCTGACCCACAAGAGGGTGGTGGGGACCCTCCTTAACGAACAGCGTGCCTTAACCCTCAAACCCATTGCACCAGTACTTGACATCTATAGGGCAAGAGGTGTCAGTGCAGCTCTTTATGGAGCAGAACTCTGGGGTGTGGAGAATGTGGACCAGTTGTCCCGGTCAGAAAACAAATTCCACAAGGACTTAATGGGGCTCTCCTACAGTACGCCAACTTTAACACTCCTCCTAGATATGGGTACTCGGCCTATTAGCGACCATGTGAGGTTGCGCCCTCTTCTCTTGTGGGCGCGTATTTGGAGAGTCCCTGAAATGTCCAGCTATGCAGAAGGTCTAAAAGAAGTTCTTTCAAAGCCTGGCTGGTCTAAGATCCGCTGGTTAAGGGAAGTCAAGCACCTTCTTACAGACCTGGGCCTTGAAGACGCTTGGACTACCAGAACTGCCCCGCCCAAGCCACCTTTGAAGAAGCTATACTGGAGTTGGGTGTTTGATGGCAGACATAGTAACGCTAATTTGTGTAGGTCCACTATGGATTTCCTCTTGGTCAAGGAGGTGCACTTTTGCGAGCCGTATCTGGATATTATTCTAAAACCCTGGGACAGGGCTCTATACTTTAAATTTAGGGTAGGCCTACTCCCAGTTGGGAATCTGACCTCCAGGTGGAAGGTCCCGGCACAGACAATTCCCTTCTGCCCCTTCTGTGAGACCAGGATAGAGTCAGTTCCCCACCTGTTGTTTGAATGCCCGGCCTATGCAGCTCCTCGCCGCAGATGGTTGAAACCACTCTGTAGAGAGCTTGGGACTAAATTCCACAGGGAGGCCCTACGAATTTTGAAAACGGACCGCGGCCCCTGTTTGCATGTGGAATGGCGAAATTTCTAGGTTGGGCATGGCGTATTAGATCCACTAGGCTTTTGCACCTTGTTTAATATGTATTTTTAGACTGTTCTTATGTAATTTATTTGCGCCATTGTAATATGAACTGTATGCTTTCTATTTATGCATTGGCTTTTTAACTGTTTTTATCGATTTGTAATGTTTTTTAAGATATGTAACATATCGAAATAAAGCCTATTTGACTGACTGATATGTTTACATTGATAATTGGGCACTATGCCCTACATGAAATGTCCGCTGCCGCGATGTATCTGCAGTATTTTTTCACTGTTCATGATTTGATTGGGAACAGCCGATGCAATGCACTGATTTTAACTATAAATGCCCTCGTTTATGTACATGGCATATCATGTGATCAAGCCTCTTTGGAGGCGAAACGCGTCATGGTGGATTGCTGGCGAGATTCTACACGAATAAAACACTAAGGATTATAGCACGAAAACGGTGGTTTCACTCTGCGTTATTCTGTCTCTGTGGAAGGAGATGTGGTGAATGGCGTTTCTTGCATATATATTTATATATATATATATATACAAAGTAAACAGCTCCTGAAAAGCCCCGCCGTGTCCCTGCGTCTTCTTTACCACGAGTGGACAGTTTTGTATATTTGGCATGCAGCCAATGGCACGCAGTGGGGACCCTTCCAGAATTGTTCACGGGTCATTGGTACTACCCGGAACTGCCACCCTTCCCGACGACGCAGAAGCTTTGCTGCCGACCGGCAGTCCATACTTAATGGAGAGATGTCGTTACCTGAAGCTCCATCCCGAGTCTGCAAATCGCCGAGACTGTGTGGTTGGGAGTGAAGGCACAGGAACTGCTTATTGCCCTGCACAGCTCTACGAATTTCAGCCTGCACCCCTCAAGCCAGCTGCTTACTTCAAGCAAACAATTACCAAGCTGACAGACATTCAGCATAGTCCCAGCAACAAATCCTGCACCAACTGCATGCTGGGAATTGCAGTTCTAACCTTAACAATATGGCTGAATGGACTCCAAGTGAATGTGGCTGAGGTGTGACCTGCCTTACTTTAGAAGCAGGAAACCAAAAGCAGTGAAACCAGGGAACTCGCAGCACCCGTGGCATTTGATAAAGGCTTCCGCCGAAACGCGTCATGCCAAGTGCTTCAAAGTAAACAGCTCCTGAAAAGCCCTGCCGTGTCCCTGCGTCTTCTTTACCACGAGTGGACAGTTTTTGTATATTTGGCGTGCAGCCAATGGCACGCAGTGGGGGCCCTTCCAGAATGGTTCACGGGTCATTGGTACTACCCGGAACTGCCACCCTTCCTGACGACGCAGAAGCTTTGCTGCCGACTGGCAGTCCATACTTAATGGAGAGATGTCGTAACCTGAAGCGCCATCCCGGAGTCTGCAAATCGCCGAGACTGTGTGGTAGGGAGTGAGGGCAAAGGAACTGCTTATTGCCCTGCACAGCGCTACGAATTTCAGCCTGAATCCCCTCAAGCCAGCTGCTTACTTCAAGCAAACAATTACCAAGCTGACAGAGACATTCAGCATAATCCCAGCAACAAATTCTGCACCAACTGCATGCTGGGAATTGCAGTTCTAACCTTAACAATACGGCTGAATAGACTCCAATTGAATGTGGCTCAGGTGTGACCTGCCTTACTTTAGGAGCAGGAAACCAACAGCAGTGAAACCAGGGAACTCGCAGCACCCGTGGTATTTGATAAAGGCTTCCGCCGAAACGCGTCATGCCAAGTGTTTCAAAGTAAACAGCTCCAGAAAAGCCCAGCCGTGTCCCTGCATCTTCTTTACCACGAGTGGACAGTTTTTGTACATTTGGCGTGCAGCTAATGGCACGCAGTGGGGACCCTTCCAGAATTGTTCACGGGTCATTGGTACTACCCGGAACTGCCACCCTTCCTGACGACGCAGAAGCTTTGCTGCCGACTGGCAGTCCATACTTAATGGAGAGATGTCGTTACCTGAAGCGCCATCCCGGAGTCTGAAAATCGCCAAGACTGTGTGGTTGGGAGTGAAGGCACAGGAACTGCTTATTGCCCTGCACAGTGCTACGAATTTCAGACTGCACCCCTCAAGCCAGCTGCTTACTTCAAGCAAACAATTACCAAGCTGACAGAGACATTCAGCATAATCCCAGCAACAAATTCTGCACCAAATGCATGCTCGGAATTGCAGTTCTAACCTTAACAATATGGCTGAATGGACTCCAATTGAATGTGGCTCAGGTGTGACCTGCCTTACATTAGGAGCAGGAAACCAACAGCAGTGAAACCAGGGAACTCGCAGCACCCATGGCATTTGATAAAGGCTTCCGCCGAAACCCGTCATGCCAATTGTTCCAAAGTAAAAAGCTCCTGAAAAGCACCGCCGTGTCCCTGCTGTCTTCTTTACCACGAGTGGACAGTTTTTGTATATTTGGCGTGCAGCCAATGGCATGCAGTGGGGACCCTTACAGAATTGTTCACGGGTCATTGGTACTACCCTGAACTGCCACCCTTCCAGACGACGCAGAAGCTTTGCTGCCGACTGGCAGTCCATACTTAATGGAGAGATGTCGTTACCTGAAGCGCCATCCCAGAGTCTGCAAATCGCCGAGACTGTGTGGTTGGGAGTGAGGGCACAGGAACTGCTTATTGCCCTGCACAGCGCTACGAATTTCAGCCTGCACCCCTCAAGCCAGCTGCTTACTTCAAGCAAACAATTACCAAGCTGACAGAGACATTCAGCATAATCCCAGCAACAAATTCTGCACCAACTGCATGCTGGGAATTGCAGGTCTAACCTTAACAATATGGCTGAATGGACTCCAATTGAATGTGGCTCAGGTGTGACGTGCCTTACTTTAGGAGCAGGAAACCAACAGCAGTGAAACCAGGGAACTCGCAGCACCCGTGGTATTTGATAAAGGCTTCCGCCGAAACGCGTCATGCCAAGTGTTTCAAAGTAAACAGCTCCAGAAAAGCCCAGCCGTGTCCCTGCATCTTCTTTACCACGAGTGGACAGTTTTTGTACATTTGGCGTGCAGCTAATGGCACGCAGTGGGGACCCTTCCAGAATTGTTCACGGGTCATTGGTACTACCCGGAACTGCCACCCTTCCTGACGACGCAGAAGCTTTGCTGCCGACTGGCAGTCCATACTTAATGGAGAGATGTCGTTACCTGAAGCGCCATCCCGGAGTCTGAAAATCGCCAAGACTGTGTGGTTGGGAGTGAAGGCACAGGAACTGCTTATTGCCCTGCACAGTGCTACGAATTTCAGACTGCACCCCTCAAGCCAGCTGCTTACTTCAAGCAAACAATTACCAAGCTGACAGAGACATTCAGCATAATCCCAGCAACAAATTCTGCACCAAATGCATGCTCGGAATTGCAGTTCTAACCTTAACAATATGGCTGAATGGACTCCAATTGAATGTGGCTCAGGTGTGACCTGCCTTACATTAGGAGCAGGAAACCAACAGCAGTGAAACCAGGGAACTCGCAGCACCCATGGCATTTGATAAAGGCTTCCGCCGAAACCCGTCATGCCAATTGTTCCAAAGTAAAAAGCTCCTGAAAAGCACCGCCGTGTCCCTGCTGTCTTCTTTACCACGAGTGGACAGTTTTTGTATATTTGGCGTGCAGCCAATGGCATGCAGTGGGGACCCTTACAGAATTGTTCACGGGTCATTGGTACTACCCTGAACTGCCACCCTTCCAGACGACGCAGAAGCTTTGCTGCCGACTGGCAGTCCATACTTAATGGAGAGATGTCGTTACCTGAAGCGCCATCCCAGAGTCTGCAAATCGCCGAGACTGTGTGGTTGGGAGTGAGGGCACAGGAACTGCTTATTGCCCTGCACAGCGCTACGAATTTCAGCCTGCACCCCTCAAGCCAGCTGCTTACTTCAAGCAAACAATTACCAAGCTGACAGAGACATTCAGCATAATCCCAGCAACAAATTCTGCACCAACTGCATGCTGGGAATTGCAGGTCTAACCTTAACAATATGGCTGAATGGACTCCAATTGAATGTGGCTCAGGTGTGACCTGCCTTACTTTAGGAGCAGGAAACCAACAGCAGTGAAACCAGGGAACTCGCAGCACCCGTGGCATTTGATAAAGGCTTCCGCCGAAACGCGTCATGCCAAGTGCTTCAAAGTAAACAGCTCCTGAAAAGCCCTGCCATGTCCCTGCGTCTTCTTTACCACGAGTGGACAGTTTTTGTACATTTGGCGTGCAGCTAATGGCACGCAGTGGGGACCCTTCCAGAATTGTTCACGGGTCATTGGTACTACCCGGAACTGCCACCCTTCCTGACGACGCAGAAGCTTTGCTGCCGACTGGCAGTCCATACTTAATGGAGAGATGTCGTTACCTGAAGCGCCATCCCGGAGTCTGAAAATCGCCAAGACTGTGTGGTTGGGAGTGAAGGCACAGGAACTGCTTATTGCCCTGCACAGTGCTACGAATTTCAGACTGCACCCCTCAAGCCAGCTGCTTACTTCAAGCAAACAATTACCAAGCTGACAGAGACATTCAGCATAATCCCAGCAACAAATTCTGCACCAAATGCATGCTCGGAATTGCAGTTCTAACCTTAACAATATGGCTGAATGGACTCCAATTGAATGTGGCTCAGGTGTGACCTGCCTTACATTAGGAGCAGGAAACCAACAGCAGTGAAACCAGGGAACTCGCAGCACCCATGGCATTTGATAAAGGCTTCCGCCGAAACCCGTCATGCCAATTGTTCCAAAGTAAAAAGCTCCTGAAAAGCACCGCCGTGTCCCTGCTGTCTTCTTTACCACGAGTGGACAGTTTTTGTATATTTGGCGTGCAGCCAATGGCATGCAGTGGGGACCCTTACAGAATTGTTCACGGGTCATTGGTACTACCCTGAACTGCCACCCTTCCAGACGACGCAGAAGCTTTGCTGCCGACTGGCAGTCCATACTTAATGGAGAGATGTCGTTACCTGAAGCGCCATCCCAGAGTCTGCAAATCGCCGAGACTGTGTGGTTGGGAGTGAGGGCACAGGAACTGCTTATTGCCCTGCACAGCGCTACGAATTTCAGCCTGCACCCCTCAAGCCAGCTGCTTACTTCAAGCAAACAATTACCAAGCTGACAGAGACATTCAGCATAATCCCAGCAACAAATTCTGCACCAACTGCATGCTGGGAATTGCAGGTCTAACCTTAACAATATGGCTGAATGGACTCCAATTGAATGTGGCTCAGGTGTGACCTGCCTTACTTTAGGAGCAGGAAACCAACAGCAGTGAAACCAGGGAACTCGCAGCACCCGTGGCATTTGATAAAGGCTTCCGCCGAAACGCGTCATGCCAAGTGTTTCAAAATGAACAGCTCCTGAAAAGCCCTGCCGTGTCCCTGCGTCTTCTTTACCACGAGTGGACAGTTTTTGTATATTTGGCGTGCAGCCAATGGCACGCAGTGGGGACCCTTCCATAATTGTTCACGGGTCATTGGTACTACCCGGAACTGCCACCCTTCCCGACGACGCAGAAGCTTTGCTGCCGACTGGCAGTCCATACTTAATGGAGAGATGTCGTTACCAGAAGCGCCATCCCGGAGTCTGCAAATCGCCGAGACTGTGTTGTTGGGAAGGAGGGCACAGGAACTGCTTATTGCCCTGCACAGCGCTACGAATTTCAGCCTGCACCCCTCAAGCCAGCAGCTTACTTCAAGCAAACAATTACCAAGCTGACAGAGACATTCAGCATAATCCCAGCAACAAATTCTGCACCAACTGCATGCTGGGAAATGCAGTTCTAACCTTAACAATATGGCTGAATGGACTCCAATTGAATGTGGCTCAGGTGTGACCTGCCTTACTTTAGGAGCAGGAAACCAACAGCAGTGAAACCAGGGAACTCGCAGCACCCATGGCATTTGATAAAGGCTTCCGCAGAAACGCGTCATGCCAAGTGTTTCAAAGTAAACAGCTCCTGAAAAGCCCTGCCGTGTCCCTGAGTCTTCTATACCATGAGTGGACAATTTTTGTATATTTGGCGTGCAGCCAATGGCACGCAGTGGGGACTCTTCCAGACCTGTTCACGGGTCATTGGTACTACCCGGAACTGCCACCCTTCCCAACGACGCAGAAGCTTTGCTGCCGACTGGCAGTCCATACTTAATGGAGAGATGTCGTTGCCTGAAGCTCCATCCCGAGTCTGCAAATCGCCGAGACTGTGTGGTTGGGAGTGAAGGCACAGGAACTGCTTATTGCCCTGCACAGCTCTACGAATTTCAGCCTGCACCCCTCAAGCCAGCTGCTTACTTCAAGCAAAAAATTACCAAGCTGACAGAGACATTCAGCATAATCCCAGCAACAAATTCTGCACCAACTGCATGCTGGGAATTGCAGTTCTAACCTTAACAATATGGCTGAATGGACTCCAATTAAATGTGGCTCAGGTGTGACCTGCCTTACCTTAGGAGCAGGAAACCAACAGCAGTGAAACCAGGGAACTCGCAGCACCCATGGCAGTTGATAAAGGCTTCCGCCGAAACGCGTCATGCCAAGTGTTTCAAAGTAAACAGCTCCTGAAAAGCCCCGCCGTGTCCCTGCGTCTTCTTTACCACGAGTGGACAGTTTTTGTATATTTGGCGTGCAGCCAATGGCACGCAGTGGGGACCCTTCCAGAATTCTTCACGGGTCATTGGTACTACCCGGAACTGCCACCCTTCCAGACGACGCAGAAGCTTTGCTGCCGACTGGCAGTCCATACTTAATGGAGAGATGTCGTTACCAGAAGCGCCATCCCGGAGTCTGCAAATCGCCGAGACTGTGTTGTTGGGAATGAGGGCACAGGAACTGCTTATTGCCCTGCACAGCGCTACGAATTTCAGCCTGCACCCCTCAAGCCAGCAGCTTACTTCAAGCAAACAATTACCAAGCTGACAGAGACATTCAGCATAATCCCAGCAACAAATTCTGCACCAACTGCATGCTGGGAAATGCAGTTCTAACCTTAACAATATGGCTGAATGGACTCCAATTGAATGTGGCTCAGGTGTGACCTGCCTTACTTTAGGAGCAGGAAACCAACAGCAGTGAAACCAGGGAACTCGCAGCACCAGTGGCATTTGATAAAGGCTTCCGCAGAAACGCGTCATGCCAAGTGTTTCAAAGTAAACAGCTCCCGAAAAGCCCTGCCGTGTCCCTGCGTCTTCTATACCATGAGTGGACAATTTTTGTATATTTGGCGTGCAGCCAATGGCACGCAGTGGGGACTCTTCCAGACCTGTTCACGGGTCATTGGTACTACCCGGAACTGCCACCCTTCCCGACGACGCAGAAGCTTTGCTGCCGACTGGGAGTCCATACTTAATGGAGAGATGTCGTTGCTTGAAGCTCCATCCCGAGTCTGCAAATCGCCGAGACTGTGTGGTTGGGAGTGAGGGCACAGGAACTGCTTATTGCCCTGCACAGCGCTACGAATTTCAGCCTGCACCCCTCAAGCCAGCTGCTTACTTCAAGCAAACAATTACCAAGCTGACAGAGACATTCAGCATAATCCCAGCAACAAATTCTGCACCAACTGCATGCTGGGAATTGCAGTTCTAACCTTAACAATATGGCTGAATGGACTCCAATTAAATGTGGCTCAGGTGTGACCTGCCTTACCTTAGGAGCAGGAAACCAACAGCAGTGAAACCAGGGAACTCGCAGCACCCGTGGCATTTGATAAAGGCTTCCGCCGAAACGCGTCATGCCAAGTGTTTCAAAGTAAACAGCTCCTGAAAAGCCCCGCCGTGTCCCTGCGTCTTCTTTACCACGAGTGGACAGTTTTTGTATATTTGGCGTGCAGCCAATGGCACGCAGTGGGGACCCTTCCAGAATTCTTCACGGGTCATTGGTACTACCCGGAACTGCCACCCTTCCAGACGACGCAGAAGCTTTGCTGCCGACTGGCAGTCCATACTTAATGGAGAGATGTCGTTACCTGAAGCTCCATCCCGAGTCTGCAAATCGCCGAGACTGTGTGGTTGGGAGTGAAGGCACAGGAACTGCTTATTGCCCTGCACAGCTCTACGAATTTCAGCCTGCACCCCTCAAGCCAGCTGCTTACTTCAAGCAAACAATTACCAAGCTGACAGAGACATTCAGCATAATCCCAGCAACAAATTCTGCACCAACTGCATGCTGGGAATTGCAGTTCTAACCTTAACAAAATGGCTGAATGGACTCCAATTGAATGTGGCTCAGGTGTGACCTGCCTTACTTTAGGAGCAGGAAACCAACAGCAGTGAAACCAGGGAACTCGCAGCACCCGTGTCATTTGATAAAGGCTTCCGCCGAAACGCGTCATGCCAAGTGTTTTAAAGTAAACAGCTCCTGAAAAGCCTCGCCGTGTCCCTGCGTCTTCTTTACCACGAGTGGACAGTTTTTGTATATATATATATATATATATATATATATATATGTATATATATATATATATATATATGTGTGAAACAACTCCCAGCACCTCCTTACAGCGAACTGAATAAACGGACCGCCAGGACATTCGAATGGCAAAGTTTATTTCTCACTCCTCATTCCATGATGCGTTTCGGCCATCCAGTGCCCTTGATCACATATACACATACATATATATACACATACATATATATATATATCACTTAAAAAAAACATAGGTTTCAGGCCTTATATAGTTAGGAATTAGCATTTAAAAAACCATTGAAATTGCTCCTATATAGTTACTTGTACTAACTATATTTCGCGTACCCGCAATCCACTGCTGATGATGTCACATATTACATCATTCATGACATGGTCGTGACATCACTGATGACATCACTGATGACATCTCAAATGACATCACTGATGACATCACTGATGACATCTCATTTGACATCACTGATGACATCATCCAGTGACTGTGTGTTTCTGTAAAGTTTAAATATGTTTTACATATTGAAGAATGAGTGGATGTATGTGTCTGGATGAAGGATTTAGTAGGTGTGTGACTGACAGCATGAGTGAGTGATTAAATGTGTCTTACTAAATGCATGGGTTAGTGACTAAACTGTCTGAATGTGTGCATCAGTATGTCTGTTGTTGTGTAAGCTGCTGCATGTGTTGATCAGTAGCTATATGAGTGGCTATATGGGTTATTGATTGGTTGCCCAAGTATTTGAATGGGAGACTGAGTGTGTGTGTGGGTGGCTGGGAGGTGTGTGACTCTGTGCATAGATGTGTGAGCAGTTGATTCACTAGGTGTATGAGTTCAAGAGTGCATGTGGAAACAGCTATATGGGCGGTTGACTGTGTGCATGGGTGTGTTGGTGAGTGAATGGATATCTCAGTGCTACATGTGCAAGTAAGTACATATGTAAAACACAGGGCATGTGAGAGTTGGCATATATAAATGACTATACATGAGAGCCAGTGAATGTGCGAGTGGCTATATGGATCATTGTGTACTTGTATCAGTGATTGTATAAGCGAGTAAGTATGTGTTAGTATATGTTTGAATAAGTAAGGTGTTGTGTGTATAACTCTATAGTTGAGGAAATGGAAGTGTGATTGATTCTTTGCATGACTGACTAGGTGTGTGAGTAACTCTATGGATGAGTGGCAGTGTGTGAGTGTCTGTATAGGTGAATGAGTGCATATGATAGTGTTGTATTGATGAGTGACTGTATGTATGAGTGATTCTATGGGTGAATGAGTGAATGTGTGTGTAGACCTAGGAATCAGTGAGTGTGTATGTAGTAACTGGTATTGGTGTGTCAATGGTTTCAAGAATGGTAGTCTGTATTTTACACTGGGTGTATCAAAGGTTATATTAGAGTGTGAAGAGGTGCATCGTATTATCACATGAATGATATCATCAGTGATGTGATCAGTGATGTCAAATGAGATGTCATCAGTGATGTCATCAGTGATGTCATTTGAGATGTCATCAGTGATGTCACTGACCAAGTCATGAATTATGTAATATGTGACATTATCAGCAGTGGATTGCGGGTGTGCGAAATATAGTTAGTACAACTAACTATACAGGAGCAATTTCAATGGTTTTTTGAATGCTAATTCCTAACTATATAAGGCCTGAAACCTATGGTTTTTTAAGTGAATTTGCAAGGTTTTTAAAATGCTAATTCATAACTATATAAGGCCTGAAACCTATGTTTTTTAAGTGAATTTGCAAGGTTTCTTAAATGCTAATTCCTAACTATATAAGTCCTGAAACCTATGGTTTTTTAAGTGAATTTGCAAGGTTTTTTAAATGCTAATTCCTAACTATATAAGGCTTGAAACCTATGGTTTTTTCAGTGAATTTGCAAGGTTTTTTAAATGCTAATTCCTAAATATATCAGGCGTGAAACCTATATTTTTTTTCAATAAATTTCAAAGGTTTTGTAAATGCTAATTCTATTAGCGGATAACGTTTATATATGTTATTATCCTTCTGGGACCACCTGAGCAGCCATCTTGTTTCCCAGGAGAAGTGAGCACAAAACAAGAGTGGAAAGCGCGAAAAGGGGGCAGGGTTGAGACCCTCTGACCCCCTAGCCCTTCTCAGGGGGTCCCAGAAGGACCACCAAGTGCACATTTAAAAAAAAAAAATTTTAATCGCGGGGTGCGCGCACTTTACGCGTACGGTGCGCGTACCCCGTGATTTTTAAAATTTGTTTTTTGCCCTTGAGGGTCCTTTTGGGACCCCCTGAGAAGGACTAGAGGGTTGGGGGTCTCTACCCTGCCCCCTTTTCGTGTTTTCCACTCTTGTTTTGGGCTCTCCTGTGCCTCAGTTCTCCTGAAAAACAAGATGGTGGCCAACAGTTCCTGGTTTGGACAGTTTGGAATGTTGACAGTCGACTGCTAGCCAATCAGAAACTCACTCGCGCACGTAAGGGTACGCGCACGTACGCGTACGGTACGCGTACCGTACGCGCACAGTGCGCGTACGGTGAGCGCATATAGATATATAATTTGATCAAATTCAATTTTCTCAACAACTACTGGAGGGATTTTCACCAAATATAGAAAAGGCACTACTGCATACCTGTCCTTTCCATTTTGCCAAGTTTGGTGTAATTCCGTTCAGCCGTTCGGGCTGTAGCCGTGTCTAAAGGTCCCATAGAAAATGCCATTTGAAAAATTTCAAATTCAATTTTCCCAAGAACTACTGGAGGGATTTTCACCAACATAGCAAAGGCACATCTACATACCAGGCCCTACCACTTTGCCAAGTTTGGTGTAATTCCATTCAGCCGTTCGGTCTGTAGCCGTGTCTAAAGGTCCCTATGAAAATTAACATGGTTTCCCAAAACACGTTTTGGGACCCTCCTTTTTGCCCCCGCTTGACGAATCCCCCCGAAACTTTCAGGGAAGGAGCGGAGCGGAGCTGGCCAAAATTCTGGAAAATTACACACAGATTCCTCCATCGGCACCAAAATTATTCCCAATAGAATGTTGAGCGCATATAGATATATAATTTGCTCAAATTCATTTTCTCAACAACTACAGAGGGATTTTCACCAAATATAGAAAAGGCACTACTGCATACCTGTCCCTACCATTTTTCCAAGTTTGGTGTAATTCCGTTCAGCCGTTCGGGCTGTAGCCGTGTCTAAAGGTCCCATAGAAAATGCCATTTGAAAAATTTCAGAGTCAATTTTCTCAAGAACTACTGAAGGGATTTACACCAAACATACAAAAGGCACTGCTGCATACCAGTCCCTACCATTTTGCCAAATCTGGTATAATTCCGTTCAGTCGTTCGAGCTGTAGCCTTGTCAGAATGTCCCTATGGAAATTAACATGGGGAAAACACGTTTTGGGACCCCCCTTTTTTCTCGGCCCCCGCTTGACGAATCCCCCCGAAACTTTCAGGGAAGGAGCGGAGCGCAGCGAGGCAAACTTAATGAAAATTACAGGCAGATCCCTCAATCGGCGCTAAAGTTATTCCCAATAGAATGTTCGGAATTTCCTTTGGTAACTAGGTCCTAACCATATATACCTACTGGCGACCGCAGTAGGTAATATACATACGCGCAGAGGACAGCAGGCTAAGGCTACGACTGTGCTAGCTCTGCATTGTAATTTAAATGCAATTTGCTTTTAACATTTTAAAACTGCACTTTGACTAAATCTCCTCATTTTCTACCTGCATTGTTCTTCTGTCGGTACTCACCGGTCCACCGCAGCAATCACGTGCTGTTTGTGTGGAGGAAGTTACGATTTTACCAACTTCCTGGTGACCACTTGCAGAGCGGCCATTGTGGCAGGGTGACGCTCTAGTGCTTCACCAGCAGCTGGCTATATAAATCACAACATGGCGCTGACGCGCAGCGGACGCTCGCAGCGGACGCGCGCAGCGGACATGCGCCAAAGGCAAGCCCGTCTGCACCCGTTCGAGCTCGGCCGGGCCCAGGGGCCAGGGATTATGGCCAAATCACAAGCTACTCACCCAGAAAATTAAGATCACTAAGACCACTTGCATAATCCTCTCCTCCCTTGGACCCCACTACCTACTACCGCATATCTACTAATGGCATCTTAATCCCTCAGCCGGAGCACGCTCTCCCTCCCGCCCCAAGCCCCTACTCCCCCTCAGTCATTAATCCCACAACAACTACGCAAATGGCCCTCCGCTTCCTCTACCTCAATACAAGCTCCCTGGTAAAGCACCAACTCGACATCTTCTTGCTATTTACCTCTGATAAACCTGATGTCCTCCTAATCACTGAAACATGGTTAACCCAGGACTCACTGACCGATATCCTAGCAGCACTCTCCTCAGACTATTACATCCTGTCAGTCAACCAGCCCCCTGGGAAACGGTGGTAGGGTACCAGCCATAATCCATAAAAACCACAAATTCACCACCATGACTTCCCTCACCCTCCCGGAGGTTGAGAACATGGTTGTCAAACTCAACACGGACACAGGGTCCCTGGTGCTAGTGCTTATTTATCGACCCCCTCAGGCAATGCCCACTTTCCCTATCTCCCTAAGTGAGCAGATGGCCACCGGTAAATCATGCTAAGGTTCTCCTAATTGGAGACCTGAATTAATGGTTCAATGATGTCTCGGGTGAACCCAATGTGGCCGAACTCTCCGAGCTTCTCTCCAACTTGAACCTGGCCCAGCATCTATACACCCCCACACATGAAAAGGGACACACGTTTGACCAAATTTGGTCCCATAATTTCACACTCCCGACACCCATAATCACTCCATGCATTTGGTCAGACCACCACTTGATAAAGTTCACAACCACCATTAATGGTTAAAACAAGCCCATGTCCTTGGAGGGAGGTGTGACCAAGAAATGGAAATCCATAAATAAGTCGGACTTCATCAACACCTTGGTGAGCTCTCTACCCACCTTCAGCCCTGCCGTCAATCTCATGGAAGAGAAGATCTCTGAGTGGCTATCATCGGCAAGCAACTCTCATGTCCCGCTCGTCAATTTCTCCCGTGCCCGCCACTCGGACGCCCAAAAATGGTTCACCTCCGATCTCAAAAAATAAAAACTTGAGCTGCGCCAAAAAAAAAGAAAATGGAGAGTAAGATGCTCCACTGAAGACAAGGGCGGTACAAAAGGGGGTGATGATGGACGGAGCATCTGAATCAATCAAACACTCACACCTAGTCAAAAGATCTGGGTTTAACCCATCGCCGTTCTTTAGCCCACTCTGCCACCCCAGTTCAGACATGGCTATATGCAAATCAGTCTGACCCTGTGCCTCATGGGAACAGTCTAGCCCGAACTGCCAAGCCATGTCTTCCCTGGACCGGAAACAAGCTCCCGAGGACCGGTTCCTGGCATTCCAGCTGTCTTCAGCCCGGCTTGCTTGAATCCAGTGGCAAAGTGAGCAAGGGACTCACGTCTGAGCATACCCTGCCACACTTATGGCGGCCAAAAGCGGTACAAAAGGGGGTGGTGATGGACAAAGCATGTGAATCAATCAAACACTCACACCCAGTCAAAAGATCTGGGTTTAATCCATCACCGTTCTTTAGCCCGCTCTGCCACCCCAGTTCAGACATGGCTATATGCAAATCAGTCTGACCTTGTGCCTCATGGAAACAGTCCAGCCCGAACTGCCAAGCCATGTCTTCTCTGGACCGGAAACAAGCTTCTGAGGACCGGATTCTGGCATTCCAGCCGTCTTCAGCCCGGCTTGCTTGAATCCAGTGGCAAAGTGAGCAAGGGACTCATGTCTGAGCATACCCTGCCACACTTATGGCGGCCAAAAGCGGTACAAAAGGGGGCGGTGATGGACGGAGCATCTGAATCAATAAAACACTCACACCCAGTCAAAAGATCTGGGTATAATCCATCACCGTTCTTCAGCCCACTCTGCCACCCCAGTTCAGACATGGCTATATGCAAATCAGTCTGACCCTGTGCCTCATGGTAACAGTCCAGCCCGAACTGCCAAGCCATGTCTTCCCTGGACGGGAAACAAGCTTCCGAGGACCGGTTTCTGGCATTCCAGCCATCCATCCCCTTTTGTATCCCACTGAAGACAAGGGGCAATTTTCTATAGCCCGCAGAGAGTATAAAAAAGCCATTCTGAACATTAAAGCGGCCTACATCTCTACCAAAATACTAACTTCCCATAATAAATCCAAAGAAATCTTTAAGATAGTGAATGACTTATGCAATGACGAGGCAACTTCACCTACTCAGGCTCCTACTCAAGAGCTCTGCAACTCCCTGAACAACTTCTTTCTGGACAAAATCTGTTCTATCAAAACCAGCCTCCCTAATTCGGCCAGCTGGGAACAACTGGAAGATATATCCAGTAAACAATCCACTCTAGGTGCCCTTCAACCTATCTGTCCTAAAATACTCTCAGAGCTAATGACCCATGTTAAATCTAGGTCATCGAATGACAGCTGTCCACCACATGTCTTAAAAGACATCTTTTCCGTCTTGCCTCAGAGTGTACTCCCCTTCCTTAATGAGTCTCACGCTCAAGGCCTTCAAGAATGTGACGGTTGTTCCGCTTATGAAAAATCTAGGGGCTGACCCTACAAACCCCTCTAATTACCGCCTCATCTCCCTCCTCCCCTTCCTGGCCAAAATATTGGAGGTCCATGTGGCTAGGTGCCTGTCAAACTTCATTGAACGTTCTGACTACTTAGAGCCCAACTGTTGGAACCTGGGATGTCAGGTCACCTAGGGTAGCCTGGCCTAGGGTAAGACATAAATTCTAGAGGCACAAGTGTGAAGGTTGCAAACCACCCAGCAGTAAATCCACGCAATAACACACAAAAATGACACTACACCAAAGTATGGAAAAATATGAGCTGCTTTATAAAAATAATATCTGTTCTCTTTGTTTGTAGTTTTCACAGCTTATTATGATACAGTCAATCTGGTAAGATAATATTACTCTTGAAGTTGTCAAATCATGTCACACAACAATTCTCTTAACTTAACAGTTCATTACATATGATTAGGCATTTATTAACCTACGCAAAGTTATTAGCACAATTCCCCTTTTTCTGAGCTTTTCACCTTCGCACCATGGAACAATAGTTTCCCTGTAGAAAAGCCTGTACTCCTCTAGAGAAGGTTACACATTTCTTTCCCCTTCACTTCTGACCACAGAAGAACTGGCTATAACAAATTAAGCACTCATTCCAAGAAGCCCCTTCAGGGATTCCTCAAGGACACTGCACACCTGGGAACAGGTTCTCTGTTTAATTACTGGTTATGTCTCAATCTCTTGCACTGGTTCTACTCTTTTTGTGGCAGTCACTTCCCCCTCTTGATCACCTCCTTACCACCAGTGAAGTTGATGCTTTGATACCTCCTGCGCCAGAAGACGGGGGGAAAAGGGCCGGAAATGCCAAAGGAACCGATTGCTGAAGAGCCTCTCTTGCCTCTGAGGGCTCCTCCGCTCTCTCTCCCCGCTCGGGCCAGCTCCTCCGTGTGGCGCTCGAGCAGGAAGAATAGACAGGTTCAACAATGCCCCCAGGCCGCTACCGGGCCCCTCAACTCTCCCTCCCCGCTCGGGCCATCTCCTCCGTGTGGCGCGCGAGCAGGAAGAAAAGGCGGGACACGCTTTCAAGCTGCTGTGGCACCCGGCGCTTCTCCTCAGCGTCGGTCGGGCGGGGTCACTACACCGGCTGACATGCGCGGTACACCCACGCTGGCGCGGCCTCCCACTGCGCTGGCTCCCAAGGAAGGACGCTTCTCTCACAGGCCTGCTCGGTCCTAGGCCCCTCCTGAAAGGTAGAAGTGGGATCGCCTGGGGCATGCGCGTTAGCGCTCAACTAACTATCAATCAGTGGCACAACCACAACAACGCAGCTGATGCCCCCGGGGTCCTGCACACGGCGAGATCAGCGCTGCCTCCTAGAAACCGGCACCCCTCTCCTTCCTCTGTTTCCTGAGGGGAAGTGGAATTCTGTTGTCTGCGTTACTGGTAAGGTCCCAAAGGGACACACAGGCAGAAGTCTGCTGTACCTCTAAGGCGATGGAGAATAGAGCTATATCTCTACACGTGTCAGCTCCTAATCTCTATCCTTTCCAGAGGCTTCTTAACCCTCGGTGCTGGGGAGGGGTTGGGGATGAAGAGCACTCTTTAAAAAGTCTCTCCCACTGGGCAGAGGACTGCGCTCCGCAGCGCTGCAGTCTCCTTCTCCTTTTGACACCCCACTATTTCTAAGCTAGGGGTTGGTCAGGCGCCCAGGGTCTCCAGCCATCCAAAACAGCAGGGTCAGGACAAATAACCCAAGGGAGGAAGGGTGGTGAATCAGTAAGGCAACCCTCTGACTATCCTACCCCCACCTTTTGCTGCAGCCTGTCCTCCAGCTGACTCTCTCTGGTTAGACAAAATGGCTGTCCAGCATTCTGCCTTTTATAGGCTGACCCTCAGAGGTCCAGAAGGGACCAGAAGGTTCTGGAACGCCCTATGCTACTCTATGGGACAGGTTCTGGGTTTGACAGTTAGGGCAGTTGGTAGCCACCATTTTGTGACTCCAACTATATTCCTGTCAGAACAGGCCTCTAGGCCTGAGGTGAAAAACTATGAGGGGAAAAGAACACCTATCCCCTTGACCAACACCTAGAAAAACTAGTGGACACAAAAATTAATAAAGGTATGAGGGGCAAAAAGGGGACAAAATAAATAATAAATTGGAGGGACTACGCAAAAAGCCAGACAGGTCTAACACCAACCAAGCCGGTTTTTGACCGGCGCACTCAACTAAGGCTGTGATCCTTGCAGTCCTGGACACTTTCAGAGCAACACAGACAGGGGTGACCACCAGGCTCTGGTGCTCCTGGATCTGTCGGCCGCGTTCGACACGGTCGACCATAACATCTTGTTGAAACGTGTCGAGCAGGCTGGCCTGCGAGGATCCGCACTCAGTTGGATAGAATCTTTCCTTGCTGACCGTACCCAATCAGTTAGGCTCGGAACCTTCACTGCCCCCAAGCTCACTTCCACCACCAGGTGGGAGCAGTGGTGTGCACCTGTTTCAACGCATTTATTACAACGCACTACTGTTACAACGCATCCATTACAACGCGGATACTGTTACAACTCATGTTTTTACAACGCATTTTTTTACAACGCAGGTACCTTTACAACGCATACCATTACAACGTAAGTATTGGTAAGTATATAGTTATTTTTTTAATGTTATATGTTTGGGGTAAAGGGGTATTTTTAGGGGTTAGGGTCAGTTTTGGGTTTTAGGGTAAAGGGGTATTTTTAGGGTTCAGGGTCAGTTTTCAGTTTTTGGGTAAAGGGGTATTTTTAGGGTTCTGGGTCAGTTTTCAGTTTTTGGGTAAAGGGGTATTTTTAGGGTTCAGGGTCAGTTTTCAGTTTTTGGGTAAAGGGGTATTTTTAGGGTTCAGGGTCAGTTTTCAGTTTTTGGGTAAAGGGGTATTTTTAGGGTTCAGGGTCAGTTTTCAGTTTTTGGGTAAAGGGGTATTTTTAGGGTTCAGGGTCAGTTTTCAGTTTTTGGGTAAAGGGGTATTTTTAGGGTTCAGGGTCAGTTTTTAGTTTTTGGTTAAAGGGGTATTTTTAGGGTTCAGGGTCAGTTTTCAGTTTTTGGGTAAAGGGGTATTTTTAGGGTTCAGGGTCAGTTTTTAGTTTTTGGGTAAAGGGGTATTTTTAGGGTTCAGGGTCAGTTTTCAGTTTTTGGGTAAAGGGGTATTTTTAGGGTTCAGGGTCAGTTTTCAGTTTTTGGGTAAAGGGGTATTTTTAGGGTTCAGGGTCAGTTTTCAGTTTTTGGGTAAAGGGGTATTTTTAGGGTTCAGGGTCAGTTTTTAGTTTTTGGGTAAAGGGGTATTTTTAGGGTTCAGGGTCAGTTTTCAGTTTTTGGGTAAAGGGGTATTTTTAGGGTTCAGGGTCAGTTTTTAGTTTTTGGGTAAAGGGGTATTTTTAGGGTTCAGGGTCAGTTTTCAGTTTTTGGGTAAGGGGTATTTTTAGGGTTCAGGGTCAGTTTTCAGTTTTTGGGGTACAGGGTAAAAATAAATTACATTTAATTTTAAATTAAATTATTTAATAGTAAATAAATTAAATTAAATTACATTGCATTATTTTTGGGGTTGAGGGTCAGTTTTGAGTTTTTGGGGTACAGGGGTACAGGGTAAAAATAAAGTTATATTTTTTTTAATTTTCAATAATTAATTTAAATTATATTTCATAAAATTACTTTACTTTATTTTTGGAGTTTAGGGTCAGTTTTCAGTTTCTGGGGTACAGGGGTACATGGTAAAAATAAAGTAATATTAATTTAAATTTAAAATAATTAACGGAAATTAAATTATTTAAAATTACATTAAATTATATTTTTAAAATTAAGTTACTATTATATTATTAATATTAACATATACTTACCAATACTTACGTTGTAATGGTCTGCGTTGTAAAGGTACCTGCGTTGTAAAAAAATGCGTTGTAAATACATGCGTTGTTACAGTATCCGCGTTGTAAAAAACGCGTTGTAACGGTATGCGGAGTAAAAGTCCGCGTTGTAACATCATATATCCGGGAGCAGTGATCTCCAGTTTTTACCAATTACGGAAAATCAAAAAAAATCGCCCACCTGCTGACTCATTCAGCCCTCATACAGGTGGTGATAGCTCTGGTACTCTCGCGGCTCGACTTTTTGAACTCAATCTACCTCGGTTTGCCAGCTCGTCTGATTTTTAGCTGCTGTGAATCTAAGATATCCTGATCCTCTCGGCCCCTGTCTGATCCTATGGTGCCAAGATCTCGAAAGCTTGGGTCCTCTGATTTTTTAATTCTCAAGCATGAAGTGCTGAGACTAAGATCTTTAATCCTTGAGTGCTTTGTTTATTTGTTTATTTAATGAGTTTTATATAGCGTAAACTAGACCCAAAGGTATAAGAG
The DNA here is from genome assembly GCF_964263255.1 of Lissotriton vulgaris. Classification (NCBI taxonomy): domain Eukaryota; kingdom Metazoa; phylum Chordata; class Amphibia; order Caudata; family Salamandridae; genus Lissotriton; species Lissotriton vulgaris. The sequence continues at coordinate 1,326,510,774 of NC_141694.1, forward strand.
CACTTTACATGAGCACCAGTTGCGTTACAGACTGACACATTCATTTTTGATAGGCACGGGGAGATTAAGTGATTTGCCCAGAATCACAGGATGTTGAGGGTCCCTGCCGAGACTCGAACCCGGTTCCCCAGCTCTGAGGTTGGCAGCTCTAGCCGTTAGGCCACTTCTTTGCTTCTGAAATGCTTTAGTTATGGTATGCTCCAGAGCAAGAGCCTCCCTTCTACTGCAGTGGTCATATATCCGCTCTTAAGAGTCTTGCTACTGAAGTGCTCTGATATTAAGTTGCTCTGACGTTACAATGCTCCTATTCTTAAGTACTCTGAACTTTGGGTTTTCTGATCTCATCTTCAGGCTACTCTGGTCGCCAAACCTTTTACACTTTTATCATGGCGTGTTCTGATTCTAATGTGTTCTCATTGCATGATTCACTAATGAAGAGATGCTCTGAGTCTGTTTGCTCTGATCGTTGTTGTAATAAATTGTATTAGTATTTGTGGTGGCCGACTGCCCACTTAAAGGAACATTCGCAGCCCTTGTCAGCGAGAAGGCTTGAAGTCACAAAGTAAACCTGCGCTCAACCCCCTGTTGCTATGGCACAGAGCAGACAAGCTTAACTTAGAGGCAATGGGTAGAGTATTTATGCAGTACCAAAACAGTGACAAAGACAAAATGGATTAGCCCTCCGTCTACGCCAAGTCGTCACAGGCTTGGTGCATCGAGACCAGACGGGTTTCCTACCAGACTAGTCGACCAGACAAAACTTACAGAAGACCCACAATTGGCTCATGGAGGTGCAGGACCGTGATGATCCCCACATGTTCCTCTCCCTAGACGCTGAAAAAGCGTTTGACGCTGTACACTGGCCCTTTTTTGAGGCTGCTCTAGTCAAGTTTGGAATTGGACCCAAGTTCGAGCAATGGATTGGACTCCTCTATGCGGACCCCCGAGCGCGGGTTAAAGTGAATGGACTATTGTCTGATGACTTCTCCATCAAAAGGGGAACCCGGCAGGGATGCCCGTTGACCCCCCTACTTTTTGCCTTCACAATAGAAATAGTAGCGTGCGAGATTCGACAGAAAAGGGAGATACGGGGTTCCAAATTACACAGACTGACACGGGGGAAGAAAAGATTTCACTCTATGCGGACGATATCTTGTTATTTGTTACCCGACTGGATAGCACAGTCCCTGACTTGATTGAGCTTCTGGGCAAATATGGGTCCTTCTCGGGCTATGCCATAAATTGGCATTAATCGGTCTTATATAGCCCAAGAGCAAAGGAGACTTGGCCGTCTCTTCCTGGGGCCCTTCAGGTAGTGCAGACAGGATTTACTTATTTGGTGATCTATCTTACCACTGACCTCTCATATCAAAACAATATTCAGCAGGTCATAACGAACTTTGCAGCGGACGCGCTGAGGTGGAAAGCACTCCCCCTCACGTTCCCTGGCCGGGCTGCAATGTTCCAAATGATCACCCTGCCCCGTTTCCTAAATGTCCTCCAAAATGAGTATTTCCCCCTCCCCTGGCAGACATCCCGGGTGATAGAAGTGGAATTGCGCTTCCTGCTGTGGCTCGGGAAGCAATCAAGGATTGCCCTAAATACGCTGCAGCTGAACCAATATAATGGAGGAATATCCTTGCCAGACATTGAGGCCTATTACTGGGCGGAGCATTTGACACTGGGGAATGAAGGGATCCATGTCCCGGCTGATCACCCCACCTATAGGCTAGAGAGGGACACCATGGCACACCGTTCATGCCTATATTTTTCTATATGGGGGGGTTAGGCAGTGGGCGCCTACTACGGGCCACACAAATAATATTGAAGGTCTGGGACAGAGCGACTAAGGCAATGGGCTGGCCACGCAAACCAACTAAACAGACACCGATCTGGCACTGGACTTGGCTGAGGGAACTCTACAAACTTGGGGGCTTGGATGCCATCGGCATCTCCACTATGGGCGACGTGGTGGAGCAGGCAGAACTCAAACATTTCAGGACACTAGCAACGGAGTTTGGTTTACACACTACTCAAATTTTTAAATATGTGCAGCTAAGACATGCCTGAACAGCCAAAAGCTCGCTCTCCTCTCCCCTGCCAGACTATGCCCCGCTAGAGGGACGCCTATTGCAGGAACAGTATTCATCAAGGTGGTTTCTCTAACGTACAGGACACTGAATAATAACATACCAGACAGACTGGGGAAGCTGAGGGAAACATGGCAACAGAACCTGGGCACGCTAGAAACAGTGGACTGGGAGGCGGCCCTGATGTACCAAGGGGAAGTGGCGATTAAATCCCGCCTTTGACTCATCCAATACAAGATATTACACAGGGTGTATTATGACAGGGTCCGGCTCCACCGCATGGGCCGAGTCAGCGAACCTTACTGCCTGCGTTTCAGACAGCCACAAGGGGACTTCTATCATACTATCTGGGACTGCCCCGTCATACACACATACTGGGTACACATATTAGGAGAACTGAGCAAAGTATTGGACGAAACATTACCTCTAGATCCTACATTTGTACTGCTGGGCATAACCGGAAATGTTGACTTAGGCTGTCCGCAGCTTATTTTTGCACTACTGGCACTGGTGGTAGCGAAACAAGACGTGGCCCGCACCTGGGTGGCGTCACTGCCTCCCCAATTAGGAGAATGGAAGAGGAGAATGGACATGCAGCAGAGAGAGTTACATACAAAGTGAGAGGGTGCCGGCGGAAGTTCCATAAGGTGTGGGGGAAATGGAGAAAATGTTATGGATTGGATGCATGGCTGGGAGCCAACCATTCTAACACTGCTTCTGGACCTGACTGGGTTTCTGATGGGGAGGAACTGGGCCTGTGTCCCCAACTCTCTGGGAAGACGAGGAAGATAGGGAGGACCCGGCTAGATCTGAGACCTGTGAGGAGAACGCATGTCTCCCCGGTCCATGGAATAAGGGGGGAGATGTGTCTTTTGATGTGGGCAGCGTGTAGATGTTTTGGCGGGGTTGTGATTACATGTGACATGCTAACTGTTTTGTATTGGTTGAAAATGCAAATAAAAATATTAAAAAAACAAAGACAAAATGGAAAACAACAAAATTCCCAAAACAAATTTGAAAAATAGGGTAAAATGTAATGAACAATATGACCTAATGCAATAGGGGTACCGGAGATATGAATTTTTAAAGTTTTTAGGAAAAATAGCGACAATATGCACAAAGTACCAATGATAGTCAATGGCCACAGGAGACTAGAACCTAGGGACAATTTGACGCTGACTGTGATGGTGCGCGGACCGGATACATCAAGCAGGGGTACATTTCTAAAGTGCCAGAGAACCCTAGCAGAGGCACGTGGAAGCTGACAGGGTGTTAGGCAGAGGTCAGACAGCAGGGACCAGTCCAGGTCCTGTTGCCACAGGTCAGCTGGGTAGTTGCAGGCAAAGGCCTCTTTTAGCTTGTTGTGCCCCTATAGCTTTAACAAGAGGTCAGCGTTATGATCCTTAGAGTCACCGTCTTTGTCCTGGGTACAAGTGAGTCCTTTCAAGGTCCTTCTCCGGTCACAGACAGCAAGTTCGGTACTCTTCTGATCTTCCTCAGGTCCAGGAGTGTTCAATAGTGGGTGCCTGGATATGAAACACGTAGGCCAGGCATGAGAGAGTGTGTGGGAATGATTCATGGGCCACTCTATACAGTGGGTAAACGTTCCCAGGGCCAACCCTACCCACCTTGGGCGTTTAAGAAGGTGAAAGTGTAGTGTAGTTCCTAGTTTCCCACTAGGCCCTGCGCATTGGAATAACATAAACAGTAGTATCGACGTGGAACTGCGGATATTCCAGGCCTCCACTGACTATGCTAAACTTAATTGGGTTGTGTTACCAACTAGCTCAGAGGTCACTGGAAACTTTCTTCTCTGCATAGGAAGTGATCAGCTTCCTTGGCACAGACAAGAAGGGATTCAGCTTTCCAACAACCGTGCAACATGACAACTTTGCTCCTCAGATCAAGAGTCGATCTCTAGGGTCGTGTGAAACAATAGACATAGATTTCACTCAGTCAGTCTAGTGCAGTTTACTTTCACAGTATGTAGAGAATAGAGAGACGGGCGTGTATCAATAAAGGGTTAACATTTATTGAACAGTCTTTCTTCTCATACAAGAGAAATGTATTGCCACAATTGCAATAACTGTTATTATAAAAAGTACGTACAGTAAGATAAGTATTGCGAAATAGAACTGTAAAAGCATTGATATGGTTTCTTAGCCATACAATGGTTTAAAAGTAATAAAACATATATACAGTCATATATACATTAGGCTAACATACTCAACTGGTGCTTCTAACTAAGCCTACCCCAGTGTGCCTGACCTAAGCCTAACACGTGAGAAGGGGAGTAAGTAAGTAGCTTAAGTTAAGTTGGTTTTGCCAAGGTTTGTTTCAAGAATTCTCGTCTAAGGGTTTAGTCAACACCATACCTCTGAATAGAATGATGGAGGATTGGTATCTCCTTCAGGGGTCTCTCTCGATATCCCAGTCACCTGCGAGGGTAAACTGGAAGCGCCGGGACTGGATTTCTCTGCACGAGAAAGGCAGCGGCTTCTCTCAGCGCGTCGAGGAAGGAGGGGTGACAGCGTCCGCGGGCAGCTGGAATCTGCTGGATGTCTTCGCAGAGGACGGCTGTTTGGCTCCTCAAGCGTACTGCACCATAGGTCGCGCTGTAGCGGCGATAATGGTAATCAGTAGCTTCACCACCACAGGATAGCAGGCTGCAGCGACAGAGTGCTAGTTTTTACCAACACGGGGTCATGCAGGCAGCTGGCATCAGCAACATGTTCGCTCATTGCTTAAGGCAACGTTGGTAATATTTATACCTGACAGGTGCCGGGTTTGACGCAAGTTTGCTGGACATAAGACGTCAATTAAAGATGTCACTAGGAAGTGATAGTTATCAGTTGCTCATTAGAGTTCCATTACTAATCAAAACATAGCAAGCGGGGATTTCCAGGTTTGCTAAGTTTTTATCTTGTTGAAGAACTCGGAGTGTTATCTAGGAATATCAGATAGTGACTGCTGCTCTGTCATTGCACTAATTGGTCGCAAAGGAAGTAGCAGAGAGTCATGCTGGAATGTGGCTCTGTGGCTCTGCTCGTGTGAGGCCAGAGATGACTTTACAGAAAATCGCACTTGAACGGTTATGCCAATATAGGGAATAAATGGATTTATAGCCGAATAGGGGCATAAGGTCACAGTATCGATCAGGAACCTAGATAAGCACATGACAAAAGTATTCTGTCATACTGTATTTGGGCAATGAGGGCCGGGTGTGTATGTGTGTGGAGAATGTACTAAGGTAATCATAGTGTCCTCCCACATATAACACTAAACTCCAGTTTGGGGCAGTCACTGCATCCCAATAAATCCAGAGACAGAAGCCTGGTATAATAAAGCAGTGTTTCCAGCAATCAGACAGTAGATACACAAGAATTGTTTTGGAATCTTGTTTCTAATTCTTTCATGTGCATCCCAAGTATTAGATTTAAAAATCCAGAGATAGAAGTCTGGTAGAACAAAGCTGGGTTTTCCAACAATCAGACAGTCAGTAGATACGGAAGAACGGTTGTGACATCCTGTTTCCTGTTTTTCCAAACGTATCCCCAGTGTTTTATGAAGCCCCAGCGGACCTCTCAAGCAACTTTTGACATTCAAGCAGGATTTTACACTGTAATGTCATAAAAGATGCTCACAGTCCCCCCCAGCATATTTTGTCAGGTTCAGAGATGTCGTCTCTACCTATGCAGGTAGAGATAACCCCTCTACCAGTTTTTATTCTTTTGGGAGGCACTTCACACCCATTCAAAGCTATTCAAATGGCTATTACTGTCCTGCAGTAGTCAGAGAGCAAATGCAAATGGGCCATCAGAGGCTTTGAACAATGAAAAGGTAACTTTCTAAAAGTACCTTTTCCTTAAGATTGATCAAAGAATCAATGTCATCATTTAATTGGATTTTTAATAACTATTTAAAATAGTTGTTACATAATTTTTCTAATTGTTTCCTACCCCAAATTAGCATTATTAAATGTAATAATGTAACCCAGTGTTTTCCTATGGAACAGACAGCCTTGCTTCTATTAAATTAGGTTTTAGGTTTTGTCATGGTAATCACGTTTAACATGAAATTCCTACATGTTCTACCTTTAAATACCATTTATCCTGCCTTATGGGCAATAAGGCCTACATAGGTGCAACTTATAAATATTTAAAATGTAGGTTTTTGTTGGATACGGAACAGTTGGGCACCCTGAGGACTTCGAAGGGATTTGACAAGTGGGATATGATTGAAATCACAAAGATCGGGGACCTATGGTAAAAGGGTGACGTGGTGACATTTGCCTTTCTGCAACAGAAGTATGAGCTAGCAGACACTGAGTACTTTTGGTATCTGCAGTGCGACAGGCGCTTATGTCAGGTCTACCAAAGGGTGCCTCTCCCCCGGAGTCCTCGCCATTGGAGGATAGGTTGCTTAATGGACATTTGCCAACAAAAGCGATATCCCGGACCTACAAAATGTTGATCAATAATACCACTGATCCTCCTAGACTGACAAGGGAGCGCTGGGAAGGAGATGGGCTGGAACTTGATGATAAGGAACGGCAAGGTGCAGTGGCCTCCCCGCGAGAGGTTACGATCTCCTCTAGATTGTGCCTGGTTCAACTCAAAATCCTCCACAGAGTATACGTCTCTGGGCCTCAACTCGTGAGTATGGGAAGAGTAGATGACGGAAAGTGCTGAAGACAGTGTGGTCAAGTAGGCACATTCATGCATATAATATGGGAATGTGGGTGCATCCAGAATTACCGGAAGAAGATACATGATTGTATTAGAGAGGTGCTTGTGTTCGGCATTAGACCTGAAGCCAAAAGGCGCCTTTTAAATGTCTGGGAACCCACTTACTTCAATAGAAAAGACCAAACATGGGTCACGTTGGGCCTAATGGTCGCAAAAATAAATATCGCTCAATTGTGGGGAGCTGGGGTATCGCCTTAAATCGAGACCTGGAAGGCAGATATGGACTGGTGTATGGCCAGAGAAAAAAACTGAATATGTTGCAAGTGGGTGCCCTAAAAAATGGTCCTCTAAATGGAGCAAATGGAATGCTTATCGGGGCAATATATGTGTCCCACCAACTATTCCCTCATTTGAAGAACCGTCTACACCATAATTGTTGTAACTTATTATGTATCCTAGTCTGATTGATTGTTAACACCTGTATCTGTGTAATCAATCTTGCATTGTGTCACTTCCTGTACACAGGAATGTCAATACTCAACTGTTTAATAAAAAGAATTATAAAAAAACAATAAAATGTAGGTTTTGACCAGTCAAAGGGTTATTTTGACAGTTCGAATATGCAGTTTAAAACTTCACAGCCAGGCTACAAATTGTCTGCCTGCAGTCATGTGTGCACTGTCACTGTTATTGGTGATGCAAAGGGCGCTGCAGTCTACTAGTGACATTTAACTCAATGGTTCTAAGTGCACTTTGTACTATTTACTAGTGACTTATAGGTAAGTTAAATGTGCCAATTAGGAGTATGCCAATTTCATCATGTTGAAAGGGGAGCATGGGCACTTTATAATTGGTTAGCAGGAGTTGAGTGCACAGAGTTCTACAGCAACAAAAAGTATAGGGTTGAGTAAAAGGTGAAAAATCTGTGGTGACCCCCCAGAAAAGGCAAATTTCCTCCAATAGCATATTTTGCTCCTGCGGAGCTCATTACAGAGTGCTCAGATGCCGAGATGTTCTGATATTTGGGTGTCTAAAGTCTTGGATGATTCGATCTCTGATCTTGCTGTAGATTGTTCTTATCCTTATATGCACTGAATGTTAGGTTGTCTGAATCAGGGTTGCACTGATCATTGAGTGTGCCACTCATGGGTTTACCCGATTCTTAAGAACTCGGATAATAGTATTGCTCCAGAGTGTGATGCTGTGTTTTTGGCAGGTTAATTTCTAGAGTACTCGGATATCAATTACTCGACATTCCAATGCAAGTGTGCTTCGAACAAGGGAAGTCAATTTTAGCATATTCTGGTCTCTGATCCTAAATTGCCCTAATCTTATGGTACTATAGCCAATAACTAAACTGGCTAACTCCTAGTTGTAGATACTCTAGTTGTTGAACCTGTGTTGCTCTCATTTTGGCATTTTATAATCATGGGATGCACTTTTCTACTAGACTCTGATTATATGAGGGTACTCTGATCTTGAGGTGCTTGATTCTGAAAGGCTTTCATCCTGGACTGCTCTGTGCCTCAGGTGGTCGGATCATCAGTTCAGAACTTTGGTTTCTGTGATACAGATGCTGAAACCTTTGGGTACTTCAAGTCTTAGGTACTCTGGTCTCTGATCCTGGGGCACTCTGATGGTGGGGTGTTCTTTAGTATTCTCTTCCTGTGGAGGTTTCAATTGTCAGTGCTCTGATCCTGCAGTGTCCTGAACCTGGCAAGGTATGATCCAGATGTGCCAGGATCTCTGATCCTGTGCTGTTCACACTCTGAAGTGGACAAGAATGCGCTGATCCCTGGACACGCCAATTCTGCAATGCTCAATCCTGGGTTGTACTGGTGTCTGTTGTTGAAGTACTTGTCCAAAATGCTCTGAAATGTGGTCCGATAATTTATCCTGGTGTTGTTTGAATCCGTGATACTCTAAGACAGCATTGTTCTGAGTAAGAGATACTCTACCCCATTGTGTTCGTCTACCAGGATGCATCCTGGACTGAGTGAAGAGATGAAAGACATGGTTGCCATTTGCCAAGCTTCCCTATCATTTCAATTCACTGCTGATCAGAGTCAGGAGAATACTGGGTAAGTTTGCACCCACATTATGCTTAGGCAAATTGTGCACCAATAAATCAGATGCTTTCTCTGCCATCAGGGTGGCATCCCCTTGTAATTTCGTTTCGAATGTAAGAGTTACACCAAGCGTGCATGACCACCGGGTCATGATGAACAGACACAAATTATTCAGTTTAGTTAAGAGAAGACCACCTAAGTACTTACCTTAAATGCAAGTAGGTGTTGTAAGACAAATGGGAATTGAAGAAACAGAAAAGGATAAGGCCCCTTGTAGAGTTACTCCTGTCGATATTATGTGCCATAACTGTGGTTAGAGAAAGTGCTGGTTTACTGAGAACTGTTTTAAGCGTACTAATAGCGTGTTGGACGGACCGGGAGGGTCGGCCGAGATTACGGGGAGAGGTCTCCAGGGAGAGCCGTCTCCAACGACTGTACAGATAAGTAACTTCCCCCCCACAGACGGACACCACACAAGATTGAAGGTTAACGAGACTTTATATGCAATTCTTAGGTTACGTCGATATGATACAAGGAGGTCTGGACTCAGGGGTCCCCTCGGTTCTGATCCTTGGTTGAGGAAAAAGGGTAGCGGGACAGTCTTAGTTACCAATGAGTTAAATAGCTCTCAATCCTCGAGCTCGGCGTGGTTGCTGATCGGGCCGTGGAGGAGCCAAGCAGGTCCCGAGATGGATGAAGGATGGTCGACGGGCCGTGGAGAAGCCAAGCAGGTCCCGATGAAGATGACGGTTACAACGGTCCGCGGCCTCGCCAGCAGATCCGGACGACGGTGAAGGATGAAGGTTACGACGGCTGTGGCAGCGCCAACAGGCAGGACGATGGTGCACAGGACAGAGCTACGGCAGCGCCAGTAGTCCGTCCAGGATGAGTTCCTCTTACGTCTCTCGACTCCAAGATACAACTGCCTTCCTGCTCTGGAGCTGCCCCAGTTATAGGGCTGGCGTGCTTTGATGTCCGGACCCTCGCACTTGGAGGTCGGGAGGTCCGGGATGAGGGAGTCCAGACACCCAGCAGGGGGGTGGAGCCAGCGCCCGGGGAGGCGATGGGCGAGCGGCACTGGCCGGGGGAGAACCATCGACACCTCTTTCTCCCATTGACTGGCCAAGTAGCTCGCTCACCTCCTGGGTGGAGGGTGGTGCCGGAATGTCTGAGGCCGGGCTAGGCCCAGGGTTGAGGTCGATCGGGGGCCAGGCGGCCTCGTGGCGAAGTGTCCAAGATGGCGGCCCCGGCTGGGCGCATGGGTCGGCAGTGGATCGGACCCACGAGGTTATCATGCTCGAGGACAGGTGTCCCTGAGGGGACGTAGGACGTGCAATGGTGGTGTGTGGTGCTTGCGTGACTGGCTCGGGCCTGGTCGAGCCGGGGGAGAGCGGCCCGTCATGTGGCCTGTCCAACATGCGTCCCCCCCAGCTGAAGGCGGGGAGAGTTACCCATCCTCTTGGGGACTCTCTTCGTCGAGGCGGAAAAACCGGGACAGGCCATCCGCGTTGGCGTGGTCGGACCCAGGCCGGTGTTCAACGGTAAAGTCCATACCTTGCAAGGAGATGGACCAGCGTAGCAGCTTTGGGTTTTCCCCCCGCATATGCATCAACCACTGCAGGGGTCGGTGGTCAGTCTGCACCCGAAAGTGGGTGCCAAAAAGGTAGGGTCGGAGCTTCTTGAGGGCCCATACCACAGCGAAGGCTTCCCTCTCTATGGTACTCCAGCGTTGTTCCCGTGGCAGGAGTCTCCGGCTGATGAAGGCCACCGGTTGATCAAGGCCTTCGGTGTTCACCTGGGACAGGACCGCCCCAATGCCCTGGTCGGAGGCGTCCGTCTGGACGACGAACTCTCGGCTGTAGTCTGGGGCCTGGAGCACAGGAGCGGAACACATGGCGGCCTTTAGCTGTTCGAAGGCCGCTTGACACTCTGGGGTCCAGTTCACCTTCTTGGGCTGATTTTTTGACGTGAGTTCGGTGAGAGGCCCCACGATGGTACCATAGTCTTTCACGAACCTTCGGTAGTAGCCCGTGAGGCCCAGGAAGGCTCGCACTTCAGTTTGAGTGATAGGGGGTTGCCAGTTCTGGATGGCGGCAATTTTCAGTTGTAGAGGGGCCACTAGACCGCTTCCCACCTGGTGTCCGAGGTAGGTCACTGACCCTTGTCCAATTTGACATTTGCTGGCCTTGATCGTGAGGCCAGCTCGCTGAAGGGCTTGCAACACTGCTTGGAGGTGGTGGAGGTGCTCGGTCCAGTGGTGGCTGTACACAGCGATGTCGTCCAGGTAGGCGGCGCTGAACTCTTCGAGCCCCGCCAGGACCTGATTGACGAGCCGTTGGAAAGTCGCTGGGGCATTTTTCATGCCGAAGGGCATGACCGTGAAATGATAGTGGCCATCGGGGGTGGAGAAGGCAGAACGTTCTTGTGCTCGGGGTGTGAGGCCGATCTGCCAATAGCCTGCCGTTAGGTCGAAGATGCTGAGGTAGCGGGCAGCGCCCATTCGGTCGACCAGTTCATCTGCCCGGGGGATGGGGTGTGCGTCCGTTCTGGTGACTTCATTCAGGCCCCGGTAGTCGACACAGAACCGGAGTTCGGGTGTGGTTCCGGGGGCGGCTGCTTTGGGGACCAGTACGACCGGGCTGGCCCATGGACTGTCGGAGGGCTCGATGACCCCGAGCGTGAGCATCTTGGCTACTTCCGCCTGGATGCAGGCCCGTACCCGATCAGGTACGCGGTAGGCCCGGTGGCGGATAGGAGGGCTGTCTCCGGTGTCCACATCGTGCACACACCAGGAAGTGACACCTGGGGTGAGGGAGAACAGACTGGCAAATCGTGATAGGAGGGCTTGGCACTCTTGGCGTTGTTCCTGGGTGAGGGTCTCCGAGAGTCGGACCCCATCCACGGAGCCGTCTTGCTCCTGGGTCCGCAAGAGGTCAGGGAGAGGCTCGGAGTCGTCCTCAACCCCGTTGTCTGTGGCCATCAAGAGGCTGAGTTCTGTTCGTGCAAAGTGGGGTTTCAGTCTGTTGGTGTGGAGGACTCGGAGCGGATTCCGGGCGGACTCCATATCGATCAGATAGGTGGCAGGACCCTTGCGCTCGATTACCTTGAAGGGTCCCGTCCATTCGTCTTGGAGAGCGCACGGTTCTGTGGGGGACATTACCCAGACCTGTTGCCCCGGCTCGAATTCAATAGATGAGGCGTTCTGGTCATACCATTTCTTCATGTCCTCTTGACTGGCCTCTAGGTTGGCTTTTGCTAGGTCTCTGAACCGCTGGGACTGGTTGCGGAGGGTGAGGAGGTACCGGAAGACATCTGGAGGACTCTTGGCCGGAGGCATCTCCCAGCCTTCTTTGATCAGGCTGAGTGGCCCCCGTACTGGGTGCCCATAGAGCAGCTCGAATGGGCTGAAGCCTAGGGACTTCTGTGGGACCTCCCGGTAGGCGAAGAGGAGGCACGGCAGCAGCACGTCCCACTGGCGACGGAGGGGTTCTTCCAATCCCCCGATCATCCCTTTTAGTGTGCGATTGAACCGCTCAACAAGTCCGTTTCCTTGGGGGTGATAGGGGGTCGTGAAGCGGTAGGTGACCCCACACTGTTGCCAGAGGGACTTCATATATTTTGAAATAAAGTTCGTGCCTCTGTCACTGACGACTTCTCGGGGGAACCCCACACGGGAGAAGATCCCCATCAGGGCCCTGCCGACCACTGGGGCTGTCACGGTCCGGAGAGGAATAGCCTCAGGGTAGCGGGTGGCGTGGTCCACTAGTACTAGGATGAAGCGATGGCCTTGTCTTGTACGCGGGTCTAGGGGTCCCACAATGTCTATTCCGACCCTCTCAAATGGGGTCGTGACTACGGGAAAGGGTTGCAGGGGGGCCTTTAACTTGCGGCCGCTCTTCCCACTAGCTTGGCACGTGGGGCAAGATCGGCAATGCTGGTGCACATCGTTTCTCATTTTTGGCCAGAAGAAGTGGGTCACTAGGCGGCTGTAGGTTTTATCTTGTCCCAGGTGCCCTGCCAGGGGGACATCGTGGGCCAGATTTAGCAGGAAGTCTCTAAAGCGGAGGGGCACCACTAGTACTCGGTTGGCCCCCAGCTCGGCGATTCGTTGCTCGCTGTACAATAGGTCATTGTCCCAGTAGACCCAATGAGTTCCGGAGGTATCCCCTGCGCTTTGGGCGAGCGCTTGTTGTCGGAGTCCCTCAAGGGAGGGACAGGTCTTCTGCTCCTGACGAAATTGTTCTTGTGTGGGTCCCCCTTCTTGAGCCCACTGGTCAAGATTAGCAAGGTCGGAAGGTTGAGCAGGTTCGAGGGGGATGTCCTGGTCGGGGGTCTCGGCGGGGGCGACCGGAGGCGGAGGCGCCGGCCATTCTGGTTCTTCCGGGTGATGGTTGGCACGGGCGGCCATGGACCGGGTGGTGACGCACGCCCAGTCTGGGACGCCCAACATCCCCAAGTGTTCTTTTCGCTCCACGGCTGCCCACGGGGAGCTTTCCAGGTCATTTCCGAGGAGGCAGTCCACGGGGGCGTCGTCTCGGACCGTTACTTTCAACATGCCGGAGACCCCTCCCCACTCAAAGGGGACGCAGGCCATCCGACACAGACTCTCCGAGTTGTCGGCTGATCGCACAGGGCAGAGAATGTTCGGTAGATATTGTTCTGGGGTCACCAGGTGACAGCGGACGGCTGTCACACTGGCCCCGGTGTCTCGAAGGGCTTCGGCCCGCTGTCCATTGATGCTCACCCATTGGCTGTACTTCTGGGTGTTAGCGGGTAGGGGGACCCGCGGGACCATGTCTCTTCCCCCTAAGCACGCGAGAGTCATGGCGGCTGGCTCCCACTCTTGATACTCTTGCTCGCCTGTTTCTTGTTCCTCGGAGATCTGTTCTTCCCCTAGTGCCGCGGCGGCCACCTGGCGGGGTCTTGGACTCTGATACTGCGGGCAGCTTGGGTCGTTTGCATAGTGGCCGACTCGTTGGCATCGGTGACATGTAACATTGGCTCTGTATCCCGGTCGCGCCGGGGTGCTGCCCCGGTTGGCCGGGGGGGTGGTGCTGGTAGCGGGGGCGGCCGGAGTATTGTCTCTTCCTCGTCCCTGGCCCCCTCCTCCTCCTCTGGGTCGGTAGTGACCATTGTTGTTCCTGTTCTGCTCGTAGGACCCATTCCGGCCCACTCTGGTGATCTCCCACCGGTCAGCTTCGGCTGCGAGCTGCCGGGGATCGGTTAACTTGCTGTCGAGGAGGTGTTGGCGTAGTTCAATGAAGCAATTGTTGGACAGATGCTCCCATACCATCAGATTGAACAGCTGCTCGTAGGTCGTGACGTTGTTCCCTCTGATCCAGCCTTCGAAGGCTCGGCTAAAGTACGTTACATAGTCCACCCAAGTTGTACCTGGAATGCGTGTGCAGTCTCGGAACCTCTGACGGTACATCTCGGGCGTGAGGCCATAGCGGGTGAGGAGGGCCGCTTTCATATGGTCGTAGGAGGTCATCTGGTGGTCTGGGAGCTGTAACAGAGTATCGCGGCCCTCATTGAGGAATTTGCCCCATAGGCCGGCTCCCCAGTCGGCTCTATCGATCCGGTGCGCAGTCATCGCGATTTCATAGGCCTTAAACCATTGCTGGATGTCGTCTTCTCGAAAATATTCTCGGACCACATCCTTGGGGATGTGTACTTTTTTCTCCGCGGTCCCTGGGGTGGACGGTCTGTCGGGCACCCCTAACTCTTTATTCTGTTTGCGCAGGTTGATCTCGGCTAGGTTCCGTTCGTGCTCGTACGTTAGTCTTTTTTCCTCGAGCTCCCTTTGCCTCTGTTTCTCCTCTCTTTCTTCTCGGAGGCGAAGGTGCTCTAAGTTTATTTTTTGCTCGGCCAATTTGAGTTCTATGTCCATCTTGAGTCGGGCCATTTCGAGTTCGTGTAGTCGGGCTTTTTCTCTTTCTTGGATCTCGTCTTGCGAGAGACTGGTTCTTTGCCCCTCAGGGGCCGTGTTGGTATTTTTCGCGGTGCTTTGCTCAGGGGTTTCGACATCCCCGGTCTCTGCCCAAGATTCTAGGGCATGCTTAAAATCGTCCTTGGTACTTAGTCCGGTGGTAGCGATACCTAGTTCGATGCAGAACTGCTTTAGTTCACGATGGCTGTATTCCTCTAGTTTTTCCATTTGGAACTTCTCAGTTGATCCGCTCTCTTTAGTCGACATTGTTGTTCGTTGTGGGGTGAGCTACTCTCTGTACGTTATGCGGTGATTCGGATCGCGCCGCTGGCCACCAATGTTGGACGGACCGGGAGGGTCGGCCGAGATTACGGGGAGAGGTCTCCAGGGAGAGCCGTCTCCAACGACTGTACAGATAAGTAACTTCCCCCCCACAGACGGACACCACACAAGATTGAAGGTTAACGAGACTTTATATGCAATTCTTAGGTTACGTCGATATGATACAAGGAGGTCTGGACTCAGGGGTCCCCTCGGTTCTGATCCTTGGTTGAGGAAAAAGGGTAGCGGGACAGTCTTAGTTACCAATGAGTTAAATAGCTCTCAATCCTCGAGCTCGGCGTGGTTGCTGATCGGGCCGTGGAGGAGCCAAGCAGGTCCCGAGATGGATGAAGGATGGTCGACGGGCCGTGGAGAAGCCAAGCAGGTCCCGATGAAGATGACGGTTACAACGGTCCGCGGCCTCGCCAGCAGATCCGGACGACGGTGAAGGATGAAGGTTACGACGGCTGTGGCAGCGCCAACAGGCAGGACGATGGTGCACAGGACAGAGCTACGGCAGCGCCAGTAGTCCGTCCAGGATGAGTTCCTCTTACGTCTCTCGACTCCAAGATACAACTGCCTTCCTGCTCTGGAGCTGCCCCAGTTATAGGGCTGGCGTGCTTTGATGTCCGGACCCTCGCACTTGGAGGTCGGGAGGTCCGGGATGAGGGAGTCCAGACACCCAGCAGGGGGGTGGAGCCAGCGCCCGGGGAGGCGATGGGCGAGCGGCACTGGCCGGGGGAGAACCATCGACACCTCTTTCTCCCATTGACTGGCCAAGTAGCTCGCTCACCTCCTGGGTGGAGGGTGGTGCCGGAATGTCTGAGGCCGGGCTAGGCCCAGGGTTGAGGTCGATCGGGGGCCAGGCGGCCTCGTGGCGAAGTGTCCAAGATGGCGGCCCCGGCTGGGCGCATGGGTCGGCAGTGGATCGGACCCACGAGGTTATCATGCTCGAGGACAGGTGTCCCTGAGGGGACGTAGGACGTGCAATGGTGGTGTGTGGTGCTTGCGTGACTGGCTCGGGCCTGGTCGAGCCGGGGGAGAGCGGCCCGTCATGTGGCCTGTCCAACATAGCGGTTGAAGCACCTCTTTTTCTGAAGAAGTCATCTTTGATTCTGAACACCTAAACAATGTCAGAAAGGAGACTAATGTTCCTCAAAAATACAAAAGCTCCAGAGCGATGGCTGGTCTTACTTGATTGCCGTGAGGCACCATGAAATGCTAGCTGAGATCTTGTGTGTGCGGGCTTTAAATCTTCAGATACCAAATCAGTTGCTTGAGGGAAAGAAGGCCAACTTGTGCTCCCAGTGCACCACCTCCTCCAGACCCTTTTCCCCAAATGACTAATGAGATCTAGGAGGAGATTGAGGGAGGGAGGAGGACAAGTTAGATATAATGATTTTCCGAACGGAGATGCTAGGGGTCGCCAATTAGTTGGGCTTGGGAATGGTGGAGCACCAGCCGATGGGCAGGCTGAGCTGATGGGATACAAGCGGGGACACCTCGAGTAGGAGGAGAACAGGTGGGCATAGCAGGTGGCAGCAAGCGTGTAGTAAATGTGAGGGCTAGATGAGAAGCTGACACAAAGCGCACCACTTACCGCTTATGAGACTCGCCATTCAGAAATGTAGGCTCAGAATAGTCTGCAGCCAACTGGTAAGCGAAGGGATTGAGATCCTGAGTTGTGCCCAGCACATTAGGCGAACGCCAACCCTAACAATGATGATCGCAAGAACTTCAGTGTTTTTTCCCAAATTCAACCTGTTGCCTCTTGCACTTACGGCAGTATCTACATCCCAGAAAAGGGCGACGAGTCACTTGTAGATGTCCCGATCTCGCGATTATTTCTTGGCAATTCTCCAAAGCGTGAGAAAATTCCTTGAAGTTTAAGGAAGAATTGAAAACAGTTTTTGAATTCTATAATCCTAATTGGGCAAAGGTAATTAATGACTGCATGCTATCACACCTGGCGCATTCAGAAACCGCCTGGATGGCAACCCGAAAAGGCAGCAATATCACAGAGGGAGAGTGCTGCCTTGATTACTGCTAGGGATGCTTGGTTGAAAGCAATCTTAAAGTCTGTCCTACCAAAACTGTCTGGACCACAGTTAGCAACTGTAACCCCTTCTGATTTCTCAGTTCAATTGACTGATATATTTGATGATCAGTCGGGCATTGTAAAATGCTGCTGTTGTTCACAGGTTATTACCAAAGGTATAAGCCGTTGAGAACCATATGTGTGGGATGGCAAAACAAAAACGTGGCTGAAATGGATTCTGTGGGAAATCACTGTGCACTTGTTCAAGAACCGATGCAATTGTTTCAGCAGACAGTACTAGGAGGAGGCGGAGCGGGCAGAGTGACCGAACAGCAGAGAAGGAGAGAGACTGATCTTCCCAGTAACTCCCCCTCTTTTAAATGTGGTCAGCTAGGACATTGAAAACGAGAATGCCCAAATCTAACCCAGGGCTGTATACATCAGTCCGAAGCCTGCTTTATCTCTTCTTCATTCAAATAGATACATATATTTTAGGACAGTCCGAGGGGAGTTGACTGACACTTTCATCCTAGTACAGGGTTCTCCAAAGTCGGCCCTAAGGGCCGGATCCATGTCAGATTTTTTGTATATCCCCATTTAGTGGTTATCTTAAAAATCTGGTATGGATCCGGCCCTCCAGGAACGACTTTGCAGAACCCTGTCCTAGAAGACCAGTGAGGGTTTTATGAGCAACACGGAAAGCTTACTGCATGCCTTCTTGATGCCAGTGGCTCTGCTCTAGAAACTCCTGAGTCTTCCTCCCAATAGATTAACACAAAACAGAAGGCCTGGTCGACGGTTGAGACCTTCCTGCGAACTGGGACCGAGGACATCTTGTTCCATAATCCAATCCTAGATTTTTGGCAGCAGAAAGAGGCAAAACACTTTTTGGATGCAGTCTATTAAGATTAATGGTCTGCAATTGCTTGGTTGAGATAGGTTGCCTTTTCTATGGATGGGTAAAACTACTATGCCCTTCCAAAAAGCAGGAATGGGTGCCCCATCAGTGATGGCATTAGCAATGGCTAAAATATAGCTGGCCAATCGTCCAAATCAGATAAGAATATGTCAGCTGGAACACCATCGGGTTCTGCGCTCGGCACCGCGAGACAGCGTTTAGGGACTCGATGATATCAGTGATAGCAAACGTGGGCATGACACAGGAGGGAGGCGGAAGGACTTCGGTGGTAGCCTGTGTTGGAGTGGTAGAGTCACCAAGTCAGATGAAGCAGCGTTATTTGATGGCTCCAATGTGGCTTAAGTGCACCACATGCGACTAATTGCCAGAATTTGGTTGAATTTGTGGCTGAACATACGTCCAGAAGGGCCCTCCACCTCTGTTCATCCCAGTCCCATTTAGCATTAGAAACGGTCATCTTGTAGGCCTTCCTCTACAGGGGAATGTGGACCAGATCCTTAGATTTGATGGCTGTAACTAGGGAATGATTGAGTTTGAGACATTCTTTATTGAACCAGGATCGATTCTTATCAGTACTTTTCCTGTTGCGTGAAACAGGGATGGTGAAATTACCTAAAATGCGCTCAAAGGGGGCCTTATAAATATGCATTCAATTGGTCTGGTGTGTCAAACTGGTTGACCTCAATTTGAGCGAGGACTGTTTTAAGGTCCATATCTACGACAGATAATATATCAGGAACAGCAGCTACCTGATGTCATTTTAGGTGATGTTTGTCAGCAGTGAAGGTAATATCCATGGTCTAAGAGGGCAGATCAAGATCTGAAGGGATGCTCTCACAAAAGGCCTGGGTGGTCAAAGAGAGGGGGTTGTTATTGCTTTCTGATCTTTATAAAACAATCATATCGATTACAGATGGCCACAGCCTTGAGTCGACTAATATGTAATCCATTTGGCTTGCGTGATGTGGCTTGTTGTAAGTGTGGACACCTTTTAAATCAGATTTAGTTCTACCATTAAGGGCCCTGAGCCCGTGCTCCACTTTAAGTGCCTTTAATAGGAGAGCGGCTTTTGTCCATCTGTTTATTGGTGAAATGTCTAACAAAGGAATAGCCCAAGCATAATCTTCATCCCTGGTTAAATAAACGTCATCATTGGCGAGTGGCTTGAATGTTATGCTCAAGTCACTCGCTACAATAGGACGGTATTAGTAAAAGCACTGTTCAAGAAAGTTTTCAAGCACCTGTTGCGTTTGTAAAACCATACTGTTCCTGACCCCTCCTACATAGACATTATAGATGGTTATTCCGTGGTTACTTCCAGTGTTCAACTGATACCCAAGATGTCAAGAGAAATAATGTTAAGTTGACGTATTCAACAGTTTAGTGAGACTCTAACCCATATGACTAGACCCCAGAGGCTCTACCCCTCTGGCTAGGAATTGCAAGAATGAAACAACTAAGATAACCTGGCCTGTGGATTGAATTCAGAGGCCAGGCTTCTTGTACTAGATATATATCATGATTGTCCATACATTGGTTCCAATCTGGAAGGGTTACTTTGGATCTAAGTCCTGTCACATTCCAGGAGACAAAGAGAAGCTCGCTGGGCTTAGAAGATGGAGGTCCCTTGTGTATAGCACATCACAGCTGGACTGGGAACCGAAACTGGCCCTGACAAACACCTCGGCCGGCCCCTAGGCGTGCTAGTTTGGAAGCACCACTCCCATCTCACCGCTGCAGCTTTTCTTACATTGGGCCGATATTGCAGCTATGTTATAAAACCACCCACGGTAGCAAAAACGGCCTCCCAAGGTCCAAAACCAGTCCCCACCCCAGCATCCCACTGGGTATATGCCCGGTGCCAACTACAGCCATTCTGGCCCTGAGTCCCATTACCAGACATCTCAACTGCGATTACACTATTGGACACGGAAGGGACGTAATTGTGAGGACCACTAGAGGAATATTCACTAGCAAGCGATGGATTAAAGTTAATATTAGACATGATCAACACCTTGGAGAAACAGGAATGAGTTGGATGGTCAGACCCGTAGCATCCATTGGACAGTCAGGCAGAGCAGAATTGAACGTAAGCAAGATTGATGGGTCAGAAGGTGGAACAGCCGCCCCCTGAGTCAGTCATTATCACTAAGATGTGAGGTGGAATTGACATACACCATAGGGGATCTCTCGTCAGGGAACTGTACTGTCTTGGATATTTAAATTAAATACTGGAATGACTAGGGGGGGCTTGCCTGACATCAACCATTGCTTTGGACGTGAGAATTAGTTCTATCATGTCAAAGTTGGAATCAGGGATGACTATCTTTTTGACACTGACAATGTCATCTCAGATAAGTGAATGACAACCCCTGACGTAACGTATCCAGTGTGTCACTTTGTTCTTTATATATTTTTCCTCTTCATGGCTAATTTATTGGGTCAGCTTAGGACAGGGGCCTCCAAACCTTTCATTAATAATAGCTACTTATGTTCAATGAAGGTCATCCTGAGCTAATAATAGTATAAGTATTATAATAGTGGCCATTTCAGACATGATTACATTAGTTGTCTTCATATGCAAGATGACTAACAGTGATCTCATCAGTGCATCAGGCCGGGTTTCCTGCAATAATTTTAACAAGCCATTTATCAGTTTGGAATGCCTCTACGTCAGAGGTCTTCAAACTGTGGGGCGTGACTCCCAGGGGGTCGCAAATGCTTCTGCAAGTAAATGTATATGAAGATGGTCTGGAAGTGCAGCGATGTTTATTTGCTGCATTTCCAGGCTGTCTCAATTTACTCGGAAACCCTTGAAGTGAGATCCGAGTGCCGTGGAGCCGTATGTCAGTGAGTGTGCTGCTGTGGGCTTGGCTATGCAGTGTCTGGAGTCTTATCTCTGGCACACCCGAGTTTTCACAGGTCTTTAAAGACCATTTGTATATTTACATACCGTTGTATGCCTCTGTTATTTTTCTGGTTCCAGAACCCCCTATTCCTTACATTTGTATTTTACATGTACTAGTGTGAGCATGCATTTCATGAAAAGGAATATAAAGTAGAGTTGCCAAAAGAAAAATTCCAGCCATATGTTGTTTAAAGAACCTGCAAAGACCTCGTCTTGACACTAAACAGGGTCATAAATAAAAAGTATCTATTCATTTGTAATGTGACATTTCTGTCTTTGTTCCCTTTAATTATCGGTCAGGAATCATTCAGGCAGCCGTAGGACACAATTAAAAGTGCTTTCTATTTATATTTGCTGTTCGAAGTGCGTACCTGTTTATTTTTGTACTGTCTGTGACATCAAAATAATGAGCTGGCAACCCTAATCATAAGACTGGAAGTTTGTTGCAGGATCAGCACATTATTTATTTCCTCCACCCTCGACTCCTGAATAATGCCATAATAGCAATATATTAACTTATATCTGGAACCCTGCGCCATCATCAATAACATGCTGAGTTACTTCAAGTGTCTGGGAATGCACCCTGCATTCAGACAAATCACTCCTCGTTCTCCCCCTTCACTTTCATGCTCACCGTGCACTCACAGCTCTCACAATGCTCTCACACTGATCACATGCACTCACACCATTCACCAGCTCACCCTACACTCACATCGATCACTCTGCACTCACAATGCACTTGCGCTGTTCACCCTGTACCTCACCCAACAGTTTAACGAGTACACTACTCACTCCGCACTCATGTGAAACTTCACTCACCTGTCCCCCTCACTGCTCAATCTGCAATCTCACTCAAACAAGTCCATCACTAACCATGCATTCATTCGTCCCACTCTGCACTTACATCCGCACCCAAAATCATATGGTCACCTCACTTACCCTGCAGTCACTCCTTTTACCCTACTCTCTCACTGTCTCATCGCTCACCGTGCACTCACATGGGCACTCCTACCACCCACACAGCGCATAGGGTTAATGTGCCTGCTACAAAGAACGGGTGCCATGTGGATCACAGAACTGAGTGTGAGTAAACTATGAGTAGCGCTATTAAAAAATTAAATGTTTGTCTGAAAAGGGCTATAAAGAGATGAGGTGCATTGCTGGTGAGTAGCAGTGAGGGAATTAATGGAGGAGAAAATGGGGGAGGGGTGCCAAAAAAGACTGTTACACCGTGTGCGGCCAGTGCTAGGGCGAGCCCTGGCTGGGAGTGTTAGCCCCCCGAAGTTCGGGTCTAGTTGCGCCCCTGGTGTGCTGGCAGGGTCAAAGAGGTTGCTAAAAATAAAATAAAAAGCCTACTTGTGTTGGGTTTTCACAGTCTTGCAGGTGTGTATAAAATAATGCAATAACAACGTAGTTGGATAATAAATGCAAGTTAAACTAACTGGTGATAACTGCACTCTTTTAGGTTATGAAACCTCAGTTAGTGACTACCATCACTGCAGATGTCTGTGTGTGTTAAAGCTAAGCGACACATAATTGAACCCTAGTTGGTGTAGAGGAACAGTGACCTTTGTATTTATAGTCAGGGCCACTGGAATTATGCAATTGTGCGGTTTGGGCATTTAGCGCATAGTTATGGATTTCCCGCATTTGCCACATAATCCATTGTCTGCTACATAATTTGCAGATTTAAAAAAAATCTTGTTTCTAGCTCAAATGGTTCAAAAGTTACTAAAAATGCAGCAACACATTACCTCACAGTGGAAGGCCCTTTCTAAAGGTTGACTGGTCTCCTTTCTGTTGCTTATTGCTATATGTGGGTATTAATGAGGTACTTATGAGGGGCAATGCAACCCAGGGCAGTGTGAACAAGTGTACAAATTGCAAAATAATGCAGTAATGCTATGACAAAATATGCAGCATTATGCAGCATAATTTGCCTTTACTTGCTGCAGAATTTAGTCAACCCTGCTGCATAATTTGGCCTCCTCCTGCGGAATAATTCCAGTGGCCCTGTTTATAGTGCTATGAGGTCCCAGCCTGTGGCAGAAAACACTGTGAATATGTAAGTCATTATTTTAAAACAATATTTACATACTCTAAGCTAGGTTGCTGCATCTGTATCCAATGTAGACATTTTTGTAAGTGTCTCCCCTATTCCAGATCTCGGCTGATAACACCCTTACATTACATCTCAAAAAGAATACATCTCTGCCACCATGAAGCCTTAAGCAGAGCCACTGGAATTATTCAGAAGAAGAGGACCACATTATGCGGCATGTTTGACTAAATTATGCAGCAAGAAAAGGTAAATTATGTGGCACAATGCGCCACATTTTGTGGTTAGCATGACTTCATTATTTTGTCATTTTAACTCAAGGTAATGCTGTCAGGGGAAATAGTTCAACTCATTATTACCAGTTTAACACCCAAATACAGCAGTAAGCAACTAAAAGATTACCAGTGAATCTTTGCAAATAGTTCACCTCATTATTACCAGTTTAACACCCAAATACAGCAGTAAGCAACTAAAAGATTACCAGTGAATCTTTGCAAAGGGCCTTCCAATTCTCCGGAACACTTGTCACGCGTTAAGTAACTTTTGTTCCTTTTGAGCTAGAATCATGTTTCTTTAGTTCAAATCTGCTGATTATAGAGGAAATGCATGAAACTATAATTATGTGGAAAACACTGCGATGCAGGAACTCATAATTCCAGTGGCCCTGGCTTTAAGTGACTCAATCAATTAATAGCTGGTAAGAAGGCTGTTTTTTTTAAACTATCTGCACTACCACCACACCCTTCGCTTTCAGGCAGAGGCACCTCAAAGTCAGTATTAACCATTCAGGGGCAGTCTTTTTGTGAAAGCTGAGTCAATGGGGTGGCAGGTAGAAGGCAAGCAGGGTTGCATTCAAATGCAGAGCCCTAATCCTCTCAATCCCTGGGGCCTCACAGTAATGGTCTAGGAGACAGAGGAAAGGAGCGAGATTCATAGATTTGGCCCAGAATAGCGAGCACTATATGGGGACTTATTTTTATGTTTACAAATGGCCAGAGACAGCTTCTTCAGAGATATACCCCAAAGAAGGGGACAATATAAGAGTTTTTTTGGGGACATTCATTAGTGAAGTTGGTACTTCTGCCAAGTGTGTAAGTAGACACTGCTGGTTATCATTAAGGAGGCAGATGCAGCAGGAGTGGGGCCCAGGGATTTGAGGGGCCCACTGCATCTCAGTTATGACTGTCTACCTTTAAAAAAGGGGCATTGGAGCTTATTTTCCTTTCAATCATTAGTACCAAGGTGATGATCCATCATGGTGGGGAAGAGGTAAAAGATGCAGAGGAGATAGCCTGCTACTCAGGACTGTGGTTATCATTAGTGCAGCAGGTAGAGTTGCATGGGGTCAAAGAGTGTGAGGGGCTCACAACACCCCAATTATGTGGAGCAGTTTGTTTGGGACAATGTCTGTTTTCGTTTGATGCATTTGCTGTTTTATAAATCTCATTTTTAGTGTGGTTCATAAGCTATAGAAAAAGCCTTCTTGAAATCATCTCATAAGCCCCTGGGGGGTGGAGTGGGGGGGGGGAAGAGGAGGGGGCCTAGGGGGGCTCAGAGTAAAAATGTTTGAAGACCTCTGCTCTACATGGATAAGACATAACAACTATAGATGTAATGCAGCTGGCACCAAGGTATTAATATTAGTACTACGTCTTCCCAATGCTACCTGATTTATTTATTTTAATTTTATTTTAAAAGGTTTTATATAGCGCTGGCTACACCCGAGGGTCTCAGAGCGATTTACATCAACATTGGAGATGAGAGGAAACATAAAATAAACAATACATGAGGCAAATAACAACAAACATCACATGAGAATAAAAGTATAAATAGAATAACATAATGATCATCGTGCATACATCGTAATAGAGAGTAAATAGCTATGATCAGTGGGTCGTTGTTACGAGTAAACTATATAATAAAGTAGGGAGGACAAGTAAGACAGTCTCCTGAGGGGGCGGTAGTATGATGAGGGGGGAACTAGGCTCTAATTTACCCCAAGAATTTGGTGAGGTGAATTTTAAGGTCTCTCTTGAAGCTGTCATAGGAGGGGTTGCATCAGAGGTCTTTGGGGAGGGCGTTCCAAATGGTAGGGACCTTGCCAGAGAAGGAGAGGGATTTAGACGAGCTTTTTTTGAGAAGAGGTGGAATGAGAAGAAGGGTGTTGGAGCTTCTCAGCAATCTGGTGCTGCCAGCTTTTTAGAATTTCGTTGAGAGGTATGTTGGAGTGTCCTGATAAAGGGCTTTGTGTGTGAAACAGGCAATTTTGTAAGAGGATCTGCCTTCAATGTGGAGCCATTTGAGGGTCTTAGGGGTAGGGGAGATGTGGTCAAAACGTTGACTGTTAGTTGTTAGTCTAGCTGCGAGGTTGAGGACGGATTTGATGGGGGTGAGGTGAATTTTGGGAGTACCAGAGAAAAGGGCATTCCCATAATAAATTTTGGATAGGACGAGAGATTGGATATGTAGTTTGAAGTCGTCTGGGATAAAAGGTTTGATTTTTTTGAAGTGAAGGAGTGTGAAGAGTGCACTTTTAGCTGAGTTTTTTTACATGGGAATTGAGTGTGAGTTTATTGGTGATGGTGATACCGAGTGATTTGACAGAATCAGTGAGGGAGAGAGAGCAGTTTAGGGCGTTAAGGTCTGCGATCCATGCTTGGATGGGGAGAGGGTTGCTTTTGGGCGAGAAGAGGATGATCTCGGTTTTGTTAGGGTTGAGTTTAAGATGGTTGTCATGGAACCAGGCTTGGATCTTGGTTAGTGTAGAGTTTTTTTGTTCAATAAGTTTATTAAATTTTAGGAAGCATATAAATAGTTAAATACAATACAAAGTGATACAAGTGATGGAGAAATCAAGAAGTACAGTATATTATTTGGTCAATGACAAACAAATTCCTCAAATAATACATAAGTATAATATAAAAGACAAGAAGGGTTATGCCAATAAACCTAAATAATCATCAAAAGTATCACCATGGTAAAAGAAAAGGAATATATAGTGAGCGAGAAAGGAAACAAGGAAAGAAGAAAGAGTGCGAAAAATAAGACAGTAAGAGAAAGAAAAAGAGAAGATTGGATAGAGTACAAGGGGGGAAGGAAAAGAGATGGAAGGGAAGGAAAGGAAGGATTTACTGCGGTGCTACAAGTATACGACAAAAACAACAATCAATTAGACGATACAAAAAGGTACTGATCTACCAACCCTTTCGAAGCCAAATCCATATATGTATCCAAAGCTCTCCAAACACTACTAGAGATATTAGGGGTAAGATGAGCCTCATCCACCGAAGTATGTGCACTTCTTAAAGAAGAAACCCATGCCCACCAAGTATGATATGATATGGAAGAAAAAGACTTCCATTCCATAAGAATCACCTTAACAGCAACTGTCAATAAAAGATCCAACAATTGTAACTCTAAGGTATCCAACGGCAAAGGCTCTCGGGAAGCTAATGGACCCAACATGATCATGGGAAAGGAAAGCTGGAATTGAGATTGAAAAGTTAACATAAGATGTTTATGTATTAAATCCCAGTAGGGTTATAAAAGTGAACACTTAAAGAACATATGTGGGTAATCACCAGCAGTCAGACCACAACTCCAGCAAAGATCATCATCCTTCAGGTTCAGAGAGTGTAAATGCACAGGAGTCCAATGAAGAAGATTGATAGAGAAGAATTTAGATTGAATTAAAGAAGGGACAATTTTATTACGAAGAGAAAGCTTCCCAATCAACTGCCAAGTTTCTGGAGATTTCTGCTCAGTGAGTTCCTTATCAAAATGATGCAACCATTTTTGTTGGGTAACAGTAAGTAAGGCAGAGGAAGTGGAAGACAAAAATGTATAGATTCTTGAAGCGGCATGCCCAGATCTAGGCCACAAATGAAACAACGTAATAGTAGGAGAATTGGGCTCCAGACGCAATTTAGCAAGAGCAACTTTTATTTTTAAAAAGGTATACAAGTCTAAATTAGTGAGAGAGAATTGTTGAGCTAAGGAGGAAAAGGGTAACGGATCATCATTGGAATCATATAAATGATGAACCAGCGTAATCCCCTTAGAAGTCCAGTAAATTATCAATGTGGGATCAATAATAAGCTTAATTCTAGGATTACGCCACAATGAAGACCACCTTGATTTATGAATCAGGGTAGCCACTTTCTTATCAATGGACCTAACTGCTGCAATGGTGTCTAAGATGATTGTACGAGAAAACGGAATAGATAAAGTGGACGTGGTTAAAAAAGAAGAGGTTGGCAAAGGAAAAGAGAGATCTTGCTCAATCAACACCCAAGAAGGCATGTGTCCAGGGGCTGAGGAAAACCATAAAGCACATTGAGAAGCTAAAAAAGCAACTTGGTATTTCTCCCAATCAGGTAAATTACAGCCGCCCATATCATAAGGCTTTCTCAAAGACTTATATGCGATTCTAGCTCTCTTATCATTCCAGAGAAATGTAAATGTAAGGGAGTCAATCTCATGAAAAAAGGAAGAAGACAATTTCACAGGGAGCATAGAGGAAACAAAGTTAATGATAGGAGTAATCATAATTTTTAAGGTTTGGAGACGACCCCACCAAGAAATATGTTTAGGGGACCAGGTGTCCAAAAGATGACGCACTTTAAGTAAAGTTTGAGCCTCGTTGTAAGCCACCGTGTCATAGAGAGTACCACAAAACCAGATCCCCAAATATTTAAGCTGTTTAGATTGCCATTTAAAACCTGCTGTGCCCATATGTGCTGGGAAACAATAAGCATTCAGGGGAAACATTTCCGTCTTATCTCTGTTAAGGTTATATCCAGAGACACTAGAAAAAAGAGTGATAGTATCTTTAATCGCTGGAATAGCCGACACAATATCATCCGAAAAAATGAGAACATCATCTGCATAAGCAGCTGTCTTTATGCAATGCGAGCCAAAAGTAAACCCTCTAATATCTGAATGAAGATCAATTAATCGAAGGAGCGGATCAATAGATAATAAGAACAAAAGCGGAGACAAGGGACAGCCTTGTCGAGTACCTTGGCAAAGACTAAAAGACTCAGACGTAGCCCCATTGACTCTAATATTTGCTCTAGGTTGGGCATATAAAGACATAACCATGTTAACAAAAAATTCACCAAGATTATGTGCACGAAGAACAGCATGTAGAACAGTCCAGGAGACCTTATCAAAAGCCTTCTCGGCGTCTAGGGCCAGAGCAGCTGCTGGAAAGTTAGACCACTTGGCTGTACCCAAAATATGGCAAAAGGTACGCATATTGTCCCTAGCAAGTCTACCCTTGACAAAGCCCGTCTGAGATGGATGGACCAGAGTAGGAATATAAGATTCCAACCGCTTAGCGAGAATCTTAGCAAAAATCTTAGCTTCCATGTTAAGTAGGGAAATAGGGCGTACATTTTTGGGATCTGAGTGATCTTTACCTTCCTTTGGGATCACCACAATAGTAGCGTCTGCCGTGGTACCCGAAACCGAACCTTCTTGAATAAACGCCTCAAAAACAGACTTAAGGCGAGGAACCACAGAAGGAAGAAAGGTTTTATAAAACATAATGGGAAATCCATTCCCACCAGGGGCTTTACCCGATTGTGTGGTTTTAATTGCATGTATAATTTCCTCAGACGTAATCGAGCCACCCAATTTCTCTCCATCCTCCGTCGACAGACTGAAGAGGGATTGTTTTAAAAAATTCCTGGCATTTCTCAAGAGACAATTGATTAGTGGGGGTATATAGATTACTATAAAAGTCACGAAAAAACTCAAGAATCTCCTTAGTCTGAAATGTTTTAATACCAGGGCTATCAATAATAGAAGGAATTTGAGAGGACTTGAAACTAGATTCCTGAAATTTTAATATCGCTGCTAGAATTCTACCAGCACAACTATTCAGAAGTAACCGTTTGGATTTCTGGGCCTGAACCCCAATGTGAGCTCTCTTGGTAACAATAGTATTATAGGAATATTTTAAGTTTTTAATGGTTTGCAATAATTGTTTATCTTTAGAACGTCGAAAAAGAAGCTCACGCTGTTTAATACTATCTGCTAAATCGGTAAGTTCTTCCTTGATATCAGCATTTCTTTTCGCCATTACTCTAATAATTTGCTCTCTAAGCATACATTTAAATGCATCCCATAAAACTATTGGAGAGCTAACAGAGCCTTCATTATCAGAAAAGAAATGTTCAATTTCGTCATGCAGAGCCATAACTTGAGAATCATCATGTAAAATTTCTGTATTTAGTCTCCAAGAGCGAGGTTCTTTTTTAGGATCAAGATTTAAGAGAGAAAAGGAAACAGCTGCGTGATCTCTGACAAGAATAGGATGGATGTATGGAGAAGATGAAGATTGCACGAGAGACGAGTGAACCAAGAGATAATCAATATGGGAAAAGATAGAATGAGGAGAGGAAAAGAAAGAAAAATCACTACCTGTAGGATTATGAAGACGCCAAATATCCTGAAGATTAGCAGAAGAGCACATGTTTAACAGTTGTTTGTGAGCTCTGGGAGGACGGAAGGAAAAAGCAGAGTTCCTATCCAACAAGGGGTCTATTGGTAAATTAAAATCACCACCAGCTATTAAATTGCCTTGATGAGGTGTGTGGACTAGTTTTTTAATGATCTTTCGCCAAAATGAAGGATCATCACTATTTGAAGCATAAATATTCAAAACATAGAGATCCACAACACCATCAGAAAGTCTAGATAACAACCAACGACCATCAGAATCATGCTCAGCAGAGACCACCGATAAACCAGAATTCTTAGAAATTAGTGTTATCACACCATAGTTTTTGCCCAGGGCATCAGAACACACAACATCAAGGACCCACTCTTTTCTCAACAACAGAGCCTCCCTATAAGAAACTTTCGTTTCCTGTAAAAGTACCAAGTCCGAAGATAAAGATTTACAAAAATCCAGAATTTTAGCCCTCTTATCTGGATGATTCAGTCCCCTAACATTAAGGGAGACCACATTCAAACCAGGCATAATCCTACAAAAAAATTACATCCGAACATCAGCGATGATAAAGGAAGCAATACAAAAACCAAGCCAATCATCCAAAGACCCAAAGGAAACACCACAAAAGGGAAGCACCAACAGAAGGTCCAGGAAAAGAAAAAGAAAGAGAGAAAAGAAAGAGAAGAAGAAAATAAGAGGAAAGAGAAAAGCAAAAAAAGGAATAGAGAGACAGAAGAAAAAAGACCCACCAGGGGAGGTCTATAGAGGACCAAATTCATACCAGGGGGGAAATGTGGGGACAAGCAAGAGGACCGCCAGGAAGCACATAGTAATTTATCCAACAACCCCATAATAGATAATAATACAGATGAAAGGCATAAAAAGTGATAAAATAAACATTATAATGCAAAGTTGAGAAAAAACTAGAAGAAAGAAGCTCTCAGAAACCTATTAAATTACTAAAAAAAGGAAAAAATCGCTATACATAGTGTAATAAAATCATCATGAATAAATACGAACAATAAATAGCAATAAATATAATTCCATAACAAAGAATAAAACATTCAACTCTATATATATTATATAAGTATGAACCGTACACTAATCATAAATAATAAATAGGAATAATTAATTATACGAGCAGGATAAATGCATAAATACGAAAACAAAATACATTAGGTCTAAAAAACTACCATCATATGACTTAATCCTATATTCAGAAGAAAAGAGCCAACGAGTGAGCAACAACACGCAAGAAATGTATCATGCAGAACAACATACATTGAAACAAAATAGTTTAAACATATCGATAGATAAGATAACAAAACTAAAGAAATGAACACAGATAACAAAGCATGAATATACACAAATGATTGCAACCAATAAAACCAATCACAAACAATCGATAAGAACAGATTAAGCATAAAAAGCACAACAATGAAACACAAAAGAAAGGAAGGGAAAAAAACCAAACATAGGACAAGACGCAACACCAAAATAAAACAGAAGAAAAAGAAGCAATATATACCTAAAAAAAGAGCAGCCACCAAGAACATAAACAATGTTAACTGGAAAGCTAAGAAAATCATCTTTAAAACTGGAAATAGCTAAAACCTAACATTTATATCTGAAAACTATTACACAATTTAGACATAAGGAAGTAAAATTCCATGAAAAGCAAGCAGAAATCAAGATCCAGAGGGACCAGGAGCAGGAGAAGAATCCATCTGAGACTCAGACTGATTGTCTAGAAAGGAGGAAAGATCAGAAGGTACCTCAAGATCAACACCCTTGACGACATTAACACCACTCTTAAGTCCACCCAAAAACAGCAGGCAGAAAATCACCTCAGATTGAATGCTTTGAAAACTGAATTCTTTCTTTTTGCCCCACCTGCCAAAGTCCCGATAATGCACAATTGGATCAAACACCTTACAGCACTCAACGTTCATCCAACCATTGTGAATTCAGCGAAATCATTGGGTATAACTCTGGACTGCAACCTCAATATGCAGAAACACATTAATAACGCCACGAAGGGAGCAAACTTTCAGATTAATACACTAAGGAAGTTGAAACCCTTCCTACCTCCCAATGACTTCAAAATGGCGGTTCAAGCTCTATTTCTACCATGGCTGGACTATGGAAGTGTCTCTCTATGCGGTCTCCCCTAAGCCATTACATCTCCACTAAGAGCCGCCACCAACGCAGCTGCAAGACTCATCACTGGCTCGAAAAGAAGGTCCCACATCTCCCCTGACCTAAAATCTCTAAACTGGCCGCCATTTGAAGCCAGAATTCACCTGAAAATAGCCTGCATGACACAGAAGGCCTTAAATCACCATGCTCCCAGCTATCTCACACAAAAACTCACAATATTAGGGAGGAACAGATCCACAAGAAGTGCGGAAAACCTCCTTTTGAAGCCACAAAAAATTCAACAAAAAAAACGTACAAACGAGCATTCTCAGGAATGGTACCCAGGATATGGAATGCCCTTCCACTGGATATAAGACTGAACCTCTCCACCTCATCCTTCAAGTTGGAAGTATAAGGAATCCTTATGGCAAAATTCACCTAAACATAATCCCAGGTTTTCGCGACCTTGCTTCGTCAGCCCGCCCTTACTCTGCACCTTACCGCTTTGCAGTTTGTATACTCAACAATTTGCTATATATTTATTTTCCCCTCATTATACTACTATGATTCACCAGGCTGCTCCAGTTCTGTACCATGTTGTTTTACTTTTGTCTGTATGAATAATGCTGTGCTCTATGGTCTCTCAATGTATGATATAACTAAACTCATCTACTGTAAAGCGCTCTGATACCCGCAAGGGTCTTGTCCGCGCTCTAAAAAACTTTCAAATAAATAAATAAAGAATTGGTCATTGATGTAATCATGGATTTTAGAAGCCCCTACCTTAGTTTTCAAATCTAAGATAAAATCAGTGTAAGAGGCCTGGTCAGAAGAGATGGGAACAGAAACATCAGGTGCCGTGGAAGAAGACACCAAATTATTAGCGACATCCTAATCGTTCGTCATCTCGGCCAATGGGGCAAAGCGGTTACTGCAAGGTAAAGCATCTTCAAATGTAAATGTAAATAAATGTAAATGCACATGTATTTATATAGCGCAAATCGCCCACATCGCAGGCATCTATGCGCTTGCTTAGGGAACCTGTCCTGGTATTCCCCTGTGAGATACCCCGGCAGGGTATCCACAAGGTGAAAGCCAGGCATACCGCCGCGAGGGGCCGTTGTGGAGATTAAGCAAGCTATTGCCCAGAGTCGCAGAGTATGAACCCATGAGTCGAGTAGGCACCGCAGTGAGAATTATCGAGTCCGTGGAATTATTGAGCCCAACCCCCGTCGGGGCGGGGAATTGAACCCTGGTCCAGGGCCGATCTCAGCTTCCGGGTCTGCCGCCTCTAACCCCTGAGCCACACTTCTGTAGACTGTAGTTGCTAGACAGAATTGGAATGTACTAGTTATGTTATGTTATGTTATGTTATGTTATGTTATGTTATGTTATGTTATGTTATGTTATGTTATGTTATGTTAGGGGATATTTATAAAGCACACGTACACCAACAAGTCTCTTGGTGCTAAGTTGGCACAAGTGCGGTTGTTAACCTCTTGTGTGCTGATGAGGAGCTCAGGTCATCATGCACGTAGAACGCCCACGCGGGGATAATTACCCCGCTGTGCTGGGCGTTCCATTGAGCGGGCATGGCCATGACGAGCTCAGCTCGTCATCAGCACATGGCCACCATGCTTCATGATGAGCCGAGCTCGTCTGCAGCACGGCGGCGCCGTGCGCGGCCCCCCCTCCCCCGGCGCCGCGGGGGAATTAGCCCTGCGCCGAAGAGGTGAACAGTGAGTATGCTTTACCCACAGTATGTTGCTCCTGGGCCTGAAGAGTATGTTTCTTAAACATCCCCTGGATTTGATTTTGCTTGTTGTGCTGCCTGGAAGTGGAAAACTAATGGGTGGAGGACGCGAGGCAGCGGGGGGCTGCAGCGAGTATCTCCTCACATTCAACCAACGGAGTGTCATGGTGGTCAAGCACACAATTGCCTCCAGCATGTTTTTTGCAAATGTATGGTTTTCTTTTTTACCAACCCCCTCCCCATCCCCTTCAGTGGCATTCCTTTTTCCCCATTTGTAGATGACAAGGGACGTATACCAGAGCTGAAAACAGAGCTATGAAATGGTGGATCTGAACATTTTCAGTGAGGCAGACTAGAACAATCAAGGCAGCAAGCTTACTTATCATATCAATGCAAACTGACCCAGTCAAACAGCTTAGGATGCTTAGATGCAACTAGGATTTGCAAGATATAGCAAACAACAGTACATTTTGGTTGGGAAAATAGATGTTAGGGGGAGGCCCAGCCTCCTCCGGGTATGGACGGGCCCGCCCTTGGTCCAGGCTTTGTGAAATAGCGCTGTTGATGAATCCCAGGTGAGGGTCCCAGGGTTGCGGGACATGGAGTCCCTATAGGTGGCGTCAATCAGCTGCGGCGGCTCCCCCGTTAGGCAGATGACAGCGTGGGTTCAGTTATGAAGCTCCCACTTAGCAGGTCTTCAAGAAGGTCTGTCCACCACCCCCAACAAGTGCAAATGGTCCCAAAGGGAAAAGCAATACTCCCTCCTCTTGTGACTTTAGAATTGTCCCCCTTAGGTTAGACAGTTTTGTGTAACACGATTGAAGGCTCAGACGGAGACACCCTAGTTCAGTAATATTTGAGCTCAGCTCAATCAGGAGAGAGGGGTTAGCCTAACTGCTAGGGCGGTCGACTTCGAATCTGTGGAACTGGGTTCGAGTCTCAGCAATGACGCTGAACATCCTGTGATTCTGGGCAAATCACTTAATCTCCCCATGCCTAACAAAAAATGAATGTGTTCTCATGTAATGCAACTGGTGCTATGTAAAGCGTTCTGATACCCGCTTTGGGTCAAGTTTGTGCTATATAAAACTCTGTAAAAAAAAAAATCCAGTCTCCTTTGATACAGTCTCACCACAACACTGTCTACATGTCCTTTTGACAGCAAGTGTCCCCACTCCCTCTCACTTCTGGGATGTGACGTGGTGGTTGCAGAAGAGGCAGTTGAACTTGGTAAGCTGTTAACAGGATGGGTAGGTCGATTGGTAGGCTGGAGTTCTTCGACAACTGCAGATACTGGTGGTGGGAGCACACTGCAGGCATTGGACCTACTTCTGGGTCACTTGAGCAGCAGATGGGTAGCCATTTAGACAGGGACACAGTGGCATGCTAGCAGTCACAGCGAGCACTTTGTAAACGCAGCAGTGGTGGTGGTCACAGGCACAAGTCTTAGCTTTTATGGCAAAGATCTCCATGGTCACAGTTGTTTCACTTTACCAGCGAGGACACTCGCATTTGTTCTTATTGCACTGCCACGAGGTAACAGCCAATCCGCAATTTATGTTTGCCACCTCACTTCTGGAGAGACTGTGCCCATGCTATCGGGCTCACCAATCAGTCTTTGCCGTCTCCATGATTCCCTTGGTTTGACCCTCAGCACTAGGGTCTGGGTCTGTTACTCCAACACCTCCTGCAGGGTTGGCAAAATATTTCCCTCTCTCAGTAGGCCGGCTGGCTTCCAGACACTTAAGGTCAGAGATACAGCTCTCCCAGCAAGACAAGATTCCAGGGAATAACCCCTGTCCTCTGGGAAGTTGGCTGTAAGACAGACACCAGCTCTGGGTGCACAGCAGTCCTCACGGTATGCTGCAGAGCAGAGTGATGCTCCCTGTAGTATGGCAGTCTCCATCCAGGAGCAACCACAACACAGGCACAAAGAGAGATGAGCTTTCTATACCTGGCTTATCAACAACCACACTGTGCAGTGATCAGTGGAAATACAAAAGGCTGGCTCACCTAAAAGATCCTTTCCACAATGAAAAGGAGACTTCAGTCCCACCCTTCACTGCCACCATCTTCCAAGTGGCGGCACTACAGCAAGACTAATCAACAGCTCCTCTCAGCAAAAGGGCTTCAGTGAATTTCTGAAGGTGTCTTGTCTCCACCCTCCAGCTTTAGGAATGTCAGCAAAACACTTACACTGTCTGGGAAAACAATCTCCCCTCCATCTTGTGTACAGAAACAGATTCAGGGCTTCCAGGATGGAATCCAGAGGCATCCATTACACGGGCACACTTGTGAACATATTGCATGTACCAAACAAGACACAACATAAACACACACAGCATCAATCAATCAATCAATCAATCAGTGACATTTGTAAAGCGCGCTACATACCCGTAGGGTCTCAAGGCGCGGGGGGGGGGGGTGCCGCTACTGCTCGAACAGCCAGGTCTTCAGCTTCTTCCTGAAGGAGAGGTGGTCTTGGGTCAGGCGCAGGTCGGACGGGAGGGAGTTCCAGGTCTTGGCGGCCAGGTAGGAGAAGGACCGTCCTCCTGTAGTCGCTCTTCGGATGCGGGGGACGGTGGCGAGGGCGTGGTTGGCTGATCGGAGGTGGCGTTTGGGAGCGTAGAAGTTGACTCGGCTGTTGAGGTAGCTCGGGCCTTGGTCGTGTAGGGCTTTGTGTGCGTGGGTGAGGAGGCGGAAGGTGATTCTCTTGTTGATGGGGAGCCAGTGAAGGTCTCTCAGATGTCCGGAGATGTGGCTGGATCGTGGGATGTCGAGGATGAGTCTGGCTGAGGCGTTTTGGATCCGCTGGAGTCTCTTCTGGAGCTTGGCGGTGGTCCCGGCGTAGAGGGCGTTGCCGTAGTCCAGTCGGCTGGTGACGAGGGCCTGGGTGACGGTCTTCCTGGTCTCTGTGGGGATCCACCAGAAGATCTTCCGTAGCATGCGTAGGATGTTGAAGCACGCCGAGGAGACGCTGCTGACTTGCCTGGTCATGGAGAGGGAGGAGTCCAGGATGAAGCCCAGGTTTCGTGCATGGTCTGTCGGTTTGGGTGCGGTGCCCAGGTTATATTGCCAGCATATATTTGGAATATCAGCACAAGGGTTAGGATTAGCGCACTGAAACAGAACTTCACATCGGTGGGGCTTCCACTCTGGTGACACCGATAAAAGGTCTGATCATGACTAAGGACAGCTTGGTTCCTTGGCAACACACTAAAAAGGCCTTCACACCCCTGATCCTGGCTGTCTGCAGGACACACCTGAAATAATTCCCACTCGCCCGTGGCAGTCTTCCTCCTTTGCCTTCCCACTGCTCAACCACAATTCTAGCAGCACAGCTCAGTTCACCAGAAAACAAAACATGAAAGTATTTACAATTAATCACCTTTAACCTTCCTAACCATAGAAGAATTCATCAATGCTGAAAACTCTTGCCTTTGGGATAAGTCTGTCTGCCCAGGCCAAGCTATCCAGGGGGCGAGCAGGGGTTATCTTGAGTGTATATCCCCCTTACCCTGACTAGAAGCAACGGTCCCAATTTGGACAAAGGTACCTACCTCTGCCAAGTAGAGAACCCATTTCTAACAATAAAGTAACATGTCATAAATCGAAATATTCATGTGCGGCAAAAGGATCAAACACTGCTATGAACAATTTTGCCTTCGTAGCTAGCCCCCCACATAACTCAACCCTATGGAGGAATGTAGGGGTAAACATGGACTCCAATCTTTCAATCATAATTGTTGGACCCGGCCTCGTGGCGTTGTCCCACTCCTCCCGCATGGCGGGCCCTGGACTAGCTCGACACCTGTCCTCCGGCCGAAGGCGGCACCATCCACCCTACACGAGGGCCGCCCCTCCGGGCAACCACCGGCTCTCCCCCTCTGGAATTCGGCAACCCCTCCTCGCCACGCTCAACTGGTCTGAACCCTATCCCGGACCACCATCTCAAACTCCGACTCCGTCTTGGACCCTCCACGGCCAGGCCCCGTGGCCTCGACCCGACCCCGGCCATCGACCCAGCGTAGCCCCGACATCGAGGCACCACGATCCGGCCAGATGGTAAAGAGGCCACTTGACGGATCAATGAGGGGAAGAGTTTTGATGGTCCTCCAACCATCCCCCGACGCCTGGTTTCGATCGCCCCCGGCCTCCCTGGGCGCTGGCTCCACCCCCCTGCTGGGTGTCTGGACACGCTCATCCTGGCCCCTCCGACCCCCAGGTGCGAGGGTCCGGACATCAAATGACGCTCGACCTATATCTGGGGCAGCTCTGGAGCATGTCGGCAGTTGTATCCTGGAGTCGAGAGACACCGAGACGAACTCATCCGCGTGGAACCCGTAACCACCTCTGGAGCCCTGCTGGCGCTGCCGCGGCTCATCTTCAGCAAAACCATCCTTGAGGCCCTGCTGGCGCTGCCGTGGCCCATCTTCGTTGAAACCATCCTTGAGGCCCTGTTGGCACTGCCGCGGCCCATCTTCGTTGAAACCATCCTTAAGGCCCTGCTGGCGCTGCCGCGGCCCATCTTCGTTGAAACCATCCTTGAGGCCCTGCTGGCGCTGCCGCGGCCCATCTTCGTTGAAACCATCCTTGAGGCCCTGCTGGCGCTGCCACGGCCCATTTACGCTGAAACCATCTTTTGAGCCCTCAGTGATCGGGGTCCGAACTTCATTTCCCGCTACATGAAGTCCCTGTGGCAGCAATGCGGGGTCACGTACAAATTCACGACACCCTATCACCCCCAAGGGAACGGGCTGGTGGAACGTTTCAATCGCACCCTCAAGGGGATGATCAAGGGCCTGGAAGAGCCCTTACGACGCCAATGGGACGTGTTGCTGCCCTGCCTCCTCTTCGCCTATCGGGAGGTCCCCCAGAAGTCCCTGGGATTCAGCCCCTTCGAACTATTGTACGGGCACCCCGTCCGGGGCCCCCTAAGCCTGGTCAAAGAAGGTTGGGAGGTGACCGCCCAAGATGCTCCCCCCGACATATACCGGTACCTCCTGACCCTCCGGAACCAGACTCGGCGGTTCCGGGAACTTGCCAAGGCCAACCTCGAAGCCAGTCAAGAAGACATGAAACTTTGGTATGATCAAAACGCCTCTTCTATTGAGTTCGAGCCGGGCCAACAGGTCTGGGTCATGTCCCCGGCCGAACCATGTGCCCTCCAGGACAAGTGGACCGGGCCCTTCAAGGTGGTGGAACGCAAGAGCCCAGTCACCTACCTAGTGGACATGGAGTCCCCTAGGAACCCCCTCCGGTTCCTCCACGCCAACAGGCTCAAACCCCACTTTGTCTGATCAGAACTTAGCCTCCTAATGGCTACCGACAGTGGGGCTGAAGATGACTCAGAGCCCCTACCAGACCTCCTGAACGCCCTCGAAAAAGACGGCTCCGTGGAGGGAGTCAACCTCTCCTCCACCCTGACCCCAGAACAACGCCGAGACTGCCAAAAGCTATTGGAACAATTTGCTGATTTATTCTCTCTTACCCCCGGGGTCATCCCGTGGTGCGTCCACGATGTCGACACCGGGGATAGCCCGCCTGTGCGACACCGGGCCTACCGAGTTCCCGATCGAGTGCGGACCTGCATTCAGTCAGAAGTGTCCAAAATGCTGGCTCTGGGGGTGGTCGAGCCCTCCGACAGTCCTTGGGCCAGTCCTGTTGTCCTGGTCCCCAAGGCCGCCGCCCCTGGTGCCGCCCCCGAACTCAGGTTTTGTGTGGACTACTGGGGTCTGAACGCCGTCAGCCGGACAGACGCTCACCCCATCCCCCGGGCTGATGAACTGATCGACCGCCTGGGAGCGGCCCGTTACTTGAGCACCTTCGACCTGACCTCTGGCTACTGGCAGATCGGACTCACACCAGGTGCCCAGGAGTGATCCGCTTTCTCCACCCCCGATGGCCACTACCACTTCAGGGTGATGCCCTTCGGAATGAAAAACGCCCCACCACGTTTCAGAGACTGGTGAATAAGGTGCTGGCGGGGCTCGAAGAGTTCAGCGCCGCCTACCTGGACGATATCGCAGTGTACAGCCTCCACTGGGCTGAGCACCTCCAACACCTCCGGGAGGTCTTGGCAGCCCTCCGCCGGGCCGGATTAACCATAAAAGCCAGCAAATGCCAGATCGGCCAAGGTTCCGTGACCTACCTGGGACATCAAGTGGGAAGCGGCCAGGTGGCCCCCCTCCAACCCTAGATCGATGCCATCATGGCCTGGGAGCCCCCGATCACCCAGACAGAGGTCCGAGCCTTCCTGGGGCTCACTGGGTATTACCGGCGCTTCATAAAAGACTATGGCAGTATTGTGGGCCCCCTCACGGAACTCACTTCCAAAAGACAGCCACAGAAGGTGCACTGGACACCCGAGTGTCAGACTGCCTTTGAGACCCTAAAGAAAGCGATGTGCACCGCCCCCGTGCTCCAGGCCCCCGATTACAGCCGGGAGTTCACAGTTCAAATGGATGCCTCCGATCACGGTATTGGGGTGGTTCTCTCACAAGTCAACACCAAAGGAATTGATTAGCCGGTGGCCTTCATTAGCCGACGTCTGCTGGCCCGTGAACAGCGCTGGAGCACCATTGAGCGGGAGGCCTTCGCCGTGGTGTGGGCCCTCAAGAAGCTCCGGTCCTATCTCTTCGGCACCCACTTCTGGGTACAACCTGACCACCAACCTATGCGGTGGCTGATGCAGATGCGAGGGGAGAATCTGAAGTTGCTGTGTTGGTCCATCTCCCTACAAGGGATGGACTTCACTGTGGAGCATCGCCCAGGTAACGACAACGCCAACGCAGACGGCCTGTCCCGCTTCTTCCGCCTCGGCGAGGAGAATACCCAAGAGGATGGGTGACTCTCCCTGCCTTCAGCTGGAGGGGACGTGTGTTGGACCCGGCCTCGTGG
Organism: Lissotriton vulgaris; assembly: GCF_964263255.1. Lineage (NCBI taxonomy): Eukaryota > Metazoa > Chordata > Amphibia > Caudata > Salamandridae > Lissotriton > Lissotriton vulgaris. The sequence continues at coordinate 1,326,551,050 of NC_141694.1, forward strand.
CGTGGTCCCACTCCTCCCTCATGGCGGGCCCTGGACTACCTCGACCCCTGTCCTCCGGCCGAAGGCGTCACCATCCACCCTAGACGAGGGCCGCCCCTCCGGGCAACCACCGGCTCTCCCCCTCTGGAACTCGGCAACCCCTCCTTGTCCAACTGGTCCGAACCCTATCCCGGACCACCATCTCAAACCCCGACTCCATCTTGGACCCCCCACGACCAGGCCCCGTGGCCTCGACCCGACCCCGGCCACCGACCCAGCGAAGCCCCGACATCGAGGCACCACGATCCGACCAGGTGGTAAAGAGGCCACTTGACGGATCATGAGGGGAAGAGTTTCGATGGTCCTCCAACCATCCCCCGACGCCTGGTTTCGATCGCCCCCGGCCTCCCTGGGCTCTGGCTCCACCCCCCTGCTGGGTGTCTGGACACGCTCATCCCGCCCCCTCCCACCCCCAGGTGCGAGGGTCCGGACATCAAAGGACGCCAGACCTATATCTGGGGCAGCTCTGGAGCAGGTCGGCAGTTGTATCCTGGAGTCGAGAGACATGGAGACGAACTCATCCGCGTGGAACCCGTAACCACCTCTGGAGCCCTGCTGGCGCTGCCGCGGCTCATCTTCGCCGAAACCATCCTTGAGGCCCTGCTGGCGCTGCCGCGGCCCATCTTCGTTGAAACCATCCTTGAAGCCCTGCTGGCGCTGCCGCTGCCCATCTTCGTTGAAACCATCCTTGAGGCCCTGCTGGCGCTGCCGCGGCCCATTTACGCTGAAACCATCTTTTGAGCCCTGCTGGCACTGCCGCGGCCCAACCCTGAGGAACCCCTCAGCTCGAGGATTGAGAGCTGAGCGTAGGGTATCCCTGTACCAGACTGGTACCAAGACTGTCCCGCTACCCCCTTCCCTCAGAGACTAAACCTGAAAGGATCCCTGGATCCAGTTGCACCTGTATCGCTACGATAACCTGCCTTGAATTGTTGATAAAAACGTTAAGAACCTATCCTTGTCTGGTGTCCATCTGTAGAGGGGGTGATTGCTCATCTGTACGATCCTAGGGGAGGAACCTCGCCAGGAGGCCTCCCGACTTCGCTCGGCCCATTCTAAGATCCCCTTTCCAACAATTATCATATTGGGTTTGTCCAATGTGTCAAAACTAAAAAATGTGTCACTTCTTTCCCTCATATTGGCTATGAAGATGGCTCTGCCCGCATTGCCTGAAATTCTTGGCCTGCACCACTTGCGGGAAGTGTTAGCCCCCCTTCCCTGCCGCCCCCCAAAGGTTGGGTCTTGTTGCTCTCCTGACCTAAGCACAGGTATCTCGCAGAGCTGCCAAGTTTTCTGGGTCCATCCGTTTGTGCTGCTCCAGTCCACGTTTTTTCCTGGAATTCTGGGACTTGTAGTCTTGTTTATTTTATTATAAAACAGGACTACACGTCCCATAATTCAGAGGAAAAAACCTGGACTGGAGCGGCACATCACACAATGACCGCAGAAACTTGGCAGCTATGACTAAGACTCACAGGGAAAGTAGAAGCACCTCGGAGCAACACACAGTAAAGATTGTACTAGAAATTCACACAAGTGAGACCCCATTACGAGCCTGGTGAAGAATGAGAGCTCCTGTTGTGAATGGTGTACCGTCCACAAGGGGAGACCCATCTATCAGCAGGGACGCAACAACTGCTCCTGGGTGTGATTGGTTCGAAGTTATCTCACTGTGACCAATGAAGAGTGTCCCTCATTGGGCTCTCTTGGTAAAGTTCATAATAAATTGTAGCGTATGACCCCCCTGTGTGAGTGTCTTCGCACGTGCTTGTATGGATATGTGTGTGTGCAAGTTGTGACAGCCTAAGGGGCCAGGGCCGCGCCTTCCCGGCAGCAGAATCCTGTGGAATGAACACCTGTGACGTGCCATGCACTCCACTGTGACGTCACGAGGTCGAGGCCAGCACCAGCAGGGGATTCCTGTGGATGGAGCACCTGTGAGGTGCCAGGCCAGCCTAGCATCAGCAGGGGAATCCTGTGGATGGAACACCTGTGACGTGCAAGGCCCTCCACTGTGACGTCAGGAGGCCCAGCCTAGCACCAGCAGGGGAATCCTGTGGATGAAACACCTGTGACGTGCCAGGCCCTGCACTATGATGTCACGAGGTTCAGGCCAGGACCAGCAGGGGAATCCTGTGGATGGAACACCTGTGACGTGCCAGGCCCTCCTCTGTGATGTCACGAGGTCCAGCCTAGCACCAGCAGGGGAATCCTGTGAATGGAACACCTGTGACGTGCCAGGCCCTCCTCTGTGATGTCACGAGGTCCAGGCTAGCACCAGAAGGGGAATCCTGTGAATGGAACAGCTGTGACGTTCCAGGCCCTCCCCTGTGATGTCACGAGGTCCAGGCCAGCACCATCAGGTGAATCCTGTGGATGGAACACCAGTGACGTGCAAGGCCCTCCACTGTGATGACAAAAGGTCGAGGCTAAGTGCAGAGGGGAGGCCTCCGCCGCAGCAGAGACAAGGAGAGGCCACTGAGAGGGGGGAGAATGTCGGGCAGGATTAGATGGTCTTTGAGGCTCATCGCAGGATAATTTCGTGATTAAGTAGTTTTTTTTAAAAAGGTGATTGAATTAAAGCCGTGTCTCGGCTGCTCCACCTCTTACACCTCATGCAGCATTTGTCATCGCCCATTAACCGGTGATGCATGATGACAGGTTGAAGGTCTCTATTGTGACGTGTCCGTGGTATACAAGGCTGGTAGCCAGGCAGCCGCGGCATTGCACTCATGAGCACCGGACGGAGACGACCATACCTGGCGGCCGGAGCCGAGGCCCCGAGAGGCCGAGGGGGCCGGGGCCTCACAGGCTCCAAAAGAACTGGGCGGGGCTGGGTGAAAGGGACGAGGTGAGTATAGAAACCAAATGAAAACGAACTTGAAACTGAACTGAAACCAAACTTTAAACTGACTTGATACTGGCTTGATACTGACTTGATACTGACTTGATACTGGCTTGATACTGACTTGATACTGGCTTGATACTGACTTGATACTGACTTGATACTGGCTTGAAACTTCCCTTCCCTTTTCCTTTCTCTTTCCCGTTTTCCCCCTCTACCTTACATTCCTATCTCTCCTCTCATGTCCCCTTCTCCCCCTTTCTTTTAAGTTCCCTTTTCTCCATCACTCTTTAATCCTCTCCCCTTCTGTCACTCCCCTCCCCTTCCCATTCAATCCATTCCGGTCCCATCCTGCACTCTCTTATCTCCTTTTCCATCTCCACCCCTTCCCTTCTCTTCCCCTCCATTCCCTCCCATTCATAGCCTCTTTCCCTTCCAATCTGTTCCCATTGCCTCTGCTCCTTTTCTGCTCCCCTTCCACATGCCCATCCTTTCTTCCTTATTCCTCCTTCCTTCACTTCCCTTCCTCTTCACCATTCCCTCCCCTTTCCCCTCACCCATCCCTTCTTCCATACCCTACCCTTCCCCTCACTACCCTTCCCCTCACCTCCCTCTCTCTCATTTGCCCTCGCCCCCCTTCTCCCTTCCTTTCCCTGCCTTTCTCCTACTTTCTCTTCTCCGCCTTCTTCCCCTCATTCTTCCTTTCCTTTCATTTCCCTTCCATTCCCTTCCCCCACTCTTCCCTAACCCATCCCTTCTTTCCCTTTACCCCACCCTCCCATTACCCCTCTCCCTCCTTGTTCCCCTCCCCCTTCCCCTTTATTTCGATTACTTTCTTCTTTACCTCTTTAAACCTCTCCCCTTCTGTCACTCCCTCATCCCTTCCATCCCATTCACCACCTCAACTCCCATCCCATTCTGTTACCCCATACACAGAACACCACACACAACCCCCCCAAACACAACACCCCCACACACACACCCTAACACACAACCCCCCCCACACACACAACACCCCCCCAACCTCCACACAACCCCCCACACACACAACCCCATAAACACACAACTCCCCCACACACAACCCTCCCCCCACACACACACACACAACACCCCCACACACAAAACCCCACACACACAGCCCCACACACTCACACAAAACCTCACACACACACACAATCCCACACACACAATCCCACACACACAACCCCCACACACAAACCAACATACTCACACACAACCCCCCACACACACACAACCCCACACACAACCCCCCCCACACAAACCACCCCACACACACAACCCCACACACAAACACAACCCCACACACATACACAACCCCTCACACACACAACCCCACACACAACCCCCCACACACAACCCCACACACACACACAACCCCATACACAACCCCACACACAACCACAACCACACACACAACCCCACACACACAACCCCCCACATACAACCACACACACAACCCCACACACAACCACACACAAATCCAACCACACACAACCACCCATACACACAACAGCACACAAAAAAAACCACACACACAACCCCACTCACCACACACTCCCACACACACAACCCCAAACACACACAACCCCACACACAACCCCACACACACACCCCACACACACAACCCCGCCCATTCACAACCCCCAACACACACAACCCCCCCACACACACAACCCCCCACATACACAAACCCCCCCCCACACAACCCCCCACAAATGAGCCCACCCCACACACAACCCAACACACACACAAACCCCAAACACACAACCCCACATACACAACCCCACCCCACACACACACCCCACACCCCCATACACACAACCCCACACACACACAACCCCACACAAACACCCCCCCACACACACACACAATCCCCCCACACACACAACCCCACAAACTCACACACAGAACACCCAATAACCACACACACACACAACCCCCCACAAACACACCGCACCGCACAAACACACAACACACAACCACACAACTCCACAATCACGCACAAACACACAACCACACACACACAACCACACACACACACAACACACAACCATACAACCCCACGATCCCACACACACAACCATACACACACAACCCTAAACACACAATCCCAGACACCACAAAACCCCTACACACAAACAACCCCCCCACACACACAACCCCTATGCACACAACCCCTCCACACACAACCCCCCAAACACAACTCCCCCACCACAACCCCCTCCACACACACAACCCCCCCACACATACACAACTCCACACACAACCCCACACACACACAACCCCACACACAAACCCACACACAAAACCACACACACAACCCCCCACACACAAAACCTCCCCACACACAACCCCCCCACAAACACAACCCCACACACAACCCCACACCCACAGTCAACCCCACACACTCACACACAACCCCCAACACACACAAGCCCCACACACAACCCCCCACACACACAACCCCACAAACACACAACCCCCCACACACACAAAACCCCACACCACAACCCTACACACACACAACTCCCTACACACAACCCCCCCCCACACACAACCCCACACATTCACACACAACCCCCCACACACAACACCCCCACAAACACAACCCCCCACACACAACCCCCCCACACACACACACAACCCCCCACACACCACCCCACACACAACCCCCCACACAAACCCCCCCACACATACAACCCCCCACACACACAACCCCACACACAACCCCACACACACCACCCTACACAGAACCCCACTCTCACAACCCCATGCACTCACACACACAACCCCCCCACACACCCAAAACCCGCCACACACAACCCCACACACAACACATACACACACAGAAACCTCCCACACACAACCTCCACACCAACACACAAGCCAACACACTCTCACAACCCCACGCACTCGCACACACAACCCCCCCCACACACAACCCCATACACACACAACCCCATACACACACAACCCCACACACAACCACACAACCCCACAAACAATCACACACAACCACACAACCCCCCCACACACAACCCCCCCATACACACAACCACCCATACACAATCCCCCCACACATACCACCCCGTCCACACACACAACCCCCCACACACACAAACCCCCCACACACAAGTCCCCCCACACACAACCCCACACACACAAACCCCACACACAACCCCACACACCACCCCACCCCACCCACACACACACAACCACACACACACACAACCCCCAACACACACAACCCCCCAAACACCCCCCACACACAACCCCCACACACACAACCCCCCCCACACACAAGCCCACAAACTCACACCCACACACACAACCACACATCCCCACACACACAACCCTACACACCCACACAACCCCACACACAATCCCCCACAAACACAACTCTCCCACACACAACCCCGCACACACCACTCCACACACACCAACCCACACACACACCCCACACACTCACACAACCCCACGCACTCACACACAACCTCACACACAATCCCACACACACACACATCCAAAACCCCCCACAAACAACCACACACAACCACACACACAACCACACACACACATAACCCTCCACACACAGAACCTCCCCACACACAACCCCCCCACAAACACAACCCCACACACAACCCCACACCCACAGTCAACCCCACACACTCACACACAACCCCCAACACACACAAGCCCCACACACAACCCCCCACACACACAACCCCACAAACACACAACCCCCCACACACACAAAACCCCACACGCACAACCCCACTCACACACAACCCCCCCACACACAACCCCACACATTCACACACAACCCCCCACACACAACACCCCCACAAACAACCCCCCACCCACAACCCCACACACACACACACAACCCCCCACACACCACCCCACACAACCCCCCACACAGACCCCCCCACACATACAACCCCCCACACACACAACCCCACACACAACCCCACACACACCACCCTACACAGAACCCCACTCTCACAACCCCATGCACTCTGTTGGACTTGGCCCGCAGGGCAGGTTCACCCCTAGACTTTTTGCCTTATTTGTGACCCTGTGTCAGTGATTTTTGGGTCTCTGCGCACTTTTCCCTGGGCCCCAGAGTGAAAGTGCGCGCATGTAGTATGGCTGGCCTGCCCGCCCATAGGAATGCATGGGGAATGTATGTGTCCCTGGTAGTTCCTGATGCGTGGGGTGTACAGGCTCGAGTTTAGTATGTGTAAACTCGTGAGAATGAATGCTGCGAGATGGTGTCTGCGGCATGTATGTGTCTAGAAGGGAAGTGCTACTTCTGGACATTGAGATATGTGTGCATGTGCTGTGAGGGTGCTGGAGCGTGATTGGCTGGAGCTGGCTGGCATGCCAGGCTCCAGGAAGTCTAGATGGGTTTGCCCGGTGGTGAGTGGGAGATTAGCATGAGTGATGTGTGGGAGGAGTGTACCTGTGCCCTGGATGGGCTGGGTTTTCCCCACACAATGCTGGCTCCGCCCCCCTGTGGTGCGTCTAATGACCCAAGCCCTGCCAGTGAATAGAGAGGGTGGTTGAGGTAAACAGAGTACTCAAGAACCAGCTGCGACTGGTTCCGCCCCCACTCTGCACCCTCAGACAAAGGAATGCACTGTATAAAAATGGGGCTGTGTCCCCACTGAAGTTGTTCTTGTTCCAGGATCCTGAGGGGGCTGCTGTTGCTGCTGCTGGGCCAGAGGACCGCCACTTGGGGTGTCTCCCTGCCTGGAGACCCAGTGTGCTGGCTCTGGGCCCAGCCTTGCCCCCTGCCCTTGAAAGGACTTTTGCTGGGCTTGTTGGCCCCTAGCGCCTGGGAGCGCTTTTGATTGCCTTTTAGCGCTTAAGAGCGCTTTATTTTGCTTGCAGCGCTTGGGAGCGCTGTGGTCACCCCTCTAGCGCCGAGAGCGCGCTCGATTTCCTGCCAGCGCCTCAGGGCGCTTTATTGTCCCGAGCCGGTGCCCACCCGGCATTTGCCGTCTAATTTGCCGATTTTTGAAGACCCTGGCGAGTGCCCACCTCGCCAGGGACCGTGCCGCTATTTTCGTGCCCATTATAGCGAGTGCCCACCTCGACTTCGTGCCTGGGAGACTCACCGCTGCAGCCCGGGGTGTTTAAAAACGTTGCCGGGCCGCTGCCAAGTGCGACCCGGAAGTGCCCGCCTCCCTGCTCGGGGCCGCGCTGCCATTGGCGGACACCCGAGGCAGGAAGCCAGGCAAGTTGCAGCGTGACGGGGCCAGGCGGAGAAGCAGGAAGCAGCCTGCACGTCCTGCCGAGGCTCCCGAGTGAGAGGAGAGCCCCGGACTTCTGGCCCGTCTCGTGGGAGAGGCGGGAGCCTTCCAGCTGCAGCCTGTGAGGAGAGTCCCGAGGAGCGGGAGCTCTCTGCCGACAGCCGCCGCAGCAGCTACCGACAGCCGGTGAGTGAGCAACTGGGAAAGGGGGGGCCGTCGGGGTACATTGCTGGTGCCCGCGCCCCTCCCCTTTGGTGTGTCGAGCCTGCAGAAGGCTCCAAAAGGCGACAGCTGGGCATAGAGCCTGCGAGGCTCAAGGGGGCAATTGCACGCTCAGAGTCCCCCGTGGGAGACTCCACCAAGGCGGCACACTTGTGTAGAGCCCAGTGAGGCTCTGGAGGGCCACATTTATTTCTTAGGGCCCGGAGAGAGGCTCCAGGCGCCAAAGTTGTTTTGAAGAGCCCAGAGAGGCTCTTGAGCCCCCCATTGTTGTTTAAGAGCCCAGAGAGGCTCCACAGCGCCACATTTGTGTTAAGAGCCCAGCGAGGCTCTAGGGGGCACATCTTTGCTCTAGGGCACAGAGCCTGCGAGGCTCCCACGTGTGTTTTGCCCCATCAATTGCTACACAGTTGCCCAGCACGTTGTGGGCAACTGCAACGTTTAGGCCCCCTGACATTGGACACAGGGCGTCCTAGCCCCAACAAGGCCAGAGGGCCTAGGGACAGTCACAGGTGGTGACTTACGTGAGTTTGGCGCAATTGTACTTTCTCTGCACCTCTGAATGTATTGTTTATGCGTCATGTGCCTTTACACCTCTGAATGAATGTCATGCATTGCATCATGTGTATGTTCTTACACCCCTACAGGTATTGTGATACTTAGGTGGTTGTTTTCTCCCTAGTGCAGGTGGTGCTAGTGAGATCCTGGTTACCAGTGATTACTGGTTGTGCGCTCTATTTTTATATTGTGTGCTATTTTGGTGCTAAAGATTTTACATTCAAAGTGCTATTTCTAAAAAGTGTCATTTCTAAAAGTGCATACCCTGACAGTGGTCCATGTGGCCCTGTCCCTTGTACATATAATTCCCCTTGTAAATTCTGCCCGTGCCTCTGGCACAATGTAAAGTGTGTGTTTTATCTAATGTATTTTGGTGTAATACAAAGGCTATTTTTTATATAACCTTGTGTGGAGTTTCCTTTGTGGTGGGCCTTGGGTGTTGTTGCTGGGGTGCGTGCGCAAATACTTAGCCTACATCGCCTCCAAGTTTAGCCTTGCTGCTCGCGCCACGTTACCTAGAGGGCGAGTAGGGGTTATCTTGGCGTGTAACTCCCTTGCCCTGACACCTAGAACTGGCGATCCCTGACTGACCTCGACGCGAGTCTTGGCCGGCCAGGGTCCCGGTTCTAACATTGGCGGCAAGCGGTGAGGATAAGAATTTGTGTTTGCGTTGTACCACAGTAGCAACTGGCCACTACAAAGCTCTGCATTTTAGATGACCACATTTTTGGGGATTATTGTGTTTTTGGTGAAGTTCCATTATTGCTTCTCCTGAAGAGTGTAATTTTATAATTGTGTTCAGTACATTTGTCCCCCGCCCTGCTTCCAGAGTTTGGTACCTGTGTCACTTGTGGTCAGGTTGAGAAGTCAGGGGTGGTAGAAACTGCCTTACCGATCCGAGGGGAGGGTGTGTGTGGATGAATGGTGTGTTTCCCTGGACGCATGAGTGAGTTCTTTTTTTTTAAGGAGAGTGTGGAAGTTTTGGAATTGTGTACTTTTACTTCAGATTGCTAGTTCCCTTGTGTTGCACGTGTTTGTGAGCATCCTGTCAAGATGGAATCTCCTTTTAACCTTTGTGGCCTGTTTAAGTACAGTGTGCATGAGTTGGTACGGTTATGTAAGGAGAGAGACATCCCAGTGAGTGAGTCAGACACCCAGTCCAAGCTTAGGGATAACATGATCCTGTGGCAGAAGAGTGACTGGGAGCGTGAGCACAGTGAGAGGGAGAGGGCCCGGACCGCACACCATGAGGGTGGTGGGTCTGAGGGGAGCCCTGAAGAGTCTGATGTGGAGAGTGAGTTTGACAGTGGATGGGCGCCAGCAGAGAGCGAGTACCCCCTAGATAGGGAGTCCCTTGCTGGGTCCAGTGTCAGATGTAGCACCCCATCCCTTTCCCTGTCCCCAGAGGAGTGGGTGGATAGGAGAGAAGAGAGGGAGCACCAGCTGGCCATAGAGAAGCTCAGGTTAGAGCATGCCTGGAAGATGGCGCAGCTGGGTGTGAATGAGCGGATTGCAGAGGCTGAGAGGGCCTTGGCCAGGGAGAAGATAGCCCTAGAGTGTAGGTTATCCCCTGACTGCAGTCATAATTTTCTGGATCCCCCAGGGAGGGTTGAGTCCAGTGGTGGCAGCTATTTGAATCTCAGTGCAGGAAATCCCACTCCCAGTTCCCAGAGTCTGGTACCTGTTTCCCCAGAGGAGGAGTATAGGTTGAGATTCAGGGGCAGTAGGAAACTGTCTCACCAGTCTTGGGGGGAGTTTGTGGATGAATGTCAAGGTGCACTGGCTGAATGGTTAGAGGTTCACATGGAATCTGAGTTTGACAAACTATTTGATCTGGTTCTAAGAGAGCAGGTGCTTAGTAGTTGTTTGCCAGAGTTGCGCCTACACCTGTTGGAATGTGGGTTGACTGATCCGGACACCCTTGCAGAAGAAGCAGAGCGCTGGGAGAGTGCCAGAGGTTCTGTAGAGTCATTGGAGAGTGAGTCCAACTGTAGTGGTATAGGTATCTTCCAGCCCAGCGTGGTGGAAGAGGCTCAGTGTAGCCCAGCTAGGTCCCAGTATAGTGAGAGAGGTGGAGGGGCTGACTACCTGGCTCAGTGGAGCAGGAGTCAGTGGGTGGCTGAGAGCCCCCAGAGGCCCGAAGCCCTGTCTCAGAACTTGGGTGGTTTCTTGAGGGAACACCAGGTTAGGGACCTAGGCTGTCCTGGTAGTACACTTGAGGAGGATCTCCTAGTGTCTAGGGAACCTGGAGCGTCTGTAACTAGAGCTCCAGGGGTTCCAGTGTCCGGCAGTGCTACTCCAGGAGGGAGTGCACAGAAGTCCGAAGTGAGGAGTGATTGGGGGATGAGTTTCCCAGTGGATGCACCAGTGGACCAGAGACTAGCCAGTTGGGCTAGATCTTCTTGGGTGGACCCGGGTGGCGCCACTTCTGGTCTGGGGGATCTTTGCGCACTGTCAGGTGGACAGGAGGCGGGAGATCTGCGCCAGACAGACAGTCACACGACACATGGGTCATGTGTCAGCCTCAGGGGGATTGCGTGTGAGTCCCCAGAAGTCCTGGAGTGCCAGGCAATTATTCCACCAAAGGTTTTAGACCGGAGGTTGGGAGGCCAGGTGCAGGTTCGGCCTGACCTGAAGGGTAGGACGACTGTAAGCAGTGTCCTGACCGGTTCTTCCAGGGGAACTTCTCCAGTTGGGAGAGGGCAGACCTCTGGAAGGGGGTGCAGAGGGTGGGAAAGCCCACCTCTGACCCCGGTGCAACCTGAGGGGTTAAACCCTGGGTTGGAGTGGCGTTGTAAGGGTACCCCTCGCAGGAGGAGGAGGAACCCTGGAAGACGAGGTAAGGGGAGGAGAGCCTTCCCTGAGACTCCTGGTCCGCCTGAGGTTGTAGACCAAAGGCTGGTGAACCAGTGGCAGTCTAGTCCTGTCTTGCAGACAGGGAGAGTGGAGAATGGACACTATGTGCCAGGGGTTACTACCCCCCGCTCTGCGAATTGGCAAGGACCGGTGGCACCTGGGTGGCCCAGGGCCTGGTCCGGGCCGCGGACAGCTGAGGAGTACCAGTGGGGTAGCCCAGTTGGTCCTTACAGTAGTTTTAGAAGGAACCCTAGGGGTTCACCGTGGCATAGAACAGGAGAGTGTCCCGGCAGTGGCGGGCCTGCGTCCGTGTTCTATCGCCCCAAGCAGGGAAGTCCATCACGGTGGTGATTGTTCTCCCCTGCGTTTTGGCTGGAAGGGGGTTGATGTTAGAACCGGGACCCTGGCCGGCCAAGACTCGCGTCGAGGTCAGTCAGGGATCGCCAGTTCTAGGTGTCAGGGCAAGGGAGTCACACACCAAGGCAACCCTTACTCGCCCTCTAGGTAACGTGGCGCGAGCAGTCAAGGCTAAACTTGGAGGCGATGTAAGTTAAGTATTTGCGCACGCACCCCAGCAACAACACCCAAGGCCCACCACAAAGAAACACTCCACACAAGGTTATGTAAAAATAGCCTTTGTATTATAAAAATATACATCAGATAAAACACACATCTTATTACCCGGTGCCAACAGACACGGGCGGAATTTACAAGGGATATTTGTACAGGACAGGGCCACTTGGACCACTGTCAAGGGTATCAGCACTTTTAGAAATAATTACTGTAGCACAAAAATATAACAGTAGAGCATACAACCAGTAATCACTGGTAACAGGACCTCTCTAGCACCACCTGTACTAGGGAGAAAACAACCACCTACATGTCACAATACCTATAGGGGTGCAAGGATAAAACACATGATGTATCAACATTCAGAGGTGTAAAGGCACATGACGCATAAGCAATACATTCAGCGGTGCAGAATCAATAACCATTACCCCATACTCACAAGTCACCACCTGTGACTGTCCCGGTGTCCCAATGTCAGGGCCTAAACGTGGCAGTTGTCCACTAAGTGCTGGACAACTGGAGCAGGTAAAGTTAACACAAAGTTGGAGCCTCTCTGGGCTCAAGGAACCACCACTGTGGCACTGGTGAGCCTCTCTCAGGCTCTTAAACAAGAAAGGGTGCTGCTGAGCCTCTCAGGGCTCCAGCAACACAAGGTGCAGCCTCGCTGGGCTGTGGGGTCCCTCTCTCTGGGGACCCAAAGCAATGATGCTGGCCAAGAGCCACGCTGGGCTCTAAATCAACTGGTGCCCCCGGGGCACCTCGTGACTCCACAGGAGCGCTGAGGTGCTCTCTCTCGTTGGAGCCTCTCTTAGGCTCGGGACGCGGGGCTGGCAATCGAGCCTCGCAAGGCTCGTCAATAGAAAATGCCCCCAGAGCCTCTCTGGCTCTCACTGACTGCCGGCGCGAGGTCGCGCTACAGAGAGGGGGCGGGGCGGACACCGGCAATGTGTCCCGACGCTCCCCCCCCTCCTCTGCAGGCACCTTCACTCACCGGGTTCGCGCTGACGGCGGGTCTCTCCCGCTGGTCCCGGGGCTCTCCTCTTCACACGGTGAGCCTCGGCAGGCTCTCTCGCGGCTCCGTGAAGAAGGCGGGACTTCCGGTCGGCCTTTCCTGGGCCGCGCTGTGATTGGCCGGCAATCCCTTTGCTTCCGGGTCGCCGCGGGCAGCGCGGCGGCTCGCTTTAGGCAGGCAGGCGGCTTCCCAGGATCCGAGGAGTGGGCTCCCTCGTGAATCCAATAACTCGGGCACAATACCGCGGCAATAAGCGGGGTGGCACCCGCGCTGTCCACTCGCCACACGGGGCGATCGGCCTCTGCAGTCCACAGCGCTCCCAAGCGCTATAAAGGCCAGTAAAGCGCTCCCAGCGCTAAAGTGGCAAATAAAGCGCTATTAAGCGCTGGGTCACCACAGAGCGCTCTCAAGCGCCAAAAGGCAATACAAAGCGCTCCCAGGCGCTGGGGGCTAATAAGCCCAGCAAAAGTTCCTCAGGGCAGGCAGGGGGGGCAAGGCTGGGCCAGAGCCAGCACACTGGGTCTCCAGGCAGGGAGACTCCCCAAGTGGCGGTCCTTCTGGCCCCAGCAGCAGCAACAGCCCCCTCTGGCAGGATCCAAAAGAAGAACATTTTCAGTGGGGACACAGCCCCTTCTTATACTGACAAATCCTTTGTTACAATGTGCAGGGTGGGGGGAAAACCAGTCGCAGCTGGTTCTGGAGCACTCTTGATGGCCCAACCACCCATTTCATTCACTGGGGAGGCTAGGGTCGTTAGACACACCACAGGGGGGCGGAGCCAGCATTGTGTGGGGAAAACCCAGCCCATCCAGGACCCAGGTACACTCCTCCCACACATCACTCATGCTAATCTCCCACTCACCACCGGGCAAACCCATCTAGACTTCCTGGAGCCTGGCATGCCAGCCAGCTCCAGCCAATCACGCTCCAGCACCCTCACAGCACATGCACACATATCTCAATGTCCCGAAGTAGCACTTCCCAACTAGACACAAACATGCCGCAGACACCATCTTGCAGCATTCACTCTCACGAGTTTATACATACTAAACTCGAGCCTGCACTCCCCACGCATCAGGAACTACCAGGGACACACACATTCCCCATGCATTCCTATGGGAGGGCAGGCCAGCCATACTACACGCACGCACTTTCACTCTGGGACTCAGGGGAAAGTGCGCAGGGACCCAAAAATCACTGACACAGGGTCACAAATAAGGCAAAAAGTCTAGGGGTGAACCTGCCCTGCGGGCCAAGTCCAACACACTCACACACACAACCCCCCACACACACCCAAAACCCGCCACACACAACCGCACACACAACACATACACACACAGAAACCTCCCACACACAACCTCCACACCAACACACGAGCCAACACACTCTCACAACCCCACGCACTCGCACACACAACCCCCCCACACACACAACCCCATACACACACAACCCCATACACACACAACCCCACACACACAACCACACAACCCCACAAACAATCACACACAACCACACAACCCCCCCATACACAACCACCCATACACACAACCACCCATACACAATCCCCCCACACATACGACCCCGTCCACACACACAACCCCCCCACACACACAAACCCCCCACACACAAGTCCCCCCACACACAACCCCACACACACAAACCCCACACACCACCCCACCCACACACACACAACCACACACACACACAACCCCCAACACACACAACCCCCCAAACACCCCCCCACACACAACCCCCACACACACAACCCCCCACACACAAGCCCACAAACTCACACCCACACACACAACCACACATCCCCACACACACAACCCCACACACCCACACAACCCCACACACAATCCCCCACAAACACAACTCTCCCACACACAACCCCGCACACACCACTCCACACACACCAACCCACACACACACCCCACACACTCACACAACCCCACGCACTCACACACAACCTCACACACAACCCCACACACACACACACAAACCCCCCCACAAACAACCACACACAACCACACACACAACCACACACACACACATAACCCCCCACACACACAACCCCCCACACCCCAACACACAAACCCAACACTCACACAACCCCACGCACTCACATACACAACCCCCCCACACACAACCCCCCCACACACACAACCCCATACGCAAAAACACAATCCCACACACAACCCCCCACACACACAACCCAACACACAAAATCCCCCCACACAAACACACAACCCCCCACACACACAACCCCCAACTCACAACCCCCCACACACCCCCACTCACACAATCCCCATACACACACAACCCACATACGTAAACCCCCCACACACAAACCCCCCCGCACACAAGTCCCCCCACACACAACCCCACACACAAACAACCCCCCACACACACAAACCCCCCACACACAACCCCCCACAAACGAGCCCACCCCACACACAACCCAACACACACACAAACCCCAAACACACAACCCCACATACACAACCCCACCCCACACACACACACCCCACACCCCCATACACACAACCCCACACACACAACCCCACACAAACACCCCCCCACACACACACAACCCCCCACACACACAACCCCACAAACTCACACACAGAACACCCCATAACCACACACACACACAACCTCACCCACAAACACACCGCACAAACACACAACACACAACCACACAACCCCACAATCACACACAAGCACACAACCACACACCCACACAACCACACACACACACAAAACACACAACCACACAACCCCACAATCCCACACACACAACCATACACACACAACCCTAAACACACAATCCCAGACACCACAAAACCCCCTACACACAAACAACCCCCCCACACACACACACCACCACGCACACACAACCCCTATACACACAACCCCCCCACACACAACCCCCTCAAACACAACTCCCCCCCACCACAACCCCACAACCCCCACACAACCTCACACACACACACACACACAACTCCACACACAACCCCGCACACACACAAAACCACACACAACACCCCCCACACACAGAACCTCCACACACAATCAACCCCACACACTCACGCACAACCCCCAACACACACAACCCCCACACACAACCCCCCCACACACAACCCCACAAACACACAACCCCACACACACACAAAACCCCACACGCACAACCCCACACACACACATAAACCCCATACACACAACCCCCCACACACACAACCCCACACATTCAAACACAACCCCACACACACAACACCCCCACAACCCCAACCCCCCACACACAACCCCACACACACACACAACCCCCCACACACCACCCCACACACAACCCCCCACACATACCCCCCACACATACAACCCCCCACACACACATCCCCCCACAAACACAACCCCACACACACCACCCTACACAGAACCCCAATCTCACAACCCCATGCACTCACACACACAACCCCCCACACACACCCAAAACCCACCACACACAACCCCACACACAACACATACACACACAGAAACCTCCCACACACAACCTCCACACCCGACACACACACACCACCCTACACAGAACCCCACTCTCACAACCCCACGCACTCGCACTCACAACCCCCCCACACACACAACCCCATACACACACAACCCCATACACACACAACCCCACACAAACCCCACACACAACCACACAAACACACAATCACATACAACCACACAACCCCCCCACACACAACCCCCCATACACACAACCCCCCCATGCACAATCCCCCCACACATACCACCCCGTCCACACACATAACCCCCCCCCACACAAACAAACCCCCCACACACAAACCCCCCACACACAAGTCCCCCCACACACAACCCCACACACACAAACCCCACACACAACCCCACACACAACCCCACCCACACACACACAACCACACACACACACAACCCCCAACACACACACACAACCCCCCAAACACCCCCCACACACAACCCCCACACACACAACCCCCCCACACACACAACCCCACAAACTCACACCCACACACACAACCACACAACCCCACACACACAACCCCACACACCCACAACCCCACACACAATCCCCCACAAACACAACCCTCCCAAACACAACCCCGCACACACCACTCTGCACACACAACCCACACACACACCCCACACACTCACACAACCCCACGCACTCACACACACAACCTCACACACAACCCCACACACAACCACACACACAACCACACACACAACCACACACTCACATACCCCCACACACACACAACCCCCCACACCCCAACACACAAACCCACACACTCACACAACCCCAAGCACTCACATACACAACCCCCTCACACACAACCCCCACACAAACAACCCCACACACACAACCCCATACACAAATACAATCCCACACACAACCCCACACACACACAACCCCTCACACACAACCCAACACACAAAATCCCCCCACACCCGCACACAACCCCCCACACACAACCCCACACACACACACAACCCCCCCCACACACAACCCCCCACACACACAACCCCCAACTCACAACCCCCACACACCCCCACTCACACAACCCCCATACACACACAACCCCCATACACAAACCCCCCCACACAAAACCCCCCGCACACAAGTCCCCCCACACACAACCCCACATACACACAAACCCCCCACACAAAACCCAAAACATACAACCCCACCCAAACACACAACCCCCACACACACACAACCCCACACACACAACCCCCCACACACAACCCCACACACACACACACACACAACCCCCCCACACACACAACCCCGCCACACTCAACCCCCCACACACAAAAGCCCCAACACACAACCACACACACAAACACACCCACACAACCACACACACACAACCCCACAACCACACACAAACACAAAACCACACACACAACCCTATACACACACAACCCCACACAACCTCACCCACACACACAACCCCACACACACAACCACCCACACACACAACCCCCCACATACACACAGCCCCCCACAAACACACACAACCCCCCACTTACAAGCCCCCCCCACACACAACCCCCCACACACACAAACCACACACACACCTCACACACATAACCCCCCACACACACACAACCCCACACACACACAACCCCACACACACAACCCCACACACACAACCCCACACACAACCCCCTACACACACAACCCCACACACTCACAATCCCACACACACACAACAACCCCACACACACAAGCCCCCCACACACAACCCCCACACACAACCCACACACACACAACCCACACTCACACACAACCCCCCTAACACACAACCCCACACTCACACAACCCCACACACTCACACACACAACCTCACACTCACAACCCCTCCCCACACACACAACCCCCTACACAACCACACACAACCACACACACACAAAACCCCCACACCCCAACACACAACCGCACACATATACACTCACTCAACCCCAAACACACAACCCCCCACACACAACCCCCCACATACACATCCGTCACACACAACCACACACAAACACAGAATCACATAACCCCACAACCAGACACAACCAACCACACCACACAACCCCACACACACAACCTTACACACAACTCCCCCCACACACAACACCCCACACGCACAACCCCCCACACACAACCCCACACATACACAACCCCATACACACACATAACCCCCACACAGACACAACCCCCCACACACAAGCCCCCCACACACACAATACCCCCCCCACACACAATACCCCCCACACACACAAACCCACACACACAAAAAAACACACGTAACCCCACACACAACCCCATCTACACACACACAACCCCACACACACAACCCCAAACATACACACACAACCCCCCACACACACACAACTCCATTACCACACACACACAACCCCACATATACACACACACAGCCCCCCACACACACAACCCCCCCCACACACACACATAACCCCCCCACACACACACCACACACACACCACCACACACACATAACCCATCACAACTAAACACAAACACACAATCACAATAACAACCACACAACCCCACGACCACACACAAACACACAACCACACACACACCCACACACACAACCCTACATACACAACCCCACACACCACACAACCCCACACACAACCCCCCATAACCCCCCCACTAGAACCCCCCACACACACACAACCCCCTACATACAAACTTCCCACACACACAAACCCCCCACACACACAACCCCCACACATACAAACCCCCAACACACAAGGCCCCCACACACACAAACCCTGCACGCAACCCCCCAAACCCCCACACACAACCCCACACACTCACACAACCCCCCACACACACAACCCCACACTCACACAACCCCCCCCACACACACAACTCCCCCCACACACACAACCCACACTCACAATACACAACCCCCAATACACACACAACCCCAAACACACCACCCCCCACACACAACCCCCACACAACCCCAAACACACAACCCCCCACACACAACCACACACAACTCCCCCACACACATCCCCCCACACACAACCACATGCAAACACACAACCACACACACAATCACATAACCCCACAACCACACACAAACACACAACCAACCACACCACACAACCCCACACACATAACTCTACACACAACACCCCCCACACACTCAACAGCCCACACACACAACACGCCACACGCACAACTCCCCCACACACAACCCCCCCACAAACAACCCCCCCACACACAACTCCATACACACACACAACCCCCACAGGCACATCCCCCACACACAAGAACCCCCCACACACACAATACCCCCCACACACACAATACCCCCCCACACACAACCCCACACACACAACCCCACACACACGCAACCCCACACACTCACACACACAGCCCCACACTCACACCCCTCCCCACACACACAACCCCCCATACAACCACACACAACCACACACACACAAAACCCCCACCACACACACAACCCCCACACCCCAACACACAACCGCACACATATACACTCACTCAATCCCAAACACACACAACCAAACACACACAACCCTCCCACATACACATCCCCCCACACACAACCACACACAAACACACAACCACACACAATCACATAACCCCACAACCACACACAAACCCACAACCAAACACACCACACAACCCCCCACACACTTAACACCCCACACACACAACACCCCACACACACAACCCCCCACACACACAACCCCCCACACACAACCCCCACACACAACCCACACACACAACCCCCACAGACACAACCCCCACACACAAGCCCCCCCCACACACAATACCCCCCACACACACAATACCCCCCACACTAACAAACCCCACACACACAAACCCACACACACAACCCCACACACACAACCCCAAACAAACACACACAATCCCCCACACTCAACCCCACACACACACACACACCCACACACAACCCCACAACCTCACACACAACCCCATAACCACACACACAACCTCCCACACACACAAACCCACACACACACAACCCCACACTTACACAAACACACACATAACCCCACAAACAAACACACAACCATACAACCCCCCACACACACAACCCCCCCCACACACCACATGTACACAACCCTACAAACGCACAACCCCACCCACCACACGCACCCCCACAACCCCACACACACCCAACACCCCCCCACACACACCCCACACACAACCCCACAACCACACACAAACACACAACCACACACACACTCCCACACACACACAACCCTACACACACACAACCCCACACACCACACAACCCCCACCCACACACACAACCCCCACCCACATAACCCCCCACACTCACACAACATCACACACATACAACTCCCTACATGCACAACTCTCCCACAAACACAACTCCCCACACAAACCCCCCCCCCACACACAACCCCCCAACACACACACAACCCCACACACACAAACCCCCCCACACACAACCTCCTATCATACACACAACCCCCCACCCACACAGAACCCACCACACACACAACCCCCCCACACACACAACCCCACATACAGTACCACAAACAACCCCACACACACACACACCACCCAACACACACACAACCCCACACACACAACCCCCATGCACAACCCCATACACACACAACCCCCCCCCCACACACAACCCCCCACACACTCACACACAACCCCACACACACAACCCCCCACACATGTGCAACCCCACATACTCACACACAACCCCCCACATGCACACAACCCCCCACATGCACACAACCCCCTCCCCACACACAACCCCCACACACATCCCCACACACACACAACCCCCCCCACACACAACCCCACTCATTCACACAACCCCATACACTCACACACACAAACCCACATACACAAAACCCCATACACAACCATACAACTACAAAACCCCACCCACAACCCCACACAACCACACACACACAACCCCCACACACCCAACACACAACTCCACACACTCACACACACAACCCCACACACAAAAACCCCCACACTCACAACCCTTTACACACACAACCCCCACACACACATAAACCCCCACACACAACCCCACACACACACCACCACACACACATAACCCCTCACAACTAAACACAAACACACAGCCACACACACAACCCTACATACACAACCCCACACACACAACCCCACACACAACCCCCCACAAACAACCCCACACTCACAACCCCCCACACACAACCCCCACACACACATTTTCCACACACACAAACCCCCCACACATACAAATCCCCCAACACACAAGGCCCACACAAACACAAACCCTACACGCAACCCCCCAAACCCCCACACACAACCCCACACACTCACACACAACCCCCCACACACACAACCCCACACTCACACACATCCACCCCTCTCACACACAACCCCCCCCACACACAACCCACACTCGCACAACCACCCCAATACACACACAACCCCAAACACCCCACCCCACACACACAACCCCACACTCACAACCCCCCCACACACCCAAAAAACCCACACACAACCACACATCACACAACCCCACACACACAACCCCCCACACTTCAACACAACACCCCACAAACATACAGACTCACTCATCCCCACACACACAACCTCCCACACACAACCCCACACACACACAACCCCCCACACCCCCCCCCACACCCCCCCCCCCACACACAACCCTCCCACACACAACCCCCCCCACACAACCCCACACACAACCCCACATACCACACAACCCCCCACACACAACCCCCCCACACACAACCCCACACACACAACCCCCCACACACAACCACACACACACACAACCCCATACACATACACAAACCCCACAGACACAACCCCCCCACACACACAAACCCCCACACACAACCCCCACACACACAACCCCACCCACACACTCAACCCCAAACACACATACACACAATCCCCCCCACACCCACACACACCCACACACAACCCCACAACCTCACACACATACTCAACCCCATAACCACACACACACAAACCCACACACACAACCCCCCCCACACACAAACCCACACACACAACCACACACACATAATCCCACACAACCACACACACAACCACACAACCCTCACACACAACCCCCCCACACACACACCCACACAGAACCCTACATACACAACCCCACACACCACACAACCCCTCACACACATACACCCAGACACTCTCACAGACACTCTCACAGACTCAGACACTCCTACAAACACTCTCACAATCTCTCACAGACTCTCACAGATACTATGACTCTCACACTCTCAGAGAGACACTCGCACAGACTCTCACAGACATTCTCTCTCTCACAAACTCTCACAGACACTCACAGACACTCCTTCACACTCTCACAGACTCTCACATTCTCACACTCTAACAGACTCTCATAGACACTATCTCACACAGACTCTCACAGACACTCTCTTACAGATACTCTCACAGACACACTCTCTCACATATACTCTCTCACAGACACACTCTCACAGACACTCTCTCAGACTCTCAGATACCCTCTCACAGACTGGCAGACATTCTCTCATACTCTCACAGACACTCTCTCACAGAAACTCTCACAGATACTGTCTCACAGACACTCTCACAGACACTCTCATAGACCCTATCAAAGACACTCTCTCACAGACACTCACGGATACTCGCACACAGACACTCTCACGGATACTCGCACACAGACACTCTCTCACACTCTCAGACACTCATAGACACTCTCACAGACACTGTCTCACTCTCACAGACACTGTCTCGAAGATAATTTCTCACAGACTCTCTCACAAGCACACTCACAGACACACTCTCTTACAAGCACACTCTCACAGACACACTCTCTCACAGACACTCTGTTGTGTCCTATGTAGAAAGGCACCAGGAGCCAGGATGTATATTTAAGTCTTTATTAATCTTCAGTTCAGGATACATTTGTCTTGACTCCAGCCAGCCTAGTGTGGTACCAGCCCCACCAGGAGCAGCCTGCCTAGCTGCTCAGCCCATCTCTAACTGCCACATTCATCCCACTCAGTCACCCAGGCATTCCACGCATCACAGGAGCACCAACATTCTAAGGCCAAGACACTCTGGCTGAGCAGCTAGAGGCAGCAGGGCTAGAGTACATGTTAAACTAAAAAGTAGGATATAACACACTCTCTCACGGACACTCTCTTACAGACACTCTCTCAGACTCACAGACACTCTCTCACACTCTCACAGACACTCTCACATACACTCTCTCACACACTCTCAGACTCTCAGACTCTCACAGACACTCTATCACAGACAGTCACAGACACTGTTTCACACTCTCACAGACACTCTCTCACAGACACTCTGACACTCTCATAGAAACTCACAAACACTCTCTCACAGATACTCTCACACTCTCTCACAAGCACACTCTCACAGACACACTCTCACAAGCACACTCACAGACACTCTCACAGACTCACACTCTCTGACAGACTCTCACAGATATCCTCTAAGACTCACAGACACTCTCACAGACTCTCACAGACACTCTCTCGACACTCACAGACACTTCCTCACAGACTCTCACAGACACTCTCACAGACACTCTCAGACTCTCACAGACTCTTTCACAGACACTCTCTCACAGACTCTCACAGACATTCTCTTGACGCTCTCTCACAGACACTCTCACACTCTCAAAGACACTCTCCAGACTCTCACAAACTTTCAGAGACACTCTCTCACAGACACTTTCTCACAGATACTCTCTCACAGATACTCTCTCACAGACAGTCTCACAGACACACTCTCACAGACACTCTCACAGACACTCAGACACTGTCTAACAGACACTCTCTCACAGACTCTCACAGACACTTTCACAAACTCTCACAGACACTCACACACACTCTCACAGACACTCTCTCACAGATACTCTCTCAGACTCAGAGACACTCTCAGACTCTCAGACACTCTCTCACAGACTCTCACTCTCATATTCTCTCACAGACTCTCAGAGACCCTCTCTCGCAGACTCCCACAGACACTTTCTCTGACACACTCTCACAGACACTCGCACTCTCACTCACAGACACTCTCTCACAGACTCTCACAGACATTCTCTCACTCTCACAAACTTTCACAGACACTCTCACAAACTCTCACAGACACTCTCTCACAGACACTCACAGACACTCCTTCACACTTTCAAAGACTCTCACATTCTCACACTCTAACAGACATTCTCTCACAGACACTATCTCACAGACAGACTCTCACAGACACTCTCTCAGAAATACTCTCACAGACAGACTCTCTCACAGACTCTCACAGACACTCCTTCACACTTTCAAAGACTCACATTATCACACTCTAACAGGCATTCTCTCACAGACTCTCACAGACACTATCTCACAGACAGACTCTCACAGACACTCTCTCAGAAATACTCTCACAGACACACTCTCTCACATACACTCTCTCACAGACTCTCACAGACGCTCTCTCACAGACTCTCACAGACTCTCTCACAGACACTCACAGACTCTCTCTCGCAGACACTCTGTTAGACCCGGCCTCGTGGCCTGGTCCTCCCTGACCCGTAGCGACCCAACCCTGACCCGTGCACCACACAAGGCCCCTGATTATCACAGCCTACCCGGCCCACTCCCTCCATGACCCCGCAGACAACACTGGACATCCCCGTCCTCACCCATTTTCCCGATCCCGGACGCACCCAAACCCTATCCGCCCCAAGGCCTCCGGTGACCATTCCCCTGCACCTAAGATGGCCGCCCCAGCCCCAGCGCGACCTTGGCCCTAGACTCGGCATGCCCGGCTGGGGGGTAGAGAGCTCCCAGTGAGCGAGAGAGGGAGGAGCAGTTTCTATCACACCTCCAGCCTCCCCTTGAGAGATGGGTTTTGATCGCCCCTCCGGCCTCCCTGAGAGCTGGATCCACGTCTGCTGTGTGTCTGGGATCCCTCCAGACCCAACTTGAAAGGATCAAAGGGCCGCATGGCAGGAAACCCCGACAGGCAACCCCCAGGTGCTAAGACCCCTGCCTGCGAGGACTCCGGACATCAAAGAAGAGCAGACCTATAACAAGGGGCGCTCAGAAGATTGAATCCTGGAACTAAGAGAGCCCTGCTGACGTGGTCGCGGCTCAAGGGAACAACGAAGAAGAAACTACTCGGACCTTGGAACCTTGGTGAGCCTTGCTGACATCGTCGCGGCTACCATCTGGTAGAGACGGACTTCTGCCTGAACCATCTGAGCCCTGCTGACGTGGTCGCGGCTCCCTTGCAACCTTGAGAACACCTGAGCCCTGCTGATTGGATCGCGGCTCCCCAAATGATCGTAAGACTTCCGACATCCTTGCTCGAGCCCTGCTGACTTGGTCGCAGCTCGGAGACTGTTCTGGTCCGGCTGGACCCAAGATTGTATCGTATCCCCCGGCTCGAGGATTGAGAGCTGTGCGCCGGATACACACCTGCATTGACCCTGATCCTTAAGACTGTCCCGCTACCCCTACCCTTACCGAGACTTTATGAGCCCTTGCTCTGCTTGTAAATACGTACCTTGCGGATCATAAAGATCCTGATATCTTGCTAGATAAAGAATACGTTCTTCAGAACCTACGGTGTGGTGTCTCTTTGTCAAAGTGGTGCTAGCTCAGCGCGTACGATCCTAGATACAAGACTCTTCCGCAGAAGGGTCTCCCGCCAGTGCTCGGCTGTATTCCTAGGAGAGGTGGGTCACAGGGTGGTCAGGTACAGGCTCTGTCCTACCCTGGGATAGCCCTTCTATCACACTCTCTCACAGACTCTCAGATACCCTCTCTCACAGACTCTCGCAGACACTCTCTCATACTCTCACAGACACTCTCTCTCACAGATTCTCACAGAAACTCTCACAGATACTGTCTCACAGACACTCTCTCACGGATACTCTCTCACAGACACTCTCTCACACTCTCAGCTACTCTCATAGACACTCTCTCACAGACTCTCATAGACACTTTCTCACAGACACTCTGTTGTGTCCTATGTAGAAAGGCACCAGGAGCCAGGATGTATATTTAAGTGTTTATTCATCTTCAGTTCAGGATACATCTGTCTTGACTCCAGCCAGCATAGTGTGGTACCATCCCCACCAGGAGCAGCCTGCCTAGCTGCTCAGCCCATCTCTAACTGCCACATTCATCCCACTCAGTCACCCAGGCATTCCACGCATCACAGGCACACCAGCATTCTAAGACCAAGAAGACACACTCTGGCTGAGTAGCTAGAGGAAGCAGGGCTAACATACATTTTATACTAGAAAGTAGGATATAACACACTTTCTCACAGACACTCTCACAGACTTTCAGACACTCTCTCACAGACACTCTCTCAGACTCACAGACACACTCCCACAGACTCTCACAGACATTCTTTAGACACTCTCTCAGACACTCTCACATACACTCTCTCACAGACACTCTCACAGATGCTCTCACACTCTATCATAGACACTCACAGACACTCCCTCACAGACTCTGACAGACACTCTCTGAGAGACAGACTCTCACAGACACTCTCTCACAGACACTCTCTCAGACATTCTCACAGACTCTCACAGACATTCTCTCAACACTCTCTCAGACTCACAAACTTTCAGAGATACTCTTTCACACTCTCTCACAGACAGTCTCTAACAGACACTGTCTCACACTCTCTCACAGACACTCTCATAGACACTCTCTCACAGATACTCTCTCACAGATACTCTCTCACAAGCATACTCTCACAGACACACTCTTTCACAGACTCTCAGACACACTCTGACAGACACTCTCTGACAGACTCTCACAGACACCCTCTCAGATTCACAGACACTCTCCGACACTCCCACAGACACTCTATCACAGACACTCCCTCACAGACTCTCACCGACACTCTCACAGACACTCTCTCACAGACACTCTCTCACAGACACTCTCACAGACTCTCACAGACATTCTCTTGACGCTCTCTCACAGACACTCTCACACTCTCACAGACACTCTCCAGACTCTCTCACAAACTTTCAGAGACACTCTCTCACAGACACTCTCACAGACACTCTCTCACATACACTCTCTCACAGACACTCTCTGACAGACAGACTCTCACAGACACTCTCACAGACACTCTCACAGACACTCTTTCACAGACACTCTCTCACACTCTTTCTCACAGACTCTCACAGACATTTTCTCGACGCTCTCTCACAGACACTCTCACACTCTCAGACTCTCACATACACTCTCCAGACTCTCTCACAAACTTTCAGAGACACTCTCTCACAGACACTTTCTCACAGATACTCTCAGGGATACTCTCTCACAGACACACTCTCACAGACTCTCACAGACACTCTCACAGACACTCTCTCACAGATACTCTCACAGACACTCTCACACTCTCTAACAGACACTCTCTCACAGACTCTCACAGACACTCTCAGACTCACAGACACACACAGACATTCTCTCGACATGCTCACAGACTCTCAGACACTCTCACACTCTTACAGACACTCTCTCAGACACTCTCACAGAGACTCAGACTCTCTCACAGACACCCTATCACAGACACTCACAGACACTTTTTTTTGAAAATCTGTTTATTAGCATAGCAGTTGGAGCAGTTACATACATATTCAGGCGCAGAAGTAATCAGGATGTCACATGCACACGTTTGCTCAGTACTTACAAGTGCATAGTATCATTGATTTTTCGTTTTTGTCTGGAACCATGTTAACTTAACAATCCCACATCATTCCTGAACCCTCCCCCCACCCTCTAGCATCGCTCCCGACACTCTTTCTATATGCGTATAACTGAAATATTTACATCTGGGTCACCCATGACACCGTAAAATGCAGCTTTATCCATACACACAGGCAGGCTGGGGTAGAATTGTCGATGGTACGGGATTCCTCGTACCTCAGCACAGTGCACCATGGTCCTTGACGATACATGAAATGTCTAAGAGAGCTGAACACGTTTATCCCATATGTAGCGAGTTATTTGTATCCCCATCGTCCCCATCATCCCCAGCTTCGAAGGTTCCCATTACGGCAAACCAATCCAGGGAAATCTACACTCACAGACACTCCCTCACAGATTCTCACAGACTCTTTCACAGACTCTCAAAGACACTCTCACAGACTCTCACAGACACTCTCTCACAGACACTCTCACAGGCACTCTCTCACAGGCACTCTCTCACAGACACTCTCACAGACAGACTCCGAAAAATTCTCTCTCACAGACACTCTCACAGACACTCTCTCACATACACTCTCACAGACTCAAAGACACTCTCTCAGACTCTCACAGACATTCTCTCTCTCTCACAAACTCTCACAGACACTCACAGACACTCCTTCACACTCTCACAGACTCTCACATTCTCACACTCTAACAGACTCTCACAGACACTATCTCACACAGACTCTCACAGACACTCTCTTACAGATACTCTCACAGACACACTCTCTCACATATACTCTCTCACAGACACACTCTCACAGACACTCTCTCAGACTCTCAGATACCCTCTCACAGACTGGCAGACATTCTCTCATACTCTCACAGACACTCTCTCACAGAAACTCTCACAGATACTGTCTCACAGACACTCTCTCACAGACACTCTCACAGACACTCTCATAGACCCTATCAAAGACACTCTCTCACAGACACTCTCACGGATACTCGCACACAGACACTCTCACGGATACTCGCACACAGACACTCTCTCACACTCTCAGACACTCATAGACACTCTCACAGACACTGTCTCACTCTCACAGACACTGTCTCGAAGATAATTTCTCACAGACTCTCTCACAAGCACACTCACAGACACACTCTCTTACAAGCACACTCTCACAGACACACTCTCTCACAGACACTCTGTTGTGTCCTATGTAGAAAGGCACCAGGAGCCAGGATGTATATTTAAGTCTTTATTAATCTTCAGTTCAGGATACATTTGTCTTGACTCCAGCCAGCCTAGTGTGGTACCAGCCCCACCAGGAGCAGCCTGCCTAGCTGCTCAGCCCATCTCTAACTGCCACATTCATCCCACTCAGTCACCCAGGCATTCCACGCATCACAGGAGCACCAACATTCTAAGGCCAAGACACTCTGGCTGAGCAGCTAGAGGCAGCAGGGCTAGAGTACATGTTAAACTAAAAAGTAGGATATAACACACTCTCTCACAGACACTCTCTTACAGACACTCTCTCAGACTCACAGACACTCTCTCACACTCTCACAGACACTCTCACATACACTCTCTCACACACTCTCAGACTCTCAGACTCTCACAGACACTCTATCACAGACAGTCACAGACACTGTTTCACACTCTCACAGACACTCTCTCACAGACACTCTGACACTCTCATAGAAACTCACAAACACTCTCTCACAGATACTCTCACACTCTCTCACAAGCACACTCTCACAGACACACTCTCACAAGCACACTCACAGACACTCTCACAGACTCACACTCTCTGACAGACTCTCACAGATATCCTCTAAGACTCACAGACACTCTCACAGACTCTCACAGACACTCTCTCGACACTCACAGACACTTCCTCACAGACTCTCACAGACACTCTCACAGACACTCTCTCAGACTCTCACAGACTCTTTCACAGACACTCTCTCACAGACTCTCACAGACATTCTCTTGACGCTCTCTCACAGACACTCTCACACTCTCAAAGACACTCTCCAGACTCTCACAAACTTTCAGAGACACTCTCTCACAGACACTTTCTCACAGATACTCTCTCACAGATACTCTCTCACAGACAGTCTCACAGACACACTCTCACAGACACTCTCACAGACACTCAGACACTGTCTAACAGACACTCTCTCACAGACTCTCACAGACACTTTCACAAACTCTCACAGACACTCACACACACTCTCACAGACACTCTCTCACAGATACTCTCTCAGACTCAGAGACACTCTCAGACTCTCAGACACTCTCTCACAGACTCTCACTCTCATATTCTCTCACAGACTCTCAGAGACCCTCTCTCGCAGACTCCCACAGACACTTTCTCTGACACACTCTCACAGACACTCGCACTCTCGCTCACAGACACTCTCTCACAGACTCTCACAGACATTCTCTCACTCTCACAAACTTTCACAGACACTCTCACAAACTCTCACAGACACTCTCTCACAGACACTCACAGACACTCCTTCACACTTTCAAAGACTCTCACATTCTCACACTAACAGACATTCTCTCACAGACACTATCTCACAGACAGACTCTCACAGACACTCTCTCAGAAATACTCTCACAGACACACTCTCTCACATACACTCTCTCACAGACTCTCACAGACACTCCTTCACACTTTCAAAGACTCACATTCTCACACTCTAACAGGTATTCTCTCACAGACTCTCACAGACACTATCTCACAGACAGACTCTCACAGACACTCTCTCAGAAATACTCTCACAGACACACTCTCTCACATACACTCTCTCACAGACTCTCACAGACGCTCTCTCACAGACTCTCACAGACTCTCTCACAGACACTCACAGACTCTCTCTCGCAGACACTCTGTTAGACCCGGCCTCGTGGCCTGGTCCTCCCTGACCCGTAGCGACCCAACCCTGACCCGTGCACCACACAAGGCCCCTGATTATCACAGCCTACCCGGCCCACTCCCTCCATGACCCCGCAGACAACACTGGACTTCCCCGTCCTCACCCATTTTCCCGATCCCGGACGCACCCAAACCCTATCCGCCCGAAGGCCTCCGGTGACCATTCCCCTGCACCTAAGATGGCCGCCCCAGCCCCAGCGCGACCTTGGCCCTAGACTCGGCATGCCCGGCTGGGGGGTAGAGAGCTCCCAGTGAGCGAGAGAGGGAGGAGCAGTTTCTATCACACCTCCAGCCTCCCCTTGAGAGATGGGTTTTGATCGCCCCTCCGGCCTCCCTGAGAGCTGGATCCACGTCTGCTGTGTGTCTGGGATCCCTCCAGACCCAACTTGAAAGGATCAAAGGGCCGCATGGCAGGAAACCCCGACAGGCAACCCCCAGGTGCTAAGACCCCTGCCTGCGAGGACTCCGGACATCAAAGAAGAGCAGACCTATAACAAGGGGCGCTCTGGGACTATCAGAAGATTGAATCCTGGAAGTAAGAGAGCCCTGCTGACGTGGTCGCGGCTCAAGGGAACAACGAAGAAGAAACTACTCGGACCTTGGAACCTTGGTGAGCCTTGCTGACATCGTCGCGGCTACCATCTGGTAGAGACGGACTTCTGCCTGAACCATCTGAGCCCTGCTGACGTGGTCGCGGCTCCCTTGCAACCTTGAGAACACCTGAGCCCTGCTGATTGGATCGCGGCTCCCCAAATGATCGTAAGACTTCCGACATCCTTGCTCGAGCCCTGCTGACTTGGTCGCAGCTCGGAGACTGTTCTGGTCCGGCTGGACCCAAGATCGTATCGTATCCCCCGGCTCGAGGATTGAGAGCTGTGCGCCGGATACACACCTGCATTGACCCTGATCCTTAAGACTGTCCCGCTACCCCTACCCTTACCGAGACTTTATGAGCCCTTGCTCTGCTTGTAAATACGTACCTTGCGGATCATAAAGATCCTGATATCTTGCTAGATAAAGAATACGTTCTTCAGAACCTACGGTGTGGTGTCTCTTTGTCAAAGTGGTGCTAGCTCAGCGCGTACGATCCTAGATACAAGACTCTTCCGCAGAAGGGTCTCCCGCCAGTGCTCGGCTGTATTCCTAGGAGAGGTGGGTCACAGGGTGGTCAGGTACAGGCTCTGTCCTACCCTGGGATAGCCCTTCTATCACACTCTCTCACAGACTCTCAGATACCCTCTCTCACAGACTCTCGCAGACACTCTCTCATACTCTCACAGACACTCTCTCTCACAGATTCTCACAGAAACTCTCACAGATACTGTCTCACAGACACTCTCTCACACTCTCAGCTACTCTCATAGACACTCTCTCACAGACTCTCATAGACACTTTCTCACAGACACTCTGTTGTGTCCTATGTAGAAAGGCACCAGGAGCCAGGATGTATATTTAAGTGTTTATTCATCTTCAGTTCAGGATACATCTGTCTTGACTCCAGCCAGCATAGTGTGGTACCATCCCCACCAGGAGCAGCCTGCCTAGCTGCTCAGCCCATCTCTAACTGCCACATTCATCCCACTCAGTCACCCAGGCATTCAACGCATCACAGGCACACCAGCATTCTAAGACCAAGAAGACACACTCTGGCTGAGTAGCTAGAGGAAGCAGGGCTAACATACATTTAATACTAGAAAGTAGGATATAACACACTTTCTCACAGACACTCTCACAGACTTTCAGACACTCTCTCACAGACACTCTCTCAGACTCACAGACACACTCCCACAGACTCTCACAGACATTCTTTAGACACTCTCTCAGACACTCTCACATACACTCTCTCACAGACACTCTCACAGATGCTCTCACACTCTATCATAGACACTCACAGACACTCCCTCACAGACTCTGACAGACACTCTCCGGCAGACAGACTCTCACAGATAGTCTGACAGACACTCTCTCACAGACACTCTCACAGATGCTCTCACAGACACTCTATCACAGACACTCACAGACACTCCCTCACAGACTCTGACAGACACTCTCTGAGAGACAGACTCTCACAGACACTCTCTCACAGACACTCTCTCAGACATTCTCACAGACTCTCACAGACATTCTCTCAACACTCTCTCAGACTCACAAACTTTCAGAGATACTCTTTCACACTCTCTCACAGACAGTCTCTAACAGACACTGTCTCACACTCTCTCACAGACACTCTCATAGACACTCTCTCACAGATACTCTCTCACAGATACTCTCTCACAAGCATACTCTCACAGACACACTCTTTCACAGACTTTCAGACACACTCTGACAGACACTCTCTGACAGACTCTCACAGACACCCTCTCAGATTCACAGACACTCTCCGACACTCCCACAGACACTCTATCACAGACACTCCCTCACAGACTCTCACCGACACTCTCACAGACACTCTCTCACAGACACTCTCTCACAGACACTCTCACAGACTCTCACAGACATTCTCTTGACGCTCTCTCACAGACACTCTCACACTCTCACAGACACTCTCCAGACTCTCTCACAAACTTTCAGAGACACTCTCTCACAGACACTCTCACAGACACTCTCTCACATACACTCTCTCACAGACACTCTCTGACAGACAGACTCTCACAGACACTCTCACAGACACTCTCACAGACACTCTCTCACAGACACTCTCTCACACTCTTTCTCACAGACTCTCACAGACATTTTCTCGACGCTCTCTCACAGACACTCTCACACTCTCAGACTCTCACATACACTCTCCAGACTCTCTCACAAACTTTCAGAGACACTCTCTCACAGACACTTTCTCACAGATACTCTCAGGGATACTCTCTCACAGACACACTCTCACAGACTCTCACAGACACTCTCACAGACACTCTCTCACAGATACTCTCACAGACACTCTCACACTCTCTAACAGACACTCTCTCACAGACTCTCACAGACACTCTCAGACTCACAGACACACACAGACATTCTCTCGACATGCTCACAGACTCTCAGACACTCTCACACTCTTACAGACACTCTCTCAGACACTCTCACAGAGACTCAGACTCTCTCACAGACACCCTATCACAGACACTCACAGACACTTTTTTTTGAAAATCTGTTTATTAGCATAGCAGTTGGAGCAGTTACATACATATTCAGGCGCAGAAGTAATCAGGATGTCACATGCACACGTTTGCTCAGTACTTACAAGTACATAGTATCATTGATTTTTCGTTTTTGTCTGGAACCATGTTAACTTAACAATCCCACATCGTTCCTGAACCCTCCCCCCACCCTCTAGCATCCCTCCCGACACTCTTTCTATATGCGTATAACTGAAATATTTACATCTGGGTCACCCATGACACCGTAAAATGCAGCTTTATCCATACACACAGGCAGGCTGGAGTAGAATTGTCGATGGTACGGGATTCCTCGTACCTCAGCACAGTGCACCATGGTCCTTGACGATACATGGAATGTCTAAGAGAGCTGAACACGTTTATCCCATATGTAGCGAGTTATTTGTATCCCCATCGTCCCCATCATCCCCAGCTTCGAAGGTTCCCATTACGGCAAACCAATCCAGGGAAATCTACACTCACAGACACTCCCTCACAGATTCTCACAGACTCTTTCACAGACTCTCAAAGACACTCTCACAGACTCTCACAGACACTCTCTCACAGACACTCTCACAGGCACTCTCTCACAGGCACTCTCTCACAGACACTCTCACAGACAGACTCTGAAAAATACTCTCTCACAGACACTCTCTCACAGACACTCTCACAGACACTCTCTCACATACACTCTCACAGACTCACAGACACTCTCTGACTCTCACAGACATTCTCTCTCTCTCACAAACTCTCACAGACACTCACAGACACTCCTTCACACTCTCACAGACTCTCACAGACACTATCTCACACAGACTCTCACAGACACTCTCTTACAGATACTCTCACAGACACACTCTCTCACATATACTCTCTCACAGACACACTCTCACAGACACTCTCTCAGACTCTCAGATACCCTCTCACAGACTGGCAGACATTCTCTCATACTCTCACAGACACTCTCACAGAAACTCTCACAGATACTGTCTCACAGACACTCTCTCACAGACACTCTCACAGACACTCTCATAGACCCTATCAAAGACACTCTCTCACAGACACTCTCACGGATACTCGCACACAGACACTCTCGCGGATACTCGCACACAGACACTCTCTCACACTCTCAGACACTCATAGACACTCTCACAGACACTGTCTCACTCTCACAGACACTGTCTCGAAGATAATTTCTCACAGACTCTCTCACAAGCACACTCACAGACACACTCTCTTACAAGCACACTCTCACAGACACACTCTCTCACAGACACTCTGTTGTGTCCTATGTAGAAAGGCACCAGGAGCCAGGATGTATATTTAAGTCTTTATTAATCTTCAGTTCAGGATACATTTGTCTTGACTCCAGCCAGCCTAGTGTGGTACCA
Source organism: Lissotriton vulgaris (assembly GCF_964263255.1). Lineage (NCBI taxonomy): Eukaryota > Metazoa > Chordata > Amphibia > Caudata > Salamandridae > Lissotriton > Lissotriton vulgaris. Next base: position 1,326,587,243 of record NC_141694.1, read on the forward strand.
GCCCCACCAGGAGCAGCCTGCCTAGCTGCTCAGCCCATCTCTAACTGCCACATTCATCCCACTCAGTCACCCAGGCATTCCACGCATCACAGGAGCACCAACATTCTAAGGCCAAGACACTCTGGCTGAGCAGCTAGAGGCAGCAGGGCTAGAGTACATGTTAAACTAAAAAGTAGGATATAACACACTCTCTCACAGACACTCTCTTACAGACACTCTCTCAGACTCACAGACACTCTCTCACACTCTCACAGACATTCTTTCGACTCTCACAGACACTCTCACATACACTCTCTCACACACTCTCAGACTCTCAGACTCTCACAGACACTCTATCACAGTCACAGACACTGTTTCACACTCTCACAGACACTCTCTCACAGACACTCTGACACTCTCACAGAAACTCACAAACACTCTCTCACAGATACTCTCTCACACTCTCTCACAAGCACTCTCACAGACACACTCTCACAAGCACACTCACAGACACTCTCACAGACTCTCACACTCTCTGACAGACTCTCACAGATATCCTCTAAGACTCACAGACACTCTCACAGACTCTCACAGACACTCTCTCGACACTCACAGACACTTCCTCACAGACTCTCACAGACACTCTCACAGACACTCTCTCAGACTCTCACAGACTCTTTCACAGACACTCTCTCACAGACTCTCACAGACATTCTCTTGATGCTCTCTCACAGACACTCTCACACTCTCAAAGACACTCTCCAAACTCTCACAAACTTTCAGAGACACTCTCTCACAGACACTTTCTCATGGATACTCTCTCACAGATACTCTCTCACAGACAGTCTCACAGACACACTCTCACAGACACTCTCACAGACACTCAGACACTGTCTAACAGACACTCTCTCACAGACTCTCACAGACACTTTCACAAACTCTCACAGACACTCACACACACTCTCACAGACACTCTCTCACAGACACTCCCTCACAGATACTCTCTCAGACTCAGAGACACTCTCAGACTCTCAGACACTCTCTCACAGTCTCTCACTCTCATATTCTCTCACAGACTTCTCAGAGACCCTCTCTCGCAGACTCCCACAGACACTCTCTCTGACACACTCTCACAGACACTCGCACTCTCGCTCACAGACACTCTCTCACAGACTCTCACAGACATTCTCTCACTCTCACAAACTTTCACAAACACTCTCACAAACTCTCACAGACACTCTCTCACAGACTCTCACAGACACTCCTTCACACTTTCAAAGACTCTCACATTCTCACACTCTAACAGGCATTCTCTCACAGACTCTCACAGACACTATCAAACAGACAGACTCTCACAGACACTCTCTCAGAAATACTCTCACAGACACACTCTCTCACATACACTCTCTCACAGACTCTCACAGACGCTCTCTCACAGACTCACAGACTCTCTCACAGACACTCACAGACTCTCTCTCGCAGACACTCTGTTAGACCCGGCCTCGTGGCCTGGTCCTCCCTGACCCGTAGCGACCCAACCCTGACCCGTCTACCACACAAGGCCCCTGATTATCACAGCCTACCCGGCCCACTCCCTCCATGACCCCGCAGACAACACTGGACTTCCCCGTCCTCACCAATTTTCCCGATCCCGGACGCACCCAAACCCTATCCGCCCGAAGGCCTCCGGTGACCATTCCCCTGCACCTAAGATGGCCGCCCCAGCCCCAGCGTGACCTTGGCCCTAGACTCGGCATGCCCGGCTGGGGGGTAGAGAGCTCCCAGTGAGCGAGAGAGGGAGGAGCAGTTTCTATCACACCTCCAGCCTCCCCTTGAGAGATGGGTTTTGATCACCCCTCCGGCCTCCCTGGGAGCTGGATCCACGTCTGCTGTGTGTCTGGGATCCCTCCAGACCCAACTTGAAAGGATCAAAGGGCCGCATGGCAGGAAACCCCGACAGGCAACCCCCAGGTGCTAAGACCCCTGCCTGCGAGGACTCCGGACATCAAAGAAGAGCAGACCTATAACAAGGGGCGCTCTGGGACTATCAGAAGATTGAATCCTGGAACTAAGAGAGCCCTGCTGACGTGGTCGCGGCTCAAGGGAACAACGAAGAAGAAACTACTCGGACCTTGGAACCTTGGTGAGCCTTGCTGACATCGTCGCGGCTACCATCTGGTAGAGACGGACTTCTGCCTGAACCATCTGAGCCCTGCTGACGTGGTCGCGGCTCCCTTGCAACCTTGAGAACACCTGAGCCCTGCTGATTGGATCGCGGCTCCCCAAAAGATCGTAAGACTTCCGACATCCTTGCTCGAGCCCTGCTGACTTGGTCGCAGCTCGGAGACTGTTCTGGTCCGGCTGGACCCAAGATCGTATCGTATCCCCCGGCTCGAGGATTGAGAGCTGTGCGCCGGATACACACCTGCATTGACCCTGATCCTTAAGACTGTCCCGCTACCCCTACCCTTACCGAGACTTTATGAGCCCTTGCTCTGCTTGTAAATACGTACCTTGCGGATCATAAAGATCCTGATATCTTGCTAGATAAAGAATACGTTCTTCAGAACCTACGGTGTGGTGTCTCTTTGTCAAAGTGGTGCTAGCTCAGCGCGTACGATCCTAGATACAAGACTCTTCCGCAGAAGGGTCTCCCGCCAGTGCTCGGCTGTATTCCTTGGAGAGGTGGGTCACAGGGTGGTCAGGTACAGGTTCTGTCCTTCCCTGGGATAGCCCTTCTAACACACTCTCTCACAGACTCTGATACCCTCTCTCACAGACTCTCGCAGACACTCTCTCATACTCTCACAGACACTCTCTCTCACAGATTCTCACAGAAACTCTCAAAGATACTGTCTCACAGACACTCTCTCACGGATACTCTCTCACAGACACTCTCTCACACTCTCAGTTACTCTCATAGACACTCTCTCACAGACTCTCATAGACACTTTCTCACAGACACTCTGTTGTGTCCTATGTAGAAAGGCACCAGGAGCCAGGATGTATATTTAAGTGTTTATTCATCTTCAGTTCAGGATACATCTGTCTTGACTCCAGCCAGCATAGTGTGGTACCATCCCCACCAGGAGCAGCCTGCCTAGCTGCTCAGCCCATCTCTAACTGCCACATTCATCCCACTCAGTCACCCAGGCATTCCACGCATCACAGGCACACCAACATTCTAAGACCAAGAAGACACACTCTGGCTGAGTAGCTAGAGGAAGCAGGGCTAACGTACATTTCATACTAGAAAGTAGGATATAACACACTTTCTCACAGACACTCTCACAGACTTTTAGACACTCTCTCACAGACACTCAGACTCACAGACACACTCCCACAGACTCTCACAGACATTCTTTAGACACTCTCTCAGACACTCTCACATACACTCTCTCACAGACACTCTCACAGATGCTCTCACACTCTATCATAGACACTCACAGACACTCCCTCACAGACTCTGACAGACACTCTCCGGCAGACAGACTCTCACAGATAGTCTCACAGACACTCTCTCACAGACACTCTCACAGATGCTCTCACAGACACTCTATCACAGACACTCACAGACACTCCCTCACAGACTCTGACAGACACTCTCTGATAGACAGACTCTCACAGACACTCTCTCACAGACACTCTCTCAGACATTCTCACAGACTCTCACAGACATTCTCTCAACACTCTCTCAGACTCACAAACTTTCAGAGACACTCTTTCACACTCTCTCACAGACAGTCTCTAACAGACACTGTCTCACACTCTCTCACAGACACTCTCATAGACACTCTCTCACAGATACTCTCTCACAAGCATACTCTCACAGACACACTCTTTCACAGACTCTCAGACACACTCTGACAGACACTCTCTGACAGACTCTCACAGACACCCTCTCAGATTCACAGACACTCTCCAACACTCTCACAGACACTCTATCACAGACACTCCCTCACAGACTCTCACCGACACTCTCTCACAGACACTCTCTCACAGACACTCTCTCACAGACACTCTCACAGACTCTCACAGACATTCTCTTGACACTCTCTCACAGACACTCTCTCACATACACTCTCTCACAGACACTCTCTAACAGACAGACTCTCACAGACACTCTCACAGACACTCTCACAGACACTCTCTCACAGACACTCTCTCACAGACTTTCTCACAGACTCTCACAGACATTTTCTCGACGCTCTCTCACAGACACTCTCAGACTCTCACAGACACTCTCCAGACTCTCTCACAAACTTTCAGAGACACTCTCTCACAGACACTTTCTCACAGATACTCTCAGGGATACTCTCTCACAGACACACTCTCACAGACTCTCACAGACACTCTCACAGATACTCTCTCACAGATACTCTCACAGACACTCACACTCTCTAACAGACACTCTCTCACAGACTCTCACAGACACTCTCAGACTCACAGACACACAGACATTCTCTCGACATGCTCACAGACTCTCAGACACTCTCACACGCTTACAGACACTCTCTCAGACACTCTCACAGAGACTCAGACTCTCTCACAGACACCCTATCACAGACACTCACAGACACTTTTTTTTGAAAATCTGTTTATTAGCATAGCAGTTGGAGCAGTTACATACATATTCAGGCGCAGAAGTAATCAGGATGTCACATGCACACGTTTGCTCAGTACTTACAAGTACATAGTATCATTGATTTTTCGTTTTTGTCTGGAACCATGTTAACTTAACAATCCCACATCGTTCCTGAACCCTCCCCCCACCCTCTAGCATCCCTCCCGACACTCTTTCTATATGCGTATAACTGAAATATTTACATCTGGGTCACCCATGACACCGTAAATTGCAGCTTTATCCATACACACAGGCAGGCTGGGGTAGAATTGTCGATGGTACGGGATTCCTCGTACCTCAGCACAGTGCACCATGGTCCTTGACGATACATGGAATGTCTAAGAGAGCTGAACACGTTTATCCCATATGTAGCGAGTTATTTGTATCCCCATCGTCCCCATCATCCCCAGCTTCGAAGGTTCCCATTACGGCAAACCAATCCAGGGAAATCTACACTCACAGACACTCCCTCACAGATTCTCACAGACTCTTTCACAGACTCTCAAAGACACTCTCTCACAGACACTCTCACAGGCACTCTCTCACAGGCACTCTCTCACAGACACTCTCACAGACAGACTCTGAAAAATACTCTCTCACAGACACTCTCTCACAGACACTCTCACAGACACTCTCTCACATACACTCTCACAGACTCACAGACACTCTCTCAGACTCTCACAGACATTCTCTCGACACTCACAGACACTCTCTCACAGACACACACACACTCAGACTCTCACAGACACTCTCTCACAGACTCTCTCACAAAGTTTCAAAGACACGCTCTCATACTCTATCACAGACATGCCCAGACACTCTCACAGACTCTCTCACAGACACTCTCTCACAGACACTCTCATAGTCTCTCACAATCTCTCACAGACACTCTCACAGACTCTCAGACACTCTCTCACAGACATTGTCTCATACTCTCTCACAGACAGACTCTCACAGACAGATTTTAACAGACACTCCCTCACAGACTCTCAGAGAGTATCTGTGAGAGTGTGAGATTGTCTGTGAGAGTCTGTGAGTCTGTGTGGGAGTGTCTGTGAGTGTCCGTGATAGAGTGTATGTGAGAGTGTCTGTGAGAGTCTTTGAGATGTCTGTGACTGTGAGAGAGTGTCTGTGAGTCTAAGAGAGTGTTTGTGAGAGTCTGTGACAGTCTGTGAGAGAGTGTCTTGGAGTCTGTGAGAGTGTCTGTGAGAGAGTGTCTGTGATAGTGTGTCTTCGAGAGTGTGCTTGTGAGAAAGGGTCTGTGAGAGTCTGTCTGTGAGAGAGTGTGAGACAGTGTCTGTGAGAGAGTGTCTGTGAGTCTGTGAGAGTGTGTGAGAGAGTGTCTGTGAGAAGGTGTCTGTGAGAGACTATGAGAGTCTGTGAGAGACTATGAGAGTCTGTGAGAGAGTGTCTGTGAGAGTGTCTGTGGGAGAGTGTATATGAGAGTATGAGGGAATGTCTGTGAGAGTGTCTGTGTCTCTGAAACTTTTTGAGTCTGTGAGAGAATGTCTGTGAGAGTCTGAGAGTGTGAGGTTTGTGAGAGAGTGTCTGAGAGTGTTCAGAGAATGTCTGTGAGAGTCTGAGAGAGTGTCTTTGAGAGAGTGTCTGTGAGAGAGTGTCTGTGAGAGTGTCTGTGAGAGTGTCTGTGAAAGAGTCTCTGAGACTGTGAGAATGTCTGTGAGAGTTTCTGTGAGAGAGTCTGTGAGATTCTGTGAGAGTGGCTGTGAGAGTCTGTGAGAGTCTGTGAGGGAGTGTCTGTGAGAGAGTGTCAGTGAGAGTCTGTCTGTGAGAGAGTGTGAGACAGTTTCTGTGAGAGTGTCTGTGAGAGAGTATCTGTGAGAGTGTCTGTGAAAGACTATGATAGAGCCTGTCAGAGAGTGTCTGAGAGAGTCCGATAGAGTCTGTGAGAGTGTCTGAGAGAGTGTCTGTGAGAGTCTGTGAGAGAGTGTCTGTGAGACAGTATCTGTGAGAGAATGTCTGTGACAGTGTCTGTGAGAGTCTGAGAGTGTCTGTGAGACAGTGTGAGTGTCTGTGATAGTGTCTGAGAGTGTATGTGAGATTGTCTGTGAGAGTGTGTCTCAGAGTGCTTGTGAGTGAGTGTTTCTCTGAGAGTGTACTTGTGAGAGAGTGTCTGTGAGAAAGTATCTGTGAGAGAGTATCTGTGAGAGAATGTCTGTGAGTCTGTCTGTGAGAGTGTGAGACAGTGTCTGTGAGAGAGTCTGTGATATTCTGTGAGAGAGTGTCTGTGAGAGACTATGAGAGAGTCTGTGAGAGAGTGTCTGTGAGAGAGTGTGAGACAGTATCTGAGAGAGTGTCTGTGAGAGAGTGTCTGTGAGAGACTATGAGAGTGTCTGTGAGAGAGTGTCTGTGAGAGAGTGTCTGTGAGAGTCTGTGAGACAGTATCTGAGAGAGTGTCTGTGAGAGAGTGTCTGTGAGAGTGTCTGAGAGACTGTGAAAGTCTGAGAGTGTCTGTGAGAGAGACTCGGAGTCTGTGAGGGAGTGTCTGTGAGTGTCTGTGATAGTAATCAACAAAAAATTGTGCAGAGTTCCCAGAGGGGGCCAAAGAAGTGGCTCAAAATGACATTTCTCTCACTAATTAAGAACACACAAGTGCATAGTGTGAACCCTTGTTGGAAAGTTTAGGATACCTCACACAAGTGACCGGTTGGACAACAACTGTCATCCCATCCGGTGACCGTCCAGCGTCATCATTGGCATCCTGCTCCTACGGCAGGCTGGCGGTGCAATGCCCGTCGGGTAGCCCAGGAGGGCTACACTTTAGTGGAGATCTTTTTTTCCTGCCAACGGGTGTGTGAATGTAAGGGGCCTAAATGAAGTGCAATTGTGAGCGTGAGTGTGAATTCTAAAAAAAGTCAGTCGAGTCCATTAAGCAATTTTAATAGTGTGGCTCACTGCTTTGTTAAAAGGAATAAGGGGTATTAAGGAGTGATGGGTAATCTGATCAAACCTTATTCAACCCTTAGTGTGAAGCTGGTCAACATGTTTCTTGCCTAGACGGCAATTCATCAGGATCTATAAAGCTCATAAATTGCTAACGGTCCCTCTGATTTCAGAGAGATCGGAGATACGACCTGTACGTTGTCGCAGAGTTAATGTATTCCTTGGGGACCTATCAGGAACTGGGAAGGAAACAAAACAAGTGGTTACTCACTTTGTTTACTCTAGGGCCAGTTGACAACACGTGGTCCCGAGAGCGGGGTGTCCTTGAGTGGTCTAGGGGTGTGGAAGGTAGAAACCCCCGTGTATTTATGGTGTGTCCGTAAGAGAGAGAAAGTAAGGTTAAAAACCAGAACGTGGGTGGCTACGTCCTGTGAGTGGCATGCTTACTGAATAGGTGGCATGCTTCATGGTGTCTACATCTGCCATGTCCGATCTACACATCAGGTTTTGATGTGTCAGTTACACTGTTAAAAGATCAATGTTTACTTATTTCTATCCCCAGCATTGTAGTAAAGTGGAGGGAATGTAGTCAAAGATGACAATTTCAGTAAATAGCTTGAGCACAGAAAACACCGTGACAGATTGACACTCTGTGGAAAACGTCAAATGCTGACTAGCGACGTGGTGTATTTACATGATAGGTGCCGACTGGTCATGCTTGCCGAGTGGGAGCTGGCACAAACAATACACTTGCCCGCTAATCCCTTGGAGAAGGCCACCTCGGCTGACCTGGTGGGGCCAGCAACCAGCGAGGAGAGCCTGTAAATAAATCACAGGGAACGCGGGAGAAATGTCAATTACAATGCCGCGTTGCTAACTGCGGGCAGAAGCGCCGTGTCGGAGACCGGGCGCCGAGAGCACAGCTCAGCGCTCGTCTTGGTCTCGGGACTGGGCGGGGAAGGAGGGAAGGGGGAACAAAGGGTGACAGCGTCGGAAGAGAGTTTCTCCCGTCTTACCTCGTTAGTTGCTAGAGGAGAGCCTCTAGGCACCTACCCTTCCCACGTCGCTGCCGATTGCAGGACAGCCGGTAACAACACGGGGTTCCAGGCGAGGCAGAAAAGCGTGGGTTGCGCGCGCGCACATGGGGGCGTTTCTTTCAAGTTGCTGTGGCAACGTCAAACAAAGGTCAAAAAATTAGAAGAAAGCGAAGAAGCCAGCGCTGTACTCATGTGTCGAACTTGGGCGCCATCTTAGATAGGGACCTCAGGAGGATGGAGGTATTAAGATGAATGCTGGGTGAGTAGATGCCCAGTACCAATGTTAAAAAGCGAGGAGGTCTGTGTTAGGTCGAATTGGTAAATAAGGGCGCCATCTTGGAGAAGGACTCTTGAACATTAAAGATAAAATGAATATAGCCGGAGAAGGACAATGTAGTCCGAATCAGATACTATCTGGCTAAACTCGTCCATGGTACCGCATCGTTGAGGCCCAGGTCATCTGTATGTAGACGGTGTATCCATCTTTGTTCGAGTCTAAAGAGAGTTAGCTGATTGACTGATGGTAGGCTTTCAATGACCGTCCATCGGATACTTTCTATGGAATGGTTGTGCTCTTTACAATGTTCATAGAGTTTGGTGTGAGTTTTCAGGCAACGTATAATACTGTTATGCTCCATTATGCGCTGTTTAACAGGGCGCATTGTCATCCCAATATAAAGTTTCTCACACGGGCATATGAGAGCATAGATACATTTGGAACTGTTGCAGTTGGTGTGCTTGTTATATGTCCAAGTGAAATCTCTTTGTAGTTTGATAGTTTTTCCTTGGATGGTTTGGGGGCACACCACGCAGGAGCCACACCGGTAGTGCCCGGTTACCGGAGGAAGGTCCCAGAGGGTGTTTCCTGGTTGGGTACTGGTCTTCTTGGGGCGGGTATGGATCAGAGTATCCTTTAAGTTAGCTGTCCTTTTGAATGCAAAGCATGGGCGTGGGAGCTCAAGCCCTGCAGAGTTGAGAATGCCCCAGTGAGAATTGATAGTCTTTTTTATGAATGATGAGTGCCTGGTAAAGGAGGTTACACACGTGATCATCTCATCTTGTTCTTTAGGGTGAACCTCAAGCAGAGCTTCTCTGTTGTTGTTTAGTGCTCTTTTGGTTGACGTTTTCAATAATCGTGTAGGATAACCCCTGTCCCTTAGCTTGTGTTGTAGGGTTTGAGCTTCTTGCTTGAAATTTTCAATGGAACTGCAGTTACGCCGGAGGCGAAGAAATTGGCCGAAGGGTAAATTGTCCCTAAGGGCCCTCGTGTGGTGGCTGGTGTAAGGAAGTAGGGGCAGATTTATGTTAACTGGCGCCTCCCCAGGGATGCGCCAGTTAACATGCGCCACAGTGCGCCACAGCTCCACCAGCCATGGTGCGCCGCATTTATAATGCGGCGCACCATGGTGCAAAAACGACACAGATGCGTGACGCATCTGTGCCGGAAATGTGTCGCATTGCTGGAGTTGCGTCGCAAGCGCGACGCAGCTCCAGCAAGGCTCGGGGGTGCCCCATTTCAACAATGCTGCGTCAAGACCTACGCCTGCTTCAAGCAGGCGCAGGCTTTTGACGCAGCATTGGCTTAAAAGTGACTGAGTGAAATCTCATAGATTTCACTCAGCCACTTTTGCGAGGCGCACCTGCCCCGGAACGCCCACCCTGCGCCGGAACGCCCACAAGCGGCGCAGGGCTTTACAACGTGACGCATCTGCCTAGATGCGTCACGTTGTAAATCGTTCGTAGGGATGCGCCACGTTTACGCCGCCTTGCGTGACGCAACAGCGGCGTAAACGTGGCGCAAGGGCCTCATAAATCTGCCCCGTAGTGTCTGTGATAGTGTCTGTGAGAGTGTCTGTGAGAGTCTGTGAGAGTGTCTGTGGGAGTGCCTGTGAGAGTCTGTGAGAGTGTGCGTCTTTGAGAGTGTGCTTGTGAGGGAGTTTGTTTGTGAGAGTGGGCTTGTGAGAGTGTATGTGAGAGAGTATCTTGTGAGAGAGGGTGAGACAGTGTCTGTGAGAGTGTCTGTGAGTGTGAGAGAGTATATGTGAGAGATTGTGAGAGTGTACTTGTGAGAGAGTGTCTGTGATAAAGTATCTGTGAGAGAGCATCTGTGAGAGAATGTCTGTGAGTCTGTCTGTGAGAGAGTGTCTGTGAGAGAGTGTCTGTGAGAGTGTGAGACAGTGTCTGTGAGAGTGTGAGAGTGTCTGTGAGAGACTAGGAGAGAGTGTCTGTGAGAGAGTGTGAGACTGTGAGAGAGTGTCTGTGAGACAGTGTCTGTGAGAGTGTGAGAGTGTCTGCGAGAGTGTCTGCGAGAGTGTCAAGAGAATTTCTGAGTGTCTGTGAGTCTGAGAGAGTGTCTGTGAGAGTCTGAGAGTGTCTGTGAGAGAGTGTGTCTGTGAGAGTGCTTGTGTGAGAGTGTGCTTGTGAGAGAGTGTGAGAGAGTATCTGTGAGAGAGTGTCTGTGAGAGCCTGTCTGTGAGAGAGAGTGAGACAGTGTCTGTGAGAGAGTGTCTGTGAGAGACTATGAGAGTCTGTGAGAGTGTCTGAGAGTGTCTGAGAATATCTGTGAGAGTCTGGGAGAGAGTGAGTGTCTGTGAGAGTCTGTGAGTGTCGAGAGAATTTGAGTGTCTGAGAGAGTGTCTGTGAGAGTCTGTGACAGTGTGTCAGAGACAGTGTGCTTGTGATAGTGTGCTTGGGAGAGATTTTGAGAGAGTGTCTTTGAGAGTCTATCTGTGAGAGTTTGTGAGAGAGTATAAGAGACTATGAGAGTGTCTGTGAGAGTGTATGTGAGAGTCTGTGAGGGAGTGTCTGTGAGAGTCTGAGTGTCGAGAGAATGTGAGTGTCTGTGAGTCTGAGTTTCTGTGAGAGAGTGTCTGTGAAGGAGTATCTTTATGAGAGAGTCTGTGAGAGAGTGTCTGTGAGACTGTCTGTGAGACAGTGTCTGTGGGAGAGTGTCTTTGAGTGTGCGTGTGAGACAGTGTCTGAGAGTGTGTCTTTGAGAGAGTGCTTGTGAGAGTGTGCGATTGTGCTTGTGAGAGAGTCTGTGAGAGTATCTGAGAGAGTCTGTGAGAGTGTCTGAGAGACTGTGAGTGTTGTGGAAAGAAAAAGTGTATGGGGTTGTGTGTCGGGTTGTGTGTGTGGTTGTGAGGTTGTGTATGTGGGGGGTTGTGTGTGTGGGGGGGTAGTGTGTGGGGGGTTGTGTGTGGGGGGTGTTGGGTTGTTGTGTGTTTGCATGGGGTTGTGTGTGTGGGGTTATGTGTATGGGGTTGTGTGTGGGGGTGTTGTGTGGTGTGTTGGGTTGTGTGTTTGTAGGGTTGTGTGTGTGCGTGTGTGTGGGGTTGTGTCTGTGGGGGGTTGTGTGGTTGTATCTGGTTGTGTGTTTGTGTCAGGTTGTGTGGGGCTGTGTGTGTGGGGGGGGGGGTTGTGTGTGGGTTTGTGGGGGGTTGTGTGTTTATGGGGTTGTGTGTGTGTGAGGTTGTGGTTGTGTGTGTGGGTGTGTGTTTGGGGTTGTGTGTGGGTGTGTGTGTGTGTGTTTGAAGTTGTGTGGGGGGGTTGTGTGTGTAGGTGGGGTTTTGTGTGGGGTATTGGGTGTGCATAAGGTGTGTGTGTGGGGGGCATATGTGTGGGGGGTTGTGTCTGTGTGGGGGTTGTGTGTGTGTGTATGGGGTTGTGTGTGTGGTTTTGTGTGTGTGGTTGTGTGTGGGGGGTTGTGTGTGTTTGGGGTTGTGTGGTGTGTGGTGTGTAGGGTTTTGTATGTGTGGGGGGGTTGTGTGGTGTGTGTGGTTGGTTGTGTGTTTGTATGTAGTTGTGTGTCTGGTTGTGTGTTTGTGTGTGGTTGTGTGTGTGGGGGGTTGAGTATGTGGGAGGTGTTAGAAACGGGACCCTGGCCGGCCAAGACTCGCGTCGAGGTCAGTCAGGGATCACCATTTCTAAAGTCAGGGCAAGGGAGTCACACACCAAGGCAACCCCTACTCGCCCTCTAGGTAACGTGGCGCGAGCAGTCAAGGCTAAACTTGGAGGCGATGTAAGTTAAGTATTTGCGCATGCACCCCAGCAACAACACCCAAGGCCCACCACAAAGAAACACTCCACACAAGGTTATATAAAAATAGCCTTTGTATTCCAATAAACATACATTAGATAAAACACACACTTTACATTGTGCCAGAGGCACGGGCAGAATTTACAAGGGGAATTATATGTACAAGGGACAGGGCCACATGGACCACTGTCAGGGTATGCACTTTTAGAACTTAGCACTTTTTAGATCATAGAATTATCACTGTAGCACAAAATTAACATACAACCAGTCACTACTGGTACCAGGTGAGCACCACCTATGCAACCCTCACTATCTTAGGAGATTACACTAGGGAACCTGGGCTCTGCTAGCACCACCTGTACTAGCAAGAAGGAAACAACCACCTACATATCACACTACCTGTAGGGGTGTAAGAACATAACCCATGATGCAATGCATAACATTCATTCAGAGGTGTAAGCAAAATGAACAATTGCGCCAAACTCACGTAAGTCACCACCTGTGACGGTCCCTAGGCCCTCTGGCCTTGTTGGGGCTAGGACGCCCTGTGTCCAATGTCAGGGGGGGCCTAAACGTGGCAGTTGCCCACAAAGTGCTGGGCAACTGGGTAGCACAATGGTGGGGCCAACATGATGGGGGAGCCTCACAGGCTCTGCAAAACTGACTGTCTCTCAAGAGCCTCACTGGGCTCTGAATATCAATTATGCCCCTGAGCCTCTCAGGGCTCAAAACGAAGCAATGCAGCCCCTCTGGGCTCTGAATACAAATGGCACCCTCAGAGCCTCTCTGGGCTCGCAGAACGAAGGACGGTCGCCTCACTGGGCGGGGGAGCCTCTCTGGGCTCAAGAATAAGGATGCGCTCTCGAGCCTCCCGGGGCTCGTCACACATGGGGCCGCGTGGGGGGGAAAGAAGACTGCTCTTGAGCCTCTCGGGGCTCTGCCACGCACGTTGCCCCCTGAGCCCCACTGGGCTCTAAGTAAAGAAATGCCCCGTCCAGAGCCTCACTGGGCTCTACACAAGTGTGCCGCCTTGGTGGAGTCCCCCTCCTGGGGACTCAAAGCAGCTCTGGCCCCCAAGAGCCTCTGGGGCTCGAACAGCAGCAATGCCTCAGGACGTCCCCACTCACCGGGTCTCCTACGGCGGCCGGCTGCTTCACGAGAGCTCCCGCTCCTCGGGGCTCTCTGCAGACTTCTGCCCTCTCTCCGGGGCCCTCCCTCGCTCTGGGGGCCCGGGGGGGACAAGGGAAGACGCCGGCTCCTCTCTCCTTGCTCACCAGATCCCGGGGTCGGCTCCCGGCAGCTTCTGGCTTCCTCCTTCCTGTCCCGGGCCGGCAGCCAATCAGAGCGCGGCCCGGGTAAGGTCACGTGATGTCCCGCAGTCCCGCCCCCGGCCTGCCTGACTTCCTGGTCGCGGGCCGGGCGGCGATTTTGCAGCAATGTACGGGGCAAATGCCGGGTGGGCACCGGCTCTTTTTAAAATACAATAAATCGAGGTGGGCACTCGGTCGGGCCCGCAAATCCACCACCAAAACGGGCCAGATGCCGGGTGGGCACCGGCGAAGCAAAATAAAGCGCTCTCAGGCGCCAGGGGCACGGAACAAGCGCTCCCAGCGCTGCAGGAGAAATCAAGCGCTTCCAGGCGCTTGGAAGCCCAGAAGTCCAGCAAAAGTCCTCCTAGGCAGGCAGGGGGGCAAGGCTGGGCCAGGGGCCAGCTCACTGGCCCTCCAGGCAGGGAGGCAGTCCAAGTGGCGGTTCCTCCTGGCCCCAGCAGCAGCAGCCCCTCGAGTAGGATCAGGGAAGAACAACTTCTGTGGGCACACAGCCCCATTTTTATACAGTACATTCCTTTGTCTGAAGGTGCAGGGTGGGGGCGGAACCAGTCGCAGCTGGTTCTTGAGTACCCTTGATGGCCCAACCACCCCTTTCTTTCACTGGCAGGTCTAGGGACATCAGTCACACCACAGGGGGGTGGAGCCAGCATTGTGTGGGGGAAAACCCAGCCCATCCAGGACACAGGTACACTCCTCCCACACATCACTCATGCTAATCTCCCACTCACCACCGGGCAGACCCATCCAGACTTCCTGGAGCCTGGCATGCCAGCCAGCTCCAGCCAATCACGCTCCAGCACCCTCACTGCACACATATCTCAATGTCCAGAAGTAGCACTTCCCAACTAGACACACACATGCCGCAGACACCATCTTGCAGCATTCACTCTCACGAGTTTAAGCATACCAAACTCGAGCCTGTACTCCCCACGTATCAGGAACTACCAGGGACACACACATTCCCCATGCATTCCTATGGGAGGGCAGGCCAGCCATACTACATGCGCGCACTTTCACTCTGGGGCCCAGGGAAAAGTGCGCAGAGACCCAAAAATCACTGACACAGGGTCACAAATAAGGCAAAAAGTCTAGGGGTGAACCTGCCCTGCGGGCCAAGTCCAACACAACCCCCTTCCAGCCAAAACGCAGGGGAGAACAATCACCACCGTGATGGACTTCCCTGCTTGGGGCGATAGAACACGGACGCAGGCCCGCCACTGCCGGGACACCCTCCTGTTCTATGCCACATTGAACCCCTAGGGTTCCTTCTAAAGCTACTGTAAGGACCAACTGGGCTACCCCACTGGTACTCCTCAGCTGTCCGCGGCCAGGACCAGGCCCTGGGCCACCCAGGTGCCACCGGTCCTTGCCAATTCGCAGAGCGGGGGGTAGTAACCCCTGGCACATAGTACCCATTCTCCACTCTCCCTGTCTGCAAGACAGGACTAGACTGCCACTGGTTCACCAGCCTTTGGTCTACAACCTCAGGCGGACCAGGAGTCTCAGGGAAGGCTCTCCTCCCCTTACCTCTTCTTCCAGGGTTCCTCCTCCTCCTGCGAGGGGTACCCTTACAACGCCACTCCAACCCAGGGTTTAACCCCTCAGGTTGCACCAGGGTCAGAGGTGGGCTCTCCCACCCTCTGCACCCCCTTCCAGAGGTCTGCCCTCTCCCAACTGGAGAAGTTCCTCTGGAAGAACCGGTCAGGACACTGGTTACAGTTGTCCTACCCTTCAGGTCAGGCAGAACCTGAACCTGGCCTCCCAACCTCCGGTCTAAAACCTTTGGTGGAATAATTGCCTGGCACTCCAGGACTTCTGGGGACTCACACGCAATCCCCCTGAGGCTGACACATGACCCATGTGTCGTGTGACTGTCTGTCTGGCGCAGATCTCCCGCCTCCTGTCCACCTGACAGTGCGCAAAGATCCCCCAGACCAGAAGTGGCGCCACCCGGGTCCACCCAAGAAGATCTAGCCCAACTGGCTAGTCTCTGGTCCACTGGTGCATCCACTGGGAAACTCATCCCCCAATCACTCCTCACTTCGGACTTCTGTGCACTCCCTCCTGGAGTAGCACTGCCGGACACTGGAACCCCTGGAGCTCTAGTTACAGACGCTCCAGGTTCCCTAGACACTAGGAGATCCTCCTCAAGTGTACTACCAGGACAGCCTAGGTCCCTAACCTGGTGTTCCCTCAAGAAACCACCCAAGTTCTGAGACAGGGCTTCGGGCCTCTGGGGGCTCTCAGCCACCCACTGACTCCTGCTCCACTGAGCCAGGTAGTCAGCCCCTCCACCTCTCTCACTATACTGGGACCTAGCTGGGCTACACTGAGCCTCTTCCACCACGCTGGGCTGGAAGATACCTATACCACTACAGTTGGACTCACTCTCCAATGACTCTACAGAACCTCTGGCACTCTCCCAGCGCTCTGCTTCTTCTGCAAGGGTGTCCGGATCAGTCAACCCACATTCCAACAGGTGTAGGCGCAACTCTGGCAAACAACTACTAAGCACCTGCTCTCTTAGAACCAGATCAAATAGTTTGTCAAACTCAGATTCCATGTGAACCTCTAACCATTCAGCCAGTGCACCTTGACATTCATCCACAAACTCCCCCCAAGACTGGTGAGACAGTTTCCTACTGCCCCTGAATCTCAACCTATACTCCTCCTCTGGGGAAACCGGTACCAGACTCTGGGAACTGGGAGTGGGATTTCCTGCACTGAGATTCAAATAGCTGCCACCACTGGACTCAACCCTCCCTGGGGGATCCAGAAAATTATGACTGCAGTCAGGGGATAACCTACACTCTACGGCTATCTTCTCCCTGGCCAAGGCCCTCTCAGCCTCTGCAGTCCGCTCATTCACACCCAGCTGCGCCATCCTCCAGGCATACTCTAACCTGAGCTTCTCCATGGCCAGCTGGTGCTCCCTCTCTTCTCTCCTATCCACCCACTCCTCTGGGGACAGGGAAAGGGATGGGGTGCTACATCTGACACTGGACCCAGCAAGGGACTCCCTATCTAGGGGGTACTCGCTCTCTGCTGGCGCCCATCCACTGTCAAACTCACTCTCCACATCAGACTCTTCAGGGCTCCCCTCAGACCCACCACCCTCATGGTGTGCGGTCCGGGCCCTCTCCCTCTCACTGTGCTCACGCTCCCAGTCACTCTTCTGCCACAGGATCATGTTATCCCTAAGCTTGGACTGGGTGTCTGACTCACTCACTGGGATGTCTCTCTCCTTACATAACCGTACCAACTCATGCACACTGTACTTAAACAGGCCACAAAGGTTAAAAGGAGATTCCATCTTGACAGGATGCTCACAGACACATGCAACACAAGGGACCTAGCAATCTGAAGTAAAAGTACACAATTCCAAAACTTCCACTCTCCTTAAAAAAGAACTCACTCATGCGTCCAGGGAAACACACCATTCATCCACACACACCCTCCCCTCGGATCGGTAAGGCAGTTTCTACCACCCCTGACTTCTCAACCTGACCACATGTGACACAGGTACCAAACTCTGGAAGCAGGGCGGGGGACAAATGTACTGAACACTATTATCAAATGACACTCTTCAGGAGAAGCAATAATGGAACTTCACCAAAAACACAATAATCCCCAAAATGTGGTTATCTAAAATGCAGAGCTTTGTAGTGGCCAGTTGCCACTGTGGTACAACGCAAACACAAATCCTTATCCCACCGCTGCCACCAATGTTAGAAACGGGACCCTGGCCGGCCAAGACTAGGCATGGGCGGAAAATCCGTTCCGCTCGCGGATTTTGCGGATTTTCGGGAAATCCGCAATCCGCGAGATTTGCGAATTTCCTGCAAAATCCGCAAATCCGCGAGCAGCGGATTTTGCTCGCACTGCTCGCACTGTTCGCGTGAGTTCGCGCCCCGCGAATAAGTGCGAAATTGCAGAAATACGTTCTAAGCAAAACTGAAAGTAACTACTTACCAGGTTCAAAAGTTCAGGCACATCATTAGTAGCCATTTCCTGTAGTGCTTCCTGAGGGGCCCCTCCAGAGTTCAGTTGCCAGTTGAAACTATTATGTGACCCTGCTCTGAACCTCAGAATAGTTACACATATGCCACAAAGGTCATGAATTACAGCTAAGGGAGACAAGCAGGAGCCAGGCTGGAAGTTAAAATCCATTAATCAGCCCCTAATTCATTATTGTCAGTTGGGGCAGGGCAGGTGTTGTAACTAATTTTGCAACAATGAAAGCACTTAGCAAGTGCAAAAGATCACTAATCAGGGCGCACTAAGGAAGCAGGTGCCAGCTAAAAAAATATTCTGTGACACATTAATCAGCCCCAAATTAATTCAGGTCACTTGAGGCAGGGAAGGTGTGCTTTGCTTTGCCGAAAATAATGTACACTGGACAACCAGAGGGTGTGGTGATGAAACAGAGGGTGGCATGGGTGGGCCAGAGGGTGGCATGAGTAGTCAGAGAGTGGCAGTGGTGACAGAGAGTGGCAGTGATGAAGAAGAGTGTCCCAAACAGGTTGGACACGTAGAAACAACAAGTTCGCAAAACTTGCGACCCAACAGGTAAGTTCGCAAATTGCGAAATTGTAAAAACCCTCGCGAACTGGCAGAAACACGGGCGAACACAAAAAAAAAAAAAAATCCGCAAATTCGCGGGAATTCGCGGATTTTGCGGATTGCGAGTTCGCAAATCCGCAAATTCGCGGATTGCCAATCCGCAAAATCCGCTCATGCTTAGCCAAGACTCGCGTCGAGGTCAGTCAGGGATCACCATTTCTAAAGTCAGGGCAAGGGAGTCACACACCAAGGCAACCCCTACTCGCCCTCTAGGTAACGTGGCGCGAGCAGTCAAGGCTAAACTTGGAGGCGATGTAAGTTAAGTATTTGCGCATGCACCCCAGCAACAACACCCAAGGCCCACCACAAAGAAACACTCCACACAAGGTTATATAAAAATAGCCTTTGTATTCCAATAAACATACATTAGATAAAACACACACTTTACATTGTGCCAGAGGCACGGGCAGAATTTACAAGGGGAATTATATGTACAAGGGACAGGGCCACATGGACCACTGTCAGGGTATGCACTTTTAGAACTTAGCACTTTTTAGATCATAGAATTATCACTGTAGCACAAAATTAACATACAACCAGTCACTACTGGTACCAGGTGAGCACCACCTATGCAACCCTCACTATCTTAGGAGATTACACTAGGGAACCTGGGCTCTGCTAGCACCACCTGTACTAGCAAGAAGGAAACAACCACCTACATATCACACTACCTGTAGGGGTGTAAGAACATAACCCATGATGCAATGCATAACATTCATTCAGAGGTGTAAGCAAAATGAACAATTGCGCCAAACTCACGTAAGTCACCACCTGTGACGGTCCCTAGGCCCTCTGGCCTTGTTGGGGCTAGGACGCCCTGTGTCCAATGTCAGGGGGGGCCTAAACGTGGCAGTTGCCCACAAAGTGCTGGGCAACTGGGTAGCACAATGGTGGGGCCAACATGATGGGGGAGCCTCACAGGCTCTGCAAAACTGACTGTCTCTCAAGAGCCTCACTGGGCTCTGAATATCAATTATGCCCCTGAGCCTCTCAGGGCTCAAAACGAAGCAATGCAGCCCCTCTGGGCTCTGAATACAAATGGCACCCTCAGAGCCTCTCTGGGCTCGCAGAACGAAGGACGGTCGCCTCACTGGGCGGGGGAGCCTCTCTGGGCTCAAGAATAAGGATGCGCTCTCGAGCCTCCCGGGGCTCGTCACACATGGGGCCGCGTGGGGGGGAAAGAAGACTGCTCTTGAGCCTCTCGGGGCTCTGCCACGCACGTTGCCCCCTGAGCCCCACTGGGCTCTAAGTAAAGAAATGCCCCGTCCAGAGCCTCACTGGGCTCTACACAAGTGTGCCGCCTTGGTGGAGTCCCCCTCCTGGGGACTCAAAGCAGCTCTGGCCCCCAAGAGCCTCTGGGGCTCGAACAGCAGCAATGCCTCAGGACGTCCCCACTCACCGGGTCTCCTACGGCGGCCGGCTGCTTCACGAGAGCTCCCGCTCCTCGGGGCTCTCTGCAGACTTCTGCCCTCTCTCCGGGGCCCTCCCTCGCTCTGGGGGCCCGGGGGGGACAAGGGAAGACGCCGGCTCCTCTCTCCTTGCTCACCAGATCCCGGGGTCGGCTCCCGGCAGCTTCTGGCTTCCTCCTTCCTGTCCCGGGCCGGCAGCCAATCAGAGCGCGGCCCGGGTAAGGTCACGTGATGTCCCGCAGTCCCGCCCCCGGCCTGCCTGACTTCCTGGTCGCGGGCCGGGCGGCGATTTTGCAGCAATGTACGGGGCAAATGCCGGGTGGGCACCGGCTCTTTTTAAAATACAATAAATCGAGGTGGGCACTCGGTCGGGCCCGCAAATCCACCACCAAAACGGGCCAGATGCCGGGTGGGCACCGGCGAAGCAAAATAAAGCGCTCTCAGGCGCCAGGGGCACGGAACAAGCGCTCCCAGCGCTGCAGGAGAAATCAAGCGCTTCCAGGCGCTTGGAAGCCCAGAAGTCCAGCAAAAGTCCTCCTAGGCAGGCAGGGGGGCAAGGCTGGGCCAGGGGCCAGCTCACTGGCCCTCCAGGCAGGGAGGCAGTCCAAGTGGCGGTTCCTCCTGGCCCCAGCAGCAGCAGCCCCTCGAGTAGGATCAGGGAAGAACAACTTCTGTGGGCACACAGCCCCATTTTTATACAGTACATTCCTTTGTCTGAAGGTGCAGGGTGGGGGCGGAACCAGTCGCAGCTGGTTCTTGAGTACCCTTGATGGCCCAACCACCCCTTTCTTTCACTGGCAGGTCTAGGGACATCAGTCACACCACAGGGGGGTGGAGCCAGCATTGTGTGGGGGAAAACCCAGCCCATCCAGGACACAGGTACACTCCTCCCACACATCACTCATGCTAATCTCCCACTCACCACCGGGCAGACCCATCCAGACTTCCTGGAGCCTGGCATGCCAGCCAGCTCCAGCCAATCACGCTCCAGCACCCTCACTGCACACATATCTCAATGTCCAGAAGTAGCACTTCCCAACTAGACACACACATGCCGCAGACACCATCTTGCAGCATTCACTCTCACGAGTTTAAGCATACCAAACTCGAGCCTGTACTCCCCACGCATCAGGAACTACCAGGGACACACACATTCCCCATGCATTCCTATGGGAGGGCAGGCCAGCCATACTACATGCGCGCACTTTCACTCTGGGGCCCAGGGAAAAGTGCGCAGAGACCCAAAAATCACTGACACAGGGTCACAAATAAGGCAAAAAGTCTAGGGGTGAACCTGCCCTGCGGGCCAAGTCCAACAGGAGGGTTGTGTGTGTGGGGTTGTGTGTGGGGGTTTGTGTGTGTGGGGATGTTGAGTGAGTGTGTATGTGTGTGGGGTTGTGTGTTGGGGTGTGTGGGGGCTCTGTGTGTGGTTTTGTGTGGGGTGTGTGTGTGTGAGGGGTTGTGTGTGTGGGACGCTGTGTGTGTGGGTGTGTAGGGTTGTGTGTGAGTGTGGGGTTGTGTGTGTGTGGGGGGGGGTTGTATGTGTGTGGGTGAGTGTGAGGGGTTGTGTGTGGGAGGGTTGTGTGTGGACGGTTGTGTGTGGGGGGGGCTTGTATGTGGGGAGGGGTGTGTGGGGGTTTGTGTGTGTGTGTGTGGTTGTGTGTGGGGGGTTGTGTGGGGGGGTTGTGTGGGGGGGTTGTGTGTGTGGGGTTGTGTGGGGGGTTGTGTGTCAGGGGGGTTGTGCGGTGTGTGGGGTTGTGTGTGTGGGGGGTGCGTGTGGTTGTGTGGGTGTGTGTTTGTGTGTGGTTGTGTGTGTGTGGTTGTGTGTGTGTGGTTTGTGTGTGTGTGGGGGGGGTTGTGTGTGTGTGGGGGGTTGTGTGTGTGGGGTTGTGTGTGGGGGGTTGTGTGTGTGGTGCTGTGTGTGTGTGGGGTTGTTTGTGTGGTTATGGGGTGGTGTGTGTGTGTGGGTGTGAGTTTGTGGGTTTGTGTGTGGGAGGGTTGTATGTGTGGAGGGGTTGTGTGTGGGGTTGTGTGTATGGAGTTGTGTGTGTGTGTGGGTGGGGTTGTATGTGTGGGGTAGTGTGTGTGGGGTTGTGTGTGTGGTTTGGGTGTGTGGGGGGTTGTGTGTGGGGGGCTTGTGTGTGGGGGGTTTGTGTGTGTGGGGGGGTTGTGTGTGTGGGGTTGTGTGTGTGGGGTTGTGTGTGTTGGGGGTTGTGTGGTTGTGTGTGGTTGGTTGTGTGTGGTTGTGCATGTGGTTTAGTGTGGGGTTGTGTGGTTGTGTGTGTGGTTGGGTGTGGGGGGTTGTGTGTGTGGTTGTGTGTTGGGTTGTGTGTGTGGTTGTGTGTGTGGGGGGTTGTGTATGAGGGGTTTTGTGTGTGGGGGGTTTGTGTGCAGTGGGTTGTGTGTGTGGGGGAGGTTGTGTGTGGGGGTTGTGAGTGGGGGTGGGGGTGGGGGGTTGTGTGTGTGGGGGGGGTGTGGTTGTGTGCTTGCATGTGGTTGTGTGGGGTTATGTGTGTGGTTGTGTGTGGGGGGTTGTGTGTGTGGGGGGGTTGTGTGTGTGGGGTTGTATGTGGGGGGCTGTGTGTGGGGGGTTGTGTGTGTGGGGGTTGTGTGTGGGGTGTTATGTGTGTGTGGGGTTGTGTGTGTGGGGGGGTGTTGCATGTGTGGGGTTGTGTGTGTGGGGTTGTGTGTGGGGCGTTTGTGTGTGTTTGGGGGTGTGTGTGGTTATGGGGTTGTGTGTGTGGGTGTGAGTTTGTGGGGTTGTGTGTGTGGGGGTTGTGTGTGGGGGTTGTGTGTGTGTGGGGTTGTGTCTGTGGGGGTTTGTGTGGTTGTATCTGGTTGTGTGTTTGTGTCAGGTTGTGTGGGGCTGTGTGTGTGTATGGGGGGGTTGTGTGTGGGGGTTTGTGGGGGGTTGCATGTGTGGGGGGTTGTGTGTGTGGGGGGTTGTGTGGTTATGGGGTTGTGTGTGTGTGAGGTTGTGGTTGTGTGTGTGGGTGTGTGTTTGGGGTTGTGTGTGTGGGTGTGTGTGTGTGTGTTTGAAGTTGTGTGTGGGGGGTTGTGTGTGTAGGTGGGGTTTTGTGTGGGGTATTGGGTGTGCATAAGGTGTGTGTGTGTGGGGGGCATATGTGTGGGGGGTTGTGTCTGTGTGGGGGTTGTGTGTGTGTGTATGGGGTTGTGTGTGTGTGGTTTTGTGTGTGTGGTTGTGTGTGGGGGGAGTTGTGTGTGCTCGGGGTTGTGTGGTGTGTGGTGTGTAGGGTTTTGCATGTGTGGGGGGTTGTGTGGTGTGTGTGGTTGGTTGTGTGTTTGTATGTGGTTGTGTGTCTGGTTGTGTGTGTGTGGTTGTGTGTGTAGGGGGTTGTGTATGTGCGAGGGTTGTGTGTGTGGGGTTTGTGTGTGTGGGGAGGTTGAGTGAGTGTGTATGTGTGTGGGGTTGTGTGTTGGGGTGTGTGGGGGGTTCTGTGTGTGGTTTTGTGTGGGGTGTGTGTGTGTGGGGGGTTGTGTGTGTGGGGCGCTGTGTGTGTGGGTGTGTAGGGTTGTGTGTGAGTGTGGGGTTTTGTGTGTGGGGGGTTGTGTGTGTGGGTGAGTGTGAGGGGTTGTGTGTGGGAGGGTTGTGTGTGGGGGGTTGTGTGTGGGGGGCTTGTGTGTGGGGAGGGGTGTGTGGGGGGTTTGTGTGTTTGGGGGGTTGTGTGTGTGTGTGTGGTTGTGTGTGTGTGGGGGGGTTGTGTGTGGGGGGTTGTGTGGGGGGGTTGTGTGTGTGGGGTTGTGTGTGGGGTTGTGTGTCAGGGGGGTTGTGTGGTGTGTGGGGCTGTGTGTGTGGGCGGGTGCGTGTGGTTGTGTGGGTGTGTGTTTGCGTGTGGTGTGTGTGGTTGTGTGTGTGTGGTTGTGTGTGTGTAATTTGTGGGTGTGTGTGGGGGGTTGTGTGTGTGGGGGGGTTGTGCATGGGGGGCTGTGTGTGTGGGGTTGTTTGTGTGGTTATGGGGTGGTGTGTGTGTGGGTGTGAGTTTGTGGGTTTGTGTGTGGGAGGGTTGTATGTGTGGGGGGTTGTGTGTGGGGTTGTGTGTATGGAGTTGTGTGTGTGGGGTGGGGTTGTATGTGTGGGGTAGTGTGTGTGGGGTTGTGTGTGTGGTTTGAGTGTGTGGGGGGTTGTGTGTGGGGGGCTTGTGTGTGGGGGGTTTATGTGTGTGTGGGGGGTTGTGTGTGTGTGGGGGGGGTTGTTTGTGTGGGGTTGTGTGGTGTGTGGGGTTGTGTGTGTGGGCGGGTGCGTGTGGTTGTGTGGGTGTGTGTTTGTGTGTGGTGTGTGTGGTTGTGTGTGTGTGGTTGTGTGTGTGGTTTGTGTGTGTGTGTGGGGGGTTGTGTGTGTGGGGTTGTGTGTGTTGGGGGCTGTGTGTGGTTGGTTGTGTGTGGTTGGTTGTGTGTGGTTGTGTGGTTGTGTGTGTGGTTGGGTGTTGGGGGTTGTGTGTGTGGTTGTGTGTGGGGGGTTGTGTATGAGGGGTTTTGTGTGTGGGGGGTTTGTGTGCAGGGGGTTGTGTGTGTGGGGGAGGTTGTGTGTGGGGGTTGTGAGTGGGGGTGGGGGTGGGGGGTTGTGTGTGTGTGGTTGTGTGCTTGCATGTGGTTGTGTGGGGTTATGTTTGTGGTTGTGTGTGGGGGGTTGTGTGTGTGGGGGGGTTGTGTGTGTGGGGTTGTATGTGGGGGGCTGTGTGTGGGGGGTTGTGTGTGTGGGGGTTGTGTGTGGGGTGTTATGTGTGTGGGGTTGTGTGTGTGTGGGGGGGTTGCATGTGTGGGGTTGTGTGTGTGGGGTTGTGTGTGGGGCGTTTGTGTGTGTTTGGGGTTGTGTGTGTGGTTATGGGGTTGTGTGTGTGTGGGTGTGAGTTTCTGGGGTTGTGTGTGTGGGGGTTGTGTGTGTGGGGGGGTTGTGTGTGTGTGTGGTTGTGTGTGGGTTTGTGTGTGTGGGGTTGTGTATGTGGGATTGTGTGTGAGTGTGTGGGGTTGTGTGAGTATGTGGTTTGTGTGTTGGGGTGTGTGTGTGTCTGGGGAAGTTGTGTGTGGGGGGATGTGTGTGTGTGTGGTTGTGTGTGGGGTTGTGAGTGGGGGGTTTTGGGTGTATGGGGGTTGTGTGTGTGGGGTTGTTTGTGTAAATGTGGGGTTGTGTGTGTGGAGGGTTGTGTGTGTACTGGGGTTGTGTGTGTTGGGGGTTGTGTGTGTTTGGTGTTGTGTGTGTGGGGTTGTTTGTGTGTGGGGTTGTGTTTGTTGGTGGATTGTATGTGTGGGGTTGTGTGGGGGGGGTTTAGTGTGTGTGTGGTTTTTGTGTGTGTGGGGTTGTGTGTGGGGGGGGCTTGTGTGTGGGGGGGTTGTTGTGTGTGGGGGTTTGTGTGTGTGGGGGGTTGTGTCTGTGTGGGGGGTTGTGAGTGGGGGGTTGGGTGTGTTGGGTTGTGTGTGTGGGGGGTTTGTGTGTGTTGGGTTGTGTGTGTTGGGTTGTGTGGTGTGTGGGTTTGTGTGTGTGGGGTTGTGTGTGGGGGGTTGTGTGGTTGTGTGTGGTTGTGTGTGGGGTTGTGTGTGTGGTTGTGTGTGGTGGGTTGTGTGTGTGGGGTTGTGTGTGTGGTTGTGTGTGTGGGGTTGTGTGTGTGGGTGTGTGCGGGGGGGGTGTGTGTGGGGTTGTGAGTGTGGGTGGCTTGTGTATGTGTGCAGGTGGTTGTGTGTGGGGTGGTTGTGTGGGGGGTGTTGTGTGTGCGAGTGCATGGGTTTGTGTGTTGGGGTGTGTAGGGGCTGTGTGTGTGGGGGGTAGTGTGTGGTTGTGTGTGTGTGGAGGGTTGTGTGTGTATGGGGGTTGTGTGTGTTTGGGGTTGTGTGTGGGGTGTTTGTGTGTGTAGTGATGTGTGTGGGGGGCTTGTGTGTGGGGGAGGCTGTGTGTGGGGGTTTGTGTGTGGGGGGTTGTGCGTGAGTAAGGGGTTGTGTGTGAGTGGGGGGTTGTGTGTGTTGGCTTGTGTGTGTGTGTGCGGTTGTTTGTGTGTGTGGGGTTGTGTGTGTTGGGTTGTCTGGTGTGTGGGGTTGTGTGTTGGGATTGTGTGTGGGGGCTGTGTGGTTGTGTGTGGTTGTTGTGTGTGTGTGGTTGTGTGTGGGGTTGTGTAGTTGTGTATGTGGTTGTGTGTGGTGAGTTGTGTGTGGGGGGTTGTGTGTGGGGTTGTGTTTGTGTGTGTGTGGGGTGGTTGTGTGTGGGGGGTGTTGTGTGTGAGTGTGTGGGGTTGTGTGGGTTTGTGTGTTGGGGTGTGCGGGGATATGTGTGTGTGGGGGTGTTGTGGTTGTGTGTGTGGTTGTGTGCGTATTAGTGTGTTAGGATGTGTGTGGGTTGTGTATGTGAGTGCGTGGGGTTGTGTGTGGGGTGAGGTGTGTGGGGTTGCGTGTGGGGTTGTGTGTGTGGGGGGGGTTTGGGGGGTTGTGTGTGGGGGGTGTTGTGTGTGTGGGGGGTTGTGTGTGTGTGGTGTTGTGTGTTGGTGGGGTTGTGTGTGGTGGGTTCTTTGTGTGGGGGGTTGTGTGTGTGGGGGGAGGTTATGTTTGTGTGGGTTTGTGTGGGGGGTTGTGTGTGTTTGGGGGGTTGTGGGTGTTTGGGGGGTTGTGTGTGGGGGGTTGTGTGTGTAGCAGGTTGTGTGTGTGTGTGTGTGTGGTGTGTGTGTGTGGGGGGGTATTGTGTGTGTGTGTGTGGGGTTGTGTGGTGTGGGGTTGTGGGTGCGTAGGGTTGTGTGTGTGTCGGCGTGTGTGTGGTTGTGTTTGTGTGTGGTTGTGTTTGTGTGTGGTTGTAGGGTTGTGTAGTTGTATGTTATGTGTTTGTGTCTAGTTGTGTGGGATTATGTGTGTGGTTGTGTGTGTGTGGGGTTGTGTGTGTGGGAGGGTTGTGTGTGTGTGGGGTTGTGTGTGGGGTGGTTGTGTGTGCGTGGGGTGGTTTGGGTGTGTGGGGGTTGTGTGTGTGTGGTTATGGGGTTGTGTGTGGGTGTGCGTTTGTGGGGTTGTGTGTATGGGGGGTTGTGTGTGTGGGGGTGATTGTTTGGGGTTGTATGTGTGTGTGGGGTTGTGTGT
Organism: Lissotriton vulgaris; assembly: GCF_964263255.1. Lineage (NCBI taxonomy): Eukaryota > Metazoa > Chordata > Amphibia > Caudata > Salamandridae > Lissotriton > Lissotriton vulgaris. The sequence continues at coordinate 1,326,614,254 of NC_141694.1, forward strand.
GGGGGGGTTGTGTGTGGGGTGTGTGTGTGGGGTGGGGTTGTGTATGGGGTTGTGTGTGTGGGGTGGGGTTGTGTATGGGGTTGTATGTGTGGGGTTTGTGTGTGTGGGGGGGTTGTGTGTGTGTGAGGCTTGTATGTGGGGGGTTGTGTGCGTGGGGGGGTTTGTGTGAGGGGGGTTGTGTGTGTTGGGATGTCGGTGTGGGGGGTTGTGTGTGGGGGGGTTGTGTGTGTGTGGGGTTGTGTGGTGTGTGGGGTTTTGTGTGTGTAGGGTTGTGTGTGTGGGGTTGTGTGTGTGTGTGGGGTTGTGTGATTGTGCGTGTGTGGTTGTGTGTGGTTGCATGGTTGTGTGTGGGATTGTGTGTGTAGGGTTGTGTGTGTGGGGTTGTGTGTGGGGTTGTGTGTGTGGGGTTGTGTGTGTGGGGTTGTGGGTGTAGGGTTGTGTGTGTTGGGTTGTGTGTGGGCGGTTATGTGTGTGGGGGTTGTGTGTGTGTGGGGTTGTGTATGTGTGGTTGTGTGTGTGGGGTTGTATTTGTGGTTGTGTGGTTGTGTGTGGGGTTGTGTGGGTGGGGTTGTGTGTGGGGTTGTGTGGGTGGGGTTGTGTGGATGGGGTTGTGTGTGGGGTTGTGTGTGTTGGGTTGTGTGTGTGGGGGTTGTGTGTGGGGGGGTTGTGTGTGGGGTTGTGTGTGTGTGGGGTTGTGTGTGGGGTTGTTTGCGTGAGTGTGTGGGGTTGTTAGTATGTGAAGTTGTGTGTGTGGGGTGGTGTATGTGTGTGGGGTGTGTGTATGTGTGGTTGTGTATGTGAGTGTGTGGGGTTGTGTGTGTGGGGGGTTGTGTGTGTGGGGTTGTTTGTGGGGGGTTGTGTGTGTGGGGGTTGTGTGTGGGAGGGTTGTGTGTGGGGGGGTTGTGTGTGTGGAGGGTGTTGTGTATGGGGGTTGTGCGTGTGTGGGGTTGTGTGTGTTGGGGGGTTGTGTGTGTGGGGTTGTGGGTGAGTGTGTGGGGGGGTTGTGTGTGGGGGTTGTGTAAGAGGGGGATTTTGTGAGGGGGTTGTGTGTGTGGGGTTGTGTGTGTTGTGTGAGAGGGGGGTTGTGTGTTAGGGGGTTGTGTGTGGGGGGGATTGTATGTGGGGGTTGTGTGTGGGGGGTTGTGTTTGTGGGGTTGTATGTGTGTGGGGTTGTGTGTATGGGGGTGTTTGTGTGGGGTTGTGGGTGTGGGGGGTTGTGTGTATGGGGTAACAGAATGGGATGGGAGGTGAGGCTGTGAATGGGATGGAAGGGATGAGAGAGTGACAGAAGGGGAGAGAATTAAAGAGGTAAAGAAGAAAGTAATGGAAATAAAGTGGGATGGGAGGGGAACTAGGAGGGAGAGGGGGTAGTGGGAGAGTGGGGTTAAGGGAAAGAAGGGATGGGTTAGAGAAGGGTGGGGGAAGGGAATGGAAATGAAAGGAAAGAAAAAAGGAGGGGAAGAAGGCGGAGAAGAAAAAGGAGGAGAAAGGCAGGGAAAGGAAGGGAGAAGGGAGCGGAGGGCAAATGAGAGAGAGGGAGGTGAGGGGAAGGGTAGGGTATGGAAGAAGAGATGGGTGAGGGGAAAGGGGAGAGAATGGTGAAGAGGAAGGGTGGTGAAGGAAGGAAGAATAAGGAAGAAAGGATGGGTAAGTGGAAGGGGAGCAGAAAATGAGCAGAGGCGATGGGAACAGATTGGAAGGTAAAGAGGATATGAATGGGAGGGAATGGAGGGGAAGAGAAGGGAAGGGGTGGAGATGGAAAAGGAGATAGAGTGCAGGATGGGACCGGAATGGATTGAATGGGAAGGGTAGGAGAGTGACAGAAGGGGAGAGGATTAAAGAGTGATGGAGAAAAGAGAACTTAAAAGAAAAAATGAGGAGAAGGGGATATGAGAGGAGAGATAGGAATGTAAGGTAGAGAGGGAAAAACGGGAAAGAGAAAGGAAAAGGGGAGGGAAGTTTCAAGCCAGTATCAAGTCAGTATCAAGTCAGTATCAAGCCAGTATCAAGTCAGTATCAAGTCAGTATCAAGCCAGTATCAAGTCAGTTTAAAGTTTGGGTTCAGTTCAGTTTCAAGTTCGTTTTCATTTGGTTTCTATACTCACCTCGTCCCTTTCACCCAGCCCCGCCCAGTTCTTTTGGAGCCTGTGAGGCCCCGGCCCCCTCGGCCTCTCGGGGGGGGGGGGGGGGGGGGGGGGCTCGGCTCCGGCCGCCAGCTGTGGTCCGCTCCGTCCGGTGCTCATGAGTGCAATGCCGCGGCTGCCTGGTTACCAGCCTTGTATACCACGGACACGTCACAATAGAGACCTTCAACCTGTCATCATGCATCACCGGTTTATGGGCGATGACAAGTGCTGCATGCGGTGTAAGAGGTGGGGCAGCCGTGACACGGCTTTAATTCAATTACCTTTTTTTAAAAAAAACTATTTAATCACGAAATTATCCAGCGATGAGCCTGAAAGACGATCTACTCCTGCCCGACCTTCTCCCCCTTCAGTGGCCTCTCCTTGTCTCTGCTGCGGCTGAGGCCTCCCCTCTGCACTTAGCCTCGACCTTGTGTCATCACAGTGGAGGGCCTGGCACGTCACAGGTGTTCCATCCTCAGGATTCCCGTGATGGTGCTGGCCTGGACCTCGTGACATCACAGGGGAGGGCCTGGCACGTCACAGCTGTTCCATTCACAGGATTCCCCTGCTGGTGCTGGCCTGGACCTCGTGACATCACAGGGGAGGGCCTGGCACGTCATAGTTGTTCCATTCACAGGATTCCCCTTCTGGTGCTAGCCTGGACCTCGTGACATCACAGAGGACGGCCTGGCACGTCACAGGTGTTCCATTCACAGGATTCCCCTGCTGGTGCTAGGCTGGACCTCGTGACATCACAGAGGAGGGCCTGTCACGTCACAAGTGTTCCACCCACAGGATACTGCTGCTGGTGCTAGGCTGGACCTCGTGACATCACAGAGGAGGGCCTGTCACGTCACAGCTGTTCCATTCACATGATTCCCCTACTGGCGCTAGCCTGGACCTCGTGACATCACAGAGGAGGGCCTGGCACGTCACAGGTGTTCCATCCACAGGACTCTGCTATTGGGAAGGCGCAGACATTTTATATAAATGTATAATGTGGAGTTTTCGTATTCTTAGTTTAAAATAAATATTTTCGACATTAGGCGCATTGTCCTGCACCAGGTGCGCAATGAAAGGTTGGGCTGATAGCCCCCCACCCCCTCCCTCCCACCCTCCCTCAGTTGGCGTGGGCTGGACTCTCCATGCGGAGGCTGCAGGCCTGAAGGCCTCTCTCACCGGAAGTGTCCGCTCTCTCCTCCAGACAGTAGTGCAGGTTTCCACAGCAATGAGGCGAGGTCTAAGTGACGGTCGCAAGACGTGAACTGTAATGGAGGGGCCTCGTAAGGAGCTGAGCCACTCTAGGGAGATCAGAAGGGAAAGACTGAAACCAGGAGATGACAGAGAAAAGGGGAGTCTGATGAAGGGAGAACTCAATGGAGAGGCTGGGGAGCGAGAGGAAGGGAGACCTCGGGGAGAGTCGAGGGATGGGTAAAGGTTGGGGAGTGAGATGAAGGGAGACCTCGGGGAGACTCAAATGGTGGGTAGAGGCTGGGGAGTCCGATGAAGGGAGACCTCAGGGAGAGTCAAGGGGTGGGTATGAAGGGAGACCTTGTGGAGAGTCAAGGGGTGGGTAGAGGCTGGGGAGTCCGATGAAGGGAGAACTCAATGGAGAGGCTGGGGAGCGAGAGGAAGGGAAACCTCGGGGAGAGTCGAGGGATGGGTAAAGGTTGGGGAGTGAGATGAAGGGAGACCTCGGGGAGAGTCAAGGGATGGGTAGAGGCTGGGGAGTGAGATGAAGGGAGACCTCGGAGAGAGTCAAGGGGTGGGTTGAGGCTGCGGAGTCCGATGAAGGGAGAACTCGGGGAGAGTCAAGGGGTGGGTAGAGGCTGGGGAGTCCGATGAAGGGAGACATCGGGGAGAGTCAAGGGGTGGGTAGAGGCTGGGGAGTCCGATGAAGGGAGACATCGGGGAGAGTCAAGGGGTGGGTATGAAGGGAGACCTTGTGGAGAGTCAAGGGGTGGGTAGAGGCTGGGGAGTCCGATGAAGGGAGACCTCAGGGAGAGTCAAGGGGTGGATATGAAGGGAGACCTTGTGGAGAGTCAAGGGGTGGGTAGAGGCTGGGGAGTCCGATGAAGGGAGAACTCAAAGGAGAGGCTGGGGAGTGAGATGAAGGGAGACCTCGGGGAGACTCAATGGGTGGGTAGAGGCTGGGGAGTCCGATGAAGAGAAACCTCAGGGAGAGTCAAGGGGTGGGTATGAAGGGAGACCTTGTGGAGAGTCAAGGGGTGGGTAGAGGCTGGGGAGTCCGATGAAGGGAGACCTCGGGGAGAGTCAAGGGGTGGGTAGAGGCTGGGGAGTCCGATGAAGGGAGACCTCAGGGAGAGTCAAGGGGTGGGTAGAGGCTGGGGAGTGAGATGAAGGGAGACCTCAGGGAGAGTCAAGGGGTGGGTAGAGGCTGGGAGTGAGATGAAGGGAGACCTCAGGGAGAGTCAAGGGGTGGATAGAGGCTGGGGAGTCCGATGAAGGGAGACCTCTGGGAGAGTCAATGGGTGGGTAGAGGCGGGGGAGTCCGATGAAGGGAGACCTCAGAGGAGAGTCAAGGGGTGGGTAGAGGCTGGGGAGTCCGATGAAGGGAGACCTCAGGGAGAGTGAAGGGGTGGGTAGAGGCTGGGGAGTCCGATGAAGGGAGACCTCAGGGAGAGTCAAGGGTGGGTAGAGGCTGGGGAGTCCGATGAAGGGAGAACTCAATGGAGAGGCTGGGGAGTCCGATGAAGGGAGACCTCGGGGAGAGTCAAATGGTGGGTAGAGGCTGGGGAGTCCGATGAAGGGAGACCTCAGGGAGAGTGAAGGGGTGGGTATGAAGGAAGACCTTGTGGAGAGTCAAGGGGTGGGTAGAGGCTGGGGAGTCCGATGAAGGGAGACCTCGGGGAGAGTCAAGGGGTGGGTAGAGGCTGAGGAGTCCGATGAAGGGAGACCTCAGGGAGAGTCAAGGGGTGGGTTGAGGCTGGGGAGTGAGATGAAGGGAGACCTCAGGGAGAGTCAAGGGGTGGGTAGAGGCTGGGGAGTGAGATGAAGGGAGACCTCAGGGAGAGTCAAGGGGTGGGTAGAGGCTGGGGAGTCCGATGAAGGGAGACCTCTGGGAGAGTCAAGGGGTGGGTAGAGGCTGGGGAGTCCGATGAAGGGAGACCTCAGAGGAGAGTCAAGGAGTGGGTAGAGGCTGGGGAGTCCGATGAAGGGAGACCTCAGGGAGAGTCAAGGGGTGGGTATGAAGGGAGACCTTGTGGAGAGTCAAGGGGTGGGTAGAGGCTGGGGAGTCCGATGAAGGGAGACCTCGGGGAGAGTCAAGGGGTGGGTAGAGGCTGGGGAGTCCGATGAAGGGAGACCTCGGGGAGAGTCAAGGGGTGGGCAGAGGCTGGGGAGTCTGATGAAGGGAGACCTCGGGGAGAGTCGAGGGATGGGTAAAGGCTGGGGAGTGAGGTGAAGGGAGACCTCGGGGAGAGTCAAGGGGTGGGCAGAGGCTAGGGAGTCTGATGAAGGGAGTCCTCAGGGAGAGTCAAGGGGTGGGTGAAGGCTGGGGAGTGAGAGGAAGGGAGACCTCGGGGAGAGTCAAGGGGTGGGTAGAGGCTGGGGAGTCCGATGAAGGGAGACCTCGGGGAGAGTCAAGGGGTGGGTAGAGGTTGGGGAGTCCGATGAAGGGAGACCTCGGGGAGAGTCAAGGGGTGGGCAGAGGCTGGGGAGTCTGATGACGGGAGACCTCGGGGAGAGTCAAGGGGTGGGTAGAGGCTGGGGAGTCCGATGAAGGGAGACCTCAGGGAGAGTCAAGGGGTGGGTATGAAGGGAGACCTTGTGGAGAGTCAAGGGGTGGGTAGAGGCTGGGGAGTCTGATGAAAGGAGACCTCGGGGAGAGTCGAGGGATGGGTAAGGGCTGGGGAGTGAGGTGAAGGGAGTCCTCAGGTAGAGTCAAGGGGTGGGTGAAGGCTGGGGAGTGAGAGGAAGGGAGACCTTGGGGAGAGTCAAGGGGTGGGTAGAGGCTGGGGAGTCCGATGAAGGGAGACCTCAGGGAGAGTCAAGGGGTGGGCAGAGGCTGGGGAGTGAGATGAAGGGAGACCTCGTGGAGAGTCAAGGGGTGGGTAGAGGCTGGGGAGTCTGATGAAGAGAGACCTCGGGGAGAGTCAAGGGGTGGGTAAAGGCTGGGGAGTCTGATGAAGGAAGACCTCGGGGAGAGTCAAGGGGTGGGTAGAGGCTGGGGAGTCCGATGAAGGGAGACCTCAGGGAGAGTCAAGGGGTGGGTAGAGGCTGGGGAGTCCGATGAAGGGAGACCTCTTGTGAAAGTTAAGGGGTGGGTAGAGCTTGGGGAGTCAGAGGTAGGAGTTGTTGGTTTAGGGAGAGAGAGTTGTAGCATGTTTGGATTCATGGGACTACGAGAGGCTGTAGTGTCAAGCAAAGGATGAACTGCTACGATGACAAGGTGGTCATGGGGGTGACTGGGGTTGAGGATTTGGTTAGGGGGAGAGGAGAGAGGTAGTGAAGTCAGAAGATGTCATCAGTTTGAGGAGTGGGAAAATAAATAGAGGCTGTGGTGCAGGGGGAGAATAATTGGAGGCTGGAGTAGAGGGCCAGTGGATTGGAGACCGGCAGGATGAAGGTGAAGCACAGGCTGGCTGTCCCTCAGTGCTAGACTGACAGCCAGCGTGGGACAGTTCTAACTGGCTGTATTGTCTACTGTTGGTTATCGTCGTTGGGTCTGGTGGTACATAAATGAGGAGCACGGGGAGGAACTGGGATCAAGCCCCCCACATACAAGTACCAGCACATAGAGTGGGCCGGGCTCACTTATGCATGCCCATTCCCATTGTGTGTTGCATAGCAGAAGGCTGATTTTCTCAACCCTTTACCTGCCAATATCTGCCTGTCCACCACATCTATCTACCCTTCTGCTGATGCCCCAGCATCTCTATATGTGATGCCTTCCTCCGCCTGCACAGCCCCGGTCAGGTCTGAGTGTCGGGCAGTAAACTGGCAAGGTAGGTGGCTTGGCAGAGACTACGCTTTTCTACTGTTTGCCAGTTTATGTGCACAGCCGGTGTGTTACTGTGAACATTTCTACCTCTGAGTGCATTTCTGTTACACACACACTTCACCAGTGTGTCAATGAATTGTGCTACATTGTGGTAAATTTGTGCATTGTTGTGACATTGTGGAAATGGGGCAAGTGAGTACATTTCTGTTGGGTTGTGGAAAATGGGCGAATATGTGCAATGCTAAGTTAGTAGTGTATGTCAAGGGGCATTAGACTGGGCAGTGAAGGGTTAATGTGTGTACTGTGTGGGTATCTGGTTTTCTAAAGTAATGTTATGTTGTCATGTTATCTGTACTGTTAGGCTTGTACCATTAGTATGGTATTGCAATAGCGGTTAGTGTTGACCAAAAATGGCGGGGCGTGGAGACGGAAAAAAAACGTACCTTCGACCGGCCGCTTCACGCTCTTTTGCTCCTCTCCTCTCTTCCAATCACAGGCTCCCAGACTCCACTGCAGCCAATCCTGACGCTGCTCTCATGCGGCTGGTGGCAGTATGAAAGAAGTGTCGGGATTGGCCTGAGTGCTGTGAATTTACGCTCCCAGTCAGACTGGGAGCCTGTGCCTGCTTTCTCCAACCTGGCAATGCAGCTCGGGTTAGAGACAGCTTCAGTGCGCATGACGGTTTGGCTGGCCAAACCATTTTGTTAACTGAAGGCAGGGCCCACCACTCCCCCTCTGTGCCTGTATTCCCCCCTGGCCCGCCCCCAAAGACGCGTCAGGAAAGGTAAAATAAAACAACATTAACAAGTGTTTATTATCTTTTTACAATTCCTTTCCTGCCATTTTGAGGCAGCTGGCGAGGGTGGGGGGTGACGTTCCTACGCCATAGCAAAGGAGCCGCCGCTGTGGTATTGTGGTGCTTTCATATGTGTGTCCTTTCGTACATTGGGAGATTTCCACCAATCAATTGTTAATTGTTTGGTTGTGCTTTGTAGTGATTTCTTAAAGGTTTTGTATAGTCAAGTTTATTGTTACTTAATGTGAAACTAACATGAGCTGATTCTAGTAAAGCCCTTCCTAGTGGTCAGTGTCTGTGGTGTGCTGAAGCACTTTGGTGTTTCTCATTGAGCTGGGTGCTCAGTTGTCCATTGGCCCCCCAGCTAGGGAGATGGTTTTCTGGCAGCATCACTAGTCTGGTAAAAGTTATTGAAGCAATGTGTGCAGTACATTTACGTAAGATTATCTGAATGCCTCCAAGGCGTTTGTTGATGTGTTGCTTGGGTAGAGCTGTGGAGCTGGCAGCACTCTGCCAACTATATACAGCGCCTGGATACCCCCTAGGGTGATACGCAGCGCTATACAAATACCGTCTGATTGATTGATGGATATGACTTCAGTGTTCTGGTGTGCAGTCAGTGAAGCTATCTGTTGTGTTTGAGAAAAGAAGATAATTAATCTAGTTGGCAAGGTGTTGTGTAAGTGGGTATTGTTGCAAAAAATAAAGTTCTTGTGTGATGGGAGTTAGGATCAGAGAAGCAAAGCAGGAGAGAGGGAGTGACCAACATGAATTCAGTGTGTGTGTGTCTGTATGAGGCGTGTCTGCAGTGTTATAGATGTAATTTGCTGTTGAGTGGCAATTTTTAGGGGGGGGGGGGTGTTAATGCACCATATGCAGAGATTATATGTAATTTATTTGTCCCAGGTTCTGATCCTCCTCCTTTATGGAAGTGGGTAAACTCAGATTCTGCACAGATCTGTGTTACCTTTGTATCAAAAATTCCAATTCTAAAAACGTAGCTCCATTCCAGCAGTTTACTGCCAGTAGGAGCTTTGTGTAGGAGAGTAGGGTCTGCTTCCTATGGTCACCCCCACTTTTTGCTCTAATATACTGGTTTCTCGACTTTAGTGTGGCTGTGGGCCTGCTAATCAGACCCACAGCCCAGCTGTTCTCTCTCTAAATTCATACCATGTACTTTAGGTACATACCTAATTGGGCATTGGGTCACCTTTGTGAGCCCCTGTATAGTGTACCATAGGTACCCAGGGCATATGTGCATCCAAGGCCTACCAGGGGCTGCAGCATGTATTATGCCACCCCTGGCTGGCCATCCAATTTGACACAACTGGATGATCACTCAGCTGGGGCAAGGTCGTGTAATTACCCCTTGCTTAGGTATAGTATCCCTATACCTACCATTACATATAGACACATATATACCTATAAGTCACTCCTATGGCAGGCCTTGACAACCCTGAAGGCAGAGTGCTTGGTTTTATGTGAGATGGTGCTCTAGCATGAGCTGAGCCTGTCTGCAGCTTTCGGTACCATGTCCTTATAGCTGTTCTATGATATAGCCATACCATAAACTCTTAAGTGCATTCTAATCCTTGAGGTTAATGCTAACTTTGGTTTGGCTTTATCAAAACATGTCGTGTAAGGTGTCATACTCTTTGGAATACTACCCCCCCCCCCAGTTCTGGCGGCGGGGGTAGCATTCCACCCTTCTAGAGGGAGAAGACATGTGGTTGTAGCTTTACCCGGTTAAAGTTAAACAGAGCCCCAGCATCACAAAATGGATGCTGCTGCCACAGACACAGTCTGACCTCGAGCAGCTGGGAGCCCTTCCAGCGAGGGAGGAATGGACAATAGGTTTCCTGCCTTGGGAGGTGCTAGCACCTCCCCAGACAGGCTATAGTGTATTGGGGCAGGGTGGGTTGAATGAAATGAGGCACTCCCTGGGGCACACAAGGTGCTCCATGCATAGCCCGGTTCAAACCAGTTGCTGGGGCACTCCAGCCCCAGCTCTGGCCCCGTTCCCATTGAAAGTCTATGAGAACCTGATTGTGTGTTTAGACACTACACACGCATCCTGTGAGACTCCTACTTCCTAACATGTGGTTGTTCAGTGTAGTCCCGGCATTTCCCTAGGCCCTAGGCCTATTCACTTTTCCTGAAGTGGTCCTTATACCACTTATTTAGTATATGGTTCGTGAGGCCCCAAGGGCAGAATTGTATTTGTGCAACTTATAGTATGCTTATTGAGTAACTTGTGCTGTATCTCGAACTCTGACCTCATAAAGAGGGCAGAGGCGTTGTGTTAGTAATAAATACATATATATTTGATATATACCTTGTGTGGTGTCCTTTCCTTTGGTATTCAAGGGGTTATTATTGGTAAAACAATTGGCTTCACATGCTCTCTGAAGTATTAACCTAAGACTGCTTTGTCCATGCTACCACTAGGATAGCTGGTCTATAAGGTTGACTTTACAACCATCACCATAAGGGTTGTTTGGACTGATACAGGGTGCCCACTAGAATAGTGGACATCACATATCAGGCCAACTTCTCACACTTTGTATCAGGGTATAGGGGTTAAAATGAGCAAACTTGAAAAATATATTAAAACATACTAAATTGCACCATTTCACGCCCAAGATCACCTCAATCTGTCCGAACTGACATCTTTTTGCTACTATAAAAAGCTTTGAGCTTGTCTGTTGTGATTCATGTAAGATTTAGTTATTAAGTAGGACAAGTGGATTTCTCTAAAGGGCAAGCAGATTTCTGAATAATTTTGCCTTTAGGGAAGCAGATTTTTACGAGACTTCCACACCCCTGAAACTGCCTCATCTTTTTTTCCTATACATTCCAAAAAGAGTAATTAAGTAGATTTCCCATTGAAACACAGTACAAACACAAAGTGTGGTCTAAACAATATTTCTGCCTTTTTATTTTTCAAGGGGTTAGATTATCCAATAATACAGTGTGTCATCATTCACATGTACCGTGGTATACCACGAAGGTACCACAGTATACCGCGGCCCAATATATCACTAAGTTATTGTGCCTTATTACTGAAAAACAAGTGAAGAAATTTAGATCACAAAACAAAAAAGACCCTTTCCACCCCATCACCAGGTCTTCAGACGGTTGGTGAAGACCTGGCTTTTCTATCAACTTTAATTCCTCACCTATCCCCCACTCTGTCTGGCTTTAGCTCTGGGTCGCCTCAGCCATTCACTCTACAAGTATTTTAATCTAATCTAATCTAATCTAATCATAATCTATATTAATGCCAGATTTCATGTACATGTGCTTAGTCATTTTGTCGCTACCTCTGTCTAAAAAGTCTAAAGGAAATACATAGGCGGATAAACCTGTTTTGGGACCCCTCGTCTTTTCTTTGCAACATCTTAACTAATCATCAAAAAACTTTGTGTCCGCTGCCAATGTAGAAAAAAGAATAGGTCTGCTAAATTTCGTGGAGATTCATTAAACGGTGACAGTTATTATCAAGCAAAAATCTGACAAATTACTACCTCTGGGAATCCTAACTATAACTGCAGAGTGGCTACAGTCACTGTGTGAAGGCAAAGGGATTCACTAGAAACCCAAGATGGGAATACTGAACAATATTACACATAACCCGATATGTATTTTATATGTTAATTTTCAGATAAGTTCCTTTAAAATGCTGTATTCCTCAAAGAGCAGCTAACAGTGAGCATTGACTGGAATTAGTAAACAAATTTATAAACAAATAAGAGGATGCGCAATGGGATTCTCGTTTTCCCCAAATTACGCAAATCTAACAATGGGGCGCAACATCTAGCATGGAACACCGAAAATTATCGGTGGAGGGAAAAAATCGTACTGTGGCTCAGGTTCATAGATGATCTGTTGATCATCTGGAATGGAACCACAGAAGATTTTGAATTGTACTTTGACAAACTGAACAATAGTCCAACCAACTTAAAGGTCACATTTGAAATAAGTTCAGAAAGAGTAGTGTTCCTGGACACTGAAATCTATATTGTCAATGACTCCCTACAGACAACGTTACACAGGAAAAAAAACAGCTACGAATGCAACTCTACATGGTGAAAGTTTTCACAATAAAAATCTAAAATGGAGCATCCCGTACGGGGAGTTTTTGAGATTAAAAAGGAACTTCTCAAATGAAAGCGAATTTCAAAGACACAGTAAAAAAGCCATGACCAGATTCTTCGCAAGAAAATATCCAAAGAAATTTTTGGACAAATGCTTCAATAAGGTTATGAAACAAGATCGAAAAGAAATCTTACATCAAAACAAAGAAGATCAAACAAACAACATTGAGATCAGACTAATTACAACATACAGTGCAGAAAACCAAAAGCTGATCAAAATTATCCACAAACATTGGGAAATCCTGAAATCGGATCAAACATTGGCAAAACTAATCGGTGACCACCCTAACATAACATACAGAAGAGCCAGAAACATAGGCGATCAAATCGTTCATAGTCACTTCAGAGATGTACCAAATACTACCTGGTTACAGAGGGAAGGATTTTGGCCATGCAGACAGTGCAAAGTTTGCAAAATTGCCACCCCCACCAAAGAAATTGAGATCAAGAAGGGTACTAAATGGAGAATTCACCAGCACTTGACATGCAAGAGCACACATGTAATCTACATGGTAGAGTGCCCATGTCGTAAAAGATACATTGGAAGTACCATCTTTTAGGTGAAAAAAGAATATTGGAACACACAAGAGCGACAACCCACAAAGATCGAACAAACCCCATTGCGAAACACATGGAAAAATACCATGACAGCAACTGGTAAACCTTACGCTATTGTGCCATTGAACAAGTACCAGCATCGAAGAGAGGAGGAAATCGTATGAAGACCTTAAGACAGAAAGAATCCAAACACATAATAACTTTCAGGACTCTAGACCCCAGAGGACTGAATCAAAATGAAGAATTACATGTCCATCTGTGATAAAACATCATTCTGACTGGAAACAAGAACTGAACCATAAGAACAGTAAAATAGGAAGGACCCGGGAAACGGCCACTACAACGAGGCCGTTTCAACGAAAACCTTAACCACGCATGTATTACAACGCATGCGTGGTTACAACGACAGCCTTTACCATGCATACGTTTACTACGAGGTACGTAGTAAAGGCATGTGTGGTAAAGGGTACAAATAAAAAAAGGGGGATTGGGGGGGCTTCCCCCCCAAATAAAACACTAACCTTTAGACGAGATGTGCAGGCAATCTGCGTTGCAGAGGAAGGAAACAGCCGTTTCTTTTTTCCTACGTATGACGTCACCACGAAGAAAAACGTGAAGAAGGATAAGCGTAAAAATAGCATTCCGTAGTAACGCATGCGTGGTAAAGGCATGCGTTACAACGGAGTTCGTTGTAAGAACATACAACCGGAAGGACCCACCTGAGGGCAAAAATTGCACCGACAAATGGAGCACTAAAGCACTTAACAAATGCTGGGATTCAATTGGCAGGGATTTTGAATAAAATGAAAACAGAAACCGGAAATCACTCACTAGAGAGACACTACTGCGACAAAAAACCAAATCTCTCACTAGAGAGAATAATGAATGACATTCCGTTTTTCTTCGTTACAAGAAAGTGCACTTTTTAATTTCATGTTTGTTAGCACTAAAACTGAGCACAATTTATTGCTATAATTATTGTTAAACATCACTTTAGTCACTAAAACCACATATACCAAAATGCACTAGTTTTAAAACACATGAAGAAACTGTGTATATGTAAAATAAAAGAAGGTCTCACACCAGGGCTCAACATCCTGTGATCAAGCCTTTTGTAAAGGTGAAACGCGTTGGGTTTTGGCCAAAATAAAGCTGCTGTAATTACTGAAAAAAGAAACACGAGCTAGAGCGTTTTTATTTTCCTTGTTGGATCTTGAAGCAAAATATATATGTTGAAGTTATGCCTGGAGCAGAACTTTTCATATTCAACAACCAGGTATACCAACAGATGAGAGGTGCGGCCATGGGGGCCTGTTTTTCCCCCAGCTTCGCGTGTCTACACATGGGGCTGTGGGAGGAGCGGGTCCTCATGGACCGACACAAGAACATCATGACTAACAACGTGATGTTATACTTAAGGTATATAGATGACCTATTCATGGTTTGGAGGGGGTCCAAGGAGGAGGCCTCTAATTTCATAGAAGAATTGAATGTTAATGCTTTCAACTTACAATTTACATCAGAGATCCATAGAGAAAGAGTAAGCTTTTTGGATGTTGAAGTATACATTAAAGATAACAAGATGGAAACCAAGCTGCACAGGAAGGCAACCGCGGGGAATACGTTGCTTCACGCAACTAGCCAGCATCTGCGGCATCTCATCTGCAGCATCCCCTACGGGGAGATGCTAAGGCTGAGACACATTTGCAGCACGGATATTGATTGTGAGAGAGCCCAGAGAGATAGTAAGATACGCTTCCTGGAGAGAGGGTACAGCGAGAGTGTAATAAATAAAGCAATTGAGCGCACTCAAACGATCTCAAGAGAACAAGCTTTAATACCCAAAATAAAAACGACACAAACAAACTCCGAGATGATACAATCAAGGGCCATTTTAACTTATAGCACGCAACATGCAGAGATCAGAAAAATCTTTAGTAGGAACTGGAATCTAGTGAGGGGGGATCCGGTAATAGGAGGATTGGTGGCAAACAAACCAGACCTCACATTCCGCAGATCACCAACTATGGCTAATGCTTTAGTAAGCAACAGCTTGGATATGACAATCTCAGAACCTGGACGGCTCTGAGTAAGGGATTTAAAAAGTGTCTATCCTGTAAAGCTTGCCGCCATGGAATAAATAAAACCCACTATTCCAGTCCTTTTTGCAATAAACCAATTCCAATCGGCAAAAGACTCACATGCAAAACCGAATATGTGGTCAACGTGCTGCAGTGCCCCTGTGGGCTGCGCTATGTGGGCAGCACACGCTTGCCCGCCCACAAGCGGGTACTGCAGCACCTAAGAGCCATATCGGGGAGGGACCATACATATCCCGTAGCACGGCACTTTGAATCAATTCACAATAGTGACCCCACGTGTCTCCAATATTACCTTGTTGACACGATCTTACCCCTTAAGAGGGGGGGGAAATAGGGATGCCAAGCTACGCTTGCTTGAAACGAGGTATATTCTGGAACTCAATAGCACCCGGGGGGCCTCAATGCCAGTGAGGACATGTATACCTGCCTGTAATAGATTAAGATCATAATTTGCTTCTTTTAGAAGTCAGTATATGGACTAACTTGTCTAGGTGCAATAAAGGAGTCTGGGATCAGGCCCTTTAGAAGCCAATGTATTTGAGGATTTTGATTCATGCTAGGAACAGGTTCGCCAGCTTCCAGAAACAGATAATGTTTTTAATATAGCACTTGCACTTTAGTTTAACACATATATTTATCTCAGCACCCTAAGGAGGGCATTTTAGAAAGTTAATACAGTAGACTGTTCGCATTATTTTATTACCTACATGGGTTATATGAACAGAACAGTGGAGATTTGCACTTTATCGAATGCGACAGGCAGCTGGGGTATGAAGAGTGCAATATAGGATGATGTAATATCAAATCACCTATTTACATAATACTCCAATTCAAAATAATTAAAAAAACAATGTAAATATATGGATTTAGTAAATATATGGATTTATCCCTGTATATGAACTTGTATAGTTGGTTTTACATTGTAGATATGTTTTTATCATTGTATATATATATATTTTTTTTCTTAAACATTTGGGGGAGATATGTTTACATTGCTTTCCTGACGTGGCTGAGCTTCGGACTCTCACCTGAGGACGCCGCTTTTTCTTGCTGTGGGCTTGTGGACTTGGGGCATTGCTGCCGCCCCCAATCCTCGCCTCGCGCATCGCGCAGCTGGTGGTGATGCTGTGAGGCTGTTGGGCGGCTCAATAGAGGTGGAGCATCGCGCTGCAGGGACTCACTCTCCCAGGAGTCCCTGCACGGCCCTTGACACCTGGCCTGTGCACCCTGTGAGCCCCGCCCCCGGACCGCCATAATCTCTATTTGTTTGGAGTAGTTCCTCGCTTCGCGGGATGCCTGGGCGAAGCCCGGGCAAATGGCGGGCCGTCCGGGACCGTTCGTGGCTGGGCTGGGCCACCCCTCTGAAATCTGTCTTTTGGCTGCAAAGGATCCCTGAACTCCTGTTATTCCCCAACTGTTCCAGGATTAAGAGTCTCACTGAAGGTACTGTGTCCATACCCTGCCATCCCTGCCATGTCAATGGCAACTCGATTGGGCAAAAACTTGAGAAGGGGGGTATGGGTGAAGAGGGGGGTCTGGTTGGCACCATGGATAAGTTTATCACCCGTGTGGCCACTGTCATAGAAAAGGAGATCGCTATGACAGAGCGGCGCATTTCTCGAGGACCCCTTCTTGATAAACGGTCATCGCTGGGCCCGTTAGCTCTGGTGCCATCGCCAGCGTGTCCTCTCGACCCATTAATCCCTGCATCTCCTCCCCTGGACCACCCCGGGTGTCCGCTCTAAGAGCAAGTATAGATAGGTTAGAGAGTCTGATGGCTGAAGCTTATCTAGCTGAAAGCAATGTTGCCCCAGACCCCCCGGATAGTGAGTCAACTGCCCCTACACCGTCCTTGGTTATAACTCCTACCCATGTGGACACACCCCTTCAACCTGCACTCGTAGTACAGGCACAAATACATCCTGTTCCAATTAAACGAAAAAGAATGGCTAGCCCTCGGAAAGGTAGATTGATTAAACCATACAAGAGATCCCGGGGGTTAGGCATTAGGCCAGGTGGTGCCCAAAAGGTAGTGGGACAGGACACCAACACTTTGACGGGAGCAAAGGGGGAGACCGTGCCCAATGTTTGTACAAACCAGATTAGTGATCTTGCAGGGACCTCACCCCCACCCTCACCCCAGACCCTGTTTCCATCGCAAATATAGAAAAAATTATGAAAGTATTACTTCTCCCTGTATTAGAGAGAATCCAAGGGCTGTCAGAGCAGATGGATAAATTAGAGCAGACAACCTTAGACAACTTCTTCTCCCTAAAATCTTGTATCAAGTTGCAGTTAAGAATTAGGGAGGAGGGGTCTGGGGAGGACCGGACAGCAGGGAGACTCCGATCGCCCCACAAGGTCCTACTCCTATACCCAATATTATAGCCGGTCCCGCACCTGTGCCGGCAGTGATTGTTCCTGCTCCCAACTCCGCGGCTCGTCCAGGGGTAGCCAAGAAGCCCGGGCCGTTGGAACCTAATGCCGCAGTCAATTGGAAGCCTTCCAAGGCTAATACTATTCCAGCTAAAAAGACGACATGCCCCAGGGCTAATGGCACTCCTGGACGAGCAAGCATTAACACTCCAGCCTCCAGTAATGCCCCTGAGAGTACCACCCCTAAAATAGATAAACCAGTACCAGCCCATTCCTTGCAGTCAGGCAGGGGCCTTAAGGGGGGGGATAGTTCCAAATGCCAATCTACCTCCCGACTGCCAGCCTTTTGTGGCAGTACTGACTGGGGTGCCCGAAATTAGTCCAGGCAAACAAGAGTCTTATGTGGAATTGCTGAATAAAACCTTATTCTGGCTTAAAGAAAATAGACCCTTGCCTGATACCTGGGATGGGCGGGTAATTTATGTAAGGAGAGTTGGATGGATCGGCACTAGACCAAAAATCACAAGCAGGATTGTATCAAGTAAATTTTGAGGACCCAAGGGTTGCCAGTTATGTTTGATCTTTTCCCATCAGGGAGCATAGCTCAACAGGTAGCGGTGGAGTAATAAGTACACACACATGACCTCAGCTTCTTTAATCCCCCAAATCTATCAGCGAGGCCAGTCGGAACACCTTTGTGGGAGGACTGGGGTGGCAGGCAGGCCCGTGGTAATTTCTCCCAATTCAGTCTATTTTGCAACAGCCCGTTCCAGCCGCAGGGTCGGTTGTGGCATAACTATTGACGTGCTAGCTGCCCCTTACGGGAGAAGCATGCAGAGGCATTTGGTGAGAAATCAAGCGACAGTCCAACCTCTAGTGGGGATCTGGTGAGGCCTCCTACTTGCACCCCTTTTGCTCCCGCTATGTCGGTGGATCATCTGTCTGTGGATGGTGCTGTAGACCTTGAGCTTGCACGCCCTCCCTTAGAGGTGCCTGGGGGAGTAGCTTTATTCTTGGTCCCGGAGGAGGCCCCTAGCATTGTGCCTGACCCCCTTGTGAGCGAATTAGCGATGGGGCGGGGAGGAGCTGGCGACGTAGCCCTAAAGGTGGTTAGCTGGAATATAGCGGGTCTTGCAAGGAATACAGGCATACCTGAATGGAATTCATTTGTTGAATCTTTCGGGATTTGCTTGTTCCAGGAAACTTGGTGCCTGGAACCAGGTCACAAGGTGGGTTATACTACCTACTTTGTTTCCGCAATACAATCGCCTGGTGGGAAGGGCCGCCCCTCTGGCGGTCTACTAATTTGGGCAAGAATTTCCCTGGGATTCTCTATCAGATGCATAGCCACTAAGTCCCCAGATTTGCAGAGAATAACAGTGAGAGGGCCGCGTGGGGGGAGGGTGCTCAAAGCATTTAATATCTATGTCAGAGGCTCAAGGGGTGGTACATCCACACTGTCCCTTACCGGCATTGATGAGGAACTTAGATCTAGAGGTGCTGACTCCCTTGTTATACTGACTGGGGATTTCAATTGTACATTTGAACCCCTTGCTATGGAGGATATATTGGGTACCCGGGAGGACGATGCAAGGAGAGGTATTCCCCCCCTCACATTACCCCCAATTAGAAGCTGGACCCAAAGTGCCATTCATCTCAATGCCCTTTGTCTGGAACATGGTCTTAGGGCAACCAACGGCAGATCAAACTCAGATCCTAACGGGGCTCATACGTTTAACAGAGTAGGTCATTCCTCACGAAGTGATTTTATTCTCTTGAACTATAGACTTTGGGCCCACCTGTTAGATATGGTGGTCTTGCCGTCTACTGACAGCGACCACAATCCTTTATCTCTGTCCCTGTCCCCTCTGTGGGCGGGGGTGACCACAGCTCCACTCCCACATGTTTGGAGAACAACACACGAAGTATGCCCCTCCAACTGTGGCAGGCGCCTGAAATGGAACACCATTGCTGCCAATGAGGGGAAGATCCTGGAAATAAAATCCATAATGTCTAACATCTTGCCCCGTTTAGACTCCCCCGCTCTCAGTGTGCACGAGGTTCCCGCTTTGTTTGCCCAAACCACCAACGCCTTAAGCGAACTATTCTTAGCTCGTCCTGTAGGCACAAGAGGCGGACCCAAGGGTATTGCGGGCTGGTTCTCCCCTGCCTGTCGCGCTGCCAAAAGTGATCTAATTAAAGCGGTGAAAGCCAAGGATGTCGGTCTGATTAGTATTACAAGGAGTAATTACAGAATGGCAATATCAAAGGCCAAGGCTGAGCACGAGAATCAGTTTTGGTATGACCTTAAGGTGGCAAGCTCAAAGTAGGACTCGAAGGGATTCTGGGACTTAATAAGAGCTAGGGACAAACTTGTGTACTCGCTTATAACATGCAATATAACGGAAGGCGCATGGTTCGATCACTTCTCCCAGCTCTACACTATGGCTTTGGGTACTGAGGTAACCCCCACTGAACAGTCCTCCATAGATTGCATTGAGCTTAATGAGGAACTCCTGTTTACATCTAAGGAAGTGGTGGAGGCGATTAAACTTCTTGTCCCCAACAAGGCAGCAGGCCCTGACGGTCTACCGGGGGACTTGCTCCGCATCAATTCAGATGAGTGGGGGAGACTTATTGCTTCCTTACTGAATGCTGGCTTGGCTGGTGCAGCTCTCCCGGATTCATGGAAGGGCGCAGTGGTCGTCCCAATTTTCAAGAAAGGGAGCCGGGAGGAGCCAGCTAACTATCGTCCTATAAGCCTCCTGGACTCCACACAGAAGGTAGCAGGTAAAGTGGTTTTAGGAAGGGTCTTGCAGTGGGTAGAGGAGAAGCATATCCTTTCTGACTACCAGGCTGGCTTCAGATCAGGTATGGGGACAATAGAGCAATCATTCCGGCTTATGATGCTTTATTGGAAAGTGGTTCTACTGGGCAAAGGCAGTCTGTACCTAGCATTTATAGATCTACGGACTGCCTTTGACCTGGTCCCACGTAGCCAACTTTGGAGTGTGCTTGACGCACTGGGAATTCCCCCATACTTATTAAGCATGCTGATAAAGCTGCATGCTGACAACTTTGCACAGATCAGGTGGGGTAACCAGGGACAAAAAACATCACGTATTCCTGTAAATAGAGGGGTCCACCAGGGATGTGTGCTAGCCCCCACTCTGTTTTCCTTGTATGTCAACGGAGTGGTGGAGCACCTGCTACAACATCCTGCAGACGCACCCTCCCTGGCTGGCAGGAGAATACCTACCCTCTTATTTGCAGATGATACCCTCCTGATCTCCAAAACCCCAGCAGGCCTGCAGAATCTTCTAACTAGCTTTAAGTCCTTCTGTGATTCTAGGGGACTAGTTATAAACACAGGGAAGACCAAGTACCTAGTCCAAACCCCCCGAAGAAGACCGTCAAACCACTTAACCTTGACTCAGTTCCACTCGAGAGGGTCAAGGAGTTCGATTACCTCGGTATTCGTCTCTGCGACTCCATGAGTTGGAAATGTCATCACCAAAAGATGCTGCTGACCCACAAGAGGGTGGTGGGGACCCTCCTTAACGAACAGCGTGCCTTAACCCTCAAACCCATTGCACCAGTACTTGACATCTATAGGGCAAGAGGTGTCAGTGCAGCTCTTTATGGAGCAGAACTCTGGGGTGTGGAGAATGTGGACCAGTTGTCCCGGTCAGAAAACAAATTCCACAAGGACTTAATGGGGCTCTCCTACAGTACGCCAACTTTAACACTCCTCCTAGATATGGGTACTCGGCCTATTAGCGACCATGTGAGGTTGCGCCCTCTTCTCTTGTGGGCGCGTATTTGGAGAGTCCCTGAAATGTCCAGCTATGCAGAAGGTCTAAAAGAAGTTCTTTCAAAGCCTGGCTGGTCTAAGATCTGCTGGTTAAGGGAAGTCAAGCACCTTCTTACAGACCTGGGCCTTGAAGACGCTTGGACTACCAGAACTGCCCGGCCCAAGCCACCTTTGAAGAAGCTATACTGGAGTTGGGTGTTTGATGGCAGACATAGTAACGCTAATTTGTGTAGGTCCACTATGGATTTCCTCTTGGTCAAGGAGGTGCACTTTTGCGAGCCGTATCTGGATATTATTCTAAAACCCTGGGACAGGGCTCTATACTTTAAATTTAGGGTAGGCCTACTCCCAGTTGGGAATCTGACCTCCAGGTGGAAGGTCCCGGCACAGACAATTCCCTTCTGCCCCTTCTGTGAGACCAGGATAGAGTCAGTTCCCCACCTGTTGTTTGAATGCCCGGCCTATGCAGCTCCTCGCCGCAGATGGTTGAAACCACTCTGTAGAGAGCTTGGGACTAAATTCCACAGGGAGGCCCTACGAATTTTGAAAACGGACCGCGGCCCCTGTTTGCATGTGGAATGGCGAAATTTCTAGGTTGGGCATGGCGTATTAGATCCACTAGGCTTTTGCACCTTGTTTAATATGTATTTTTAGACTGTTCTTATGTAATTTATTTGCGCCATTGTAATATGAACTGTATGCTTTCTATTTATGCATTGGCTTTTTAACTGTTTTTATCGATTTGTAATGTTTTTTAAGATATGTAACATATCGAAATAAAGCCTATTTGACTGACTGATATGTTTACATTGATAATTGGGCACTATGCCCTACATGAAATGTCCGCTGCCGCGATGTATCTGCAGTATTTTTTCACTGTTCATGATTTGATTGGGAACAGCCGATGCAATGCACTGATTTTAACTATAAATGCCCTCGTTTATGTACATGGCATATCATGTGATCAAGCCTCTTTGGAGGCAAAACGCGTCATGGTGGATTGCTGGCGAGATTCTACACGAATAAAACACTAAGGATTATAGCACGAAAACGGTGGTTTCACTCTGCGTTATTCTGTCTCTGTGGAAGGAGATGTGGTGAATGGCGTTTCTTGCATATATATTTATATATATATATATATACAAAGTAAACAGCTCCTGAAAAGCCCCGCCGTGTCCCTGCGTCTTCTTTACCACGAGTGGACAGTTTTGTATATTTGGCATGCAGCCAATGGCACGCAGTGGGGACCCTTCCAGAATTGTTCACGGGTCATTGGTACTACCCGGAACTGCCACCCTTCCCGACGACGCAGAAGCTTTGCTGCCGACCGGCAGTCCATACTTAATGGAGAGATGTCGTTACCTGAAGCTCCATCCCGAGTCTGCAAATCGCCGAGACTGTGTGGTTGGGAGTGAAGGCACAGGAACTGCTTATTGCCCTGCACAGCTCTACGAATTTCAGCCTGCACCCCTCAAGCCAGCTGCTTACTTCAAGCAAACAATTACCAAGCTGACAGACATTCAGCATAGTCCCAGCAACAAATCCTGCACCAACTGCATGCTGGGAATTGCAGTTCTAACCTTAACAATATGGCTGAATGGACTCCAAGTGAATGTGGCTGAGGTGTGACCTGCCTTACTTTAGAAGCAGGAAACCAAAAGCAGTGAAACCAGGGAACTCGCAGCACCCGTGGCATTTGATAAAGGCTTCCGCCGAAACGCGTCATGCCAAGTGCTTCAAAGTAAACAGCTCCTGAAAAGCCCTGCCGTGTCCCTGCGTCTTCTTTACCACGAGTGGACAGTTTTTGTATATTTGGCGTGCAGCCAATGGCACGCAGTGGGGGCCCTTCCAGAATGGTTCACGGGTCATTGGTACTACCCGGAACTGCCACCCTTCCTGACGACGCAGAAGCTTTGCTGCCGACTGGCAGTCCATACTTAATGGAGAGATGTCGTAACCTGAAGCGCCATCCCGGAGTCTGCAAATCGCCGAGACTGTGTGGTAGGGAGTGAGGGCAAAGGAACTGCTTATTGCCCTGCACAGCGCTACGAATTTCAGCCTGAATCCCCTCAAGCCAGCTGCTTACTTCAAGCAAACAATTACCAAGCTGACAGAGACATTCAGCATAATCCCAGCAACAAATTCTGCACCAACTGCATGCTGGGAATTGCAGTTCTAACCTTAACAATACGGCTGAATAGACTCCAATTGAATGTGGCTCAGGTGTGACCTGCCTTACTTTAGGAGCAGGAAACCAACAGCAGTGAAACCAGGGAACTCGCAGCACCCGTGGTATTTGATAAAGGCTTCCGCCGAAACGCGTCATGTCAAGTGTTTCAAAGTAAACAGCTCCAGAAAAGCCCAGCCGTGTCCCTGCATCTTCTTTACCACGAGTGGACAGTTTTTGTACATTTGGCGTGCAGCTAATGGCACGCAGTGGGGACCCTTCCAGAATTGTTCACGGGTCATTGGTACTACCCGGAACTGCCACCCTTCCTGACGACGCAGAAGCTTTGCTGCCGACTGGCAGTCCATACTTAATGGAGAGATGTCGTTACCTGAAGCGCCATCCCGGAGTCTGAAAATCGCCAAGACTGTGTGGTTGGGAGTGAAGGCACAGGAACTGCTTATTGCCCTGCACAGTGCTACGAATTTCAGACTGCACCCCTCAAGCCAGCTGCTTACTTCAAGCAAACAATTACCAAGCTGACAGAGACATTCAGCATAATCCCAGCAACAAATTCTGCACCAAATGCATGCTCGGAATTGCAGTTCTAACCTTAACAATATGGCTGAATGGACTCCAATTGAATGTGGCTCAGGTGTGACCTGCCTTACATTAGGAGCAGGAAACCAACAGCAGTGAAACCAGGGAACTCGCAGCACCCATGGCATTTGATAAAGGCTTCCGCCGAAACCCGTCATGCCAATTGTTCCAAAGTAAAAAGCTCCTGAAAAGCACCGCCGTGTCCCTGCTGTCTTCTTTACCACGAGTGGACAGTTTTTGTATATTTGGCGTGCAGCCAATGGCATGCAGTGGGGACCCTTACAGAATTGTTCACGGGTCATTGGTACTACCCTGAACTGCCACCCTTCCAGACGACGCAGAAGCTTTGCTGCCGACTGGCAGTCCATACTTAATGGAGAGATGTCGTTACCTGAAGCGCCATCCCAGAGTCTGCAAATCGCCGAGACTGTGTGGTTGGGAGTGAGGGCACAGGAACTGCTTATTGCCCTGCACAGCGCTACGAATTTCAGCCTGCACCCCTCAAGCCAGCTGCTTACTTCAAGCAAACAATTACCAAGCTGACAGAGACATTCAGCATAATCCCAGCAACAAATTCTGCACCAACTGCATGCTGGGAATTGCAGGTCTAACCTTAACAATATGGCTGAATGGACTCCAATTGAATGTGGCTCAGGTGTGACGTGCCTTACTTTAGGAGCAGGAAACCAACAGCAGTGAAACCAGGGAACTCGCAGCACCCGTGGTATTTGATAAAGGCTTCCGCCGAAACGCGTCATGCCAAGTGTTTCAAAGTAAACAGCTCCAGAAAAGCCCAGCCGTGTCCCTGCATCTTCTTTACCACGAGTGGACAGTTTTTGTACATTTGGCGTGCAGCTAATGGCACGCAGTGGGGACCCTTCCAGAATTGTTCACGGGTCATTGGTACTACCCGGAACTGCCACCCTTCCTGACGACGCAGAAGCTTTGCTGCCGACTGGCAGTCCATACTTAATGGAGAGATGTCGTTACCTGAAGCGCCATCCCGGAGTCTGAAAATCGCCAAGACTGTGTGGTTGGGAGTGAAGGCACAGGAACTGCTTATTGCCCTGCACAGTGCTACGAATTTCAGACTGCACCCCTCAAGCCAGCTGCTTACTTCAAGCAAACAATTACCAAGCTGACAGAGACATTCAGCATAATCCCAGCAACAAATTCTGCACCAAATGCATGCTCGGAATTGCAGTTCTAACCTTAACAATATGGCTGAATGGACTCCAATTGAATGTGGCTCAGGTGTGACCTGCCTTACATTAGGAGCAGGAAACCAACAGCAGTGAAACCAGGGAACTCGCAGCACCCATGGCATTTGATAAAGGCTTCCGCCGAAACCCGTCATGCCAATTGTTCCAAAGTAAAAAGCTCCTGAAAAGCACCGCCGTGTCCCTGCTGTCTTCTTTACCACGAGTGGACAGTTTTTGTATATTTGGCGTGCAGCCAATGGCATGCAGTGGGGACCCTTACAGAATTGTTCACGGGTCATTGGTACTACCCTGAACTGCCACCCTTCCAGACGACGCAGAAGCTTTGCTGCCGACTGGCAGTCCATACTTAATGGAGAGATGTCGTTACCTGAAGCGCCATCCCAGAGTCTGCAAATCGCCGAGACTGTGTGGTTGGGAGTGAGGGCACAGGAACTGCTTATTGCCCTGCACAGCGCTACGAATTTCAGCCTGCACCCCTCAAGCCAGCTGCTTACTTCAAGCAAACAATTACCAAGCTGACAGAGACATTCAGCATAATCCCAGCAACAAATTCTGCACCAACTGCATGCTGGGAATTGCAGGTCTAACCTTAACAATATGGCTGAATGGACTCCAATTGAATGTGGCTCAGGTGTGACCTGCCTTACTTTAGGAGCAGGAAACCAACAGCAGTGAAACCAGGGAACTCGCAGCACCCGTGGCATTTGATAAAGGCTTCCGCCGAAACGCGTCATGCCAAGTGCTTCAAAGTAAACAGCTCCTGAAAAGCCCTGCCATGTCCCTGCGTCTTCTTTACCACGAGTGGACAGTTTTTGTACATTTGGCGTGCAGCTAATGGCACGCAGTGGGGACCCTTCCAGAATTGTTCACGGGTCATTGGTACTACCCGGAACTGCCACCCTTCCTGACGACGCAGAAGCTTTGCTGCCGACTGGCAGTCCATACTTAATGGAGAGATGTCGTTACCTGAAGCGCCATCCCGGAGTCTGAAAATCGCCAAGACTGTGTGGTTGGGAGTGAAGGCACAGGAACTGCTTATTGCCCTGCACAGTGCTACGAATTTCAGACTGCACCCCTCAAGCCAGCTGCTTACTTCAAGCAAACAATTACCAAGCTGACAGAGACATTCAGCATAATCCCAGCAACAAATTCTGCACCAAATGCATGCTCGGAATTGCAGTTCTAACCTTAACAATATGGCTGAATGGACTCCAATTGAATGTGGCTCAGGTGTGACCTGCCTTACATTAGGAGCAGGAAACCAACAGCAGTGAAACCAGGGAACTCGCAGCACCCATGGCATTTGATAAAGGCTTCCGCCGAAACCCGTCATGCCAATTGTTCCAAAGTAAAAAGCTCCTGAAAAGCACCGCCGTGTCCCTGCTGTCTTCTTTACCACGAGTGGACAGTTTTTGTATATTTGGCGTGCAGCCAATGGCATGCAGTGGGGACCCTTACAGAATTGTTCACGGGTCATTGGTACTACCCTGAACTGCCACCCTTCCAGACGACGCAGAAGCTTTGCTGCCGACTGGCAGTCCATACTTAATGGAGAGATGTCGTTACCTGAAGCGCCATCCCAGAGTCTGCAAATCGCCGAGACTGTGTGGTTGGGAGTGAGGGCACAGGAACTGCTTATTGCCCTGCACAGCGCTACGAATTTCAGCCTGCACCCCTCAAGCCAGCTGCTTACTTCAAGCAAACAATTACCAAGCTGACAGAGACATTCAGCATAATCCCAGCAACAAATTCTGCACCAACTGCATGCTGGGAATTGCAGGTCTAACCTTAACAATATGGCTGAATGGACTCCAATTGAATGTGGCTCAGGTGTGACCTGCCTTACTTTAGGAGCAGGAAACCAACAGCAGTGAAACCAGGGAACTCGCAGCACCCGTGGCATTTGATAAAGGCTTCCGCCGAAACGCGTCATGCCAAGTGTTTCAAAATGAACAGCTCCTGAAAAGCCCTGCCGTGTCCCTGCGTCTTCTTTACCACGAGTGGACAGTTTTTGTATATTTGGCGTGCAGCCAATGGCACGCAGTGGGGACCCTTCCATAATTGTTCACGGGTCATTGGTACTACCCGGAACTGCCACCCTTCCCGACGACGCAGAAGCTTTGCTGCCGACTGGCAGTCCATACTTAATGGAGAGATGTCGTTACCAGAAGCGCCATCCCGGAGTCTGCAAATCGCCGAGACTGTGTTGTTGGGAAGGAGGGCACAGGAACTGCTTATTGCCCTGCACAGCGCTACGAATTTCAGCCTGCACCCCTCAAGCCAGCAGCTTACTTCAAGCAAACAATTACCAAGCTGACAGAGACATTCAGCATAATCCCAGCAACAAATTCTGCACCAACTGCATGCTGGGAAATGCAGTTCTAACCTTAACAATATGGCTGAATGGACTCCAATTGAATGTGGCTCAGGTGTGACCTGCCTTACTTTAGGAGCAGGAAACCAACAGCAGTGAAACCAGGGAACTCGCAGCACCCATGGCATTTGATAAAGGCTTCCGCAGAAACGCGTCATGCCAAGTGTTTCAAAGTAAACAGCTCCTGAAAAGCCCTGCCGTGTCCCTGAGTCTTCTATACCATGAGTGGACAATTTTTGTATATTTGGCGTGCAGCCAATGGCACGCAGTGGGGACTCTTCCAGACCTGTTCACGGGTCATTGGTACTACCCGGAACTGCCACCCTTCCCAACGACGCAGAAGCTTTGCTGCCGACTGGCAGTCCATACTTAATGGAGAGATGTCGTTGCCTGAAGCTCCATCCCGAGTCTGCAAATCGCCGAGACTGTGTGGTTGGGAGTGAAGGCACAGGAACTGCTTATTGCCCTGCACAGCTCTACGAATTTCAGCCTGCACCCCTCAAGCCAGCTGCTTACTTCAAGCAAAAAATTACCAAGCTGACAGAGACATTCAGCATAATCCCAGCAACAAATTCTGCACCAACTGCATGCTGGGAATTGCAGTTCTAACCTTAACAATATGGCTGAATGGACTCCAATTAAATGTGGCTCAGGTGTGACCTGCCTTACCTTAGGAGCAGGAAACCAACAGCAGTGAAACCAGGGAACTCGCAGCACCCATGGCAGTTGATAAAGGCTTCCGCCGAAACGCGTCATGCCAAGTGTTTCAAAGTAAACAGCTCCTGAAAAGCCCCGCCGTGTCCCTGCGTCTTCTTTACCACGAGTGGACAGTTTTTGTATATTTGGCGTGCAGCCAATGGCACGCAGTGGGGACCCTTCCAGAATTCTTCACGGGTCATTGGTACTACCCGGAACTGCCACCCTTCCAGACGACGCAGAAGCTTTGCTGCCGACTGGCAGTCCATACTTAATGGAGAGATGTCGTTACCAGAAGCGCCATCCCGGAGTCTGCAAATCGCCGAGACTGTGTTGTTGGGAATGAGGGCACAGGAACTGCTTATTGCCCTGCACAGCGCTACGAATTTCAGCCTGCACCCCTCAAGCCAGCAGCTTACTTCAAGCAAACAATTACCAAGCTGACAGAGACATTCAGCATAATCCCAGCAACAAATTCTGCACCAACTGCATGCTGGGAAATGCAGTTCTAACCTTAACAATATGGCTGAATGGACTCCAATTGAATGTGGCTCAGGTGTGACCTGCCTTACTTTAGGAGCAGGAAACCAACAGCAGTGAAACCAGGGAACTCGCAGCACCAGTGGCATTTGATAAAGGCTTCCGCAGAAACGCGTCATGCCAAGTGTTTCAAAGTAAACAGCTCCCGAAAAGCCCTGCCGTGTCCCTGCGTCTTCTATACCATGAGTGGACAATTTTTGTATATTTGGCGTGCAGCCAATGGCACGCAGTGGGGACTCTTCCAGACCTGTTCACGGGTCATTGGTACTACCCGGAACTGCCACCCTTCCCGACGACGCAGAAGCTTTGCTGCCGACTGGGAGTCCATACTTAATGGAGAGATGTCGTTGCTTGAAGCTCCATCCCGAGTCTGCAAATCGCCGAGACTGTGTGGTTGGGAGTGAGGGCACAGGAACTGCTTATTGCCCTGCACAGCGCTACGAATTTCAGCCTGCACCCCTCAAGCCAGCTGCTTACTTCAAGCAAACAATTACCAAGCTGACAGAGACATTCAGCATAATCCCAGCAACAAATTCTGCACCAACTGCATGCTGGGAATTGCAGTTCTAACCTTAACAATATGGCTGAATGGACTCCAATTAAATGTGGCTCAGGTGTGACCTGCCTTACCTTAGGAGCAGGAAACCAACAGCAGTGAAACCAGGGAACTCGCAGCACCCGTGGCATTTGATAAAGGCTTCCGCCGAAACGCGTCATGCCAAGTGTTTCAAAGTAAACAGCTCCTGAAAAGCCCCGCCGTGTCCCTGCGTCTTCTTTACCACGAGTGGACAGTTTTTGTATATTTGGCGTGCAGCCAATGGCACGCAGTGGGGACCCTTCCAGAATTCTTCACGGGTCATTGGTACTACCCGGAACTGCCACCCTTCCAGACGACGCAGAAGCTTTGCTGCCGACTGGCAGTCCATACTTAATGGAGAGATGTCGTTACCTGAAGCTCCATCCCGAGTCTGCAAATCGCCGAGACTGTGTGGTTGGGAGTGAAGGCACAGGAACTGCTTATTGCCCTGCACAGCTCTACGAATTTCAGCCTGCACCCCTCAAGCCAGCTGCTTACTTCAAGCAAACAATTACCAAGCTGACAGAGACATTCAGCATAATCCCAGCAACAAATTCTGCACCAACTGCATGCTGGGAATTGCAGTTCTAACCTTAACAAAATGGCTGAATGGACTCCAATTGAATGTGGCTCAGGTGTGACCTGCCTTACTTTAGGAGCAGGAAACCAACAGCAGTGAAACCAGGGAACTCGCAGCACCCGTGTCATTTGATAAAGGCTTCCGCCGAAACGCGTCATGCCAAGTGTTTTAAAGTAAACAGCTCCTGAAAAGCCTCGCCGTGTCCCTGCGTCTTCTTTACCACGAGTGGACAGTTTTTGTATATATATATATATATATATATATATATATGTATATATATATATATATATATGTGTGAAACAACTCCCAGCACCTCCTTACAGCGAACTGAATAAACGGACCGCCAGGACATTCGAATGGCAAAGTTTATTTCTCACTCCTCATTCCATGATGCGTTTCGGCCATCCAGTGCCCTTGATCACATATACACATACATATATATACACATACATATATATATATATCACTTAAAAAAAACATAGGTTTCAGGCCTTATATAGTTAGGAATTAGCATTTAAAAAACCATTGAAATTGCTCCTATATAGTTACTTGTACTAACTATATTTCGCGTACCCGCAATCCACTGCTGATGATGTCACATATTACATCATTCATGACATGGTCGTGACATCACTGATGACATCACTGATGACATCTCAAATGACATCACTGATGACATCACTGATGACATCTCATTTGACATCACTGATGACATCATCCAGTGACTGTGTGTTTCTGTAAAGTTTAAATATGTTTTACATATTGAAGAATGAGTGGATGTATGTGTCTGGATGAAGGATTTAGTAGGTGTGTGACTGACAGCATGAGTGAGTGATTAAATGTGTCTTACTAAATGCATGGGTTAGTGACTAAACTGTCTGAATGTGTGCATCAGTATGTCTGTTGTTGTGTAAGCTGCTGCATGTGTTGATCAGTAGCTATATGAGTGGCTATATGGGTTATTGATTGGTTGCCCAAGTATTTGAATGGGAGACTGAGTGTGTGTGTGGGTGGCTGGGAGGTGTGTGACTCTGTGCATAGATGTGTGAGCAGTTGATTCACTAGGTGTATGAGTTCAAGAGTGCATGTGGAAACAGCTATATGGGCGGTTGACTGTGTGCATGGGTGTGTTGGTGAGTGAATGGATATCTCAGTGCTACATGTGCAAGTAAGTACATATGTAAAACACAGGGCATGTGAGAGTTGGCATATATAAATGACTATACATGAGAGCCAGTGAATGTGCGAGTGGCTATATGGATCATTGTGTACTTGTATCAGTGATTGTATAAGCGAGTAAGTATGTGTTAGTATATGTTTGAATAAGTAAGGTGTTGTGTGTATAACTCTATAGTTGAGGAAATGGAAGTGTGATTGATTCTTTGCATGACTGACTAGGTGTGTGAGTAACTCTATGGATGAGTGGCAGTGTGTGAGTGTCTGTATAGGTGAATGAGTGCATATGATAGTGTTGTATTGATGAGTGACTGTATGTATGAGTGATTCTATGGGTGAATGAGTGAATGTGTGTGTAGACCTAGGAATCAGTGAGTGTGTATGTAGTAACTGGTATTGGTGTGTCAATGGTTTCAAGAATGGTAGTCTGTATTTTACACTGGGTGTATCAAAGGTTATATTAGAGTGTGAAGAGGTGCATCGTATTATCACATGAATGATATCATCAGTGATGTGATCAGTGATGTCAAATGAGATGTCATCAGTGATGTCATCAGTGATGTCATTTGAGATGTCATCAGTGATGTCACTGACCAAGTCATGAATTATGTAATATGTGACATTATCAGCAGTGGATTGCGGGTGTGCGAAATATAGTTAGTACAACTAACTATACAGGAGCAATTTCAATGGTTTTTTGAATGCTAATTCCTAACTATATAAGGCCTGAAACCTATGGTTTTTTAAGTGAATTTGCAAGGTTTTTAAAATGCTAATTCATAACTATATAAGGCCTGAAACCTATGTTTTTTAAGTGAATTTGCAAGGTTTCTTAAATGCTAATTCCTAACTATATAAGTCCTGAAACCTATGGTTTTTTAAGTGAATTTGCAAGGTTTTTTAAATGCTAATTCCTAACTATATAAGGCTTGAAACCTATGGTTTTTTCAGTGAATTTGCAAGGTTTTTTAAATGCTAATTCCTAAATATATCAGGCGTGAAACCTATATTTTTTTTCAATAAATTTCAAAGGTTTTGTAAATGCTAATTCTATTAGCGGATAACGTTTATATATGTTATTATCCTTCTGGGACCACCTGAGCAGCCATCTTGTTTCCCAGGAGAAGTGAGCACAAAACAAGAGTGGAAAGCGCGAAAAGGGGGCAGGGTTGAGACCCTCTGACCCCCTAGCCCTTCTCAGGGGGTCCCAGAAGGACCACCAAGTGCACATTTAAAAAAAAAAAATTTTAATCGCGGGGTGCGCGCACTTTACGCGTACGGTGCGCGTACCCCGTGATTTTTAAAATTTGTTTTTTGCCCTTGAGGGTCCTTTTGGGACCCCCTGAGAAGGACTAGAGGGTTGGGGGTCTCTACCCTGCCCCCTTTTCGTGTTTTCCACTCTTGTTTTGGGCTCTCCTGTGCCTCAGTTCTCCTGAAAAACAAGATGGTGGCCAACAGTTCCTGGTTTGGACAGTTTGGAATGTTGACAGTCGACTGCTAGCCAATCAGAAACTCACTCGCGCACGTAAGGGTACGCGCACGTACGCGTACGGTACGCGTACCGTACGCGCACAGTGCGCGTACGGTGAGCGCATATAGATATATAATTTGATCAAATTCAATTTTCTCAACAACTACTGGAGGGATTTTCACCAAATATAGAAAAGGCACTACTGCATACCTGTCCTTTCCATTTTGCCAAGTTTGGTGTAATTCCGTTCAGCCGTTCGGGCTGTAGCCGTGTCTAAAGGTCCCATAGAAAATGCCATTTGAAAAATTTCAAATTCAATTTTCCCAAGAACTACTGGAGGGATTTTCACCAACATAGCAAAGGCACATCTACATACCAGGCCCTACCACTTTGCCAAGTTTGGTGTAATTCCATTCAGCCGTTCGGTCTGTAGCCGTGTCTAAAGGTCCCTATGAAAATTAACATGGTTTCCCAAAACACGTTTTGGGACCCTCCTTTTTGCCCCCGCTTGACGAATCCCCCCGAAACTTTCAGGGAAGGAGCGGAGCGGAGCTGGCCAAAATTCTGGAAAATTACACACAGATTCCTCCATCGGCACCAAAATTATTCCCAATAGAATGTTGAGCGCATATAGATATATAATTTGCTCAAATTCATTTTCTCAACAACTACAGAGGGATTTTCACCAAATATAGAAAAGGCACTACTGCATACCTGTCCCTACCATTTTTCCAAGTTTGGTGTAATTCCGTTCAGCCG
Source organism: Lissotriton vulgaris (assembly GCF_964263255.1). Lineage (NCBI taxonomy): Eukaryota > Metazoa > Chordata > Amphibia > Caudata > Salamandridae > Lissotriton > Lissotriton vulgaris. The sequence goes on from NC_141694.1 coordinate 1,326,647,309, forward strand.
TTCGGGCTGTAGCCGTGTCTAAAGGTCCCATAGAAAATGCCATTTGAAAAATTTCAGAGTCAATTTTCTCAAGAACTACTGAAGGGATTTACACCAAACATACAAAAGGCACTGCTGCATACCAGTCCCTACCATTTTGCCAAATCTGGTATAATTCCGTTCAGTCGTTCGAGCTGTAGCCTTGTCAGAATGTCCCTATGGAAATTAACATGGGGAAAACACGTTTTGGGACCCCCCTTTTTTCTCGGCCCCCGCTTGACGAATCCCCCCGAAACTTTCAGGGAAGGAGCGGAGCGCAGCGAGGCAAACTTAATGAAAATTACAGGCAGATCCCTCAATCGGCGCTAAAGTTATTCCCAATAGAATGTTCGGAATTTCCTTTGGTAACTAGGTCCTAACCATATATACCTACTGGCGACCGCAGTAGGTAATATACATACGCGCAGAGGACAGCAGGCTAAGGCTACGACTGTGCTAGCTCTGCATTGTAATTTAAATGCAATTTGCTTTTAACATTTTAAAACTGCACTTTGACTAAATCTCCTCATTTTCTACCTGCATTGTTCTTCTGTCGGTACTCACCGGTCCACCGCAGCAATCACGTGCTGTTTGTGTGGAGGAAGTTACGATTTTACCAACTTCCTGGTGACCACTTGCAGAGCGGCCATTGTGGCAGGGTGACGCTCTAGTGCTTCACCAGCAGCTGGCTATATAAATCACAACATGGCGCTGACGCGCAGCGGACGCTCGCAGCGGACGCGCGCAGCGGACATGCGCCAAAGGCAAGCCCGTCTGCACCCGTTCGAGCTCGGCCGGGCCCAGGGGCCAGGGATTATGGCCAAATCACAAGCTACTCACCCAGAAAATTAAGATCACTAAGACCACTTGCATAATCCTCTCCTCCCTTGGACCCCACTACCTACTACCGCATATCTACTAATGGCATCTTAATCCCTCAGCCGGAGCACGCTCTCCCTCCCGCCCCAAGCCCCTACTCCCCCTCAGTCATTAATCCCACAACAACTACGCAAATGGCCCTCCGCTTCCTCTACCTCAATACAAGCTCCCTGGTAAAGCACCAACTCGACATCTTCTTGCTATTTACCTCTGATAAACCTGATGTCCTCCTAATCACTGAAACATGGTTAACCCAGGACTCACTGACCGATATCCTAGCAGCACTCTCCTCAGACTATTACATCCTGTCAGTCAACCAGCCCCCTGGGAAACGGTGGTAGGGTACCAGCCATAATCCATAAAAACCACAAATTCACCACCATGACTTCCCTCACCCTCCCGGAGGTTGAGAACATGGTTGTCAAACTCAACACGGACACAGGGTCCCTGGTGCTAGTGCTTATTTATCGACCCCCTCAGGCAATGCCCACTTTCCCTATCTCCCTAAGTGAGCAGATGGCCACCGGTAAATCATGCTAAGGTTCTCCTAATTGGAGACCTGAATTAATGGTTCAATGATGTCTCGGGTGAACCCAATGTGGCCGAACTCTCCGAGCTTCTCTCCAACTTGAACCTGGCCCAGCATCTATACACCCCCACACATGAAAAGGGACACACGTTTGACCAAATTTGGTCCCATAATTTCACACTCCCGACACCCATAATCACTCCATGCATTTGGTCAGACCACCACTTGATAAAGTTCACAACCACCATTAATGGTTAAAACAAGCCCATGTCCTTGGAGGGAGGTGTGACCAAGAAATGGAAATCCATAAATAAGTCGGACTTCATCAACACCTTGGTGAGCTCTCTACCCACCTTCAGCCCTGCCGTCAATCTCATGGAAGAGAAGATCTCTGAGTGGCTATCATCGGCAAGCAACTCTCATGTCCCGCTCGTCAATTTCTCCCGTGCCCGCCACTCGGACGCCCAAAAATGGTTCACCTCCGATCTCAAAAAATAAAAACTTGAGCTGCGCCAAAAAAAAAGAAAATGGAGAGTAAGATGCTCCACTGAAGACAAGGGCGGTACAAAAGGGGGTGATGATGGACGGAGCATCTGAATCAATCAAACACTCACACCTAGTCAAAAGATCTGGGTTTAACCCATCGCCGTTCTTTAGCCCACTCTGCCACCCCAGTTCAGACATGGCTATATGCAAATCAGTCTGACCCTGTGCCTCATGGGAACAGTCTAGCCCGAACTGCCAAGCCATGTCTTCCCTGGACCGGAAACAAGCTCCCGAGGACCGGTTCCTGGCATTCCAGCTGTCTTCAGCCCGGCTTGCTTGAATCCAGTGGCAAAGTGAGCAAGGGACTCACGTCTGAGCATACCCTGCCACACTTATGGCGGCCAAAAGCGGTACAAAAGGGGGTGGTGATGGACAAAGCATGTGAATCAATCAAACACTCACACCCAGTCAAAAGATCTGGGTTTAATCCATCACCGTTCTTTAGCCCGCTCTGCCACCCCAGTTCAGACATGGCTATATGCAAATCAGTCTGACCTTGTGCCTCATGGAAACAGTCCAGCCCGAACTGCCAAGCCATGTCTTCTCTGGACCGGAAACAAGCTTCTGAGGACCGGATTCTGGCATTCCAGCCGTCTTCAGCCCGGCTTGCTTGAATCCAGTGGCAAAGTGAGCAAGGGACTCATGTCTGAGCATACCCTGCCACACTTATGGCGGCCAAAAGCGGTACAAAAGGGGGCGGTGATGGACGGAGCATCTGAATCAATAAAACACTCACACCCAGTCAAAAGATCTGGGTATAATCCATCACCGTTCTTCAGCCCACTCTGCCACCCCAGTTCAGACATGGCTATATGCAAATCAGTCTGACCCTGTGCCTCATGGTAACAGTCCAGCCCGAACTGCCAAGCCATGTCTTCCCTGGACGGGAAACAAGCTTCCGAGGACCGGTTTCTGGCATTCCAGCCATCCATCCCCTTTTGTATCCCACTGAAGACAAGGGGCAATTTTCTATAGCCCGCAGAGAGTATAAAAAAGCCATTCTGAACATTAAAGCGGCCTACATCTCTACCAAAATACTAACTTCCCATAATAAATCCAAATAAATCTTTAAGATAGTGAATGACTTATGCAATGACGAGGCAACTTCACCTACTCAGGCTCCTACTCAAGAGCTCTGCAACTCCCTGAACAACTTCTTTCTGGACAAAATCTGTTCTATCAAAACCAGCCTCCCTAATTCGGCCAGCTGGGAACAACTGGAAGATATATCCAGTAAACAATCCACTCTAGGTGCCCTTCAACCTATCTGTCCTAAAATACTCTCAGAGCTAATGACCCATGTTAAATCTAGGTCATCGAATGACAGCTGTCCACCACATGTCTTAAAAGACATCTTTTCCGTCTTGCCTCAGAGTGTACTCCCCTTCCTTAATGAGTCTCACGCTCAAGGCCTTCAAGAATGTGACGGTTGTTCCGCTTATGAAAAATCTAGGGGCTGACCCTACAAACCCCTCTAATTACCGCCTCATCTCCCTCCTCCCCTTCCTGGCCAAAATATTGGAGGTCCATGTGGCTAGGTGCCTGTCAAACTTCATTGAACGTTCTGACTACTTAGAGCCCAACTGTTGGAACCTGGGATGTCAGGTCACCTAGGGTAGCCTGGCCTAGGGTAAGACATAAATTCTAGAGGCACAAGTGTGAAGGTTGCAAACCACCCAGCAGTAAATCCACGCAATAACACACAAAAATGACACTACACCAAAGTATGGAAAAATATGAGCTGCTTTATAAAAATAATATCTGTTCTCTTTGTTTGTAGTTTTCACAGCTTATTATGATACAGTCAATCTGGTAAGATAATATTACTCTTGAAGTTGTCAAATCATGTCACACAACAATTCTCTTAACTTAACAGTTCATTACATATGATTAGGCATTTATTAACCTACGCAAAGTTATTAGCACAATTCCCCTTTTTCTGAGCTTTTCACCTTCGCACCATGGAACAATAGTTTCCCTGTAGAAAAGCCTGTACTCCTCTAGAGAAGGTTACACATTTCTTTCCCCTTCACTTCTGACCACAGAAGAACTGGCTATAACAAATTAAGCACTCATTCCAAGAAGCCCCTTCAGGGATTCCTCAAGGACACTGCACACCTGGGAACAGGTTCTCTGTTTAATTACTGGTTATGTCTCAATCTCTTGCACTGGTTCTACTCTTTTTGTGGCAGTCACTTCCCCCTCTTGATCACCTCCTTACCACCAGTGAAGTTGATGCTTTGATACCTCCTGCGCCAGAAGACGGGGGGAAAAGGGCCGGAAATGCCAAAGGAACCGATTGCTGAAGAGCCTCTCTTGCCTCTGAGGGCTCCTCCGCTCTCTCTCCCCGCTCGGGCCAGCTCCTCCGTGTGGCGCTCGAGCAGGAAGAATAGACAGGTTCAACAATGCCCCCAGGCCGCTACCGGGCCCCTCAACTCTCCCTCCCCGCTCGGGCCATCTCCTCCGTGTGGCGCGCGAGCAGGAAGAAAAGGCGGGACACGCTTTCAAGCTGCTGTGGCACCCGGCGCTTCTCCTCAGCGTCGGTCGGGCGGGGTCACTACACCGGCTGACATGCGCGGTACACCCACGCTGGCGCGGCCTCCCACTGCGCTGGCTCCCAAGGAAGGACGCTTCTCTCACAGGCCTGCTCGGTCCTAGGCCCCTCCTGAAAGGTAGAAGTGGGATCGCCTGGGGCATGCGCGTTAGCGCTCAACTAACTATCAATCAGTGGCACAACCACAACAACGCAGCTGATGCCCCCGGGGTCCTGCACACGGCGAGATCAGCGCTGCCTCCTAGAAACCGGCACCCCTCTCCTTCCTCTGTTTCCTGAGGGGAAGTGGAATTCTGTTGTCTGCGTTACTGGTAAGGTCCCAAAGGGACACACAGGCAGAAGTCTGCTGTACCTCTAAGGCGATGGAGAATAGAGCTATATCTCTACACGTGTCAGCTCCTAATCTCTATCCTTTCCAGAGGCTTCTTAACCCTCGGTGCTGGGGAGGGGTTGGGGATGAAGAGCACTCTTTAAAAAGTCTCTCCCACTGGGCAGAGGACTGCGCTCCGCAGCGCTGCAGTCTCCTTCTCCTTTTGACACCCCACTATTTCTAAGCTAGGGGTTGGTCAGGCGCCCAGGGTCTCCAGCCATCCAAAACAGCAGGGTCAGGACAAATAACCCAAGGGAGGAAGGGTGGTGAATCAGTAAGGCAACCCTCTGACTATCCTACCCCCACCTTTTGCTGCAGCCTGTCCTCCAGCTGACTCTCTCTGGTTAGACAAAATGGCTGTCCAGCATTCTGCCTTTTATAGGCTGACCCTCAGAGGTCCAGAAGGGACCAGAAGGTTCTGGAACGCCCTATGCTACTCTATGGGACAGGTTCTGGGTTTGACAGTTAGGGCAGTTGGTAGCCACCATTTTGTGACTCCAACTATATTCCTGTCAGAACAGGCCTCTAGGCCTGAGGTGAAAAACTATGAGGGGAAAAGAACACCTATCCCCTTGACCAACACCTAGAAAAACTAGTGGACACAAAAATTAATAAAGGTATGAGGGGCAAAAAGGGGACAAAATAAATAATAAATTGGAGGGACTACGCAAAAAGCCAGACAGGTCTAACACCAACCAAGCCGGTTTTTGACCGGCGCACTCAACTAAGGCTGTGATCCTTGCAGTCCTGGACACTTTCAGAGCAACACAGACAGGGGTGACCACCAGGCTCTGGTGCTCCTGGATCTGTCGGCCGCGTTCGACACGGTCGACCATAACATCTTGTTGAAACGTGTCGAGCAGGCTGGCCTGCGAGGATCCGCACTCAGTTGGATAGAATCTTTCCTTGCTGACCGTACCCAATCAGTTAGGCTCGGAACCTTCACTGCCCCCAAGCTCACTTCCACCACCAGGTGGGAGCAGTGGTGTGCACCTGTTTCAACGCATTTTTTACAACGCACTACTGTTACAACGCATCCATTACAACGCGGATACTGTTACAACTCATGTTTTTACAACGCATTTTTTTACAACGCAGGTACCTTTACAACGCATACCATTACAACGTAAGTATTGGTAAGTATATAGTTATTTTTTTAATGTTATATGTTTGGGGTAAAGGGGTATTTTTAGGGGTTAGGGTCAGTTTTGGGTTTTAGGGTAAAGGGGTATTTTTAGGGTTCAGGGTCAGTTTTCAGTTTTTGGGTAAAGGGGTATTTTTAGGGTTCTGGGTCAGTTTTCAGTTTTTGGGTAAAGGGGTATTTTTAGGGTTCAGGGTCAGTTTTCAGTTTTTGGGTAAAGGGGTATTTTTAGGGTTCAGGGTCAGTTTTCAGTTTTTGGGTAAAGGGGTATTTTTAGGGTTCAGGGTCAGTTTTCAGTTTTTGGGTAAAGGGGTATTTTTAGGGTTCAGGGTCAGTTTTCAGTTTTTGGGTAAAGGGGTATTTTTAGGGTTCAGGGTCAGTTTTTAGTTTTTGGTTAAAGGGGTATTTTTAGGGTTCAGGGTCAGTTTTCAGTTTTTGGGTAAAGGGGTATTTTTAGGGTTCAGGGTCAGTTTTTAGTTTTTGGGTAAAGGGGTATTTTTAGGGTTCAGGGTCAGTTTTCAGTTTTTGGATAAAGGGGTATTTTTAGGGTTCAGGGTCAGTTTTCAGTTTTTGGGTAAAGGGGTATTTTTAGGGTTCAGGGTCAGTTTTCAGTTTTTGGGTAAAGGGGTATTTTTAGGGTTCAGGGTCAGTTTTTAGTTTTTGGGTAAAGGGGTATTTTTAGGGTTCAGGGTCAGTTTTCAGTTTTTGGGTAAAGGGGTATTTTTAGGGTTCAGGGTCAGTTTTTAGTTTTTGGGTAAAGGGGTATTTTTAGGGTTCAGGGTCAGTTTTCAGTTTTTGGGTAAGGGGTATTTTTAGGGTTCAGGGTCAGTTTTCAGTTTTTGGGGTACAGGGTAAAAATAAATTACATTTAATTTTAAATTAAATTATTTAATAGTAAATAAATTAAATTAAATTACATTGCATTATTTTTGGGGTTGAGGGTCAGTTTTGAGTTTTTGGGGTACAGGGGTACAGGGTAAAAATAAAGTTATATTTTTTTTAATTTTCAATAATTAATTTAAATTATATTTCATAAAATTACTTTACTTTATTTTTGGAGTTTAGGGTCAGTTTTCAGTTTCTGGGGTACAGGGGTACATGGTAAAAATAAAGTAATATTAATTTAAATTTAAAATAATTAACGGAAATTAAATTATTTAAAATTACATTAAATTATATTTTTAAAATTAAGTTACTATTATATTATTAATATTAACATATACTTACCAATACTTACGTTGTAATGGTCTGCGTTGTAAAGGTACCTGCGTTGTAAAAAAATGCGTTGTAAATACATGCGTTGTTACAGTATCCGCGTTGTAAAAAACGCGTTGTAACGGTATGCGGAGTAAAAGTCCGCGTTGTAACATCATATATCCGGGAGCAGTGATCTCCAGTTTTTACCAATTACGGAAAATCAAAAAAAATCGCCCACCTGCTGACTCATTCAGCCCTCATACAGGTGGTGATAGCTCTGGTACTCTCGCGGCTCGACTTTTTGAACTCAATCTACCTCGGTTTGCCAGCTCGTCTGATTTTTAGCTGCTGTGAATCTAAGATATCCTGATCCTCTCGGCCCCTGTCTGATCCTATGGTGCCAAGATCTCGAAAGCTTGGGTCCTCTGATTTTTTAATTCTCAAGCATGAAGTGCTGAGACTAAGATCTTTAATCCTTGAGTGCTTTGTTTATTTGTTTATTTAATGAGTTTTATATAGCGTAAACTAGACCCAAAGGTATAAGAGCACTTTACATGAGCACCAGTTGCGTTACAGACTGACACATTCATTTTTGATAGGCACGGGGAGATTAAGTGATTTGCCCAGAATCACAGGATGTTGAGGGTCCCTGCCGAGACTCGAACCCGGTTCCCCAGCTCTGAGGTTGGCAGCTCTAGCCGTTAGGCCACTTCTTTGCTTCTGAAATGCTTTAGTTATGGTATGCTCCAGAGCAAGAGCCTCCCTTCTACTGCAGTGGTCATATATCCGCTCTTAAGAGTCTTGCTACTGAAGTGCTCTGATATTAAGTTGCTCTGACGTTACAATGCTCCTATTCTTAAGTACTCTGAACTTTGGGTTTTCTGATCTCATCTTCAGGCTACTCTGGTCGCCAAACCTTTTACACTTTTATCATGGCGTGTTCTGATTCTAATGTGTTCTCATTGCATGATTCACTAATGAAGAGATGCTCTGAGTCTGTTTGCTCTGATCGTTGTTGTAATAAATTGTATTAGTATTTGTGGTGGCCGACTGCCCACTTAAAGGAACATTCGCAGCCCTTGTCAGCGAGAAGGCTTGAAGTCACAAAGTAAACCTGCGCTCAACCCCCTGTTGCTATGGCACAGAGCAGACAAGCTTAACTTAGAGGCAATGGGTAGAGTATTTATGCAGTACCAAAACAGTGACAAAGACAAAATGGATTAGCCCTCCGTCTACGCCAAGTCGTCACAGGCTTGGTGCATCGAGACCAGACGGGTTTCCTACCAGACTAGGCGACCAGACAAAACTTACAGAAGACCCACAATTGGCTCATGGAGGTGCAGGACCGTGATGATCCCCACATGTTCCTCTCCCTAGACGCTGAAAAAGCGTTTGACGCTGTACACTGGCCCTTTTTTGAGGCTGCTCTAGTCAAGTTTGGAATTGGACCCAAGTTCGAGCAATGGATTGGACTCCTCTATGCGGACCCCCGAGCGCGGGTTAAAGTGAATGGACTATTGTCTGATGACTTCTCCATCAAAAGGGGAACCCGGCAGGGATGCCCGTTGACCCCCCTACTTTTTGCCTTCACAATAGAAATAGTAGCGTGCGAGATTCGACAGAAAAGGGAGATACGGGGTTCCAAATTACACAGACTGACACGGGGGAAGAAAAGATTTCACTCTATGCGGACGATATCTTGTTATTTGTTACCCGACTGGATAGCACAGTCCCTGACTTGATTGAGCTTCTGGGCAAATATGGGTCCTTCTCGGGCTATGCCATAAATTGGCATTAATCGGTCTTATATAGCCCAAGAGCAAAGGAGACTTGGCCGTCTCTTCCTGGGGCCCTTCAGGTAGTGCAGACAGGATTTACTTATTTGGTGATCTATCTTACCACTGACCTCTCATATCAAAACAATATTCAGCAGGTCATAACGAACTTTGCAGCGGACGCGCTGAGGTGGAAAGCACTCCCCCTCACGTTCCCTGGCCGGGCTGCAATGTTCCAAATGATCACCCTGCCCCGTTTCCTAAATGTCCTCCAAAATGAGTATTTCCCCCTCCCCTGGCAGACATCCCGGGTGATAGAAGTGGAATTGCGCTTCCTGCTGTGGCTCGGGAAGCAATCAAGGATTGCCCTAAATACGCTGCAGCTGAACCAATATAATGGAGGAATATCCTTGCCAGACATTGAGGCCTATTACTGGGCGGAGCATTTGACACTGGGGAATGAAGGGATCCATGTCCCGGCTGATCACCCCACCTATAGGCTAGAGAGGGACACCATGGCACACCGTTCATGCCTATATTTTTCTATATGGGGGGGTTAGGCAGTGGGCGCCTACTACGGGCCACACAAATAATATTGAAGGTCTGGGACAGAGCGACTAAGGCAATGGGCTGGCCACGCAAACCAACTAAACAGACACCGATCTGGCACTGGACTTGGCTGAGGGAACTCTACAAACTTGGGGGCTTGGATGCCATCGGCATCTCCACTATGGGCGACGTGGTGGAGCAGGCAGAACTCAAACATTTCAGGACACTAGCAACGGAGTTTGGTTTACACACTACTCAAATTTTTAAATATGTGCAGCTAAGACATGCCTGAACAGCCAAAAGCTCGCTCTCCTCTCCCCTGCCAGACTATGCCCCGCTAGAGGGACGCCTATTGCAGGAACAGTATTCATCAAGGTGGTTTCTCTAACGTACAGGACACTGAATAATAACATACCAGACAGACTGGGGAAGCTGAGGGAAACATGGCAACAGAACCTGGGCACGCTAGAAACAGTGGACTGGGAGGCGGCCCTGATGTACCAAGGGGAAGTGGCGATTAAATCCCGCCTTTGACTCATCCAATACAAGATATTACACAGGGTGTATTATGACAGGGTCCGGCTCCACCGCATGGGCCGAGTCAGCGAACCTTACTGCCTGCGTTTCAGACAGCCACAAGGGGACTTCTATCATACTATCTGGGACTGCCCCGTCATACACACATACTGGGTACACGTATTAGGAGAACTGAGCAAAGTATTGGACGAAACATTACCTCTAGATCCTACATTTGTACTGCTGGGCATAACCGGAAATGTTGACTTAGGCTGTCCGCAGCTTATTTTTGCACTACTGGCACTGGTGGTAGCGAAACAAGACGTGGCCCGCACCTGGGTGGCGTCACTGCCTCCCCAATTAGGAGAATGGAAGAGGAGAATGGACATGCAGCAGAGAGAGTTACATACAAAGTGAGAGGGTGCCGGCGGAAGTTCCATAAGGTGTGGGGGAAATGGAGAAAATGTTATGGATTGGATGCATGGCTGGGAGCCAACCATTCTAACACTGCTTCTGGACCTGACTGGGTTTCTGATGGGGAGGAACTGGGCCTGTGTCCCCAACTCTCTGGGAAGACGAGGAAGATAGGGAGGACCCGGCTAGATCTGAGACCTGTGAGGAGAACGCATGTCTCCCCGGTCCATGGAATAAGGGGGGAGATGTGTCTTTTGATGTGGGCAGCGTGTAGATGTTTTGGCGGGGTTGTGATTACATGTGACATGCTAACTGTTTTGTATTGGTTGAAAATGCAAATAAAAATATTAAAAAAACAAAGACAAAATGGAAAACAACAAAATTCCCAAAACAAATTTGAAAAATAGGGTAAAATGTAATGAACAATATGACCTAATGCAATAGGGGTACCGGAGATATGAATTTTTAAAGTTTTTAGGAAAAATAGCGACAATATGCACAAAGTACCAATGATAGTCAATGGCCACAGGAGACTAGAACCTAGGGACAATTTGACGCTGACTGTGATGGTGCGCGGACCGGATACATCAAGCAGGGGTACATTTCTAAAGTGCCAGAGAACCCTAGCAGAGGCACGTGGAAGCTGACAGGGTGTTAGGCAGAGGTCAGACAGCAGGGACCAGTCCAGGTCCTGTTGCCACAGGTCAGCTGGGTAGTTGCAGGCAAAGGCCTCTTTTAGCTTGTTGTGCCCCTATAGCTTTAACAAGAGGTCAGCGTTATGATCCTTAGAGTCACCGTCTTTGTCCTGGGTACAAGTGAGTCCTTTCAAGGTCCTTCTCCGGTCACAGACAGCAAGTTCGGTACTCTTCTGATCTTCCTCAGGTCCAGGAGTGTTCAATAGTGGGTGCCTGGATATGAAACACGTAGGCCAGGCATGAGAGAGTGTGTGGGAATGATTCATGGGCCACTCTATACAGTGGGTAAACGTTCCCAGGGCCAACCCTACCCACCTTGGGCGTTTAAGAAGGTGAAAGTGTAGTGTAGTTCCTAGTTTTCCACTAGGCCCTGCGCATTGGAATAACATAAACAGTAGTATCGACGTGGAACTGCGGATATTCCAGGCCTCCACTGACTATGCTAAACTTAATTGGGTTGTGTTACCAACTAGCTCAGAGGTCACTGGAAACTTTCTTCTCTGCATAGGAAGTGATCAGCTTCCTTGGCACAGACAAGAAGGGATTCAGCTTTCCAACAACCGTGCAACATGACAACTTTGCTCCTCAGATCAAGAGTCGATCTCTAGGGTCGTGTGAAACAATAGACATAGATTTCACTCAGTCAGTCTAGTGCAGTTTACTTTCACAGTATGTAGAGAATAGAGAGACGGGCGTGTATCAATAAAGGGTTAACATTTATTGAACAGTCTTTCTTCTCATACAAGAGAAATGTATTGCCACAATTGCAATAACTGTTATTATAAAAAGTACGTACAGTAAGATAAGTATTGCGAAATAGAACTGTAAAAGCATTGATATGGTTTCTTAGCCATACAATGGTTTAAAAGTAATAAAACATATATACAGTCATATATACATTAGGCTAACATACTCAACTGGTGCTTCTAACTAAGCCTACCCCAGTGTGCCTGACCTAAGCCTAACACGTGAGAAGGGGAGTAAGTAAGTAGCTTAAGTTAAGTTGGTTTTGCCAAGGTTTGTTTCAAGAATTCTCGTCTAAGGGTTTAGTCAACACCATACCTCTGAATAGAATGATGGAGGATTGGTATCTCCTTCAGGGGTCTCTCTCGATATCCCAGTCACCTGCGAGGGTAAACTGGAAGCGCCGGGACTGGATTTCTCTGCACGAGAAAGGCAGCGGCTTCTCTCAGCGCGTCGAGGAAGGAGGGGTGACAGCGTCCGCGGGCAGCTGGAATCTGCTGGATGTCTTCGCAGAGGACGGCTGTTCGGCTCCTCAAGCGTACTGCACCATAGGTCGCGCTGTAGCGGCGATAATGGTAATCAGTAGCTTCACCACCACAGGATAGCAGGCTGCAGCGACAGAGTGCTAGTTTTTACCAACACGGGGTCATGCAGGCAGCTGGCATCAGCAACATGTTCGCTCATTGCTTAAGGCAACGTTGGTAATATTTATACCTGACAGGTGCCGGGTTTGACGCAAGTTTGCTGGACATAAGACGTCAATTAAAGATGTCACTAGGAAGTGATAGTTATCAGTTGCTCATTAGAGTTCCATTACTAATCAAAACATAGCAAGCGGGGATTTCCAGGTTTGCTAAGTTTTTATCTTGTTGAAGAACTCGGAGTGTTATCTAGGAATATCAGATAGTGACTGCTGCTCTGTCATTGCACTAATTGGTCGCAAAGGAAGTAGCAGAGAGTCATGCTGGAATGTGGCTCTGTGGCTCTGCTCGTGTGAGGCCAGAGATGACTTTACAGAAAATCGCACTTGAACGGTTATGCCAATATAGGGAATAAATGGATTTATAGCCGAATAGGGGCATAAGGTCACAGTATCGATCAGGAACCTAGATAAGCACATGACAAAAGTATTCTGTCATACTGTATTTGGGCAATGAGGGCCGGGTGTGTATGTGTGTGGAGAATGTACTAAGGTAATCATAGTGTCCTCCCACATATAACACTAAACTCCAGTTTGGGGCAGTCACTGCATCCCAATAAATCCAGAGACAGAAGCCTGGTATAATAAAGCAGTGTTTCCAGCAATCAGACAGTAGATACACAAGAATTGTTTTGGAATCTTGTTTCTAATTCTTTCATGTGCATCCCAAGTATTAGATTTAAAAATCCAGAGATAGAAGTCTGGTAGAACAAAGCTGGGTTTTCCAACAATCAGACAGTCAGTAGATACGGAAGAACGGTTGTGACATCCTGTTTCCTGTTTTTCCAAACGTATCCCCAGTGTTTTATGAAGCCCCAGCGGACCTCTCAAGCAACTTTTGACATTCAAGCAGGATTTTACACTGTAATGTCATAAAAGATGCTCACAGTCCCCCCCAGCATATTTTGTCAGGTTCAGAGATGTCGTCTCTACCTATGCAGGTAGAGATAACCCCTCTACCAGTTTTTATTCTTTTGGGAGGCACTTCACACCCATTCAAAGCTATTCAAATGGCTATTACTGTCCTGCAGTAGTCAGAGAGCAAATGCAAATGGGCCATCAGAGGCTTTGAACAATGAAAAGGTAACTTTCTAAAAGTACCTTTTCCTTAAGATTGATCAAAGAATCAATGTCATCATTTAATTGGATTTTTAATAACTATTTAAAATAGTTGTTACATAATTTTTCTAATTGTTTCCTACCCCAAATTAGCATTATTAAATGTAATAATGTAACCCAGTGTTTTCCTATGGAACAGACAGCCTTGCTTCTATTAAATTAGGTTTTAGGTTTTGTCATGGTAATCACGTTTAACATGAAATTCCTACATGTTCTACCTTTAAATACCATTTATCCTGCCTTATGGGCAATAAGGCCTACATAGGTGCAACTTATAAATATTTAAAATGTAGGTTTTTGTTGGATACGGAACAGTTGGGCACCCTGAGGACTTCGAAGGGATTTGACAAGTGGGATATGATTGAAATCACAAAGATCGGGGACCTATGGTAAAAGGGTGACGTGGTGACATTTGCCTTTCTGCAACAGAAGTATGAGCTAGCAGACACTGAGTACTTTTGGTATCTGCAGTGCGACAGGCGCTTATGTCAGGTCTACCAAAGGGTGCCTCTCCCCCGGAGTCCTCGCCATTGGAGGATAGGTTGCTTAATGGACATTTGCCAACAAAAGCGATATCCCGGACCTACAAAATGTTGATCAATAATACCACTGATCCTCCTAGACTGACAAGGGAGCGCTGGGAAGGAGATGGGCTGGAACTTGATGATAAGGAACGGCAAGGTGCAGTGGCCTCCCCGCGAGAGGTTACGATCTCCTCTAGATTGTGCCTGGTTCAACTCAAAATCCTCCACAGAGTATACGTCTCTGGGCCTCAACTCGTGAGTATGGGAAGAGTAGATGACGGAAAGTGCTGAAGACAGTGTGGTCAAGTAGGCACATTCATGCATATAATATGGGAATGTGGGTGCATCCAGAATTACCGGAAGAAGATACATGATTGTATTAGAGAGGTGCTTGTGTTCGGCATTAGACCTGAAGCCAAAAGGCGCCTTTTAAATGTCTGGGAACCCACTTACTTCAATAGAAAAGACCAAACATGGGTCACGTTGGGCCTAATGGTCGCAAAAATAAATATCGCTCAATTGTGGGGAGCTGGGGTATCGCCTTAAATCGAGACCTGGAAGGCAGATATGGACTGGTGTATGGCCAGAGAAAAAAACTGAATATGTTGCAAGTGGGTGCCCTAAAAAATGGTCCTCTAAATGGAGCAAATGGAATGCTTATCGGGGCAATATATGTGTCCCACCAACTATTCCCTCATTTGAAGAACCGTCTACACCATAATTGTTGTAACTTATTATGTATCCTAGTCTGATTGATTGTTAACACCTGTATCTGTGTAATCAATCTTGCATTGTGTCACTTCCTGTACACAGGAATGTCAATACTCAACTGTTTAATAAAAAGAATTATAAAAAAACAATAAAATGTAGGTTTTGACCAGTCAAAGGGTTATTTTGACAGTTCGAATATGCAGTTTAAAACTTCACAGCCAGGCTACAAATTGTCTGCCTGCAGTCATGTGTGCACTGTCACTGTTATTGGTGATGCAAAGGGCGCTGCAGTCTACTAGTGACATTTAACTCAATGGTTCTAAGTGCACTTTGTACTATTTACTAGTGACTTATAGGTAAGTTAAATGTGCCAATTAGGAGTATGCCAATTTCATCATGTTGAAAGGGGAGCATGGGCACTTTATAATTGGTTAGCAGGAGTTGAGTGCACAGAGTTCTACAGCAACAAAAAGTATAGGGTTGAGTAAAAGGTGAAAAATCTGTGGTGACCCCCCAGAAAAGGCAAATTTCCTCCAATAGCATATTTTGCTCCTGCGGAGCTCATTACAGAGTGCTCAGATGCCGAGATGTTCTGATATTTGGGTGTCTAAAGTCTTGGATGATTCGATCTCTGATCTTGCTGTAGATTGTTCTTATCCTTATATGCACTGAATGTTAGGTTGTCTGAATCAGGGTTGCACTGATCATTGAGTGTGCCACTCATGGGTTTACCCGATTCTTAAGAACTCGGATAATAGTATTGCTCCAGAGTGTGATGCTGTGTTTTTGGCAGGTTAATTTCTAGAGTACTCGGATATCAATTACTCGACATTCCAATGCAAGTGTGCTTCGAACAAGGGAAGTCAATTTTAGCATATTCTGGTCTCTGATCCTAAATTGCCCTAATCTTATGGTACTATAGCCAATAACTAAACTGGCTAACTCCTAGTTGTAGATACTCTAGTTGTTGAACCTGTGTTGCTCTCATTTTGGCATTTTATAATCATGGGATGCACTTTTCTACTAGACTCTGATTATATGAGGGTACTCTGATCTTGAGGTGCTTGATTCTGAAAGGCTTTCATCCTGGACTGCTCTGTGCCTCAGGTGGTCGGATCATCAGTTCAGAACTTTGGTTTCTGTGATACAGATGCTGAAACCTTTGGGTACTTCAAGTCTTAGGTACTCTGGTCTCTGATCCTGGGGCACTCTGATGGTGGGGTGTTCTTTAGTATTCTCTTCCTGTGGAGGTTTCAATTGTCAGTGCTCTGATCCTGCAGTGTCCTGAACCTGGCAAGGTATGATCCAGATGTGCCAGGATCTCTGATCCTGTGCTGTTCACACTCTGAAGTGGACAAGAATGCGCTGATCCCTGGACACACTCTGAAGTGGACAAGAATGCGCTGATCCCTGGACACGCCAATTCTGCAATGCTCAATCCTGGGTTGTACTGGTGTCTGTTGTTGAAGTACTTGTCCAAAATGCTCTGAAATGTGGTCCGATAATTTATCCTGGTGTTGTTTGAATCCGTGATACTCTAAGACAGCATTGTTCTGAGTAAGAGATACTCTACCCCATTGTGTTCGTCTACCAGGATGCATCCTGGACTGAGTGAAGAGATGAAAGACATGGTTGCCATTTGCCAAGCTTCCCTATCATTTCAATTCACTGCTGATCAGAGTCAGGAGAATACTGGGTAAGTTTGCACCCACATTATGCTTAGGCAAATTGTGCACCAATAAATCAGATGCTTTCTCTGCCATCAGGGTGGCATCCCCTTGTAATTTCGTTTCGAATGTAAGAGTTACACCAAGCGTGCATGACCACCGGGTCATGATGAACAGACACAAATTATTCAGTACAGTTAAGAGAAGACCACCTAAGTACTTACCTTAAATGCAAGTAGGTGTTGTAAGACAAATGGGAATTGAAGAAACAGAAAAGGATAAGGCCCCTTGTAGAGTTACTCCTGTCGATATTATGTGCCATAACTGTGGTTAGAGAAAGTGCTGGTTTACTGAGAACTGTTTTAAGCGTACTAATAGCGGTAGAAGCACCTCTTTTTCTGAAGAAGTCATCTTTGATTCTGAACACCTAAACAATGTCAGAAAGGAGACTAATGTTCCTCAAAAATACAAAAGCTCCAGAGCGATGGCTGGTCTTACTTGATTGCCGTGAGGCACCATGAAATGCTAGCTGAGATCTTGTGTGTGCGGGCTTTAAATCTTCAGATACCAAATCAGTTGCTTGAGGGAAAGAAGGCCAACTTGTGCTCCCAGTGCACCACCTCCTCCAGACCCTTTTCCCCAAATGACTAATGAGATCTAGGAGGAGATTGAGGGAGGGAGGAGGACAAGTTAGATATAATGATTTTCCGAACGGAGATGCTAGGGGTCGCCAATTAGTTGGGCTTGGGAATGGTGGAGCACCAGCCGATGGGCAGGCTGAGCTGATGGGATACAAGCGGGGACACCTCGAGTAGGAGGAGAACAGGTGGGCATAGCAGGTGGCAGCAAGCGTGTAGTAAATGTGAGGGCTAGATGAGAAGCTGACACAAAGCGCACCACTTACCGCTTATGAGACTCGCCATTCAGAAATGTAGGCTCAGAATAGTCTGCAGCCAACTGGTAAGCGAAGGGATTGAGATCCTGAGTTGTGCCCAGCACATTAGGCGAACGCCAACCCTAACAATGATGATCGCAAGAACTTCAGTGTTTTTTCCCAAATTCAACCTGTTGCCTCTTGCACTTACGGCAGTATCTACATCCCAGAAAAGGGCGACGAGTCACTTGTAGATGTCCCGATCTCGCGATTATTTCTTGGCAATTCTCCAAAGCGTGAGAAAATTCCTTGAAGTTTAAGGAAGAATTGAAAACAGTTTTTGAATTCTATAATCCTAATTGGGCAAAGGTAATTAATGACTGCATGCTATCACACCTGGCGCATTCAGAAACCGCCTGGATGGCAACCCGAAAAGGCAGCAATATCACAGAGGGAGAGTGCTGCCTTGATTACTGCTAGGGATGCTTGGTTGAAAGCAATCTTAAAGTCTGTCCTACCAAAACTGTCTGGACCACAGTTAGCAACTGTAACCCCTTCTGATTTCTCAGTTCAATTGACTGATATATTTGATGATCAGTCGGGCATTGTAAAATGCTGCTGTTGTTCACAGGTTATTACCAAAGGTATAAGCCGTTGAGAACCATATGTGTGGGATGGCAAAACAAAAACGTGGCTGAAATGGATTCTGTGGGAAATCACTGTGCACTTGTTCAAGAACCGATGCAATTGTTTCAGCAGACAGTACTAGGAGGAGGCGGAGCGGGCAGAGTGACCGAACAGCAGAGAAGGAGAGAGACTGATCTTCCCAGTAACTCCCCCTCTTTTAAATGTGGTCAGCTAGGACATTGAAAACGAGAATGCCCAAATCTAACCCAGGGCTGTATACATCAGTCCGAAGCCTGCTTTATCTCTTCTTCATTCAAATAGATACATATATTTTAGGACAGTCCGAGGGGAGTTGACTGACACTTTCATCCTAGTACAGGGTTCTCCAAAGTCGGCCCTAAGGGCCGGATCCATGTCAGATTTTTTGTATATCCCCATTTAGTGGTTATCTTAAAAATCTGGTATGGATCCGGCCCTCCAGGAACGACTTTGCAGAACCCTGTCCTAGAAGACCAGTGAGGGTTTTATGAGCAACACGGAAAGCTTACTGCATGCCTTCTTGATGCCAGTGGCTCTGCTCTAGAAACTCCTGAGTCTTCCTCCCAATAGATTAACACAAAACAGAAGGCCTGGTCGACGGTTGAGACCTTCCTGCGAACTGGGACCGAGGACATCTTGTTCCATAATCCAATCCTAGATTTTTGGCAGCAGAAAGAGGCAAAACACTTTTTGGATGCAGTCTATAATGGTCTGCAATTGCTTGGTTGAGATAGGTTGCCTTTTCTATGGATGGGTAAAACTACTATGCCCTTCCAAAAAGCAGGAATGGGTGCCCCATCAGTGATGGCATTAGCAATGGCTAAAATATAGCTGGCCAATCGTCCAAATCAGATAAGAATATGTCAGCTGGAACACCATCGGGTTCTGCGCTCGGCACCGCGAGACAGCGTTTAGGGACTCGATGATATCAGTGATAGCAAACGTGGGCATGACACAGGAGGGAGGCGGAAGGACTTCGGTGGTAGCCTGTGTTGGAGTGGTAGAGTCACCAAGTCAGATGAAGCAGCGTTATTTGATGGCTCCAATGTGGCTTAAGTGCACCACATGCGACTAATTGCCAGAATTTGGTTGAATTTGTGGCTGAACATACGTCCAGAAGGGCCCTCCACCTCTGTTCATCCCAGTCCCATTTAGCATTAGAAACGGTCATCTTGTAGGCCTTCCTCTACAGGGGAATGTGGACCAGATCCTTAGATTTGATGGCTGTAACTAGGGAATGATTGAGTTTGAGACATTCTTTATTGAACCAGGATCGATTCTTATCAGTACTTTTCCTGTTGCGTGAAACAGGGATGGTGAAATTACCTAAAATGCGCTCAAAGGGGGCCTTATAAATATGCATTCAATTGGTCTGGTGTGTCAAACTGGTTGACCTCAATTTGAGCGAGGACTGTTTTAAGGTCCATATCTACGACAGATAATATATCAGGAACAGCAGCTACCTGATGTCATTTTAGGTGATGTTTGTCAGCAGTGAAGGTAATATCCATGGTCTAAGAGGGCAGATCAAGATCTGAAGGGATGCTCTCACAAAAGGCCTGGGTGGTCAAAGAGAGGGGGTTGTTATTGCTTTCTGATCTTTATAAAACAATCATATCGATTACAGATGGCCACAGCCTTGAGTCGACTAATATGTAATCCATTTGGCTTGCGTGATGTGGCTTGTTGTAAGTGTGGACACCTTTTAAATCAGATTTAGTTCTACCATTAAGGGCCCTGAGCCCGTGCTCCACTTTAAGTGCCTTTAATAGGAGAGCGGCTTTTGTCCATCTGTTTATTGGTGAAATGTCTAACAAAGGAATAGCCCAAGCATAATCTTCATCCCTGGTTAAATAAACGTCATCATTGGCGAGTGGCTTGAATGTTATGCTCAAGTCACTCGCTACAATAGGACGGTATTAGTAAAAGCACTGTTCAAGAAAGTTTTCAAGCACCTGTTGCGTTTGTAAAACCATACTGTTCCTGACCCCTCCTACATAGACATTATAGATGGTTATTCCGTGGTTACTTCCAGTGTTCAACTGATACCCAAGATGTCAAGAGAAATAATGTTAAGTTGACGTATTCAACAGTTTAGTGAGACTCTAACCCATATGACTAGACCCCAGAGGCTCTACCCCTCTGGCTAGGAATTGCAAGAATGAAACAACTAAGATAACCTGGCCTGTGGATTGAATTCAGAGGCCAGGCTTCTTGTACTAGATATATATCATGATTGTCCATACATTGGTTCCAATCTGGAAGGGTTACTTTGGATCTAAGTCCTGTCACATTCCAGGAGACAAAGAGAAGCTCGCTGGGCTTAGAAGATGGAGGTCCCTTGTGTATAGCACATCACAGCTGGACTGGGAACCGAAACTGGCCCTGACAAACACCTCGGCCGGCCCCTAGGCGTGCTAGTTTGGAAGCACCACTCCCATCTCACCGCTGCAGCTTTTCTTACATTGGGCCGATATTGCAGCTATGTTATAAAACCACCCACGGTAGCAAAAACGGCCTCCCAAGGTCCAAAACCAGTCCCCACCCCAGCATCCCACTGGGTATATGCCCGGTGCCAACTACAGCCATTCTGGCCCTGAGTCCCATTACCAGACATCTCAACTGCGATTACACTATTGGACACGGAAGGGACGTAATTGTGAGGACCACTAGAGGAATATTCACTAGCAAGCGATGGATTAAAGTTAATATTAGACATGATCAACACCTTGGAGAAACAGGAATGAGTTGGATGGTCAGACCCGTAGCATCCATTGGACAGTCAGGCAGAGCAGAATTGAACGTAAGCAAGATTGATGGGTCAGAAGGTGGAACAGCCGCCCCCTGAGTCAGTCATTATCACTAAGATGTGAGGTGGAATTGACATACACCATAGGGGATCTCTCGTCAGGGAACTGTACTGTCTTGGATATTTAAATTAAATACTGGAATGACTAGGGGGGGCTTGCCTGACATCAACCATTGCTTTGGACGTGAGAATTAGTTCTATCATGTCAAAGTTGGAATCAGGGATGACTATCTTTTTGACACTGACAATGTCATCTCAGATAAGTGAATGACAACCCCTGACGTAACGTATCCAGTGTGTCACTTTGTTCTTTATATATTTTTCCTCTTCATGGCTAATTTATTGGGTCAGCTTAGGACAGGGGCCTCCAAACCTTTCATTAATAATAGCTACTTATGTTCAATGAAGGTCATCCTGAGCTAATAATAGTATAAGTATTATAATAGTGGCCATTTCAGACATGATTACATTAGTTGTCTTCATATGCAAGATGACTAACAGTGATCTCATCAGTGCATCAGGCCGGGTTTCCTGCAATAATTTTAACAAGCCATTTATCAGTTTGGAATGCCTCTACATCAGAGGTCTTCAAACTGTGGGGCGTGACTCCCAGGGGGTCGCAAATGCTTCTGCAAGTAAATGTTATGAAGATGGTCTGGAAGTGCAGCGATGTTTATTTGCTGCATTTCCAGGCTGTCTCAATTTACTCGGAAACCCTTGAAGTGAGATCCGAGTGCCGTGGAGCCGTATGTCAGTGAGTGTGCTGCTGTGGGCTTGGCTATGCAGTGTCTGGAGTCTTATCTCTGGCACACCCGAGTT
Source organism: Lissotriton vulgaris (assembly GCF_964263255.1). Classification (NCBI taxonomy): domain Eukaryota; kingdom Metazoa; phylum Chordata; class Amphibia; order Caudata; family Salamandridae; genus Lissotriton; species Lissotriton vulgaris. The sequence continues at coordinate 1,326,669,125 of NC_141694.1, forward strand.
TTCACAGGTCTTTAAAGACCATTTGTATATTTACATACCGTTGTATGCCTCTGTTATTTTTCTGGTTCCAGAACCCCCTATTCCTTACATTTGTATTTTACATGTACTAGTGTGAGCATGCATTTCATGAAAAGGAATATAAAGTAGAGTTGCCAAAAGAAAAATTCCAGCCATATGTTGTTTAAAGAACCTGCAAAGACCTCGTCTTGACACTAAACAGGGTCATAAATAAAAAGTATCTATTCATTTGTAATGTGACATTTCTGTCTTTGTTCCCTTTAATTATCGGTCAGGAATCATTCAGGCAGCCGTAGGACACAATTAAAAGTGCTTTCTATTTATATTTGCTGTTCGAAGTGCGTACCTGTTTATTTTTGTACTGTCTGTGACATCAAAATAATGAGCTGGCAACCCTAATCATAAGACTGGAAGTTTGTTGCAGGATCAGCACATTATTTATTTCCTCCACCCTCGACTCCTGAATAATGCCATAATAGCAATATATTAACTTATATCTGGAACCCTGCGCCATCATCAATAACATGCTGAGTTACTTCAAGTGTCTGGGAATGCACCCTGCATTCAGACAAATCACTCCTCGTTCTCCCCCTTCACTTTCATGCTCACCGTGCACTCACAGCTATCACAATGCTCTCACACTGATCACATGCACTCACACCATTCACCAGCTCACCCTACACTCACAGCGATCACTCTGCACTGACAATGCACTTGCGCTGTTCACCCTGTACCTCACCCAACAGTTTAACGAGTACACTACTCACCCCGCACTCATGTGAAACTTCACTCACCTGTCCCCCTCACTGCTCAATCTGCAATCTCACTCAAACAAGTCCATCACTAACCATGCATTCATTCGTCCCACTCTGCACTTACATCCGCACCCAAAATCATATGGTCACCTCACTTACCCTGCAGTCACTCCTTTTACCCTACTCTCTCACTGTCTCATCGCTCACCGTGCACTCACATGGGCACTCCTACCACCCACACAGCGCATAGGGTTAATGTGCCTGCTACAAAGAACGGGTGCCATGTGGATCACAGAACTGAGTCTGAGTAAACTATGAGTAGAGCTATTAAAAAATTAAATGTTTGTCTGAAAAGGGCTATAAAGAGATGAGGTGCATTGCTGGTGAGTAGCAGTGAGGGAATTAATGGAGGAGAAAATGGGGGAGGGGTGCCAAAAAAAGACTGTTACACCGTGTGCGGCCAGTGCTAGGGCCAGCCCTGGCTGGGAGTGTTAGCCCCCCGAAGTTTGGGTCTAGTTGCGCCCCTGGTGTGCTGGCAGGGTCAAAGAGGTTACTAAAAATAAAATAAAAAGCCTACTTGTGTTGTGTTTTCACAGTCTTGCAGGTGTGTATAAAATAATGCAATAACAACGTATTTGGATAATAAATGCAAGTTAAACTAACTGGTGATAACAGCACTCTTTTAGGTTATGAAACCTCAGTTAATGACTACCATCACTGCAGATGTCTGTGTGTGTTAAAGCTAAGCGACACATAATTGAACCCTAGTTGGTGTAGAGAAATAGTGACCTTTGTATTTATAGTCAGGGCCACTGGAATTATGCAATTGTGCGGTTTGGGCATTTAGCGCATAGTTATGGATTTCCCGCATTTGCCACATAATCCATTGTCTGCTACATAATTTGCAGATTTAAAAAAAATCTTGTTTCTAGCTCAAATGGTTCAAAAGTTACTAAAAATGCAGCAACACATTACCTCACAGTGGAAGGCCCTTTCTAAAGGTTGACTGGTCTCCTTTCTGTTGCTTATTTCTATATGTGGGTATTAATGAGGTACTTATGAGGGGCAATACAACCCAGGGCAGTGTGAACAAGTGTACAAATTGCAAAATAATGCAGTAATGCTATGACGAAATATGCAGCATTATGCAGCATAATTTGCCTTTACTTGCTGCAGAATTTAGTCAACTCTGCTGCATAATTTGGCCTTCTCCTGCGGAATAATTCCAGTGGCCCTGTTTATAGTGCTATGAGGTCCCAGCCTGTGGCAGAAAACACTGTGAATATGTAAGTCATTATTTTAAAACAATATTTACATACTCTAAGCTAGGTTGCTGCATCTGTATCCAATGTAGACATTTTTGTAAGTGTCTCCCCTATTCCAGATCTCGGCTGATAACACCCTTACATTACATCTCAAAAAGAATACATCTTGCCACCATGAAGCCTTAAGCAGAGCCACTGGAATTATTCAGAAGAAGAGGACCACCTTATGCGGCATGTTTGACTAAATTATGCAGCAAGAAAAGGTAAATTATGCAGCACAATGCGCCACATTTTGTGGTTAGCATTACTTCATTATTTTGTCATTTTAACTCAAGGTAACGTTGTCAGGGGAAATAGTTCACCTCATTATTACCAGTTTAACACCCAAATACAGCAGTAAGCAACTAAAAGATTACCAGTGAATCTTTGCAAATAGTTCACCTCATTATTACCAGTTTAACACCCAAATACAGCAGTAAGCAACTAAAAGATTACCAGTGAATCTTTGCAAAGGGCCTTCCAATGCTCCAGAACACTTGTCACACGTTAAGTAACTTTTGTTCCTTTTGAGCTAGAATCATGTTTCTTTAGTTCAAATCTGCTGATTATAGAGCAAATGCATTAAACTATAATTATGTGGAAAACACTGCGATGCAGGAACTCATAATTCCAGTGGCCCTGGCTTTAAGTGAATCAATCAATTAATAGCTGGTAAGAAGGCTGTTTTTTTTAACTATCTGCACTACCACCACACGCTTCGCTTTCAGGCAGAGGCACCTCAAAGTTAGTATTAACCATTCAGGGGCAGTCATTTTGTGAAAGCTGAGTCAATGGGGTGGCAGGTAGAAGGCAAGCAGGGTTGCATTCAAATGCAGAGCCCTAATCCCCTCGATCCCTGGGGCCTCACAGTAATGGTCTAGGAGACAGAGGAAAGGAGCGAGATTCATAGATTTTGTCAAAGAGAAGGCCCAGATAGCGAGCACTGTATGGAGACTTATTTTTATGTTTACAAATGGCCAGAGACAGCTTCTTCAGAGATATACCCCAAAGAAGGGGACAATATAAGAGTTTTTTTGGGGACATTCATTAGTGAAGTTGGTACTTCTGCCAAGTTTGTAAGTAGACACTGCTGGTTATCATTAAGGAGGCAGATGCAGCAGGACTGGGGCCCAGGGATTTGAGGGGCCCACTGCATCTCAGTTATGACTGTCTACCTTTAAAAAAGGGGCATTGGAGCTTATTTTCCTTTCAATCATTAGTACCAAGGTGATGATCCATCATGGTGGGGAAGAGGTAAAAGATGCAGAGGAGATAGCCTGCTACTCAGGACTGTGGTTATCATTAGTGCAGCAGGTAGAGTTGCATGGGGTCAAAGAGTGTGAGGGGCTAACAACACCCCAATAATGTGGAGCAGTTTGTTTGGGACAATGTCTGTTTTCGTTTGATGCATTTGCTGTTTTATAAATCTCATATTTAGTGAGGTTCATAAGCTATAGAAAAAGCCTTCTTGAAATCATCTCATAAGCCCGGGGGGGGGTGGGGGGGGGGGAAGAGGAGGGGGCCTAGGGGGGCTCAGAGTAAAAATGTTTGAAGACCTCTGCTCTACATGGATAAGACATAACAACTATAGATGTAATGCAGCTGGCACCAAGGTATTAATATTAGTACTACGTCTTCCCAATGCTACCTGATTTATTTATTTTAATTTTATTTTAAAAGGTTTTATATAGCGCTGGCTACACCCGAGGGTCTCAGAGCGATTTGCATCAACATTGGAGATGAGAGGAAACATAAAATAAACAATACATGAGGCAAATAACAACAAACATCACATGAGAATAAAAGTATAAGCCAAATCTATATATGTATCCAAAGCTCTCCAAACACTACTAGAGATATTAGGGGTAAGACGAGCCTCATCCACCGAAGTATGTGCACTTCTTAAAGAAGAAACCCATGCCCACCAAGTATGATATGATATGGAAGAAAAAGACTTCCATTCCATAAGAATCACCTTAACAGCAACTGTCAATAAAAGATCCAACAATTGTAACTCTAAGGTATCCAACGGCAAAGGCTCTCGGGAAGCTAATGGACCCAATATGATCATGGGAAAGGAAAGCTGGAATTGAGATTGAAAAGTTAACATAAGATGTTTATGTATTAAATCCCAGTAGGGTTATAAAAGTGAACACTTAAAGAACATATGTGGGTAATCACCAGCAGTCAGACCACAACTCCAACAAAGATCATCATCCTTCAGGTTCAGAGAGTGTAAATGCACAGGAGTCCAATGAAGAAGATTGATAGAGAAGAATTTAGATTGAATTAAAGAAGGGACAATTTTATTACGAAGAGAAAGCTTCCCAATCAACTGCCAGGTTCCTGGAGATTTCTGCTCAGTGAGTTCCTTATCAAAATGATGCAACCATTTTTGTTGGGTAACAGTAAGTAAGGCAGAGAAAGTGAAAGACAAAAATGTATAGATTCTTGAAGCGACATGCCCAGATCTAAGCCACAAATGAAACAACGTAATAGTAGGAGAATTGGGCTCCAGACGCAATTTAGCAAGAGCAACTTTTATTTTTAAAAAGGTATAAAAGTCTAAATTAGTGAGAGAGAATTGTTGAGCTAAGGAGGAAAAGGGTAACGGATCATTATTGGAATCATATAAATGACGAACCAGCGTAATCCCCTTAGAAGTCCAGTAAATTATCAATGTGGGATCAATAATAAGCTTAATTCTAGGATTATGCCACAATGAAGACCACCTTGATTTATGAATCGGGGTAGCCACTTTCTTATCAATGGACCTAACTGCTGCAATGGTGTCTAAGATGATTGTACGTGAAAACGGAATAGATAAAGTGGACGTGGTTAAAAAGGAAGAGGTTGGCAAAGGAAAAGAGAGATCTTGCTCAATCAACACCCAAGAAGGCATGTGTCCAGGGGCTGAGGAAAACCATAAAGCACATTGAGAAGCTAAAAAAGCAACTTGGTATTTCTCCCAATCAGGTAAATTACAGCCGCCCATATCATAAGGCTTTCTCAAAGACTTATATGCGATTCTAGCTCTCTTATCATTCCAGAGAAATTTAAATGTAAGGGAGTCAATCTCATGAAAAAAGGAAGAAGACAATTTCACAGGGAGCATAGAGGAAACAAAGTTAATGATAGGAGTAATCATAATTTTTAAGGTTTGGAGACGACCCCACCAAGAAATATGTTTAGGGGACCAGGTGTCCAAAAGATGACGCACTTTAAGTAAAGTTTGAGCCTCGTTGTAAGCCACTGTGTCATAGAGAGTACCACAAAACCAGATCCCCAAATATTTAAGCTGTTTAGATTGCCATTTAAAACCTGCTGTGCCCATATGTGCTGGGAAACAATAAGCATTCAGGGGAAACATTTCCGTCTTATCTCTGTTAAGGTTATATCCAGAGACACTAGAAAAAAGAGTGATAGTATCTGTAATCGCTGGAATAGCTGACACAATATCATCCGAAAAAATGAGAACATCATCTGCATAAGCAGCTGTCTTTATGCAATGCGAGCCAAAAGTAAACCCTCTAATATCTGAATGAAGATCAATTAATCGAAGGAGCGGATCAATAGATAATAAGAACAAAAGCGGAGACAAGGGACAGCCTTGTCGAGTACCTTGGCAAAGACTAAAAGACTCAGACGTAGCCCCATTGACTCTAATATTTGCTCTAGGTTGGGCATATAAAGACATAACCATGTTAACAAAAAATTCACCAAGATTATGTGGACGAAGAACAGCATGTAGAACGGGCCAGGAGACCTTATTAAAAGCCTTCTCGGCGTCTAGGGCCAGAGCAGCTGCTGGAAGATTAGACCACTTGGCTGTACCCAAAATATGGCAAAAGGTACGAATATTGTCCCTAGCAAGTCTACCCTTGACAAAGCCCGTCTGAGATGGATGGACCAGAGTAGGAATATAAGATTCCAACCGCTTAGCGAGAATCTTAGCAAAAATCTTAGCTTCCATGTTAAGTAGGGAAATAGGGCGAACATTTTTGGGATCTGAGTGATCTTTACCTTCCTTTGGGATCACCACAATAGTAGCGTCTGCCGTGGTACCCGAAACCGAACCTTCTTGAATAAACACGTCGAAAACAGACTTAGGGCGAGGAACCACAGAAGGAAGAAAGGTTTTATAAAACATAATGGGAAATCAATCCGGACCAGGGGCTTTACCCGATCCTGTGGTTTTAATTGCATGTATAATTTCCTCAGACGTAATCAAGCCACCCAATTTCTCTCCATCCTCCGTCGACACAGACTGAAGAGGGATTGTTTAAAAAAATTCCTGGCATTTCTCAAGAGACAATTGATTAGTGGGGGTATATAGATTACTATAAAAGTCACGAAAAACCTCAAGAATCTCCTTAGTCTGAAATTTTTTAATACCAGGGCTATCAATAATAGAAGAAATTTGAGAGGACTTGAAACTAGATTCCTGAAATTTTAATATTGCTGCTAGAATTCTACCAGCACAACTATTCAGAAGTAACCGTTTGGATTTCTGGGCCTGAACCCCAATGTGAGCTCTCTTGGTAACAATAGTATTATAGGAATATTTTACGTTTTTAATGGTTTGCAATAATTGTTTATCTTTAGAACGTCGAAAAAGAAGGTCACGCTGTTTAATACTATCTGCTAAATCGGTAAGTTCTTTCTTGATATCAGCATTTCTTTTCGTCATTACTCTAATAATTTGCTCTCTAAGCATACATTTAAATGCATCCCATAAAACTATTGGAGAGCTAACAGAGCCTTCATTATCAGAAAAAAAATGTTCAATTTCGTCATGCAGAGCCATAACTTGAGAATCATCATGTAAAATTTCTGTATTTAGTCTCCAAGAGCAAGGTTCTTTTTTAGGATCAAGATTTAAGAGAGAAAAGGAACAGCTGCGTGATCTCTGACAAGAATAGGATGGATGTATGGAGAAGATGAAGATTGCACGAGAGACGAGTGAACCAAGAGATAATCAATATGGGAAAAGATAGAATGAGGAGAGGAAAAGAAAGAAAAATCACTACCTGTAGGATTATGAAGACGCTAAATATCCAGAAGAGCACATGTTTAACAGTTGTTTGTGAGCTCTGGGAGGACGGAAGGAAAAAGCAGAGTTCCTATCCAACAAGGGGTCTATTGGTAAATTAAAATCACCACCAACTATTAAATTGCCTTTATGAGGTGTGTGGACTAGTTTTTTTAATGATCTTTCGCCAAAATGAAGGATCATCACTATTTGAAGCATAAATATTCAAAACATAGAGATCCACAACACCATCAGAAAGTCTAGATAACAACCAACGACCCTCAGAATCATGCTCAGCAGAGACCACCGATAAACCAGAATTCTTAGAAATTAGTGTTATCACACCATAGTTTTTGCCCAGGGCATCAGAACACAGAACATCAAGGACCCACTCTTTTCTCAACAACAGAGCCTCCCTATAAGAAACTTTTGTTTCCTGTAAAAGTACCAAGTCCGAAGATAAAGATTTACAATAATCCTGAATTTTAGCCCTCTTCCCTGGATGATTCAGTCCCCTAACATTAAGGGAGACCACATTCAAACCAGGCATAATCCTACAAAAAAATTACATCCGAACAACAGCGATGATAAAGGAAGCAATACAAAAACTAAGCCAATCATCCAAAGACCCACAGGAAACACCACAAAAGTGAAGCACCAACAGAAGGTCCAGGAAAAGAAAAAGAAAGAGAAGAAGAAAAGAAGAGGAAAGAGAAAAGCAAAAAAAGGAATAGAGAGACAGAAGAAAAAAGACCCACCAGGGGAGGTCTATAGAGGACCAAATTCATACCAGGGGGGAAATGTGGGGGCAAGCAAGGGGACCGCCAGGAAGCACATAGTAATTGATCCAACAACCCCATAATAGATAATAATACATATGAAAGGCATAAAAAGTGATAACATAAACATTATAATGCAAAGTTGAGAAAAAACTAGAAGAAAGAAGCTCTCAGAAACCTATTAAATTACTAAAAAAGGAAAAAAATCGCTATACATAGTGTAATAAAATCATCATGAATAAATACGAACAATAAATAGCAATAAATATAATTCCATAACAAAGAATAAAACATTCAACTCTATATATATTATATAAGTATGAACCGTACACTAATCATAAATAATAAATAGGAAGAATTAATTATACGAGCAGGATAAATGCATAAATATGAAAACAAAATACATTAGGTCTAAAAAACTACCATCATATGACTTAATCCTATATTCAGAAGAAAAGAGCCAACGAGTGAGCAACAACACGCAAGAAATGTATCATGCAGAACAACATACATTGAAACGAAATAGTTTAAACATATCGATAGATAAGATAACAAAACTAAAGAAATGAACACAGATAACAAAGCATGAATATACACAAATGATTGCAACCAATAAAACCAATCACAAACAATCGATAAGAACAGATTAAGCATAAAAAACACAACAATGAAACACAAAAGAAAGGAAGGGAAAAAAAAAACATAGGACAAGACGCAACACCAAAATAAAACAGAAGAAAAAGAAGCCATATATACCTAAAAAAGAGCAGCCACCAAGAACATAAAAAATGTCAACTGGAAAGCTAAGAAAATCATCTTTAAAACTGGTAATAGCTAAAACCTAACATTTATATCTGAAAACTATTACACAATTTAGACATAAGGAAGTAAAATTCCATGAAAAGCAAGCAGAAATCAAGATCCAGAGGGACCAGGAGCAGGAGAAGAATCCATCTGAGACTCAGACTGATTGTCTAGAAAGGAGGAAAGATCAGAAGGTACCTCAAGATCAACACCCTTGACGACATTAATCTGCTTAACACCACTCTTAAGTCCACCCAAACACAGCAGGCAGAAAATCACCTCAGATTGAATGCTTTGAAAACTGAATTCTTCCTTTTTGCCCCACCTGCCAAAGTCCCGATAATGCACAATTGGATCAAACACCTTACAGCACTCAACGTTCAACCAACCATTGTGGATTCAGCGAAATCAAGTCAAGTCAAGTCAAGTCAGGGAATTTATATAGCGCACTACATACCCAGAGGGTCTCAAGGCGCTTAGAAAGGGGAGGAGGATTACTTGTCAAATATCCACGTTTTAAGTTGCTTTCTGAATGCTAGGTGGTTCTGGGTAAGGCGAAGGTAAGCGGGGAGTGAGTTCCATGTTTTAGCAGCCAGGTATGAGAAGGATCTGCCTCCCATGGTGGTCTTGTTAATGCGAGGTACAGTGGCGAGGGCTTGGCTGGAAGAGCGTAGTTGGCGGGAGGGGGTGTAGAAGGACAGTCGTGAGTTGAGGCATTCTGGTCCGATGTCGTAGAGTGATTTGTGTGCGTGGGTTAGCAGTCGGAAAGTGATTCTCTTATTGACGGGTAGCCAGTGGAGGTCTTTAAGGTGACCAGAGATGTGTTCGTTGCGTGGGATGTCTAATATGATCCTGGCTGAGGCGTTTTGGATTCGTTGGAGTTTCTTCTGGAGTTTGGCGGTAGTGCCTGCGTAGAGGGTGTTTCCGTAGTCCAGTCGGCTCGTGACCAGAGCATGGGTGACTGTTTTCCTTGTTTCGGTGGGGATCCAGCGAAATGTTTTTCTGAGCATGCGAAGAATGTTGAAGCAGGAAGAGGATACGGCGCTGACTTGTCTGTTCATTGAGAGTGAAGAATCCAGGATGATGCCTAGGTTCCGTGCGTGGTCTGTCGGGATGGGTGCTTTTCCGAGGGCTTCCGGCCACCAGGAGTCGTCCCATGCAGAGGGGGAGGTACCTAAGATGAGGACTTCTGTTTTGTCTGAGTTCAGTTTCAGACGGCTTTGTTTCATCCATTCGGCAACTTCTTTCATTCCTTCGTGTAGGTTAGTCTTGGCGGTGCTGGGGTCATTGGTGAGAGAAAGGATTAGTTGAGTGTCATCCGCGTAAGAGATGATGTTGAGGTTGTGTTGGCGGGCGATGGCCGCGAGGGGGCTCATGTATACGTTGAAGAGGGTGGGGCTGAGTGAGGATCCTTGTGGTACGCCACAGATGACTTCAGTGGCCTCGGACTTGAATGGTGGGAGGCGGACTTTCTGGGTTCTTCCGGTGAGGAACGAGGTGATCCATTCAAGTGCTTTTCCTTGGATTCCGACGTTATTGAGGCGTTGTAAAAGGGTGCTGTGGCAGACTGTGTCGAATGCTGCAGAGAGGTCGAGGAGGATGAGGGCGACTGTGTCTCCATTGTCCAGTAGAGTTCGAATGTCGTCTGTTGCTGCGATGAGGGCGGTCTCAGTGCTGTGTTTTGCTCGGAAGCCAGATTGTGAGGAGTCGAGGGATTTGTTGGCTTCGAGGAAGGCGGCGAGCTGGTTGTTGACAGCTTTCTCGATGACTTTGGCCGGGAATGGGAGGAGCGAGATGGGGCGGTAATTTTTGAGTTCGGTGGGGTCCGCTGTGGGTTTTTTCAGAAGGGCGGTGAGTTCAGCGTGTTTCCAGTCTTCGGGGAAGGTGGCGGAGTTGAAGGAGCAGTTGATGACGTCTCGGAGGTGCGGTGCTATGACGGAGTCTGCTTTGTTGAAGATGTGGTGAGGACATGGGTCAGTGGGGGATCCTGAGTGGATGGAATTCATCAGGCGGATTGTGTCCTCAATGGAGATTGGGTTCCAGTCGTTAAGGGTGTTCACGGGGGGAGAATGTTCAGCAAATGGTAGGGTGGGTTGGTTTCCGGGTTGGTTGTCGAAGCTGTTGTGGATGTCTGCAATCTTGTTGTGGAAGAATGAGGCTAGGGAGTCGCAGAGGGCTTGAGAGGGGGTGATGTCGTTGGAGTTGGCCGAGGGATTGGAAAATTCCTTGACGATGTTGAAAAGTTCCTTGCTGTTGTGGGCGTTGTTGTCAAGTCGATCCTTGAATGCTGTTTTCTTGGCCTTACGGATTAGTTGGTGGTGAGTGCGGGTGGCGTTTTTGAAGGCGTCCTTGGTGCTAGTGGTTGGGTCTTTTTTCCAGGCCTTTTCAAGGGAGCGGCAGAGTTTCTTGGACTTCTTAAGATCATCGTTGAACCATGAGGCCTTTTTGCTGCAAGGTTTGCTTTGACGTTTTTTCAGTGGTGCTAAGGTGTCGGCGGTGTTGGATAACCATAGGGTGAGGTTGGCGGCGGCTTCGTTTGCGTTAGAAGAGTGGGCTGGGGTGTTTAGAAGGAGCGATGCGGAGATCTTGTCCGTGGTGATTTTGTTCCAGTTTCTTTGTAGAGTTGGTTGGGGGTGGTTGGTGGGTTTCGGCTTGTTGTAGGTGAAGTGAACGCAGCTGTGGTCAGTCCAGAGGAGATCCGTAGTGTGGCTGAAGGAGACATGATTGCTGGAGGTGAAGATGGGCTCGAGTGTGTGACCTGCGATGTGGGTGGGGGAAGTGACCAGTTGTTTAAGTTCGAGGTTGGCGAGGTTGTCCAAGAGGGTGGTGGTGTTGCGGTCGTTGTTCTTTTCAAGGTGAAAGTTGAGGTCTCCCAGAAGGATGTAGTCTTTGGAGGGGAGAGCGTGTGGGGTGATGAAGTCTGTGATGTCTTCACTGAATTTTGCGCGGGGTCCTGGTGGTCTGTAGAGGAGGGTGCCTCTGAGTGTGGTCTTGGGGTCGATGTGGATCTGGAAGTGAAGGTGTTCAGAGTTAGCGAGGTTGGCGTCAGAGCTGGTTGAGATGCGGATTGATTTCTTATGGACGATAGCGATCCCTCCTCCTGTGTGGCTGGTACGGTCCTTGCGTGTGATCTTATATTCTTCAGGGATGGCAATGGTGATGTCTGGGGCGGAGGAAGCGTTCAGAAGTTGAAACCCTTCCTACCTCCTAATGACTTAAAAATGGCGGTTCAAGCTCTAGTTCTACCACGGCTGGACTATGGAAGTGTCTCTCTATGCGGTCTCCCCTAAGCCATTACATCTCCACTAAGAGCCGCCACCAACGCAGCTGCAAAACTCATCACTGACTCGAAAAGAAGGTCCCACATCTCCCCTGACCTAAAATCTCTAAACTGGCCGCCATTTGAAGCCAGAATTCACCTGAAAATAGCCTGCGTGACACAGAAGGCCTTAACACCATGCTCCCAGCTATCTCACACAAAAACTCACAATATTAGGGAGGAACAGATCCACAAGAAGTGAGGAAAACCTCCTTTTGAAGCCACAAAAAATTCAACAAGAACAAACGTACAAACGAGCATTCTCAGGAATGGTACCCAGGATATGGAATGCCCTTCCACTGGATATAAGACTGACCTTCTCCACCTCATCCTTCAAGTTGGAAGTATAAGGAATCCTTATGGCAAAATTCACTTAAACATAATCCCAGGTTTTTGCGACCTTGCTTCGTCAGCCCGCCCTTACTCTGCACCTTACCGCTTTGCAGTTTGTATACTCAACAATTTGCTATATATTTTTTTCCCCTCATTATACTACTATGATTCACCAGGCTGCTCCAGTTCTGTACCATGTTGTTTTACTTTTGTCTGTATGAATAATGCTGTGCTCTATGGTCTCTCAATGTATGATATAACTAAAGTCATCTACTGTAAAGCGCTCTGATACCCGCAAGGGTCTTGTCGGCGCTCTATAAAACTTTCAAATAAATAAATAAAGAATTGGTCATTGATGTAATCATGGATTTTAGAAGCCCCTACCTCAGTTTTCAAATCTAGGATAAAAGCAGTGTAAGAGGCCTGGTCAGAAGAGATGGGAACAGAAACATCAGGTGCCGTGGAAGAAGACACCAAATTATTAGCGACATCCTAATCGTTCGTCATCTCGGCCAATGGGGCAAAGCGGTTACTGCAAGGTAAAGCATCTTCAAATGTAGACTGTAGTTGCTAGACAGAATTGGAATGTACTAGTTATGTTATGTTATGTTAGGGGAGATTTATAAAGCACACGTACACCAACAGGTCTCTTGGTGCTAAGTTGGCACAAGTGCGGTTGTTAACCTCTTGTGTGCTGATGACGAGCTCAGCTCATCATGCAGCACAGTGGCCGTGTGCTGATGATGAGCTGAGCTCGTCATGACCTCCGTAGAACGCCCATGCGGGGATAATTACCCCGCTGTGCTGGGCGTTCCATTGAGCGGGCGTGGCCATAACGAGCTCAGCTCGTCATCAGCACACGGCCACCGTGCTTCATGATGAGCCGAGCTCGTCTGCAGCACTGCGGCGCCGTGCGCGGCCCCCCCTACCCCGGCGCCGCGGGGGAATTAGCCCTGCGGCGAAGAGGTTAACAGTGAGTATGCTTTACCCACAGTATGTTGCTCCTGGGCTTGAAGAGTATGTTTCTTAAACATCCCCTGGATTTGATTTTGCTTGTTGTGCTGCCTGGAAGTGGAAAACTAATGGGTGGAGGACGCGAGGCAGCGGGGGGTTGCAGCGAGAATCTCCTCACATTCAACCAACGGAGTGTCATGGTGGTCAAGCACACAATTGCCTCCTGCATGTTTTTTGCAAATGTATGGTTTTCTTTTTTACCAACCCTCTCCCCATCCCCTTCAGTGGCATTCCTTTTTCCCCATTTGTAGATGACAAGGGGCGTATACCAGAGCTGAAAACAGAGCTATGAAATGGTGGATTTGAACATTTTCAGTGAGGCAGACTAGAACAATCAAGGCAGCAAGCTTACTTATCAGATCAATGCAAACTGACCCAGTCGAACAGCTTAAGATGCTTAGATGCAACTAGGATTTGCAAGATATAGCAAACAACAGTACATTTTGGTTGGGAAAATAGATGTTAGGGGGAGGCCCAGCCTCCTCCGGGTATGGACGGGCCCGCCCTTGGTCCAGGCTTTGTGAAATAGCGCTGTTGATGAATCCCAGGTGAGGGTCCCAGGGTTGCGGGACATGGAGTCCCTATAGGTGGCGGCAATCAGCTGCGGCGGCTCCCCCGTTAGGCAGATGACAGCGTGGGTTCAGTTATGAAGCTCCCACTTAGCAGGTCTTCAAGATGGTCTGTCCACCACCCCCAACAAGTGCAAATGGTCCCAAAGGGAAAAGCAATACTCCCTCCTCTTGTGACTCTAGAATTGTCCCCCTTAGGTTAGACAGTTTTGTGTAACACGATTGAAGGCTCAGACGGAGACACCCTAGTTCAGTAATATTTGAGCTCAGCTCAATCAGGAGAGAGGAGTTAGCCTAACTGCTAGGGCGGTCGACTTCGAATCTGTGGAACTGGGTTCGAGTCTCAGCAATGACGCTGAACATCCTGTGATTCTGGGCAAATCACTTAATCTCCCCATGCCTAACAAGAAAATGAATGTGTTCTCATGTAATGCAACTGGTGCTATGTAAAGTGTTCTGATACCCGCTTTGGGTCAAGTTTGTGCTATATAAAACTCTGTAAAAAAAAAAAAATCCAGTCTCCTTTGATACTGTCTCACCACAACACTGTCTACATGTCCTTTTGACAGCAAGTGTCCCCACTCCCTCTCACTTCTGGGATGTGACGTGGTGGTTGCAGAAGAGGCAGTTGAACTTGGTAAGCTGTTAACAGGATGGGTAGGTCGATTGGTAGGCTGGAGTTCTTCGACAACTGCAGATACTGGTGGTGGGAGCACACTGCAGGCATTGGACCTACTTCTGGGTCACTTGAGCAGCAGATGGGTAGCCACTTAGACAGGGACACAGCAGCATGCTAGCAGTCACAGCGAGCACTTTGTAAACGCAGCAGTGGTGGCGGTCACAGGCACAAGTCTTAGCTTTTATGGCAAAGATCTCCATGGTCACAGTTGTTTCACTTTACTAGCGAGGACACTCGCATTTGTTCTTATTGCACTGCCGCGAGGTAACAGCCAATCCGCAATTTACGTTTGCCACCTCACTTCTGGAGAGACTGTGCCCATGTTATCGGGCTCACCAATCAGTCTTTGCCGTCTCCATGATTCCCTTGGTTTGACCCTCAGCACTAGGGACTGGGTCTGTTACTCCAACACCTCCTGCAGGGTTGGCAGAATATTTCCCTCTCTCCGTAGGCCGGCTGGCTTCCAGACACTTAAGATCAGAGATGCAGCTCTCCCAGCAAGACAAGACTCCAGGGAATAACCCCTGTCATCTGGGAAGTTGGCTGTAAGACAGACACCAGCTCTGGGTGCACAGCAGTCCTCACGGTATGCTGCAGAGCAGAGTGATGCTCCCTGTAGTACAGTAGTCTCCATTCAGGAGCAACCACAACAGAGGCACAAAGAGAGATGAGCTTTCTATATATGGCGTATCAACAACCACACTATGCAGTGATCAGTGGAAATACAAAAGGCTGGCTCACCTAAAAGATCCTTTCCACACTGAAAAGGAAACTTCAGTCCCACCCTTTACTGCCACCATCTTCCAAGTGGCGGCACTATAAGAAGACTAATCCACAGCTCCTCTCAGCAAAAGGGCTTCAGTGAATTTCTGAAGGTGTCTTGTCTCCACCCTCCAGCTTTAGGAATGTCAGCAAAACACTTACACTGTCTGGGAAAACAATCTCACCTCCATCTTGTGTACAGGAGCAGATTTGGGGCTTCCAGAATGGAATCCAGAGGCATCCATTATACGGGCACACTTGTGTACATAATGCATGTACCAAACAAGACACAACATAAACACACACAGCATATATTTGGATTGTTAGCAGAAGGGTTAGGATTAGTGCACTGAAGCAGAACGTCACATTGGTGGGGCCTCCACTCCAGGGACACAGATAAAAAGGTCTGATCATGACCATGGATTCACCAAACACAGTATGCTGTGCCGTCGATCTACATGCTTAACCGGTGGCAGGCTGGTAGTCCACTATCAGGACAATGAGGGCATGCTTGACATGTCCCTCCAGGTCACAGGATAGGTCCATGACCTCCATCACGTCAAGGGACAGCATAGGCCTCTATGCACTAGATTACCACAAGGCTAGGGCCAAAATTAAATAATCTCTGGGACACCAGCTACTCACAGTCCAGTTTTTAGGATAGGCAACCTGACATACCTCACAGGGGACATTCCAGTCCCAATAACATGTTCAGGCAATATTATGTTTTCCTAAATTAATATTGCTTCCTGTATGGTATTTCCACTCTTTAGGGTTAAATCTGATGTTTTGTAGATTCTAAACAAGTGCACATGTGTGTCTTAATGTATAGTCACTGGTCTAAACAAACATTATTTCTATGCACACATGCGGTAATAGCCGCTCTGCAGCCTGTAAACGGTAAACAATGTGGAGAGCTGCTGAGTGGCCTGTAAACCTGATGAGGGGCCTGTAAGTCACAAGCAACAGCCCCTCTACACGAGTTCAGAACAGAAAGGATCAGCCAACCGCAATACCTGAAGTGGTAGTACCTAAGGACAGCTTGGCTCCTTGGCAACACACTAAAAAGGCCTTTACACCCCTGACCCTGGCTGTCTGCAGGACACACCTGAAATAATTCCCACTCACCCGTGTCAGTCTTCCTCCTTTGACTTCCCACTGCTCAACCACAATTCTAGCAGCACAGCTCAGTTCACCAGAAAACAAAACATGAAAGCAACTACAATTAATCACCTTGAACCTTCCTAACCACAGAAGAATTCATCAATGCTGAAAACTCTTGACTTTGGGATAAGTCTGTCTGCTCGGGCCAAGCTACCCAGGGGGTGAGCAGGGGTTATCTTGAGTGTATATCCCCCTTACCCTGACTAGAAGCAACGGTCCCAATTTGGACAAAGGTACCTACCCCTGCCAAGTAGAGAACCCATTTCTAAAAATAAAGTAACATGTCATAAATCAAAATATTCAGGTGCGGCAAAAGGATCAAACACTGCTATGAACAATTTGGCCTTAGTAGCTAGCCAGCCACATAACTCAACCCTAGGGAGGAATATAGGGGTAAACATGACTCCAATCTTTCAATCATAATCAGATTGGGTTTGTCCAATGTGTCAAAACTACAAAATGTTTCACTTCTTTCCCTCATATTGGCTATGAAGATGGCTCTGCCCGCATTGCCTGAAATTCTTGGCCTGCACCACTTGCGGGAAGTGTTAGCCCCCCTTCCCTGACGCCCCCAATGGTTGGGTCTTGTTGCTCTCCTGACCTGAGCACAGGTGTTGGACAGGCCTCGTGGTAGGCCCCTCCCCTCCCCGCATGGCGGGTCACGGACCCCTGCTCCTCCTGTTCCCTGGACAGGAACCACCCTTGCAACCCACCGGGGCAACCCCCGGCCATTCCCCGACGGAACCCTGGCTCCTACACCCTGTGGAAAAAGGTAGGGCTAGGACCTTTCTCAAGATTTGCCCGGCGCTAACCGCCCTTGTACCATTTCGAGTTTACCAAGCAATGAGGCAGGCGCCGGAGACCAGAAGGCAGGAAACAGAAGTTTTATTCCGACGGAGCAGAACACATCAGATCAGACAACAAGGTATCGTCTCGAGGTGCTCTAACAGCCTCTCGGAGGCCTGGCCTCTTATACACTGGTTTATGGCATGTGACCTTTCTTTATTACAATCAGAACATTGTAGCATAAAGGAAAAGACATCCCCGCAATCCTCGTGTCAATCCCACCCCCATATACCTTCACAATAGAGGTCCTCAACCTGCTGATAAGAGGAGGGGGTCATCACGCAGCTAAGTGTTCCGTCGAGTCTTAGGATGTGTGCGCCTGATCATGTCACAGGGGGTGGGGAGGCCTGGAGCAATAGAGGGTCCTTTGACGGAGAGCGACCTCATACAATAAAGGGCAGTAAGTGATATCTGCCGGCTTAGGCGATGGCCTCGGGCCTGTGTGGACAGCTGGACACGGGGGAAGGGGTCATCAAAGGAGTGGTATTCATGCCGCGTGGACAGACTAGTGCGGTAGGAAGGTTTATCAACAGAGGGGCATTCATGGGAGGAGAGGAGGTGTTGGTCAGGCGCTGGCGTGACTCCCAAGGACAGGGTCATGCAGAAGGTTTATGTTCATGAGGGGGAGGGAGGGGGAGCCAGGGTGCGCGGAGGATGCTTGCTGGGTCAGAGGGGCGCGCTGGCGAGCGATCGTGGGCAGGGAGACCATGATATCTAAAATGGCTGCCGTGCACGTAGTACATAGGTGACAAGCTGGCGCAGATAATGTTCAGATCGCAAACTAAAATTCCACAGTCCTCCCTTTTAACATGTCTCGCCAACTTGTCAGTTTGGATTTATCCCCATAAGGCCACGTATTTCTACTTCATAGAGGGGGCTCATGTGCTCATTTCGGAAGTCCAAAGTCTTTGGGCACATACAGTTAGAAACAAGGCCGCACAAAGGTGGCAGACATTGGATACCTAAGCAACACCCACATAATATAACAACAGGTATCAGCACGAAGGAGAACAACCTCCAACCCCAATTCTTCAAAGTGTCCCAAAACCAGTTCCCGAGCGACCATCCTTCTTGTTCTTGGTGAACCTCCGAAGAAAGTCTGTGGAGGTGTTCGATGGCTTGGTAGACTGAAGGCGAGTTGTCTGGCACGTAGGTGCAGCAGCTGGATCCGATGATGCGGCATGCTCCTCCTCGGTCGGCTAGGACCACGTCTAAGACAAGACGATTTTGGAGGGTCACAAGGCGGACCGCCTGAAGCTCCGCAGTGTTGTTGGCGAGGATGCCAGCCGTGATGTTGATCGTTGTTTCCACTGCCTGGGTCAGGTGTCGGATGGCACGGCTGTTTGCCATTGGGCCCCACAGAGGAACAAGTCCCTTTGCTGCATCAAGGAACTGTGCTCCGGTGGAGTCGGCTTGTCCAATGTCATCTGCACGCCTCTGCCGGTGATGGTTGGCAGGGGCTACATATGTGGGTGGAAGAACGAAGGCAATGTAACAGACGCCTTTCCAACCTCTCGGGAGCCAGGTGTAAGCTTTGGTGCCACACACAAAGTACATGTTTGGAGAGGCGACAAAAGAAGGGGGGTCAACTGAGTCCAATGTTCTGGTGATTCGGCAGGAGCTGTGGCCCACCAGCTGCGTTCCCTGGCCTTCTAGGCACACAAGGCCAGTGACATTGATTACGGACAGAGCCACAGTCAGGGTGGCGGTAGTTTGTTTTTGCAGATGAGAGAAGGTGGTTCTGGCTGGATTGTGGAGCACCTGTACTTCGACTCGTTCTTTGGCTGGAATGTCTTTGAGGAAGGTGGCGCCTGCGAGCGCAGGACACAGAGCAGCAGGGGTCTTTCCGGTTCTATTCAGCCAGAACCCAGAGTAGAAGTGTGACACTGTCCGGCTGGAGGTGGCGTTGTCCTTGTGGCTCTCTTGCATGAGGATCAACCAGGCGAGGCAGGAGCCGTGAACTGAGAAGGGTGAAGGGATGAAGGGGATGGAGTGTCCAGTGGCATGCGGGAGCAGCCCGCAGATCCAACAGTTCGTAGCATTCGCAGCAAGGTTGTGTTGGTGCAACAGTTGCACAAAGGAATTGTTCCAGAATTCCCTGCGCCTTTCTCGGAGCTGAGGCGACAGGGAGATTAGGTGATGCTCTTTCAGGGGTGTTGGCTGTGCAGTAGGTAGCAATGCCTCATGAGCCGGTGTGCTTTCCTCCAGAATCCAGAAGGAGGTCATGAGGAGGAGGCAGAAGAGGAAGACAATGAAGAGTGCGATTGTCTTTGATTTGTGCAAGTTGTCAGTCTTTGGATTTCTATACTGGGTATTTCCTGTTGCTTCCATCATCTTCTTGTCTGGCGCTTCCATCATCTTCTTATCTGGCGCTTCCATCACCTTCAAGGGGCTCGGTAGTGGGCAGGACCACAGACTTCGTTTAGCTTCTCTCCCGGTAACCCTTGATTTGTGTTTAGGTCACCGTTCTGAGATTTAACTTAGTCCGTGGCCTACTTAGCCGAAACTCCCTCCTTTCGACGCAGGAAATACCCTTCTCTGGATGGCACAGTGGGATCAGAGAATTTTGCAAGTTCGAGTGCCTCAGTATCGGGGTAACAGTCCAATATCGGTCGATCTTTGCTCAGGAGCTCTTCTTGGGCGCTGACGTTTTCTGTCGTGGCCAGGTTTGCAGAGACCTTCCGGCAATGATGGGCGTGCAGCCAGTGCTTCTTCCCCTCCACTCGGAGTGCCGTTCGGGTGGTGATCAGCACTTGCCAGGGGCCCGTCCACCGAGGTTCCAGACTCTTGGTCCGCTGGAAATTTCGTATCAATACGAAATCTCCCGGTTGGATGTCATGGCCGGGGCCCCTGGAAGCATCGGGGATGGCCTGCTGCACCTGTTGATGAATGACAGACAACGTTTTAGTTAACTTGCACAAATAATCAGATAGTAGGACGTCTGGGACGTCGTGAATGGAGGTCGGTTTGGGAGCAGTCCAGAGATTCATCGGTCGCCCAAACACGACCTCGTAGGGGGTCAAATGGTGCTTGGTGGGAGTGGAGCGCATCGATAACAAAGCCAGTGGGAGGGCATCCGGCCAGTTAAGTCCAGTGGTGGCCACTATTTTTGCCAGTTTCAGCTTCAGTGTGGCATTATGGCGTTCCACTAGACCGGCGGATTGGGGGTGGAAGACCGCATGAAACCGTTGCTTCACCCCCAACCCCTTTAGGATTAGTTGGATAACCTCAGCTATGAAGTGGGGGCCATTGTCGCTCCATAAAATTCGACAAAGGCCATAGCGAGGGAAGAATTCCTTCAGTAATACTTTGGCAGTAGTCATGGCAGTGTTGTCACGGGTTGGATAGGCTTCTACCCATTTGCTGAAGGCACACACAATGACTAGTACATACTTCAGGTTTTGACATCTTTCTAGTTGGATGTAGTCCATCTGAAGGACCTCAAAGGGGTGATTGGGGGTCCCAAACCCTCCCCGGGGTACTACAGTTCCTTTCCCGGGGTTGTGTTGCAGACAGATAAGGCACTGCTGAACTAGGCGCCTGGCTGAGTCAGGGATTTTGTCGTTGTGCCAAACTTTGGAAATGAGTTCGATCATGGGTGCAGATCCTATGTGTGCGGGGGAGTGAGCCATTGTCAGTATGGGAATCAGATATGAGTCGGGCAGCAACCATTTGTTTGCATCCTTCGTTCGCCAACAGCACTCCTCATCCTTCAAACCCACCCTTGCCCACTTAGTCAGCTCGTGAGGGGTGCTGGCCGACTGTATGTCTCTGATTATTATCCTTGTGTCACTCCATGTTTCTGCTTGTGACCTGGTCATGTATATGCGTGTCACCGTCCTATTCTCAGCTGTGGTTCGTGCAGTGATGTCGGCCAATGCATTCCCTTGCCCAACTAAGTCTGTCACCCTTTTGTGTGCTTGACATTTGATTACCGCTAATCGTTTGGGGAGGAGAACTGCTTCAATCAGAGCGGAGACTAGATCTCCGTGGAGGATCGGGGTGCCGTGGGACGTCAGGAATCCCCTCTCCCTCCACAGGAGCCCAAAATGGTGGACCACTCCGAAGGCATACTGGCTGTCCGTATATACATTCGTGGTGGTCCCTGCGGCTATGATGCATGCTCGGGTGAGGGCTATCAGCTCTGCTGCCTGGGCAGATCGTTGTGTGATGCAGGCTGTCTCAACTACTGTTCGGGCTGTCGTTACTGCATAGGCAGCTGAAGTGGTGCCATCTGGGAGTTTGGTGCAAGAGCCGTCCACCCATAGCTCTCCATCGGGGTCAGTGAAAGCAGTGTCTCGGAGATCAACCCTACTCCTAGTCTGTTCGTCCGTGAGGGTCACACAGTCGTGGATGGGAGGAACGTCGGGGTCATTCTCAGGCAGGGGCAGTAATGTGGCAGGATTCAAAGTCGTGCATCTCTTTAGTGTGATGTGGGGTGCAAGTAGCGTCAGTTCATACCCTGTCAGTCGTGCGCTAGTCAGGTGTTGGGTCTTTGTCTGATTCAAGAGGGTGTCGACTGCATGGGGTACTAGCACTGTGAGGGAGTTGGAAAGTACGATTCCCTCGCTCTGACGGATAGAGACAGCAGCGGCAGCTACTGCTCGAAGGCAGGCAGGCAAAGCTCTGGCTACAGGATCAAGAGTGGCGGAGAAGTAGGCACAAGGGCGCTGCTTAGGACCAATTGATTGCGTTAGGACAGACAATGCACACCCCTCCCTTTCGTGAGTGAAGAGGGAGAAGGGTTTGGAGTAATCCGGGGTTCCTAGGACGGGTGCTGAGCAGAGTGCATCCCGTAATTCCTTAAAGGAGGTTTGACACTCAGTGGTCCAAGGAAGCGGGGAGGGGACATCTTTGGTCAGCAGGGCAAGTAATGGTTTCACAATGAGGCTGTAATTGGGCAACCACTGTCTGCAAAAAGAGGTTAGGCCAACCAAAGAGCGGACCTGCTTTTGTGTTTTTGGGATGGGGGTGTCTAGGATGGTTTGGACTCGGTCGGGTGTAAGTTTCCTCCCTTCTTTGGACAGAAGATGGCCTAGGTAAGTCACCTGTGGCTGACAGAACTGTAACTTCTTTTTGGAGACTTTATGGCCATTTTCTGCAAGAAAGTGTAGGAGTTGGACGGTGGCTGTCGTTGCAAGCGGGGTGGTGTCAGCCGCCAAAAGGATATCGTCAACATATTGGATCAACACCACTCCATCTGGTAGCTGGAAGGCATCCAGCTGTCTTTTGAGGGCCTGGCTGTAAATGCTGGGACTTTCAGTGTACCCCTGGGGAGCTCTACAAAATCGGTACGAACGGGATTTTAAAGTGAAGCCGAAGAGATAACGGCTGTCTGGATGGATGGGGATAGAGAAAAACGCGTTTTTAAGGTCGATAACAGTGAAGGTGGTGGCAGTGGACGGGATGAGGGTCAAAATGGTGGTGATATCAGAGACTACAGGATATTGGGGTACAACCACTTTGTTAATCTCTCGTAAGTCGATGATGAAGCTGTACGCTTTCTCATCTCCTTCACCTTGCTTCTTAACAATGGGTAGGATTGGGCTGTTGCAGACGTTGCTAACCACCTCTTCAACCACTCCTGCATCTACCAGAGACTGAATGATCGCTACCAGTGCCTTCTCACCCTCTGGCGATATCCGATATTGTGGGAGTTTCGGGAGCATAGCGCCCTGTCGTACAGTTATGTGAATAGGATCAATCATCATTCGCCCCACATCAGAGTCATTTTTGGCCCATAGGTACGGAGGCAGGGTGTCAAGCAAGGACATGTCAGCGTCAGTTATGGAGCACATGTGTCGTGGGGGACGGGACCTGGGCATGTCTGGGTTGTCGTACAGGATGACTCGTATTCCATCTGGGGAACACCTAATGGTAGCTCGAAAATGTTTCAGTAAGTCAATGCCCATAATGGCGTCAGGGGAGTTGGAGGAGAGCAGAAATGTCGCGTCAGTGGTGTTGTTTTCTAGGTCAAAGGTAATAGGTACGGACAGGGGGTTAGTGGAGGGCGTTCCATCGAAACCTATCGACGTTATGTGTGAGCCAGACAAGGGTGCCCTTGGAATCAGTCGTTTTGATAACACACTACGTGTCGCCCCAGTGTCTACCAAGAATGGAGACTCTGTACCCAGGACCTTAGCGGTGACATAAGGACCTTGCTGGTCAACACAGAGCTCGACTGGATCCCTCCCTTGCCCCTGGCAGTCCTATGCAAAATCGGGGGCATTTTCACCTTCGGATAGCTGATATTGGTTCTGTCGGGGACGGTCAAATGTGTTCAGTCTCCCTGATCTGTCATTGTTGGTGTCGTTGGGGTGCCCTCGTCCCTGTACTCTATTCCTCGGACCACCTGCCACATCCCTGGAATCCCTATTTCTATTCATTTCTAGCAGAACCGGACACTGGAATTTCCAATGGCCGAGCCCTTTGCAGAAGGCGCATTGGTCATTGCTAACGTCTCTACGTCCAGTGTGGGGTGCTGGGGTGTGATCTTTAGGAGGTAGATCTCTGGGGGTGGTTGATTGGTAGTTCCCCCTTTGGTGTTCCCGTCCTACCGCTATACCCTGTATCTGGGCTATCATTACCCTTTCCTTTAAATCTTTCTTCTTTTTCTCGAACGCCCTATCACTCTCGTTCTTTTGGTGCTCGTAATACTGAGCCATCTGAAGGATAGCTGCGGGTTTGGAGGCCCCCCAACTACTCTCACTCGTCTGCAGTTTTTGGGAGACTTCTTGTGTTAGTCCCTTTACATAATTTTGCACAAACAGGTGCTGTCCGGTTGCGGTGGTCATGTCTTGGCCACTGTAGTCGGAGAACACTGTCTCGAATCGGGAGAAGTATTCTGACACATCTTCCTGGGGTTTCTGTCGACAGGCCGTGACTATCGACCAATCTACTTTTCTTTCCGGGACCAGGGTCTTTAATTTCTGGACTAGTTTGTCTGGGAGTTCCAATATGTCTTTTACTGGTTTGCTCCCCGGCTCTCGCTGTCCATCTAGTTTACCGAGTTGGTCCCAGGTATGTCCAAACAGATCCGTGTGGTCAGCCTTCCGGATTTGCTTCCACACGTCAGCTGGCAGACATAACCCAAAGAACAAGTCAATGTCTGCTAAAGTCATTATTGTAGAACACAAGGCTGTGCCTAATTCGGTATAAAATGCTGTCGGGTTCTTTCTTAAATCGGGCAGGGTTTGTTTGAAGGTTAGGATATCCTGTCGGTCCCATGGTTGGTAAACCCAATTGTACACAACCCTTCCCTTTGCATTTTCATTATTAATATCATTGCTCGTTCCCTGGCCCCGTGGCAGGATCCAGTAAGGAGCCGCTTCTCTGATAGGCATCATAGTATTGGCTACTTCTACCGAGGTTGTTTCAGGGACTGTAACCTTGGCTTCTGGCTTCTGTTCCGTGAGGTGGCGGAAGACCTCAAGCATCTGCATGAAGAGCTCCGTCGCCTCACGTTCAGTCCCATCTCCAACATCAATTTTCCTATACAGTGTTGTTAGTTTAGCGGGACCCTTACTCTGATACCTATCTTCATATGCGTTCAGGGTGTAGTAGCTGAATCGCAAGATGAAATGCCGTCTGTGGCTGTCGGCATGTGAATTATATATACTCATTGTATACTCTTCGCTCTCCCTTCGTTCTACTAATGTCTTTGCTATTTTGTCGATTCCATCCCGCTCATCTTTGCTCAACCTATTTAGTCTGGCCGGCGATTGCTTGCTAGCCTCGGGATCGTCCGACGAAGTTGTTAATGTGGCTGGTGCGGAGGCCGTGAGGGCTGGTGCACTAGCGCTAGGATCACTTTCACTCATACTCGGGGCTTGCAGGCTTTGTTGGCTGGGAGCATATGGAGGGGGCATGTAGATGATTGGGGGACCTAGCAGTAACTCATCGTTTGCCCGTTGTTTGGAGGGCAATTCAGGGTAGAGCACAGAGGGGGTCCTAACAGGACATTGGCCTGTCGACCCTGATTCTTGGTTTCGTGTAACTTCCTTTCTTTCTTTTATTTCCTCTTCTAGTTGCTTTGCGGCTAGGTGGGCTGCCTTTCGTAATTCTTTCCCTATTTTTGCTTCTTCTCTTTTCTTTCGTTGTTCCGTTTCTTTGCGCCACATGCCGATACTGTCGAGCATGGTGGGCGTGGTCTTATTCTTCTGGAGCGCTATTTCTAATGTTTTTATTTTATTTTCATTAAAGGAACCTATCAGTGGCCACTGACTTTCAGGGTTCTTTTTCGTGTATTTGTGCCATAGTCTAGTGTAAGCTATAGCGACTAGTCCATACTTAGTGAACATGTCCTTATTAGGGGTGCCCTCCAGTGGAGCTGGATGGTTCATCTCTAATAAGCGGTCCGGGCTAAACAGGCTACCAACCAGTGGGGAGAAGATAGGCATGACGGATTACAACGGGGACAAAAGTCTGCACTACCTATCTTATCACGGCGGGCAAAGACTAGACAGAATATTTCTATTCTCCGTTGTTTGCCGGCGGTGAACACCTCAAACGAACCAATACCGAATAATCGGTCAATCAAAACAATTCAGTGGGGAGAATAAGTGGGCACGAAAAGTTATCGTTATCCACTCTTTCTCTTCCTGCAAAGAGAGACCTTGTTCTTCCCTGTTTGCAGAAAAAGAATCTCCAGACAATAATCCACGAACGACAGTTCGGGAAACAGTGGGGGAGAAAGATAGGCACGACGGATTACAACGGGGACAAAAGTCTGCGTTACCTATCCTTTACTGTTTGCAAAGAGAGAGCCTGTTGTTTTCTCCGTTTGCAGACAGCGAATCTCCAGAGGTTTCAACAAAGCGTAATACTAGTATTATCCAAACAAAACAATTTTCCCTCAATTCGTCGTGTTTACACGACCTTACCCGGACCGCATGGACGGTTTCCTGTCCTCTGGATCCAGCGCCCGATCGTCCTCTCTCCTTCGTGATGTTCGTGGCACTCCTGATGGTTCCCAGTCAGGACCGTAGATCACTCGAGAGAGGTCTGTTCAGAACTAGTGAAGGTCGGATGATCGGCTGTCAGACGAGGGTCTATCGGACACGAGCTCTTCCCGATCGTTGCAGTCGTTCACTCTGTCATCGGGACCTCTCCCACTGGATCCACGTGTCGCTGATGGGCCCCACGCTTTGGGACGCCAATTGTGGAAAAAGGTAGGGCTAGGACCTTTCTCAAGATTTGCCCGGCGCTAACCGCCCTTGTACCATTTCGAGTTTACCAAGCAATGAGGCAGGCGCCGGAGACCAGAAGGCAGGAAACAGAAGTTTTATTCCGACGGAGCAGAACACATCAGATCAGACAACAAGGTATCGTCTCGAGGTGCTCTAACAGCCTCTCGGAGGCCTGGCCTCTTATACACTGGTTTATGGCATGTGACCTTTCTTTATTACAATCAGAACATTGTAGCATAAAGGAAAAGACATCCCCGCAATCCTCGTGTCAATCCCACCCCCATATACCTTCACAATAGAGGTCCTCAACCTGCTGATAAGAGGAGGGGGTCATCACGCAGCTAAGTGTTCCGTCGAGTCTTAGGATGTGTGCGCCTGATCATGTCACAGGGGGTGGGGAGGCCTGGAGCAATAGAGGGTCCTTTGACGGAGAGCGACCTCATACAATAAAGGGCAGTAAGTGATATCTGCCGGCTTAGGCGATGGCCTCGGACCTGTGTGGACAGCTGGACACGGGGGAAGGGGTCATCAAAGGAGTGGTATTCATGCCGCGTGGACAGACTAGTGCGGTAGGAAGGTTTATCAACAGAGGGGCATTCATGGGAGGAGAGGAGGTGTTGGTCAGGCGCTGGCGTGACTCCCAAGGACAGGGTCATGCAGAAGGTTTATGTTCATGAGGGGGAGGGAGGGGGAGCCAGGGTGCGCGGAGGATGCTTGCTGGGTCAGAGGGGGGCGCTGGCGAGCGATCGTGGGCAGGGAGACCATGATATCTAAAATGGCTGCCGTGCACGTAGTACATAGGTGACAAGCTGGCGCAGATAATGTTCAGATCGCAAACTAAAATTCCACAACCCCACCGCATCGGCTTGCCCGGGTCCCTTCCAGAACCCCGGTCTCTGGCCCAGCCGCCATTTTGGACCCTACACGACCAGGCCTCGTGGCCTCGGGTCGACCTCTGCCTTGGGCCCAGCCAGGCCCCGACATCGAGGCACCATCAACCACCCAGGGGGTGAAGAGACCACTTGGCAGGTCAATGGGAGAAGGAGAGTCGATGGCTCCCCTCCGCCAGGTGTCGATCGCCCCCAGCCTCCCTGGGCGCTGGCTCCACCCCCCTGCTGGGTGTCTGGACTCCCTCATCCCGGACCTCCCGACCTCCAAGTGCGAGGGTCCGGACATCAAAGGGCGCCAGACCTATAACTGGGGCAGCTCCAGAGCAGGAAGGCAGTTGTATCCTGGAGTCGAGAGACACCGAGACAAACTCATCCTTGGAGGCCTGCTGGCGCTGCCGCGGCTCCTCTTTGCGAACCACCTTTGAAGGCCTGCTGGCGCTGCCGCGGCTCACCCTTGTCGAAATCAACTGCAAGGCCTGCTGGCGCTGCCGCGGCCCTCCTCGTCGTGAACCATCTTCCAGGCCTGCTGGCGCTGCCATGGCCCTCCTCATCGTGAACCATCTTCGAAGCCTGCTGGCGCTGCCGCGGCCCTCTTCATCGTGAACCATCGTCAAGGCCTGCTGGCACTGCCGCGGCCCCTCCTTGCGAACCCTCCAGCTCGAGGATTGTGAGCTCCACCTTTTGCTGCTCCTGTATCAGGCCGGTATTCAGACTGTCCCGCTACCCTTTACCCCAAGGAGACTAGAATTGACGGGATCCTCGTATCCTGGTCCTACTGTACCGCTCATCACCTTGCCTAAAGATCTATATAAAAGTGTGCAGAACTTATCCTTGTGTGGTGTCTATCTGTGGGGGGGAAGTTACTTGTCTGTACGATTACCGGAGAGGACCCTCACCGGAGGCCTCTCCCCCCTTTACTCGGCTGACCCTCCAGGTCCCCTTCTAACATTGGTGGCCAGCGGCGCGATCCGAGCCAACGCATAATCGTACAGAGAGTAACTCACCCCACGACACACCGCCACCATGACGACAAAGGAGAGTGGAACAACAGAAATATTTCTGATGGAAAAGCTGGAAGAGTACAGCCACAAAGAACTAAAGCAATTCTGCATAGAACTAGGCATTGCTACCACGGGACTGAGCACGAAAGATGACCTCAAGCACGCCTTAGAATCTTGGGTGGAGACGGAAACATTCCCACCCCAAAATCAAAGCCTCGAGACCACCGAAACCAGTACCACCCCTGTGGACGAAAGAAGATCGGGCCTCTCGTCCGAAGAGGCCCGAGAACGGGAGAAAAGCCGGCTCCACGAATTGGAGTTGGCTCGACTCCGCTTGGATGGAGAACTCAAATTGGCAGAACAAAAAATAACCCTCGAACACTTGCGGCTCAGGGAAGAACAAGAAGAGAAAAAGAGCCAGAGGGAGCTGGAAGAAAAAAGACTAGCATACGAGCATGAGCGCAACTTGAAGGAGCTAGAAATTCGACGGCAGAACAAAGACCTCGGCGTCTCCGGGCACCAGAGCCCCACTGCCCCTACGGACCCTAAGGTCCACATCCCCAAGGACGTCGTCAGGGAATACTACCGGAACGATGATATCCAGCAATGGTTTAAAGCCTACGAGGTAGCAATGACCTCCCACAGAATCCCGCGGAGCGACTGGGGAGCCGGGTTATGGGGGAAATTCGTCAACGAAGGAAGAGACGCCCTGCTACAACTCCCCGACCACCAGATGACATCCTACGACCACATGAAGGCCGCACTCCTCACTCGCTATGGGCTCACGCCCGAAATGTACCGGCAGACATTCCGAGACTGCAAGCGAATCCCTGGTACAACCTGGGTGGAATACGTGAACTTTTTTAGCCGAGCCTTCGAGGGGTGGATCAAAGGCAGCCAGGTCACCACCTACGAGCAATTATTCGACCTCATGGTATGGAAGCACCTCTCCAATAATTGCTTCGTCGAACTAAGACAGCACCTCCTTGATACTAAGCTGACCGAACCTCGGAAGCTCGCCATCGAAGCAGACCGATGGGAGAGCACCCGAGTCCCTCGGAGCTGGCCCAGCGAACAGAACAGAGCCTCCCAAGGGCTCCACCGCCCACGGGGGGAGGAGGAGGCCAGGGTCGGGGCCGGGACACCATCGCGGTGCCCCCCACGAGCAACCCCCCGCCCCTGGCCGGAAGAGGAAGCCCTCCAACGCGACCAGGGTTCCGCCCCAACGTTACCTGCCACAAATGCCAGCGACCCGGCCACTACGCCAATGATCCGAACTGCCTGAAAAATCAGAGCCCCATGAACCGCCAGATCGCTGCCGCTGCCCTGGGAGAAGAGCTGGGCCAAGAAGACGCCGAAGAGTACGAACAGTACCAGCCCGATTGGGAACCAGCCGCCATGTCCCTGGTCTGTCTAGGGGAGAGGGACATGGTCCCGCGGGCGTCCATCCCCGCCAACATGCAGAAATACGGCCAGTGGATCACCATCAATGGACGCTGGGCTGAAGCCCTCCGTGACACAGGGGCCAGTGTGACCGCAGTCCGCTGCCACCTGGTGACCCCTGACCAGATCCTACCCAATGTACTTTGTCCAGTGCGGTCGGCAGACAACTCCGAAAGCCTGTGCCAGATGGCTCGCGTCCCCTTCGAGTGGGGAGGGGTGTCCGGCATGCTAAAAGTAACTGTTCGCGACGATGCCCCGGTGGACTGCCTTCTGGGGAACGACCTCGAGAGCTCCCCCTGGGCAGCCGTGGAGCGGAGGGAGCACCTGGGGATGCTTGGTCTCCCTGAATGGGTCTGTGTAACAACTCGATCCATGGCCGCCCGCGCCATCTCCAGCCCAGAGGAACAGGAGTGGCCCGAACCTCCTCCGCCGATCGTCCCAGAAGAAGCCGCCCCTGAGCCTGGTCCTCCGGGGTCCGGCAACGAAGAACCGGATCAACTCCAAGATTTCCCGGAGCTGGCCCAGTGGCGCCAAGAGGGTGGCCCCACTCAGGAACAGTTCCGCCAGGAACAAAGAGCGTGTCCCTCCCTCGAGGGACTCCGACAACAAGCCATAGCCCAGAACGCAGGGGATGCCTCGGGGGCCCACTGGATCTACTGGGACAACAAGCTGCTCTACAGTGAGCAAAAGATTGCTGAGCTAGGAGCCAGCCGGGTGCTGGTGGTCCCCATCCGATTCAGAGACTTCCTATTGAACTTGGCCCACGATGTGCCTCTTGCCGGGCACCTGGGGCAGGACAAGACGTACAGCCGCCTGGTGACCCACTTCTATTGGCCGAAGATGCGGAACGATGTAGCGAACCACTGCCGGGCCTGCCCCACCTGCCAGGCCAGCGGGAAAAGCGGCCGAAAACTGAAAGTCCCCCTGCAACCCTTTCCCATCGTCACCACTCCCTTTGAGCGGGTGGGAATAGACATTGTGGGGCCCCTGGAGCCCCGGACAGCACAAGGATACCGATTCATCCTTGTCCACGTGGACCATGCCACCCGCTACCCCGAGGCCATACCGCTCCGGACCGTGACGGCGCCCGTGGTAGGCCGAGCCTTGATGGGGATCTTCTCGCGGGTGGGCTTCCCCCGAGAAGTCGTCAGTGACAGGGGCACAAACTTTATCTCTAGGTACATGAAGTCCCTATGGCACCAGTGCGGGGTCACCTACAAATTCACGACCCCCTATCACCCGCAAGGGAACGGACTAGTGGAACGATTTAACCGCACCCTCAAGGGGATGATCATGGGCCTGGAAGAACCCCTACGTCGCCAATGGGACGTGCTGCTCCCGTGCCTCCTGTTCGCTTACAGGGAGGTCCCCCAGAAATCCCTGGGCTTCAGTCCGTTCGAACTCTTGTATGGACACCCCGTCCGGGGCCCCCTCAGCCTGGTCAAAGAAGGGTGGGAGGTGGCCCCTCAGAAGACTCCCCCGGATGTATACAAATACCTCCTGACCCTCCGTAACCAGACCCGGCGGTTTCGGGAACTTGCTAAGGCCAACCTCGAAGCCAGCCAAGAAGACATGAAGCGCTGGTATGATCAAAATGCCTCATCCATCGAGTTCGAGCCGGGACAGCAGGACTGGGTGATGTCCCCGGTTGAACCTTGCGCCCTCCAGGACAAATGGACGGGACCCTTCAAAGTGGTGGAGCGCAAGGGCCCCGTCACCTACCTGGTAGACATGGAGTCACCCCGAAACCCCCTACGTGTCCTCCACGCCAACAGACTCAAGCCCCACTTTGTGCGCTCTGAACTTAGCCTCCTGATGGCTACCGACAGTGGGGCTGAAGAAGACTCCGAGCCCCTCCCCGATCTCCTGAAAACGCTCGAGACAGACGGCTCCGTGGAAGGAGTCCACCTCTCCGATGCCCTGTCTCCAGCACAACGCCAAGACTGTCAAGAACTGCTAATACAATTTGCCGACCTATTCTCCCTCATCCCTGGGGTCACCCCCTGGTGCCTCCACGACGCTGACACCGGGGATAGCCCCCCTATCCGACACGGGGCGTACAGGGTGCCTGATCGAATACGCGCCTGCATCCAGTCGGAAGTCTCCAAGATGCTAGCTCTGGGAGTGATCGAGCCGTCCGACAGCCCCTGGGCCAGCCCGGTCGTGCTGGTCCCAAAGGCCGCCGCCCCGGGCGTCGCCCCCGAGCTCAGGTTCTGTGTAGACTATCGGGGTCTGAACGCCGTCACCAGGACCGACGCTCATCCCATCCCACGGGCAGATGAACTGATTGACCGCATGGGGGCTGCCCGCTACCTGAGCATCTTCGATTTGACAGCGGGCTATTGGCAGATCGGCCTCACCCCAGGTGCCCAGGAACGATCCGCCTTCTCTACCCCGGATGGCCACTACCACTTCAAGGTGATGCCATTCGGAATGAAAAACGCACCCGCCACCTTCCAGAGACTCGTTAACAAGGTACTGGCGGGGCTCGAGGAGTTCAGCGCCGCCTACCTGGACGATATTGCTGTGTACAGCCACCATTGGCCAGAACACCTTCACCACCTCCAGGAAGTCCTGAACGCCCTCCGGCAGGCCGGGCTAACCATCAAGGCCAGCAAGTGCCAGATCGGCCAAGGGTCCGTGACCTACCTGGGACACCAGGTGGGAAGTGGCCTGGTGGCCCCCCTCCAGCTCAAGATTGCTGCCATCCAGGCGGGGAGCCCCCGGTCACCCAGACAGAGGTCCGGGCCTTCCTGGGGTTCACCGGGTACTACCGGCGCTTCGTAAAAGACTATGGCAGCATTGTGGGGCCCCTCACAGAACTCACGTCCAAAAAGAACCCCCAGAAAGTCAACTGGACTCCTGAATGTCAGGCGGCCTTTGAGAACCTGAAGTCCGCCATGTGCACCGCCCCCGTGCTCCAGGCCCCCGACTACAGCCGGGAATTCATTGTACAGACGGACGCCTCAGATCATGGCGTGGGGGCCGTCCTCTCCCAACTCAATACCGAGGGAGTCGATCAGCCAGTGGCCTTCATCAGCCGACGCCTGCTGGCCCGAGAACAGCGCTGGAGCACCATCGAGCGGGAGGCCTTCGCCGTAGTGTGGGCCCTCAAGAAGCTCCGGCCCTATCTCTTCGTTACCCACTTCCGGGTGCAGACAGATCACCGACCACTGCAATGGCTGATGCAGATGCGGGGAGAAAACCCGAAGCTGTTGCGTTGGTCCATCTCCCTGCAGGGGATGGATTTCACTGTGGAACATCGCCCCGGCCAAGACCACGCCAACGCAGACGGCCTGTCCCGCTTCTTCCGCCTCGGCGTGGAGAGTACCCAAGAAGATGGGTGACTCTCCCTGCCTTCAGCTGGGGGGGACGCATGTTGGACAGTCCTCGTGGTAGGCCCGTCCCCTCCCCGCATGGCGGGTCACGGACCCCTGCTCCTCCTGTTCCCCGGACAGGAACCACCCTTGCAACCCACCGGGGCAACCCCCGGCCCTTCCCCGACAGAACCCTAGCTCCTACACCCCACCGCATCGGCTGGCCCGGGTCCCTTCCAGAACCCCGGTCTCCGGCCCAGCCGCCATTTTGGACCCTACATGACCAGGCCTCGTGGTCTCGGGTCGACCTCGGCCTCGGGCCCAGCCAGGCCCCGACATCGAGGCACCATCAACCACCCAGGGGGTGAAGAGACCACTTGGCAGGTCAGTGGGAGAAGGAGAGTCGATGGCTCCCCTCCGCCAGGTGTCGATCGCCCCCAGCCTCCCTGGGCACTGGCTCCACCCCCCTGCTGGGTGTCTGGACTCCCTCATCCCGGACCTCCCGACCTCCAAGTGCGAGGGTCCGGACATCAAAGGGCGCCAGACCTATAACTGGGGCAGCTCCAGAGCAGGAAGGCAGTTGTATCCTGGAGTCGAGAGACACCGAGACAAACTCATCCTTGGAGGCCTGCTGGCGCTGCCGCGGCTCCTCTTTGCGAACCACCTTTGAAGGCCTGCTGGCGCTGCCGCGGCTCACCCTCGTCGTAAATCAACTGCAAGGCCTGCTGGCGCTGCCGCGGCCCTCCTCGTCGTGAACCATCTTCCAGGTCTGCTGGTGCTGCCGCGGCCCTCCTCGTCGTGAACCATCTTCGAAGCCTGCTGGCGCTGCCGCGGCCCTCCTCATCGTGAACCATCGTCAAGGCCTGCTGGCGCTGCCGCGGCCCCTCCTTGCGAACCCTCCAGCTCGAGGATTGTGAGCTCCACCTTTTGCTGCTCCTGTATCAGACCAGTATTCAGACTGTCCCGCTACCCTTTACCCCAAAGAGACTAGAATTGACGGTATCCTCGTATCCTGGTCCTACTGTACCGCTCATCACCTTGCCTAAAGATCTATATAACAGTGTGCAGAACTTATCCTTGTGTGGTGTCTATCTGTGGGGGGGAAGTTACTTGTCTGTACGATTACCGGAGAGGACCCTCACCGGAGGCCTCTCCCCCCTGTACTCGGCCGACCCTCCGGGTCCCCTTCTAACAACAGGTATCTCGCAGAGCTGCCAAGTTTTCCGGGTCCATCCGTGTGCTGCTCCAGTCCACGTTTTTTCCTGGAATTCTGGGACTTGTAGTCTTGTTTATTTCATTATAAAACAGGTCTACACGTCCCATAATTCAGAGGAAAAAACCTGGACTGGAGCGGCACATCACATAATGACCGCATAAACTTGGCAGCTATGACTAAGACTCACAGGGAAAGTAGAAGCACCCGAGCAACACACAGTAAACATTGTACTATAAATTCACGCAAGTGAGACCCCATTAGGAGCCTGGGGAAGAATGAGAGCTCGCTGCTGTGAATGGTGTACCGTCCATGAGGGGAGACCCATCTTATCAGCAGGGACGCAACAACTGCTACCGGGTGTGATTGGTTCGAAGTTATCTCACTGTGATAAATGAAGAGTGCCCTCATTGGCTCTCTTGGTAAAGTTCATAATAAATTGTACGCATATGACCCCCCCTGTGAGAGTGTCTTCGCACGTGCTTGTATGGATGTATGTGTGTGCAAGTTGTAACAGCCATTAGGGCCGCGCTTTCCCAGCAGCAGAATCCTGTGGAATGAACACCTGTGACGTGCCATGCACTCCACTGTGACTTCACTAGGTCGAGGCCAGCACCAGCAGGGGAATCCTGTGGATGGAACACCTGTGAGGTGCCAGGCCCTTAACTGTGACGTCACGAGGTCCAGCCTAGCACCAGCAGGGGAATCCGTGGATGTAACACCTGTGACGTGCCAGGCCCTGCACTGTGACGTCAGGAGGCCCAGCATAGCACCAGCAGGGGAATCCTGTGGATGGAACACCTGTGACGTGCCAGACCCCTGCACTGTGATGTCACGAGGTCCAGGCCAGCACCAGCAAGGGAATCCTGTGAGTGGAACACCTGTGACGTGTCAGGCCCTCCACTGTGATGTCACAAGGTCGAGGCTAAGTGCAGTGGGGAGGCTTCCGCCTCAGCAGAGACAAGGAGAGGACACACTGAGGGGGGAGAAGGTTTGGCAGGATTAGATCTTCTTTGAGGCTCATCGCGGGATCCTTTGTTTGACTAAATAGATTTTTGCTTTTTTTTTTAGGTGATTGAATTAAAACTGTGCCTCGCCTGCTCCCCCCCACCCCCCCTACCTGCCCACACCTGTCATCGCCCATAAACCGGTGATGCATGATGAAAGGTTGAAGGTCTCTATTGTGACGTGTCCGTGGTATACAAGGCTGGTAAGCCAGGCAGCCGCCACATTGCACTCATGAGCACCGTGGACGGAGAGGACCACTGCTGGCGGCCGGAGCGAGGCCCCCGAGATGGAGCAGGCCGAGGGGGCCGGGGCCTCATAGGCTCCAAAAAGAAATGGGTGGGGCTGGGTGAAAGGGACGAGGTGAGTATAGAAACCAATGAAAACCAAACTTGAAACTTGAACTGAAACCAAACTTTAAACTGACTTGATACTGGCTTGATACTGACTTGATACTGGCTTGATACTGACTTGATACTGGCTTGAAAGCGCCAGATGCCCTTTGGGTGACAGACGCACTATAAAAGTATGCCTACGTACAAACTTCCCTTCCCTTTTCCCTTCTCTTCCCGTTTTTTCCTTCTCTACCTTACATTTCTATCTCTCCTCTCATATCCCCTTCTCCCCCTGTCTTTTAAGTTTCCCTTTTTCTCCATCACTCTAATCCTCTCCCCTTCTGTCACTCCCCTCCCCTTCTATTCAATCCATTCCGGTCCCATCCTGCACTCTCTTATCTCATTTTCAATCTCCACCCCTTCCCTTCTCTTCCCCTCCATTCCCTCTCATTCACAGCCTCTTTCCATTCCAATCTGTTCCCATCACCTCTGCTCCTTTTCTGCTCCCCTTCCACTTACCCATCCTTTCTTCATTATTCTCCTTCCTTCACCTCCCTTCCTCTTCACCATTCCCTCCCCTTTCCCCTCACCCACCCCTTCTTCCATACCCTACCCTTCCCCTCACTACTCTTCCCTCACCTCCCCCTCTCTCATTTGCCCTCTGCCCACCTTCTCCCTTCCTTTCCCTGCTTTCTCCTTTCTCTTCTCTCCGCCTCTTCCCTCATTCTTACCTTTCCTTTCATTTCCCTCCCATTCCCTCTCCGACTCTTCCCTAACCCATCCCTTCTTTCCCTATACCCCACTCTCCCACTACCCCTCTCCTTCCTTGTTTCCCTCCCCCTTTATTCCATTACTTTCTTCTTTACCATCTTTAATCGCCCTCACCCCTACTGTCACTCCTCATCCCTTCATTCCATTCACACACCTCAACTCCATCCTCATTCTGTTACCCCATACACACAAACCCACACACATAATCCCCCCACAACAACCCCCACACACACAACACACACACAACCCCACACACACAACCCCCCCACACACACAACCCCACATACAACCACACACACACAACTCCCCACACACAACCCCACACACAGACCCCACACAAGACCCAACACACACAACCCCACAACACACACAACCCTACACACTCACCAACACCCACACAACACAACAACCCCCACACACACAACCACACACTACAACCACACAACACAAAACACACACACAACCCCACACACACAACCCCCCACACACACAACCCCACATAACAACCACACACACAATTTACACACACAACTCCGCCACACACAACCCCCACACACAGACCCACTACACACACAAGCACACCCACACACACAACCCCACACACCCACACACTCCCCACACACAAACACCCCACACGCACACAGCCCCACACACACACAACCCCCCACACACAACACCACACAATCACCACCTCACACAACCACATCACCACACTCAACCCCTCACACAACCCCACACAACCCACAGCACTACACACTCACACAACAACCCACACACACACAACCACCACACACAACCCCCGACACCACAACCCCACATACATACAACCCCCATACACAAACACAACCCCACACACATACACAACCCCCCACACACACAACCCCACACACACAACCATACCCCCCACACACACAAACCAACACACACATACCCCACACAACACAACCACATCAACCATGCACACAATCCCACACACACAACCCCACACACACAACCAC